>NW_026706823.1:3315000-5715000 GCF_024137745.1 Phymastichus coffea
CAGCAGTAGCAGTAGTAGCAGCAGTAGCAGTAGCAGCAGTAGCAGTAGTAGCAGTAGTAGCAGTAGCAGTAGTAGCAGTAGTAGCAGTAGTAGCAGTAGCAGTAGTAGCAGTAGTAGCAGTAGCAGTAGTAGCAGTAGTAGCAGTAGTAGCAGTAGTAGCAGTAGCAGTAGTAGCAGTGAAGCAGTAGTAGCAGTAGTAGCAGTAGTAGCAGTAGTAGCAGTAGCAGTAGTAGCAGTAGTAGCAGTAGTAGCAGTAGTAGCAGTAGCAGCAGTAGCAGTAGCAGTAGCAGTAGCAGTAGCAGTAGCAGTAGCAGTAGCAGTAGCAGTAGCAGTAGCAGTAACAGTGGCAGTAGCAGTGGCAGTAGCAGTAGCAGTAGCAGTAGCAGTAGCAGTAGCAGTAGCAGTAGTAGTAGCAGTAGTAGCAGTAGTAGCAGTAGTAGCAGTAGCAGTAGTAGCAGTATTACTAGTTATCCTACGCGCATTTTTATTTCAATGGCTTCTATTTCTTATTTTGAAAATACAGTACGCGATTTATGGAAAGCCTATTACAATTCAGACGCTAGTAAGGATGATTTTATTAGATGGAAAAATATAATAATTACCCCTTTGAATTCTCTTGAAGAATATATATTACAGCCTAACTTAAGTAGAGCAATACGACAGAGATGTCAAACATGCACTACTCATTTGAATTCAATCGAAATTAATTTAAATAATCCCATAAAAGTCGGAGGAAATGTCAATTCATTACAAGTCATTCCAAACTAAATTGAAGGGGACGGAGTTATTTGGCGTGAAATAAATTCAGCATTTGAAAAACGTATCATTACTGCATTCATAGTCAATCAAGAACATAGAGATATAAAGTCATTCTTAAAAGCAGTAAATAAACTATTACAACTACAAATACCAAAATATCTTTCAATTCATAATGCTCTAAAAATAAATATAGAAATGTCAGCTCCATTTACCGTAATAAAAGATAATGTAGAGGACATTCAAGTAAAGTATTTCAACACCGAAAATGTTTCTATTTATAGAACGACAGATCTTAAATTATGGTTTACAGAAAATATTGAAGATGTTATACTTAAAAATTTAGAAGAATTTCAAGAAAAAGATTGCGGTTGGACATTAAAAACTATCATCGGTATTACTGTTAATATAAATAAATTTAATCCTTTCAAACCTGGCTCGTATATTCAACTACCAAAACAAAGAGCAGTAAAAAAGCAATTATCAACATTCAAAATACAGATAATGAATGTTTTAAATGGGCTGTGCCTGCCTGTCTTCATCCAACTATATTTCATAGCGAAAGAGTTCAAAATTATATGCCCTTTGCGAATGAATTGAATTTCGATGATATAAACTTTCCTGTTGAGGTAAAGAATATTCCTAAATTTAAAAAATTAAATAGTATTTCAATAAATCTATACATACTAAAATAATACGGTTTTAAATTCAAAGTCTCACCATACTATACACCAACTTTAAAACAAGATAAGCATGTAAATCTTTTGCTACTACAAAGCGATTATATTGATGAGAATGAAATCTAATAGATCAAATAACAATGATAATTTCAAATTAAAATTCCACTATGTATGGATTAAAAACTTATCTGCTCTTGTTAGAAGTCAAGTAACGAAACATACTGTACAAATTTATCTATGTGAACGATGTCTCCACTATTTTAATAATAAAGAAAAATTGAATATTCATGAGACAGATTGTTCAAAATTAAATAAATATAGAGTTAATCTACCTAATTTTCCTCTTCTGAAATTTAATCATTATAATCGAAAAGAAATGGTTCCATTTATTATATATGCTGATTTAGAGTGCTTATTGAAACCAATAAATAATGGACGATCCTTCCAAGATCATGAAGCCTTAATGTGGGGCTTTATATAAAATGTAGTTATGATGATTCCAAATCAGTCTTTAAGATGTATAGAAAAAAACTGAATGAAGAACAATCACCCGCACAATGGATTATCAAACAATTTTAGATTTTGTTAGATGAAATGAATCAAATATATAAGAATGCAATAGAAATGAATCTTTCATGGCGTAATCAAATGGATTTCAAGATGAGCAAAGTGTGTCATATTTGTAGAAAATATTTTCAACGTGATGAAACAAGAGTTAGAGATCATTGTCATTTGACGGGCCGATTTAGAGGTGCTGCTCACGCATCCTGTAATTTAAATTATAAGAATCCTTATTTTATACCAGTCGTCTTCCATAACCTTACTGGATATGATTCTCATTTTATAATAAAAGAAATAGTTACTAGCTCTGATCTTGCAGGAAATGTGAGTGTTTTAGCTGAAAACAAGGAAAGATATATAGCTTTCACAAAACACGTGGTCGGTAGTAATATAAATTTTCGATTTATTGATTCATTTCGTTTTATGCCATCATCTCTCGAAAAACTGGCGTCATACTTAACCAAACTAAATATCGTAGAGCATGAATTCAAGATAGATAGATATACAAAAACACAAATAAAATTATTGAAGAGAAAAGGCGTTTTTTCATATGAGTATGTTAACAGTTTTGAAAGATTAAAAGAGACTCGATTACCACCTATCGAAGATTTTCATAGTTAATTGATAGATAGCAACATCTCTGTAGCTAACTATGAGCATGCACAAAAAGTGTGGAATGTATTTGACATAATTGATTTAGGACAGTATTCTGATTTATATTTAAAAACTGACATATTACTCTTGGTCGATATTTTTGAAAATTTTCGTAAACCTTGTATGGATGCGTATCAACTCGACCCAGCACACTATTATACTACTCCTGGATTACCATGGGATGCTATGTTAAAGTGTACAAAAATTGAGCTAGGACTTTTAACCGATACAGACATGGTTTTATTCATCCAAAAAGGTATTCGAGGAGGTATTAGTCAATGCTGTAATAGATATTCAAAAGCTAATAATCGATATATGGGCTCAAAATATAATGAAAAAGAACCTAGCAAGACTTTGATGTACTTTGATGTTAACAATTTATATGGATGGGCGATGACGCAATCATTACCATATAAAAATTTTAAGTGGGTCTCTAATATCGATGAGCCTCATTGTTTCAATGTTTCCGATAATAATGAGGTTGGATATATTTTAGAAGTTGATCTAGAGTATCCAAAAGAACTACACGACGAACAGAAGGACCTTCTTGAACATAACACACCACCCGGATCAAGATAAAAAAAACTTTTAACTACACTGTATAATAAAGAACGGTATGTCATTCATTATAGAGCGCTAAAGCAGGCTATTAAATACGGACTCAAAATAAAACAAATACACAGAGCACATCAGTTTAATCAAAAGCCTTGGCTTAAAATTTATGTAGATTTGAATACGGAAAAAAGAAAACAAGCTAAAAATGAATTTGAAAAGTTATTCTATATCCTCATGATTAATGCAGTATACGGAAAGACTATGGAGGATGAAAGGAAACGAAAAGACGTTAAATTAATTAGTGCATGGAGTGGCAAGTATGGAGCAAAAGCACGGATCGCCCAACCCAACTTTCATAGTAGTTCAATCTTTGATGAAAATTTAGTAGCAATACAGTTATCATGGACATCTATTAGTATTAAAAAACCAATATATATTAGACTTTGTGTGATAGATCTCTCAAAAACATTAGTATATGACTTTCACTATGGCTATATAAAAGAAAGACTACCTCATAAAGCAAAATTACTTTATACTGATATAGATAGCCTCGTATATGAATTTCAAGATGTTGATATATATGAAATAATGAAAGAAGATATCAATAAATTTGATACATCAGATTACTCAGAAAATAATCAGTTTAATATGCCGTTAGTTAATAAAAAAGTCCTTGGTATTACAAAAGATGAATGCAATGGTAATATTATGAGAGAATTCATTGGACTTCGAAGTAAAATGTATAGTATACTAATAGAAAACCATCAAGCAATAAAGAAAGCAAAAGGCGTAAAAACACATACTGTCATAAAAACAATAGATCATGAAGATTTTCGAAACTGTTTATTGGATTTAGAAATTATTAGGCGTGAGCAATGCAATATACGAATTGTATTGCACCAAGTAAAAACAGAAAGAGTGCAGAAAGTAGCACTAAGTCAATATGATGATAAACGATGTATATTCGATAAAAATGCTGATACACTTCCATGGGGTCATTACAAAATTATTGAAACGTCAAAGCTTAAAATCAAGAGTGCGGAACAACGAATCAAAAGAAAGATCATAGAAATGGAAGAAAATCCTCAAGAAAGTTGTAAGCTTCCTCCAACCTCCGATAGAAGTTGCCTAGAATAGAGTAGTAATAGTGAGGGTGTAGAACTTATAGTTCTTTTATATTGTTTAAAAAGAAGGATGGAGGTCTGGTGATTAGGTAAATAACTTTTCAACACAACACAGACAATTACACTTTAACGTTGGTTATTTATTGATACAGAACTCAACTTAAATCTAACTCTAAAACTCTAAATGTAAAAGCTCGAGATATGCTAACACAAGCGCTCACGCTAATCAGTCAAATCAGACTGATGGCTGTGCGCTCGCCGGTTGCTCGCGCGTTGACACCGTAGCTTATGGTGGGGGTAGTGTCCAGCAGGACCTTAACTACTTAAATTTGGCAAAGCCTTATTCTTACACTCCCTTCCTTTGTTGAATTTAAGTATAAATTATCTACATTCTATTTTAATTGAAATAACTTTAGCATTCATATTAAAGAAAAATACAGAGAGAGAACTCGGAGAATTAATTATATCTATATAAATCAAAAGAAAATCAAGAATACAGTATATTAATTTTACTCTAAAATCATATTCAAAGCTCATCTAAATAGTTTGATTAAAACATTCTTATTTTCTTCATTCTGCAAAGGAACCCGCTATTACTCTCCTGTGAACATTCGAGATGTGTTCAAAAAGTAAGGTGACTTTTCAAATTTCACGGGCAACGTACTTTCGATTATCAATTTTTTTGTTTTGTTATGTTGGTACACTCTTCCCGAACATCTGTACCAAGTTTCAAGTGTATAGCATTTTTTGTTTGGTTGTGAGAGACGTAAAGGTTATAAATGTTTTGCGTGCTCGGCGATTTCTTGCTATCGAAAAATGTGGATCAAAGGATTTGCATCAAATTTTGTGTAAAAAATGAAATAAAGTGCGCCGAAACACTTGAAATGTTGACGGTGGCATACGGTGAAACTGTTCTGAGTAAAAAAAATGTTTACAAATGGTACAAACTCTTCCAAGATGGCCGGGAAGATGCCAATGACGAGCCTCGCTCTGGACGCCCAAGCACGTCAACAACTGATGAAAACGTTCAAGCAGTAAAGAAATTTGTTCTGGAAAATCGTCGAATCACTATCAGAGAAGTTGCTGAGGATGTTGGTAGATCGCTTGGCTCGTGCCATGAAATTTTTTCTAACGTTTTGGACATGAGACATGTGTCAGCGAAGTTTGTTCCGAAATTGCTAAATTTTAACCAAAAGAACCGTCGCATGAGCATCGCACAAGAACTGTTGAATGACGTCAACGACGATCCAGATTTGCTCAAAAGGGTCATAACTGGTGACGAATCATGGGAATATGGTTATGATATCGAAACCAAAGTCCAATCGTCCCAATGGAAGAGCCCAGATGAGCCAAGACCGAAAAAAGCACGCCAAGTTCGATCAAATGTCAAAGTTTTGCTCACTGTTTTCTTCGATTACTATGGCGTGGTGCATCAGGAGTTCTTACCATATGGACGTACGGTCAATAAAAAGTATTATCTTGAAGTTATGCGCCGTTTGCGAGAAGCAATTTAAGAAAACGCCCAGAATTGTGGAAAAATAATTCATGGCTTTTGCATCACGATAATGCCCCTGCTCACTCATCTTTGCTTGTGAGAGATTTTTTGGCCAAAAACAACACCACAATCATGCCTCAGCCATCATATTCACCGGATTTGGCCCCATGTGACTTTTTCTTGTTCCCAAAACTAAAGAGACCTATGAAAGAACGGAGATTTGCAACAATTGAAGAGATAAAGACTGCATCGCTGGAAGAACTCAAGGCTACACCGAAAAGTGCTTATGAGAAGTGCTTTGAGGATTGGAAAAACCGTTGGCATAAGTGTATTATATCTGAGAGGGATTACTTTGAAGGGGACAACATAAATATTGATAAATAAATAAATATTTTTTCTTAAAAATACAAAGTCACCTTACTTTTTGAACACACCTCGTACAATAATAATAGTATTATATCACAATTGATTACAAAAAGTAGTTATTTACATGCAGCATGAATTTTGCAATTAAAATAGCATGTTAGTAATTTTATTTCTTAAGTAAACGTGAGTTTTCTGTGGCAAAGGTTTAGTCATAATATCAGCTATATTATCTCCAGTAGCTACCCAAAGTACTCTGACTTTTCCTTCGTCCACACATTGTTTTATAAAGTCGCCGTGAGTATCTGCCATGTGTTTTCTATGTCCAGTTTCCTCTCTTACTGCTAACTCTTGTTTTATATTCTCTATCGTCTCATCGAAAGTTTTGAGTTTATGACTTCCATCCATTTCAGTACAATCTTTGGCTGATTTGTTGTCGCACCACATAGTGACTGGAAACAGAGTTTCTCCAATTATGTATCTGATAGACTTGTCCAGTGATATCAATTCTTGACAAGCATCGCTCATAGCTAGATACTCTGCTTGGCAGGTAGACAATGTGACATATGACTGTTTTCGGCTTCTCCAAGCAATAACATCACCAAATAATTTTATTAAGTATCCAGCCGTTGATGTCGAGTCTTGATTGTCTCTAAAACTTGCGTCTGTGAATGCCTCTAGCAAGTTCGAATCGGATTCATATTTTAACCAAGATTCGTTGTTTCTCTCAAATATCTGAAAACTCTTTTTACATCACTCCAATCGTCTTCAGTAGGATTAAGCTGTTGTCTTGCCAGGTAGTTTACAGCAAAAGCTATGTATGGCCGTGTAGCATTAGCCAGGTACATAAGACTTCCTATAGCTTCTCTGTAAGGTACCTTCTTAGTTTCATTGAAATCGATCTTTGTGTCTAATTTTGCTTTCTTACTTCGATGATCTACTTGTCGTGTTGCCATTGGTGTACTTTGAGGTTTTGAATCAGACATATTGAATTTTTCTGAAACTTTTTCAGTGTAAGCTGCTTGATGTATTACGGTGCTTTTGTTTTCTCTAATTCTTTGTATTGTCATTCCTAAAAAGCTTTTGGGCTCACCCAAGTCTTTCATTTTAAAAGCTTTACTGAAATGAGCTTTGATCTCTTTTAATTTCCTTTTGTCATTACTCACTATTAACATGTCATCGACGTATAGTACAACTATTGCTAATTTACCATTTTGCGTCCAGGTAAATAAGCATGGATCATGTAGATCATTTTGAAGTCCTAATTTACGTGCTTCTTCAGAGGATCTCTTATTCCATTTCTTGGGACTTATCTTCAAGCCGTATGGTGACTTTTTCAATTTATATACTTTTGTAAGTTTAGTTTCCTCTGAAACTTGAAGTCCATCTTGAATTTCCATGTATACTTCTTCTACCAGTTCTCCGTATAAAAAGGCAGTTTTAACATCCATCTGACACATTTCTAAATCATCTTTATTCGCTAAAGATATAACTGCTCTGATTAGTGGTAGTCGAGATACAGAAGCATGTTTCTTTTAGGCCGTATACATTTTTGTCCTTGAAGCCTCTGGTGACTAAACGAGCTTTGTATATTATTCTGCCATCACTTTCGATTTTCTTTTTGAATACCCATTTAGAATCTATTATATTGGGTTTCTTTTCATTGGGTTTAACTTTCGGCCTCTCTGTTAAATCCCATACACTATTTTCTCCCATGGAATTCAGCTCTTCTTTGATGGCTTGCTTCCAGAGTTCGCTATCAGCAGAATTTATAGCTTCTTCGTATGTAGTAAGGTCCTTGTTTACAAATGCCAGAAGAATGTGTCCTAACATGTCTTTTCTTGTGTCTTCGCCTTCTATAATTTTTGTGTATCGAGCAAAACTAATATCTTGAACTCTTTTAGCTTTGCTTCTTGTAACAGGACCATCATACGACTCAGCTTTACGTTTGTTTTCTTGATTGCTTGTTCCTGGTTTTTCTACGTTACTCTTCAAGTGCTCATCACCTGTTCTTACGTCTGATTTTCTGGGTCTTCCTCTTTTTCTTGGAGTAGGCAAAGGTGTATCTGTCTTTGAATTAGTTTTACTCGGTCTACCTTTTTTTCTCGGAACAAGTGCAGGCGCTGTCTTGTTCATTTCTGAATCTCTTGAATTGTTTCTTCAGCATTGTTTTTATCTTGTGGCACAACAATTTGTTTATCTATTTCAAATTCAATTGGCTCAGAGATTTCGAACTCATCATGTGACATCCTTTCTGTACCTTGATTTAAACCTTCGCTTTTCTTGTATACATCTCCGTAAGTAAGTCTTTCTATAATCCTCACGTGTTTTGATTCTATGAATTTCCTAGAACTTGGGTGCCACAAAGTATATCCAGTAGAAGTATGTCCTACTAATACTTTTTTTATGGATATATTAGTGAATTTAGTATCAGTCGTTGAAAGTTTGGCATAAGCTATGCAGCCAAATTTTTTTATGTACTCGAAGTTACACCTGGCACTAGGTGAGAACTTTAAAAGTGGAACTTCATATTCTATTGACTTGTGTGGAGTTACATTGTAATAATGAACTGCTTCGTCTGCTGCTACTTCCTACATACTTGTTGGTAGACCAGAATCACACATCAGTGCTCTGATTGTCCTTTGAATGGTTTTATTGAATCTCTTAGCAACTCCATTCAATGGTGGGGTACAAGGTGGACCGCAATCCAATTCGATCTTTTCTGTCTTCAAGACTTCAGCGAATTTTCCGCCAATGAATTCGGTGTCTCGATCTGATCGAACGTAGCAAACTTTTGCATCTGTGCCTAATAGATTGCGAGCAGTTAATAAATAATATTCGAAAGCGGTGCCTGCTTCATCCTTCGTCTTCAAACAGTATATTTTGGCATATCGAGAGAAATCGTCTATAAATACTATTATGTATCTCTTATGCCCTGGCCAAGACACCAGTTTGATTGGCCCCATTACATCTGAATGAATTAGTTGAAGTGGCTGCTCTGCTCTCGTTCTCTTTTGTTTGAATGGGAGCTTTTCCATTTTTGATAACATGCAAACTTCACATTCCTTGATTGAATCGTTAAAGTCTACATGTTTTAAGATTTTTTTTTTCTTTTGTAACATCTTTAAATAGGTCAGTGATGCATGTCCTAATCTCAAATGCCATAATAATGCTTCACTTGGCTTCTTATCTGTTATTGAATTTTCAGGCGAATCCTCCATAAGCAAATCTTTCAAACTCCCGAAGTCTTTTAACTCGTCTATATCTATTGTATTGTATGATTTGGTATTGTGATTTAAGCTCGTATCCGCTACATCTTTTTGTTTAATGAGCTCCTCAACATTCTCCCTCCCAATCGCAGATTCATCTACTAATGCTGCTGACTCTGTAACATACTCTGGAATTTCTCCCTCCGAATTTGAGCATGGTCTGACAGTATCAAGAATTTGCGATTGTTCTGAAGAGTCATTAACTGTTGCTACACAGGCAAAGCAACTGTAGCTGTCGATATCGTAATTTTTCTCGTTATTTGTATTTTTAATCTTTTTGACATTGAACTTGACAACCCAATTTGGTTTCTCATATACTCCTTGAAATATCGTTTTATCATTATCCTTGTTGTAAACTCTAAATACTTTATCATCAAGGTATATACTAAAGCCCGCATCTACTAATTTTCGCAATGATAACAAATTTTCGGAAATATCTTTAGTTGCGATTACGTTTGTTCATAATCTCTTTTTATTACTCAAAATAATACCAGGTAATACTCCTCTTAACTAATAGAGTAATGTTTCGGGCTTCTGAATTAAATTAACCAAAGAGAATTTAATTTAATCCGAAACGAGAAATCAGAATTTCCCGCTGTACAACTCACACATGCACGCCGCTCACCGATGCTCGGCTTCGCGAGTTACCATGAAATCCGGTCGGTCTTGGGCTGTATACATGCACACGCGTGAGTCACCAGCAAAACCCTACTGATTTCCATAGTCAATGATCGGACTCCGCTTGACACAAGTTTCGGCCGAACACTGACCCTCAGAACGTATTTGCTCAAAAAATTTCTGTGACACTACTTTACTTTCTACATGCCGCTATTTTGTATTCTGCAGTGAATGAAAATCCTCTCAAAAGCCAGTAATTCGGAATTAACCGCAAGGCAAGCCAAAACGGAGCACCAAACTCAAGAGAAAATTCCCAATTCATTTTTCTGACAGAATAAGAAATTTATTGAGCATTGTTTCATTTTCAAGGTTGACTGATATTCTCGTTTTCTCTCGTCTCGTAAAAAATAAACTCAAATTTTCATAAAAAATTTATCTTTACTCAAAAAAAATCTTCACACTCCAATTGCGAGACGAGATACTTTTACATACTCAAATTCATTAATTTTCAAGCTCGGTTGTAAATGTGAGTGTCCTCATACATTTACGGAAAGAGAATAAAACATAACATGCGAAGGACCAAGAGCACTCTACATCTTACATACCAGCCCGGGAAATTTTCGCGAAAATCGACAAAACTCCCTCCGTTTTGTTCATTTGCAAACCCTCGGTTTGTCTATGAAACGACGATCGTAAAAGTGCTGCACTACGCTTCCATTCAAGGAGCAGAAACGTGCGCGAGAAAGTCCGTGACTCCCTCGAACACAAGGTGCTTGAGATCGCCATGAAGCCCGACGACACACACGCACACGAACAACGAAAAATAAGAGCAAGCCAATGTGACGTGACAAAAAATGGAAGTTCTACCTTAAAAATCAATGTAACTACATCTTTCGTTAACCTACTTTCAAAAAAAATAAATTAAAAAAAAATTAAACGGAACTTTTCTCTCAGCTTGTAACTCAACTCAATATTTTGCATATCAATTTTAATTATTGATATTCAACTCATATATTTGCATCACCGATAAAGAACAAGTTAACACAATTAGTTTTTAAACAAAAAAAAACTTGACTTACATTTTAATAAACTTCCTGCTGTGTTTTGCGGCGCGCCGTAATCTAAACAACCGGCGTTCTACTCTTGATTACTCTCCTTTGTTTCGTGGATGATATAAGACCACGATTTTCACCTTATCTTTTCACCGTCAATTTTCACGCTGTTTTTCAAGACACACTAATCACCAGATTTTTACCTCCGTCGATCGTAACCACGCTCTGCTACCATGTAGGACTTACAGTTCTTTTATATTGTTTAAAACGGAGGATGGAGGTCTGGTGATTAGGTAAATAACTTTTCAACACAACACAGACAATTACACTTTAACGTTGGTTATTTATTGATACAGAACTCAACTTAAATCTAAATCTAAAACTCTGAATGTAAAATCTCGAGATATCCTAACACAAGCGCTCACGCTAATCAGTCAAATCAGACTGGTGGCTGTGCGCTCGCCGGTTGCTCGCGCGTCGACACCGTAGCTTATGGTGGGGGTAGTACCCAGCAGGACCTTAACTACTTAAATTTGGTAAAGCCTTATTCTTACAGGGGGGGAAGAAGGCTTAGTTAGGAAAAGACTAAGGATATAATAGTGAGAGAGTGGGGGAGAACGGCAAACATGGCGACTGAAGTCTGAGGAGTATGGGCAATGGAATCATATGAGAAATTACTCAAGTGGGGATAAGGCGAAAAGAGAGGGAAATTACGGCGGCTCGAGTTCTCAGAAAGGGGACGCATGGTACAAAACGGAGAACACACCTCAGTCCGTCGCAGTTCTTCAGCAGTAGATTGAAGCAACAGCAGTAGTCTCTCTTCCTAGTTCTCCTATTCGACTTTTAGATTTTCTCTTAAAAGTAAGTTTCTTATTTACGAGTAGCTCTCTAACTATATCCTAGAAGTATTAATTATTGATTGATTTTTTTTTTATTGTAGAATGGATTTTTCATCAATCAACAAAATAGCCAAATCGGCATTCTTACCTATGAAAACAATGTCGCAATTAAAAAATAACTGCACCTATATGATAACGAAATTAAGATGGCTGAATACTCGTTATGGATTCAGTATTGTAATAACCGTAGACGACAAATTTGAAATTTTTCTACCTAAGCGAGTAAGCTTACCGTTAGAAAAAGATGAAGATATGTTGAAGAAATTATACGAGACTATGGAGAAAAAGAAGTTCTTTATTTACCATCGAGAAGGCTCGAATTTCGATTTTAAAAATTAAATTATTATAATGTGTAAATGTATACATAGTAAATAAATTTATATTTAAAATTTTAATTATGTCTTTAATCCTAATTTAATTATTCCTTCAAATCCTTTTTTTTTTTTGGAGAGATTGAAGTAATTACTTATGCGTTCTTTCTGCCGAGTTTCGACTTAGTGTAAAGGTCTCATAAGCAATGTTAGTAGTGGAAGCACCTCACAGGTGAGAGCGATGGTTGGGGCTCTCACCATTCCCTAACAAAAAATAAGAAAGAGAGAAGGGGGGGCGATTTCGGCGGCTCGAAAAGCGAAGTAGTGGGGTTATATTCTAAAATATCGATAAGATGTTAATAGGAATAACATGCTGTTCGAAGCAGTGGTAAGAAGAAGAATTAGTAGTAGAAGCTTAGCCATGCCAGCTACAAGAGACAACAGGAGATCTCACTACTTTTCTAAGCATGTATGGTTTGCGAAGAAAATTAAAATACATCAGCTTTCATACGAAGAAAAAGACTCTAGAAAAGGTAAGTGGGAACAGATAGCACTAGATCACGAACGCTTCCAAAGACGTATTGCTGAATTGAATAAAGTTATATCACGAGTATTACTTAAGAAACGTATATTGATAATGAATCAAATGCTTGGTTCTATATTAGAAAATCATCACACTATATATATGTTAAATAAAATGGAAATCTAATTCAAAGTAGAGGGAGGCGGTTGTGGTGGCTCGAAAACTAAAGTAGTGGGGAAAGGTTTTAAATGAGCTGTGAGCATCGAAGAGCTTCATTCTGTCTCAAGAATCGAGTACTAGCAGCAGCAGCAGCAGCAGCAGCAGCAGCAGCATCAGTACCAACAACAGTGAGAGCAGTAGTAGAAGTAGTAGTAGAAGTAGTAGTAGAAGTAGTATTAGAAGAAGAATACGTAACATTCTAGATCTCTTTACCTACAGTAAGATCAATTTTGAAATGTTGAATAACATTGGAATGAAGCTTTTCGATATACTTCCTGAAAAAAATTATTATGAATCGCATGAAGATGAGAATTATCTAATAACATTCATGAGACAAGATGAATCTCGAATTATTATTGAACTCGATTGTGAGTTCGAAATTGTTCTACCGGACCGAATGTCAAGAGCGATAATTCATCATTTGGATCTTTTTATTTTTCTTTCTGATAGAGTACAAAAATATGCATTATTTATTCCATATCATGGATGTGATCGATTTCAATTTAATATTAAGTAAATGTATTTGTATATCTTATTATATCTCAATAAAGATTGTATTATATAAATTTATTTTCTAGAGAGGTAAATGAGTCATTAGTGTTTCTATTAAAGCAGGTTTCGACTTGTCTTAAAGTTGTCGACTTCTCACTAGAGTCGAATATAAAAAATGGAAGTATCTCACAGGTAAAAGCGAAGGTTGGGGCTCTTATCCGTAAAATATTAAAAAAACAATATAATATTTATAAATGAAAACAATTATTTATTTAAATACAAGCTAGATTCATATAAATTTATATTTGTAATTCATTGTTGTATATTCTCCTTATTTATCCAAGATTTGTGAGTATTATCAAAGCCAAGCCATTTTACGAAGACTTCATTAACCCGTCTTCTGAGAATTTTTTCTACAAGATAAATATCAGGATACTTAGCTTTCTGTAGTTCTTGCTCATAAAAACTACCAACAATAGGATTTTCTTCATAATCTAGTAAGTAATATGTTATAGGTTTAGTTCTCGAAATACGATGAACAGTAAAAATTTCTGTAGACCAATTAGGCGTATATCCTTTTTCAAAAACGTGTTTAGACTTGCTCACTTGCACTTTATCTCTTACCTGGAATTTCGGTTGTTTGATAAGACGATGATCGTAAGAGAATCGTGTCATGACCTGCATTTCATTTTCTTTATACACGTCTTTAGGCTTCATATTTATGATGCGATGTTTTCGATTATTATTAGATTCTATTAAACTGGGGAGAAAGTCAATCCACTTATAATTTCCTATTAAACTGAATTTTTTCCACATAATATTTTTTAGTGTTCGATTGAAACGTTCACAAATTGATGCTTTAACATTGCTATGAGTCGAATAAAGGTTTATTTTATATTTTTTCATTAGTCTTCCAAAATTTGTATTATAGAACTCTTTGCCTCTATCCACTTGGAGATTTAAAGGAATGCTTCCCTTTTTTAATACAGACTCCATTGCGTTAGTGATATCTGTAGCAGTTTTCTGTTTTACTGGAACTCCCCAAGCATATTTAGAGAACGTATCTATAATAGTTAATAGATAGCGAAAACTTTTATTTTCTCTAGAATAGCTTTGCATCTCAACAAGATCAGCTTGCCACGTCTCATCTATTCCGCGTATATCGACTTTTCGACGAGGATAGTTTCGACATGCTGGTTTGTGTAACTCATCCACCACTCTTTGATGTTTCATTTTTTCAAACTATTTGTTATAATTGAATGAAAAGTCAGACGGTGTAATTCTTATTTCTTTCTCCTTATTATTATCATTATTATTTGTTTGTAAATATTGAAACGCTTCTCCATACGATCGTACAGTCGAACCTACGGCACTGCACGCTTTCGCAAATAGCCGATACAAGGCACTGCATGCTGGCGGTAGCCAATCACAGCGCTGCGCCAGATACGGGCATATGTAGCACTAAAAGAGCCCCAATAAAATTTTCGCGCAATTGTTCGTAGTTGTTTAATCAAGCAGGATAATTTTTTTATTTAATAGAACAATATTGGATTTTGTCGGCATTAAAATAATTCAATTAAAATTACTTTTTTAATTTTAATAAAAAATTTGAAAAGTTGAACGAAAAAAACCATTTTAAATACAAAAATATAGGAGTTTTTCTCTGACAAATAATTATTTTTAAATTTTCCCATACAAAATAATTAATTAACTTTTGTGAATAACTTTAGAGTACATAATGAATAACTTCATAATAGGTTAATTTAATCTTTATTATTTTTCGAACCATTACAAAGATCTTTAAAAAATATAAATACACAATACTATATACATTTAATAAATTTTCACATATCTACAATCAATGTAAAACATATTGTCACAAAATTGAATATCAATGTTTCTTGTAAAAATTCAAAATTATTATATCGTAATTCAATTGAATAAATAAAAAATATATGTATGCTACTTACATCTTCAAAATGAATATTCACTTTAAAACACTCAAATTTCGTATATAAAATACAGATGCGATTTTTATAATATACAATAAGAAAAATAAGTACATATTTATATTTATACACAAATATATGTATGTGTGTATATAACTATATGTATATATTTATGTACGATTTACATGTACATATACTAAAACTCCATCGGATATTATACGAAATATAGTGTTTACGTAGAGCGAAAACTAAAATGTGTAACTTGCCACTGTGAGAGTTAAAGATAGACTGAACACAGAAATCTTACTAATAGAAGCTAGAAGCAAGAGAAGTAGAGAGAAGAAGAGAGCGAACTCATAAACTTTAAATCGTTTTATTATCCGCGCCTGCTCAGAGAGACATCACCTGCTCGGTAAAGAGGGCCCCCCGGTGACGACTACTAGTGACGGTACTGCGCAGCGTGCAGTTTCTAGGGTATAGAGGTGCGCAGTGACTCGGGCAATGCAGTGCCGAAGGGTGCAGTGCCGTAGGTTCGACTGTAATTGTATTCTTATTATATTTAAAGATTTTTTAAGATCATTTATTGTAGTCGTAAACGTATAGACGTTAGCTTCACTAGTTTTGTACAACGTTCGTAAGTTTACAGCATCGTTACTCTCCTGAGAATCAGCTATATTAGAAATTCTTTTGTTATCCACGTCGTATTGTCCGTCTTTAGTAATTTTATACCCTACACCAGGAGGACCTCGATTACCTTCCTTTTTATTCAATATACGTCCAAACACATCAACACTTATTTTATTACTGAGGAATATTTAGGATTCTCTTAATATACGAGGTGTGTCAAAGAGTACCCGGAATTATCGTTTTTCCAAAAAAATATTTAATTATTCGTTTATATCAATGTGGTCCCCTTCAAAGTAATCCCCCCAGATATAATACACTTATGCCAGCATTTTTTTCAATCTCCGAAGCACTCTTGATATTCACTCTTTGGTATGTCCTTGAGCACTCTCAGCGATTCGGCCTTTATTTCTTCAATGGAGGAAAAACGCCGTCCTTTCATGGGTCTCTTCAACTTTGGGAACAGGAAAAAGTCACATGGAGCCATATCTGGAGAATATGGAGGTTGGGGCACGACTACGTTACTGTTTTTGGCCAAAAAATTACGAACAAGCAACGACGAGTGAGCAGGTGCGTTATCGTGATGCAAAAGCCATGAATTGTTTTTCCATAAATCGGGGCGTTTTTTTCGGATTGCTTCACGCAAATGTCGCATAAATTTAAGGTAATACTCCTTATTAACCGTACGACCTTGTGATAAGAACTCATGATGCACCACGCCCCTGCAGTTAGAGAAAACTGTAAGCAAAACCTTCACATTTGATCGAACTTGAAGTGCTTTTTTCGCTCTTGGTGACGTTGAATGCTTCCAGGTGGACTATTGTGCTTTGGTTTCGACATCATAACCGTACACCCATGTTTCATCACTAGTTATGACCCTTTCAAGCAAACTTGGATCATCGTTGACGTCGTTTAACAACTCCTGAGCGATGTTCATGCGATTGTTTTTTTGGTCAAAGTTCAGCAGTTTTGGAATGAATTTTGCTGCCACCCGTTTCATGCCCAAAACATTTGAAAAAATGTTATGACATAAGCCAATTGATATGCCAACTTCATCAGCAACTTCTCTAATTGTGATTCGGCGATCATTCAAAACATTTTTTCCACTTTTTTCACATTTTCATCGATTGTTGACGTGCTGGGTCGACCGGAGCGTTCGTCATCTTCAACGTCTTCACGGCCATCTTGGAAACGCTTATACCACTCGTAAACACTTGTTTTTTTTTATAGCAGACTCACCATAGGCTTTTTGTAACATTTCAAACACTTTGTTACCATTTATTTCATTTTTTACGAAAATTCAATACAAATTCTTTGATCTATTTCTTTTAAAAAACGAAAATCGCCAAGCTCATAAAAACACGTCAAACCTTAGCGACTACCGCAGACAAAGTAAACAGTGAATATAGCTGAAAATTTTATCATACTTCAGAGGCATGTATACTAACACAATAAAAATAAAAATTTTAACAATCGGACTCTCCAGACCCGCGAAAATTAAAAATTCCGGGTATTTTTTTAACACACCTCGTATATAGCCAGCTTCACGTAATTCTTCAATGATTGAATGAATTTCATTAATATGACTAGGATTACCAGCGGTTTGTTCGGCAATAAGCAATCTCAGTCGATCAACGAGCTCGTTTGGATCATCCCAATATACATAATCAAATAATGTTTCTTTTCTTGCTATTTTATAGTTAGGAAAAAGACCTCTTTCATCAATAGTCAATTTTCGCTTCTCAGCACTACCACTTAAAGATAAATTTGGACCAATATACTTTTTGAATTTATTTAGACGCTTATTGCGATATTCTCCATTTGTTTCATATCTTTTACGATGAGCGTTAGTGATTTCAAGAATTTTTATATAATTTTCAATATGTGATGAACTGATTAATTTAGAATTAGGTTCTTTACGAAAGAGAAGTTCCATTAATCCAGGCGTCTTGCTGTATGCTTTATCATTCACAGTCACATTATCGTTTTAGAAAGAAATTGGAGAATTGCCTATGACATATGTATTTTCATGCAAGCGAACGCCAAATGTTTTGTTTAAATTATTTTTCTGTTGCGGTTCATGCAATAGTCGAATATAGTTTCCTACAATCGAGTCATCCAATAGCTGTTTTTGTTGTTTTGTAGTTACATTTGAACTAACATTGTCTAAATTTATTGCAGTTCTATCAAGTGTTGATTCACTAGTCTTACTTAATTCGTCTTCATCACCATCATCAGTAGCATCAGCAATAGACATAGCTGATTCAAATGTAGAATCAAACGGATGTAATGTTGAATTTAAGTCATTAACAGTACTATTGAAATATCGAGATTCATAGGGAGTGTCAGCTGTTGTTTTTGACTTGAAAACTTTATCGAACGTAATTTTCTTCTCCTTGTTCGTTTCCTGTTCAGTATTATCGTTAGTTTTATCAATAGCTACCTCCACAAGTTTCTTCAATGGATCAACCATAGGTTTAAAAGTTTCAACCAATGTATTTTCTAAATCAGCTTTGTCACGTTTTATTAGTTGATACTTACGTCTGATGGTATCACGAGCCTCAGATAATTGCTCGAGCATCTTCTTTTCTTTTTCAAAATTAGCCATGTTGACGCTTGCAATTTCTAAAGTTAAATAATCTACATTCGTTCACTCCGCTATATTTATAGCAAAAGAATCGAATCCTTTTCTATACCGTCCATGATTGATTGGTCTATCTCTATCAATAACTATAAATCCATGATTATCGTCTCTCCAACATTTTGAACAAATTGCTTTAAACTTCTCAAAAGTCATATCTGAGTTAACGTGATTGTTGTAAATATGTTTAATATTCACGTCATCTTGACGAAACAAAACTAGTAAATTCACATTATCTCGAATGAGATGCTTCGGTATGCGAGCGTATGATTGACAGAGATAGAAACTATCTACTTTTTTATGTCTTCCCATACAGAAGAATGCTCTCACGTTGACCTGGTTTTCAGTGGCTATATTGTCAAAAATCATGATGTAATTTGGATTAGCTTTATCCGGTGAAACAACTGCCTCATGCTCCTTGAATGCATAATACTGTATACCATCAATCGGTTCCAATAAATCTTTTAAAAACTTATACTTTGGTTGATTGAGGGACTTTGAATAAACAGAAACATTTTCGAATCTAAGTCCATTAGGATGTGTGATTAGTGTTAACAAACAGTTAGTTTTCCCACAGTTACTAGGACCACAGAAAACTGCTCGTATACTGTCAGCCAGTAGTTCACCATGTCTTTTTTCTCGTTTTTCCGTCTCAACCACATTATCAAAATTTATGAATTGCAACTTAAGTGGTTACTCTTTGAAGTCCATATTGTTTTCTAATCACCGATCGAAGGACGAATGAGACTACTAACTATAAAAAGACTGTTTATATATTTTTAGTTTCATTAAGACTTTGTCTTCTGATGAGGTATGATCATTTGTTACAAAAGAAAGACCGGTGGTGCTGGCTTAGAGAATAAGATCATTAATAACTTACCATTCGAAGCTCATTTGCCTGGTTATCAGTATCGCGGGCCGGGAACTAAATTGAAAAAACGACTTGCTCGTGGTGATCCTGGAAAAAATCCGCTAGAAGCTGCTTGTAAAGATCACGATATTGCTTATTCTCAAAATCGAGACAACATTGAGGCGAGAAACGAAGCCGACAAAATTCTAGCTAAACAAGCCTGGGATAGAGTGCAAGCGAAAGATAGTAGTTTTGGTGAGAAAGTTACTGCCGCTTTGAGCGCCATTGGAGCTTTAGCTGGAGGAGCTGCTTCAATAGCCGTTAACAGTGCTAAGGCCGCTCAAAATTAATTGAAAGAAGCTCATAGACACAATAAAACTATGGAAGCTATTGCTATTGGTAAAGGACTTTATTTGAAACATCGTAAAGGTTATGGTCTTCATCTGAAACCATATTCAAGTGGAAAAGGTTTAAAAAAAAAAAGCTCGAAGTAACTTTACCCAATCGAGCACTGACAGATCATGATATAAGAAAATATGCAAAAATACTAAAAATTGCAAATTTTCGACGTGTTTTCATGCATGATGCTCTACCGACCGATGGACTTCGATATCAAAAGACAGCTATTGTAAATTTAGATAATAAACGTGGACCAGGTACTCATTGGGTAGCATATAAAAAGAAAGGTGGTGAGGTTATGTATTTTGATAGTTTTGGTAATCTACAGCCGGCTATAGATCTATTGCTTTATCTCAAAGTTAATGGAATTATGTATAATTATATTAGATATCAAGATTTTAATACATATAATTACGGCCATCTTTATCTCAAATTTCTTTTAAACAAACTATAGAAAAGACAACTAGTATAAAAAATACTCATTCGACGAATATCATATGAATCTGTCATGGAGAATACACTGACATTGAGTCTCTCGGGAACATCATCCGTACTCGAATCATATTATTTTCCACCGATCGAATTGATACCAAACAAAAAATACGTTCTTGGTCTAGTTGAGCTGTTAACATTTAATTCAATACCAAACATTAACGTTGGTTATAATAAATTTTACATTGAAGGTCAAGAAGCTATCACTTTCCCGACTGGTAGCTACGAAATAGAAGATATTGAAAGCTTTCTCAAAGAAGCATTAGCACCTAAAGGTATATCGTTTAGCCTGAAACCAAATAATAATACTTTACGTAGTGTCATTCAATACAGTCAAAAAATACAT
The DNA here is from genome assembly GCF_024137745.1 of Phymastichus coffea. Lineage (NCBI taxonomy): Eukaryota > Metazoa > Arthropoda > Insecta > Hymenoptera > Eulophidae > Phymastichus > Phymastichus coffea. The sequence goes on from NW_026706823.1 coordinate 3,335,873, forward strand.
TTTGGATCAGAAGATTCTATTGGATCAATTTTAGGCTTCACTAAACGCACGCTCGTTGAAAACGAAAGACGTAGTTCTGACTTACCCGTCACTATTCTCAAAGCCAACGCTTTACGTGTAAAGTGTAATATTACTACAGGCTCTTACTTAAACGATCGCAAAGTACGTACATACTATATATGAATTTTTCCCAGCAGTCCCACCTGGATATAAGATTATAGAAGTTCCCTCTCACGTAATTTATCTTCCAGTCGCAGACAAAGAAAAAATCAAATTACTCAATCAGATTGGACGACATCGTGCAATTACAATGAGTTATCGTACTTGGGAAATGTAAGAGTATCCAAAATTACCATGTACATCAAAGCATGTTTGGAGTGTTAAGACTTCCAATCAATTGGAAAAGCCTCGCTTTGTTATTTTAGCTTTTCAAACTAAACGAAAAAGTTCAGCGAGTGTTAATTCCAGTAATTTTGATCATTGTAATATTAGTAATGTGAAGCTATTCCTCAATTCATAATGGTTTTGAGGTTTCAGCTGATAATGAATGCTGATAATGAATTTGAGCTCAAATTTCAAATTCAAGATAGCTGATAGAAGATGGCGGACGTTACTTATTTATCATCAATATTATATATATATCAAGCAATTCAAAATTCGATATTAAAAAATATGTGGTCAAAAAATATTTATGTTCACTGAATACAAAACTAAGGTTAGGTTATTGAAATTAAAAATAATTTTTCACTTCTTTGATTATTGTCGTGACCAGTGATTTATATGTGTTTCCGTATCATTGAAAAATTTTTTAATCAAAACAATTCCATTGCTTTTTACTAGTAAACCGTAGTTTTTCGAAATCTCAAGAACAATCACAATTAAGATATCTTTTATTCAATTTTCAACTCACCTTGTCATCAAAATAGAAAATAAATATGTTATCAAAACGTTTTTTTACCAAATTGAATAGAGCTTGGAGCTTAATTTTTTGAACTCTTTTAACTTTTTTTTAATTTCTGGTATCAGTAGCGTTTGAATAACATATACAGCGATAGTGTCATGTTTTAGGCTATCAGACAAAAAACCATACTTTGATAGATAACTACATTATTTTATTTGTAATAGAAAATAACAGGTATCCTAGTACATTGGTTATTATTGAAATGGAAAGCCTGGAAAACACCTTGACACACTTAAGCCTAATCTTCTGAGAAATAAATATTACAAGTACTTCACGAGGGCTAAGATTTTCTTTTTGCACTTATAAACTGAGTCTGCTGATTAGCAATGTAAATATGAACTTTTAGAGTATTATCTTATTGTCTAGATTTAATAAATAATCTTCAACACACGACATCTGTTTGATTAATATTGCTCTATCAATGTCAGTCCATGATGAATATTTTATATCAGAAATAAAGGAATTTTCTAATTGTTTACTTATTACATATATAATTTTTTCAGTTCCTAAATATTTATTACACTTATTGATGTAACAATCGAAGTTAGATTAGAACAAACCATTTTTTTCTACGCAAACTTTATAATTAGAAAGAGGAGTACTTGTATTTTCATTCATTTGAGTAAGTTTCATATTTTGATGGATAGTACATACGTATACCGAATGCGTTCCAGATGCTCTGGGAAGAATACAATATTTTAGTCTTAAAAATGCAAATTTGCTAAAAAAAACTTGGATTTTCGGATGAGTCTCGTTAAAACAAGAATAAAGTTCTTCCATTTTCAATAATACTTGTTACGTCAAGCAACGTATCTGTGCCGAAGTATTGGAATTCTTTCCATTTCACATGTAATCTCACAATGCAAACAGGAGAACAAATTTATGTATACATCCGCAAGAAATCAATCGAAACTAGGATAAATGAACGCGCACCAGTAACAAAAACATGTATTCAGCAAATTATAACGTAATTACTAAAGACTACTTTTAATTGCGATTCTAATCTCAAAAAATGTATACAAAAGTTTTGACTGCGCTCTTATAGTTTAGTTCTTACGCAAGTTCTTTTAAAATAATTCATATGTGGAACTCCGTACCACGCCAGTCCGACAATTTCGGTGTTACTCTTATTAACTTTGTTGCGACAGAAATATGTAAAAACCTTCCACGTTTTCAATTAATATTGTTCTAAAAGTGAAATTTGTCTAAAGTTTATTCTAATATCAGTACATGAACTCTGACTGGGTCAACAGATACCTCCTTCAACAAGATTTTCAAGGTATAGTAATAAATAACACAGTCCTACAAAAATACCTTAATTTTTTGCACAAGCAAACCATATATGTTTTTCCAAAGAATTTTGTGGCGCTGAAACCAAATAAAAATACTTACTTTTCAGGTAAAATTTTTTGTAACCATTGTTTCTTTTTTAATCCTTTTACATAAATATTTCTAGAATTATTTAAATGATTGTTTAGTACACGTGCTAAATTTTTATATGGAATAAGACCGGATCTCCATAGTAAACCATGAAGACTCGTTTCTAAGAAATGATTCACTTTTCGACACTTGAAAGGAAGTTGAAACCAATGATATGGTGGTTCGAAGAAAAACACAGTTGGAACAGTATCTACATCTAATGGTAGATATGCGAGTTCTTTTTAAACAAAAGTCTCGTTTAAACTTTGAAAGCCTTGAAAATCTATTACGAAATCCATTTAAAAAGATGCTGAAGTTAATGTGAACTCTACTAGTTCCTAAAACCGTTATAAGAGTAGAGGCACGTGTTTGTTCTATATAAAGCCTATACCTCACTATTTCAAAGTAGAGGGCGCCATAGTCACCATACCTCACCAATCGAAAGTATAGGGCGTCATAGTCACTATATAGTATGGTTATAGGTAGTTTTTATTAAATTCCAACAATATATATAATTCATTTTCTTTTTTATTGAAAAGCATTGTATACATTGATTTCATAATGTCTTGTTAATTTCAAACTAATTTTTTAACATGACCACTAATTGGGTTATATTGTACAATACGATCGTGTAATATTAAGCAGTAGGCTGCAGTATCTTCAGGAAAATCAGTCCGAGTTTCAAATTCTAGGCGAACATCGACTGGCGCGCTTTTTAATATTTCATTTTGTTTGGAGCAGTCTATAACTATTAGCGGCACTTTATTAATGAAATCTTTTTTATTGAGTAACGGCTCGTTTTCTTTACTATAATAAGCGTTTTGAAAATTAGTATATATATCGTAGAGAACAGCATACTGATTTTGATTGATATTCAAATTGAGATTTACCATACGGATAGCATTGTGAATTGAGGAATAGCTTCACATTACTAATATTACAATGATCAAAATAACTAGAATTAACACTCGCCGAACTTTTACGTTTAGTTTGAAAAGCTAAAATAACAAAGCGAGGCTTTTCCAATTGATTGGAAGTCTTAATACTCAAAACATGCTTTGATGTACGTGCTAATTTTGGATACTCATACATTTCCCAAGTAGGATAACTCATTGTCATTGCACGATCTCGTCCGATCTGATTGAGTAATTTGATTTTTTCTTTGTCTGCAACCATCACATATGGCATCAACCATTCAACCTTAGTTAAAGTAATTTTTGTTTTTTCTGAAGCAGCAGGATTCCCTATTGGAGCAGACAAAATAGCATTCAAATCATCTCTTCATCTTGTGAGAATAAGTTCATGGTTGACATTGACTACAATTTTCCGATAATCTTCAGCAAAGCCCATCAACATACTGAGAAGTATAGTAACATCAAAAAAACCTAGAGCATTACATATTAAAACTTCATTGTTATCGCCATTCCAACCGGCATTTTCAGCGATAGAACTCTGACATGGATTGAGTGAAAGCCAATTTTTCATGAGAGTTGTTAAGCCTACATTTTTCACTTTATCAATTTCAATAGCATTTATTTCATATTGTATTTCCTCGAATAAATGACAGAGGGCGTTGTTGACTAATAAAGTGTTCTCCACTGGCGTAGTACCGTTCGGCTTGGTCAACCTACCACAAATATGACTCATACTGCGCGATGGAAGCAGAGATAAATCTTGATGTTGAATTGCTATATGGGTAATTCTTGCCTATTTCGATTGACTTGTAACCCTTAGGTTACGGATTTTTTTTTAATTTGGCACAATTGTTGTAGACATAAAACTGAGATTTTTCCCAAATTTTGGAGACGATACATTAATTATATCAAAAGTTATTAACAATTAAAGAAAAATGATAAAAAATTTTCAAACGGCTATATTTTAAAAACTAATAAAGATATCGAAGTCGGATTTTTTTCAAAATACTTATAATGCCTTAAAATTTCGAAATAATTACAACAATAAACAATAAAAATTTTTTTTCGAAAGTTATTAACTTTTTGTTTAAACAATTGCTAATATCTCAAAAAGTATATTTTTTTTTTGAAAAATTCTTGCTCCTATGTATTCCTGAGGATTTTTGCTATCGAAAACAATCATAAAATTCAAGGGCCCGACATATCGGAAAGCGTAGCCCTAATCAAAAGAAGACGCCTCGGCGTAAGGTTGCGGTAGCGCTCCAGCGGACTCACGGTCGAAAGGTACTTTAGCTTTAATCTAAAAAACTAATAAAGACACCGAATCCGATTTTTTCCAAATTACTTATAATACCTTGAACTTTCGAATTAATTATAACAATAAACAATAAAAAATTTTTTTCGAAAGTTATTAACTTTTTGTTTAAACAATTGCTAATATCTCAAAAAGTATTTTTTTTTTTTGAAAAATTCTTGCTCTTACGTATTCCTGAGGATTTTTGCTATAGAAACCAATCATAAAATTCAAGGGCCCGACATATCGGAAAGCGTAGCCCTAATCAAAAGAAGACGCCTCGGCGTAAGACTGCGGTAGCGCTCCAGCGGACTCACGGTCGAAAGGTGTCTGGTCGCTGAGGCATCTTCTTTTGATTAGGACTACGCTTTCCGATATGTCGGGCCCTTGAATTTTATGATTGTTTTCGATAGCAAAAATCCTCAGGAATACATAGGAGCAAGAATTTTTCAAAAAAAAAATATACTTTTTGAGATATTAGCAATTGTTTAAACCAAAAGTTAATAACTTTCGAAAAAAAATTTTTATTGTTTATTGTTGTAATTATTTCGAAATTTTAAGGCATTATAAGTATTTTGAAAAAAATCCGACTTCGATATCTTTATTAGTTTTTAAAATATAGCCGTTTGAAAATTTTTTATGATTTTTCTTTAATTGTTAATAACTTTTGATATAATTAATGTATCGTCTCCAAAATTTGAGAAAAATCTCAGTTTTATATGTACAACAATTGTGCCAAATTAAAAAAAAATCCGTAACCTAAGGGTTACAAGTCAATCGAAATAGCCAAGAATTACCCATATGAATTTCATCGCTACTATTGAAATATGATAATGAATAAGGCTGATGCGCATGAACTTCATAATGAGCTATAGACTCATCGAAAGCGACAGCTGAATGAATATCTAGAATTCCCTCCATATTGTTGTTGTTGTTTTATACAACACACTAATATGCACAATATTTTCTTCCACGATTTTTGACGACTTCTAGTCTCAAGCTTTTCAGGAATTAAATGTTCTGAGGTGTGAGCGGTCTGATAGCGCGCTGTTGACTGGTTGCTGTTCGACATTTTTGTCTTTTAATATAGCCTCGGCCGCTCTTTATATTGTAAATGATACCCATTACTAAGATATGATCTTTAGATGTACTCGCACTGTGATGACTTCTCCTCGAAAGTTAAATAGGTTTCCGTCTTGATCAACTATACGAATTTGAAAATGATCAATGCTCCAATCAAATCCACAGTGACTGGAAGGTAAATGACGTGAGAAGGAACTTCTATAATTTTATATCCAGGTAGGACTGCTGGGAAAAATTCATGTAAAGTATGTACTTTGCGATCGTTTATGTAAGAGCCTATAGTAATATTACACTCTACACTTGACTTTGAGTATAGTGACGGGTAAGTCAGAACTATGTCTTTCGTTTTCAACGAGCGTGCGTTTAGTGAAGCCTAAAATTGATCCAATAGAATCTTCTGGTTCAAAATATATTTTTTGACTGCACTGAATGACACTACGTAAAGTATTATTATTTGGTTTTAGGCTAAACGATATACCTTTAGATGCTAATGCTTCTTGGAGAAAGCTTTCAATATCTTCTATTTCGTAGCTACCAGTCGGTAAAGTGATAGCTTCTTGACCTTCAATGTAAAACTTATTATAACCAACGTCAATGTTTGGTATTGAATTAAATGTTAATAGCTCAACAAGACCAAGAACGTATTTTTTGTTTGGTATCAATCAAAATAATATGTTTCGAGTACGAATGAGGTTCTCGAGAGACTCAATGTCAGTGTATTCTCCGTGACAGACTCATGTCAAATGATGGTCATTCTTTGAATGATTATTTTATATATTCGTCGTCTTTTCTATAGTTTGTTTAAAAGAAATGTGAGACAAAGATGGCCGCAATTATATGTATTAAAATCTTGATATCTCATATAATTATACATGATTCTATTAACTTTGAGATAAAGCAATAGATCTATAGGCGGTTGTAGATTACCAAAACTATCAAAATACATTACCTCATCACCTTTCTTTTTGTATAGTATGCCACCCAATGAGTACCTGGTCCACGTTTATCATCTAAATTTACAATAGCTGTCTCTTTATATCGTGGTCCATCGGCTGGCAGAGCATTACGCATGAAAACAACTCGAAAATTTGCAGTTTTTAGTATTTTAGTATTTTAGTATATAAAGCGGCAAATAATGGAATTAAAAAAGGAAGAGCTCCACCCACTTTACTAGGAATTGGTAGAATACGATTAATATTTATTTTTCTTCTTCCTCCAGTCTTCTTCACAGCTTCTTTAGCACCTTTTATAGCCGAACGAATGACAAAGAGTGATTTATTACTAGGTACAACACTTCTCGAGGCAGCGTTAATAATTTTTTTCAATGCAATTGATAGATTTTTACTTTTTACATGTGTCTTTCGTCCCTGTCGTTGTTGTTGGCGATTTTTTAATCCCTTACTTCGTTTCTTTCCTCGTCTTAAAATTTTAACACCGATACCAATTTTACTTTTAACTTTCATTATGTTAGCTACAGCAAATACAGCAACTTTCTCACCAAAACTACTATCTTTCGCTTGCACTCTATCCCAGGCTTGTTTAGCTAGAATTTTGTCGGCTTCGTTTCTCGCCTCAATGTTGTCTCGATTTTGAGAATAAGCAATATCGTGATCTTTACAAGCAGCGTCTAGCGGATTTTTTCCAGGATCACCACGAGCAAGTCGTTTTTTCAATTTAGTTCCCGGCTCGCAATACTGATAACCAGGCAAATGAGCTTCGAATGGTAAATTATTAATGATCTTATTCTCTAAGCCAGCACCACCAGTCTTTCTTTTGTAACAAATGATCATACCTCATCAGAAGACAAAGTCTTAATGAAACTAAAAATATATAAACAGTCTTTTTATAGTTAGTAGTCTCATTCGTCCTTCGATTGGTGATTAGAAAACAATATGGACTTCAAAGAGCAACCACTTAAGTTGCAATTCATAAATTTTGATAATGTGGTTGAGACGGAAAAACGAGAAAAAAGACATGGTGAACTACTGGCTGACAGTATACGAGCAGTTTTCTGTGGTCCTAGTAACTGTGGGAAAACTAACTGTTTGCTAACACTAATCACACATCCTAATGGACTTAGATTCGAAAATGTTTCTGTTTATTCAAAGTCCCTCAATCAACCAAAGTATAAGTTTTTAAAAGATTTATTGAAACCGATTGATGGTATACAGTATTATGCATTCAACGAGCATGAGGCATTTGTTTCACCGGATAAAGCTAATCCAAATTACATCATGATTTTTGACGATATAGCCACTGAAAAGCAGGACAACGTGAGAGCATTCTTCTGTATGAGAAGACATAAAAAAGTAGATAGTTTCTATCTCTGTCAATCATACGCTCGCATACCGAAGCATCTCATTCGAGATAATGTGAATTTACTAGTTTTGAAATTGCAAGCGTCAACATGGCTAATTTTGAAAAAGAAAAGAAGATGCTCGAGCAATTATCTGAGGCTCGTGATACCATCAGACGTAAGTATCAACTAATAAAACGTGACAAAGCTGATTTAGAAAATACATTGGTTGAAACTTTTAAACCTATGGTTGATCCATTGAAGAAACTTGTGGAGGTAGCTATTGATAAAACTAACGATAATACTGAACAGGAAACGAACAAGGAGAAGAAAATTACGTTCGATAAAGTTTTCAAGTCAAAAACAACAGCTGACACTCCCTATGAATCTCGATATTTCAATAGTACTGTTAATGACTTAAATTCAACATTACATCCGTTTGATTCTACATTTGAATCAGCTATGTCTATTGCTGATGCTACTGATGATGGTGATGAAGACGAATTAAGTAAGACTAGTGAATCAACACTTGATAGAACTGCAATAAATTTAGACAATGTTAGTTCAAATGTAACTACAAAACAACAAAAACAGCTATTGGATGACTCGATTGTAGGAAACTATATTCGACTATTGCATGAACCGCAACAGAAAAATAATTTAAACAAAACATTTGGCGTTCGCTTGCATGAAAATACATATGTCATAGGCAATTCTCCAATTTCTTTCTAAAACGATAATGTGACTGTGAATGATAAAGCATACAGCAAGACGCCTGGATTAATGGAACTTCTCTTTCGTAAAGAACCTAATTCTAAATTAATCAGTTCATCACATATTGAAAATTATATCAAAATTCTTGAAATCACTAACGCTCATCGTAAGAGATATGAAACAAATGGAGAATATCGCAATAAGCGTGTAAATAAATTCAAAAAGTATATTGGTCTAAATTTATCTTTAAGTGGTAGTGCTAAGAAGCGAAAATTGACTATTAATGGAAGAGGTCTTTTTCCTAACTATAAAATAGCAAGAAAAGGAACATTATTTAATTATGTATATTGGGATGATCCAAACGAGCTCGTTGATCGATTGAGATTGCTTATCGCCGAACAAACCGCTGGTAATCCTAGTCATATTAATGAAATTCATTCAATCATTGAAGAATTACATGAAGCTGGCTATATATATTAAGAGAATCCTAAATATTCCTCAGTAATAAAATGAGTGTTGATGTGTTTGGACGTACATTGAAAAAAAAGGAGGGTAATCAAGGTACTCCTGGTATAGGGTATAATATCACTAAAGACGGACAATACGACGCGAATGACAAAAGAATTTGTTATATAGCCGATCCTCAGGAGAGTAACGATGCTGTAAACTTACGAACGTTGCAAAAAACTAGTGAAGCTAACGTCGCTACGCTTACGACTACAATAAATAATTTAAATATAATAAGAATACAATTTCGATCGTATGGAAAAGCTATTCAATATTTACAAACAAAGAATAATAAGGATAATAAGGAGAAAGAAATAATGATTAAGCCGTCTGACTTTTCATTCATTCAATTATAACAAATAGATTGAAATAATGAAACATCAAAGAGTGGTGGATGAGTTACATAAACCAGCACGTCGAAACTATCCTCGTCGAAAAGTCGATATACGCGGAATAGATGAGACGTGGCAAGCTGATCTTGTTGAGATGCAAAGCTATTCTAGAGAAAATAAAAGTTTTCGCTATCTATTAACTATTATAGATACGTTCTCTAAATATGCTTGGGGAGTTCCAGTAAAACAGAAAACTGCTACAGATATCACTAACGCAATGGAGTCTGTATTAAAAAAGGGAAGCATTCCTTTAAATCTCCAAGTGGATAGAGGCAAAGAGTTCTATAATACAAATTTTGGAAGACTAATGAAAAAATATAAAATAAATCTTTATTCGACTCATAGCAATGTTAAAGCATCAATTTTTGAACGTTTCAATCGAACACTAAAAAATATTATGTGGAAAAAATTCAGTTTAATAGGAAATTATAAGTGGATTGACTTTCTCCCCAGTTTAATAGAATCTAATAATAATCGAAAACATCGCATCATAAATATGAAGCCTAAAGACGTGTATAAAGAAAATGAAATGCAGGTCTTGACACGATTCTCTTACGATCATCGTCTTATCAAACAACCGAAATTCCAGGTAAGAGATAAAGTGCAAGTGAGCAAGTCTAAACACGTTTTTGAAAAAGGATATACGCCTAATTGGTCTACAGAAATTTTTACTGTTCATCGTATTTCGAGAACTAAACCTGTAACATATCACCTACTAGATTATCAAGAAAATCCCATTGTTGATGGTTTTTATGAGCAAGAACTACAGAAAGCTATACATCCTGATATTTATCTTGTAGAAAAAATTCGCAAAAGACGGGGTAATGAAGTCTATGTAAAATGGCTTGGCTTTGATAATACTCACAATTCTTGGATAAATAAGGAGACTATACAACGATGAATCATAAATATAAATTTATATGTATCTAGCTTGTATTTAAATAAATAATTGTTTTCATTTATAAATATTACATTGCTTTTTTTTTATTTTAAGGATAAGTGCCCAACCTTCGCTCTTACCTGAGAGGTACTTCCATTTTTTAAATTCGACACTAGGGAGTCCATTAAGACAAGTCGCAACCTGCTTTAATAGAAACACTAATGACTCATTTACCTATCCAGATAATAAATTTATATAATACAATCTTTATTGAGATCTTATAAGATATACAAATACATTTACTTAATATTAAATTGAAATCGATCACATCCATAATATTGAATAAATAATGCATATTTTTGTACTCTATCAGAAAGATAAATAAAAAGATCCAAATGATGAATTATCGCTCTTGACATTCAGTCCGGTAGAACAATTTCGAACTCACAATCGAGTTCAAGAATAATTCAAGATTCATCTTGTCTCATGAATGTTATTAGATAATTCTCATCTTCATGCAATTTATAATGATTTTTTTCAGAAAGTATATCGAAAAGCTTCATTCCAATGTTATATAACATTTTAAAATTTATCTTGCTGTAGGCAAAGAGATCTAGAATGTTACGTATTCTTCTTCTAATACTACTTCTACTACTACTACTTCTACTACTACTCTCACTGCAGTTTGTACTGTTGCTGCTGCTGCTGCTGCTGCTGCTACTACTGCTACTACTGCTACTACTGCTACTACTCGATTCTTGAGGCAGAATGAAGCTCTTCGAGGCTCACAGCTCTTTTAAAACCTTTCCCCACTACTTTGGTTTTCGAGCCGCCACAACAGCCTCCCTTTACTTTAAATTAGATTTCCATTTTATTTAACATATATATAGTGTGATAATTTTCTAATATAGGACCAAGCATTCTATTCATCATCAATATACGTTTCTTGAGTAATACTCGTGATATAACTTTATTCAATTCAGCAATACGTCTTTGGAAACGTTCGTGATCTCGTGCTATTTGCTCCCAAATACCTTTTCTAGAGTCTTTTTCTTCGTATGGAAGATGATGTATTTTAACATTTTTCGCAAATTATACATGCTTAAAAGAGGAGTGAGATCTCATGTTGTCTCTTATAGCTGGCATGGCTAAGCTTCTACTACTACTTCTTCTTCTTACCAATGCTTCGAACAGCATGGTATTCCTATTAACATCTTATCGATATTTTAGAATATAACCCCACTACTTCGCTTTTCGAGCCGCCGAAATCGCCCCCCCCTTCTTTCTTTCTTATTTTTTTGTTAGGGAATGGTGAGAGCCCCAACCATCGCTCTCACCTGTGAGGTGCTTCCACTACTAACATTGCTTATGAGACCTTTACACTAAGTCGAAACTCGGCAGAAAGAACGCATAAGTAATTACTTCAATCTCTCCAAAAAAAGAAATAAGGATTTGAAGGAATAATTAAATTAGGATTAAAGACATAATTAAAATTTTAAATATAAATTTAATTACGATTTATACATTTATACATTATGCTAGATTAATTTTTAAATTCAAAATTCGAGCCTTCTCGATGGTAAATAAACAACTCCTTTTTTTCCATAGTCTCGAATAATTTTTTCAACATATCTTCATCTTTTTCTAACGCTAAACTTACTCGCTTAGGTAGAAAAATTTCGAATTCGTCGACTACTGTTATAACAACACTGAATTCATAACGAGTATTAAGCCATCTTATAATTTCGTTATCATGTAGGTGCAGTTATTTTCTAATTGTGCCATCGTTTTTCATGGTAAGAATGCCGATTTGGCTATTTTATTCATTGATGAAAAGTCCATTCTACAATAAAAAAAAAATCAATCAATAATTAATACTACTAGGATATATAGTTAGAGAGCTACTAGTATACAAGAAACTTACTTTTAAGAGAAAATCTAGAAGTCTAATAGGAGAACTAGGAAGAGAGACTACTGCTGTTGCTTCAATCTACTGCTGAATAACTGCGACGGACTGAGGTGTGTTCTCCGTTTTGTACCATGCGTCCCCTTTCTGAGAACTCGAGCCGCCGTAATTTCCCTCTCTTTTCGCCTTATCCCCACTTGAGTAATTTCTCATATGATTCCATTGCCCATACTCCTCAGACTTCAGTCGCCATGTCTGCCGTTGTCCCCCACTCTACCGTTGTCCCTACTCTCTCACTATTCTATCCTTAATCTTTTCCTAACTAAGTCTTCTTCCTCCTCACTATTACTACTCTGTTCTAAGCGACTTCTGTCGGAGGTTGGAGGAAGCTTACAACTTTCTTGAGGATTTTCTTCCATACTACTCTGTTCTGAGCGACTTCTGTCGGAGGTTGGAGGAAGCTTACAACTTTCTTGAGGATTTTCTTCCATTTCTATGATCTTTCTTTTCCTGCGTTGTTCCGCATTCACGATTTTTAGCTTTGACGTTTCAATAGTTTTGTAATGACCCCATGGAAGTGTATCAGGATTTTTATCGAATATACATCGTTTATCATCATATGGACTTAGTGCTACTTTCTGCACTCTTTCTGTTCTTACTTGATGCAATACACTTCGTATATTACATTGCTCACGCCTAATAATTTCTAAATCCAATAAACAGTTTCGAAAATCTTCATGATCTATTGTTTTTATGACAGTATGTGTTTTTACGCCTTTTGCTTTCTTTATTGCATGATGGTTTTCTATTAGTATACTATACATTTTACTTCGAAGTCCAATGAATTCTCTCATAATATTACCATTGCATTCATCTTTCATAATACCGAGAACCTTGTTATTAACTAACGGCATATTAAACTGATTATTTTCTGAGTAATCTGATGTATCAAATTTATTGATATCTTCTTTCATTATTTCATATATATCAACATCTTGAAATTCATATACGAGGCTATCTGAATCAGAATAAAGTAATTTTGCTTTATGAGGTAATCTTTCTTTTATGTAGCCATAGTGGAAGTCATATACTAATGTTTTTGAGAGATCTAGCACACAAAGTCCAATATATATTGGTTTTTTAATACTAATAGACGTCCATGATAACTGTATTGCTACTAAATTTTCATCAAAGATTGAACTAATATGAAAGTTGGGTTATGCGATCCGTGGTTCTGCTCCATATCTACCACTCCATGCACTAATTAATTTAACGTCTTTTCGTTTCCTTTCATCCTTCATAGTCTTTCCGTATACTGTATTAATCATGAGTTTATAGAATAACTTTTCAAATTCATTTTTAGCTTGTTTTCTTTTTTCTGTATTCAAATCTACATAAGTTTTAAGCCACGGCTTTTGATTAAACTGAAGTTGAATATATGAGCCAGGTTTGAAAGGATTAAATTTATTTATATTAACAGTAATACCGATGATAGTTTTTAATGTCCAACCGCAATCTTTTTCTTGAAATTCTTCTGAATTTTTAAGTATAATATCTTCAATATTTTCTTTAAACCATAATTTAAGATCTGTCGTTCTATAAATAGAAACATTTTCGGTGTTGAAATACTTTATTTGAATGTCCTCTACATTATCTTTTATTACGATAAATTAAGCTGACATTTCTATATTTATTTTTAGAGCATTATGAATTGAAAGATATTTTGGTATTTGTAGTTGTAATAGTTTATTTGCTGCTTTTAAGAATGACTTTATATCTGTATGTTCTTGATTGTCTATGAATCCAGTAATGATACGTTTTTCAAATGCTGAATTTATTTCACGCCAAATAACTCCGTCCCCTTCAATTTGGTTTGGAATGACTCGTAATGAATTAACATTTCCTACGACTTTTATGGAATTATTTAAATTAATTTCGATTCAATTCAAATGAGTGGCGCATGTTTGACATCTCTGTCGTATTGCTCTACTTAAGTTAGGCCGTAACATATATTCTTCAAGAGAATGCAAAGCGGTAATTATTATATTTTTCCATTTAATAAAATCATCCTTATTAGCGTCTGAGTTGTAATAGGCTTTCCATAAATCGCGTACTGTATTTTCAAAATAAGAAATAGAAGCCATTGTAATGAAAATGTACGTGGGATAACTAGTAATACTACCACTACTACTACTACTACTGCTTGTCACTGCTAAGAAAGCTAGTGAAGCGGGCTGTCTCGAAAGACTGCGCTCTTTTCCAATCGAGCACGGCTTTTAAGCACTATGGTGGCGCTGAAAGCAGCGGTTTCGGCGCTGTAGGTTGAAGAGGGAGTAGTCAGATGAAAGGTAGGAGGTGGGTGAGTGGGTGGGTGGTGGCTGCGCCTAGCAAGCTAGAGACGCTACCCCCTCTCCGAGGGCCCACACTCAGCCAGCATAAGCTTACTAAGGAGAGCGAGAGAGAGAGAGAGAGAGAACAGCAAGCAAGAGAGAGAGAGAGAGAGAGAGAGAGAGAACAGCAAGCAAGAGAGAGAGAGAGAGAGAGAGAGAGAGAGAACAGCAAGCAAGAGAGAGAGAGAGAGAGAGAGAGAACAGCAAGCAAGAGAGAGAGAGAGAGAGAGAGAGAGAGAGAGAGAGAGAGAACAGCAAGCAAGAGAGAGAGAACGGCATCCACACTATACGACGTCCGCGTCTAGCAAGCTAGAGACGCTACCCCCCTCTCCGAGGGTCCACACTCAGCCAGCATAAGCGCCCTACTATCGAAGGAGAGTGAGAGAGAGGGATAGAGAGAGAGAGAGAGAGAGAGAGAGAGAGAGAGAGAGAGAGACCATCATATAGTTTACCAAACACCCTACCGACTTCTACAGCATCCTACCTTAACAACCTCTGTGGGTGGGTGGGTTGGGGGGGGGCACTGGCCCCCTCGAAGGGGCCCACTTGCACGCGGGAGGTGTCAAACGAACATCAAATGCAACACTCAGCATGGGGTCTCACCTTATCGCGATTAAAAGGTGTCACTATCGCGACACCTTCATCGGGCGGCCTCTTTGTGTCCCAGAACATACACATATCCCTTATACATTGGCGGCGCGCGCGAGGTGTCAAACCAACATCAAATGCCCTTTAAACACTCAGCATGGGGCCCACTGGCACGCGGAAGGTGTCAAAGGTACATCAAATGCCTTTTAGACACTCAGCATGGGGTCTGACCATAAATTAAAAGGTGTCACTACCTTCACACCTTCATCGGGCGGCTCCTTTGTGTCCCAGATTGAGGAGGAGTTGCAGACCTTCCACAGTGGGCGAAAAATTACTTGAACTTATCGAAGCATCAAAGATTAGACAGATAAGTGCAACTTCATTAGAGAGTAACGGTAACGAGATCTTTGCCAGTTGTGTGTCTATAGCAAGCGCTATTTAAATATCACGTACAGTAATTGAGGTGAGGCTAAACTTATATAAGTTAGTCTATATAGTCTTCACAGTCAAAATGGACTTAAAATTGGGGAAGTAAAGGACAGATATCGATTTAAAACGGAAGCATAAGTTCGTGTTACTACCGAAAAATAGAAATGTAGAACCAAGTATTATTTTACTAACTCCAATGGTGTCAAGCTATCTCCATTTACCTCTGCTACTACTGGTATTCCCAAGTTTCCAAGTTTCCCTTTTATATAATAAATTTTTCAATTGGAAATTTCATTGCTTATCTTATGGTGCAGACTTTTATAATTATTAAAGTCACTGGAATTATTAGTTAACTTACTGTACTTATAAGTCTAGTCACGACACCTCATAAGAGCACGTATCTCATTATGAGGTGTAACCTAAGGCTTGTGCTTGGTTTATAGTACAACTTTTCTAGGAGGTACAACAGCATCATACGTAGCTATTATTGCAGACGTAATAGTATTTTTCATAGAGTCTACATCCTGCTCGTCAAACTCCCGTACTTTGGAGAATGGGAGCCGGAGAACGTAACAATCAGAGTCAACTTTCCCATGGGATCTTCAAAAACCTGTTCTTCTTTGGATAGTTATAGAACCGTGGGTAACTCCTCCAACTCCTAGAATCACCGGAGTTCCATTATCAGATCCAAGTTGCTGATCTCTGCGTGGTGGTAATGCCGAGAAGGTCACGGATAGGAATAGAGCAAGGGGATGGGTTCACTGTGTATCCATCCAAGGGCTGTCCTTTCAGCTATTGGTTCATTTGATTGGCCCTTCCTCAAGCCACTCAACAGAAGGGTAGGATAGACATCAGATTCTAGAAAGCAGATTTGACCCTTCACGGACCCTTCAATATTCCGGATCCGCTAGAGGTAGCTCGTCCAGGTGAGACCAGGCTCAAACCTTCGTCATAACTGGTCTGATACGAAAGAGCGAGCTGACCTTTGGCAAGACTAATGCCGATAGATGCCTCCACAAAGGCATATCGATAGAATTCAGTATAGCATTCACCTCATCTTGGGGTCAAAGGCCAGAATTACCACCTAAACCAGTGATGGTCGACTATGTAAGCCGTTTGGGTAAACGTAGGATCTGAACGACTAACTCGGAAAGGAAGATTGTTACGGAACCTTGATCCAGTAGTGCTCGGACCTCAATGCCGGCGTTTTCCGAGTGGACAATCACTCGGGCAGTAGCCAACAGTATCGCTCCTTTAGAATGTGAATGTGAATGGAGGACATTGGATGATGAGGGCTCCTGGTGCAGGAGAATATAATGCAGTGCACTGCAGCCTGTTACTCTGCAGTGGAAGGAGAATGGACACTTGCTATCTCTATGACCTCCGCGGAGGCAGTTGTAGCACGGATTCAACTGCTTCAGAAACTTCTTCCGTTATTCAGATGGATATGCTTTAAACTTTGGGTAGCCCGAAACTCCATGCTGCCCTTGGCAAACCTGGCAGGGAGATCGACTACAATCCGCACTGGGATTTCCATTGCTCTCCATGTGGGTAGTATGGAAGCGAACCATTCTGGTCGTTTCCTACCATGCGCCTCAACTTTCAGAGATGCTGGTATTGACTGCGCATGAAATCTGAAGAGTCCTTAATTGATATTCGAGAAAATTCTTCAGGTCGACATATAGGAAAAAGTGTCCAAGTTTTCAATGGATTTTCCCAGTCTTCCCTGGTTTGAACGTCCTGTCTCATCTCGACCAGCTGAACCTGCCAATTTTCTTAATGGCCGACAGGTCGTCCCAGCGCTGTCAAGGATCGCACAACCTCGTTGACTGTATCTAACAATCGAGTGGTCTCGGAAGCCATGAAGGAAGACATACCAGTCATAGAGCGTAATCGGTTTAAGTAGTCGGCTAGCTTGACTCTCGTGTTATCATAGCTCTGCAGAAGAATACCTCACGCTACCTCGAAATTACAGACGATTTGAGAGAGTTTTGGCACATTAGCTATGTATGGGACACCTATCACCATAAAGCTGAAGAATTCCTTGAACGACTCCCAATTCCGTTCCACGCTGTTGAAAGTGGGTAATTTCAAGTCAGGTAGGTGAGGAGGTTGCGACGCGAGAGCTGTACGGTAGATATTCTCGGTGAGCTCAGACCTCTAGCTCCCTCAACAGTATTGGACAAGCGAGTCAATCGCAAGATCAGCTCTGTTTCGGCACTCACGTATATATCCTCATACTCATAATAGAGACCTGAGATGAAATATTCGAGAGTGTCCAAGAGGGCTAGGTTTTTTTTTGGTGATTAGGTAATGAAATAATCAACTTTAAAGAGTAGCCAATCAATATTTCGGCTTAAGAATGTAGAACTCAGCATGGCGATCGCGGGGCGGCGTGAGAGCTGACATGCGCACGCCGCAGTCAACTGAAAACGGTGCTCAACTACATTTATGCACGTAATGACTTTTGCTTGCTAAACACAATTTTCAGTAATTCAACAATTAGGGAAAAAACGTGTTTGAGATAATAGCGTCATTCGATAGTTAATATAAGGTTTTGTTATAACAATTTTTTTCCTGGATTTTTTAAACGCATATTTGCATTTAAAAAAAATTATTGAAAAGTGCACTTTTTCAAACGTGAGACAAACGCGCCGAAACGCCGACTAGCGGCTAGCAGAAGAGCCCGTGACGTCATCACTATAAAACTTGGATATTTTAACACGTAACTGCGTTGAACTGCGAGTTTGAATTGATTGTTTTCAAAAGTGTCTTGATACAATGAGTGAAAAAGAGGTTCAAGTATCATCAAAAACAAATATCAAAGGCTATAGAGCATGTTTTGTTCCATTGTGTGGGAACAATTCAAAGAAAAATCCTGACAAAGTCTTCGTGTATGTACCCGATAATTTGAATAAGAAGCAGCAATGGTTTAAACTTGCACGACGTGGTGACAAGCCAACTAATTCACAATTTTATTGTTGCCAGGATCATTTAGATGTAAGTGTATTATTAACATATATAATTAAAGTAATACCACTGAATTAGTGTAATCTAACCTACAAATACCTGTCTCCTATCTTTTTTGTAGATTGAGAATGATCTTGAAAACTACATGCGATTCAAATTATTTGGAGGTCGAATAAAATTGAAAAACGATGTATTGCCACGTTACTTTGATTGTCAACCTAATCGCAAAAGTGCTACCAAACCATCTGCAAGAAAAAGTTTCCAAAATATCAAACACAAAGCAGCTGTTGTAGAATTATTTTCCAATAGCAATAGCTTTCGACAAAAAAATGAAATACATGCAAAAAATGAAATTACAAGAGAGCTTGGCAATACAGAAATAGTAGATTTGAACATTCATAGTAGTGAGAATCAATACCGAAAGAAAAAATCAAGTCTATTTTGTACAAAAATCCCAGTATTGCAGCACAGTCAATTGAACAAGCAATTTAATTTTATAAATCACAATCAAAACGTAAATTTAGGTTTATCATACATCCCGGAGAAAACTTTACAAGAAAATGAAAAGGAAAACATGCAGTTTGATTTTGAAAATTATAATGAAGAAGAAAATTCAAATTTATCACACATTCCAAAAAGAGTTTTGAATGAAAGTCAAAAGTCGAACATATTATTGCAAGAGAATCAAAAGGTAAACATTCAATGTAATTTTAAAAATAGTAATCAAGGAAAATACTCAAATATATCTTACATTCCACAGAAAGTTGTACATGAAAATCAAAAGTCTAATACAGAATTACGAGAAAATCTTGAGGTCGATAAGCAATGCATTTTCGCAAATGACAATCAAGAAAAAAATTCAAACTTATCAGCAGTGAAGGGGGTTCTTCGAGAAAGTCATGAGTCAAATATCAACTTGAAAAATAGTACTCCAAAAAAGTATAGCAACAAGAAAATTCAAGTCAACCGAAAACCGCCTTTTCGCAGTTTAGGTGTGATGGTAAAATGTAAAACTGCTGAAAAGTCTACGAGTACCAGTGATATTGAAGATGGTGTGAGTAAATTAAAAATTAATCAAACGTATCCTGTTAACAATCTACAGAGGTTAGACGCTGATTTAGTAAGTTTATCAATCACTAATACTTTGACCTCAAAAACCATTAGCGAATATAAACCTTCATCTGGAGAAGTTCAAGATATAGAAGAAAATGATTTAGTGTGGAAAAGGAATGCCTTGAATATGACTGTATATTTTATTGCTACTGATCCAAAAAGATACTTAGGACTGCCACTTGAATGGTTTTGGCTTTTAGAACATTTATCTATATTAACTGGAGTCGGTACAGATGACATAAAATTAACGCTTATGAAAATAAAATTGAATGACACATTTGTCAGATTAGGCCATCAATTTGGAGTGAGTTCAACCAAAGCCAGTAATATTTTTCATACAACAGTATTCAAATTAGCTAATATTATGAAGACTTTTATTTATTTTCCTGATAAGAAGACAGTTATAAAATCAATGCCCATTCAATTTCGGGCAAATTATTATCACGTTCGGGCTATTATAGATGCTTTTGAAATACAAATTCAGAAGCCATCAAACAGTACTAATCAAGCATTATCATGGTCTGAATATAAAAAAGGAAATACATTGAAATTTTTAATATCATGTTCACCAGATGGATTTATCAATTTTATTTCTCGTGGATGGGGAGGAAGAATTTCAGATACACTATTGTATCAAATAAGTACAATCGAAGAAACTTTACCACCAAAATGTACTGTGATGGCTGACAGAGGGTTCAAACACATAGATACTTTATTGTCAGCAAAACAGTGCAGGTTGGTTCGACCTCCAAGTAAGTCTTCTAATAGCAAACTAACAAAACTAGAATCAAGAGAAACTAAACGTGTTGCCAGTTTACGCATTCATATTGAAAGGGTTATTGGTAGGATGAGAGAATTTGAAATGCTGTCTCCTCATGCAAACTTGCATCATTCTGTTATGCCTTACATCGATTCAATAGCTATTATTGCAGCAGCTTTAGTTAACTTGCAGTCACCAATAATAAGACAATAGACTAGTCTTTCACGTTTGGATGTAAAAACTGACATGTATAATAAAATTTTGAATTTTTATGAAGAAATTAACCTGTAAGTTGAAAAATAAATTTTTCATTTTTTAATAAAAAATTTGAGACATTTTTCTTTCTTCTACAAATAATAAAATTGAAATCACTTTTGTGCCACTTGATTGATTCCTTCTTTGATTTTTATTTCAAAAATAGTGTAACACACAAATACAAATATTTTGATAGGTTTACTTTTTACTAATGTAAGAAAACTTCACATCAGGATACAGATGTCATCAGTCGAGGGAAAATATATTTCTTCCAAAATTCAGTTGCTTTTTCTATAGTTCCAGTAAATTTATCATCATATGTCAACCAAACTGTAGTTACTTTTTTATTCTGTTCAAAAAGAGGATCTGCTACACAAAATAAACCTTTCCTTTTGTTCGCACACAACATTTGTGTAAACATTTGTGCTTTACATTTTTCACTTATGACACCTTTTGACAAATAAGTTTTGATATTATCAGTTGAAGAAGGGCATTTTATTTCTACGATGAAATCTGATCCAACAGCATCTGGCGAGGCTCCAATAACAGGGCACGACGACAATAAATATAATCCGCAGCTTCTACAACTTATGTTTTTCTTTTTTTTCACTTCAAGCAATACCTGCTTTTCCAAATCTTTGCCTCTCTGCATGGCTTGTGAGAGAAAAACTTTAGCAGCTCCAATGATTTTTTTCACCAATGATCCGTCGGCTGTACGGCAATGAGCAGCTTCATAAATTAATAATGCAGTTATTCGTCCATACCTACATTCATACCATAACGGATCATCACTTTGACTCTTTGTTGCTTTTTCCACCTCTACTATCATTAATTTTTCAATTTTCTTTTCAGCAAATTTTAGGAATTCATCTGCTTCATTCATTTTCATTTCATTAAACAAAATCATAAGTTGATGCAATGATACAGCTTTGATATGGTTATTACTATTTATATCAAATAAATGTCGAGTAATCTGACTATCAATATTTTTTTTCTGGGCTATTTCAGTTACTGTTTGAAAAAAGTGTTTAATTTTTTCTGGTTCAATGTCATTTGGTGGTACAGGTAATTTTTTACCTTCAAACAAATCAGCTGCTGCAACATACTTATTTGTAGTTGTCACTTTAGCTAAATTGGACTTTTTCCAATAACATTTAACTTCTGTTGGAGCAGGTTCTTCAGTCCGTCTATTGACCCACATCAAAAGTGCAATCGCATGCTTACAGCCACCTGTTTGGAGAAAAATAAAAGGCAACATTGATTTGCATTTCAGAAACTTGACTACCTATTTTTTTATTGATTTTATATTTACCAAGGGATGCGGGGCAATCTTCACACTCTACCGTGTTAACAGTATTACTTTTTTCGTTAACTATCAAAGTAACTTTGTACGGCGTATCACGAACCTTGTGTTCAGGACAAATTGAGGCTTTTAATATACATAAAGCTCCGTCTCGTTTCAAGCAAACATAACCCATAGCAGCATCTCCGTAATTTTCTCTTGAAGATCTATAGACAATAAACAAAATTGTTAAAATACATAAAAAATAATTATGCCGAACACTATGTTTATAACATATACATACTCATTCATTTTTGCATTTCGGACTTCAGGATCATTGAAATTGTCATCATTTTTTATGTAATTTAAAACCATAAAAATATTCACTTTTGGAAGATTTCCAGAATCAGCTTTTAAGAAATCAGGATCTAGCTTATTACTCATGTCTACTATTTTCAAAATAATATGTTTTACATGCGTGTATCTTGATCAACAATCCGTCCACCGTATAAACACTGCACATGAATCAACAGCCGGTATAGTAATGACGTCACGCGCACTCGGCAGCCATTACGGCGAGCAGGCCTCTCGTTTGAAAACAGTTTAAAATCACACAGTTTTGAATAATTTTTAAAAAACATTCCGACGAAGTATAATTTTTTAAAAAATTATTATTATATTATGTGTTACACGTACTTCATACTGTAATAATTATAGACGATTTAAAAAAAAAATTTTCTACCTAATTACTTGCATTTACTTGAATAATTTAAAATGACGAATTAAGACGATGAAGTTAAGTGAGTCGAAAATACTAGCATTTTTAAAAATTATGCTACATAGCGGAATACAAACTACGGTATTCACAGACAATTTTGAAAAATACCATGTTTTTTCTTTTGTTATTTACTAATTATTATAAAAATATTTTCAATAAATAATTCAAAAATTATTTATTTCCCGAAATACGAGTATTTGGTGATATTTTTGATCATCATGATTTAATAATAAAATAATGCACAAAAATAAACTAAAAAGCACAAGCTAATCAATGAAATTAAATGAAAGGCACGAGCTTGCTTTCTCTAACGTGCGTTAATGCACAGAATATTATAATATTATAATATTATAATATTATAATATTATAATACGTCTTCATGCACAGAATATCGAAAAAATACAAGAGCAGTACTGTTAACGAATATCATATTTAGGTAGCAATATGACAATAGTACAAGTATAGCATACTATACTTTATTCACGCGTACGATTCACGCGTATGTATAAATTCTATGGTATGAATTGTGAATGACTAACTAAAATTACAACACGCTTTATTCTTGATACGGGTGTATTAATAAGCACAATTACAGGATTCAAGGTAAGTACAACATTTTTTAACCCTTTCAGGGGCAGCGTATCATATATGATAAATCTAAATTTTTTCAGTTTTTTATCGGTACCGCGACCGTTTTGAGCACAATCGCTCTCGAATAAATTTTTATACCATCGTTAGTAGTTAGGCTTCGTAATGCTTTGATTAAAAATTAAAAAATTTATTTATTCAATTATTTATAAAAAATGAAAGACGGAAAATTTTCAGTTTTTTCGAATAAATTCGGTCTTGAACAGAGTTTTCAAGATAATTATATGAAAATTGGTATAAAAGGGCTTTTGAAGACGCTGATCACGAATCCGGTATCAGAATTAAAAAATCCAATATGGCGGCTATTTTAGATTAGAATTGCGGTTTTCTGAGTATTTCACTTGAAAGATGGTATAAGGGTGTGATGTCGAGGTCACTCTCAGGTACACTTGGTGTAAGCGTAAACTCAGGGTTGCTTTGATTTGGCTATCGTGTAACACATAAGCCGGGACGAGCAATATTGTTGCGTGGAGAAAACTGAATGCTAGCGCGGTATATAATAACCAAATGTTATTACGCACACACCAGACTCACGATTAACGTGTTCTTAAGGGACTTTAATGAAAATTCACTACACTCACATATAATGAATTTCCAAAGAAGGGACTACTTAAAGAAAGAAAAGGACAGACAGATAAGGTTTTACTTAGTTTTATTTTATTTGATTGTTTTATATTTAGGCTGCGCACTCTCTGCTCTTTGACCTCTATATATATATATATATATATCTCTCTCTCTCTCTCTCTCTCTCTCTTTCTCTCTATTCTGGAAGCACTTGGTTGACTTATTGACTGAGTTTTAGTTTTACTTCTTGACTGAGTTTTGGCTGAGTTTGGCTTACTTCTTGGTTGAGTTTTGGCTGAGTTTGGCTCACTTCTTGGTACTATACTGCACTACTGATCTTTCTGTGTTTCCTACAGCACTCACTCTCCTCCCACAGTCTTGTACAGAGCTTTTTATAAGCAGTGGGTGGTTGGGTGGAAATCCCTTTCCTCAGACCCATGAAGCGATAACGGTCAAGTTTTGTATCGGTGGAAAATTTTCTAATCATATCTAGCATTTCTTTATTGGTCTGTGGGCGTAAATTTTCAGAGAGAGATAGGGCGGTCCTTTTTTAACTTGGGCCTTTTTCTCCAGAGATGGCTCTTGAAGTGCCACTGTTGAGAGCAAGAGTGACGCTATAGTTTATAATTACTTATACAAAATCGTACTAAACTTAGTTAATATTAACGATACATAGTACTTATTTAATAATTATAAATTACGATAATTCAATAATTAACTATCATAAACATTTACAAAAATCCAAAATCTTCTAACAAGGAAAGATACCCAACCCGAACTTACCGATTTTGATGATTTTGATACATATTGTAGAACATAAAAAAATAAGAAACACGTCTTTTTTTTATCGGCTAACTTTCACTTTAAAGAGGTAAAAACCTCCCCTAAAGTTAACCCCCAAAAAGCGTTTTTTTTAATATCTCGACTTAAAATTAATATTTATCAGTGAAACAAATTGGAGGTTATTTCTTACAAAAGGAGCAAGTATTTCATGGTGATTTGAAGAGTAAGGTTAGCATCTCCTTTTTTAGGGGTTAAAAACATATATTTTTGGCATTATTTTATAATAAAAATGTTTAAACCGACTAAAAAAAATTGGAAAAAATGTTTAAACATCCATAATAACAAAATTTAGTTGACGTCTTTAATAATTGTTAGCCCTAAGGGGGGTAAACCACCCCTAATACAAAATAACTATAAGTATACTTCAATCCATTATATTTAGTAGAAGGTTTGTATATAGGGATTTTGGAGATCGCTCTTTAAAAATCCGATATCAGATTTTGAAAATTAAAAATGGCGGAACCAATGGTGGTGAACGAAAATGTCGAAAAAAAATTTTAACTTCCATAAAAACTTGTTTACAAATATGTGATCTTTGTAGCCTGTACATTTAAACTAAAGAGCCTTAAACCCTAAACCCCTAAACAACAAAGAGGCTAAATGGTTGTGCTTTTTAACCATACGACTTCAAACCCCTAACCTCCAGACAAGCCGAAGGCCTATACTTTACCGTAGACACGATTATAGACATATTACCGATATTTTATTCAATCATTTTGTATGTAACAAATAACGTCTCGTTTTATGTTTCAATCAAAGATTATTTATTTATCTGCTTTTAAAAATTAGCATAATTTCAAAAGTAATTTCATAAATAATAAACTATTTCATAAATTTCATAATTATATAATTTTATAAATTCAAAAAGTCCACACTTTTTTACAAATGAAAAAACGTAGGTTAATAAAATTAGTTTATCAACCTCTTTTGCGTTTTGTAATAAATTTTAATGTTGTCAAACTTAGGAGTTTTTCACTGTAACAATTATTTCGTAAGCCAAAAGTTTTTCAGATGAATTCTTGAAGTAATGATTATTCTATCTATAGTAAAATATTTACAGTCTGGAATTTCATAATAATACTATTTGATGCGATTTAATGAATTTATCAAAAAATCTAAAGTAAATAATGAATATTATTCTCATTATTATTATTCTTTTTCATTATCATTGCTATTAAAAGTATTACTGTTGTTATTGCTATTGCAATTATGCTTATTACTATTATCATTATTATTATTAATATTTTTTTTACAAGGAGTTGCGGAATCCTTTTTGCGGATTCTTCTTAGTCTTTCTGACTAAGGGGTTATGTAGAACTTCCCGAAAAAAAAATAGACCTATCCACTAAACCGCCACCTCCTTGGTGTCCTTCCCCTAGCCAGGGACTATGTTGATATTACTTCTGACTGGAGGTTCTGTCTGTGTTCGTCCGTTCGTGTCGTTCCTCCGTATCTCGTTACGTAGCGTCACTTCGTCTGCTCAGTCATCTGTCAGGCAGCCGTCAGCGTTCTTACGTCTCAGTATAGTTTCCATTTAGGTAGCGACTAAGCGCCACCATTCGGGTTCACGCAGCATCAGAGCTACGATGTTATCGGGGGTGATGCTGCCGACCCTTTCTTCCAGTTCCTGTCTGAGTCTTGTCCAGCGGTCACACGCGAAAAACGTGTGTTCCGCGTCTTCTCGTTCGTGTCCACAGTACTTACAGTCGGGTGTTCGTACTCTGTTCATATTGTAAAGGTACTGTCGGAAGTACCCATGGCCCGTCAAGATTTGGGTGACATAGAAATTTACATCACCAAATTTCCTTCCGAGCCACAGCCTCAAGTCCCGTATCAGTCGTCTCGTCCAGTTACCACCTCGTTCCTCTGTCCATCGGACTTGCCATATGTCAATTGTCCTGTCACGCTCGGCGATTGTCGCGTTCTTTCGTCCTATGTCCGCGCTGCTCCCGTAGATCCTTTTGCGTTCAAAGACCAGTAGATCCACGGGTATTACGCCAGCCACCACCAAAACAGCCTCCGCAGATACTGTTCGGTAGGAGCAAGCGATTCGCAGTACGCCCTGTCTCTGTACCATCATCATCGTCTGACATTGTTTCTTTGTCTTCAGGGAGTCTACCCATATTTCCGCACCATATAGAAGAATCGAGTGAGCTGTCGCCATTAACAGTCGTCGTTTCCCCGATTTCGATCCCGTCGTATTTGCCATCAGACGACTCAAGGATGCTATCCTCTCTGCCGCTTTCCGGGTTGTTTTCTGTATATGAGGCCAGAAAGTCATCTTCGTATCGAGGGTTACCCCAAGGTACTTGACTTCCTTCTTGGTCTCCATCTCGTATGTCCCCACCCTCATGTGCAGTATCGTCGGTGTACGTCTTCTCGTGAGAAACATCAGTTCCGTTTTTTCTGTTGCGAGTTGTAGGTCGAGGTCTGTCATCCATCGTCCGACTCGTCTCATGGTTTGGTTCAACGCCAGCTGCGCTAGCTCGGGAGACCTCTCCATAATCACTGCCGCCATGTCATCAGGATAGTCGACGAGGGTCACTCCGAGCGGCACCCCAAACCAAAGCAAGCTATCGTATAAGCTATTCCAGATGTCAGGTCCTAATATCAACCCCCGTGCCACCCCAGCGGTGACCTGTCTCGTTACATGACCTTCGATCGTCTCGTATGTTATCCGTCTGTTTTTTAGATAATCCTCCACAACCCGAAGCAGGTATGGTGGGATCCCGAAGTTACTTTTCAGCGCCTCCAAGATATCCTTCAAGATAACTTTCACCACTTTTCATTGTTTTAATAGAAAAAAGTGGCTAGTTTGGACCAATTGTTAAATCTAATTTATTTCGATCTAAAAATGTACATGTTGAAGCATCAAAATCTGGAAAACTGACTTCAGGTATTAATCAAAATTTTCTTTAAAAAAAGTAAAATTTTACGAGAATACCTGTAAACTATACAACAACATTAAAAAACATAATTTTTTTCAGATCATTCTAAAATTTGGTTACAAAAAATATATTTTCCGAAAGTTGGTCCTTAAAGTATATTATTATTAAATTCTTGGAGTGGGCATTGTCCTAAAATAGTAGAAGAAGTTACACCTGTTAATAAAGAAGTAAATATAAAAAAAATTTCTACAGGAACTACAGGATAAATTCAATCTTTAGACGTATTTGATTTTCGCATTTCGAAAAATTATGTTAGACATATTTCAGACAAAGTAATTTTAATGGATTATGATATGCAATTGTATAAATGTAATAATATTATTAAACTGCAATCTCTAGTACATAACCAATTTTCACCCCCAAGATATAAAAATCTTATTAAATATTCTTGGTACAAAAGTGGTTACCTTGACATAAACCCTGGAAAATTTGAGAATCCTGTCGACTTCAGCTTTGGCGATTCTTACAAAATGCATTGCAATATTGAAGGCTGCAGTAATATTGGAATAGTTCGCTGTACTTGGTGTAAAAAATCTTTATGCTTCAAACTCTTTTTTGAAGACTATCATTATTGTTCATCATTTAAAGAATGAATAAAATTAATTGTGAAAATTCATAAAAGTTATTGAAAATTAATTGAATATTAGCTGATTAAAGATACTTATTCCTTACTTTTCAGTGCTCTATAACATATCACAATTTTATCAAAATCGGGGATTCGTTTATTGTATTATTTATCTTGTTTGCTTTATAATAGGATTTAGCGGTAGTTCACCCCCATAACAAAAGATTATGCGGAAACACCGAAACAGGTTAACTCTTTTTTGTCATTTTGTATTTGAAAAACATTTTTTTATATTTTTGTAACAGTTCTGTGAAATTTCACACGAAACAAATACTAGGAAAATACAGTTTTGCCCCTATTAAATCTAAGGGTTTCAACCCTTATTATCGAAACCTATATGCTGTTGTTACGTTGTCCATGGCAATTCTTTTCTATTTTGTTTTATTAATAAATGTTGAATAGAACCGAAGATCCCCTTATAAAAAAGTGATGGAAGCCTTATTGACGCATTTTATTCGTGACCTGATTGGCCCAAATGAAAAAAGCCGCGAGAAGTCAAATTGAATTTAGTTGATTTTTTATTTCAGATTTAATTTAATTTGTTTTTAGCAAAAAAATAAAATATAAAAAATTTAATCTTTCATTCATCATTTATAATCATAATGTAGTTCATTGTTTATCAGTTTTATCCCTTATAAAAAAGTGATGGATGCCACGTTGAAGCATATAGCGATCTGATGGCTGAGATATAATTGCGTGATATACTTATATGGCGGAAAATAAGCATATAGGTATGGTTTTGAGTTGAGATTTTACTAATAACAATTCAAATCATCATAATTTATCATACGGATAATTTTGAAGATAAGGAAGTAAAAAAGTAGACTGTAATATCGTTTATACTCATAATATGAAACTAACAACGAAGAAATCGTTTCATACAAATAATATAGGTTGAAATTGCTCTAAATATTTTCTATTAATAATCGAAAATTTGGTTTTTGAATGTGTAAAATAAAAGTTGTAATGTTGCAATCTTTATTCAAAAAGTAGAATAAATAAGTTTAATAATAAATTAACACGTTGAGAAAAAAATAGTATAAGATTATATTTATTGCAGTTTTTGATATAATAAATCATAAATTTGAAAACGTGTTTCATCACTAATACACATTTTCGGCTGTGATATGGGTTTTTTAAAAAAATGGAAAAATCTACCTTTGAAAATAGTAATTTGTTAAATATGTTAATATCGATATAACAATAAGAAATACAAAAGAAGATAAAAACGCGTAAAGTTTATCTAAACCTATATATTTTTATTTTCCTATATGAAAAAGTGATGCTGAGTGAAGTAATTTTATTTATGACTTGATTGACTGAATTTCGTCATGTGTGTCACAGTTATGAGTAAATCGGTCATAATAATAAATCGAAGTACTTTACATCTATCAATACAAATAAGTATAATAATGTGTAGGCATTAAACTGTAAATGACTTCTACATTCTCTCAGTGGCCTAACTTTAAAAAAATACGATAAAGTAATCTTAATGCACTTCAATTGCATTTATTTATTGGACATATAAATTAATTGAATATATCTTTATTGTAAAGTTTAGCTTTGGATAAATATGATTTATATGGAGAAGAATGGTAAATTGATATTTTATATGAAATTCTGCGAATTTATTTCGGTGCAGTCGGCACCGTTAATTTATTTAAAATAAATTTTAATATTTAATTTATAAATGTAAACAAACTCTCCAAATGGTTTCAGATGAACAATGGAAAAAACAGTTAAATTAAAATAATATATCTGTTGATATGGAGAAATCCTATGGAAAGTTTGATACCATGAACCAATACGTTAAAAAAGAAACAAAATTAAATTGTTAGGCGCAGCTGATAGTTCTATCCTATCCTTATCTTTGCCTTATATTTATTTTTTATTTGTATACTTTTTACATATTTTATTCCTATCTTATCTTTAAAAAAAGATGAGTCGCTGACATCCAGCGTTGTGATTTGTTGATGCAAAAATAGAACGCGAAATTTTGAATTTTCCTATACTTTGAAATTATTATTATTATTATATATCAAAGGGTGTAAGATTGCTATTTTAGCGATAAATTCAATTTATGAATAATTAACATGGATAATAAACTGCAAGAATGGAAATATGTTAGTAAATTGGTTTAAGAACATAATACGTTATGTTTTAAAATTATTTGTACAAATTATTAATTTTATAACCATCTCGGATACTACAATGAATATCGTTGTGTTAAAATTTGGTAGAAAGAAAAAGAGAATGAATAAAAATAAAATAGAAACTACATATTTATCTTTTGTATATTTTAAATTAAAACGTATGAGAACAAAGGAAATTAATTATCAAAATATTATACCCGTTAAATTAGAAGAATATTCACGGGTGTTTTCATAGTGGCAGCAAAAAGTACATGTTGTTAAATATATTACTCATACTAATATAAGATTGCAGCCATAATCATTACTATTGAATATGTACGAGGTGTGATCAAAAAGTAAGGTGAATTTTTATTTTTCTCAAAAAATATTTATTTATTCATCAATTTTTATTTTATCTCCTTCAAAGTAATCCCCCTCGGATATAATGCACTTGTGCCAATGCTTTTTCCAATCCTCAAAGCATTTCAAAAAATAATTTTTTGTGATCTTGTTTAGTTCATCCTTCGATGCCGTCTTTATCTCCTCAATCGTGGCAAAACGCCGTCCTTTCATGGGCCTCTTCAGTTTTGGGAACAAGAAGAAGTCACAGGGGGCCAGATCTGGGGAATACGGTGCCTGTGGCATCGTTACTGTGTTGGTTTTAGCCAAAAATTCGCGCACAAGCAACGATGTGTGAGCAGGGGCGTTATCATGGTGCAAAAGCCAATTTTTATTTTTCCACAAATTCGGACGTTTCTGGCGGATTGCTTCGCGCAAATTGCGCAAAACTTGCAGGTAATATTCCTTATTTACTGTTCTATCCTGTGGCAAGAACTCATGATGCACCACGCCCCTGCAGTCAAAGAAAACTGTAAGCAAAACCTTTACATTTGATCCAACTTGGCGTGCTTTTTTTGGTCTTGGTGATCCAGAATGTCTCCATTGGGACGATTGAGTCTTAGTCTCGACGTCATAACCGTATACCCATGTTTCGTCACCTGTTATAACCCTGTTGAGTAAATCTGGATCATCGTTGACGTCATTCAGTAGCTCTTGGGCGATGCTCATGCGACGTTTCTTTTGGTCGAAATTGAGCAATTTCGGAACAAACTTCGCTGACACACGTCTCATGTCTAAAACACTCGTCAAAATTGATTGGCACGAACCAAATGAGATGCCAATATCATCAGCAATTTCTCTAATGGTAATTCGACGATTTCCCAACACTATTTTCTTCACTTCTTCAACATTCTCATCAGTTGTTGATGTGCTGGGGCGTCCAGAACGAGGTTCGTCGTCGGTGTCTTCTCGGCCTTCTTGGAAGAGTTTATACCACTTGTAAACATTTTTTTGGCTTAAAGTAGACTCACCGTATGCCACTTTCAGCATTTCAAGTGTTTTGGAACATTTGATTCCATTTTTCACACGAAATTTAATGCAAACTCTTTGATTCATGTTTTTAGACAGCAGCAAATCGTGGAGCACGCAAAACACTTCTAACCTTGATGCCTCTCACAAACAAACCAAACATACTACAAAGCTGAAATTTGGAACGTATGTTCTAGACGAGTGTACCGACAGAACCAAATAAAAAAGTCGAAGATCGAACGGACGTAGCCCGCTAAATTTCAAAATTCACCTTACTTTTTGATCACACCTCGTATAGTATGTTCTTACATAGCATCTTTTCCATGTTTAGTAGTAAAAAATATCTAGTTTTTATTTACTATTCGATTTCTTAAGTGACGCAAGCGGTTTATAAAAAGACTTACATCGATCCTAGTTGATCGATCCTAGACCAATGATATTTTTGAAATCAATCAACAGTAAATCAAATTACACATAAGTTATACAATTTGAAAAACATGTAATATTATATTACATATATTTATACTTAATATATTATAGTATAGAGTAAAACACGAATGAGAAAGGCAATTCTTACCATTAAAACTCCGTCCCAAGTTTGAATACCTTCACTACTTTTCACAGGTATAGTTCCTTCGCCAGACTCAATTTTCGTTCGTAATTGACCTCTAGCTCTTCTATTTGGATGTTTATCTACGGAATCATTATCCTCATGGGGAGAAAAAATTCTAGCATCTCCGCACGGTGCTGTGTTGATATACAAGTGGAACTGGATTCCATCTTTCAGTTTGTATCCCTTCTTTTTATGTTCTAAAATAGATTCCTCTTCTAAGCATTCCGTGTGTAATTCTAATTGTTTATATAGATATTCACATAAACAACGTCTAGCTATAACCTCTGCGTGACAATCGTTGAGAGCTCTTCCACTTACACTTAGATGTTCTCCAGATATACATTTTGTTCCTGTGATGGTAGATAAATATAATATAGTATGTTCGCAAATATAAGATATTAATCACCTTTTCTGTTAATAGCACTAAATTTATTGTCAATCTATATTTTTCAAAGGAAACTACATTTAAACAGATTATGGGATGTTTAAAACATAACTATAAGATTTCTTATGTCACCATTTAACTCAAGTATCGTGTTAATAACAGAAGTTGCTCATTCATTGTCCATTTAATGTCTGAAATATTACAAACATTAAATGGAAATCATGGAAAAAAGTGAATATATCGAAGATGATTTTCAACATATTTCTACATATTTGAAAATATATTATATAATAATCCTTTTGGTTTATAAAACTTATGCAAATACGAACATCACTGTTTATATATTAATTATATTTAGATATTTCGAGGAAAGATATGGGTTATGAAAAATTGTGTTCCGTTAAGTTTTAAACATGGCGTCTAGAGTATGGGAACCACTAACGATACTAACATTTATAAGGGCAATCTAAGTACAAACGTAGGTCCTGTAGAATGTAGTCTGTGAAAATTGCATTCATACTAAAAAATGCAGAGCGAACTATAACACTGGGAATCCAGTTAAACTTATAAGTAATTTATTTTTCATCTGTAATAACCACCAAAACTACAGAATAACATTAACGCTAGCCGAGAAGTTTATTGCTCAATCAAAACAAGAACATAAAAATATTAAAGAACAAATAATAAATGAAATATTTCATAAAAATGAAACGGAAGTGGCCATATTATGACAGTATTTGAAGATTACAGTGAAATATGTAACGAAGTATTTTAGGCTGGGAATCACTACGCTTTGTCTTTGTATTTACATATCTGTTGTTTATTATAGGCACGGCAATGATACAGAGAAAAGGGAGACGGTCATGCGCAAAGAAAAAGAGAAGTGAAAGAGCGAGAGAGAGAGAGAGACAGAGAACGCTGAAGGAAAAAAAGAAATACATGAATTACATCTTGCAATTAAATTATTTGACACTAATGAAACAGAAATAATAACACAGGCCGACAATTTTCAGACCCAGAGACCAGACATACTGCACCCAAAGGAATTTGATGTGCTGAATCCAAATCTGGCCTCAGAATTGCTCCATCACCCTAGGTTCCCGAGATATCCTAACCTAAAAGTACAAAAAACACTGTTTTTTACGGTTTTTGAGGTTACATAGCATCTTGAGTAAATTTTTTTTTCCAAAAACGGGCGACAGCATCATAAAAGAGCACTCTTGCCCTCTGAAATCCATTTTTAAAATTTAAGATAGCTTTTTTTCTCATCGAGATATCATTGATTGAAGTTACGTATTTTCGTAGTTTCGTAACAACGTTAAAAGAGCCTATATTGTATATGTGAGCCTATAAGCCCAATTTAAAAATAATCGTTTTCAATTGAAAAGATCTATATATGGGTTTTCTTATAGTTTCTGAGATATCCTAACATAGAAGTGCAAAAGAGACTGTTTTTCACTGTTTTTGAACTCTTCTCACATCGCTAATTTGTCGATTCATCGATAATATAAAGTACATGAAAAATAATCTGAGGTATGTAAATATAGATTGGAAATTCATATATATTCTGCATATACCAGTATATAATGTAATCTAGTCAGACAGCACATATAACCTTAAACAATCAATAAATTCAAAATGTTTTTGGCATTAATTCACGAACCCTAATAGATGAGTTACCCAATAAAGTAAAACATGCATGAAACAGGAACTGTAAACATTCAAAGTCACAAATAATATATTATCTTTACACTCCGACAGATTAACGTCAAACCCAAATCTCAAGAACCTTATATTCCTTACACCTACGACAGGCTGAACCCAAAGATAAACCCAAATCCCGACGCTTTAATAATTTCAATTTAAAAACTGAGGTAGTGCTTTTTAAAGTGGACGACTTCTCCTTTCGAATGTTATTTCCAGTTTTTAACTAAAATAGAAATTAGCGATGTGGTAAGAGTTCAAAAATACCGAAAAACAGTATTTTGTGCACTTTTAGGTTAGGATATTTCATAAACTAAGAGTGATGTATCAATCCATTAAGCCAGTTTTGGATTCAGCGCATCAAATTCCTTTGGGTATACTAGGTCTGGTCTCTGGATTTGAATTTTCGTCAAATTTTATTGGCCTGTGTAATTACGTCTAGCTGGTTTGTGAAGCTCTTCCACCACTCTTTCTGACGCTCCATCAAACGACCCGTCTATTTCTGTATTTTGGGTACCTATTTTTATGACTGATTTATTTATTACAACTAAGTCATTGAGATTATT
This sequence comes from Phymastichus coffea, assembly GCF_024137745.1. NCBI lineage: Eukaryota > Metazoa > Arthropoda > Insecta > Hymenoptera > Eulophidae > Phymastichus > Phymastichus coffea. Next base: position 3,371,200 of record NW_026706823.1, read on the forward strand.
TTTCAGGTATGCTGTGATAGTATCTGTAACAGTTTTTACTGCCGACTGAACGATACGTTGAACAGTTTGCAAATTAATAGCCTCGTCAGAATTTAGTGGTGGAGCAACATTTTCTAATCTTTTATGTTGCAGATCGAAATGACCTTATGACATGAGCTTGAATCGGAGATTTGGTGGGCTACAATGGTCGTTAACTCGATGTCCAAGTTTACATCGGAATACATGAACCTCATTTTTATAATAAATGAATGGCAGTAATGCTCTCAAGATATATCCACCCTTGCGTAGTTCCTAAACTGTCGAATGGATTTTGTTGATATGACTATTGTTACCTGCTGATTTTTCAGGTACAACTAATTAAAGACGATCGAAGAGTTCATTTGGATCATCCTAACACGCATAATCTATATTAATATTATTGATTAATGCAACCGTATACCTAGGTAAAGATGCACCAATTTTTAACCCTTTCTCTCCTATCTTAGGGTTTTTAGTCTTATTAAATATTGGGCCAACGATGTTATTATTTTTGTAGCTATGATGTGCTGGTATAAGTTCACCTGGATTCATACTTCTCTATGATCTCTAGAATTTCCTAAAAATTTCTAATAAATCGAGATAAAATTTCTTGATATCTCTTGGGATTGTCTTGCGTTATTAGACTTCTATCAGGCTGTTCTGTCACAAATAACTCCATTAAACCATTTGTTTTCGAATACTTGAAATCATCAACGCTCACGGTATTCTCATAAAAAATCACTGTAGAGTTACTAAGCAAATAAGCTCCATTTTTACTCTATTCTTGTCAATCACTAAAAGTCAAGATTTCGCATATAGATCTTCAAATTGATTGTAAGTCATGTCCGAATTTATGCAATTATCGGAATTTATATGAGTGATACCTGCATCGATTTGTTTAAAAACTACCAACAAATCAACATTATCTCTTACAAGATGTTTAGAAATACAAGTGTACGTTTGTGAGAGATAGAAGCAGTCGACATTTCTGTGTCTATCTATACAAAACAAAGAACGCACGTTGTCCTACTTTTCACACGCGAAGTCATCAAATATTATTATCGAATTGAATAATACATGCTGGGTATCAATCACTAACTCATGTTCTTTGAAGAGAAAATAATTCACCCCGTTTATTGGCTTCAGTATTTCTTTCAGTAATTTATATGTTGGTTAATTGAGATATTTCGAGTAAACGTAAACGTTTTTGAATCTAACGCAATTGGAATTACCATAATTAGATAGACCCCAAAAAATTGCTTTAATACTATGTAGAAGTAAATCCCCATGACGCTTTGGTAGTTTACCTTCACGTACGATGACGCCAAAATTTTCGACAGAAAGTTTTACAGTTTACTTTTCAAAAATTATATTCAGGAGACAATGTTTAAACAGCAACTAATCTAATGGCTGTATATATATATATATATATATTGCGGGAATTGCCGGAATCTAAGTATCCGGTACCAAGCTTAGAGAATAAAGTTGCACGTACACTCAGGTGCAGAGCATCTTTTATAGCTTTTCGAAATTCGCAACATTCAAGGTCTGCAGAAAACCATCCCCAATCATGCAGTACTGGTATCAGAGTATCAAATGCTGCATTGAAAGAGTAAAATTGTACATACTCTCAGAGACGGAATAGGATATAGAAATTTTCGAAACTCGCAGCAACCTAAGTTTGAAGAAAACTGTCCCTTCATCCGAAACACAATAAAGAAATTTCAATTCGAAAGAAAAAGAATTTTCTTTGTAAAGTAACGGTAAGAAAAATTTCATTAGTAAAAAAATTACGCTGCGTCTGCATAAATTGATTCTGTATCAAAATAGCCGTAAACTTACGAGGTGTGATCAAAAAGTAAGGTGAATTTTTATTTTTCTCAAAAAATATTTATTTATTCATCAATTTTTATTATATCTCCTTCAAAGTAATCCTCCTCGGATATAATGCACTTGTGCCAACGCTTTTTCCAATCCTCAAAGCATTTCAAAAAATCATTTTTTGTGATCTTGTTTAGTTCATCCTTCGATGCCGTCTTTATCTCCTCAATCGTGGCAAAACGCCGTCCTTTCATGGGCCTCTTCAGTTTTGGGAACAAGAAGAAGTCACAGGGGGCCAGATCTAGGGAATACGGTGCCTGTGGCATCGTTACTGTGTTGGTTTTAGCCAAAAATTCGCGCACAAGCAACGATGTATGAGCAGGGGCGTTATCATGGTGCAAAAGCCAATTTTTATTTTTCCACAAATTCGGACGTTTCTGGCGGATTGCTTCGCGCAAATTGCGCATAACTTGCAGGTAATATTCCTTATTTACTGTTCTACCCTGTGGCAAGAACTCATGATGCACCACGCCCCTGCAGTCAAAGAAAACTGTAAGCAAAACCTTTACATTTGATCCAACTTGGCGTGCTTTTTTTGGTCTTGGTGATCCAGAATGTCTCCATTGGGACGATTGAGTCTTAGTCTCGACGTCATAACCGTATACCCATGTTTCGTCACCTGTTATAACCCTGTTGAGTAAATCTGGATCATCGTTGACGTCATTCAGTAGCTCTTGGGCGATGCTCATGCGACGTTTCTTTTGGTCGAAATTGAGCAATTTCGGAACAAACTTCGCTGACACACGTCTCATGTCTAAAACACTCGTCAAAATTGATTGGCACGAACCAAATGAGATGCCAATATCATCAGCAATTTCTCTAATGGTAATTCGACGATTTCCCAACACTATTTTCTTCACTTCTTCAACATTCTCATCAGTTGTTGATGTGCTGGGGAACGAGGTTCGTCGTCGGTGTCTTCTCGGCCTTCTTGGAAGAGTTTATACCACTTGTAAACATTTTTTTGGCTTAAAGTAGACTCACCGTATGCCACTTTCAGCATTTCAAGTGTTTTGGAACATTTGATTCCATTTTTCACAGAAAATTTAATGCAAACTCTTTGATCCATGTTTTTAGACAGCAGCAAATCGTGGAGCACGCAAAACACTTCTAACCTTGATGCCTCTCACAAACAAACCAAACATACTACAAAGCTGAAATTTGGAACGTATATTCTAGACGAGTGTACCGACATAACCAAATAAAAAAGTCGAAGATCGAACGGACGTAGCCCGCTAAATTTCAAAATTCACCTTACTTTTTGATCACACCTCGTATTTTAGAAATTCGAGTGGGTTTCGACTCGTGGAAGGGAGTGGGCGTATCTTGGCTGTGAGTGCGAGTTTCGGTGAGAAAGTTAAAGAGGAAAAGTGTTTGAGGAGAGTGATAGAGGTGAAAATAGCGTGGAGGCGAAAGAGAAGTGGAGTAGAGAGAGAGAGAGAGGCTTGGAGAACTGCAGGAAAAAGCAGAGAGAAAGGAATAAAGAAAAAAGAAGAGTTGAGGTTAAGAGAGAAAATCAGGAAGCGGGAAAGGCAGGTAGAGAGGAGGGGCGATAAGAAGTAAAGGCCGAGACAGAAAAGGTAAGATAGCGAATAATGGTGGGATCACGAGTAGAATTAGAGAGTCGAATTAAGGCATACGGGATAGTGATGGAAAGTTTTGTGACAACAGAAAAATTAAGAGATGAAGGTGGAAGGATGGATAAGGAAGGACCAGAGGAGGAAAAGAAGAAAAGAGTAAAGGTGGTGAGGGGGAGAGAGAACGGAGAGGGGCTGAGGAAGAATATTAGAGGAGAAATGAGAGAGGCCAAAAGATGCAAGAGTGAAAGTGAGGGGAGCGAGATGGAAAGGGAGGGAGGAGAAGGATTGGACAACACGATAAGAGAAGTGGAGAAAAGCAGTGATATAGAAGATATGATGGAAAAGATTTGGGCAGATATAAGGGATTTATGAGAGGCATGGGAGGATGAAAGGAAAGAATGGATAGAAATGTTTAAAGAAATAATGGAAAAAATGAAAAGAATGGAGGCAGAGGGGAAAAGAAGAAAAGAAAGATAGGAGAAAGAAATAGGAAAAGTTAGGAGAGAACAAGAGAGAGAGAGAGAGAGAGAGAGAGAGAGAGAGAGAGAGAGAGAGAGAGAAGAAAGAAAGAGACGAAAGAAGAAAGGGAAAAAGCAGAAAATAGAGAAAAGAAACTGTAGGAAAAATGGGGAGAGAGGATGAATCCATTGGAAGAAGAGTGCGTGAAATTAAATAAAGTATAGAAGGAGAAAACGAGAAGTAAAGAGGAACAGAAGTAGGCAATAAGGAAGAAATAGAGTATATGAGAGAAAAAAATGGATAAAGAAAGTAGGATCAAAATTATAATAGTGACAGGCTTAAAAGGTGGGTAAAGATGGGAAAAGAAGGGAGAGGCAGAGGACTGGTTAAGGAAGGAACTAGAAAAGAAAGGGGAGATAGTGAATCTGAGAAGAATAGGAGGGATAGCGGGAAGGGATGGTCGGAGAGAAAGAGGAAAAAGGTTGTAACAAATTAGGTGCGCTTCATGGGAACAAAAAGAAGGAATTATGAAGAGGAAAAAGAAGCTGGGACAGAAAAAGATACATATAGATCAAGACTGGACGTGGAAGCAGAGGAAAATAGAAGAGGAAGTAAGAAGGAAAGCGAGAGAAATAAAAAGTAAACGTAAAGAGGTAAAGATGTGGCATAACGGGATGAAGTCAGAGGAAGAAGAATGGTGGTGGAGCGAGAAAGAGGGAAAAATGGTAGGATAAAGGGCGGAAGGGTTTCGAAAACAATAGAAAAAAAATAGAGAGAGGAGGGAAGGGAGAGAGACGGAAAGGCAGTAAAGATACTATTCTGGAACGTGGCGGGGATTAGGAGAATGGAGGAAGACGACTGGGAATATGTTAGGGAATTCCATATAGTGGGGCAAACAGAAACTTCGGTGAAGAGACAAGGGGCAAAAACTGGGATGGAGAAGCAAGTAAAAGAGTATAACATAGAGTTGAGAGACTCAAGAAGGGAAGGATGAAGGGGGCGAGAAATAGGGGGAGGAATAATGGTGGTAAAAGAGAGGAAAGGGATGAAAAAGGTTGAATAGAAGAAAGAAATGACAAGTGAGGTAATAGCAGGAGAAATAAAGATCGGAGGGAGGAAATACATGATAGCATCGGTGTACATTCAACATGAGAAAAAGGAAAACTATGAATACCTAAGCGAAGAGATAGAGGAGAACAGAGGAAAAACAATAATTATAGGAGGAGACTTCAACGCAAGAACAGGAAACGAAGGAAGTGAATGGGAGACAGAAGAAAACCTGGAAGAAATAAAGGCCAAGGATAAAGTGTTAAACGCAAAGGGAGAAGAAATGATATAATGGCTAGGAGAAATGGGTTTAGTGATAACGAATGAGAGAATAGGAGATGAAGAGGAAGAAATAACATATATAGAAGCGAGAGGAAGGTCAACGATAGATTATGTAGTAGATAACGAGGAAGGTGATGAGGCAATAATAGGGGTTCAAATAAAAGAGAGAGTAAAGTCGGACCACCTACTAGTAGAAGTGGAATTGGGAGACAAAATAGCAGAAAAAAGAAAAGAAGAGGAAGAAAGGATGACAGACGACTGGAGCGAAGAAGGTATAAGAGAGTATCAGAGATGGATAGACGCAATAGAGGAAACAGAAACATGGAAAGAGATAAAAAATAGAGTGAGGGACGTAGTCGTAATAAAGAAGATAAGGAAAAAAATAGGATCGAAAAAATCTGGTGGAGCGAAGAATGTAGGGTAAAAAGGGTTAGAGTGATGGCAGAGTTAAATAAGGTAAGAAAATGGGAAGGAGACAGAGGCAAATACCTAGAAGTAAAGAGGGAATTTAGAGGGAATAAGAAAAGCGAAAGAAGCTGAGGGAAAATGAGTGGCAGAAGAAATAAGAAAAGATGTGAAGAAAATTATGGGATAAAGTGAATTGCAATAGGAAGAAAAAAATTGGATTAGATGAAAATATAGGAAAAGAAGAATGGTTAAAGCACTTCAAGGACAACTGGGAGAGAAAGAAAAAGAAGAAAGCAAAGGGAAAGAAACCGAAGACAACGAAGGAGAGGAAGGTGAAGAGATTAGTGTAAGCGAAGTAAAAGAGTTAATAAGAAAAATGAAAAAGAAGAAGACGACAGTAGAAGATGGTATAGGAAATGAAGCGCGGATGGAAGGCATGGAAGGCTTGTTAAAATATATGACAAAATGCTTAAACGGAGTATGGAACGGAGAAGGATATCCGAAAGAATGGAGAAAGGGAATAATAGTACCAATAATATAAGAAAGAAGGGAAAGAAGAAGTAGAAAACTATAGAAAAATAACGCTGATGGACACGGGATATAAAATATATGCGGAAATACTGAGGAAAAAGCTGGAAAGAGAACTAGAAGCTAAAGAAACGCTAAGCGATACGCAGATTGGATTCAGGAAGAAAAGAGGAACAATGGACGCAACATATATATTAAAAACAATAATAGGGAAGGAAATAAGGGAAAAAGGAGGAAAACTGTTTGTATTCTTTGCGACATGAAGGCCGCTTTTGATAAGATAAAGAGGAAGAAAATATGTGAAACAATGAAAGAGAAAGGGATAAATAGAAAAATTAGGAAAAGAATAGAAGAAATATATAAGAAAACAGGGAGTAAAGTTGGAGGAGAAATAATTGGGAAGCTTGAGACTTACAAAGGCGTAAGGCAAGGGTGCCCTTTGAGTATCACGCTATTTAATCTTGCCTTCGCTAGCCGGGAAGTGAAGATCAAATAGGTGCAAGAAGGAGGGGTAGTGATAGGAAGGAAGAAAATATGAACATTAGAATATGCAAAGAGTGAAAGTGGAATGAAAGCAATGGTGAAAAAATTAAAAAGGTACCTGGAAGAAAGGGAATTAGAGCTAAATGTAGAAAAATCAAAGATGATGAAATGCAGAAGAGGAAAAGGAAGGGGAAAGGAAGAAGAATTCGAATGGGAAGGTGAGATGATAGATATGGATAAAGATTACAACTACTTGGGATATGTGATAAGCAGAAATAACGGAAATAAAAAGCAGATAAAGAAGGTAGAAGGGAAAATAAATATGGGACTCGCAAGACTATGGGGGTTGGGAGAAAAGCTATTTAGAGAAAATTGGAAGCTAAGGAAGAACCTGTTCGACGCACTGGCGAAAAGCGTAATTATGTATGGAGCAGAAATCTGGGGATGGAAGAGATATGAAGAAATAGAGAGATTACAACCAAAATACATAAAGTGGGTATTGGGATTAGATAGAAACACGCCAAGTTACTTAATATGATGGGAAACAGGAAGACAAGAAATGAAAGAAACAGCATTAGAAAGAGCAATGAGGTATGAAAACAAAATAAGAGAAGAAAGAGATGGCTCAGTAAAAAGAAGTCTGGAGAGAACTAAAGAAAAGGGGAAGAAATGAAAAAGATAAAAAGGGTAAGAAGGAGGAGAGAGAGGAAAGGCTAGAAAAAAGTAAAATATATAGAGAGAGGGAAGAGGGAGACGAAATGAGAGAAGAGTTTTGGGAAGAAATAAAAGAAGAGCTAAAGAAAAAAGAAGAAAAAGAACTAGAAAAAAAGCTAGAAAAGTCAAGATACATAAACAGGTGGAAAGAACTGAAAGAAGAAATCAAAAAGTAGAGATGAAAAGAAATGAAAAAGGAAATTCAAGGAGAGGGAAGAATAAAAGGTCTACAAATAAGGGAAAGGTTTATGTTAGGTAATGAAACGAGAGAAAGCAGGTATTGGGAAAAAGAAGAAAATAAGAGATGTAGAATGTGTATGAAAGAGGAAGAAAATTGGAAACACATAGTAGAAAAATGTGAAAAAAGTAAAAAGGAAGAGAAAGAATGGGAAAAAATAATAATAGAAAGCAAAGAAAAAATATCGTGGATGATGGAGCTCTCTCTCTCTCTCTATTTCTCTCTTTAGCGGTATGGCACAGCGGGTAGTTGTAAGGCTCAGGTAGGTAGCAAGGCATACAAGCCCTGGCTACCTGCCTTAATTAAGGTCGGCGTCATCAAATTGTTCAGGTAGAGTACCATCAAGGCGATCCCTCGCCGGGCGGCTTTCTCTTTAGTTTAAGTAGGCTAAGTCGGTTCGTCGTCACGGCGGTCATCTGCCCGGCGATGCGTGCGGTGTATCGGTTAGATTAGTAAGCGCGATAAGTTAGTTAATTTGTTATTTGTTCTCTATTGTAATAGGTGTTAAAAACACCGTTGTGTTCTATAGCGTTGAGACGTGTTTGCATCAACTTTGTGTTCATTAGGTTAAGAGTTTGTAAAAGCTGGTTATAAGTAGAATTATGCAATTTGTTCTTTTATCATCAATATTGATTTTTATTAGATTAGATTTTGATTCGAATGCGAATTTTGTTGTGTGTATAATTTCTTAATTACTTTTATTTCATTGCCTTCCCCGCCCCCTTTCCCGCCTCGATTGCTATGAGCGAGTGGACCTCACTTGCCCATCTTTAAAAATTGATAACGAGCGAAGTTTCGTTACAATCAAGAATAAGTGTTGCGATCTTCAGATCACCGCATATTTTCCATTTGTGCTCTGCGCATTTGTTCTTTTTTAGAACTATTTCCAAATTCTCATACGTCTCTTTAAACTTGGTGGAATGTGCTATTGGAAGAGGTCGAAGGTATTTCCATTGTGAAGAAGAACAGCTTTGAGGCTTCGCCTCGAGGAGTCGATAAACAGCCTCCATTCCTCGTCTCTACAAACATTTCGTTTACTTTCATTTACCAAACCTTTCGCATCCGAACAATATACCAATGACTTTCCATCATCTTTCGTGAAAAATTTCCTGAAACTTTGTTCTCTGTTTCGGTAAGTATAAGCGCTTGTTTCTTTCGGTAGTAAGTTTTTCTTCTTCAGTGCTGCCGCCAAATGTTTAACTCCATCCTTAGGTAGTCCTAGTTCACGAAAGAGATCGTTCAATTCCTGTTGAGTGAAAGTCTGAGGGGTTGCCGTTTTCGATGTGATATATTCCTCATCTCCATCGTCTTCTTCACTATCCTCCTCGGAGCTTGTCTCATTCCGATCATCATCTTCCTCTTCTAAATTGTCTATATCCATAGGTTCATGTACCGTTCCTTTCTCTGTTTCTGTTTTAACAGGCGTTTGCACTGAGGAAACTGTAGCGTACTTGATCTTCGATTTGTTATTAACACTGAAGCCTGCGATGTTTGTCATGCAGAAATAGCAATCATCTTTACAAATCGGTTTTGACCGTATCATTGGTTTTGTGAATTTAAGCTCATCTTTTTCTTTAATTGTCCTATATCGTAATAGAAAGAGATAGATAGAGATTGAACATCAGCATACGACATGGGTACCGCACATAATTTGCAGTTCGTGTCGTACAATGCTATTACGCAAAAACGTTGGTTCAACTGTGACGAGAGCAGGCCGTGTGCCGGTCTCTCGTCTGCGTTCTCCCTCCTCCACTCGGCAAGGCGTGTTGGCCAACGTTAGGCGCATTAAAGTATGCGCCTAACACTTGGTCTTTTTGTTTCAGCGCCAAGGACGGGCCAGCGCAGTTGAGCGCAAGAAAAAGTTGAAGAGCGCGGAGAGAGAGTGAGAAAGAGAGAGAGAGAGAGAGTATTAGGCCCACGCAGGGATTGGCAGGCGCGCAACGCGTGACCGATAAGCGGCGCGTCGCGTGCCGCCTAACTAATAGGTCAAGGTAGGGAGAGGAGCGTGCGCCGCTGAGCGGCTGCAAGACGAACGCAAGAATTAGTGCGTGAGAGAGTCGAAGTCCAGTCCTATTAGAGATAGAGTCGAAGCCTAGTCCTACTAGAGTGCAGAGGTCCAAGCCCAGCCCTGCTAGAGTACAGAGAGTGCAGTTTGGGATAGCCGGAAGGAAGGTCAACCCTACCGGCAACAGCTTTGTCTGCGACCTCAGCCAGCCCACCCTTGCAAGGAAAGGATACCTGGTCAGTGATAGCAGCCAGCAGCTACCAGCGATCTGACCAGCGACGACGCCCGGTACTTCTTGCGGCAGCGTATCGCTCAGGATTCTCGACGTTGCGAGGAACAGGAGATAAAAGGTCAAGCCTTCCTTTTCTTCTTTCTCTCTACACTCTCTCTCTCTCTCTCTGTTGATGCGACGACCGGTGCGCGTTGAAAGAGATAGCCTGGCACTCATGTGCCGGCTATCTGAAGGTTCGCGCTAAGTTTAATTTATAATGATGTAAATTGCGACCGGTGAATTGTCCAGGCGCCCACGTGCCGGGCAATTTACCCGGTATTAGTTCGCGTAGTTTTTAAGTAAGTTTGTAATAGGTTAAGTACGCGATTAGGTATTAAGATGAAATGCGAAATGTTCATTTGTGATTATCTTAAGTAGTTTATTGTTCTATTTGTAGTTTGTTGGTCGGTAATTTAGATTATGTTATGCGCGCGTATGTTTAGTTTGAATAATGATTAATAATAATAGGTTGTAAGTGAGATTTAATTTCTGTCTTTCGATAATTCATTTATCAGCCTCTCCTCGTTTTCTCCCTCAATTAATTGCCTTGAGCGAAAGTGCCTCACTTACCCCGCAAAGAATTGGTAACAAAGGAATGAGTTTTGTTACACAACAACTATTATGAAAAATTGGCTACCATTTAATCTAAGTCAAAATTGGATTGCCCAAATTGCGGGATGGATAACAGAAGATTGTTAGAATATTATCAACGAGGATGGATATTTCAATGTCACTGTTCTTTAAACTTCTATAAACTTCATTTTTGGATTTACTAAAGATTAAACGAAAAAATTTTACGACAGTTAATGCTAGCGTTAATAAGAAATGTAAGCGTCATAATCTTTGGATAGAATTATACTATCATGGATTAGAATGGGACTTTGATGATTTCAAAAACGAAGTACATAAATATATTATCACAGATACACACAAAGATGCCACAAATAATTTCGTTTCCGGAGATCTGAAAAAAGAGTAATTAGACCGATAGGGCCTTAAAGTTTTCAACTTGAATGATCGGGGCTATTGCCCTTTTGACAACATAAAATCAGTTACTTTGTATCCTAATCATAACGGTAAATATGTAAGCACGTGCACAGCTCAAAACGTAAAATTTATGAAAAAGTTTTACATAAATCGTTCCTACATGGATTGGGAAGAGAACAATGAAATTGTTGAAAGATTTCTATAAATATTCTTTTAAGAAATGACATGTAGAATAAGATTTAATGTTGTCAATAAAAAATTTCATTTAAGGAAAAACAATGTATATATTTATTATTAATCTCTCCCCCTCCTCTTCTTAATTAATTAATGATAACGTATGATTTTAAAACATACTTTAGTACATACATATACTGGGTGTGTCATTTTAATCGACGCACCCGAAAATCTGGAAATGTTAGCGTCGTACAGAAAAATTGTTCAGACAAAAAATGTTCAGAACAATGGAGGCCATCTTTCTGTAAAAATAGTTTTGATCTTGGGGTGGGATTTCCAAAATTATTTGAAGGTCAAAGCAGTTGTTTAAAATGAGAACCTCTATTTTTGACATCGGATTTCGAACAGGAAATTTTACGTACAAAATGATATTAAAGGACTTTTGGAAAGTCATATCAAATCAATCATAATTCGAAAAATATGTATGAAGGTAGTCAGAATTTATCATAAATAATACTTTAAACTATAATACTACAAAAGAGTATAAATTCTCAGTGGAGAGAGCAAGCCGATCTAAGCAAATTCTATGATATGTGAAATATTTGATAATAATTTTAGAAGGATTGATAGTAATGTGGCTTATTAGAAATCTGACATAGACATGCTTCACTACATGTAAGTCATTTATTTTTATTTAATCGAGATCTTGATAAACTACTGGGCAATACTCGAAATGTGGAAAAACCAGTACTTCTACGAGTTATTTTCTATAAGTAAAATTAGTGATTTATTACAAAATTTTAAAGAGTGTAGAGACGCATAGACATTCCTAACAATCCCATTAACATGAAACTTGTAATCAAGAGTAGTAGAAATAATGACACAGAGACGGGCAACTGTTGTTGAAAAGGAAATGCCAGTTCCATTTAAAATAATAGGAGGGAGCAATGATAAATTAATCCTAGCTATATATAGTTTACTGCCGATAATAATTACCTTTGTTTTTAATGGATTCGTATCTAATCCATTTTAGGAAGCTCACTAAGCTACCACATTTACTTCGAGTTAAACTTTCCTAATTGCATTATGAAAATCATTGTAGACACAATGTAGATAGATTTGTGTATCATCTACATAAATGAGATAATTAATACAACGCAGTATATTTGGCAGGTCATTTATTTAAATAGCAAACAGCAATGATTAAATAACACTGTCCTGAAGAACACCGAAGGATGTATGGAATCATCTAAAAATTAAACCACCACACTCAACAACCTCCTTAGCCAATCTGCTAAATAAGAGAAAAACCATAGTAAAGTAATATCACAGAAGTTGTAACATGGTGTTCTGCCGACTAACAATAACCACGATACTCGGCGTAAAATAAATTACAAGTTACGATAACACAGGCCAACAAAATTTGACAAAGGTTCAGAACCGGAGACCAGACATAATATATTCGAAGGATTTTGATGCGCTGAATACAATTCCGAGCTCAGAATTGCGCCAGCACGTCAGGATTTTGAGATATCCTAACCTAAAAGTGCGAAAATCAAGTTTTTTTGGCTATATACGGTACCTTATAACATTGCGAATAATTTTTTTCGTGCAAAATTGACAACGGCATCTAAAAAGCAATTTTTATCGTAGAAAAGCACTAACAATCTTTAGTTTATGTCTTCTTTTAACGTCAATTGAAATGTACTACTAATCAATTGGTTTATACGGCAACGCAATGAATTTCGACTATTATAACTCAAATCCCTGATCTTGGAGCATTGTAACCTGCGGGGCAATAAACCTTGCCCACTTAACCCTAAATCCCTTTACCCCCCAGACCTGTGTCAAAATGGATTGTCTAATTAGCCTTAAAATACACTTCCTTCATTCTCATTTGGACTATTTCCCAGAAAATCTTGGGGCATATAGTGAGGAGATGGGTGAACGATTTCACCAAGACTTTAAACAAAAGGAACAACACTACCAAGGAAGGTGGGACGAAAAAATGATGGTCGACTACTGTGGTCATTGAAAAGGGATGATAATAACCCTTTTAGTCACAAACGTAAATCTCTTCAACGATCGTTTGAAATGAAGCGCCAACGTTTTCACAAAAAGAAAGCATAACATCACAGAATTGGCGGTTATAGGTTTAAGAATATACATTCTAATGATTGTCAACTTCTTAGTGTAACCTCTCTAACTACATTGGAGCTTAGATTGAAATGCTATGGATTACAGTCCACTTAAATTAATTTGTCCTGTGCTTGACCCTCACTGTTCACTGCATTTAGGTCATAACCACATGCCTTAGCCTGCCCTAAATTTATAGCTGCCATTTTAGAGTGCATCTAATAAATTCAGCTAGATTCGCCGTAAATTAGTACAATGGTAGACCTTTATATACCAGTGTAAGTTTATCCTACTACTGAAGATTGCAAAAAAAATCAAGATTTTTCATACTCCAATATAAATCAATTGATAAATGGCACATTTCAATTGACGGTATCTCTGCTGGAAAAAGACATAAAAAAATCGGTAATGCATTTTGTGGGCCAAGAGTTGCTCTTTCAGATGCCGTTGTCAGTTTTGCATGAAAAAATTTATTCACAATGTTATAAGGTACCGAATATAGCCAAAAAAAACGTTATTTTCGCACATTTAGGTTAGGATATCTCAAAATCCTGATGTGCTGGCGCAATTCTGAGCTCGGATTTCAATTTAGCGCACCAAAATCCTCCGGGTGTACTATGTCTGGTCATTCGTTCTGGTGTGACGGAGTACAAACAAATTCATAGGTGTTAAATTTCAAACGACGATCTCTATATTACCAAAAGACATAAAAACAAAAATCGGTAATGCATTTTGTCGACCAAGAGTTGCTCTTTCAGATGCCGTTGTTAGTTTTGCATGAAAAAATTTATGCACAATGTTATAAGGTACCGAATATAGCCAAAAAACGTGATTTTCGCACATTTAGGTTAGGATATCTCAAAATCCTGACGTGCTGCTGGCACAATTCTGAGCGCGGATTTGGATTCAGCGCACCAAAACCCTTCGGGTGTACTATGTCTGGTCTCTGGTTCTGAAACCTTGTTGGCCTGTGTAATTAATTTATCAGATTATTGGGCGCCAGACACTACTACTAATTAATTAGACATAAATAATTTTTCAGGGGAGTGCCGCCCTGAATAATAATGATTGGTGTTAAGAACTTTAGCTAACACTGCAAGTAATTTTATATAGAGCAGTCTAATATTTTGGCAGACTAATCCCTTTGAACTAAAAAGCTGACAAAATATTATTCACGAATCAATAGGTGTATAGATTTATTTATCCGCGATACATATCCGCGGCTAAGCTCAATTTGATACTAGGTCGTGGCTTACCTTGATAGCAAACAGTCGGAGAAGGTCCAGCTCAAAATATTTACTAGCTCCCTTTGTTCTCTGTGGGATTTGAATAATATCCAAGGTTGGGTAGACAGAGGAAGCAGGTTATTGGAATAAGTAAAGTAATTGGAGTGGTATAAAATTGAACCGATTTATTAAATAACAATCTATGTAATTGTCTTGTGTAAAATTAATAACAATCGGAATAACCGTTAGGTTAGGCACTTATAACTTAAGACTAATAACAAAATGAAAAATTTAAACTTTGAAATTAGGCACACGTACAATGAGTTTCGAACGCTAACGCGCTATTACGTACTCTTCTTTATAATAAGTCGTGCAGTACTCACTTTTAAACTGGAGTAGATTTGATATTTTTATTCAATCTAAATTGTCTATCGTTAAATTAGCGGCTTCCATATTTAGCAACGTGATTTTGTACAATTAGAAATCAAGCACGGTGAGCACGAGCGAGCTATGGTACTTCTAAATAATTGCACTTCGATTCTAGGAAAATCACGGGAAAAATCTGCAAAGTGGTTCAAGGACACAGAACTATACGTCTGTATCAGACAAAAGCCATCGGCAATCTCCGGCTAATTCTTCCCCTCCCTCTTTCTCCTAGTCGTAACTTTTCGTAGTCGCAATATAATTTCGATTTCGATGATTTTTGATGTTTAATGTTATCTCTCTCTCTATCGTATCAATCCGTAGACAGGCTTGTCTCTGTCTATTAGGAAAGTTGAGTGTGATGTGCCGTCCTTTTCTATCTATTAAGCTATCTCTTTCTATTTAACGTAGGCATAGATATAAGTGGGTGTGGCTAATGTAGCTTATGAATATGTATATCAAGCAGCATTTTAATTGCTATTACACTCATGATATATTAGATAGATTTTACAATTATTTTTGATAGATAATTGTGAGAAGATAATTTCAATAATTTGACATACACTTCTGCGGCAAATATTAATACACTTTTACGTATTTTTGCTATCAGAAATATTCAGTATTAATTGTGTACGCAGACCGAATCATAAAAGCTGCTCTATATTTGTATAGGCAAAAATCAAGAAAATATTTGACCTACGTTGGTAACATAAAGAAAATTTACTATACATTCACGCAAAATTAAGCAATTAATTACGCAAAAATAAAATACATATTAGATGTATTTTTCGAACGCTCTTCTTGAGTTAATCGACGTGTCTGAGTTGATTGCTCCGTAATTCCTTATTTTCTTTCTTGCAATATATGTTTACGGCAACGTTGGTTAATTTCTTCTTCTTGAAGTGAACAGCCTTTATTGGTATGACGACTTTTGGAGGAGGTTTTGGAAGAATAGCAGGTTATAATAATTATTTATTAATAGTACCACTGGTGCTCATCGCGTAACAGCACATGAAAAAAAAAAAAAATTGATAATTGTAAATTATTTTACAATTCACTGCGCTAGTGCAATTCGGAGTATGGAGAGCTGTCGCTGGCCTTTCCTGGACCATCCTGCAGTAATTCACCGACTGTTATTATTATATATCAAACAGCCCGTTATGCAAGTATGCATGCCCGTTATGTTAAATAATGCAAGTAGCATGTTATTAGATTATTTCAAATTAAATTTAGAAAATGAAACTGCAAGACAATATTATTATTCAGAAATTCCACAATATTTTACTTATAAGAAAAAAAAAAATTGTAATTTATATTTAACTAAATGGAGTACCAGAAAGAAACACTTTAACGTCATCGGGCGTATGTATTCTGTTAGTCCAACTCAATTTGAATTATTTCATTTAAGATCGCTATTACTTCACGTAAAAGGAGCTGTAAGTTTTGAAAGCTAGAGAACTGTTATTGATGTAGTACACCCCACTTTTATCGGAACTTGCCTAGCGTTGGGTATAATTGAAAATGATGAAGAACGGAAAATGGCTTTGGAAAAAGGAACAAGGTGGATGATGCCCCAAAGACTTCGATATTTATTTGTACGGATTCTCATACATTCTCATCCACTATATCCAGAAGAATTGTGGGATTTTTTCAAAGATGCAATGTCCGAAGATTTTTCTCGATATCACGAAAAAAGTGTAAGTCATAAAATGGCTTACTCTGTCATAAACACTTTATTGAATAGAGAAGGTCGTACTTTAGATGACTTTCCTACAATGAATCAATTAGTTGAAACAGAATTTTCAAGTTCTAATGAAACGAATGAAACTAACCATTTAAACTGTGTATCTTCTGGAATTCGAATATCTTTACAACAAATGGCAGAAGTAGGAGAGCAACGTTATAATACCTTAAATCCTCAACAAAAACAAATAGTTAACATGACTTTCGAAGCGGTTCATAATTCTAATTATACTGGTCCTAGGTGCATTTACGAGGGTGGTCCCATAAGTACTTAGCCTCACCGCCCGATGGCGCCACTCTCGCAAAAGAAATATTCTATCACGTAGTACAATCTTCTCGATGGTTACTGACAAGATTTCAGCCGGATCGGAGTTGTAGTTTATTTTTGAGAGCGTGTGAAAGCAAGTGTGTCTGTTGATTTTTGAAAAATGGAAAAAGAGTAATATCGGTCGGTGATTCGATTCTTGTTTTTGGAAGGGAAATCGCTCAGTGAAATGAAAAAGCGCTTGGATGCTGAGTACGGTGACTCTTCTCCTTCGATGGCGGCCGTCAAAAATTTGTTTAACGAGTTTCAACGTGGTCGCACGTCGATTTTTGAAGAGCCACGTCCAGGTGCTCCGAAAACGGCTACACGGAGGATAACGTGACAAAAGTTTACGATTTCGTATTAGCAGATCGACGATTGAAAGTGCGCGACATAGCTAAGATCGTAGGCATCTCAAAAGACCGCGTGGTTTATGTACTGCATGAAATTTTGGGCATGAGAAAGCTGTCGGCGCGATGGGTGCCGCGTTTGCTCACTCCGGACAACAAGCGCAACCGTGAGACAACTTCAGAGCAATGTCGGACATTGTTTAAGCGCAATCCGAAGGAGTTTCTGCGTCGTTTCGTGACAGTTGACGATACATGGATCCACTGGTATACACCAGAGACCAAGGAACAGTCGAAACAGTGGACTTTACCAGGCGAAAGTGCTCCGAAGAAGGCGAAGACTGCCCCATCGGCCGGAAAGGTGATGGCCACCGTTTTCTGGGATTCACAAGGTGTGATCTACATCGACTACCTGGAGAGGGGCAAAACGGTCACAGGACTGTACTATGCCGAATTATTGGGCCGATTGAACGTCGAATTGCTGAAAAAACGGCCCCATTTGGCGAAGAAAAAAGGGCTCTTCCACCATGACAACGCACCGGTTCACACCTCCGCCGTCGGCATGGCCAAATTGGTCGAATTAGGCTACGAACTGCTGCCCGTTCCACCGTATTTTCCAGATTAAGCCCCGTGCGACTTCTTTTTGTTTCCAAACTTGAAAAAGTCACTCGCCGGGCAGAAATTTGAGTCGAATGAGGAGGTAATCGCTGCCACGGAAGCCTACTTTTCAGACCTCGAGGAAACGTATTTTTCAGACGGGTTAAAGAAGTTGGAGCATCGCTGGGCCAAGTGTATCGAACTAAAAGGAGACTATGTTGAAAAATAAAACGCCACTTTTCCAAAATTTTCGTTTTTCTTTTGTAGGCTAAGTACTTATCGGACCACCCTCGTATATGGATGGACCAGGAGGATCTGGAAAAACTTATGTTTATGAAACGTTATATTATAAACTAAGTTCTAAAAATATTAAAATATGCTCCATGGCATTTACAGGAATTGCAGCTACATTAGTTCCACAGGCAAAACTGTACATAAAACGTTAAGATTATCAGTACCTAAGTTTCAGGATTCTTTTTCAAATATCAAAGCACAATCTCTAGAAGCTCAAGTACTAAGAGAAATCGAAATATTTATTTGGGATGAAATTTAAATGACTCCGAGATATGCATTGAAAATTGTAGATAAAACTTTAAAAAATTTTGTGAACAATGATTTGCCATTTGGAGGAAAAATTATAATAGTCGGAGGAGATTTAAAACAATTGTTACCAATGAAAGTTCGAGGCATTCGAAGTGAAATATTAAGTCTTTGCCTTAAATATAGCGCACTGTGGAATCACTTTATTAAATTTACTCTAACGACAAACATGAGAGTTTTACCAAATGAAATAGAATTTTCCAAATTTTTATTAAATGTTGGTCATGGAACATTGAATGATCAAAATGACTGTGTAAATCTCCCTGAACATTGCATACTTCCTCCAACTGCTAATATAATTGAAAGTATATTTGGTAACTTAATTCGGGAAAAGAAATTTCAAAAAATGAGTAAATGCGCCATATTATCAGCCAGAAATGTGGACGTAGACGATATTAATAAACAAATAACTAATTTGTTGAGCAAAGATTTTGAACGTATATATACTGCTATTGATACCGTTGTAAATAATAACGGTGAATTAGACGACCTAATTTTACCAGAACATTTGCATAATTTAAATACATCAAGTTTACCACCTTACGAATTACGCTTGCGAAAAAATTGTACTGTAATGCTAATTATGAATATCAGTAATAATGAAGGCTTGTGCAATAGAACGAGATTGCAAATACTAGATTTATCGAATCACTTAATAAAATGAAAAATTTTAACAGGTGATAAAACTAACGAAATTGTCTTTATAAATCGTATAACTTTGTATAGTGAAAATGATTATCCAGTCACATTCAAGAGAAGACAATTTCCAATCAAACTAGCTTTTGCAATGACTATTAATAAAGCTCAAGGACAAACTTTTAAAAAAACGGTTGTCGACCTTCGAAAAGACGTATTCAATCATGGTCAACTTTATGTAGCAATGTCTAGAGTTAGATCTTGGGATTCTATCAAAATATATTTAGGAAATGATACACAAACAAGAATAGTAAAAAATCATGTTTACAAAGAATTATTCTTGGAATAAATTTAAATTTTCAATAATCGAAATTACATAGTTAGTTGAAAAGAATACTAATAATGTTATTTATTTAATCATAATAATGTTATTTATGAAATAGTTTAAGACAACACCTTTCTTAAGAAAATGAGCAGTAATCTCGATAGTACATTGTATATTATTCAAGAGAAATAGGAAACGACAGCGCGCGTAGCGCGCTTGATTGTTTCTAGTTTAATTTAATAAACTCCAAAAAAAGAAAACATTTGTCGAAATAGTCACTCAGTAAGGAGATGACAAGACCAATCTTATTAAACACAACGAAAATTGAAAAATAATAAGCGGGAAAAGATAATGAAACACCCTAGAAAACAAAACTCAAATCAAAAAACGATAAGCTCAATTATTGAACTACTGGCAACGTACGCAATTAATAAGTACAAAATACTACAAGAAAATAGAAAAAAATCATAGCGAAGAAAAAAACAATGAAGCACATAAGTTGAAAATTAAATTCCTTTCGATCTTTGTTTATAATGTAGATTATTAAATCATTAAAAAATTTAGTCAATATAATAGTCAAAGAAATTTACACCTTAAAATATAATATTATCATAGTGATAGAACAAAATAAAATTAAAATTCATCCGACAACTTCGGAAAAGTATTTGACAATTATTATCGCTTTGAAAGAAAAAAACATACAATTTTACACTTATGTCATCCAATTTTGATGAATGTCACGGCAAGTTTTACACGCTGCGGTAGCGATAGTCGAGTTATAAGGCGCGTGTGGGTACTTGCAGGAATCTAGGCGTCGAAGTCGGCAGTTATATAATAATACTTTTATTATAAAGTGACAAAGCTCCAGAGAGATGTCTTTACAAGGCGAGATCGTGTACAGGACTACCTGCGCTTGTCCCTCTCGGGGGCTCACAAACTTAAGATAAGTCCCTACCACTTCCTTCAGGAATAAGTATATCCTGGGAACCGAGAGAGTCATATCGCTTAATTGTTTATTTAGGTTTGCAGCTGTCTATGTTCTATTTCATTTCTGGTCTATCATGTATTTACCGCGTACAGTTTGTTTGTTTCGGCCTTTCTTATGTCTTCTACTTCAGTCGGCCCGCGTGTGCCACGAATACGCGTGTATAACATATGTTCTTAGCTACAGGAGATAACTATATTATTTTGTTATTAGTTCGCATGACACTTACCAGCGCGGAGAAGAAAAAGGTTTCAGAGTTATATTCCGAAGCATTCTCCTGTCAGTTGATATGGATGAATTAAAAACAGCCATAAAAGAATATGGATATAAAATAATAAGTATTCATAATATAAGGCATAGCATCGCAAAGCTATCATTGCCGTTTTTCACAATTGCAATTGAACATTATTATAAAAGCCAAGAAATTTACAAAGTAAACCGACTATTAAACATTCTAATCAAAATTTCATATATCGAACGGTGAAAGAGAATATTCTGAATGTCAAAACTGCCAACAATATAGGCATATAGAAATCTATTGTTACAAAAATCCTATGTGTGAAATATGCTGAACATCACTAAACTAAAGAATGTCCAATTAAACAAAAAATAAAATATGTAATATATGCACATTGCAAAGAAAATCATACCTCAAATTATAAAAAATGCAAAGTTCGTAAGCAGACACAGCAAAAATTATTTCATTATTACATTAGGAAAACATTACATCAAAACAGCATACAAGTCAATCAAAATCCAAATTTAAAGGGTCTAGCAGGGTAAAATGGTCAAAAATGCCTTTGAGTCATCCGGGAAAATAATTATACCCCCATGTTCAGCATGAAAAATGACTAGGATTCCCAGATTTTCAGACCCCTAAACCCATACAGGTCCCTATAAGGCCCAGTTTTGTCATTTTTGGTTTTTTGACCAAATCTCGGTCAGTTTTTGAGCTAGAAAAATCCTTCTTGTTTTAAATTGTAGGGTTTTTAAAGCCCTATAAAATGGCCGTGCTCAAAAAATTTTTGGCGCAAAATTCAAATTTTTAGAGCCGTTCAAAAATTTTAAAATTTAATATTTCGAAAATGCAGATCGACTCTTTGCTAGAAAAAAAATATGTTGTGTATTTTTGACTGAAAAATGTTTCTGATTTTTTTCAGATTTTTAAAAGTGGTGGAACGACCTTAAAAAAAATAAAAATCAACAAAAAACCTAGTTTTTCTCCCCTAGCGCTTTGTAGGTTAAATCTATGATGAAACAAATAGCACCATCAAATTCTGCGGAAAAAAATACATCGAAAACATGTATCACATGTATGGAAAAAATCAAAATCCTTCACAAATTCAGTACATGATAGCATCGGCCATGCCGATCGGCTCCACTGGCAGTGTAAATATTTATTCCTTTTCGATTCAAGGTCAACTCAAGATTGTTTTTGAACATGTGATACATGTTTTCGATGTATTTTTTTCCGTAGAATACGATGGTGCTATTGGTTTTTTCATAAAATTGACCTCATGAGCGCTAGAAGTTAAAAACTAGAAAAAAATCAAGTTTTTCGCGTCTTTGGTTGAGTTTTATGAAAAAACTCAGTAGCACTATCGTATTTTACGTGAAAAAATACATCGAAAAAATGTATCACATTGTTTTATAATATATAAGACCTCAATAACACCGTATCATAGTTACAAGGCGTTTAATGTTGTATTATCGATTATTTTACTTGATTGGCATTTATAGTAAGCTTTTTTACTTGAATACTGTAGGGTAAAAATAGATTGCGCAGGTGGGGCTATAATACAGGATATTTGACTATTTCTGAAATAGAAATTGTTTTTTCCACAGGTATGTATGTTTTATTAACTTCACGGTTACAATCTCATATGCATTAAATCATTATTTTTACAAAACATGAGAAAGTGTGTGCATGTGTGTCAAATATATGAGATATAATATAATGTTTACAATTTTAGATACTTCTGGTTTAGTTCTTATACGCCAACTTATTTTGCTCAAAATCTTTCAAGCAATGGTCAAGTTATTATCACTTTTGCCATCACACCAAGCCGTGCCCTATATGCCGAAAGTGATATTTCCGTCTCGGAAACATAATAATTAAAATTAATTTTTTTCTTATTTTTGGTAATTTTTTATATTTACGGAACTTTCGTTTTAATTTTATTAGTTACGGTATTGCTTACGACATGGAAAAAAGTTTATTTAAAACAAACCAGAAAAAACTTCCTAATTCTAAATCACATGAATCGATTATTGACATCGACATTTTTTTTGCAAATGCATTGATCTAGCGTGATCAGAGGTAAATCAATGTCAATAGTCGAATCACTTACCAATGAAAATAAATTCAAAGCTAACGATTTGCTGAGCATGTCTTTTTCATCGTTAAATATTCTATCGGAGGTTCCTGAAAAGATCAATCTACATTGTTCATATTAACATTGTAACGTAGTGGATTTACAAAGTCGGTTAATGGCATACAAATATCTAATGCGGTTGAAGTGCTTCTAAAACAAAAATATTAGTATTGCATTAAAAAATAGTGATTAATGGTTTGATTTAAAAATAAATAGTGTATTAATTAAGTAGAGTTACAGAAAATAACGATTTTTATTCACTCCAACAGAATGAAATGACTCTGAATTTTTTCTATCATTCAACGAACATTTAAAAAAGATTATGACCTGACATTAGTTGGCGTATGATTTTCTTACATTCATAAAATAAATTATTCATTAATATTTTTAATTATTATTATAATAATAGAACATTATAATTATTAATTATTCATTAATATTTATAATGTTCTGCATTATTTCAAATTATGTAATAATTTTTGTTTTTCACAACGAAAGAGTTCATGTAATTACAAAAATTTTTAAATAATGAGTGTGATTTGAATACTCGAAAATTGGAATTATTTTTGCTGGATTGAAAATAATAATAACATTTTATTATAAAACAGTGAGTTCATTTTAGAACCAAACATTTAGTGATTTCTAATATATCTATATGCATAAAATCAAATCTTTACTTAACATATATTGCCAATGAAGTAAACACTTTATCCCCACGTTATTACTCTTTATTATCACATTAGATCAATTGTTCTTTAGAATTTTTTTGTGTTTTTTTCTAAATAAACTATTCTATCTCACAAGCTAATACTGCAACTGATAAAATTAAAATAAAAGTTCCTTAAAAATAAAAAATATCTAAAAAACGAAAAAAATCAATTATAATTACTTTTTTACAAACATTGCCAAATGTATTTAACATTTCAAAATTTTCTCTTCCAAATAATGACATTATTGATGAACTCCAATGTATTTTTTCCAGAATGTCACTATGTCAGCCTCAGGTATTGGTAAAAAATGCGCTTGCTGCGGTTTACCAGAGAAAAAATTAGTGGGACCCAAACAAACTGTTGACACAGATGATGAAGCTTATACTTTGTCCGATTATTTGGCTGTGACACTTGTAATGGGAGACATACTTTGTCAGAAATGCAGTGGTTCTGCCCGCTTCGCCAAAGCAAAACGCAGAAAAATCGATCAACCACAAAATGTAACTACTTTGGAAATCGACAGTCAAGGGTCAACATCTTCTTCAGAGACATTATCGCAACCACATAATGATACAGTTTATGTTCCACCAAAGAAAAAAGTTATTGAAAAAGCAAAAGATACTATTGAGTTACCTTTAAAAAGAGTAGTTTCTACTCATGATTACTGTTGTTTATGCAAAAGCAAAACAAATATTGTTATTGTTCCTTTCGATGCAAGAAAACAAGCTTTTGTTGAAAGAGATATATTCATACCAGAGGGTAATAGATGTTGCCGAAAACACTTAATAAAGAAAAGATTTTATTCAGATGAGTTAATTAATTTAAAAGTAGTTTCTAATTCAACTACCACAACAGCTGCAGATATAACAAAACTATTTAAATCTTTGAGTTTAACTTCCGACAGAGAATTACACGATAGAATCGGAGATTTTTCAATCTCTGAAGAGAGGATTCGTACGTTTACTGGATTGAATTGGGAACAACTAATAGAATTGCGAGAAATGATAGTTTCGTTGAGGAATACCGACAATCGGACTGTTACGCAAGCTGTTGTTGTTTTTTTGTTCAGATTACGAACAGAAAACTCAAATGAGATAATCTGTTCTGTTCTCGGCCTTGATCGTCATCAGCAAGTCTCTGAATTTTCAAAGTCTGTGTTAAGTGCCTTTGAAAAAGATGTATTGCCTTCACGCTTTGGTTTACAAGCCGTCAATCGAGAGGACTTGATTGCTAATAATTCAACGATTCTCCTTCAGAAGCTTCATGGCATAAGTGATAACAATCTTTCGTTAGTTGGCGATGGCACTTATTTGAAGCACCAAAAAAGTTCCAATAACGAATACCAACGAAGATCTTTTTCTGGACATAAGAAAGTTCCTCTATGCAAGCCCTTTACTTTGTGCACTACAACTGGTTTTATTGTTGATGTACTGGGGCCGTTTTATGCTAAAGAAAACGATTCTATGATTTTGGAAAAAATTTTGAAGGCCCACGATAACAATTTAAAGAATTTGATGTGCAAAGAGGGTGATGTTTTTATTCTTGATCGAGGGTTTCGCGATATAAAATCAAAATTAGAAAATGATGGTTATCGGGTCCTCATGCCAGCCTTAAAAGATAAAAATCAGAAACAATTGTCAGCGGAAGATGCAAACAAATCTCGACTTGTTACCATACTTCGTTGGGTGGTGGAAGCGGTACACGGAGCTGTAGCTCAGAAGTATAAGTTTTTCCATCAGCAATTAGATAATCGTTACCTGACTGAAGCTGGTCTTTACTGCAGAATTGTTTGCTTTTTAATTAATCAATTCGGAAAACGAATCGTGTCAAGGGCTTCGACCGATAATGAGATACTCAATTACATTCTTTCAAGAAATTCCAATGAAAATAGTTTAGCAACGGAAGTGATATCAGGAAAATATAGTCGAAGAAAGAGTTTATTCAAAACGTTAAGGTCTGATGAGCTAGAAGATTTTCCTGAAATGACGGAACAGGATCTAGTCAAACTATTCACTGGAACTTACCAACTCAAACAAGCAATATCCTATTTAGCTGAAATGATGGGCGACACGTATGAAATAAATGTAAGTTACTACCGTGAATCTGCTGATCTAATCAAGTTACAAGTGAGATCTAGACATATCGAAAGTAAACAATACAACTGCTATATTCACTACAAACCAAATACCATTGGCTGTGCTGGCATACTGCGTTTTTGCTGTGAGTGTGCTAACGGTATGAGAACAATTGGATGCTGTTCTCACGTGGCTGCCGTTATTTTGTTATTTAGCGCACGCCAGATTCCAATCTTCCATTGTAAAACCTGCCCAACATCTAACAAAGATTTATGAACAAGATCATGTGGTGGCTGTTATTGAAGCAGATAGTGATGACGATTGATACATGTGGCATGGTTATAGATTATCTCAAAAGAATATTTTTTCTATTTTTGTAAAATGTAAACAAATTATTAAATAATCACAGAAAATTGATATCTCTAGAAATTGTTTGTTGTCTTCTTATTTATTAGTCGCACACTAATCAAGTATACCCTTGAACCATGCTCCAGCTAAAAATGAATCTTTAAAAAAAAATTTTCGTAAGGTTAAAAATAATAGTAACGATAATTTTTCTTATTCGATATTTTTTGAATGAATCGCTCAAAGTAAATCTTAGAATCAAACCAATACCACTATCGTATTTTGTGCCAAAAAATACATTGAAATCATGTATACGTGTATGATGAAAAAAACGTCTGCTCTATTAGCCGGATCGATCGGCATAAGACATCATTTTCTTACCTGAACTTGTTAATGATTAATATCCTTACTGAAGTATTAAAAAAAATGTGATACACTTTTTCGTTGTATTTTTTCACGTAAAATACGATAGTGCTACTGAGTTTTTTCATAAAACTCAACCAAAGACGCGAAAAACTTGATTTTTTTCTAGTTTTTAACTTCTAGCGCTCATGAGGTCAATTTTATGAAAAAACCAATAGCACCATCGTATGCTACGGAAAAAAATACATCGAAAACATGTATCACATGTTCGAAAACAATCTTGAGTTGACCTTGAATCGAAAAGGAATAAATATTTACACTGCCAGTGGAGCCGATAGGCATGGCCGATGCTATCATGTACTGAATTTGTGAAGGATTTTGATTTTTTCCATACATGTGATACATGTTTTCGATGTATTTTTTTCCGCAGAATTCGATGGTGCTATTTGTTTCATCATAGATTTAACCTACAAAGCGCTAGGGGAAAAAAACTAGGTTTTTTGTTGATTTTTATTTTTTTTAAGGTCGTTCCACCACTTTTAAAAATCTGAAAAAAATCAGGAACATTTTTCAGTCAAAAATACACAACATATTTTTTTTCTAGCAAAAAGTCGGTCTTCATTTTCGAAATATTAAATTTTAAAATTTTTGAACGGCTCTAAAAATTTGAATTTCGCGCCAAAAATTTTTTGAGCGCGGCCATTTTATAGGGCTTTAAAAACCCTACAATTTAAAATAAGAAAGATTTTTCTAGCTCAAAAACTGACCGAGATTTGGTCAAAAAACCAAAAATGACAAAACTGGGCCTTATAGGGACCTGTATGGGTTTAGGGGTCTGAAAATCTGGGAATCCTAGTCATTTTTCATGCTGAACATGGGGGTATAATTATTTTCCCGGATGACTCAAAGGCATTTTTGACCATTTTACCCTGCTAGACCCTTTAATTATCAACGTTAATAGAGTTAGACCAAACATAACATATGCACAGAAAATATCAAAACAAAACAATCAGAATAAAATACAAATATAAAAATAAATAGTTATTCAAGCAGATCTAAATAGACGTACTACTAACTGATAGGTGGCAATTCGCGCGAGGCTTACAGCCGTTTTAACAGCCGAGCAGCCTTAAAGTCGGGCGGTACTCAGGCTTTCGAGCACCCCAGCCCGTTCGCTCGTCAATAATGAAATTTCTATAATCGAAATCCGGCACTCGATATCACGATTGTAAAATAATTAATGTGATGTTTATAAAAATTTTCCCTCGTTCATTAAAAAAAAAAAGAAAAATGTAAATAGAGTTTCTTTAACCCATTAACGACCAAGACGGTCGATTTTAGACTAACTTTTCGTAGCTGAATTTCAGGTACTCAACGAAGTAATAACTGGGTCCGACATATCAATCTTTATGTATTTTTGTCTGCTGAATCAGAATCTGGGCTCGAAATTCGAAAATTTCTATTGCAAAAAAAGATATGACGATTTTTTTGCAAAAAAAACTGAAAAAAAATCGCATTTTCAAACTTTATGATTTTTTTTCAGGCAGAAATCGCATGAATTCATGGTGAAATCATCAACCATCGGTGCACAAATTTGTTGAAGTTTAACGATAAATTTTTACATATATGTATTTTTCGCCAAAATGGCGGCCAAAATGCAAAAAATTGCATAAAATCGCATTTTTTGTTCATTATTTTTTTTCTCGAAAACTAAAGGATTAAACAAAAATTGTCTAAGAATAAAAATGACTTAGACTTGATCAAGGAATACTCTAAAATTTTTTCAGATTTTTTTG
The DNA here is from genome assembly GCF_024137745.1 of Phymastichus coffea. Taxonomy (NCBI): domain Eukaryota; kingdom Metazoa; phylum Arthropoda; class Insecta; order Hymenoptera; family Eulophidae; genus Phymastichus; species Phymastichus coffea. Next base: position 3,399,261 of record NW_026706823.1, read on the forward strand.
AGACAATTTTTGATTTTTTGAAAAATGCTAAAACCAAATTTTTAAAAAATGTCTGCAAAAAATCTGAAAAAATTTGAGAGTATTCTTTGATCAATTCTAATATTTATTTTTATTCTTAGGCAATTTTTGTTTAATCTTTTAGTTTTCGAGAAAAAAAATAATGAACAAAAAATGCGAATTTTTGCAATTTTTGCATTTTGACCGCCATTTTGTCGATAAATTCACATATGTAACAAATATCTATCTTGACTCTACAGTGATTTTTTACTCTTTGCATAACCCAGAGACAATGGCGTGGACGTGGTAAAAAAATGTCTCCTTCGGGGTGCTTTTTTACCGTCAGTCCCCTTGCCTCTCACTAGTCGGAGTGCTTTTTTACCGTGAGTCCCCTTGCCTCTCACTAGTCGGGGTGCTTTTTTATCGTGAGTCCCCTTGCCTCTCACAAGCACCTATATTTTAGTGCCTTTTTTTCATACACGAACTGCAAAAATATAATTGGCAATCACTACATAAAAGGTATGTTCTTACAGGACAATTAGAACAACTTTTTTGCTTGCTTTCTCTGATCGTATGATATTTACTTTGCTTTATTTTACCATCATGAATATAACTTTTAGCTATCGATATAGCGAAGTCTTTTGTTCCAACTTTATTTTCATTATTCTTAGCAGCATTGAATATAACAACAGAATTTGTAATGGCAGCCTGGATGAGCCTGATGAAGACTACCCAAGTCCATTTCTTTGACCGAATACTAGGCAATAAATTATTACAGTGTCCATCATGAACATCGACCCATGTATTGTAAAGGTACCCATGATTGTAAAGGTGGAACGCTTGTGGGATTGGTATCTCAATTTTTGCCTTTTCGTTCGAACTATATCTCCTTAGTGGTTCTAATGGAGTGACCCCTGCTGATGTTGATAATATTGACACTAATTTTGAATCCATTACAGTAATATAGTTGATCGCACTGTTTTTTTCATGTTTTACTGCATATGTACCACGTGGAGATTTTTTATTGACGACATTTTTTTCATTGATACGATTTTCTCTAACAGTTCCACTGCATCTCAATTGTAATTTTTTCAAATGTATAACAATATCTAAATTGGTAAAAAAGTTGGCAAAATATACGTGGTACAGGGGAATTTTTCCAGGAGCTGTCATTTCGAAAAAAGGTTTCAATAAATTTATAATTATACGAGAAGCCAATGCACATTTCGCTAATTTTTCTCCTACTACAGAATTTTTTCCGAAGTATAAATCGAAATTTAATAAATATCCATCAGCAGTGCAAAGACCCCAAAATTTAAGTCCAAATCACGTAGATTTTCTGCGTATGAATTGCTTCAATGACGTTATAGCATATGATTTGGTCATCATTTCATCTATTGACAGAGCAGTTCTTCAGAAACCAAACTTCAGAATATTTCTTTGAAAAATTTTCATCAATTCACGAACACGCCACGCCTTATCGTTTGGATTGTCATCTTTAGCCTTCGAGTACTTCAATTTTGATTTTATATTTTCAAACTTAGATCGTGACATTGCGGAAGAAATTATTTGACAAGACAAGAAAGGGTCTGTCGACCAATAATCTCGCTGACTTTTTCTTTTATTGAAAGAAGTGATTATAATAATTCCAATGAATGTATTCAACTGAGCCAACGATAAATTTAAACCATTTTCTTTGCATGCATCGATAATATACTCTTTCATTTCAATTAAAAAAAAATATCAAAGAGTACCCTTGGCTAACTCTTTCGTATATTATTTTTTGCACTTTCTGTCAATAAAATTTTATCGGTACATTTATCAGAATATGTCCTTTCACCATCTACCCAATCAAATACATGTTCATTTTCTAGCTTTGCTTGATCTTCTTGATAATTTTTTGAAACTTTCTGGTAAATAATTCTCGGTAATTTTGCGTCAGAATAATTTTTAGAATCAGAATCAGAGTCACCTGATGAACCGAAATCATCTGCATTTGGTATCAAAACCGTTTCATCATCCTTTGAGGTTTCAACCTCAGAATCAAAAGAAACAGATCGTCTCGTACGCTTTTTTGACATTATTATGAATGTTATTGTGACGAACTATTCAATTGAAGTATTTTACTTGTACTATGGATAATAACTTTTTTTGCCCAATATGACAAATCGTATCTGAGGACTACAATGAATACATAACAAATATTGAAATTTCGAATGTACATTGACGAAAAAACATTTCAAGATGGTTGACTAATTTTACTAACACATAAAAGCAGACCAATTCAAAACGTTATTATCTAATGCTACCAACAAGTGTCCACCATTGGAAAATGCATGTAATCAAGTTCAACAATGTTTCTCTCAAAAACTAAAGGCTTACATGAAAGTTGCCTAAGAATAAAAATGTCTTAGAATTGATCAAAGAATACTCTCAAATTTTTTCAGATTTTTTGCAGACATTTTTTAAAAATTTGGTTTTAGCATTTTTCGAAAAATCAAAAATTGTCTCAAAAAAATCTGAAAAAATTTGAGAGTATTTCTTGATCAATTCTAAGACATTTTTATTCTTAGATAATTTTTGTTTAATCCTTTAGTTTTCGAGAAAAAAAATAATGAACAAAAAATGCGATTTTATGCAATTTTTTGCATTTTGGCCGCCATTTTGGCGAAAAATACATATATGTAAAAATTTATCGTTAAACTTCAACAAATTTGTGCACCGATGGTTGATGATTTCACCATGAATTCATGCGATTTCTGCCTGAAAAAAAATCATAAAGTTTGAAAATGCGATTTCTTTTCAGATTATTTTGCAAAAAAATCGCCATATCTTTTTTTGTAATAGAAATTTTCGAATTTCGAGCCCAGATTCTGATTCAGCAGACAAAAATACATAAAGATTGATATGTCGGACCCAGTTATTACTTCGTTGAGTACCTGAAATTCAGCTACGAAAAGTTAGTCTAAAATCGACCGTCTTGGTCGTTAATAGGTTCATATGATGGGGAAACATGGACAAACTTAAAGACGTTTATATTTATAATATTTATTCTAGTCAGTTTCACAACATAAAATAATTTAAGCAATATATATATATATATACAGGGTGTCCCATTTTAATTTACCACCCCCTAATACAGGTTAATAATTTGCTCTGAGAAAAAAATGTTTCAAATAAAATTTGTTGGGTTCGAAGGGGGGCATCTTTTGGCTATTTCAGCTGCGACCTTGAACATGACCTTCAAGGTCATTTGAAAGTCAAGACCAAATTTTCATATGAAATGTGCATATTTTATGGCGGATTCGGATTCTACTAAAAAAGAAAAACACTTTTTGTATGAATCATTTTTTGAAAAAATCCCAAATTTTTGTTGTAAACGGCTTTAAAAAAGTAGAAAAAATTACTAGATATCTCTACCTTAAACTAAGGTTAGAATTTTTCCCACAGTTAAGAATGATTTTGATGAATGTTACTAGATTCAATGAGGGACATACTGTAGTGACCTTCACCACGAACTTGCTTAAGAGCCATCAATGTCATTTGAAGGTCATCAAGATTTTTTGAAGGTCAAATGTTTATTTACAGGTAACCATTACATTTTATCCGAGGAATTAGAATATTAGAATTAGAATATTTTTCTCGTAAATGCTTTATTTCTCGCTAAAAGACATTTTTTTGCTTCGTTATCGTTCTATTGGTAAGGCTTGTAAATTCTTACAGCTCCTCAAAGCTTCTCATCATTAGGTTTTCATTGACTTTCTGAATTTCAGATTAAATAAAAATTAAATTATTAATTTAAGATTAAATATTCCCTAAAAAATCTACCTACAACAGATAATGGCTGACTACACGCCAGTAGAGATAGTCAACATGATCAAGATTCTGGGAGAATGTCACGATTACAAGGCTGCAGCGAGGCTGTACGCTGAAAGGTATCCGGACGCTCGTCATCCTACTAGGAGGAATATTAAACTTCTAACGATAAGAGCTGAAGGAGGTTACTTAAGAAGGAAGAGGCGACGGACGGGCCCAAGAGAGCATATTGCACTTGGGGTTCGTGCTGTAATTGCTGAGGATCCTCATATTTCGACGCGACAAATTCAGCAAATGCATGGAGTACCCAGATCAACAGTTTCCCGTGTATTGCGTCATTTTAGATTTCATCCATATCACTTGCACCTTACACATGCCATTGAGCCTGGTGATCCTGCCAGGCGACTTAGATTCTGTCAATGGGCGGAAACACGAATGTGCATAGATCCATTTTTCTTTGATCGGACTCTCTTTACAGACGAGGCAAAGTTCGACAATATGGGAGGAGTTAATCTTTATAACGCGCATTATTATGCAGAAGAAAATCAACATTGGCAGCGAGATCCCCGTACACAAAGACGGTGGTCAATTAATGTTTGGGTGGGCATAGTTGGGGAATACGTTGTGGGTCCAATTTTTTATGACCGTAATTTAAACGGCGAACTTTATTTAGATATTCTCGAGAACCAAATTCCACCTCTTCTAGAAAACATTCCGCTAGAAATAAGGTGAGACATGTGATTCCAGCAAGATGGTGCTCCCGCTCATCGTCGACTACTTGTCAGGAGATTTCTGAACGCGACATACCCAAATAGTTGGATTGGAATTGGTAGTCCAATCTGTGAATTCCCTGCGCGATCGCCAGATTTGATCCCATTGGACTTCTTTCTGTGGGGGGCCGTGAAGCAGAGAGTTTACGCGGAAGCCCCGACGACGGCACAAAATATGATGGAGAGAATTGTTGTAGCATTCCAGGCATTAACCCCACAAACATTAATAGATGTCTAAAGAAGTTTTCAGCAGAGAATACAAATGTGCATTCAACAAAATGGGCAATTGATAGAGCACTTGAGACATTGAAATTTCTGTGACTAGCTGAACGAAGGGGTCTTGCCTTAAGTGGTTGGACGTGAAGGTCTTGCCTTAAGTGATCCAAAGGATACCTCTGTCTTTGTTTGAAGCTAGTAACATTCATCTAAAACATCTTATTTCTAGAACAAATTCTCTTTTCAGTTAAAGGGAGAGCTACCTACCTATTGATGATCAAAAAATGATTCAGACAAAAAGTGTTTCTCTTTTTTAGTAGAATCCGAATCCGCCATAAAATATGCACATTTCATATGAAAATTTGGTCTTGACTTTCAAATGACCTTGAAGGTCATGTTCAAGGTCGCAGCTGAAATAGCCAAAAGATGCCCCCCTTCGAACCCAACAAATTTTATTTGAAACATTTTTTTCTCAGAGCAAATTATTAACCTGTTTTAGGGGGTGGTAAATTAAAATGGGACACCCTGTATATAGACGCGTAACTTCCGCCTCGCATTGTGTATTAATTTTTTATATTACATAAAAAACGGTACTTACTTCGTATTAATAAGATAAATATAAATTGGTCCGAAATATTACTTGGTTCGTTTTCTGGGTAAAGTCTTCCTCCGAATCTGGTCAAATTTACTGGTCCAATATGTTCTTTTTATCCAATAATGTAACAACACACAATAAAGTGATCTTTCTTATGATTTTCATTTATATAAAAAGAAATTATTGAAATGATTGTACTCGACACTTTTAATATTCTATTAAAATTTAAACTCTTATATTCTCAAACTCTGATATTCTCAATTATAGATTTAACTTCAGTAGGAAAAGAAATGTAGCCGACCTAGTTAGACGCTCACTCCTAACTGCCGGGTCACAATCTCACTATTTGTCTGTGCCTTCTCGGTTTCCTCTCTCACTCCTTACACTCTGTTTCTCTCTGATTTACGCGTTTTTAATTACTTTATCTTGCCTAGCAGCATCCTGCAGCAGTATGCTTGGTTTCTCCCACTCATTCCCGCATTGGCACGCACACGGGTACTGCTGACATTGTCTACTGATTTTGATACTGATATTGTCTTATGGCTATGTTCTTAGCCTTGGCGCGACACGAATTGGACCCTCGCAAGCGAAGTCTTAAGTAGATATATTATAACAAAAAAAAATTAAATGGTCCGTCACGTCACATCCTTCCCCCCTTAGAATCGTTGCCGTCCCCGGAAACGTTTAGGAAGGGTCCAATCAGGATAGTATAGGAAATGAATAGAAAATAATGTTTATGGTCCGCTTTATTTATTTATATATAAAACCAATGTCATTGTGGTGAGAAAGAAGAGAAGAAAAAAAAAATTCATGGTCCTGGTGTCGCTTTTGGCCTGTGTAACGCAAGTTGGCAGGTCCCTTGTCCAGCAGTTAGGTCAAGTCCTTCCAAGTCGTTTAAACAGGAAGTTTGCTCTTCCAATAAATCATGGCCTTGAGGTTGATTGGCCGAAGGGTTTTGTAGGAACACCGTTAATCGTTCAATATCGCCATAAAGGAACCCGTTATAATCATAGGTTCCTAGATTGCAGTCCTTCAAGTGATGGTCCCAATCGGACAGATAAACGTTTGTTCGACAAAACCAATGGATCCGTAATACATTCCGTTTTTGGTACATACAAATGATTTAATATGACTCTAACTATGTCTTGGTCACGTAATGCCTGTATATGTTATGATATATGTATATGTGGACCTATTTCGGAGGCTTGCTGCTACATGGCGAGGTGGAGAGTGTTTTGCCTTGTAGCGTTTGTTTAGTTTTAACAGTGCTGAGGTGACACTCCAGCTAAATATATATTTAACAACCCCCATAGGTCCGCAAGAGATTTGCCAAATCTTAATATAGTCTATCGGACCAAATTGGGAAAAGTCATCATGGACCTGCCGCTCTGGTCACGGTTTTCGTTGTTCGTTGTGGTGTAGCACCAGAAACTGTAGGCGCCGGTCGGCGTCATCCTCCCTAGGGTGAGCCGATATGTTTGCTCGAGGTGTCAATTCCACGGGGTCCATTTTGTCATCTTCATCCTCGTCGTCCGTATAAGAATTGTCTGCGGTGTGGTTGGACCAGTCTCCTACGGTATATGGAAAGAATTTTAACACCGCAGCAAGATAATCGTCCTCTCTAAGATATTCTATAATGACTTCTCCTTGCTGTGAGGAAGACGATAATAATATAATCGTCACGGTCGATTGGATGGTCCCCATAGTACCAAACAATTTGATCACTGCAGTCTCTTGCCGGAGATCATGGTACCTGATACGCAATGCAGTAGGGCAGTCATCAACAGGTCCGACGACTTGGAGGCGAATTTCATTAATTTTTTCCATCCCAAGGTAAAATATGGTCCAGTTAGTGGCATGATCGAGAGAAAGAAAGGTACATATGTTTAAGATTAGACATAGGCGAAAGTGAAGAAATAAATCAATGATTAGTAAGTTTTGGGTCCGTTAAATAAAAAACAATAAATTATAAAAATACGATTAAAAGGTTCAATATAAATAATTCTTCCCTATCCTATAACTTATAAACTATACAGAGCTGATTCTAAATATCTTCTATCTTCAAGGTCGATTCCTGTTATTACATCTTCTTCTATGAAGTTAACTCGTTGTGTTTTTCGTATGGTCGCCCGTGGATTAGAAATAAAGTCGAGTAGTTCAATTCCCGTCAGCGTGACAAAGTCTGTAGAATCATCTTTGTCTATTTTCGTGTCAAGCCGGGTTGTTTTGATCGAATTCGTATTATTCACTTTCCTTACTTTTGGCTTAGGGTATTGTCTTTTGATCTTTCCTTCCCTGAGTTTCTTCTGATGTTGCCACCTATAGGTAGTACCATGGTACTCGTAGATTGATGCATCTATCCATTCGTCGCAAAGCCAGTGATATCTCATTTCGTTACTTTGGTCCCATCTCCTTTTCTGTATCTGAACATACCTAGCGCCGTAGACAGGATCACATTTCCTTAAAGCCTTTGCCGCGTCAACAGCTTTGTAATATTGAGCATATCCAATAGCGATAGCTCCTTTGTTATCTCGCACCACTTTATGATATAATAAAGGTCCAAATTGTACGAAATGTTGGAAAAAAGATATTTCCCTATAGTTTTCTTCGATCGTCTAGGGAAGTCGACAAAATAATCTGGTTTTCTCCGTGGGTATTGTACTGTTTGTTCTCGATGTTCTTGGTTTCTCGATGCGGATCCGGTCTGTTGTATTGAGGTTCCAATTTTTATTTTCCTTGCTTCAATTGCGTGTTTAATCTTAGCAAATTTACATAGAATAATTCTTATACTATTATTAGTGAGATTTCGCAGTAAATGAAATTCCTCTATGGGTCCAATATTTTCTAACCGTGTCAAACTTATGTCTTAAGTATCGTATCTTAATGCATGTTGAATCTATGATCAAATGCTCGGATACGTCACTCATGATGGTATTAAGTTCTGAAACAAATGATCAATAAATTATTCGTTAATTTTCATACAGACTCCGCTGTTTATGTCTATAAACACGGAAAATTCTAAGATCTTAGTAACGGATTAGGTTTAGTCACGGAGGGTTTCGGTTTTTTTGAAGTTTGAATATGGAAAGTTTCAGTTTGAATTTGTTTAGTAGATTGTTCTTCGGACATCCGGGTAGGTATTTGTTTATTTGTGATTAGTCCAAGGCTAGGTAAAACTGATCTGTGTCGGAGGTCCGGTGAATTGTGTTGAGACGACTTTGATAAATGCACATGAGATAATTCGTGTGTTGTCGAATTAGTCAAGGCCTTCGTACGTGCGACGCAGCATTTATAAATTATATTTATAATTATTATGATTATGATGTTAATGCTGAATCCTCTATAAATTAGTTCTGATTAGGATGTTGTGATTTTCTTATGTTTTAGTATCATTTCTGTATTTTCCATATCATTTAATATCTTTTCTTGACTGATCCAAGTTTCAGTTTGTGGGATCCACTTTTCTAGTTTTATATCTGTTTCAGAGAAATAGGTTAACGTCGGGTAGAGATTTGTCAGATTGAGGGTCAAGTTTGGTTGGTATAGGTAAACATTCGTATTATCTTTGCTCGCTTCCGTAAGTAAGGTTACATCCTTAGTATATCGGATGTACCCCGGGGCAATTCTCAGTATTCCTACTCCTTATATTTGTGTATGTCCAGGCAAATGATTCGAAACTTATCTTATCGGTAAGCTGAGAATATCTATGAACCATCCATTGATATATAATTCCAATTAGTTATTTAATAAGTAATTTCATAGTTGTATTTTTAATACTATATCGCAATGGTATATTTCATGACTAGATGGCTGCAATACCATCCTTAATTCACAGTTTCTATTAAAATTAGTATCTAATAGAGGTCCTCCTACTGGACATATGAAGGTATAGTATGTTCGCACACAGCTTTGTGACGAATGATGATTTATCTGTATATATTTTTTTTGATCCGAACTTAATGCCAAGTATGGGTATCTGTGTCTTATATATGCTGATTTTTAAGTTGAGCTCGGTAATTGTGGTTTCAATACTGAGTGCAGACGGTATAGATTATAATAATTTTTTTAGACTAGAGGTAAATGGACGATGATATACGTCTTCCCTTTTCGCTGGATTGCATCAATGTTCGAAATTTTAATGACTTCCTCAATTCTGAGGTGTTCAGTTGGAATCGGGAAATCAAGGTCTATTATAATAAATTTTATGTCGTTCGCTATTTGATGCAACATGTTAGAAACTATAAGGTCCGGATGTACTTTGCCTTTTTTTAACGCATGAATAATTTCAAGTCTTTCCGAACTTTTGATGTAATGGTCCAGTTCTGGTGGGAGCTCGTCCCCATCTGAGAAGTGAGAAGGCATTTCTATAGTTCGATTGTCTCGTGCAAGGCCTATTTCATCCCAATAGTATGTCTCATTATCCAAACTCTTATGTCGTCGCAAATTGGCTTGAATTTTTCTGCCGATTTCCACACTTCATTCGCCGATAAACTAGTCCCCTGTGCCGGGGCTCGTTCCTCACATCTTTTAGCCGCACTTTCGTTTCCTGCTAACACATCATCTTCTCCGGAATTCTTACTAGTTTGAGGTCCACTAACTTCTAACTCTGTTCGCTCAGTAGATTCTGATTTATCACTCTGAACCTCATCACTTGAATTCTCTCCTGGTTACGTTTCGGTCCCTTTTTTTAGCTCACTACGTCGCGGGTCCTCTATCGGAGCTCTGTCATCTGTACTGTCTTGGACGTTTTTCGGATCTTTATTCTCCATTCTAGTTGAGGATAATAAGGATCGCCGAGAGGAATCTGCCCGTTTCAAACCAATCTCGCTATTCGAGTCCGAAACACTGGCGCTCATACTTTACCTCTCCAGTCGATCTAAAATGTCTTGCACTCGTTTGTGTCGACCACTCGGCATATATTGCCCAAAAAACGAGTCTTTAGCAGACTTGTTGTTATCAACGTCTTTCATGGCAACTTCGATGGCAGATGCATCAGTCAGCGTTACTTCCTCCTACCTTGCAACTTTAGGCGGAGCTTCTTCGTCCGGTTCACTAGGTTTCAATCCGAAGTCATTTATCGCAGTGTCCGATGTAGTCTTTCGCAACACCTTCAGTCGCTTGGGTAAGAGTTTATCCTTGTTCATCTTGGCCCCTTTTCTGACTTGCGATTCAAGTCCAGAAGTGCCGAGTCTAGGTTCATTAGGTAGTTGGAAGGTTTCATCTGTCGTTATCACAGATTTCTTACTTCTGGTCCTTTTAGCGATAGCACTATCATCTAAATTCAGCTTTTCCTTATTCGTTTTGGCCCCGACAGGTCTCCCTTTCGACCTTGGCTCATTCGAGATTGTATGAACCCTCTTACGCTTACTAGTTGAATCCCGTTTTCCTACCGTTGGTTTTTCACTCATTTTCTTTCCTGCAGTTATGTCTTAACATCATTATCTGAATTTTCGGAATATTTTCGTTCAGCTCTTTCTCTTTCTGAACCTTTTCATCTAAATATTCCTGTAAATTAATTGTATTCCTGGACGGTGCGACTGCATTGCAGTTTAATTTTCCGGTTTTATACTTAAATGTGTATTGGTAATCTGTGAACTTAAACATCTATCTCATGAGCCTTTGTCTTGGGTCCTTGCGATTATCTAAAATTTTTTTCCAGCGTAGATATACCGAAATTATATGCTCTATGGCAATTTATTATACTATCTCCAACAAGATCAGACACAATAGATTCAACGTTGTTCGAAACAGAAAAAGGATCATGTTCATTATGATGACCAGTTGCAAAAAAAATAACGGTGTCATTTGTTTTATACTTTGTAAATGTAATTTGAAATTGCCTAATCTTTCGGCATGATGAAAGTTCATGATTAAAACTATACAATTAAAATATAGTAAGAACAATTGAGCTGTCGGCCTATTTACTTTTAATTTATATTATTTACATGTATGCAGATTAAATAAATATTTAAAAATAGAAAAAAAATAATAGTATGCATAAATATGAGAAAATCGAATGCAAATTATAATAAATTAATAGTTTTCATAAACAGGATCATAATAAGACCTAGCATCATAATATGTACAGAAACTTGGAATCTGCAACATGAACAAATTCTAAATGTAGATGAATATAACATGTATTACAATAATAGTAAACTAAACAGACGAGATGTTGTAGTGATCTATATTAGCAATGATATCAAAGAAAACATATAAATAAAACAAATCAATAACTTGAAAATAATTAACACTACTAAACAATAAAGAAATAAATTTGTCCCCTGTTTATAAATCTCACGACATGTATAAAAACGAATTCCTCATTAATATTGAAAAGTTTTTGAACCTCAACAAAAATCAGAAAAATATTATAATAGTTGGTGATTTTAACTGTGATATACCTAGCCAAGAAATAATGGATCAAGAATTTCTACAAGTACTCCTAGTAAATGGCTATTGGCCAGGTTTTCATGGTATAACCAGATAATCCATTGATGATAACAATAAAGGTTCGTGCATTGATAATTTCTTCATCAAGCTTGATAATATAAATTATAATATATATATATTAAGCACGCTATTCGATGACCATTATCCACTGATAATGTCATGGAAGGCGATAAAAAAGAAAATTCGACAAGATACAAATATAATTAAAATAAATTTCCAAAAATTAAGCAGCATAGCCAGAAATATAAATTGGTGTGGAATAGTAATACAAACAGATTTAACCAAGCTATCTCGACTCTTATAAACAACACTAAATAATGCATACAAAAAGCTAAAATGGTTAACAACATATGTAATAACGACAATAACATGGAACATACAAAAGCATGGATAACTAAGGCAATACTAATATAAAAAACTAAAGAAAAACTTTATAACATCTGGAAAAGTGACAAAATTAATATAATAAAAAAGAAAATTAAAAAAATTATGTCAAAACACTTGACATAGTTATTAACAAAGTAAAAGAAACTTTTGATAAAAATCTTGTTCAAGCCACAGCTCACAATCCTAGAAGCCTATGGTCAATAATTAATAATAAATTAGGAAAAAACGCAAACAAAAATAATTACTGTTACGTGACAGTTTTGATGTCTTTTCAAAACGGCCACGTGTTAGACCGTTTTTAGCTCCGAGTGGTTCTGACTCGGGCGAATTAAACCTTCAGTACGGTACCCCGACCGTGTCAGCGAATGAATCGCGTTTTTGCCGATAATATGCGAGGTTCGTCCGCACGAGCGGTAAGCGAGAGTAATGGGAAAGAAAGGGGGGGGGGCTCCCTTGTTTATTAAAATCAACTTACACGGGTACGTTGGATAGATTTATATATATTTTGATACATCAAATAACACGTCAGGTAACAATATCGCGCTACTATCTAGTTCGCGATTTATTAAATAAATATTCTAAAATGCGCGGTCGGTCGTGCTTACACACCTGGTACCGGTACGCAAACAAATGCATTCACCAAAAGGGGAAGCTTGAATACGGTACGTAGTATTGAAGCGAAGAGAGAGAGATAAAAAAAAACAATAAGGAAAAGATTTCGGTTTATCGAGAATAGAGGCCGGAAGTACTCACTCTGTTGTTCTGGTCCGAAATATTGTTTGGTTCGTTATGTGGTCAATCACTCCTTTTGAATTCGATTTGTTTAACTGGTCCTATATATATATATATATTTCTTTTCCTTTTGTCCAATAGTATTCCAATACGAAATGAGCGAATATTGCTACGATTTTTGTTTACACAGAATTTCTAGAAATAATGGTACTCGGTACTTCGAGTATTTGGTTATAACTCTTATATTTTCAAGCTCTTAACTTATAGATTGCAGGCTTCTTGGTTGAGCGCTCACTCCTGACTAACTGAGGATTGCTTCGTTGTTTTCGCCGGTTCATTATATATCTTTTGTCCCTCGCATTCCGTCTCTCTCTCGCACATATACTTTAAACGTTTACGCTTCTCGTATCGGCTCGTCTTACCTAGCTAAGCACGCTGACCGAAGCATGCCGTCGCAGCATGCTGGCGCAGCGTGAATCAGCCTCTGCCGCACGTTCCCACCGAGTCGCGCACACGAATACTGCTGATTATACTATGTCCGAACGGAAATCTCGGGTCCGAGATATTATTTGACAAAATACAATTATAATACAATAAAGCGTCTCGTAACATCCCTCCCCCCTTAGAATCGTTGCCGTCCTCGGCAATGTATTAAGAGCCACAGGGTCTGCAATGGGTCGGTAAGGAATAAATTAGTGACTAAAATAGTAAATATATATAGGTCCTTTATTCCTAGTCCATTAGTATAATTGATGATAGCGTATAAAGAGGGGGGTGTGTACATGTATTTAATAAGGGAATATCCTGGTCCTAGATTGTTATCCGTGCTAAATCATCCGAGATGGCCTGCGCCGTGTTGTTGGTCCTTGCTGCTGATTCTGTAGGCCCAGAGAGGTCGATTAATGTCTGTTCTTTTACTTTACTAACATAATCAAAATTCCTAATACTACAGCCCTCTAAGTGCTGGTCCCATTCTCTTAATTCTATGGACCTGCCGCAGAAGTAGTGTTTTCTTAAATTACTTCCGATCTGCATATCGCAAAGTAACACGTGCTTGCCGCGTTCGTTAGAGGTAATCCAGTGGCCGCAGAGATCGTGTTTTTCGTAGAGGTCCAACGCGTTTTCGCCGTACTTTACGATCCTGGGGCGAATAAGCCTGGCTTTTAAATACTGGCCAAGTTTATTCGCGACCACCCTTTCTGCGTCGGAGGTATGAATAAATGCGGCGAACCCCATTAAACCGTTTCCATTCCGCATTGGGACGTACTTTATGTAGTCCATAGGGCCAAACTTTAGTAAGGCCTTATTTGCCATTACTTCGGTCCAATTATAGGGTAATAAGAAGTGAATCCTATTTAGGCGATCGTGTTTAGGACCAAGGTTTTTTGGTTGGGGGACCAGGGCGGCACTACTCATGCCGGTGTTTTGCCCATCCTCGTCATCAGATAAGTCTGGTTCATTGGCGGCTTCCGAGAGGTCGTTGCTGTCAAATATTGCCTTCTCAAGCTGATAATAGGTCGGTAAGTCCTCTTCCAGTCCCAGAATTTCCTTGGAAAACGGTTTCCGATTGTTGAATAACTGCTCGATTGCCTCCAGGGCATGAATGGGGTCCGCAAAGTAAAAGATCGTGCATCCTATGCTTTCCCTGAATTTCTCGGGAATCGCCACGTCGATCATCTTTTCTAAGGGTCCATATTGGCAAGCGAGCCACATTGCTTCCGCTTTCCTGTTTGGGTCCATGTATATCATTGTAAGCCCATAGTTTTCGTTAAGCATCGGCTCAACGTCATATCTGAGCCGTGGGTCCATGTTAAAGGTCTCTGTAAATTTTAAGTATGGTCCTTTAGAGAGATAAATGATAAAATGTAGATAAATCGGAAGTGGAATGTACTACGAGAAGCGTTAAACGGGGTTTTACAATTAGTTCGCGGGTAGTATCTACAAACATGCAATTATTCAAGGTATTATTTAATCGTCGGCGCGCGTATAACTAAGATTAACAAAAGTGACAAAGATGATCATACTTAGTTTGAAAGAATTTCCTTTGAGCTACAAAATATTCATTTTTTTTTTTTTTTTTTTTTGGATAGATTTATATTTTAGTGTAATCAGCTTTCTCCCTTTTGCCCCATTTTATACATAAGTTTCTAAATATTCTCGCTCTTGGTCAATGTTTGTGCTTATTTAATCTTCAGGTGGAGTATCAGCTTGGTCCTTGGACTTCACGTGCTTGGGTTCAGGGTCAATTGTGATATTGCTTGTGTTTACGACTATAAGGTGTGACGGTGGTCTTCTAACTTCTGATTTTGGATAACGTTCGTTGGCCTTTTTCTCCCTTATCCTTTTCTGATGCTGCCACATGCAAGTCTTGTCATGGTCTTTGTAAATCGTAAGCTCTATTTGTTCATAACATAACCAGTGGTGTTTGGTTTCATGGTCCTGATTCCAACGTCGTTTCCGTATTTGCGCGAATTCTGCGCCATATATTGGGTCACACTTTTCTACTGCCCTCTCAGCATCAGCTGCATCGTAGTATTGGACATATCCCAGGGCCATTGATCCCCTCGAATCTTTTAATACTTTATGATATAGCAAGGGTCCGAATTCTACGAAATGCTCGAAAAAGGCCACTTCTCTTCGATTTTCTTCGATAATCCACGGTAATCTGCAGAATAAGCGTGTGTTATCAGTCGGTCTTGGTGAAGATTTTCTAAAGACTCTGGTCCTTTCTATGCGCGATGAATGTTTAGTTATTAGGTCAGGGGTCCATGATTTAGTCCTCCTAGCTATTCTAGCATGTTCGATCTGATCGAATTTACATAACACAACTTTTACGCTGCTATTGGCCATTTTTTTTAGTGCATGAAACTCCTGAACTGGTCCGATCTGTTCCAATCTGCGTAGAAGTTCATTTAATAGCAGGTGGTCAGGGTAAAGAATTTTTATACATTTAAGATCCTGTACCATAATACTGGTTATTTCAGTCATGTCGTGTTTTCTTCTTTTTCTTCCCTTTTTTTTTCTGAAACAGATCGTGAGTTGGTCATTTAAGTATGTTAGTAGTCATTAAGTTAATTATGCGATTTGGGTTTGCAGTGCAAGAGTATTGTCGTGTCGCTTTTGGGGGTTAGGTTTCAGTGTAGATGATGCTTTTGATTTTGTTTCATTTTGGTCCAATGAACCGTCACTTAACGTATGACCAACAGGTTTTCTTGGTTCATCCGTCCGTTTAGAATCCTTCCTAGTCTTAGTCATTTTTAGACTTTGGAAAATCGATGTGGTTCTTGCGATAGGGTCTCGGTTAGGTCTACGAGCGTCGGGTGATTTGTGAGTTTTGGTGTTACGTGAGGTCCATGTGCAGTTAGTGCACCATTTATACGCAAGTGCGATTAGTATCATTATCATAATAATATTAATACTTAGTCCTCCGTAGATCAATCCGGATTGATAGGTAGTAATTTTATGGTGTTGACTTATAGTTTCTGCCTTCTCCATAATATCATTTAAAGCTTTTTCCTGGCTAGTCCACATTCCAGATTGCGGGACCCATTTTTCTAATTTTATATCTGAATCGAATAAGAGATGTACGGTAGGATATAGAGTCGTTAAGTTGAGGTTCAAATCTGGTTTATATAGATAAATGTTCGTGTCATTCATTTTTGCTTCTGTTAACAGGGTCGAGTCACTCGAGTATCCAATACAGCCTGGGGCAATTTTGAGTATCCCTAGCCCTTGTATGTGGATCATCTGGTCCATTCGGTCCGGACAAGCGATTCGTATAGTGTCCAGTTGATGAGCAGAGAAAATCCACGATCCGTCCATCGAAATATAATTCCATTGCGTCGTTTCCTGACTTTTCAGTACTATATCACAATGGTACAACTCATGGTTGGATGGTTGTATTAGCATTATTAATTCACAATTCTTATTCAGATTACCATCTAGAAGGGGTCCTTTTACTGAGCATACAAAGGTGTAGTGAGTTCGAGTGCAATCTAATAGAGATTGATGGTCCATTTGCATATACTGTTTCTGATCTGAGCTCAACGCTAAGTAAGGGTAATTATATTTTATATATGCTGACCTTTTTTTAGAGATCGATAATTGTGGTACTAATATCGAATGCAATCTATATAAATTGTAGTAATCTCTGTCCACAAGGGGCAAGTGCACAACTATATATGTCCTTCCTTCGCGATGCGATGCATTAATTTTTGAAATTCTAACAACTTCTTCTACTCTGAGATGCTCCGTTGGAATGGGAAAATCAAGGTCCATTTCAGTATGTTTGATATTATTAACTATTTGATGCAGCACATCAGTGTTTATTAAATCTGGGTGCACTTTTCCTTCCTTTAATGCGCGGTGAATTTCTAGAAATCTTTCTGAACCTTTAATGAAATAGTCTAATCTAGATTCCAACATTCTTCCAAAAGATTGTACAGAAATCATATATTCTAAGCTTGCGGTTTCATTTTCTAATTTTTCGAATATTTCCTGCATCTGGGTTCCAAGCTGGAAGATTCTGTCACCATGTATGTCTATCATTTTGAACAATTTGTTTATTCCCGTGGTAATAATGTGTGTCCTTTTATTAAAGAGGTTGATTAACGATTTCTGGCCTTGGTATAATTGATCGATGTTCGCGTCTATTTTATTCGTTTCGTCCACAGTTACCAATCCAAACAAACTGTGGCTTAAGCTTCCTATCCCTCCAAACGGTATTAGTCTTTTGTTCCTGATGCTTTCGCGCCCCCGAACCCTGGGTGGCTGGATGTTTCCCATGTTTCCGATTGATTCAGTAATTTCCGTTTGTAGTTGTTGAAGCGTGAGCTCTTTTATATCCAAAATATCTTTGTTTAACATGTTGTTGCACGTCATTCCATCTAGGTGTTTGGTGCAATTCCCAAGTAATATATGAAGGTCATGTATTATGGTGGTCCTTGCCAAGAAGTACTTCGTATCAACAGTAATGTATACTTTCCAATCCGCTCTTTTTATTCTCATGGGGTCCAATCTTTCATAATGGGTTTTGGCTCAAATTTTCTATCGTGTAAGCTTGGGGGTCCGTAACAGATAATGCGAGTAAAGAGCATAGGAGAAGAAGGAGAAAGTTTTGTATGTTGGAAAGGAAGAACTTTTCTGTAAGGTACGAGATAGTAAGTGTAGATTTATGGCCTTAAAAGATCAAGTTTAAATAGCATATAGTCAATGTTTCAATTTCAGTTTATCCACGTGTTTGCGTACTTTCTTTCCATTCGGAAATTCTAATAAAATATTTTTTCGATTTAAAATTTCGATAATTTTCAAAGGTCGTTTGTAGTAACTATCGGCCTTGCCTATTCGCGGTTCGTTTAGGACTCATGCATAGTTTCCTACCTTCCCATTGAATGTGTTAGAATGTCTGTCATACCGCTCTTTTGATTTGATTTTCTCACGTATTTGATTTTCGCCGGCCGCTATCTTTAATTCGGTAAGACGTAAAACAAGATCTTTCAAATATTGATTATATGTTCGTAATTTTTCTTCTCGCGGTATTTTCATCGGTAACCTAGCGATTCCTCCATATACTAATTCGAACGGGGTATAACCGGTCGCTTTATGGATACGAGTATTGTATGTGAAAACCGCGAACGGCGTCAAACGGTCCCAATCGTCAAAGCGCTCTGAATATATACGTATAAAGTCTATTAAGGGTGCATGGCTCCTTTCGAGTGACCCATTGGTCTGGGTCCTATAACCGGAAGTGGTTAAATGATGGATTTTGAATAGTTGTAGAAGTGATTCTACAATTTCCGACAGGAAACTGGTACCTCGATCTGACAATATTGCTCTAGGGGCACCGAATTGGCATATTAAGTGTCTGGCTAGTGCGTCAGCGATAGTGGTTGCTCTAAGGTCCTTTATCGGCACTACAATTAAGTATTTAGTCAGATTGCATTGCATCGTTAGCAAGTGAGAGTTTCCACCAGGAGTGGTCCGGAGCTTTCCTACAGTATCAATTGATACTTTATCAAACGCCTCTATCGGCGTATCTGTAATTAACATTGGCTATTTTGTCTTATGCCGGTCAATTTTTTTTTCGAGGCATCTCGGGCACCTTCTGACGTAATCCAGCACATCATTGCGTAGTCCAGTCCAATGATACCGAGCCCTTATCTTTTGATAAGTTTGATTGACTCCCTTATGTCCTCCAACAAGACTATCATGTAAAGTTCGGATAATCTCTTTTCTTTCGTCCTCTGGGGGTATAATAGATTTACCATAGCAGATTGTAACCTTTACAGGACTGTTTTTGAATATTCTAATTAAGATTTCAGTTAATAGTCCGGGCCCTAAGTCATCGGAATAATCTTCTCTCCGAGCTATACGAAAACTGCTCAGTTTTTTCTGCAGGAACAATTTTTTTAAGTTTATTAACCCTATTTTAATGGCTTCTATACTAGTGGAGTCGTGGTACTTGTCCTTAACGACAATTGAGAAGATGTATATGTTTTTGTACTCGGTTGTTAGAATCTGTCCAATTTTTGGCTTTTGATTCTTCATGTTCCGTAAGTCTATCGCTCCGATTTCCTGTAATAGCTTGGAGACGGAGGTTTTATTGTCGCAATTCCGTGAAATAAAATGAACAATGTTATCCCTCTTATAAGTCAAACACTGTTGGCTCGTGCTGACATTATTTTGAAGAATATAATTCGCAGGTCCCAACGTTTGATCACCTAGTACCCTCGCTACTAGAAGTCGGATTTCGATAATTTTCGGGTCTTCTATATTGATTTAATGGTCCGAAGGGTGGGGGTACCATGAGAAACAATTCATCCTCTGCGGGTGCTTGTGAAAAATGTAATTCTACCGGCGTTTCATCTTTCGTAGCCGATTCCTCAGTGATAGCGTTTAGTCCCTTGAATTTCACTACAGGGCGTCGCCCCTGAACCATGGGCCTACTTTTGGCAGTTGGTGCTCCTACCTTTATGCTCGGAGTCACTGAAATTTCTCTATGACGCGGCACTTCCGCCACGTCGTCACGGTTCTCTCTGTTGATTTCGCTTGAATACTCTGTGTGTTCGCTCTGGTTTTCATGTGACGCGTCATTTTCATCGCTATCACTACTCTGTTCAATTTGAGAGGCAATGACCCTTTGAGATTTTTCCACCAATTTTTTGATTCGTCCAGCCATTTCTTCATTAGTCTCGATTTCGTCGTCATATGGGTCGAGTTCCCATAGTGTTTCCTGTATTTCTGGAAGCGGTTCATCACCGTCTGAGAAATGAGAAGGCATTTCTATGGTTTTGTTATCTTGGGCTAGACCCAAATCGTCCCAAAAGTACGATACGTTGTCCAAGCTCCTATGTCGACGTAGACTGGCTTCGAATTTCTCTGCCGATGTCCAGACTTCGTCTGGTGTCAGACTGGTCCTTGGTCCCTTCTCTAAATCATCGTGGTCCCCTCGACCTGCGCTATTTGCGTTTTCCTCGGAGATTTCGTCCTCAGGTTCCTTAGAACTCGCGCTAGTTTGGGGTCCAGTGATCGGTATTTCAATTGACTCTTCGGTTGTTTCGGATAGAACTTCCTCAGTCGTCGTACCACTAGCCTTATTTATCTTCGGACCCTTCGTTTGGGGTTCTTGATCCTCACTCGCTTCTATTTCCGTGTCTTTACCTCTTCTTAGTCCGCTATATCACGGGTCCTCTATGGGAGGCCGGTTGTCTGTACTGTCATGAGCTTCTTTCGCGTCCCTATCCTCTACACCAGTAGAGTATATCACAGAACGTCTCGAGAAACTGGGCCGTCGTTTGCTCATATCCGCCTCAGAGTCCGACATAATCGAGCTTTGACTCTCTCGGTCCAATCGATTTAAAATTTCTTGCACGCGCCAATAAAATTTAGGACGGGCCGACTTTCGTTTCTCGTCCTCATTCGCATTTTTGTTTACAACTATTTCTATTTCGGAAGTATTTGCCACGGACTCATAGTTTTGGTTGGTCAGTTGTTTTCTCTGTTGGATCTCCTCGATGGGTTCTGTACTTGACTCGTCTGTGGGAAGTTCCGCTTCGTAATTCTTTAGCTCGTGGACTCTTTTCGATCGCATCTTTTCTTTATCGGCTGGCGCCCAGGTTTTCTCGTGTATTTCAGTATTGATAGCATTTGGGCGAGCATTCTTAGTATCTTTCGAGGTCGTAGGCACAGGCCTTTTACTTCTCGTTCTTTCTGCTACGGTGCTATGATCCAGCTGCGGTCTTCCTTTATTCGTTTTGGCCCCTACTGGCCTGCCTTTCGGTCTAGGCTCGTTGGATACGGTATGCGCTCTTCTTCGTATCGCTACCGGTTGTTCTGGATCTTCTTCGGTCTGTTCTTTAGTGACTTTCCTTTTACTCACTTTATTTCTCAGCATCATTACTTGAATTTTCGGTATGTTTTCATTCAGTTCTTTCTCTTTTTGTTCCTTTTCATCCAAGTATTCTTGTAAATTTACCGGGTACCTTGACAGTGCATCGGCATTACAATTCACTTTTCCCGTCTTATACTTGAAGGTGTATTGGTAATCCGTAAACTTGAACATCCATCTTATAAGGCGTTGTCCAGGGTCCTTGCGCGTATGCATATAGTTCAAAGGTTCATGGTCACAGACCAGCGTGAATTTGTTGCATAAGAGATATGGCCGGAACTGATGCATCGCGTATAAAACTGAGATACACTCTTTCTCAGTGGTCGTATAATTTCTTTCAGGTTTACTTAGCAGTCTTGACAAATAAGCTACAGGCCTATCGACTCCATCTTCTTCTTGTGAAAGTACCGCTCCAATCGCGTAATCTGAGGCGTCTGTAGTTAGCGTGAATGGTTTATTGAAGTCCGGATATGTTAGAATCGGAGCTACACATAGGAGTTTTTTAAGCTTTTCAAAGGCTTCTTCCTGTGCAGGTCCCCAATCATATTCTTGTCCTTTTTGTGTAAGATCACTGAGGGGTTTGGCAATTTTCAAATAATCTTGAATAAATCGCCTATAGTAGCCGGACAGTCCTAGAAAAGACCTAACACTTCTCACTCCTTTTGGCCTTGGGAACTTCATTACAGCTTCGACTAGTTTAGGGTCTGGCTCGACTCCTCGACCACTTACAATATGCCCAAGGAATTTTACTTCCCTACAAAGGAAATTCACCTTGTCGGGCTGTAAGACTAGTCCCGCATCCGATAGTCTCTCAAAAAGTTTACCAACCTTCACTTCATGTTCATGAAGGTTCTTAGAATAAACTATTACGTCGTCTAGGTACACTAGCATCTCTACATTTAGCAGCCCGCGCAGCAATATATTCATCATTCTCTGGAATGTTGCCGGCGCGTTCATCAATCCTTCCAGCATCCTCTTATATTGGAAATGTCCATCAAACGAGGAAAATGCTGTCTTGGGCCTGTCTTCTTTTCTTAAGGGCATTTGATGAAATCCATTCGCAAGGTCAAACGTTGAAAAATAAAGGGATCCCCCTAGTTGATCTAATATATCCCCTATATTCGGTAAAGGGTAAGCGTCACCGACAGTTTTTTTATTCAATTCTCGGAAATCGATGACCATTCTCCACCTTGGGGTTCCATCACTTGCCGGGCTTTTAGGTACTATCCAAAGCGGCGAGTTATATGGTGAATTCGATTCTTCTATTATTCCGTCTTCCAATCGTTTTCTTAACGTTTGAGAAATAAATTGTCTATGAACGGGAGGGTGCCTATACTGTTTGGTATTTACGGGAATTCTATTTTCAAGATGAATTTCGTGTTCTATTAAGTCCGTGCAGGGCAATGGTTCTCCGGGTAGTAGAAATACGTGTGGGTACCTTTTTAATAGTCGCTTAACGCTTTGGAGCTCGCTTGGACTAAGATGTCCGGTCTTAATCAATTGTAAGAGGTTCTCTCCCCTCTTCTTATATTGATCATTGACCTGCCCGGCTACTTTAGACTCCGACACACTTTCGCCGTCAGAGCTGGAAAACTGCGATTTAAACTGCTCGAATGGTAAAATTTCTCTTGGGTCCACTTCAATGGTTACTTCCTCGTCATCATGTGTATTAATCGCCATAATTTTACAGGTGTTATTTACATTTGCGATTACTCTCACTCTCCAAGAAATACCTTTTCGTCCTTCACGTCAATCCTGGGCAGGTAGCCTTCTGTCAACTCGGTTTCGATCAAATTAATTTGAATAACTTGACGAGATCTTGGTCCTATGGTGTACCTGACTTTACCGTGACTGACGTCGTCCTTTACTCGACCGGGCTTAGAGTTGCTAATCCCTTCGTTCCCAAGTTGCTCTATCGCATAATCCAGGTCCGAATCAGCTCCAAATTCTGATATTTCATCGTCTTTTGGTACTATGCGCATAGCTTTGATAAGATTGTCTTGTAAGCGCTCCATAGGTACATTAGCAGGTAGAAATGGTATCGGATTCATCAAATCACTGTTTACCATTAGAGTTCCATTATAATACGATATAACTGCACTCGTGTCTATTAAATAGTCCCTTCCTAGCATGCTATCTTCTTCAATGGGGAAATTATTCCACACTATATGAAATTTAGCAGGCTTGCCATTTATCGTTAACAGTACGGTGCCTAGAGTCGGAACAGTGTGTGCAGTTATCCCACTCAGCGTAGTCGACTCTCTTGGGTCGAACCTCGTAGTCCGATGTAAAGCATTAAATTTTATAAGATTTACGGCTGATCCATTATCGACCATAAATACGGTCCACCGTTTATCGGTCTCGGGTATTCGAAATCTTACTCTTGTAGGCGCATAGATTTTATTATCTCTCGCGCTTAGTCCCCGATCTGTGGCAACTGCGACGACTGACTCGGAGAAAACGTCTCCGAATTTTTCAGTATCGTCATTACTTTCGCTGGCGGTACTCCCGGCTTCTCCACTTCCGGCATCTGTCGAACTTCCGTTATCAGAGTTTTCGCCTGTTGCTGCCGATAATTCTGAGCCGGGGATGTCTGAGATGGGTCCGCCGCCGTCACTCCAGGGCGAGCCCCGTTGGAGTTTAAATTACCAGCATTTCCTCCGAAGAGCTGATACGGTGGGTTCGGTCATAACTCATTGGTTTTCTGTTGTTGGTCATAGGCAATTGCCCCGTATCTTCGTCCCGTAGGGTTTTGATACATGTCCGTGTCAGGATTATACAATCGTCCTGGGTGACAGCCATTATCTTGAAAATTTTTATTCCGCTGGCGTCTCCTCCAATTTCTAAACATAAACTGCCTCTGCCCCTGGGACTGACTTTCCTGTTGTTGAGGCTGGCTTTCCTGGTTCTGATTCTGGTATTGCTGTCGTTGATTATTCTGATAAAATCGTCCATTCTGGCGTTGGATAAAAAATTGTTGAATTTCCGCGGGTAACCCTTCCTATTCTTCGTAATATGGTTCCTCAGCTTCAACTTGCTGATCCTGAATATAGCCAACGTTAAATCCACGGTTAATCGACAGCCACTTACTCAAATTAAGGTCCTCATTTTTCGGTTTGTTCTTATTTCTAGTTTCTATGCAAAGGGCTTCCTTGTAAGCCTCCTCAAGAGACTTCGGCTGCTTAATATCGACTAAGTCCCCGATTTCTTTCGGGAGCCCGTCAATAAAGGTCTTAAGTGTGGAATTCTTTATCGGGGTCATCATAACATCACTATATTCAACTCCAAGTTCTTCTTTCAGCGCATTCTGTGCGCAGTTTAGTAGGATATTGATACGGTCGTGAAAATCTCCGACCGTGTCCCCATTTTTCATTCGCAAACTATGAATCTTCGAATCATAATAAGAGAAGTCCTTACACGGGGAAAAGCACTCCTTGAGTATCTTAACTAGTCCCTCGGCAGTATTTACGGTTTTACCGTAAATGCAATCTCTCGCTGGTCCCTTTAATTTCGCTATAATCAAGCGAATAAAATTTGCTTCTTGCGTATCAGCTATAAGTGCCTTTCCGTTACGGATATCCTGAATAAAGTCTTTTAGGGGAACATTTTTCCCATCGAATTCCGTGATTCCTTGCACAATATTTTGTAAAGTAAAACTTGCTGACATACTAGTTAGAAGATTTAAGGTCCCTTGTTCAGTCGCCATCTCTGTTGTTTTTTTTTTTTTTTTTTCTGTTGTCAGGTGGTAAGAGACAAAAATACACGAAGGAAGGAGAGAGAGACAAAAAAAAATAATATAACACGCGATCACTAAATTACAAGCAAAAATGATTATATAATATAAGAATAAATAATAATTAATATAACTAAGGGAAAAACAAAATTCGATTAATAATGATAATAATACTCAAATTATATTTACTATAATAATAAAAAAAAAGGAGTAAACTCAAATTCACAAGTTGAAAAATTACCGTAATTTGAATCGTTATTTTAAATCTAACCTCCCTAACAGGAGAGAATAATATAAATTTTCTAGCAAAGTATAAGACAACAAAGCGGACTAAAGTTGCAAATAAAATTCTATCGGTCGCTCCCCATTAGTTAAAAGTGTCGGATTACTAATTACTTATAATTACTTACTTACTTAATTATTACTTATAATATTATAAGTAATAATTAAGTTTAATTAATATACTTATATTATTAATAATTACTTACTTACTAATCCCATCTAAATTTTTCGCTAATCCTTATCATTTAAAAGAAATAAGAGAAGGATGAAATTAATTAGTCCAAACCACTTATCAACAAAAAGAGAAAAATAGAAAGAAAAACTCCACCTTCATAAAAGTATTAAAACAAAAGTATTTAGCAAAAGTAATTATTTCAATTAAAATTGAACAATATATATAGGTGACCACAAAACCTCTAAGTTAATTTTGTTAATATTTGCAAGATAATTAAAAGGCACGAAGAATTCACTCGAAGAGGATAAAAGAAAAGAAAGGAAAAAAAAAACTCAGTCAGCAAAAGAAATTCGAGGGTGTTCTAATTTCCCGCTGACTTCAGCGAAATCAAACGCGTAAGAAAGAACGAAAATTTCTTCCTCGCTAGAGCTCAAGTTATACGGCGGAAGAAACGCTTCGGGTTTCAATTCCACGTCCCGTTCCAAAAAAAAATTCCAGAGCCAACATGTTAATGTATATATATAAAAAAAATCAATAGAATTAAAAAAAAACACAATGATTCATCGGCAACTAATCGAAGGCACTAACCACGCTCTGCTACCATTTGTTACGTGACAGTTTTGATGTCTTTTCAAAACGGCCACGTGTTAGACCGTTTTTAGCTCCGAGTGGTCCTGACTCGGGCGAATTAAACCTTCAGTACGGTACCCCGACCGTGTCAGCGAATGAATCGCGTTTTTGCCGATAATATGCGAGGTTCGTCTGCACGAGCGGTAAGCGAGAGTAATGGAAAAGAAAAGGGGGGGGCTCCCTTGTTTATTAAAATGAACTTACACGGGTACGTTGGATAGATTTATATATATTTTGATACATCAGATAACACGTCTAGTAACAATATCGTGCTACTATCTAGTTCGCGATTTATTAAATAAATATTCTAAAATGCGCGGTCGGTCGTGCTTACACACCTGGTCCCGGTACGCAAACAAATGGATTCACCAAAAGGGGAAGCTTGAATACGGTAAGTAGTATTGAAGCGAAGAGAGAGAGATAAAAAAAAACCATAAGGAAAAGATTTCGGTTTATCGAGAATAGAGGCCGGAAGTACTCACTCTGTTGTTCTGGTCCGAAATATTGTTTGGTTCGTTATGTGGGCAATCACTCCTTTTGAGTTCGGTTTGTTAACTGGTCCTATATATATATATATATATATATATTTCTTTTCCTTTTGTCCAATAATATTCCAATACGAAATGAGCGAATATTGCTACGATTTTTGTTTACACAGAATTTCTAGAAATAATGGTACTCGGTACTTCGAGTATTTGGTTATAACTCTTATATTTTCAAGCTCTTAACTTATAGATTGCAGGCTTCTTGGTTGAGCGCTCACTCCTGACTAACTGAGGATTGCTTCGTTGTTTTCGCCGGTTCATTATATATCTTTTGTCCCTCGCATTCCGTCTCTCTCACGCACATATACTTTAAACGTTTACGCTTCTCGTATCGGCTCGTCTTACCTAGCTAAGCACGCTGACCGAAGCATGCCGTCGCAGCATGCTGGCGCAGCGCGAATCAGCCTCTGCCGCACGTTCCCACCGAGTCGCGCACACAATTACATTGACTACATTATTGATAATAATCTCAAAATTACTGAATCAACTATAATAGCAGACAAAATGAATGAATTATTTTGCAATATTGGAATAGAACTTACAAGGGAGAGATACTTGCCCTCCGCCTCCGATTTTTCTGAAAAATAGCAGAGGGGTAGTTTTGTAAAATATTTGACAAGTATTTTTTTTTATCTGCGAGAATTCATATTTAACCCTTTCGCTACGGAGCGCTTACGCCACAATGTGATCGCTGTGAACGGACCGCGTTACTGAGTAGTTGACACTGGAGTACGGAGTGCTACGAAGTAATTGGAAGTCGTTTCTTGGTCTCGAAATTTTTCAATGACATTTATTATATTCAGTAATATCATCTTACTTTCTAAAATATAAAAATGTATAAACAAAATTTATTTTTTTTAATATTTTATTATAATGTTCATGTAATATTTTTTAATGCAACGAAATTACTAAAGTATTTAAAACCGAACATAATATTAATAATCAACTTTGGTATGATAAATTTGAAAGCATGGAACCACACATAACCCAACATTACATTGTGAACAATAGTATCTCGATTCACGTCTTTTTCCTCGTTTACTGCAGACGACACATTTTCGAACCTGGTTTTGTTTTTTTGACGCCTCATTCGAATATATAGACGGAAAATGCCTTTCAGTAACTCTTTCAGGATTATTATGATTTCGTGCAACTGAACATCTCATATGTGATGTTTGTTTCCCATATGTTTGCAATAATTGCCTTATAAGAGTTAAATGAAATTCGGCAAACGGTAATTTTGTCGTAGTTGCTGAAAGGAATAAACAATATGCATTCCACACAACCATGTCTAACATGTGGAAGAAGTATTTTTTATACCACTTCAAACTTTTGCGTATACATTCAACCGATTTTAAAACCATATCCATTTTGTCAACGGCTCCCATATTGGCATTATAATCAATGACGCAAGTCGGGTTTTTTATTGGTAATCCGGTACGATAATTTATCTTGGTTGTTTCAACGATGGCTGCCGAATGGCAAGTTGTTATCATCCAAACACCTCGTTTGTCATGCCATTTTAACGCTAACAAATTATTGCACGAACGGAATGATATCTCGCCTCTTTTTAAATGATTGGATATTATGGGCATATTTTTACGGTTTTTTTTTACCGTTCCGCAAGCATTTGTTTTATGATGTTGTAATTTTGTAAATAAAGCGGGGCTTGCATAACAATTATCGACAAATACGGTATGGCCTTGTTCGAGATATGGTTCTAAGAGTGTCATAAGGACACTTACTGATTTTCCTAAATTGTCATCGGACTGTCCGTTGGAATCTGTAGTTTTTCCTGTATATACAATAAAATTTAAAATGTAGCCTGACAAGCAGTCGCATAATACAAAAGACTTTATGCCGAATCTACTTCGTTTAGCAGGAATGAATTGCTTAAATGATAACCGACCTTTAAATAACATTAGGCTTTCGTCTATACAAACATTGCGAAATGGATAAAAACATCTACTAAAAGATCTCTGAAGTTCATCAATAATTTGGCGTATTTTATACAGCGGATCACGAGTGTTGGCTACATTTAAATCATTAAAATACAGAAAGTTAAGAATATCTCTGTGTCGGTCACGCGGCATTATTTTCCGAAAACTTTCTGTAGCGATCAGAGAATCAGTGGACCAGTAGTCAGCATATTTATGTTTTTTGACGTGTGCCATTAGCAACGCAGTTGCGAAAAAACGATACATTTCACTCATGGTGACGTCGTCCCAAGATTTTCCATATTTTCTTTTTACCGTGAGATTGGATGTAGTAGTACTCTTATAATATTCATTTGTACATTTTACTATGTGTGCCATTAAATCTTCGGTAAACAATACTTAGAAATAATCTAAGATTTTTCGCTTAGAATTAATAAAAACTTTACATCCGGAATTTTCTTCACTAAAATTGTGTATTTCCGGTTCTAAGTTTTCCGTAGTCCAAATATATTCAGAATTTTCTGATCTTGCGGACGTTACTGGTTGCCTTGCATGGCAAAGGCTTTCAGTTTCGGATTCCGAACTGCTAATTCGGCGAGTACATCTGTTCTTTCTCACATCTTGCTGGTCTTCCTGATGTTTTTCTAAGTTCGATACAGGTGACATGGTATCGTCTTCGCTATCACTCACTAAAATTTTTCTTTGCATTTTTCGTTTTTTTGCCGGATAAACATGATTTTCACTGATATTGCTTTCACTATGCGATTTCGAACTACTGATGCGGCGCCTACATATCTTCTTTCTTTTAGGTTCTACATCCTTCAGTTCGCTTGAGGATGATTCAAAGGACGTGGAATCGTGTTCACTATCATTCACGAAAAATATTCTCTTAAATTTTCTTTTCCCCATGCTTTGATAATGGGTCTAAAAAATTAAATACTTTAAAACTCAAGATATTATCACAAAGGCAGAAATTGAATATTTACCTGTGAATTATTAAAGTTAAGCTAAAAAAATTATTGTTGAATTATAAATTCGAGTAAACCTTTTAATCACTACTATTATAAATTGCTGGTATATATCCGTCGCTGGCAATGTTCAAAAGAAGACTGAAACTGTGTATCGTTAAAATAAAACACAACATCGTCTTGTCGATTGTGCTTTATTTCATGATAGTCAATTGTTTAAGGCATGCAGCGTTGCTGGATACTCGATTGACAAAAGTATCTCATGTAAAATATGAAATCAAAGTATATAGGCTATGAACGTATATATACGAGGTGTGTTCAAAAATAACGAGAATTTTCGTTTTATGAAAAAAATATTTATTTATTCATCTACATTAATGTTGTCGCCTTCAAAGTAGTCCCCTTCGGATACAATACACTTATGCCAACGCTTTTTCCAATCCTCGAAACACTTTTGAAACTCGATCTTTGTAATAGCTTTTAGCTCTTTCAGCGATTCGCTTTTAATGTCATCTATGCTTGTAAAACGACGGCCTTTTAATGTTATCTTTATTTTTGGAAATAGAAAAAAGTCACATGGAGTCATATCTGGCGAATATGGAGGCTGAGGCATCGTTACGGTTTCGTTTTTGGCCAAAAATTCACGAACAAGCAATGAAGTGTGAGCAGGCGCATTATCGTGGTGCAAAAGCCATGAATTGTTTTGCCACAAATCCGGGCGTGATTTTCGGATTGCTTCACGCAAACGACGTTGAACTTGTAGGTAGTACTGCTTATTGATTGTTTGACCTTGTGGCAAGAATTCATAATGCACTATGCCATTAAAATCGAAGAACACAGTGAGCATAACCTTCACATTCGACCGCACTTGTCGAGCCTTTTTCGGTCTTGGCGATCCAGAATGCCTCCACTGGGACGATTGAGCCTTAGTTTCGACATCATATCCGTAAATCCATGTTTCGTCACCTGTTATAACACGTTTTAGTAGTTCTCCATCGTTATTGACTTCATTTAGCGACTCCTGAGCAACTTCCATTCGCCGCTGTTTTTGTTCGAAATTCAACAATTTTGGAACGAATTTTGCTGCCACACGTTTCATACCCAAAACATTCGAAAAAATTTGATGGCATGAGCCAACTGATATGCCAACATCATCAGCGACTTCTCTGATTGTGATTCCGCGATCGTTCATAACCATTTCTTTCACTTTTTTCACGTTTTCATCGGTTGTTGATGTGCTTGGGCGTCCGGGTCGTTCGTCATCTTCAACGTTTTCGTGGCCATCTTGGAAACGCTTATACCACTCATAAATCCTTGCTTTACTCATAGCAGACTCACT
Organism: Phymastichus coffea; assembly: GCF_024137745.1. Classification (NCBI taxonomy): domain Eukaryota; kingdom Metazoa; phylum Arthropoda; class Insecta; order Hymenoptera; family Eulophidae; genus Phymastichus; species Phymastichus coffea. The sequence continues at coordinate 3,430,222 of NW_026706823.1, forward strand.
ATATGCCTTTGTTAACATTTGACAAACTTTACTACACTTTATTTCATTTTTTACGCAAAATTTAATACAAATTCTTTGATCCATTTTTTTTCACAAACGAAAATCGCCGAGCTCGAAAAACACGTCTAACGTTAGCGGCTGCCACCTAAAAAGTAAGCAATGAATATTGCTGAAAATTTTATCGTACTTCAGGGGCATGTGTACCAACATAATAAAAAAAAATTTTATACAAGCGGACTCTCCAAACCCGCGAAATTTAAAAATTCTCGTTACTTTTTGAACACACCTCGTACGCTCTTCGTACCCGCGCAATCACTTTTCCAGAGCGTATATATACGCTCTTCGTACCTGAATGGTCATTCTTCGAGGGCGTATATATACGCCCGTCGGAGGGAAAGGGTTAAAGGGTGAAAACACCCTTAAAGTTCACCCCTTAAACCCATTTTTATTCAATTTCTCAAGGTTGAATTAACATTTTTTACGAAACCCAACGCCTACTTATTTCTTCTAAAAAAAAGTATTCGGGTAAAGTTTAGGAGCCCAAACGCTCATATGTAAGTATTTCTGGGCGGGGGGGGGGGGGGGAATCACACTTAAAACTCACCCCCGAAATAGATTTTTTCAATATCTCGAGATTTTATCAGACTCATTAGGATAAAATCCTTTAAAATATTTTAAGATTTTTTTCTTATAAAAAAATGAGTATTCAAGCAGAAATTAGTGATCTAAATATATTAAGGGGGTGAGAACCACCCTTAATACTTACTCCCAAAAACCAATTTTTTTAATATTAAGAGATTGGATCGGAATTTTTTGATAAAATCGACGTCTGTTTATTTCTTATAAAATAGTAAGTATTCAGGAATAGTTTATGGACCCAAATATATCCAGGGGGTGAGAAACATCCTTAAATATATTGATTTTAAATATATTTACTGATGTAAAAATTAGTTATTTTCCTGTTAAAAAATTAGAATATATTTTAGAACATAATTATTACATGTTCAATGATATCGCAACACAAAAAATTGTTTGTGCTGAAACGGGGTGGATTAGCTGGTACAAATAGGGTTTATTAAAGAACAAACTCTCACGATGCAGAGCTAATCGCCGCTCTGTTAAACACGTATGAGTATACGTGTATTCGCCTTTACGTTTGATACTTTCGTTCCAATGTCTCCTTTCCAACAGAGTAAACTCGCCTTAAGTCACCTGACTTGTTTCAGGGAATAATCCTTACTTCAAAAAGGAAGATAAAGTTATTAAATTTATGCAATAATAAATTCTATAAAGTTATTTCAAATAAAATATTAATTGCAAAATAAATAATCTTAGTCTGTTGAAATTTAATTAAAATGTCATCAATCCAGTGGTTATATTAGCATATATCTGTAACGTTCAATCTTCGCAACGATAAAGTTAAAGAATCAGAGGTTAATATTAGGAATTAGTGTTATGTAGGGTTTTAAAAAACATAATATAGGATAGTGTCAATTATAACGTAAATATAGAAGAAGAACATACTTTACGATTTGAAGAAGACTATAGTGATACACTTCCACAAGATGTTGATGAAACAGACGAATTATATAATGATCATGCAGAAGTTCCAACTTGTTTATGGAATGAAGAAGATTTTGAATATAAAAAAACAAGCAGTCGACTATTGGCAAAATGGAAAAAGAAAGCCATTACTATCCTTGACAAATGTACAGTCGAAGTATAGAAAAATTACGTCCGAACGTTAATTGTGAGAGTGGAGATTGCAAGTTGAAGGAGAAGGAGATAGAAAAACTAAACTATATGCAATAACAACTTATGTAATTGAAAAAAAGTTAAAGAAGTTATTGAAGGAAAGATGGTTTTGCATGATATTGATATAAAAATATGGGTTCTTGTAAAGAAAGCAGAAGTCAAAATTCTATGGTTTAAAGCTTCACATAGATGGATACAACTATTCAAAAAAAACCATCACATTGTGTCACGTAAAATAACAAATTTTGTTACTACTTCATCTATACAGAAGGTAAAAGATCAAGAACAAAACAAAGAAAATTTTGTTAACGAAGTTAAAAATCTTATAAGAATTCATGGTGCTCAAAACGATTATAATTCCGACCAGAGAGGGTTTAATTTAGAAATACATAGTGGCGGCATGCTTTGTTATAAACGGGTGAAGAAAGTTGAAAACATCATTCAGTTGGTATATTCAACAATACTTAGTTATAACATACAGTCAACTATATAAACATAGGAAAAGCTCATGTCCCGTTTATATATAGTTTTGAAAAAGAGTAAAGGAGAATTTGGACCTAGAGCAGTACAAACTTTATTTAGACCACGAAATATATACCTAAAAGTATCTATCTCTGGAAAATTATCCAAAGAACTACTTCAAAATTGGACTGAAAATGTATTTTTAATTTACAGTACTAATGCACCCATATTGCTATTAGATTCATGAAGCAGACAATGTGAAAAAACTGTTAACGAAGCAATACCAAATGACATAAGTGTCTTATTGAAAACAATACCAGAACGCACAACTGGTCAGATACAGCCTCTTGATGTATATGGATTTAGATTATGGAAGAACTTTATCTGACATAACACTCCTTATGAATTACGATGTCAACTTACACGAAAGAAATAATGTAATCAAGATTCAATCGTTAACAAATGACCAATTTTCTTCACCAAGATTCCAAAATAGTTTTAAATACGTTTGGTACAAAAGTGGGTACCTAACCGAAAAACCTGCAAGATTTGAAACTCCAGTAGATTTCAGTTTACATTTTAAAGAGGAACCAATTTACAGTTTATGTGGAGAGATTGCAATCATACGGTGTGAATGATGTAAAGAGCTGTTATGCTTTCAACATTTTTCCATAGATTACCAATATTGTGAGACATATATTCAATAAATTTTGCAAAAAAAAACTTTTAAATTACTAATATTAATTTTGATATAGATATTAATCGTTATAAAATATACTGCAGTTAGAAAACTTATTTTCTTCACTTATAATATGACTATAGACTCAAATAAGCAATTCAACATTATTTAGAAAGACTGTTGTATTAAATTTTTTAAAATTACTGTTTTTTATTCACCTCTAAACAGGTTATAACGAGTGCGACTGCTACTCGTTATGTCTCTCTCCAATATCCTAATACACTTTTGTAAATTAAATGTATATTAATATGTATCACTTAAGTTTCAGCGGGCTAAAGTAAGGTAGATGAGAAAGAGAGAGAGAGAGAGAGAGAGAGAGAGAGAGAGTCCATTATCGAACGTGTGGACCGCGAGGAAGGCGCTCGGTTTCTTGGCGCGACAGATTCGGCTGTAAGATTTCGAAGCAAACACACGTGCCCGGCTAGCGAGCCGATCCCCTCATTCTAATTCACTGAAGCCTTCGTCGATGAGAGTGACGACAAGATCCAAGGGAGAAGAGCTCGGAGAGTCGTCGGATAGAGGAAGCGAGCGAGAGTGTTTTGTGTGTGACGGCCTTCTGCCACCGGCGCCTGCCTCTTCGAGGCTTTTTCTTTTGTTGATTGAGCGTCTGCTCCGAAACAATTTCTACGGAGCAGCGATCTGTAAGTACCGTACGCACCTTATATATATATATATATCTCTCCCACTCTCTCTCTCTCTCTCTTTCTCTCTCTCTCTCTCTCTCTCTCTCTCTCTCTCTCTCTCTCTCTCTCTCTCTCTCTCTCTCTGTCTCTCTCTCTACTTAGCCGCACTTGTATATATTTCCTTATTGTTTAATGTAACAACCGTGTTATCGCCAATAAATATTACGTCTATTGTTCTCGCGTGATTTGTCTTAATTCGATATTCCGCCTATCCTATCGATCCCTAGAATTTCGCGTTTAGGCGTACGGGTCTAGCGCCCTCACATAGCATTAGAACTACGGTGCCCCGACAACACCTGGTGGAGGGGAGTCCCAGATAAGAGACGAGCCGAGCCATCAAGCCTAACCGAGCCCGGATACAACTCGTTTCCATTTATTATTATTAATCCCTTATGTCAACGGGATAAATCCCCGTTACAGTTAATTAAGATTAATAAATTATAAAATTGTCATTGTTGTATACAAAATTAACGCTTTCTACCTATATACAACTATTAAATAAATTATTAATTGTTTGTTTATTGATAACAGTAATAACTAAGCCGTTATCAATGAAACCAATTCTTACTCATGTTTCTTAGATATTTATCTCGGATTTAGAGTATTCGATTTAATACAATAATTAATATTTACAATGCAATAAACAAATTAACTTTGCATATTAAAATACAATATAATTTAGTAGTTAAAAGCAATTAAAATTATTATAATCTAAATCTATGCCCTAGAATCTATATAAAAAATACTTTGTTTCATTGAAAATACTCGTAATTAACATATTTTAATGAAATAACAAAAACTATTATATCTATATCTATAAGTCTGACGTCACGCTCCTTATATGGTCATGAAATTATACTCTGGTACTAAGACAATCATATATCATATGAGGTAGCGCCGTTTAATATGCTAATTGATGTGAACAGATTGATGAGTTTAGCGGGTTACAGTAATCCAATGAAAATAAGAGAATAGCTAATAAATAGGACCGTTACACAGAAGTGAATACAAAAACAGCACTTATTGTTCGACGTTATTCACGTAACTGCACATATCAGATACCTGGAAGTATAATACGTAAATAATAAGTATATATCGTAAACATAGCATATTTGTTGAAACGAGAGTGTGAATTTCCTCGAAAAGTACTTAAGTTTAGCAGTTCATACTTTTTTACAACTAAAAAGCATAACGATTAAAGAAAATGTGAAAAACTTCTTGTAAAATACATTCAACATGATAAATAATATTGATAATGATGTCTTAAGTTTAATGAAAGAATATAGTAAATTTGAAGAGGATGTTTTGCAAGGAGTTTATGGAAAAATCCTCATTATCGTGCTATGTATATACGTTATACATTTTGTTATCTTTTTTTTTTTGCGCGGTATTCGAACAGTTGAATTGAATATATGAGAGTTGTTTGAAAACTCCATAAAAAGTCTGAACGATGGCACTACTGATGTGTATTGCGATTATTTTCAGTTTATAGCATATTTTGGAAGAGCACACGCCAAATTTCAGCCAGATCAGTCTATTACTTCGGGTTTAATATTTGTTTGAATCAAAGAAACCCAATGGTTGTAAAAAAAATTAAACGAAAAAGAATTTTATGTGTTAATTAAACATTACTTTATTAAAAGCAAATTGCCTCAAGATTGTGCACCTTAGATTAGAATAGTTTTTAAATTGTTTCAAAATTTTCGGAGTGGCTATATCAGCTGAAAAAAGACGCTGAATGTTCTGGACGTCCTCTTAAGGTCACCATTCCAGAATTTATTAATAAAATCAATTATATAATCCATGATATAACAATGACTAATAAAATAGTAAACGTGCGAGGTATGCTATGGTATGAGGAAAATCAATGATATTTTTTTCACATTTAATTATACATTGTATGCTAAATGGCTAGTTTACTATGAAGATTCATTACTTAATATTGATGAAACACATCCTGAATTAAAAAGTTATCTGTTGAGGTTAAATATATTATCATGCTTGTATTCTTTTCCACGTAAATGAATTATTTGCTCAATTTCTCGTTTCTTTACAGACATCGACACAACTTCCAAGTCTTTCTCAAAAAAGCCTATTGACTCAACATTAGAATTGACTACCAATGCAGATGCCGGTAGGAAATACAATGGCTTCACTTTCTTTGCTAACTTTATTGATGCTTGTCAATGATAATCAATTAATCACGGTATACAAAGTATTCCAATTTATTCGAATTTATATTCGAATTTATTCCAAATTGTCACTAGTCAGAGTAATACGAAAAAGGTGAGAAATTTTCTATTAAAACTTGAAAGAAATTGAAGAAATTGAAAACTTTAAAGAACAAAAAAAAAGAGAACTGATTGATATTTGTTCCAAAAAGGCATATTTTCCAAAAATATGTTTTCAAAAAGTAAAATATTTTGAATTTTGCTAGTATCATAACTAAAAGGAAAAGTTCAGGAAGTAAAAGTTCAAAGGAATACTATGGCTCGAGTCATCGGGTATGTTTCTTCGACGAGACCAATAGTTGATATAGGTAAGATTTGTGCTGAGTAATAATAGCAACAATTCAGATTTTGGAGAGAAAAATGATCAATTTAAAGCGGAGTATGCAGAAAAATTGTATACTTCACTCGGGACAACCGTAGTTTATCATTTCCGCCAGATTAGCCAAACACTTTACCAGGAGTAAAGTAATCCTTGTAAACTAATATACTATTCCTTGTATTGTAAAATAATATACTATTGTTCCTTGTAAAGTAATATACTATTTCTTGTAAAGTAATATACTACTTCTTCCTTCTAAATTAATATACTATTTCTTCGTTTTGTCGTAGAAAAATTGAGTAAACGAAAAATAAAAAATTCAAAATAATATTTTTAAAGTTTTTCTCTCAAATCCGTGGGATAATCCTCTTATCTTACTTTATACCCGGTTTCACCGTTGAAAAATACTAAAGAATATAGCTGTCTCGTCAATACTCCAGATCATTTTTTTTTATTTCGTGAGCCTGCGTTAAAGACTATTGTAATTAGTCGAACTAATAATTTTTTCAGGTGTTATTGTATCCAATTGAAGACTGCCCACCATCTTTTTGCCGTGCTCAAGATCTAGTAGACAAAACAGAAAAATCGAAGTTGCCAAAATTTTTACTAGTAGTATTGAAAATCATTATGAACCTGACCAACAGAACGTCTTAATAGAGGATGGTTCCTTCTTGTTACACTTATTAATAGATATTCCTCTAATATTTTAAGATAATTATAATAAAATATTAACACTGCTAACCAAAAAACCAAAAATCTGGCCAAAATAATCTTTGTAGTATTTGATTAGTATAAGACACAATCCCTTAAAGACCAAGTAGGCCGATCGATTTTAAAAAAGAATTGAAAAATATTTCGTTTAAAAAAGCTGTAGTAACCTTTTTAAGAGATTATTAGTCTTCTGACATTGCAAAAGACATCATAAGTGGGAAAGAAATTTACCTTTCAAACTAAAAATGATATTTATAGTAGAAGATGTAGAAATTAATTGCAAAATAGTAAAAGATTTTGAATACAAGGGACATGAAGAGGCAGATGAGAATATCTCCAGAATTTTTCATTTTCAATTATTTGGAAAAAAAAATAGGGGCACAGCTTCTTAATAAGTTTTATCCTATTCTATATGCTGTAACAGGCTACCACTTGGTCGCAAATCCTGGGTAATAGTAGTTACGAATACGACCAAACGGTGCTCTGTTAGCTGTATGCTTCAAGCACACTTACTCACCCTGCTCCGGTGTACGCATGCGCCGTGTCTTCTCAGCGATCCAACTCGGGTGTGCGAACTCTCCACAAGGGGGCGCTGGTGCGCTAGCTTACTAGCGCTCCGTCGGCCACTGCAGACACTTCGATCGACGAACAACTCCTTCTATGCTTTCGCGATCCGTGTTGGATTGCCGGCGCGTTCGAATCGAATGTAAACAATAACACCGACACCGGACAAAGGGTAGACGAAATAATAAGAACGTCTCTTATTGATCTCTAACTACTTTATTGAACCAAAACTAAACCTGTACAAGGGACGATTTGCCGAGAGTCGGAACGCACGCTATTTCGACACAATAATTTGAATGGGGAGAGAGAGAGCAGCTTTCGCGGACGTCACGGACTAATCGCACGCACGCTACCTATAAACTCACCGCGCACGCTGCGCGGGATCGCACGCAAAACGTTATAAAAAGTGCTGTGCACCTACTGCTGAATCGATGAGGATACGGTGGCCAACCGTATCCGACTATACTAAAAGTACGTGCTGCCTCCTCAACTGCCTCTTCAACCGCCTCTCGTTGCCGAAGCTACGCAGCCGTAGATGTTGACGAGGTTGAGCTCGCTGCTGCCGGCGCCGCACACGTTGAGCAGTGTGCGCACTCGACACTCCACTCACTAATTATCCACGCGATCTCCTTGCTTATCACTCGGAAGAAAAAACACGTCGTTGCTTCTGACTCGATAAGCTACGATGTAGGCGGACTGAAGGACACAGTCATTCTGGCTCGCTACCTCTCCCCTCCCGGTCATTGCCCCTAACGCGCCCTCTCTCTCCCTCTAACCCAAGCCGATCACGGCTATTACACATAGCCCCGCTTGACAGTCTACGCGAGTCCTAACGATTTTCGGCAATAGTTGCAATGCCTTAACCTGTTAACCGGGGAAAGCATCGAACGTAGAAAGCATCTGACATTGACGTTAATATTTTAAAGATCACATGTCTTTCTATAGTCAAAAGCGTTTCGATAATTACTAGAATTGATTCTTTGCAAATCGAGCATTATTCTGTTAATCTGCGTGCATTAACATAATACACGCGTTAATATTAATGATTTAATAAACAAATCAATTTAATAGGCAACTTAATAAATTATATCTTTTATAGTATACATATACAGATGTTACATCTAAATAATATAAATTGGTTACGTAGATATATCAATATACTTTTGTTTATATAGAAAACTAATTAACACTATCGCATAAGAGTTAACAGCTATTGCCTTAATTCACGTACACGCCACTCCTATAAATTATTTTCTCCTTTATTAATAATATTACTTCGATCATTTGCATAATTATGTAAAAAAACCAAAAAATTCCATTATAACCGTCTTGTAGATTTTACAAAAATAAAAGACACGTATTTTTTCTTTTTTCGATTAATAGAAAATTGACAGAGTTACGGCATGCCAAATGTACTCACGACTATTCGGATATGAGGCATTTCACGTCAAGTCTCCCAGCGCGGCGCGCGGCGCGCGGGCGCTCAAATACGGCAAATTTCCTATAACTTCAACTCGTATTTCCATTACGTAAACTTATCTTTGAATAATAGTTTATAAGCATTTTCTATGTATTTTTTCCTCAGCTTTCCGATGGTGCGGTTAGTTTTTCCATATTTTTTCATTTACACTGTTAAATTTATAATTGTTTATAGCAAATTGATATATCTCAAAAAGTATATTTTTAATATTTTTTTTATTGTTTCAATCGAAAGCTGAGCATTTTTTACATAGAAAAACATCTTTTTCAGGAAGTGCTCAAGTTTTATATTTGCGAAATAGAACGTGAAAGAGTCGACGCAACGCCGCGACGGCGCGCGATCCGGTACGCCCGGGCTGTTTCTTTATTGATTTCTTTTTTGGTCACTAGGTGCTGTATTCGTTAAAATTGTTTATCTGTATTTCAATTTCCACGGCAAATTCATATAAGTACGACGACTATGTATTTTATTGATATTGGAAATTTTACAAATTTCTTTCAACTACGAGAAACTTTGTAGTAGTTCAATTCGATACCTATTCGACATTTAAGTCATCTGCACCTATTTACTTGTTTTTTCATCTGCTAATTGTAGCAACTATAATGGATTCAGGGTGGAAATTAAAATGCATAAATCCTTTGAATAAAATCAATCATTCCTTAAGCAAAGATTTATTTGATTTTCCAAACGCTTTAAGATGTAAATATCCCCAAGTATCAGAGCAAGCAAAAATCTGTGCCAACTGTCGACGGCAAGTGTACAGACCGCAACCGGATTTATCTCCATCTAATGCTAAAATAGCTAAAGTAGACTGTGATAATGAATATCACTTAGCAGGTGTGGCAGTACTTGAACAAATAAAGAAAAAATTTTCAGAGTCAACAATTAAACAGGACCGAATACAATTACTTACTCTTGCTCCTGAATTTTAGGGACGCGCGGATTTGATAAGAGAGTTTGGTTGTAGTAAGTGGGAAGCTCGAAGTGCGAAAGAGTTAGTTGATAAGAAAGGAATTTTTTTATTACCTGAGAAGAAAAGCGGTAAAGCACTTACAGCTGAAACAGTGAATTTAGTTAAACGGTTTTATGAGAAAGACGATGTTAGTCGGATTATGCCGGGTATAAAAGATTATACGAGTATATCTGTCAAACAAGAGAATGACAAAAGAGAACACGTTACGAAAAGGTTACTGTTAAGTAATCTCAATGAACTTTTTGCTTTATTTCAAAAGGAAAATGAAAATGTCAAGATAGGAATTACTAAATTTACTCAATTAAGACCATTGCATTGTGTTTTAGCTGGAAGTAGTGGTACACATAACGTATGCGTATGTGTACATCATGATAATGTTAAACTCATGCTCGCTGCTTTAGATCTAGAGAATTTAACAAACAATTCTAAATTTCCTCTTAAAAACTACCACGACTGCATTAAAGCACTTATGTGTAGAAACGCAAATGAAGAATGCTATCTAACTGAATGTTTAGACTGCCCTAATATGTCTAAATTGAGAAAACATTTGTTTGAATGTTTTGAAAAAAATAATATTTACGAAATACAATATGAATCTTGGTTCCAAACTGATCGATGTACAATAGCTTCGAAAACTGTTCATGTGCATGAATTCATGAAGACACTAAGCGATAAATTAATGAAGTTAAAAACTCATGATTACTTCGCTAAGAAGCAGTCACTTTTCATGAATGACTTGAAGAAAAATCTGTTAGAGGAAGAATTTCTTATTTGCTGTGATTTCACAGAAAATTATGCGTTTGTAATACAAAATTCAACGCAGTCTTTCCATTGGAATAACAACCAAGCAACTATTTTTACAGTGGTGATTTATTACAATCAAAGTAATGAGTTTGAGCATGTTAGCGTTGCTATCATTTCCGATAATTTAAACCATGATACTGTTTCAGTTTATGAGTATCAAAAAATTATAATAACGCATCTTAAAGCTAGTTTCTCTACAGTCAAGAAAATTTATTATTTTACAGATGGAGCAGATCAACATTTTAAAAATAAAAAGAATTTTTACAATCTTCTTTTTCACGAGAGAGATTTTGGTATTTTAGCTGAATGGAATTTTTATGCCACCGCGCATGGTAAAGGTGCGTGCGATGGTATAGGTGCGAATATAAAAAGAGGTGCAAAACGGGCAAGTCTACAACTTTCTTCCAATAGTCGAATTTTGACTCCGGAAAACCTTTACAACTAGGCTAAAAATTATTGTAAAGAGACGAAAGTTTTTTATAGCAGTAACGAAACTTATGAACAAACTGTCTTGGACTTGAAAACAAGGCTAGATCAGGCTAAAATGATACCAGGAACTTTACAATTTAATGCCATTATTCCAATAGATGAAACTAAATTAATGCTGAAAAATACATCTTCTAGTTCTGAATATCAAATATTTCCAAAAGAGAAAAAAAACAAATTTCTACAGTGAAAGTATCAACTAAAGCAAAAAAAAACCAACTAACGTAAAAAAACTGCTCGGTAAAGTAAAGTAGAAAAAAAAGCCAATTAAAGCAAAAAAAAGCCAAGTCAAGCAACAAAGAGTCAATTAAGAGAAAGTAAAAACCAAATAAGAAAATAGATAAAAACAATATAAATTAAGAGTAAAAGGTAAAAGTCGAATGTTGAATAGGTCACAAGATAGACCAGGCCAAGTCGGCGCACCGAATCGCGCGGTGTTGCGTCTACTCTTTCACGTTCTATTTCGCAAATATAAAACTTGAGCACTTCCTGGAAAAGATGTTTTTCTATGAAAAAAATGCTCAGCTTTCGATTGAAACAATAAAAAAAATATTAAAAATATACTTTTTGAGATATATCAATTTGTTATAAACAATTATAAATTTAACGGTGTAAATGAAAAAATATGGAAAAACTAACCGCACTATCGGAAAGCTGAGGAAAAAATACATAGAAAATGCTTATAAACTATTTTTCAAAGATAAGTTTACGTAGTGGAAATACGAGTTGAAGTTATAGGAAATTTGCCGTATTTGAGCGCCCGCGCGCCGCGCTGGGAGACTTGACGTGAAATGCCTCATATATGCAAATGCTATGTTATCGTGACGTCACGGAAAGCTTTATCGCGCTGTTTCTCGGCCAGTTTTTAATTGATTAAATAAACAAAAAATACGTGTCCTTTATTTTTTAAAGATCGACAAAACGGATATAATAGATTTTTTTCGTTTTTCTACATAATTTGGATTCCTATCGAATGTATTATCATTAATTAATACTAATCATTGAAATGTTTTAACATTTTAGAAATACTTGTTATTCAAGCTCCCAGTTCACATTTTAATTTGAATTGTCATATTAACCGCCTCTTTTAAATGCCCTTTTCTTTTGTTTTGGCGGTTATTAATGTGACCGAGCATCGGCTGTCAATTGGCGCGAAAATCTATCATTGTCATTCTAGCATCTACGTGAGTATACCAAGGGCTAGTTTTTTGTAATAAAAGTTGTTTTCTTAATAATCTTCAAGGTGCTTTAAGTGAAAAAAAATTGGTGAAAAGTGAAAAAAAATTGGTGAAAAGTGAAAAAAAGTGAGTAAAAAGTGATAACAGTGCGTGTAAAGTGATAACAGTGCGGGAAAAGTGATTAAGTGAACGATCAATCAATCGTATATGATGGCGAAAACGTACGATTTCTGCTAATACAGACGATGCAACAATTCAAGGATCAGCGGTCATCAACTTTTTCGCTTCCCCGATGCATCGACTCAAGAAAACCGTCACAAGCAATAGATTGACAACGCAGGTAAGTTAAAATTAATTAGATTTATTAAAATAGCTTTCCTTTTGTCTCTGTTCTCTCTCTCTATCTCTGCCTCTTAACCATGCCATTTGTTGCACTCTCTCTCTCTCTCTCTCTCTCTCTCTTTCTTCCTCTCATTCTTTTTCCGCGATGTTTGGTACTCTTTTTCTATTTTTTTACGCTATTTGTCGGGCTTTTTAATTTTTTTTGCAACTTCTGGATCTCTCTCTCCCACTCTCCCGCTCTCCCGCTCTCCGTCTCTTCCTCCTTCCTTCTCCCTCTCCCCTCCGCCCTCTCTCGCTAATTATCGACTCTTATTTTTTCGCGACGTCTGAAGCTTGCGCGAGCGCGCTCTTTTCAACGGAATGATATTATGCATAGTTTTCCCTGTCGACAATAGTCGTTCGAAAGACGTGTGCAGTGCATACTTAACAAAAATTGACTGCGGTATCAAGTGATACAATGTAGCTCAAAAATGAATATCTGGTAGTGAAACGTTGAATTTAGTTTCAAAAAAAAATTACATTTTATTGATTTACGAGAGATTAAAGGGAAAATAACACAAATGTACATTGCACTTCATTGTAGAATATTTCAGTATGGCAATCGAATTAAAATCTTACACCAAAAAACAAGTCTTGTTAATGTCAACAATCCTTATACTTACTTGCAATGGTCATAATATAATAAAAAGAGACCCATTCATGTTAACCATCTTTATTTTCATATAATCTTTCTTTTTACAATATTTGTCATTTTAAGTTACAACTTGTAACATATATGTACATGAGCACGCGTACGCACGAGTACTGTATCACCGACTCGCATGTTTTTTCTTTTTTTTGGTCGAAAGCGTAACACAATAAAATATCGTCTCATAAAGTATACCAGTTTTGATTAGGTGAAAGCTAGCGCAAAAGCGACGATTGCGTTTGTGATAGACAAATAATAATGGAAGAAACTAAAAATGTCTCGGGGCTCGTTTTTGTCGTGTATCTATGCATTATAATGCCATTGGAAATAGAAAAATAAGCTCACGTGTGTAAAAATAAAATCTCTGATCCGTTTAAAAACGACGTGATACTGAAGGTTTTTCTTTGCACTTGTTTCATTCTCGATCGAGATGCCTCTGGAAATGGCTTATATAATCAGCCACTTTGAGTTGGAAATCTTTCGCTATTCGTTGTTTCTTTTATTCATTATCATTAGAATTAATTGTCGTCTTAATATAGAATTCCGGATTCGCCTCTGCGTCTAGTAATCTGTCTGTCCGAGGACAGTGTACATGATTCTCTTGAAGCTGTTGCTCTGGTGAATTTGCTCGCCGTCTTTGTCGTATTTGTTGATCTGTTTAAGAAAACATAGTACAATGGTACGTTATTTGAGAAAGAAACTTGATTCAATCAATTAATCTTTTCGGTCACTATCGGGCAGTTAAGAAATGCCTACGTTTGCCACACTGTCAAACGGAAACGTCTTAATTAATTTAAGAAGCGACTGACCCAACATTAGGCTGAATCGCAGAGGAGGCATTCGAGAGTGAGCAAAAAGACGATATTCAGCTGGCGTGAGGTACTTACGGCAGGACTCTTGGGCCGCCACGAGTTGGTGTTAGGCTAGAAAGAGGGCACACGAGAGAATCGGAGAGTGAAAATCTGCAAGGGCGCAAAGTGGTGAAAGGCGACAAGAGAGTCTTACCCCGGATTGCCTGGGCCTCTGGGGCGAGAAAACGCCTTGGCGAGTGGGCTGGCTGATGCGGCTGAGGGGACGGGGTAGCTCGCGTGCAGAAGAGGGCCGGGACGCCGTTAAGCGACGCGCGAGACGGCAAAGCGCGAGGTGGAGCCCTAAGTTCGGTTTAGTGATTGATCGGCTTATTGAACTGTGGCCACACATTCTTCGCAGCGGCCGCTCTGGCCTGCTCTTACATGCGTCTCGCTTGCTCCTCTATTTCCCGTTTCTGTTTCAGGAAGGAAAAGCCTATGAATATGCTGTCTCTCTCTCTCTCTTCTCTTCTCTCTCTCTCTCTCTCTCTCTCTCTCTCTCTCTTCTCTCTCTCTCTCTCTCTCTCTCTCTCTCTCTCTCGTTGTGTTGTCGATTCACAAATCTGCACTTTCGCTCCGTCGCGCGTCCCGCAAAGATATACGCAAAAACTTTGATTCGACGGAACGATGAACGCGATGCTTTTGTCATACGCGGAAAAACCATTCCGCTTGTACTCAATCGTATGTATAAAAATGATAAGCTACAGGAGGTAAAATTACTGTTTTCATCTTTACCTTGCTTTCCTTTCGTTCGTTCATTCACATATTGCTTTGTATGTTTGATATTCAGTGTTCATACAAATGGTCACTCGTTCCACGAGTTGTCATGTTTTAATAATCTTTTTGGAGAGATCGAGCAGCAAATTGTTTCAAACGAAAGACCAAATTTTCACGTAATATATGGTATTTAGTATAGATATTGCAATAATGTATTGTTTTTCACGAGAATAAATGTCATGGTAAAATCACAAAGAACAAACTAAGAATTTAAGTTCCCAGAAGAACTTCCATCGCTTGCGTGATCGGCATTTTCCACTTATTTTTCATACTTTCTCAATCATCCCACGATATTTTAACGTAAATATATTCTCTCGCTCTGATTACATTATTGATAAAAGCTTTCTAAGCTTGAGCCAACTTATTAGGTAATTTCTTTTATGCATGAACAACGTGCGGTAAAAATTCACATGAAAAAGCGCCAATTCCGCCAATTCAGACGCGCGCATAGAAGGTTTGCTCAAATTTAGATAATCTTTAAGAATGAAGTTTCGCTTAAACTTTATCTTGTCTCGCTACATTTTTATAATAAAGTTTTGTACGTTCACAATCCAGTCTCAATATTTTTTCATATGTTTCACTACAGGCTAATTGTTTTCACGCATCACACATGGGAGCTTCCCATGTTAAAGCTTTGAATATTATTTCACTTCTCTCTGTCTCTCTGGATACTCTGATAGCAATGTATTATTTCTTTTAGATATTTTTCGAAGCCGCATCAGCTTTCCGTGCACATTATGTCTGAATTATCGTGGAAAACAAAGAGTGTAGAAGAGAGACGTAAATATCATTGGCACGAGCGCTAAAACTAGGATCAATCATAAATGCAGTGGAAGTACTGATAAGTGTGTGATCATGTCTAAGAGACAATTTTATTGCCGCGTAATTTCTGTTCAAAATCAAGAACAACACTCGGAAAGCCGACACTCAGTACTGTTCTTCACTGTTCTCACTTCTGTTTCAACATTCTCTCTCTATACGTGTGCAACTTGCATGTTGCCGTCATCGTCGTAGTCTCTGACTCGTAATACGCAACAAAGGTTGGAAGCGAAATAAAAAACTGCGCGAGCGTGCTCTTTTTCGCTCTCTCTCTCTCTCTCTCTCTCTCTCTCTCTCTCTCTCTCTCTCTCTCTCTCTCTCTCTCTCTCTCTCTCTCTCTCTGTGTCTCCTTTATTGATTTAATAAAAAATAAAATTTATTTATAATTCTCTCTTTCACTTATGCACTCTATCTTTCAGTTATTTATTTAAAATTAAAATACTCTACAATTCTTTTCACATGTATGGTATTCACATTCTTTATTTTATAATTTTCCATCGAGTTATAAAACCATTGAAAAGTCAAAAATAAAAAATAAACTTAATTTTTCGGTTGAATTGTTTTAAATCCTAAAATTATTATTATTAAGCCTAATTAAGATATAGTGGAATAAGCAATAATTTCTTTTTAAATCAAAATCAAAATTAGCCGATATTCTAGCTATTAAATATAAAATTTTTAATGATGCAATAGAAATAAAATTGAAAAAGCGAGATTGTAAATTCTATTATGATTTGTCTTCAACTATAAGAAATACCGATTTAACCTCATATATACAGGTATTAGTTATAAGTTATTCCGCTAGAGGTCGCATACTAGATCCCAAGTAAGATACGACTTTATATGTATAAATCTAACCAAATTTCTTGCCTTCGATACGAACGACGAGCTAAACTCCCAAAAGTTTGGGCAAAAGTGTTACTAAGTAGTAACTTGCTATTATATAAAGGATTATTTTGGAGAAAGAAAGAAAGAGTGCGATGCCGGACATGTGAAACATGTCGTTATTGTAACAATAATTTTGAAAAAAATTATATCCTTAGGCAACGACAAACTGAAATATTGGGATCCGACGTCGCTAAGGACGGCTTCAATTTGCATCGACCACTTTTTGGACAAAGACTTTATAACATGTATAAATGGAAAGCTGCGTTTACGAAAAGGTGCGGTGCCGATCCATTGGCAGTCAGCTGAAGCTCAAATAGGACTTGTACACGAGACAGAGCAACAGCTGACAGGACAATTAGCCATGGACACTGTCCTTAACGAACAAGTAGAATCAGTTTCTACAGAACAGCAATCCATGGAGATTGATGTTGAAATATCAGGTATTAGCGAAATACCTGAAGTATCTGCGGAAAATAATGATACAGTAGATCACAACATCCTTGAGAATGTAGAAAATTTTAATTTGCATAGAAATGTTAATGATGTTAAATATCCTTCAGGAAAAGAAAATTTTTTTAATATAAATGATGTAGAAGTAGATGAGTCTTATTTAAATTTTGAAATAAATGAACACAAAGGAAATTGTAAATCTACGTATCGTGGAAGAAAATTATGTTCAGCTAAGTGTGAACAGCATAAGATCCTTGATGCGCGAAATAAATCGTTTGAAATTAGAATTAAATAGATTTAAAAAAAATACAAAAAATACTAAAATGCAAAAAATACTAAAATGCAAAAATATAGATTACAAAAACATTTAGTTGTTGAAAAAAATTAATATTAATGATTTAATGCATGAAAAGAATTTTAGCGAATCTCGTAAAACTTTAGTAGCAATGCAGTTCAAACCGGAAAATAGACAAAAGTTCACACTTACCGAACAAAATTTATGTAAAGTTATGTACTACCACTCAGCTGCTGGTTACAGTCAATTGCTCAAATTAGGAATTAGATTAGCCGGAGAATCTACAGTAAGAAGTTAGATAGCATAATTAGATCTTGAACTGGGTTTAAATAACAATCTTTTGGAAAAAATACAAGATAATTTGAGCAAATTACCTGTAGAGCAGCGTTATTGTGCTTTAAAGTTTGATGAGATGAATAGAAAAAGCATGGAGGAATATTCTAAAAAATACGATCAGATTGAGGGTCTTGAAGATATGGGGGATAATATTAGAAGTCCAAAAATAGCTAGATATGCTTTGTTATTTTGTTTAGATAGCATTAATGCTGTTAATCCTTGGCGCCAAATACTTTCATTCGGATTTAATTCAAGTGGGGCTAGTGCTGATGATTTATTAGAAATTTTACATAAAATATTAACTACTTTATTCAGAATAGGAGCTTTAGTCAAAATTATCGTGTGCGATCAAGGTTCAAATAATGTAAAATTGTTTTATAAAAATTTAAAAGTAACTGTAGATAAGCCTTTTTTTTATGATAAAGGAAAATTAGTTTTCGCAGCTTTTGATTGGCCTCATCTCATAAGACAATTACTTTATCAACTAAGAGTTTATAGATATATTTATATTGATAACAATATCATTATGACTTTTAGTGTATGTTGACTATGACTTGAGTGTACCTTTGAGAGTATGAAAGTCAGATTAGCTTTTCAACTTTTGAGTAAAAGAGTAGCAGCTGCGATAAAAACTGCTGGTAAAGCTGGTGAGCAAGGCATTGGAAATGTACTGATATCAAAAACATGGAGTTAATCGGCAGATTTTGTGAGGAAAATGGACACTGTTATTGATGCCTGCAATTCCTATAATATAAACAATGTTAATACTCAAAAGCGTCCACTCTCAAATCGCAATCCAGAAATTGAAAAGTGTCTTGTAGATTTTATAGAATAGTCGAAACAATGGACAACGCGAACTGTACACGCGAATAAAAGTAGTAAATCGGAAAAAAACGAGACCACCGTGTTTTACGGGTTTATCTTTGACCGCGACGGCTTTATTAGAATTGTATAGAAACGTAAAAAGCGAATGTCCATCTTTTGAGTTAGCAACTGGCCTCTGTAATCAAGATAGCGTTGAGCATACGTATTTATTCGAAGATTCGAGGAAGAAATGGATTCAATCTAAATCCGACATTAGACACATTGTGTGCACTTCATTAATTCATACTAGACAACGGGGGAATGTTAAAATAGATAAAACTATTTCTTTAATCAATCCGGATGAGAAGGACTCACACAATGAAGATACCGAATCGTTAGCCGCTGCCGCATTGCATATACCTGGTATAGAAACTGTACAAAAAGACTTAGAAATAGATCAAGAAATGTTCGAACTTTTAGAAGCCGCTGAACTTATAGAGACATTTCAATCCGTAAATTCGAGTACATTCATTGACTTTGAAAAAAAAGTCTTGTACGCGAAAAATGCTATAAATTTTTTCAGTGGTTATACGGCTAAAAAATCTATTAAAAAAAGTAAATGTTGCGAGTGTAAAAAATTATTTATGGAACCGGTAGAAAATGAAATAACTGATTATGAATATTACCTTTAATGTAGAGAATATGAGCATTCCGATAAAAATCTTCCTGAAAATTCGTATTTAACAAGATCGAGTTTAATATTTAATAAAATTGTGACTTGTCAGCTTTTTGGTTTTCAACAACACTGTACAAGTCTTTGGCATAAAAAAAAATTAGTTGCTAACTTAACCGACGTAGTGGAAAAAATAACAAATGATGACATTCCAGATTGGTTTGGCAGAAATAATACTTGTTATAAACATTGAGTAGAAGCTTTGCAATTTTTAATGAGATTGAAAGTAATTAACACTACGAAGGTTACTAATCAAAAGCGTCAAATAGAGGCCAAAGCTAAAGTAAAAACAAATAATAGAAAATTAAAAATTATACGAACTGCTTAGGTTTTTTTAATTATTTCGAAAAAATATTTACTTTAATTTAATTCATTTTAATTTAATGCATTTTTAATATGCTTCACGTGGTTAATAAATTAAAATTTTTTTTTTGGATTAGTTAGAAATCATAGTCATGATTAAAATAATTTTTCTATTGTTCCTATTTTATTTGTTATTAATACTATATATTAATGCGTTTTAACTTTTAGTGTTATTATTTATATTATAATAATTAATATTATAATTTTATTTCTGATAAGTACACATTAATAGGTTACTTCACCACCTCATATACAACCTCATTACATCAACTGTGCTACTTTCTTACATAAATTTCCGCGAGCTAATATTAATATTATTCTTAATACTTCCTTTAAACTGTCCTCATCCTCTTCTTTCTTAACTTTCTTCTCCCCTTTAATTTCCCTAGTTCCCTGTCTTGACCTGTAAACTATTAGTTTCTCAATTTCATCTCCCTATCCTCTCTCCTTTATTTCTTATTCTCAGATTTCTTGTTTCTTTCAATTATCTTCTCGAAAACCCTTACATATTGACTCGTACCATGATCTATCCTTCCCTCAAGCACTTTTCCCAGTTTTCTTATTAACTCTTCTCCCCTAATCTCTCCTCTCCAGTCGTCCACAGCCTTTACCTATTCTTTTCTTATAATCTTCCTCGCCGCCTCGCATATCCAGATGTGCTGTAGGTCCTCTTCCTCGTTACCACATACTCTTCATGTTTGATTGATGTAACCTTTGTTACCTTCCTTTCCTATACTTCCGCACCTTATTCTTGCCCATTTCTCTTTCTGATGGCCCTCACTTCCACGTTCACTCCAATAGTTCTCCCTCCCTATTGATTTTTTCCATTTCTTGTAATGCTTCCAATATTTATTTTATTCCAATATTTCTTCCAATATTCGTCTATTTTGTTCCATTTTGCTTGTAGGTCTTGCTCTGCTCTTATTTTTAAGGTTCTTTCTGTGGTTTCCATAAGTTTTTCTCTCTCTAATCCATTTTCCATTAATATTTTTAGCTCACCGTTTCCTGCCTTCATAGCTGATTCCAACCATTTCCTTCCCCATCTTGTAGGATTGTTATTCCTTACCCCTCTCATTTCCTTTTTTAAACATATTTTCGGGAGTCTTTTATTATCCATTTCAACGATTTTCCCTATGTAGTTTGTCGCCCTCTTTATTGTTTTCAAATATAAGCCTTCTATCCCTGCCTCTATTTTCCATATATAATCTGGTGTATTCATATTGCTACCTAGTGCCATCTTGACTACCTTTGCTTGAATTTTTTCCATTTCTTCTTGCGGTGTCCAGCTCCATAACTCCGATCCATATAGACATCCCACTCTCCCCATTGAATTTAGTATTAGCAGTATTCTTTCCAGTGTATTATACCTTGATCTCTTGATTAAACTCCATGTGCTATTCACCGCCCTCTGCGCTTTTTGCTTCATTTTCTCTATATGCACTCTGTATCCGACCTTCGTAGTGAACCAAAATCCTAGATATTTGTACTTCTTTACTACTTCCAGTCTTTCTTCTTTATAATTCCATTTTGCATCTCTTCTTAACCTTCCTCCCCACCTTATCACCATTACGTTTGTCTTGTTTACATTTAGCTCCATTCCATTTCTTTCATTATATCCTTGCATGATATTGTGCATTTCTTGCAATCTCTCCTTGGTGTCAGCAATCAGTTTTATGTCGTCGGCGAACGTTGATCCATAAACTTTTTGATTTACAATTACAGTCTCCCCTTCCTTTTGGTTCCGTCCACATTTTGTCTAAGTCTTTTAAGTAGATATTAAAGAGTATCGGACTTAATAGGCAGCCTTGCTTCACTCCTCTCGTGGTTCTGAACTCCCTTGAATTCTTTTGTTCATTATCACTTCGCATGTTGATTCTCTATATATCTCGTTTAATATCCTTAGCATTTTTCCAGATACCCTTTCCTCTTTTAGTTTCCTTGTCAGAATTTTTCTGTCCACCGAATTGAAGGCTTTCTTGAAGTCAATGAATGCCAAATATATGTTTCCTCCGTCTCTCTTAATTTTATTCTTTATTACGCTGTTTAAGGTGAAAATATGACCCCTCGTTCCTCTTTCTATCATGAATCCTGCCTGACACTCTCCTAGTATACTTTCCTCTTCTATCCAGGATCTAAGTCTGTCATTTTTCCTGTCAAGATTCCTGCAAAAATCTTGTATCCCACATCTAAGAATAATACCCCTCTATAATTCTTCGCTTTATTTTCCTCGCCAGCTTTGTAAATTGGAAAAATGCGGGATTTTTTTCATTCCTCTGGTATCCTCCAGGTGACCTCATTTAGTGTCTCATTTAGTGTCGCTGTTAAATCTATCAGCCAACCATTCTTCATATTTTTGTAGAACTATCTGGGGATTCCGTCCTGTCCCACTTCTTTTCCTTTTCTAATACCCTTTATAGCCCTCTCTACCTCTCCTCTTATTATCACTTTACTCATAACACTCTGATCGCACCAGGGTCTCTTTTCTTCTTCCTTTCTTCTTTTTTCACTTCTTTCTTCATTCCCCCCCAGGTCTACTTCTAGCTTCTCTTCCGTATCTCTGTGTTCTATTCTTTCTTCTTCCACAGGACTAAAATGCTTCACCTATTCTTCCTCAGAGATCCTGGAGTCCTTTCTGCTTCTCTTTTTCCTAAAACTTTTCAATGCTTCCCAAAAATCTTTTCTCTCTTACTTTTTTCGAGTCTTGTCCACTTTCCTTTCGCTAACTCCCTTTTCTTCTTGTTTTCCAGCTCTCTTAGCATTTTCCTTCCTTCATTATATTCTTTTCTGTCCTTATCTTCTTTTGTCACTAGATATTTGTTAAGTTTTTTTCATACTCGTCTACTCATCTCCTTGTATTCCATGTCCTTTCCTTTACAATTCTTCTCGTCCTATTCTTTGTCGCTCTTAGTAGCCCTAGTTTTTCTATTACTTCCAGTAAACTGTCTTTTATCCTTTGCCATCTTCCTTCTTTTAATTTCGTGTTCCAATCCTTCTCTGATCCTTTCCTTCTTCTCATACTATCCTCAATGCTGCTCTCTGTTCATCCTCTTCTCCAACTAGCTCCTCCCCTACTTCAGAGTTTCCCTCTGTTCCTGTGTCAACCTTAAATGAAATGGGTAGGTGGTCTGATGCTAGGCTTCCCTCTATTTCCATTTTTTCCATTATATCTATATTTGTATCCTGCCTTTCAACTACGAGGTGTGTTCAAAAAGTAAGGTGACTTTTCAAAATTCACGGGCAACGTACTATCGATTATCGATTTTGTTATGTTTTGTTTTGTTATGTTGGTACATTCTTCCCGAACATCTGTACCAAGTTTCAAGTGTATAGCATTATTTGTTCGGTTCTGAGAGGCGTAAAGGTTATAAGTGTTTTGCGTGCTCGGCGATTTCTTGCTATCGAAAAATATGGATCAAAGGATTTGCATCAAATTTTGTGTAAAAAATAAAATAAAGTGCTTCGAAACACTTGAAATGTTGACGATGGCATACGGTGAAACTGTTCTGAGTAAAAAAAAATGTTTACAAGTGATACAAACTCTTCCAAGATGGCCGGGAAGATGCCAATGACGAGCCTCGCTCTGGAAGCCCAAGCACGTCAACAACTGATGAAAACGTTCAAACAGTGAAGAAAATGGTTCTGGAAAATCGTCGAATCACTATCAGAGAAGTTGCTGAGGATGTTGGTATATCACTTGGCTTGTGCCATGAAATTTTTTCTAACGTTTTGTGCATGTGACGTGTGTCAGCGAAGTTTGTTCCGAAATTGCTAAATTTTGACCAAAAGAACCGTCGCATGAGCATCGCTCAAGAACTGTTGAATGACGTCAACGACGACCCAGATTTACTCAAAAGGGTCATAACTGGTGACGAATCATGGGTATATGGTTATGATATCGAAACCAAAGTCCAATCGTCCCAATGGAAGAGCCCAGATGAGCCAAGACCGAAAAAAGAACGCCAAGTTCGATCAAATGTCAAAGATTTGCTCACTGTTTTCTTCGATTACCATGGCGTAGTGCATCAGGAGTTCTTACCATATGGACGTACGGTCAATAAACAGTATTATCTTGAAGTTATGCGCCGTTTGCGAGAAGCAATACGAAAAAAACCCCCAGAATTATGGAAAAACAATTCATGGCTTTTGCATCACGATAATGCCCCTGTTCACTCATCTTTGCTTGTGAGAGATTTTTTGGCCAAAAACAACACCACAATCATGCCTCAGCCACTATATTCACCGGATTTGGCCCCATGTGACTTTTTCTTGTTCCCAAAACTAAAGAGACCTATGAAAGGATGGAGATTTGCAACGATTGAAGAGATAAAGACTGCATCGCTGGAAGAGCTCAAGGCTATAACGAAAAGTGCTTATGAGAAGTGCTTTGAGGATTGGAAAAACCGTTGGCATAAGTGTATTGTATCTGAGGGGGATTACTTTGAAGGGGACAACATAAATATTGATAAATAAATAAATATTTTTTCTTAAAAATATAAAGTCACCTTACTTTTTGAACACACCTCGTATAGCGTTTATATTGTTTGTATATTTTAATTTGTAAATGAAATTTTATTTATTTATTTAGTCTTGTACATTTATAGCTTTTTTCTTCTTTTACATCAGTTCCCTTACATCTAAATTACAAATACAGCTTTATTTAATAAATTTCCTAAAGCATTAGCGTGACTCACAGTCTTAATCTTTATTATCGTTACTCATCGGACACTTTTCTTCGCTTTCCTTAAAATTGGCTATCTTTTCGAATGCGCTTATGTATTTACATAATATTATATTGGGGTCGCCATTTAATATTCTAATCAATGTGTTAGTTCTATTTTCTTCCCTACCCATTAGCTTTCCCAGTTCGTATATCGTAACTGTCCTTATTGCCTCTTTCGCCGCTTTACAATTCAGTATAAGCTCTAGCGTTTCCTCGTATTTTCCACACACTCTACATCCTAACTTCTTGTAACCCTTTCCATATGATTTTCCTATATTTTCACACCGTAATCTAGCACATTGTTCTTTTCTCCACCCTGGTATACTCGAATTTTCCCAATGTCTTCTTTTTTTCCCCAATACCGCTACTTTTAACTTTTGGTATTGTTCATTATATCTGGACTTATCGATCATACTCCAATTTTCTTGCACTTCTTGGTCTGATTTTATTTTTACTGCCCGTGCTATTTTTCTTTTAATGTCTTCTATCGGTTTCCTCTCCCATATCATTTTAATCACTTCACCGTCCCCTCCCTCTTGCAGTGCCTTTTTCAAACCTTCTCCCCATTTTGTTAACATCCTATTCAGTAGCCCTCTCGCTTCTTCTTTCAAATAAACCTTTGGACCTCTATCTTCCTCCATTTTCAAAATGTAGCTTATGTAATTCGCCGCCCTTTGCCTCGCCTGTATTGCTGGTGATTCCCTTCCCGCCTCCATTGCCCATATATAGTTTGGTGTGTTTTTATTCAACCATTGCCATTTTAACAAATTTTTCTTGTACTCTTTCTATCGTTTCCCATTTTCTCCAACCCTATATTTCTGCCCTGTACATACATTTCGCTTTGATAATACTATCCATGAGATATAGCCGCTTTATTAAGCTATCAATCCTTGTTCTTTTCATAACCCCCTATGCTGTGTTGATTGCCCGACTTGCTTTTTCTGCCAATCTTTTAGTATGTGTCGCGTACGTGTTTTTTTGTGTAAACCAGAATCCTAAATATTTAAATTCTTTAACTATTCCTAATTCCGCACGTTTGTATACAAATTTTTCATTCTTCTTCACTCTCCCTCGTACAGATTAATATCTTGGTTGGGAAAGAGACTCTCGTGGTTACAGTAGGGCTATAGGCGAGTTTTCCACGGTTTTATTTCAAATATTTTCATGAAAAGTATTTCATAATTTTATTATTGCAATATACCATGCAATTATTTAAATTATTAATTTATTTTTTTTTTATGCAATGTTTTGAAGTCAAACAAAAAAAAACAACACGCCGAGTGTGTTCTAACGAACAACGAGAGACAAAAAGTTAAAAACTAAAAAAGATACAAATATTATGTCTAATTTTATTCAAATTTTATTTTAATGTTTTAAACAGTCTCGCCTTCTTATAACATGATAATTGACATTACCTCTGTGGTGGTGTGGAAACCTGTTAAAATTAGAAAAAAATTTAAATAATATGCTGTAAACTGCTCTGCCTGAACGTATCATTGGAGCAAAAAAGATGCTATACAGGGTGTCCCATTTTAAAGGAACCATCCCGAAATTTTCGACGGCTGGCATTGTACAAAAAAATTGTTCAGATAAAAGTTGTTTGGGACAATGGGGGCAACTTTTCTGTGAAATCCGATTCGACCTTGAGATTTATTTTCAAGGTCATTTGAAGGTCAAAGTTATCTTTTGAATAGGAACCTATATTTTTGATCCCGGATTCGGAAGAGCGGAAAATTCTACGTTCAGATAACGTATTACGTATGGAGTGCGGTTAACCTCCCCCCCTCGCCGCGCCTAAGGTCATATAGGGGTCAACTTTATAATTTTCTTCATCTATGCACAGGGATAGTCGGGCAAGGGTAAGGTTAATTGTAATAACCCAATAACTCGATAACCTCAATAACCCCAATAACCCAATAACCAAGAGATATTTTGAATAAGGACCCCCATTTTTTATCCCGGATTCGAAAAGAGCGAAAAATTCTACGTTTAGATAAAGTATTATGTTGGGGGAGCGGTTCACCCCCCTCCCATCCCACCGGGGCAAGGGTGAGGTCAATAAGGTATTGATTACCCAGCCAGTGAAGGCAAGGTATTGATTACCCAGCCAATGAAGGTAAGGTATCGATTACCCAGCCAATGAAGGCAAGGTATTGATTACCCAGCCAATGAAGGTAAGGTATCGATTACCGAGTCAATGAAGGCAAGGTATTGATTACCCAGCTAGTGAAGGCAAGGTGGGAATGCTCAGCCGATCAAGACAAGACGTTGACTACAGATAGAGTTATGGTCAAGATTGTAACACAAACATTTATCTCATAAGATGTTCAAAAATACCGCCGTTCAAATTTATGCAGTGTTGAATTCTACGTTCAAAATATTCAACTGTGGACACCAAAACGTGACGCGGAATAGCTCTGCAAGCTTGTATGATGCGTTGCATCATATCTTGCCGTGTTGTTGGTAGCTGTGCATAAACAACATTTTTCAAATAGCCTCATAAAAAGAAATCTGGACTTGTCAGATCTGGTGATCTTGGACACCACTCAGTAATGCCACTACCAATGCCTATCCATCGTCTTCGGTTTCATTGGTTCAAGAAGTGACGAACCATTAGTGAGCGATGACACGGTGCACCATCCTGTTGAAGCCATAATCGTCTTCTGGTTTCCAAGTCCACATCTTCCAATAATTCTGGTAATTCATTCTGCAGGAAATCAAGATATGCTGCGCCGTTGACATTCCCATCGAAAAAATAAAGTCCTATCACATAACCATTTATTATACCGCACCAAACTACGAGGCTCCATCTATGCTGATTATCAGCATGACGTACCCAATGACGGTTCTGGATAGACCAATAATGACATTATGGCGATTGAGTTGCCCATTACCATGAAATGTAGCTTCGTCTGAAAACATGACGTATCTGAAAAATTCAGGATCTTCACGAATCCTTGCTTGTGCCCAATTGCAGAATTCGAGTCTACGGCGGAGATCATCTGGCATTAAAGCTTGAGTCAAATTATGTGATACGGATGAAATCTGTACAGCCGCAAAAATCTAGCGGCTGTTAATCTTGGGATTCCAGTACGTCTCTGAATTTCACGCAACGAGATATGATATATTTGGCAAATCAACCATTGCCAAAACGATGAGAATTCGTGGATCATCGTTGTTCGGCATCATAATGCGACGACGATTTCTGCGTATTCGGGGTCGACGTCTCTCTCTCTCTTTGCTCGATGATTCGGATTCTCACGTGGTTCGGGTAGTGAAGCCTCCCTGGGTAATTTT
The DNA here is from genome assembly GCF_024137745.1 of Phymastichus coffea. Lineage (NCBI taxonomy): Eukaryota > Metazoa > Arthropoda > Insecta > Hymenoptera > Eulophidae > Phymastichus > Phymastichus coffea. The sequence goes on from NW_026706823.1 coordinate 3,457,967, forward strand.
GGCGGTAATACCTTGCCGCAGCACGATATCGGCCTTGACATGCCCCGAGAGACAACAGAATATCAACAATTTAGTTTCTCGAATAATCCGGCATATTCCCTTCTTTTAAGTCAACTAAGAAAATTACACTTGAACTATCCTGAGAAGGACTGTTCGCGAATCACTATTGTCATAAACAATACTAAAAAAGTGTTATTAAACAATTTAGATGAAACTTTGTAGGCTTGTCCGGAATTACACCAGAAAAAAGAATGGAAATAACATGTTATCCCACAAAATGGAAAATGACACTTCTGATGAAGGCTTTGAATACATGAAGTCGACTTTGAAAATCAACCTGAGGTTTAAGCTCAAGGTCACTGTTGTTTGAACATACAATTTTTTTGGGATATTAGGGTTATTTAATTATTGGGGTTATCGGGTTATTGGATTATTGAGTTATTTGGGTTATCGAGTTATTGGGTTATTACAATTAACCTTACTCTTGCCCGATCATCCCTGTGCATAGATGAAGAAAATCATAAATTTTGACCCCTACATGACCTTAGGCGAGGGGGGTTTAACCACACCCCACACATAATACGTTATCTAAACGTAGAATTTTCCGCTCTTTCCGAATCTAAGATCAAAAATATAGGTTCCTATACAAAAAATGACTTTGACCTTCAAATGACCTTGAAAATAATACTCCAGGTCAAATCGGATTTCACAGAAAGGTTGCCCACATTGTCCCAAACAACTTTTGTCTGAACAATTTTTTTGTACAACGCCAACCGTCGAAAATTTCGGGGTGGTTCCTTTAAAATGGGACACCCTGTATAATATTATGTATTTATTGTACATGTACTATTTCTACCGGTACTTTTATGTATTTCAAATATCATTATTTAGAATAAACATTCATGCTTATAATATAAAAAAAATGTATTTGTGTAATTTATTGTCTGATAAATAAACAGCGTTCTATTTTAACTTGGACAGTAATATAATTAAAAACTTTGCAAAGTATTCGAAAAAGTAGAAAAAATGACATATCACATTCTGCAGCTCGAAAATAAAACTGCCCTTGAAATGACCTTGAAATGATCTTGACAGTCAAAGTGGGCCCCTCTTAAAGTATAGTAACTTTTGTCTTTAACATTTTTCATGAATCTTTAAAGTTCTTATGTAATTTAGGTAGAGATTGAGTGAAAAAAAAAGATTGAAATTCTATTACCTCGAAATGACCTTGCAGGTTCTCTGGAATACATTATATAAACATAGAATTTTCCACTCTATGGAATCCTGGATAAAAAAATCGGATTCCTACTTAAAAAACAAAGTTAACCATGAAGTAACCTTGAAAATAAAGTTCAAGGTCAAGTTTGAGGTCATCATAAGTAAATTCCTTCATAACTTACAATTTTTTATTGAAAAATTTTTCGAATACTTTGCAAAGTTTGGAGTTGTCTTATAGGCCAAATTAAAATGGAAAGCCCTGTAGAGAGTGTCCAAAAAGTCCAGAAACTCCTACAACATTTTCTATGTAAATTGTTTTTGAACAAGATTAAGGTCACTTTTCTAGTAACTTTCAACGAGGAATTTAACGGTGGCCTTGGATTTGATCTTGACGATATTCTTGAAGGTTATTTCAAGGTCAACTCATTGTTTTTAAATCGAAACTGATAGACCGAGGATGATAGACCTCTCAAATAGTATATAAGTAATAATAATACTTGATGAAATAAAACAACGCCAACTAAACTCTGAATTATTGTCCCCACCATGTAAGTTAATAATTATTCATTATCAAAAAAGAAACAAATGTGGGTCTTTTATTTTTGAAAGTGTAACGACAAAAATGTTTGAATTACGGCATCGTATTAATCCTTTAAATTTGTTTTTCCAGAAAGTTTTAACGTTAAATGTTTTACTCGCTTCATTACCATAGGCCTCGATTGTCCCAGCAAATCCGAGTATTTTTTTAAAAGGCAGACCTACGACATAACAATTAACATTTTTTAGTGCTCTTTACACTTGCGTCCTTCTAAAGACAGGTGTGTTTCTGTAGGTATTCTGTTACGGTTGAAAAGATTTTTCCATTATTTTTAGCTTCGCAAGATATGTTTTTTAACATATTTATTTATAAATCCCCTATCTTTAAGTGAGTTCATGCGATGCAGTGTAACTAGTAAACTATGTAGAAAAACAAAAAAAATCTATTATATCCGTTTTGTAGATCTTTAAAAAATAAAAGACACGTATTTTTCGTTTATTTAATCAATCAAAAACTGGCCGAGAAACAGCGCGATAAAGCTTTCCGTGACGTCACGATAACATAGCATATGCATATATCCGAATAGTCGTGAGTACATTTGGCATGCCGTAACTCTGTCAATTTTCTATTAATCGAAAAAAGAAAAAATACGTGTCTTTTATTTTTGTAAAATCTACAAGACGGTTATAATGGAATTTTTTGGTTTTTTTACATAATTATGCAAATGATCGAAGTAATATTATTAATAAAGGAGAAAATAATTTATAGGAGTGGCGTATACGTGAATTAAGGCAATAGCTGTTAACTCTTATGCGATAGTGTTAATTAGTTTTCTATATAAACAAAAGTATATTGATATATCTACGTTACACATTTATATTATTTAGATATAACATCTGTATATGTACACTATAAAAGATAAAATTTATTAAGTTGCCTATTAAATTGATTTGATTATTAAATCATTAATATTAACGCGTGTATTATGTTAATGCACGCAGATTAACAGAATAATGCTCGATTTGCAAAGTATCAATTCTAGTAACTATCAAAACGCTTTTGACTATAAAAAGACATGTGATCTTTAAAATATTAACGTCAATGTCAGATGCTTTCTACGTTCGAAATTTGAAGTCAAAACACGTGTACCAATGTGTTCTCTGGACATAAAATCAACTCTGAAGTTTAAGTATGATTTATTGATTACTCTAAGGTGATAAGAAAATCTTTTCTAAAAGCATTCCTGACTAAATAAGGTCTGATGAAAATACATTCAGTAAAAGACGCCTAAAAGTTTATTTTATAAACATTAATATATTTAACATCATTTTCTTCCCGAAATTAGAATAATTATTAGACGGTTATATCACACTTAACCCTTTGAAGCACAGTGTCCATCCTGATGGACACATTGATTTATTGCTTCTTTTGCCATTTTAGAACAACATTATGGATTTCAACAGGGTCTTTTGCATTCTTTCAGTTCATTAATAGTTCAAAAACATAATTTTGCAGTTGAAATCAATATATTGGGTTATTTTTTAATATTTTTAAATGAACAAAGAAAAAAATTAAATTTTTGGGGAGAAATTCATTATTGACGCGAATAATGAGAGTATCCCTTTCAAATTTGGTATACAAAGGTTTTAGGGGTCGCTGAATAATAATTTGACATCAGATTTCAAAAATTGTGTATCCAAGATGGCGGATCTAAAATGGCGGGCAAGAAGATTTCCTATATTGATACCAATACTCTAAAATTCGTATCTAAAGGGTTTTAGGGGTCGCAGATAACGATTCTGATATCAGGTTTCCGAAATAATGCTTTCAAAATGGCGGATATGTATATTTTTATATTGGCTTGAATACTCTCAAACTCATATCTAAAGTGCCTCAATCTCAGTGATAATCAATATCATACTAGTTTTCTGAAATTCTGCAGCCAAAATGGCCAAAGGATATGATTGATGTACATACTTATTTGCATGACTTGAAAGTATAATATCTTAGAATAGTGGATACTTCTTTCACTCATTCTCGGCATTACCCGAAGCTTACGACGAGGACGTGATGAGTTCAAGCTCCATTTACGTTTTTTTTTGTATTTTTCATATTTTATATTTTTTTTGTATTTTTTATATTTTATATATTTTTTTTATTTTTTATATTTTATATTATTTTTTATTTTTTATATATTATTTTCTGCATTTTTTATGTTTCATTTTAGTCAATGAGTGTCAACAAATATACGGATGACTCCAGAAGCAAAGAGCCGATCTTTATTTATTTTTCGTAGGTCGGGGGTTGAGGGCCTTTTGGCGATTTGTATGAGCACCAAACACTTTGTATTGAATGTACTCTCCATGGGTCTGAGGGCCATATATATATATATATATATATTTTTGTTTTTTTGAGAGATTCATTCACCTAATCAGAAAACAAAATACTAGAATATTTGAAACAGAATACTAAATTATATTATTAAATTTGTTATCAGCACGACCGAAAACCCTTAGAAATTACGTTTCATGAAAATGAAGTCCCTAAAAATGAAATTTGATATCCAAATTTTTGGATCCGCCATTTTGGATATATTATTTCGGAAATCTGATATCAGATTCGTTATCAGCGAGCCCTAAAAGCCTTTACATTGAATTTTGAAGTATTCAGGCCAATATAGAAAATAAATGCCTGTCCGCCATTTTGAATTCGCCATTTTGGATACATCATTTAGGAAACCTGATATCATATTCGTTATCAGTGACCCCTAAAACTCATTAGTTATGAATTTTAAAGTTTTCAAGCGAATATAGAAAAAAATCTATGTCCGCCATTCTGAATCCGCCATCTTAGATGCAAAATTCGAACAATCTAATGTCAGATTCATGATCAGCGACCTCAAAAACCCCTATATATAAATTTTCATCTAAATATCCTGGAGAGAAAAATGTATGCTTCAAAGGGTTAACGCAACAAGAATACGAAACATTAGTGAATCACGGCTCGAACTTGAAAAAACAAACATATACGAATATATACTTAGAGAGCTCGTATTTTTAAGAGTAATAATTACAAGTTTCTGTCGATTATTTGAGGATGAGCAAACGTTCGATTTGTATTAGGAAACATTTTCTAAATGATATATATACACAAATACTTACTAGTAGTCTTTTTTTAAACGTTGCCTTTTATCAACCCACTTGTGAAGAAAGAAAATTAGCCAATGCAATGGACTCTATTATTATTTGGGCAAATAAAATTCTATTTTTATCGTGAAAATGTATAAATGTCAAAGTCATGTATATTTAAAAAAAGAAAAAAAATTCTAAGTGTAGATGAAGGAACTGAGCGGAAAATTGATGAAAATTGACGTAGAAAAATTATTGAAAAACTGCACATAATTGTCAAGGACCAATAAAACTTATTAACAATTACGCGCATTTTAGTTTTTGTTCATAAAAAAATTTTTAAAATTGAACATTCCGAAATCGGTAGAAATTGAATCTACGTATAGCTTATTGATTCAATTTTTATAGATATAAATGGGCTTAATAGTTAAGAAAATCCCGCGCACTTTTCTATCCAATCAAAATATTATAACCGTTCAAGAAATAAATATTATTTCTCATTACAATTATGTACCTGAAAAATATCAGTCGGTAGTATAAATTTACACTTTTGTGTAACAATATCTTCTCAAAAGAAACAGCATTCTCATACCCAGATAATTAATAAGAGCTGTATAAATATACATGAGTTATTTTCTGAAATAACCTTTATAAATTATATCAAAAAAAGGTTAAAACCAAAAGAAAAACATAACATTAAGTAGGAATTGAACCCAACTCGAGACGTCGGTCTAACTTCATTCTTAATGAAGTTAGAATTTATATTAAAATTATAAATATAAAAATTATGATGTATTTCATAATATATTAGATTATTAAAGTTGAGTTAACTTTTATTAAAGTTATATATTCATTCACTTAATGCAATGGCAAGAACGGGATAAATGGAAAATAATAAGAAAACTTATGATTGTACTTTTTATTAATCTCGTCATCATACAAATTAATTGTAAGTTAATTGTGAGAAAAAAAGTATCTATGAGGACTGGAACCCAGGACGACAAAAATGAAATCAAGCAGCACGCGTTAGCCATATCGGCTATCAACGCACTAGGATCGTGTAGTACGAAAGTTACATATGTTCATAGAAATGTACGAGGGTTTGTGATTAAAAAAGGGGCTTAAGTTGTAGATATTTACTGTAATATTTAAGATATTTCGAGATATTTAATTATGCATAATGAAAAAAAAATTGTATCGAGTGGAAATCGAAGCTTCTATTCTGGTCGAAGAGAAAAGATTTGCCGAGACGAAATTTTCTTCCAGTGCTCAGACTCGCACTCCTGCTTCACCCTGCCCATCGGCTAACGTGATTGGTCAGACGCACATTCTCTTCTTCTCCTCTGTATATTAGACGCACGTTTGGTATTCCCCTCTTGCGCCGACGAAAATATGCGTCAGCTTCGGTGCTTTGAGCACTACGGGGCGCTCAAACCAGTAACATTTTTCGGGCACGCTCGAAAGCATTGCCGTCAGCAATCTTCCTACTAATCTCTAATCCAAACTAAACAACTATCTTTCGGCAAACAGCAAAACACAAGATGAAAATTTTGGCGGTTTTCCGAACAACAGTTGAGGCTTAACTGAAAATTAAACTCTGGCGCGTCCCCTCTCTCTTTTCATCGTTCGCTGTAGCATCGCGAGTGCTACCGAATCACGAATATGTCGATTGATCGAATCGACTATCGTTGCTATATATATATATATAGTGCCGGCCAATCATTCTGAATGGTTAATTAATGTTTTAATTAATGTTACGGCTGATCACCGTAATTGCACTGCAGGGTAGGTGCACCTCTCTTTTTCTGCGTGCCAAAATACTTCCAAAAGTATTTTGTCAAACGCGACCGTTATCGCATTCGCGCCAAGCGTTAGATTTCGCGGCAGAATTTCGAATTCTCTCTCTCTCTCTCTCTCTCTCTCTCTCTCTCTCTCTTTCCCCGTTAAATTTTAAATCTTATACGCGTGCGCAAGTCTTTACCAAAGACTGTAGTTTTTATAATTTATAAACGTCTTGATTTTATTCGCTGCAGTACGTTATTTTGTTTCCCTTTAGTTTAACGGATCCGTCGCCGGTTATTTTTTAAACCAATTTCATCTAGGGAATATTGGAAAGAAACATTAGTCTCCGTACATCTAAGAGAAAGCAAGTGTCACAAGTTAGGTGACTTAAGGTAAGTTCAACTCTGATGGAAAGGAAACATTGGAGCGAAAGTATCAAACGTAAAGACGAATACACGTATGCTCATACGTAATTAATGGAGCGGCGGTTAGCTCTGCATCGTGGGAGATTGTTCTTTAGCAAACACAAGTTGCATCAGTTAATCCACCCCGTTACTATATATATATATATATATATATATATATATATATATATATATATATAGAATACATATGGTAATGTAAATTTACATACATGCATGTAAAAAAAATATGTTAATTTTTTTCCACTACCTTGATTGGTAAGTAGAAATTATTTTTATATTCTAAATTAATTTACATTATATCTAAATAAATAAAAAAAATGCCTTTGACTCGCGGTCGAATCTTTCACCTGTCAATAATCGATATCTCAGAAGCTATTCATTAGTGAACTTTGATCCCTTCTATTATTTGTGATGAGATGAATCTATCCTCAAAGTTTTATCGATAGGACGGCATTTTCCATAAGGTTTGTGCGTGTGTCTTTGTTAAGAAACGATATCACGGAAATAAGAAATAAAAAATTAGAGTAAGTTTGATTTAAAAAAATTTATTAGTCAAAAACTATTGCACTTACAGATAAATTGACAACAAATTAAGCAATTTTTTAATTTTGCATATTGACCTTTTCCAAACATAAAAGTTTTCTTAAAAAATTTTGAATCAATTCGAGTGTCTTTATTAAGTGATTCTAAGAACTTTTTCTCTCTTGACGTTTTCTCATAATCCCATAGTTATTAAAATAAAAAATTTGTAAACATATTAAGAAAAATTTTACGATCTACGCACGATTTTGAACACCCTCAGGTGATTAATGAGGTTCTAAGTTTATTACATACGGAAAACCTTTTGAAAACTCGTTTAAAAAAAAAAAACAATTCATGAAAAAAAAATGTTTTTTTTAAACTGCATGTTACAACAATAAAAAATTTTTTCGGCAATTCTTGTAGACACTATCGAAATGAGCACCTCTTCATCTTTTAAAATATGACCCTTTCAATATTTTTGAACGTTTTTAATGTTAGTTAGAAGCTTTCAAAGACTGGAGTACCGTGAGTGCAGTTCTCGGCCGAAACGGGTTAACTCGTTTTCGCACCTCGACACAATGACTAAACGCTCAATACAGTATAAAATTGATTTCATAATTTTCTCTAGCTTACATATTCAAGAATTAGATTATTATAATTTCTTATGCTTCATAACAGTTATGTTGAACTCGATTAATAAGTATGTTTAAAAATTTCGTGGTCTGTATAATAAACAAATGATTTTTTTTATGGTATATTCAAAAATATGTACTGTGACGGTAAACGTCTTATTAGCGCTAACGGCCCATCCATGCGGCTGCCCGCGAGGGCAGCACCTACCGGTTGGGGAAAATGTGTGACGAGGGAATTCGGCACGCGACGGGACGGAACACGCGCGTATGAAAACGAGGCAGTCGAGGATCAGCTATCGATATCGCCTGAGATGAGTCGAAGATTAGCACCCGGTCGCTAAGCTGTGCAAAGTGAGATAGTTGATGGTTCCCGAGCTTTCCCGAGTGCCGAGACAAACTGATCCAAGCATGCAGGAGCCGTGCGTGATACTGAACACTACGAGTGCGTGCAAAAGTATGCGACTGAGAAGTTTCACCACCGAGGGCGTCGCAAACAAAAAAAGCAATAAACTTCGCCGAAACTCAATTGCGAGCTACATTCTCTCGTGTTGCCGTACAACTGTTAATAAGGTAAGCTGGCCAGCTTAATTTCGCGATCGTGACAGAATTCCCAAATAACTAATCTCTCGTACTCGCTAGAAAACGTGCATGCATTATCTCAGCAAACAAAGAGCGGTGAGCGATCCGACTCCACATGTTATTGTCGCACGAGCGTACTGTAAACATAAACACGCGGGCCGAATACAGTGTACAGCTTAGAGGAAATAAACGATCTCGCATGTGATATTGATTAGATCTTCATCGCATTTATTTCAATAGTAGATAGTTGGTTGACTGATACCCGTTCCCTCCTGCTCTCCGGTTTTCGTGTTTAAATGTATAGGTAATTACGCGCGCTCTTCGATACGATCGCGCGCATTAAAATAAATAAACGGTATTAACCCCGTTACAGTACATATTAGTATGATTTTACTAAATTGTGTTTTTACCTTTACTAAAAAATATTTAGGTTCAAAGATAAGAAGTCTATAAGTAATATATTCTGATTAGTAATAATAATTATTATTATTATAATAACACAGGTCAACATATTTTCACCCCTACAGACCGGACCTGGCGTAGTCAAAGGAATTTGATACTTTGAATCCAAATTTGAGTTCAGAATTGTTCCATCAGCTTTAGTTTTCAAGATATTCTAACCTAAAAGCTTCAAAAACACGTTTTTTGCTATTTTTCAACCCCTGAAACTTTCTGAAAAAATGTTTCTCTGCAAATTTGACGACAATACTTTAACGAACAATTCTTGCCCTTAAAATGTATAACTTATTATTTGGATATTATTTTTTTTGACAGAGTTATAACACAATCAAATCACAAATGTTTCACTTGAAGATAATTTCCGCTAAAAAATAAAATAATATCGCAAGTACCTTAACCAAAGAACCCTATACTCTACTAGATAATAAGCTCCAACCGCTACATCCCAAATTCCTTAACCCACTAATCCTGTACCTTACTGGGTTTCCTACTGTTATCTTACAGCGAATCTTTTCTCTGCTTAAACGACATTTGGAAAAATGCAAATTTATCATACTATACTTCAATGTGTCAGATCTCAGCCGAAAAAAATGAGCAGTGTATTTTTTAGAACAAAAGTTACTCTTTAAGATACCGTCATCAAATTTACAGAAAAAATTGTTTCATAACATTGCAGGGGTTGGAAAACAGCAAAGAAACGTGATTTTAGGTTAGGATGTCTTAAAAACTGAGAGTGATGGAGCAATTCAGATTCAGCGCACCAAATCCCATCGGAAATATCTTGTCTGGTCTCTAGGTGCCGATTTTTCAAATTTTACCGGCCTGTGTAATTGTTATCATTATTGGTTCCCCCAGAAAAAGGGGTACCAACGTCATATTGGTGTGACCAAAAGACGTAAAAACGTACGCAGATATATTGAGTCGACTGAAAATCGACATAAATCCTGAGGACTCCAAAGTTACGGAATACCATAAAACAAAGGATGGAGCACTAGTCCCATTCAGAATAAATAAATTTTTTAATTTTTTGGGGGCGGGTGGCTTAATTGATAGCTAATCATATCAGGAATCACTGTGTTTTTTTTCAGATTTTTATGATAATTTTAAATGCGCCCAATATCATTTATATGCTCTTATTGGAAAATACACGTAAAACTGAGACGTCCATTTTGAATGGTTGTTTTTCGATAAAAATAACATTTTTTACTGAAATTACATTACTTCTTTCTTTTCATCTATCAAAAAACAATTACTTGACCTTGCTCGATATCAAATTTAATGTTATTTGCAATAAATATAGCCACTAGAATAATGAAACTTTGACGGTTAAGCAATCCATTCCTATTGACTGCAGCTGGCTGGAATTTTCACAAAAATGTAGCTTAATTTTCTGACAACAACTTGTTGCAAGTAATCTTACAATAAATATGACCTGATATCGTCAAATTGCTGAATAAAGAAGATGGTTTTGTTTCAATTTTTCACTCAAAAGCCATAAATGAAAAGTTAACTGCAAACACATGGTCGCTTTCTCGCCCCCGCCTATGGAGTATGCAGGTATATGCTCGACCCAACCTTTCTGTCCCCTTTTTATGGCCATACCTGCTTATTTGGCGATTTACAAAATATTGTTAATATATTCAAAAAGGAGATGTTTATTAATTTAATTGAATAGCTAATTGCAAAAGAAAGCTAACAAAACTCGAATCGTAAAAATCCGATAATTAGAGCTCAATCGCAAGTAAATAAACCAAAATCCCCCACCCCTTCAAGCAACTTACGACAAGCTGGTATTTCTTGGTAATACTCGAAATAGTTCATTCGTCTAAGGCTTCTAAGTCTCTTGCACAAGAAGCATGGAACAATTCCTGCTTGAGTAGTAAATCACCACTTAACTGCACATTCCATTGATGTTCCATTATAAATCTATCTCCGAAATTATCGAGAACCGTATTTTGGGTTAGACAAAATTTTGAAGTAAACAATGGGCGTCGAAAGTCAACTCGGGATTGAACTGTCTGCTAGCATTAAGACAGTCAATGATTTATTGCCAGTTCATCATAATTCCGGCAATACTTTATGACCGATGGTTATCCTCAAATTTTCAATATTTTCTAAATCCTTAGCGCTGAAAATCAACTTAATTCCAGTAATAATTTATAACCGCTGTTTATAAAATAATCTCATCCATCTTTAGTTATTCGAGTATAAGCAGCGGCCATAAATTATTGCTGAAAATACGTTGATCTGACAGTACCTCTTTGCTGTCAACAAAATCCAAATCGGGATTAGACACAGTCGGTTTCGACTTTCGACGTCGAGTTCGGACTTTCGACGCCCAATCTTTAGTCCTAAATTGTATTAGTGTTAACGTTGATCTGGTTAAGTTAACAGGTATATAAGCAGAGTTATAATTTTGCGAACGTTAGTGTTAGAGTCGTTCTTGTTGAGTTAACAGCTTTACTAGTTCGGACAGTGTTTTCTGAAAAGTGTGATCTTTTTCGCATTGTTTTGTGAAAAGTTTTCAATTGATTTTGGGTGAATTTGTGATAACCATGGAGAGTGCAGTGCAGACAGATCACATGTCAACGGTGTTAAATCGCATTTTGACTTGCCCGACATCAATGATCGAGAAAAATTGACGGCAAAGTTGCGGGGCAAAATGTTGCCTACGAATGAAGACATGATGCGGTACTACTTCTATTATACGATAAATGAAAAACTAAGCAAAAGAGACAGTATGCGCACCGTATTGACGAAGTGTTATGTGTTTTGGTCAAAAGCAAATATTCCAATGAAAAATGAATGTGATTGCATCAAGAGTTTTGAAAAATTATACAAGGACTGGGACGCTTTGCTGAAGAGAAAAGGTCACACAACTGACAGCTATGCTTTCGCTATCCTGGATTTCAAGGAATCTCTGTCCAAGACATTCGACATTGCTGCCAAGGATGTGTTCAATAAGATTGAAGACAGCTGGACGAAGGAGTTTCTGTTGAATCAACGGAATACAAAGCGATATTTGGAGCTGGATGAAAAAGTAGATACGAGCATCGATTTTTATCAGCTGCCGAAAAAATCAAAGAAGGGTCGCCTGTACGAAGAATCTCGCAAAGGTATGTTTTTTTCTCAAGTAAAAAAGTTCTTCGTATTCTTGGGCTCATTTTAATCAAAAAAGGTCTCTAGTAATTTTTTCGTCAGACCAATACATTCCGAAAAAAAATTATCAAATTTTAAAAACAGATGAAAAATGTTGGTAATTTGAATAATAAATTTTTGTAGTAAATTTCATATTTTACAACGGTGATATATTGCATTTTCACGATTAAACTTATATTTTTCTAGTAAAATAAGAAAAACGGCTCAAAAAAATGGCTATTTTGGCATTTTTTTTCATATAAACACGATTAATTTATCATTTCAGGTACCAAAGAAAAGGAGCCTATAAACAACTTAGCAGACTATGCTCTTGATGATGAAGATTTCAATCGCATCTTGATTGACAGCCAAACGTATGCTGTCGAGAATGATGCTGATTATGAGCCAGGGCAAACAAATAATTTGCGAGAACAAAAGAGAATAGTTTCATCGAATCTGGTTGCATTTTTGGATCGCTGCAAAATATCAAATGCAGCGTGTATGCAGATAGCATCAGCGATTTTACAACAGTTTGGAGTAAACTTGGATGATGTCTTGAGTGTTTCGTCTATAAGGCGATCACGCATAGATATGGGGAAGGACACGCCCGATCAGATCAAAAATAATTTCGCTCCTACGGAAAATCTGACGGTGCACTGGGACGGAAAAATGCTCGACGATGACAACCAACACAAAGTACGAGGTGTGATTAAAAAGTAAGGTGAATTTTGAAATTTAGCGGGCTACGTCCGTTCGATCTTCGACTTTTTTATTTGGTTATGTCGGTACACTCGTCTAGAACATACGTTCCAAATTTCAGCTTTGTAGTATGTTTGGTTTGTTTGTGAGAGGCATCAAGGTTAGAAGTGGTTTGCGTGCTCCACGATTTGCTCCTGTCTAAAAACATGAATCAAAAAGTTTGCATTAAATTTTGTGTGAAAAATGGAATCAAATGTTCCAAAACACTTGAAATGCTGAAAGTGGCATACGGTGAGTCTACTTTAAGCCAAAAAAATGTTTACAAGTGGTATAAACTCTTCCAAGAAGGCCGAGAAGACACCGACGACGAACCTCGTTCTGGACGCCCCAGCACATCAACAACTGATGAGAATGTTGAAGAAGTGAAGAAAATAGTGTTGGGAAATCGTCGAATTACCATTAGAGAAATTGCTGATGATATTGGCATCTCATTTGGTTCGTGCCAATCAATTTTGACGAGTGTTTTAGACATGAGACGTGTGTCAGCGAAGTTTATTCCGAAATTGCTCAATTTCGACCAAAAGAAACGTCGCATGAGCATCGCCCAAGAGCTACTGAATGACGTCAACGATGATCCAGATTTACTCAACAGGGTTATAACAGGTGACGAAACATGAGTATACGGTTATGACGTCGAGACTAAGACTCAATCGTCCCAGTGGAGGCATTCTGGATCACCAAGACCAAAAAAAGCACGCCAAGTTCGATCAAATGTAAAGGTTTTGCTTATAGTTTTCTTTGACTGCAGGGGCGTGGTGCATCATGAGTTCTTGCCACAGGGTAGAACAGTAAATAAGGAATATTACCTGCAAGTTATGCGCAATTTGCGCGAAGCAATCCGCCAGAAACGTCCGAATTTGTGGAAAAATAAAAATTGGCTTTTGCACCATGATAACGCCCCTGCTCACACATCGTTACTTGTGCGCGAATTTTTGGCTAAAACCAACACAGTAACGATGCCACAGGCACCGTATTCCCCAGATCTGGCTCCCTGTGAATTCTTCTTGTTCCCAAAACTGAAGAGGCCCATGAAAGGACGGCGTTTTGCCACGATTGAGGAGATAAAGACGGCATCGAAGGATGAACTAAACAAGATCACAAAAAATGATTTTTTGAAATGCTTTGAGGATTGGAAAAAGCGTTGGCACAAGTGCATTATATCCGAGGGGGATTACTTTGAAGGAGATAAAATAAAAATTGATGAATAAATAAATATTTTTTGAGAAAAATAAAAATTCACATTACTTTTTGATCACACCTCGTACATAGGCTCGTGGTGACTGTTTCAAATCACGAAACAGATCAAGTACTTGGGATTCCAGTTATTGAAGATGGAACTGGTCAAGTCCAGGCCGATGCTGTGAAGATTCTGTTGGACGATTGGAACGTAGCTCACTTGATAAGCGCTTTGTCTTTTGAGACCACCAAGACCAACACAGGTGCAAAGAAAGGCGTGTGTGTGCTGCTCGAAGAAGCTTTAGGGAAAAAGCTCTTACATTTAGCCTGTCGTTATCATGTGTACGAGCTGCTCCTCAGAGCAGCCTTCGAAATTTGTTTTGAAAAAACATCAGGCCCGAAAGTGATGCTTTTCAAGAAGCTACAGCAGAATTGGAGAGCTATAGATCCTACAGTTTACGACAGTGGCATTAACAACCCCGTGATTGCAAGAGTTTTTCAAAATAAAAAAGAGGAACTGCTTGCCTTTGCTCAGGAGAAATTGCAGGTAATTTTAAAAATTTATTTTTTATAATGATTTAAACATTTTTTGTTGCTTATTCAAATCACTAATTCATCATTTTTATTTTGTTTTAGGTGCAATACAATTACCGCTTTGATTATTTAAAGTTATTGGAGTTGGTAATTTTATTTTTGGGTGGGGAGTTGAAGAACAAGCGATTGAAGAAACCTGGAGCATTTCATCACGCTAGGTGGATGGCAAAGGGCATCTATTCTTTAAAAATGTATGCTGTCAAAGATCAACTTCTTCGAGAAAATTTCATCAGCGACGAAGTCGAATGCCTGCAAGAAATATGCGTCTTCATCGTGGCCGTCTACTTCAAATATTGGTTCACGGCAAGTACGCCAATGATAGCAGCACGCAATGATTTGCAACTGTTGCAAGAAATCACTCGCGACGGTGTAAGTCAACGTATTTGTGAAGTAGTTTTAGATAAGTTCAAGACTCATTTGTGGTATTTAAGCGAGCAACTTATCTCAATGTCGTTTTTTGATAAGAATGTGTCTTTTGAATGTAAAAGGCTAATGGTCAAAGCAATTAGGGAACGTCCGGGCAGTGCAAAAAATTTGATTTTGAAAAGCTTTAGCGTTGAAGATTTACAAAATATTGAAAATTTGTCTTTGGATTGCTTCGTAACGCAAAACTCAATTCAATTTTTCCACATACTTGGAATAAATACTACTTTTATGGATGAAGATCCTGAAACATGGATTCAACATAAAGATTTTTTAAATGCTCGAAAAATTGTGAAAGGATTGAGCGTTACGAATGATCGTGCAGAACGTGCTGTAGCTTTGATCACAGAATTCAATAAAGTTTTGACGACAAAAGATGAAGATAAACAAAATCTTTTGCGGGTGGTAGCACAATTGCTAAAAAAATTTCCTAACTACGATAAAGAAACACTGAAGAAAGATTTTTCAGAGACTTTGTATCTTGAATGCATGTATGAATGGATATTTAGTAATTTATGAATAATAAAATTAAACTTATATATAAAATAAATAAATTATTGAGTGAATGTAAATGTATATTATATATATTTGTGAATGAAATATAATTCTTTTTATTCAAAAAAATCGTTATTAATATTAATTTATTAAACCATTAACGACGAGGTAATCAGAATTTTTACTAACTTTTTAACGTGTTTATTTATTATGTTATCAGACCAAAAAAATAATGCAATACCTCTACTCCTATGCGAAATTTGATGCTCTTTCAGAATCTGAGCTCAAAATTTCGATTAGACACCTAGAAAAAAAATATCGCCGATTTCAACGAGAAAAATGAGAAAATTTTCGAAAACAAGTTGTTTTTGCATTTTTGTTCACAATGATACCGCAAAGGTATCAACTTTTTACTATGATCAGAGGTGATCATGGCACTCGAACATTAAGAGGAATTTTTTTTCAGAAAAATTCATCGACGCATTATCTCAAAATAGCGGCGAGAATTGAAAAATTTTATACAAATCTTAATTTATTGTTTTCTTAAAAGCTATAAACTTTAGAAAAAAATGTCTAAGAACAAAAAAGTCTTAAGATTAGTCAAGGAACCATCTTAATTTTTTTCAAAAATTTTTTAGGTATTTTTGAAAAATTGGATATATGAAATTTTTCAAAATCAAAAATTGTCTTCGAAAATTTTGAAATAATTTAACAGTATTCTTTGACTAATTCTAAGACATTTTTGTTCTTAAACATTTTTTTCTAAAGTTTATAGTTTTTAAGAAATCAATAGATTAAGATTTTTAATCCATTGTTCTCTCTATCTCTCTCAATTAAGCTCTAATTGTCGGATTTTTTCGATTCGAGTTTTGTTAGCTTGCTTTGCAATCAGCTATTTAATCAACTTAATAAACATCTCCTTTTTGAAAATGTTAACAATATTTTGTCAATTGCCAAATAAACAGGTATGGCCATAAAAAGGGGACCGAAAAGTCGGGTCGAGCATTGTATCGAAGCATTTACCTGCGCGCTCGTTGTTGGGAGAGCATATGGTTGTAATTAGTTTGCAATTATTTGTTGACACCTACGTCACGTTTCTGAGATAAATTTATGGTCGCTTTTGTTTTTCTTGACTCCTGTGGTTTCGTTCAATTAACACTTGCTAGAAACTATTCTGAATTTTTCAAAAACTTTGAACAACGATTGGGCGCACTTAAAATTATTATAAAAATCTGAAAAAAACACAGTGATTCCTGATATCATTAGCTATCAATTAAGCCACCTGCCCCCAAAAAATTCAAAAATTTATTTATTCTGAACGGGACTAATGGAGCACTTTTAATGCACTACCGCAGTTATGCAATCGACAGACAAAAGTTCTAAGAAAAGATACGGCAGACTCTTGGAGACGACGGAGCTGTCGGAGGATCTGACACAGAGACAGACACTAGAAATTCTAAATTTTGATAGTCTCACAAAAACAAATGACGTCAGGAGGGCACTCATACGAGAAAAAGGTGAGTATATAGACTTTAAAATCCATATCTTCGGACCCAACAAAAACGATATCTGCATGATAGTATTTGAAACAGACAAGGACACAACCTATAGTCTGCTCAAAAAGAGCAGAATCAAACTTGACTGGGTTAATTGCCAGGTCAAGGAGAGATTGACAGTTCCGAGATGCAACGGTGCTTCAGCTACAAACACAGACGTGCAGACTAAACAAGTTCTGACAGAGGATAGTGCTGTTGGAAATGCGGCTTGACGGGCCATTCCGGAAAAGCCTGCCGGACCGAACAGCCGACATGATTCCTGTGCTCTGCAGCGCCAGTTGGGGCAGATGCACACGTTCCGAGAACGAGGGTGTTGGCGGTCTATCGGACAGCATTGGAAGAGCGTTGCGCCGAAAGCAAACCCAAAATGAAAGGAATCCAGCAAGGTAACCTACCTGCAGGTGTGAGACCATCCAGCTTGTGCTTTCACAAATAGTGAAAGAATGAGACGCCGACGTACTGATACTGAAACAGCAGCTATGGAACCCTACGTAAACAAGACGGCTGGCTTTCAAATGCCTCCGCCTCTTCTTCGTTTTTCGTTCTTTTGAGTAAAGGGTAAAGCAGCAAAAAAATAGAAGCGTCTGTAAGAGGGGAGGCTTACGTGAGAGTATGGATGGACACCATCACCTACGTCAGCGTATATCTTACACCAAACTGCACGGTGGCAGTCTTCGAAGATTGTAATAGCGTCGGCGTGCAATGCCGATATATTCACTACTATTACCAATTATTTATAAAGGGGGAAGGCAAGGGAGGCGGTGTATCGCTCCAAGCAAAGCAGGAAGGAGAACAGCGGGCAAATAATTTCACACACACAACTCGTTGACAAACCGTTTATTACAACGCACTACCTAGAGTGCCGGCGAAAGTACAAACACTTATTAACAATAACGCGCAAACTTAATCTAAGCGAGATGACCGGCACGTTAGCGCCATGTCACCTCGTTAACCGGCTCAAACAATTACGTAAATTACACACTGCCGGAGACTACGCCGGCTCGGAAAAGCCTGGCGTAGCAACGCGAACCGTGAGAATCGCCGAGGAAAGGAAGAGATACAAAGAGAGAGAGGAATCGGTGACCTGACCAATTTTGGTGGACGTCGCTGTTGCTGGCAGCCTTGAAGGTATCCCACCGGCGGCTAGGCTGGAAAACCCCTAGCTGCTGCGTGGCCGGCGACCTGGCAGAAAAGGCTGTCGGGTGTTGCCTCGATGACAGCTTCTTGCAGGGCAACTGCTGCGTCGCTGGCAGAGGAAGTCCCGTCCGGCCGATCTGCTGAGGAATGCTGACTTCTTCCGGACAAAGGGCAGGCAGCGATGGTCACCAGCTAACTCGTACGACTGGTAAGACTGATTGCTGTCGCGCGCGTCGCGTAACTCTCTGTCGCGAGTGCATGAGAGCCGGCTTCTCACACCTTCTCCCACCACTCGCCTCCTAATCGGCGGCACGCGGCAATGCCGGTCGCGACAAGTGCCGCGCGCCAAGCCCAACTTAGACTATAGTTTTTCTCTCTTTCTCTCTCTCTCTCTCTCTCTCTTGCACTCTCAATACTCGATCGCGTCGTCGCGTCCACGGCTTCTCCTTCCACTCTCGTGCGTTGCTGAAAAATAAAAGGGCAGGCATCAGGCACGTGATAACAACGTGCGCTTGATGCCGGCCGTGCGCCTTTGCCTAAGAAGGAGAGGGAGGCAAGCACACGGTGTAGGCCATGACGGGCCTACACCGTCACAAGATAAAATCGATAAGTTGGAGGATGCACTAAGAGACTTTCCGGGTGATCTTATAATTACGGGCTATCTGAACTGCAGGACGATAGAGTAGGACATGAAAACAATGGACAAATGAGGGAAGCTACTACTAGAGATGGCCGCAAGACTTAACCTGGGGGTGGCCAGCCAAGGAACGACATTGACATACAGGCAACCGAAATTTAGGTATTCAATACCTGATGCGGCGATGACTTCAAGCAGGATCTCGTCGCGGCTAAGAGAATGGCGGATGATTGAGAACTATACAGCCAGCGATAACCAACAAATTGTCTTTAAGGTATCGGATCAAGTACCATTCAACGTAACGGATAGACCAGAGATAGGATCCCCAAGTACTGGAACTTATGGAAACAGGTCAGAGATGTTTCGAAGAACTACTACAGAAGGAATCGGCATTTACCGAATGCGTTATGGAGATGATGGACACGGTCCGTGACGACCCAAATATGCTCCAGAGGGTTATTACTGGTGACAAATTATGGCTTTATAGATATGTCGTGGAAACCAAAGTTCAATCATCTCAATGGAAGCTGTCGCATGAGTCAAGACCGAAAAAAACGCGCCAAGATTGGTCGAACGTGAAAGTTTTGCTCACAGTTTTCTTTGATTACAGGGGCGTAGTACGAGGGTGGTCCGATAAGTACTTAGCCTACAAAAGAAAAACGAAAATTTTGAAAAAGTGGCGTTTTATTTTTCAACATAGTCTCCTATTAGTTCGATACACTTGGCCCAGGGATGCTCCAACTTCTTTAACCCGTCTGAAAAATACGTTTCCTCGAGGTCTGAAAAGTAGACTTCCGTGGCAGCGATTACCTCGTCATTCGACTGAAATTTCTGCCCGGCGAGTGACTTTTTCAAGTTTGGAAACAAAAAGAAGTCGCACGGGGCTTAATCTGGAAAATACGGTGGATGGGGTAGCAGTTCGTAGCCTAATTCGACCAATTTGGCCATGCCGACGGCGGAGGTGTGAGCCGGTGCGTTGTCATGGTGAAAGAGCCCTTTTTTCTTCGCCAAATGGGGCCGTTTTTTCTGCAATTCGACGTCGGATCGGTCCAATAATTCGGCATAGTACAGCCCTGTGATCGTTTTGCCCCTCTCCAGGTAGTCGACGTAGATCACATCTTGTGAATCCCAGAAAACGGTGGCCATCACCTTTCCGGCCGATGGGGCAGTCATCGCCTTCTTCGGAGCACTTTCGCCGGGTAAAGTCCACTGTTTCGACTGTTCCTTGGTCTCTGGTGTATACCAGTGGATCCATGTTTCGTCGACTGTCACGAAACGAAGCAGAAACTCCTTCGGATTGCGCTTAAACAGCGTCAGACATTGCTCTGAAGTTGTCTCACGGTTGCGCTTGTTGTCCGGAGTGAGCAAATGCGGCACCCATCGCACCGACAGCTTTCTTATGCCCAAAATTTCATGCAGGACATGACCCACGCGGTCTTTTGAAATGCCTACGATCTTAGCTATCTCGCGCACCTTCAATCGTCGATCTGCCAATACGAGATCGTGAATTTTTGTCACGTTATCCTCCGTGGTAGCCGTTTTCGGAGCAGCTGGACGTGGTTCTTCAAAAATCGACGTACGACCACGTTGAAACTCGTTAAACCAATTTTTGACGGTCGTCATTGAAGGAGAAGAGTCACCGTACACAGCATCCAAGCGCTTTTTTATTTCGCTGCGCGATTTCCCTTCCAAAAACAAGAATCGAATCACCGACCGATACTACTCTTTTTCCATTTTTCAAAAATCAACGGACACACTTGCTTTCACACGCTCTCAAAAATAAACTACAATTCCGATCCGGCTCAAATCTTGACAGTAACCATCGAGAAGGTTGTACTACGTGATAGAATATTTCTTTTGCGAGAGTGGTGCCATCGTGCGGTGAGGCTAAGTACTTATTGGACCACCCTCGTATATCATGAGTTCTTGCCACAGGGTAGTACGGTCAATAAGGAATATTACCTACAAGTTATGCGCAATTTGTGCGAAGCAATCCGCCAGAAACGTCCGGATTTGTGGAAGAACAAAAACTGACTTTTGCACCATGATAACGCCCCTGCTCACACATCGTTGCTTGTGCGCAAATATTTGACTGAAAATAACACTAATGGTGCCGCAGCCACCGTATTCCTTAGATCTGGCCCCTTGTGACTTTTTCCTGTTCCCAAAATTGGAGAGGCCCATGAAAGGATGACGCTACGCCACGATTGAGGAGATAAAGATGGCATCGAAGGAGGAGCTGAACAAGATCACAAAAAATGATTTATTACGTGCTTCGAGGATTGGTAAAAACGTTGGCACAAGTGCATTATATCCGAGGGGTATTACTATGAAGGAGATAAAATAGATATTCATGAATAAATAAATAATTTTTGAAAACATAAAATTCACGATACTTTTTGAACAGATCTCGTATATGAAAGGGTGAATAAATGTAAGTTGACAGAAATGACGAAACACAGATTAGAAAATAATTTGAAGACAAAAAGAGACTATAACATGGTCTTTCCAGCGTGAAGTAGTGCTAACGCAGTTTCCTGCTGGAGAGCGACTAACGGTGGATGTTATTACTTTTTGCTGGACGGTGTACTTTCCGACAAAGAGAAGCAGGTTATAGACAGTCAATAAGTTCTTGAAAACTTGGAGGTTTCTGGCGATTGAACGATAGATCGCTTGAAGCAGCCTGTTCTGAGACGATTCGCGAGTCTCATTGTCACGGCGAAGCGGGTGTGTAGGCGAGTAGCTCTCGCGAACCGCTGTCAGGAACTATGAACAGGATTTTTCCTGTTGTTAACCATCAAAATAATAATAATAATAATGATAATAATATTCTATTATAATAAATAATAATATTACAATTAATAGTAATATTCAAAGCTATTCGGAATTTAATAAAAAATGAATTAATTTATTCGTAGGATTATACTTTCGATTGGCTTTGACTTCTGATATTAATATTGTAGGATTCATAAAAATAGAAAACTAAGAAGAAAAGAGATTGAAGTATACATGCTTCAACCGACATTTCCAATAAATCTTAAAAGATATCAATCTTTCCATAACTCTCTAAAAATAATTCGTCCAATTTTAGATGATCATGTTTCTTAAAAAATACTCTCATAAATTGGAATGCAGAATAAAAATAAAATGATGAACAAACAATGCAAATAAATATATCTTACCAGTAGTAACACATATCAGCTCGGTATCTGATCCTTTTGTTTGAACAATACCCGCTAAAACCTTACGTCGAGCATGCTGTGGTTTATTTTGCATCAATTCTGTGAATTTTTGATTCACTAACTTCCCTATCTTATCAGCTAAAGTTTGTGGTAAACTCATTCGCTCTTGCCACTGACCAGAATTCACATAATTCGGTAGCACTTTAAGTGAAACTGGCATATAAAATAGAGTACTATGAACATTTCGTAATTTAGCAAGTGCCGCTTTGCTCGCCGCGGCCTTAGCTAATTTTTTACTTGGTCCTGTTCCTTCGAAAGTTTCTCCATCAATTGTTATAGCCACGGTAAATCTAGAATAGCTTTCACCTGTATCTGATATACATTTATATACAACTCCCGGATAGAGTTCATTAATTAAAGCTACGGGACCCTTATCGAAATATTTATTTGTACTTTTAGGCTCCTGAGGTAACGTTTTGAATGTATTTATCATATCCTTTTCTGTAATATCACTAGTAAAATCAGGTTCTGCAGTAAAATTTGGAAGAGCTAAAGTAATTGCTTGATGAACTTCAGGAGTATTTCTGAATTGAACAATATTTCTCAATGCAAGTTCTGCTGCGGCATGTTTTGCCATCTTTTTTGTACGCCCTTTACCTTCGTAAATTTGTCCGTCAATCTGAACAGCAATAGTAAATATTGGTGCATGTGTAGGACCAGATTGAGAAACAACTTTGTAAACAGCTCCAGATTTGAGTTCATTTAGAGCACATACAGCATTCTTAGGTTGAAGGTTTTTGTGTTTCTTCTTCATATGAGAAAGCTCCACTGAAAAAATAGAAATTTTAAATGTTATATTATATGCACTATATTTACTATTATAACAATTAATAATTGAATCTAGTTAGAATATAATTAACTATAGTTTCAATATAACAAAAATAAGTTACCGTATCCTAAAAGTAAATAAAAATATAAAGTCTCTCAACAATCTTAAAACTATTTGAAAAAGATACATTGGGTTTTTTCAAAAAAAAAAGTTTTTGTTCTAACATTCGAACTTTAAATATTAATTCGAAATCGCGAGAACAGTCCGTCTCAACCGGAAATTTACACGATTCGACCAGTTGTAGCTGTAAAAGCATGTATATATAAGCGATTCTTCTATAACTTACTCGTTTTCTAGAACATTTATTTTGCGTAAATTAATTTTTTCAAACATAATCTCAAAAGAAAAACGTTTATGTAAATTTCACTGAAAAATTAGAGGAAAAATATTTGTTCGTCTATGTTTGGAAGTGCTAGGGATTCCATAATGACATTGAGAACTACCATAATACATCGAATTGAATAACTAATTCGAAATTCTAACTTGCAAAAATAAATTAATCTTCCGAAAACTAACTTTTAGAGGACATTGTGTTAATAGAAAAACTCTGGATTTAATAAGCGCACTCTATTTTATTCAAGAAAAAGAAACGTGTACATTTTCACAATTTTTCATAATAAAAGCATTTACAATGAATAATTAGTGAAGTTCTAAAATAACCAGTTTTGAATTTTATTTATTTATTACCAGAATACATATACATTAATTACATAATCGCAATAAACATACATACATTACACAATGAATAAATTGTGTAATCCACCAGAGGAAATAGTATTCCTGTTTGCCGTTCTGGACATACTTAAACTTAAAACTAATAAAATAAAATAAAAGTAATGAAACAAAAAAATATATATTTCTATAGTCCTCTTGAAATTTGATAATCAAAAACTATCAAGACAAGCAAACTATTATAATTCAGTTAATGAATTTCATAATGTTACACACTTATCACCAAAATCGAATGAGCATTGTTCTGGCTGTAGTTCTATTGCTGTAAGTTGATTTTCTGTCACTTGCGTAGCAGATTTTCTCTATGTGATTAAGTCTGGCTGGACATGTAAGTCCCACTGCACATGCGTCCCTATAACGGGACATGCTTTGATGTTGTTGAGAAGAGTAGCACTTACGGTTTGCGGTGAAGACTATGTCATCAACAACTAGGTTGGAATTTTTGTCCGTAAATAGAATTGGTATAAATTTGGGTACCTTGTACTCATTTGCAGAAGTAAAGAATAGCTTTATTATTGCCTAGATAATTGATGTCACCATAAGTAATTCTAATGCAATTTGGTTGTTCTATTGCCTTGCCTGGGGCTGACTCAACTTTGTTTGTTATTGCTTTAATGTTGTTAACTTCAGTCATTTGGTCTATCATATGCAAAATCGTTTCTATAGGATTATGTTTTGTAATGTTTTTATCAGGTGATGTTTCCGGTTCTGAGCGTGCTTTTAAAAATGTTATTGGTTTAACACCCTTAATGTAGGGTTTATAGGAGTCGTCATTGTCTATATCTAGTATAGTTTTATTGATTGTTATATTATGTGATTCAGTGAATTTATTGGTTAGCTTAATTATATTTTCCATTTCTTCAGTTGGTCTGTTTAGCATTTTTTTATAATTTTAAATGGTTATTCTAAAGTATGATCTATTATTATTTAGGTTAAACTACCTTGAGCACATATGTATGTTCTAATATCTAGTAATATGTTGTTTGGGAAAATCGTATCCTCATGAACTTCCAACGTCAGATACTCAATTTCATTTTGCCATTTTCCAATGATATGAGTAAATTATTGCAATTCTATTTATCTTTCTTAGTTTTCTTACTTGGTGTAATAAGTTTTATGGGTTCTGTTATATCCATAATTTGAGTTTTATTTTCCTAGTTTGTAAATTTTCTATTGATTTAAATTCTTTAGGTAATTTATTAAATAATGTAATAGCCCTAATATAACTGTTTTTGATACTGATTTGTCTCAATCTTCTTGGTACTTGTAGGCTACTGTTTTTTGTTTTCTTTTCTTTATTATTGTATGTTATAGAAAGTTCATCGTTATGGTACAGTAGTAATTTTAATGTGAAGGTTTTTCCTACATCAAGAAGTTATTTCTCAACGATGAATTTATTTTTATAAACTATTTTAAGTAATCTGTATAATCAAAAGTACTTTATGTAGTCTTGTCTATGAATTACTTTACCTTGTATAGAAATATTCAAGTTTTTGTGTATGTTATTACAGTTATTACCAAATTAAAGATAGGCTGTTTTATCAATGTTTAATGATAGTCTGTTTAAGGCTAACTAGTCACCTACTTTTCATAATTAATTATTCATCATTCTTTCAACTTCTATCTAACTCCTACCGGATGCGACGACTGCTGTATCATTTGCAAAAGTAGGATAGAATTTTTTGACATATTCAAAATAATATCATTTATGTAGAGTAGGAAAAGCAGGGGTCCTAGGATCGTTCCTTGTGGTATTCCCGTGTATATTGTTTCAGGTTTACTAATGTGATTATTTACTTTCACAATTTTATTTCTGTTGGTGTGGTAACTTTTGACAAAATTATAAGCTTTTCCTTGTATTCCGTAGCAGTATAATTCATTTAGCATAAATCTTGGTAGTAGGTGTGATCTACTTTATCAAATGCTTTAGCTAAGTCAAGGAAGGTGATAATGATACGATATTCTAGATCGAGTTGATTGTATATTATATTCGTTATATGGTAGAGTGCACATTTTGTACTTTTATTTTTCTGGAAACCATATTGTTTGATAGAAATTAGAATGCAATTATTTACAAAAACTAGTTATTCTTTTGTGCATTAGTTTTTCAAAAACTTTACGTAGCTAAGTTCGATATAAGTGATATGGGCCTGGAAATGTTTTTCTTTGTATTTGTGTATGGGAATTACCTCTACTTTTTTAAGTTTTCACAAACGTAAAAATCTTATAGACAGTAAAAGTGTTCACAAACGTACCCTTCCCTTAGAAAAATACTAAAGGGATCAAGTCACGGTGAAAATTAAAAATAATAGGATAGGTAGAGTAGCAGTGAAGTTGGTAGAAGGCAGATGAAAAGGCCGGGAACAAACACTTCGAATTTCTTCTTCCCCGAAGAACACCCTGGATTATGTGTCGCTCAGTCCTCTCGATGTTTGCCCAATAGTGGACTCCCGGTGGAAATGAGTATGGATGATACCTTGACTGTATGGTCTCGATGTAATCTGGAGAGTTCAGTCTACTCTAAGCCACTGTTAGAGTAAGAAAAAGTAATTGACGACGATGCACCTACTTTTATACAGAGGGCTGAGGGATAAGAGAGCTCTTTGATCCTCCCTTCAGTCCCATTGGAAGGAGGTGAAATTGGCCCGACAAGTGTCGCCCCCCATTCGACCATTACTAGCATCATAGAGGGAGTGCGTGACGTCAACACCCAATTAGCGGCTAGTTGAGACTTGTTCAATAAATAGATAACAAGTATCACAAACAATCGTGTTGTGAGTTAACCAACCGCAGGGCTTGTTCTCGAAATACATTGCCAGGGTATGGCTGACGACAAAAACATTTAGAGATAATATTTGCAAAACAGTGACGACACACTCTCTTCACCTTTGACAACACGGATTGACAAGAAAAAAGTCCAATTTAGCTATTCATGTGAACACGATCGACAAATAGGAAACACGCGCATCAGCATCAATCAGCGAACAATGACAAGTGTTCACATGTGACCCACAATTACCAACGCAATGTGATAGTAGAATTGGCCGGAAAAACAAAAAAAAATTATTTATACATGAAAAAAAAGCAATCCAAACCGAGGAAACGTCCTCGCAATTAAACCAAAAAAACGGCCTAAACAAAGTGTATCTGGCCATTTTTCTTTGTCTATGCTAGTGTTTATTATGTTGACCAGGGGTGTTGAGATGAAACTTAATAATAGTTTAAGTACTTGTCAGCTTATTCCGTCAATACCACCTTTTTTGATTTTCATTTTATGGACTATTTCTTGTATTTCACATATATTTGTTGTCTTCAAAAATATAGTTTTGTTGTTCATCTCTGGCATTTCTATGTTTTTGTTGTTGGGTGTATTGATTTTATTACTTAAGTCTTTTCCCACGTTGCAGAAGATTTCGTTCACTTTATCGGCTATTTTTTGTGTCTCATATTTAAATATTGTTATCAGTAATGAAATCGATAATATTAATTTTTTTTAGTGTTTTTCCCTAATTATTGTCTATAGATTTCGAGGATTGTTGGTAATGAGGTTAATGTTCTGAGCAATTTATTGTTTTTGCAAAATTTATTAATTTGTAGAAATTAATTTTTGTATTGTTATTAATCTGCATTTTAATGGAATTCTTTTTTAATGGAATTAAATGTTGTTAAGTAGGTAAGTATTGTATTTAATATTTTCTGGTTTTCTGAAAAAATTGTCTATACAGGGGCCCTTACTATTATCATCAATGGAAGGTCGGATGATGGAGTTGTATCCTGGGCAGTAATCACTTTCTAGTAAAAGTTGTTGAAATTCTTGGTCTAGTATTCTTGAGTTAATGTGTCACAATTGAAATCGCCAACTAATATACAATTTTTCTTATTTTTATGTATTGCGACGGGACCCTGGCTAGAATAGCCGGCCCTGCCTGGTTCGCTCTCTCTCTCTCTCTCTCTCTCTCTCGCATCCTCGCTGCTTCACTGTTGCCCTGGTGAGCGTTTGAACTTACGAACCAATACCGATGCTTGCACCTCTTTATTTCAGGACCAATACCTGAGCCGGGCATCGTCATTTGGAGCCAATTGGGAGCGACAGCGACTGCGGCAAGAAGAAGAGAGAGAGAATGACGCGTCGCGAGTAGAGAGTAAGCGAGAGCGAAGCCGTCGGTGTTGCTCGAGCCGACGCGCGAACGATGAGGGGGAGAATTCGAGCCGAGATTCAGAGTTAGACAGATCGTTTGATGGCCGAGCGTGCGCACGTGAAAGAGAACAAATCAGACAAAGAAGCAGAGAAGGATAAGCAGATTGCAGCATGAAAAGGACTTCCAACGACGCTAGCATCGTGGAAGCCAAATCCGAGCCTGCCAGCAGTCCAGCAGTATTTACTGCCTGCAGTTCCTGGAGCAGTTTCTGCCAGCAATTACTAGCTACAGTTCCTGCCAGCAATTACTAGCTACAGTTCCTGCCAGCAACTACGAGCAACAGTTCCTGCCAGAAATTATCAGCTACAGTTCCTGCAAGCAATTACCAGCAACAGTTCCTGCAGCGGCATCAGCGGCGATTCCTGCCAGCAGCTTCACCAGGCCAGGTCGTCTCTCTTTCCCTCTCTCTTTCTCTCTACATTCGTGAGTGCGCGACGCGTTGGCGAAGTGGTCGCGATATTCCGCGAACACGACGAATTCCACGATTGTAACGAGTCCCTCCTTTGTACTCTCTCAAATCATTGTACCGTGCCCCCGTGCAATTGTCCGCACGAGCGCAGGTACGCGGCGTTGAGGACGACGCGTGAACTCGCGTTGTCGCTCTTTATTGTTAAAAGTCGAGAATAAATATTGTAAACGGTTATCGCGAGTGATTATTGTGTGCACCTTACAATCCTTTCCTCTCAAGCTGAAGCCCAAAATGCTAATTTAGTGACGAGGCTCATCGTCATCGCTCAGAAAAGCGAAAGAGCCTCCCTTACCTTCCCCTTTAAAAATAATTTGTGATACGACGCTTGGGCACGGGCCTCTGCATTGTTCGTGGGAATTATCATTCCCCATAACGCGTTAGATTTTTAATCATCAGTGTCACAGTATTAGCAAAAGGTTTTTTATGCTTGTTAGAAATTCCTTTTTGTGCATGTCGTGTAATTTGGATGATTTCAGTGGTTTCTGTAATTTCATTGTTTATATAGACTACAACACTATCTGATTTATTCAATTTGTCAATTCAATTTGTCAATTCAGCTCTTCCTCTATTGCTGCGCTGTCCGCTTCCATAGCTATCTCTTCTCCTGCTTTGGGGACTCTACCAGGGGACAATTTCAATTATATAACATAACCATT
Organism: Phymastichus coffea; assembly: GCF_024137745.1. NCBI lineage: Eukaryota > Metazoa > Arthropoda > Insecta > Hymenoptera > Eulophidae > Phymastichus > Phymastichus coffea. The sequence continues at coordinate 3,487,292 of NW_026706823.1, forward strand.
TATATTGAAAAACTGATGATAATCAAGATTTTATGATTCTGTGCACACTATAATATTCGGTTTTCTTTTCTAAGCTATTAATGAAAGTTAATAGTTTATTATAATTAACATTTAAGCTACGTATATTTACACAAAGTATTACATCATTTTCTGTTTTTAACAATTTATTTAAAGTGGCTGTGCTGTTGGCATTTATTTCATTCGTGATAATTACGTTGTCGGACTCTATTATATTATTCTGATTATTTTATTGTTACCTGCTGAGCTTGATGTAGATAAAGAGACGATTATCGCACTGCTGTTAATTCTGAATAGCATATTCGTTACCTCGCGTTGTGAATTATTGCGCTCTACTTTACCAAAAAATCTTTGATAATCATTGGGTAATCTGTGATGTCAATTAATGATGTCAAAAACCTTGCAATTCTGATAGCCTATGAAAATTCTATTTTTGTTTTCTCTTATGTGTTTGTATAAATTGGCTGGTACTTCAAGTATTGCTGTACTAGTTTTTGTTCTTTCATTTGTGTAGATGTGTCAAACATTTCTCTTCATAATTAGCAACATTTCTTCGGTTTATATCTATTTCAACATCTTTCTCGTTAGTTGTAATTGATTTACTAATACCTGTGACTTTGAGTGTTGGTTTTTTGATTTGTTCTTTTACTACTTTGCATGATTTGGAGAGTTTGTTAGTTAAAGTATCTTCTAATTTGTTAACATTTTCTTCATTCATACAGTTAATAATTTTAGTATCTTTGTTTTTAGAAATTACTCTTTTAATTTGTATTGTTTTGTCTGTGACCAGATAATGAGCTATTGTATTTTCTAAATTCAAATTATCATCATTATTTATTATTTTATAACTAGTCTAGGTACTCTTTTATTTTTAGGTTTGTTTTTTGCAATAATCTGTGCATATATGTTTTTTAAATTGTTACTCGTTTTATTTTGTCTTTCTTTCGTGAGCAATTCTTGTAGTAATTCGTTCTTTTCTTTACTTTCTTTGTAAAGTTCTTTTAATAAGTTATTTTCTAGTTTTAATGCATGTAATTCATAATAATTTTTGAAAGTAGTTATTTCCATTATTTGACCATCTGAATCTTGTTTTTCATGTCCTATTTCGTTTAGTATTTCTTGTCTAATTTGTTCTCTACTTACAGTTTTTATTTGTGCTATGAATTTTGCTGCTTCTTCTATTAGTGTGCCATATGGTAGCTGGAGGTTAGTTTCAGGTCTGTATGGTCTTGACATACCACAAAAGAGTTGTTTATTATTTTAATTAAGCTGCCAGCATTTATTTCTACCACTATTTCTGATGTGAGATAGAAATTTCCACAAACTATGCAAACTACTGCACCTACTTTTACATTAGAATGATATTTGTAGTGCTTAAGGAGAAAAAGATAATCTCACTAGATGGAAAAGAGAAAATAAATGACAATTGAAAAAACGATTTTTTGTTAGATATATACACATTTGTTAGTTTAACTTGTATTTCTTGCTTAAAATCATATAAAAATATTTTATTATACCTTATACTATATACAATATAGTATATAATAATATAATACAATATAATTCGGTCAAAAAATAATATACGTATCAGATAGAGCAGTAAGTCAATATAAAAATAAGTTCAATTTTATCAAAATTAAAAATATTTTATCAATAGTAAAAACCGAGTGGAATTTTGACGTGAATTGCTATGGAAAAAGTACTTGTATGGCATAGGAGGGGGTTAAAAAGTCTTGCTCGAAATGCTGGTATAAAGGATAAACTTGTTGGGAATGCGTTGAAATTATACAAATGGACAAGCAATGCCCAAAACTAATTTGATGTACTGCAGTAATAAAGATCACGCGGAAATTGAAATAGAATTAAGAGATAGGTTTAATAGAGCTGAGACTATATCAGATACACTAGCGTTCGATATTTTCATTCCCTTAAATGACGAAGATACGTTAAGACTCAAGTGTAAAAGACTTTAGAATCTTTTGAGTATAAATTAAGAAGGATCAGAAAATAATTCAATATTAATAAATATTAATAAATAAAGAAATAAATGTTTTTAATACGATCACTGATTAATAACTGTGGGACTTAAGTGCAGCTAAATGCAGAAAGAAAATAATATTAACATTCATTTCTCATTTTCTATCCTTCTTTAAAAAAATTATGGACAGAATTTCCTCCCCGACATCCAGCGTCGTAATTGATCGAGCGTCAGTGATGAAAATCCGATGACGCTACAAAAAATTTCATTTTCACGAAATCGTATCATATCTATATCGTTTATACAGCTATAACCGAGAAGCTATGGGAATGCCGGCTGTGAATCTTGATCATAGTTATATAAACAATATAGATACGATACAACTTCATGAAAATAAAATTTTCTGTAGCGTCATCGGATTCTTATCACTGTCGAGCGTTCATTCAAAAAGCGCGAAAATTTTTTTTATTTTAGTGTATCAATGATCAAATTTTTATTTTTTTTTTAATAGAAAACAAAAATTATATCATTTGAATGGATAATGTTTGAAATAAGAATAAAAGAATGACATCAATTCGATGTAATTTATTTTTATCATGGATAAATAATAAAGCCAATTATGTACTTTCATTTCAAACTGAAAAAATCACTGTTTAATTTAAAGTGACAAAAAAAATAGATGACAATGTTGTATTTCAACATGGCCTCTTGAGTGTGCTTTTATGCGGCGAAACGCTGAACACCTGCGTTTCATAATTATATAAATTTCTAAGTATTTGTGCAAGTAAATATACTCTGTTATAAGATGTAAGATAAATTAGTTCAGTTATCAGAAGTTGCATGAATTTCTCAAAGAAACCATGGCTGAGGTAGATGTTGATAGAAAGTCAAATTTCTATTTATAGTGTAATATTTAGTCTCATGAAATAATTATTAACTATTTATATTATTATTTTTAAAGTAAGAGAGATGACTGGAACTATTGTTGAAGTATTCGCCCCACAAACGTCACATAAATCAACAACACATTTTTATTTTATTTTGCTCTACTACAATAATTTATAGTAAGTAATTTCAAAAGGATCATAGGTTTAAAAAATAATGACCTCTGAGCGATGGCATGATATTCGTGATCTGATTGGCGGAAAGGTAGTCATGTGGGTTACCAGCATGTATCAGTATGCATGCGTACGTGTTTAAAATTAGTATGTATATTATTAGCACAGCAATATTGGCTAGTGTGTTCATTGTAAAATGTCTCTACATCCTATTATATTCTCACATTCCTACAAAATTCTGATTCCAAAACTTATGACGTTAATGGCAAATTAGTGTTTGGTATGATACATGTGAATTATTGAACAGAATTATGTAACATTGTTATCTAATTTTTATAATGCTTTAGGAATGTTTGATGCAGGTATTGATGCTACTCATGTAAATACCCTGTTGATAAGTATTGATATGCATGGTATATCGCCAAAAGCCTTAATAAGATACGAAAGAGAAGTTGGAACTGCTCTTGAGCAAGTGGCAACCGAATCGCGTATTGAGGACATTGAATTAGAGAAGAAACTAACATTGAAACATGAGCCAGAATAGTTAGAGTAAGATTAAGTAGATTCTGTCGAGAATATGAATGGTGATAATCAATCCTGTAGGATGAATTTCATATAACTCGTATCTTCTATGTTATCAACAGATTTATATATAAGTTAATTGTAAATATTGTCACAACCAACATGAATGTGACTCGGTATTTTAAAATCAATATATTTCTAATGATAAGTTCCAAATCTATACTATACTGTTACAACGATGACTATTTTTATACACTAATGATTTATATTTATATACAGTTTTTACAATAATTATACTAAGATTTAGCAACGATGTTGTTGATAATAATTATAAATAGTGTAACGGGGTAAGACCGATTAATTAATTAAATCGCGCTATCACGCTAAAGAGACGCGCGTAAATAATTATGCTCATTCACGAAACGAAGAGCATGTATAGAAAGTCGCCAGTCAACCAGTAATTCGTCTTATCGAGAAAGGTGTAAACAACCTATATTCAATCGGGAGTGAGTAGAAGCTATGAGGTAAAAGCGGATCGAAAAACACTTGTTAGTAATATGGATGGTATCCTTTATTATTCCTCAAAATTCACAAAAGGTCGGCCCGCGCATTTGTTTACATGAACGCTCGCTCGTCGACAACACGCTTTACCGGTACACTCGCTGCTCTTTGTTGTTAGAGCCGTTACATGCACGCATCGAATGTTAGCATCAAATTATTATTCATATGATCGCGATCGCGAAATTAAGCTGGCCAGCTTACCTTATACTTGCAGACGATCGGAGAAAAACGGCGACAACTCGCACAGCACGGAACAGTTTATTATTGTTTTGCTCGCGGATCGCGGATACGCGCACACACTGGTTTCGCCCTCGATGGCGAAACCGCACACACTCTCTCTCTCGTCCTGATCTCGAACAGTCGGGTGGATGACACCTTGACGGCTGCAATTCCGGATCACTGGCTGCTGCTGATTTGGGGTGCGTAGCTATCAAGGGCACAGGAAATGGCAAATGCGGTAGCGAAAACGGGCGGACACGACAATGGTCTATGCTTCACTGGTTCAAATTCTGTCGCGCGCGTTCCGTCTGCTCGCGTGCCGAATTCCTTCGTTACCTATTTTGTCCCCCCGGCAGGTGCTGCCCTCACAGGCAGCAATTAAGCTAAATAGTCAGCGCAAATTTGACGTTTACCGTCACAGCCCCCTTCCAGTCTGGACCTATAGGGTCCTCAACGATAATTCTATTAGCGCTGCCTTTTCCGAGGAGAAGAAGAGGAAGAGTAATAAAGGGTTATAGTCCAAGTGATGTTAAATTCGTGCTTTATTGAGCGACAGGGCGATATATCGGTGGCCCTGCCCACGGGGGCAGGGCATCATCACCTAGCTGGTCTTGGTGGCAGTTCTTGGCCCTGGTCGTCCAACGGGGGTCGGCCGCGCGCCTCCCACCCCAGCCTCTCTTGGACCAGGTCGGTGTGTTGTCGCACGCGTGGGCAGCGGTCCGTGCGGGTCACCCCGGGGTAGTGGCATACGTTGCACCCTTCCCACTGAGCGCGGGAAAGGGTGCCCCGTGGGAGGCCTCGCTCTCTGGGGGTCAGAGGCAACCCGTTTCTACGGTTCGGGGCGGACCACAATGGTCTTTCAACCGTGGAGTCCGCACCCGCGGGGCCTAAAACCACGTTGGGATGGGCCCCGTTGCTTGACCGCCCTGGCTCCCGTCCACATTTACCACCAGGTTTACCCCGCACATTTGCGGGCCCTGGTGCGATGTAATCCCCGACCTGGTTTCCGGAGCCGTTGTCCTGGCTCCGGCGATCGGAGACTGGGGGAGGCTCGTGGGGTCGCCACCCGCCGGGCCCTCGATGGCCTGGTGGAGGCGCTGCTGGACCTCCCTTAGTGACGACGCGAACTGGCGACGGCGGGACACCACTTTCTCTCAATGATCTAGATCATCTGGGTGGTGCCCCGCGGCTGTGTACGCGTATTACTCGGCGTACACAGCCCGTTGGAGGGCGTTGAGGGTCGTCCAGCCTCGCTCGACTTCCCTCAACCCCTCGACTATCTCCTCCCAGGTCCTTTTGCCAGACGGTGGTGTCTGGCTCGGGAACCTGGGGGGCCAGGTCGCGTCGGGGGCACCCTCTTCCGTTTGGGTGCCCACGGATGTCGTCGGGGCCCTCATGGGGATGGGTCCCGCTGGGGGTCCAGACGGTGGCGCGGCGTCGTCGCGCGTGATGCCGGGTGTTGTGGTCGGCGTCGTGGAGGTCTCCTCCATCGGGAGCTCTTATATGAGCACGGATGACGAGCTCTCGTGAGCTCGCACCCGTGCTCGCTCCTCTTCCTCCTTCTTCGTGGCGAGCAGGTGGAGTGCGGCGTGCACCACCCCCTCGACGGCGGGACCTAAGTCCAAGTCGATGAGGGCGGCTGCCGCTTGCTCGAACTGTTCGAGCGTAATCTGCATCCTGTAAATGTCCAGCAAGTTAGTATCCTGAAATAATTTTGGATATCGAAGGTGGGCGCCTGTTCGGCTGCCCAGGGCCTTCGTCGCCGGAGTCGAAGGTGGGGTCCTTGGCGTCGGTCTCCCAGGTCCTTCGTTCGCCGTGTATCATGCATTCACGGTTGTCGCTTTCGGTGGTCTGCCCCTCTTCCTCTTCACGATGATGGGAGGAGGGGCTCGTGTTGTTTGTCGATGTTATGTAGTGTGGGGAGTTCGTGCGGACTTACGAGGTCTTCCTCGTGGGCGCTTCGTCGGGTTAGTAGGAGGGATATCTAGCGGGACTCGGCTGGGGGGATTACGGCGAGTACGGCGAGGTGATTGCGGAGTTGTCGCGTCGTCATTTCGGAGTGTATTATCTGAAGTGTCGGCGCTCCCGTTTCCGTGTATCGATGTATCGCTCGCGTTGGGCGGGGCGCTCATCGCCTCGGTTCCCTCGGTGGTAGCGGTCTCGTCGTCGCCTCGTGTTCGAGTCCCATTTTCCGGTATATCGTCACCTCGTCCATAATAGGGTTTGAGGTCCTTAGCGTGTATTAGCTCCGTGACCTCCTGTTGGTTGGCAAGGCGATATGAGTTGGCACCGAGTACCTTCGTGACGATAAAGGGGCCGATGAATTTGGGTGCTAGTTTCGCGGAAATGCCCTGTGCCGCGCAGGACAGTATGCGATTCTTTTTCCACACCCAATCACCTTCTTTAAACCTGTGGTCCCTGTGCTTGGCATTGTAGTTCTTGGACTGCCTCAGGGACTCATCCGAGGCGCTCTCGTGAGCTTGCTGAATGGCGGAACGGCTATTCTGCATGTGCTCGTTCCATTGCCCGATTCGAAGCAAACTCTCCTCTTGCTCGGCGAGCTCGTCCATCCGTTTCCGGAGAGTATTCGGGGCTCCCGGTTGTCTGCCGTAATTGAGCATGGCCGGACTAACCCCGGTAGAACTATGGACGGCCGTATTCAACGCGAACATGAGTTCGGGTAGCGCTCGGTCCCATTCCGTATGATTCCCCTGCAGATACGACGTTATCATCGTCTTCAAGGTGCGGTTAACCCTTTCCGTAGGGTTAGCCTGCGGGGTATAGGTTGGGGTGAAGGTCCGTTTTATCCCCTGATCTCTCAGGTACCCGTCCACCAACTGATTACGGAACTCGGTGCCGTTGTCGGACAAGAAGATCTTTGGTGTGCCGAAACGTAGGATTATTCGCTCCCGAAGTTCCTTCACGATCGTCTTGCCGTTAGCACTACGTATGGGTATACATTCGACCCATCGTGTGAATACGTCGATGAACACCAGGACGTATTCGTGCCCTCGTGGGCTCTTCGGAAAGGGTCCGGCGATGTCGCCCGCGACCACTTGCCAAGGCATAGACTATGTTCGGTCCTGCATGAGCCCGCGCGGCGGTCGCTGCTCGACCTTGCACTGTTGGCAGACCTGGCACTTTCGGACGTATCCCTTCACATCCGTGTACATTCCCGGCCAGTAATAGGACTGGGTGACGCGGGCGAAGGTCTTCTCGCGTCCTAAATGTCCTGCCGTCTCTAGGTCATGATTTTCGAACAACACCGCTTTGCGTTCTTCCGGGGGTACGACGAGTTTCCATTCGTCGCCATATCGGTCTCCTCCTTGATGATCGTAATTCGGCTTCCGGTGATACATCACCCGGCCGACAACCTTCCAATTCGGGTATTGTTCTGGTTGGCTCTCGACGCGTCGGAATTGATCCGTGTACCAGGCGCTGTCCCTTGGCTTCGGCTGGTTCATTGAGCCAACCTCTGCCCTCGTGGGCTCGAAAGCGTGTGATAAGGCGTCGGGCAATACATTGTCTGCCCCCTTTCGATATTCGATCTCGAAAGTATGGTCTTGAAGTTGTAAGGCCCATCGGGCGAGACGTCCAATTGGATTCTTCAGGTTGTATAGCCATTTCAGGCTATTGTGATCAGTTACCACCCTGAACGGGTACGCTTCTATGTATGGGCGAAACTTCTGGATGGCCCACACGACCGCCAAGCATTCGCGCTCCGTAGCTGAGTAGTTTTGCTCAGCCGGGTTAAGGACTCTGCTAGCGTACTCTATGATTCGGTCGCCGTCTCCTGCTTTTTGTATCAGGACGGCCCCGATTCCGGTAGCGCTAGCATCTGTCTCCAGCACGTACTGCCCATCGGGTTCTGGTAATCCCAGGCATGGTGCGGACATCATGAGTGCCTTAATTTTGGCGAAGGCTTGTTCCTGTTCCTCTCCCCACACATATTCGCTCTTTTTTCCTGTTAACCTCGTTAACGGTTGAGCGTGTGTGGCGAAGTCAGTCAAGAATCTGCGGTACCATGAAGCAACCCCCAGGAAGGTGCGCAGCTGTCGCACGTTTCCTGGCCGTGGGTACTCCATGATAGAGCGCACCTTTTCGGGATCTGGCCTGATCCCCTCGCGGTTGATCAACAGGCCCAGGTATTTTGGCTTCAGACTTGCAGAAGACGCTTTTCTCTCGATTAATCGAGAGGCCAGCTTCGCACACCCTGTCCAATACGGTTTTTAGATGTCGTAGGTGATCCTCGAAACTGGACGATACCACTATGATATAATCCAAATAGGCGAAGGCGAATTCGCCTAATTCGGGACCGATCACACTAACGATCAACCGCTGGAAGGTGACACCGGCGTACGAGAGACCGAACGGCATTCGTACGAACTGGTAATGTCCCAGTCCGGGTACGGTAAAGGCCGTGATCGGCAGAGATTCGATCTTGAGTGGGATCTGGTGATACGCGCTACTGAGGTCGAGCGTGGATATATAGCGCGCGTTTCGCAAACGCCTTAATATATCTTGCATAAACGGCAAGGGATACGCATTCGGTTCGGTGACTTTGTTGACCTTTCTGAAGTCAATACAAAATCTGTACGAACCGTCCTTCTTGCGTATCATGACCACTGGGCTCGACCAGCCACTGTCGGCTGGTTCGATTACCCCTTGGGTTAACATTTCCCTTACCAGTTTAGGCATTTCCTGCTCGACCTTGTGCGATACCGGGTAGTAACGCTGTTTAATTGGCTTCGTATCACCGACCCGAATCTCGTGTTCGATGCCTGCCGCACATCCCAAGCCCGTCGGGGCTCGGGATAGGGCCTCATCGATGGTCTTCTGCAGCATGGTCTGTTGTGTAGCCGTAACCTCGGCTAGTCCGATTGTGGCTAATCTCGGACCAGCCTCCAAGCTAGCTACTTCTAGCTCCATTTTGGCCTGCGATCCCTTGAACAGCAACGTGTTATCGTATGGATCAAGTACCGCTCTGAACAACCTGACGAAGTTCACTCCTAAAATACATTCTTCGACGAGGGTAGGGAGGATGGCTACTCTCGTCGGCATCGTCAACCCTCCCACGGTGAAAGGTAGCATGGCGTGTCCGACGATCGTTAACTTACGACCGTCTGGTAATCCTGCTGTTCCCGCGTGGGTGGTGTCCAATCTGACGCCCAGCACAGACGCTATTTGTAGAGCATTACTACCCATGGCTGTGGTGGAAGCTCCCGGATCATAGAGGGCCCGTATTTGGAAGTCCCCTATCTTCACCGGTAGCCACCAACGCGTCTCCTGTTCCGGGGAATATCGGGAAACAGCTTCGACGGCTCCACAGCTTTGCTCTTTATTCGTTATAGCGCTAACCATTGTGCTCTTGCGTGGTCGAGTGACGTTACTTGTCGTCCGAGCTCCTTTGGTTCGGACGATCGGAGTTCCCATGGGGTTCTTCTTCGACGATTTATCTGCTTTAGCCCGTGCCTCCGAGGGCGTGCGCGATCCGTGCGTCACCGCCTCGGCTGGTCTAGGGTCTCTGGCTTTACCAGCGTCGTAACCCTTCTTCTCCAAGCGCACTCTTTCGCCACGCTTATCTTCGGCGTCACTAAGGGAGTTCTCTTTCTCGACGCTCAACACGCTCGCTACTAACGGCGTGGACTGTGTTGGCGGAGGCTGCGAGATCTCTTTGACGGGGTTTGGGTTACTGGATGAAGGAGTGGGATCAACCCCACCTATCCACTCCTTTGCTCGTTTCCCTTATTGCACTGGGGACAGAACTTCCTATAGTAACCCAGTAGGCCGCACTCGGCACATTTGATCGGCCCTGAGAACTCTCTTCCTCGTTTACGGGGAGTCTCCGGCCTTTTAGTTCGGTCCTCGGAAGTCAGGCTTTTGTCGACGCGGTTATTCTTCATTTCCGCCGTCATTTCCTTGATGGACAACAGCAATTGGTTAAACACGTCGATGGGCAGAGCCTTTTTCTCGCCATCAACGGATTCCAAACTCGGATTAGGTGTCGCCCCGAGGGCGTCGGTGTATAGACGACCTGGTGCGTCACCTTTTCGAGTACTTTTTCCATGCGGTCCAATCTATCGCTGACTTCCGGTTTGTCACCGGACATTGATGCTACTTTCCCTTTACGACCCTTGCTCGCGTCGGTGCGGGGGTGATACGCCATCTCAGGATACAAAGTCGACTGAGGGTCCGGTATCGTCCGCTCCATCCTCCGCTGATGCAAGTTGTTCTGGGCCGTCGTGGCCAGGTCGTTTAGGGTCCGTACGGAGTCCACTTCTGATCTCCGTATTTGGCTTTGGATTTCCGGTAGGAGGTTGGCATGTAGCAGGTCCAGCTGGCTCTCGTGCGTCATTCTGGGGTTTAGCCGGCTCATTAGGCCCATCAAGTTCGCGATGTATACATTCGCGGGTTCGTCTGGGCCCTGGTATCGGCCTTGGGCCTCTTTGGTTAGACGCTGCTGTTGTTGCCTGCTGGTCCCAAACCATGCTCTGGCGTCTGCCTCGAAATCCGCGTAGGAGAACCATTCATTCCGCATCGCTTCGAACCAGACGAGGGCAGGACCGGCGAGTAGCTCGGGTACGGCCGTGAGCATCTCGTCTTCGGTAAGTCCAGCGCTGCTCCTCGAGTTGTCTAACCTTGATAAGAAGGTGTCGATGCTCGCGTTGCCTTCTCCGGAGAACCTGAGTTTCCATCCCCTGACGATGCGGCCCACGTCCCTTGTTGTCGACAACGGGCTTAACGTCTGTTGGGATGACCACATGCTCGGCGGGTGGTTGTTCACTTCAGCATTAACTCCACCGAGTTGATGCTGTCCACCCTCTCCGAAAGGGGGCGTCCGGCGGGGGGTCCTGCCGGCGGCCCCCGTGGGCCTCAGTCCGGGTCCGGCTGGAGTGCTCTGGGGTAGCCTGGCGTCGTAATGGCATGTAAACGTATCTTGGAATGCGACGCTCCTACGCGTGTTTTCCGGTTGTGGTTCCTCACTGGAACTGATTGATTCATCTTGCCGCATATTCCTGTGTACGGCATCTTCCAGTTCCTTTATCCTGGTTGACAGGTTGTCGATTTGTTCCTGCACCTTGATGTTGGTACTGACGATTTGTTCTACTATATGGGTTAGGTTAGACGCATTTGAATTTCGTGAGTCTTGTACCTCCCATTTCCTCTTATGTTGCCTGGACCGGAAGATGAGGTCTTGAATCATCACCGCGAATGCCGGCGGGAGTTTAAACTGGCTGCCATCGTCAGCCGTTATAGTAATTTCCTTATTACTATTTGTGTTCTCTCCGCTGTCCAGGGCATTCGCGATGTTTATCGCGGTTTTCTGGACTCGCGATATCACCTCCGCACTCTGCAATAGTTGGGCTAGCGGGTGTTCTCCTTCCTGCTCGGATGCTGTGTGTTCCTGGCATAGAGACACAATTAGCTCCGAGCGTAGGGCGGCTCTTTTGGCTGGACTGCTGTGCTGGTGTTCGACTTCCGCGAAATCTGCTGCGGAATAGTCGCCGAGTAGCTAGTTGTGCAGTCGTGCAGCTCTCGAGAGCTTGCTCCCGCTAGTTTTGAGCTCCAGCTGGTCGAGGTATTCTTCGATTTCCTCCTCCTGGAGCGTCCATACCCAGTTTTCTATTTCAGTCTGAGTGCGGTCCATAATTGCTGTTTGTTCGCTTGCGTTTGCCTTCTTTGCAAAATCTACAGTTATGCTACGCGGGTGCGAGTGTTGTGTTATAATTCGTACGCCGAATGAAAAAATAATAAAATTTTATTAGCCAACACTGGGCTTGATCAATGGCGTTTTACGAATTATTTGCCGAAAGATTCTTCGCTCGTTAGTACGCAATATAATTATCCTACCTATCAGACGCACTAACTGTTTGTTAGTACGGCTGTGTGAGTTAGTATTCAAAATATTGTAACGAGCGTTGCGCGTAATCACCAACAACCGCTTTTAATAATATTAAAAAAAAAAACATTTACGTTACGACAATATAATGTCAAATAAAATTATTCAATTAAATTAATTCTGTTTGAAAATTGCCGGTGTTAGTTTTCCCCGGGCCAACGGGTATAATATTATTTGCGGAAACTTTCAAAATTCGTTGGTGTTTACGTTCGAGAATCTTTCGGTCACACTCGCACGCGTTCACAGTTAATATTTACAATTTTTCGCCGCGGCGGGCCTTCGCAAGCTAGCTAACAGGCTTTGTTTACTAATGTGGCCTTCGGTATCAAGCGCGCACAACAACGCTTGATTGCCACTTGGGTCGCTGGTTGACTGGGCGCGAGTTTATTACTAAGGACCGGTGTTTTGCACTATCAAAAACACCGTAGGTTCTTTAACGTTGGGCGCCATGTAACGGAGTAAGACCGTTTAATTAATTAAATCGAGCAATCACGCTAAAGAGACGCGCGTAAATAATTATGCTCATTCACGAAACGAAGAGCATGTATAGAAAGTCGCCAGTCAACCAGTAATTCGTCTTATCGAGAAAGGTGTAAACAACCTATATTCAATCGGGAGTGAGTAGAAGCTATGAGGTAAAAGCGGATCGAAAAACACTTGTTAGTAATATGGATGGTATCCTTTATTATTCCTCAAAATTCACAAAAGGTCGGCCCGCGCGTTTGTTTACATGAACGCTCGCTCGTCGACAACACGCTTTACCGGTACACTCGCTGCTCTTTGTTGTTAGAGCCGTTACATGCACGCATCGAATGTTAGCATCAAATTATTATTCATATGATCGCGATCGCGAAATTAAGCTGGCCAGCTTACCTTATACTTGCAGACGATCGGAGAAAAACAGCGACAACTCGCACAGCACGGAACAGTTTATTATTGTTTTGCTCGCGGATCGCGGATACGCGCACACACTGGTTTCGCCCTCGATGGCGAAACCGCACACACTCTCTCTCTCTCGTCCTGATCTCGAACAGTCGGGTGGATGACACCTTGACGGCTGCAATTCCGGATCACTGGCTGCTGCTGATTTGGGGTGCGTAGCTATCAAGGGCACAGGAAATGGCAGATGCGGTAGCGAAAGCGGGCGGACACGACAATGGTCTATGCTTCACTGGTTCGAATTCTGTCGCGCGCGTTCCGTCTGCTCGCGTGCCGAATTCCTTCGTTACCTATTTTGTCCCCCCGGCAGGTGCTGCCCTCACAGGCAGTAATTAAGCTAAATAGTCAGCACTAATTTGACGTTTACCGTCACAATAGATTTATTATTAGATATATTTATTAATAATATCACAAATTTTTATTATACAATCGTGTAAACTGAACAATAAAATTCTTTATAAAACATAAATCTTCTTTTGTATTTTACAAAATTATTAAAAAAAATTATTTCAGCAATAATCAGCAGCTAGTCCAGCTGAAATCATCCTTTGACGTTGGTCGGCCAACACGAGGTACTAGGTATTCTTATAATAGTATGAACAGTAAGTGGTAAGGAATTAGTATGAAAATTCTATGTGTAGTGCAATCGTAATACTGCACGCATGTAATAATTACAAAGGCACACAAAAAAAAGTGGGCTGTTTCATAGATGGCACCTATGTACCCTTATGTTTCTCGGTGCGATGAATCCGAACCCTCCGTCAGAATTGGCCCTACACCCTTCAGTTACTCGTAATCGGGGTAAACTACCCCAAAAAATTCGGAAAATCCCTTCTAAACTTGGATTCTTCTGTTTATAATACATTTTCATAGATAAGTAGGAACCACGGTATAATATTTACAACTACAGTACTGTATTTTAGTGAACTGAAATTGAATTTTGGGTTGTCAGAGCCATGCAACCCTCTAAGTCTGCATAAAACCACCCTTAATACGGAAAAATTCTTGTTACAGTAGAAAATTGCGGGGATTGCCAGAATCGGAGTACCCGGTGCCAAGTTTAGAGAATAAAGTTGCACGTACACTTAGGTGCAGAGCATCTTTTATAGGTTTTCGAAATTTGCAACCCCCTCAGTCTGCAGAAAACCAACCCTAATCAAAAATTCCCTGTCTATCAAATGAATAAGAATCAAATGAATCTCGTTATATATTACAAAATTGAGATGGGTAGTAGAGGCCGTTCACGGTATTCTCAGGAAAAAATATAAACTTCTCCACCAGCAGTTGGATAACAAGCTTCTACCAAAAGCTGGCGCATATTGTAGAATCGCTTGTTTTGTCAACAACCGTTTTGGGAAGCGTTTGAACAGCGATAAAGATGAAGATGGATTACAAGACATAATTATTGAAAGAATGCTGAAATGTAATCAAGATGAAAATACTTTGGCATCAGAAGTTGCGACAGCCAGATGATCTAGACGATCTACTACTATGACTAAACTAACGTCAAATGAAATAACTGACTTTCCGGAGATGACTGAACGGGATCTTAAGATTTTTTTTTCAGGTACCTATCAAATAGGTCAAGCCGTCTGTTATCTGGCTGAATTAATGGATGATAATCAAAATATCAATTTGGAGTATGTTAAGTTGAAATCTGCAACGGGAGTCGATTTAATTAATCAAACCGTTCGCGATTCTGCTTCTCGCGCGTTAGTTCGAACTATTGAGAGAGAGAGAGAGCGCGCGATCTTTTGAATAAGCAGTTACGCCTCAGCTGTTTACGCGAGTTTACCGCCGATTTGTGTTTTGCACTTTGATTCGCAAAAATAATTAGTTTTATGAACAAATACGTGCGTGGGTGCAACAATAGTATTGCAGCAGCAAGCAGCGGTGCAGAAGCAGAGGATTTGCAGCATATAAAGGCGAATTGAGGCAGTGCAGCTGATTAATCGAGGTGCAGCGGCAGTTGATAATTTTGCAACAACAATTACGGCTGATCACCGTAATTGCACCGCATGGTAGGTGCACCTTCCGTCATATTAAGCGAAACAAAATACATTCGGTATTTTGTCTATTCGTGATAGCGTTATATTTTTTGTATTCGCGTCGTGCGTTAGTTCGCGGTAAAATTAAAATCTACTCTCTCTCTCTCTTTCTCACCGAACATAATTAAATTGTAAAATCCTATTTTCGTGCGTCAGTCTTTCGGCCCAACGAAGACTGTAATGATTTTTTACTAATTAAAGTCTGTTAAATTTATTCCCCGTTTTCGTCATTTGATTTTCCTGGTAGCTTAAGTATTTGAAACAGGCTTAGGTTTTAATCCAATTACATCTAGGGGATTAAGAAGATTAGGAGTTAAGTCGCTCACACTTAAAACTCATCGTGTGTCACAAGACACGTGACTTAAGGTGAGTTCAACTCCGTTTGATAGAAGACAACTAAAATAAATCATCTGACGTTAAGTTGAATACACGTACTATCATACGTGTATAACGGAGCGGCGGTTTGCTCTGCATCGTGGGAGTTTGTTCTTAAATAAATTTTCCATTTTTCAGATAACCTCCCCGTTACAAAAAAGATTAATTACTTTTTGTTAAATTAGGAATTATATTGTTTATTTATTTATTACTGAACACAACTAATTTATGCAAAATTTATTTATTTTTTATTTTTTAAGCTTTATACAGAGAACCTGAAAGAGGAAAATGTATTATTTGTGCCTACGCATATTGTTACATTAGTATTATTGTGTTGTTGATATAATAAAGTTTATTTTTGTGCAAAATTTATTTTAAGTTATTGTATGTCATTGCATGTACTGTAACGGAGTGGATTAGCTGGTACACAATGGGTTTATTAAAGAACAAACTCCCACGATGCAGAGCTAACCGCTGCTCCGTTAAACACGTATGAGTATACGTGTATTCGCCTTTACGTTTGATACTTTC
This sequence comes from Phymastichus coffea, assembly GCF_024137745.1. NCBI lineage: Eukaryota > Metazoa > Arthropoda > Insecta > Hymenoptera > Eulophidae > Phymastichus > Phymastichus coffea. The sequence goes on from NW_026706823.1 coordinate 3,503,441, forward strand.
GTTCAGATGTCTCCTTTCCAACAGAGTTGAACTCACCTTAAGTCACCTGACTTGTGACACTCGATGTATCTTAGGTGACCTAATGTTTATTCCAACTATCCCCTAGATGAAATAGGTTTAAAATTCAACAGGTGATGGAGCCGTTAAATAAATAGGGAACGAAATGACGTAATGCGACGAATAAAATTGATATCGTTTATGACTAGAAAACTACACTCTTCGATGGGTCGAAAGACTTACACACGCGAATAGGATTTACAATGTGTAACAATAATACGGGGAGAGAGAGAGAGAGAGAGAATTCAAAAGTCGACTGCGAAAACTAACGCTCGGCGCGAACACACAAACGATCGCGATAGACGAAATATTCTTGTTAGTATTTTGTCGCACAGAAAAAGGAAGGTACACCTACCCTGCGGTGCATTTACGGTGATTTACCGTAATTGTTGAAAATATTCTTCTTAGCCAACGGTTTCCTCCCTGGAAAGGCTGCGCCGGTTCACCTTGCTACCAATCTGCTGTTGCTGCACTTAATGCTGCTATTCGCTTGCTGCTGCTGTGATTGTCTCTACGATCACTCGCGCATGTATAAAAAAATTCCAGAAAAATTTTTTATAGCAAAACGGCGAAACACAGTGGAAAACAATTTGGCAGTACTCTCACACAAGCAACAGCTGAGGCTTAATTGAACTTTTAACTCTCGCACGCCCCCTCTCTCTCTCTTAGACGTTCGCTCTAGCATCGCGAGTACAACCGAATCGCGAACGTATCGATTGATCGAATCGACTACCGTTGCAATACCTATTATTTATCATTATTTTATACCATATTCATATTAATATATAAATGATTGTATATTGAATTGATGTAACTTGGTCAACTTTCATTATTATTATTTTTTTTTTGCTTCAATTTATAGAGAAAGGTTTTAATTAAGCTCATTTATCGATATATTTTAGTTCCTAGGGTGTCAATTAGGGGTTATACATGAAAAAAAAACATTTTTTTGAAAATAAAAAAAATTTTTTTTATTTTTGCCTTCGTTTTGAAAAATATGCTTTTTGCTTGATCACAGAAAGGGAAGAGTTCCACAATGTGAAACGAATTTACTTCCCAACTGAAACAAGAAATGAAAAATGTGTATGTAAAGCCCTGTCATTTGCTAGATGTTCTTGGTACGGAAAGTACAGATATTTCAAGTGTTATTTTGTAGATTTTCACCCATCAAAATGCCAAAACGAATAAAGATTCATTTGAATATTCTCTAAAATGAGAATTGTTTTAATTCTATTGATCTTAATTATATTAATCTTCATTAATATTATTTTAACTTGTAGCATTAAAATCTATATATTTAACCTGTCAAAGAAAAATAACACAAAGATTGAATCCTTTATATAGTGTGACGGTAAACGTCAAATTAGCGCTAATTTTCTAACCTAATTGCTGTCTGCGGGGGCAGCACTTGCCGGGAGACGAAAAATGTAACGACGGAATTCGGCATACGAGCAGAAGGAACGCGAGCGATTGAAAATGAACCAGTGAGGGACTAACAACCATCACGTTCGCCCGTGGTTACAACGCCAGCTATCGATACGTGAGCCGCCAAGATCGAAATCCGCAATTAAAGTGTCCGAACCAGAGCCGATTACCAGTGACCGCTGTTACCGAGTTGTCCGGAGTGCTGACCTGAGCCAGTGGAAGCGGTGCCGTCGCCTGCGAAGCCGAACGTCAGCGTGCGAGGTGTTTCGCCATCGAGGGCGAAACCACGTGCGTGCGAGTTCGCTATCCGCGTGTAACGAAAGACAGACTTTTCCTGCAGTGAGCGTGTGAATCATACTTCTTGTCTCCGTACGTCTGCTAAATAAAGGTAAGCTGGCCAGCTTAATATCGCGGTCGCGATACAATTATTACTCGGCTAATCACTCGAAGCAAAGCGTGCATGTAATAGCTCTACGGACAAAGAGCAGCGAGCGTCCCGACACTGCATGTTGTGGTCGAGCGAGCGCCGATGTAAACATACACACGCGGACCAATTCTAGTGTAGTATTTGAAAGATAATAAAAGTTTTCGTATGTGATATTTACAGTAATTTCGGAGCGTTCTTTTCGTATTTGTAGATAGTTGGTTGACTGACACCTGTTTCCCCTTGCTCTCCGACTCCCGTATTAAACATAGAGAATTACTTGCGCTCTTCAATACGATTACGCGAATAGAAATTAATTAAACGGTAACAACCCCGTTACATGGCGCCCAACGTAAAAGAACCTATGGTGTTTCTGAAGGTTCAAAACACCAGTTCTTAACATTGACCTTGCGCTCAGTCGACCAGCGACTGAGCGCAAAGGCCAGCCGCGGCGTAAAATTGTAAATAATAACCGTAAGCGCGTGCCAACCGAACGACTCTTAGAAACGTAAACACCAATAAATTTTGAAAGTTGCCGCAAATCAATAATATTGTACCCGCTGGCCCGGGGAAAACTAACACCGGCAACTTTCAAACAAGATTAACTCAAATTGAGAATTTTATTTGATACCATGTTGTCTCAAAGTAAATGTTTATTAATATTATTAGCTGCGGCTATTGGTGACTACGCGCAACGCTCCTTAAAATATTCTAGATACTAACCAAAACAGCCGCGCTAACAAACAGTTAGTGCGTCTGCTAGGCAGGATCATTATATTGCGTAATAACGAGCGAACAGTCTTTCGGCAAATACGTTGTTAAACGCCCTTGATTGAGCCTACTGTCGGCTCATAAAATTCTATTAATTGCGTACGGATTTTAATACAGCACTCGCACTCGCACCACGCGTAACAAACGTGAAAATTTCGCGTGAGATTAGCCGCAAGATAACTAACAGTGGAAAATGGACTGCACTCAAACAGAAATAGAAAACTGGGTGTTGACGCTCCAGGAGGAAGAAATCGATGAATACCTTGAACACCTGGAGCTCAAAACAAGCGGGAACAAGCTCTCGAGAGCTGGCCGTCTGCAAAGCTGGTTGCTCGGAGACTACTCTGCGACGGATTTCGCGGAAATCAACAACCGGCCCAGCAATCCGGCAAAAAGGGCAGCCTTAGTCTCGGACCTAATAGTACCCCTTTGCGCGGAACATACAGCATCCGAGCAAGAGGGGGAACACCCGCTAGCCCAGTTGATGCAGAGTGCGGAGGTAATATCGCGAGTACAGAAAACCGTGATAAACATCGCGAATGTCCTGGACAACGGCGAGAACACGAACAGTAATAACTGTATTACTATAACGGCTGATGATGGCAGCCAGTTCCAACTCCCGCCGGCATTCGCGGTGATGATCGAAAACCTCATTTTCCGGTCCAGAGAAAATGAGAAGAAATTGAAGCTGCTAGACTCACTGAGAGTGAATGTATCGAGTCTAAGTAAAGTGTTAGACCAGATTTACAGTAACTGCAGCAACGTAAAGGACCAACTAGACGACCTGTCCGGAAGAATGAACGCATTGGAAAACGCCGGAAACAGAAATACACGGCAAGACAATACGAATAATTCCCACGAAGCACGGCAACAGGAGAACACGCGTAGGAGCGTAGCATTCCAGGACACCTTCACGTACCACTACGACACCAGGCTACCCCAGAGCACTCCAGCTGGACCCGGACAGAGGCCCACGGGGGCCACCGGCAGGACCCGCCGCTCCCTTTCGGAGAGGGTGGACAGCATCAACTCAGTGGAGTTAATGCTGAAGTGGATAACTACCCGCCGAGCATGTGGTCATCCCAACAGACATCAAACCCGTGGTCGACAACAAGGGATGTCGGTCGCATTGTCCGAGGATGGAAACTCAGGTTCTCTGGAGAGGGCAATGCGAGCATCGACACCTTCTTGTCAAGACTGGACAACTCGAGGAGTAGCGCAGGACTCACGGAAGACGAGATGCTCCTAGCCGTATCCGAGCAACTCGTCGGTCCTGCCCTCGTCTGGTACGAGGCGATGAGGGAGGAATGGCTCTCCTACGCAGACTTCGAGGCAGACGCGAGAAAGTGGTTTGGGACCAGCGTGCAGCAGCAGCAGCGTTTAATGAAGGAGGTTCAGAGCCGATATCAGGGCCCAGACGAACCAGTGAACGTCTACCTCGTTAATATGATGGGCCTGATGAATCGGCTGAACCCTAAGATGACGCACGATAGTCAACTGGACCTGCTACACGCCAACCTTCTCCCGGATATTCAGGGTCAAATACGGAGGTCCGAAGTGGACTCCATACAGACCCTGAACGCCCTGGCCACGGCGGCCCAGAATAGCTGGCATCAGCGAAGACTGGAACGGGTGGTACCAAACCCTCAGTCAACTCTATACCCGGAATTAGAGTACCACCCTCGCGCCAATGCAAGCAAGGGCCGTAAGGGCAAAGTGGCAGCAATGTCCGGCGACAAACCGGAGGTCAGTGACAGATTGGACAGCATGGAGAAGGTACTCGAGAAGGTGACGCACCAGGTTGTCTACACGCCGACGCCCTCGGGGGCGATACCTAATCCGAGCCTGGAGGCGGTCGACGGCGAGAAGAAGGTCCCATCCACCGATATAATGAGCCAAGTGCTGCTGCCTCTCAAGGAGATATTGGAGGAGGTAAAGAATAATCACGCCTGCAAACACCTGAGCTCCGAGGACCGAGCTAAGAAGCCGGAAACTCCTCGCAGACGAGACAGAGATTTCGCTAAGCCACTCAAATGCGTCGAGTGTGGCCTACTGGGGTACAGCAGGAAGTACTGTCCCCAATGTAATAAGGGAAATGAGCAAAGGAGTGGTTAGGTGGGGTTGACCGCACTCCTTCGCACCCCAACCCAAACCCCGTTAACGAGATTTCGCGGCCGTCGCCAACACAGCCCGCACCGTTACTAGCGAGTATGTTGAGCGACGAGAGCGAGAACTCCCCTGGCGACGCCGATGACGAACATGGCGGTGGAGCGAACGTGGAGAGAAAGGGTAACGACGTTAGTAAAGCCCAAGACCCTAGACCGGCCGAGGTGGTGGCGAATGATTCGCACACGCCCTCGGGGGCGCGGGTAGCGGCAAATAAACCATCAAAGGGTCACCCTATGGAAACTCCGGTCGTCCGAACCGAGGTAGTTCGAACGGCGAGTGACGTCGCTTTACGCCATGAGAGCACAGTGGCTAGCGCTACGGTATCCAAGGAGCAGAGCCGTGGAGTCACTGAAACTGTTTCCCAATATTCTCCGGAACAGGAAACGCGCTGGTGACTACCGGTGAAAATAGGAGATTTCTGCTTACGGGCTCTCTATGATCCGGGAGCTTCCACCACGGCGATGGGTAGTAATGCTCTGCAGATAGCGTCTGTGCTAGGTGTCAGATTGGACACCACCCACCCGGGTACGGCAAGGCTACCCGATGGTCGTAAGTTGACGATCGTTGGCCACGCCTGGTTACCGTTCACCGTAGGGGAGATGACGATGCCGGCGAGGGTAGCTATCCTCCCAACCCTCGTCGAGGAATGTATTTTAGAAGTGAACTTCGTCAGATTATTCAGAGCGGTACTTGACCCCGACGACAATACGTTGCTATTCAAGGAATCACAAGCTAAAATGAAGCTAGAGGTAGCTAGCTTGGAGGCTGGTCCGAGATTAGCTACGATCGGACTAGCCGAGGTGACGGCCACTCAACGGGCGTCATTGCAGAGGACCATCAACAAGGCCTTATCACAAGCCCCTGTGGGCTTGGGATACGCGGCGGGCATTGAGCACGGGATTCGGGTCGGTGATACAAAACCGATCAAACAACGCTAATACCCGATATCACATAAGGTCGAGCGAGAAATGCATAGAATGGTAGGGGAGATGCTAGACCAAGGGTGATAGAGCCAGCAATCAGCGGCTGGTCGAGCCCAGTGGTTATGATACGCAAGAAGGACGGCTAGTATCGATTTTGTATAGACTTCAGAAAGGTCAACAAGGTCACCGAGCCGAATGCGTACCCCTTACCGTTCATGCAAGATATACTGAGGCGTTTGCGAAACGCACGCTATATCTCAACACTCGACCTCAGTAGCGCGTATCACCAAATTCCACTCAAGACCGAATCTCAACCAATCACTGCCTTTACCGTACCCGGACTGGGGCATTACCAGTTCGTGCGGATGCCGTTCGGCCTCTCGTACGCCGGCGCCACCTTCCAACGGTTGATGGATAGCGTGATCGGACCTGAGCTTGGCGATTTCGCCTTCGCCTATTTGGACGATATCATCGTAGTATCGTCCAAATTTGAGGATCACCTGCAACATGTCAAAACCATGTTGGATAGGTTGTGCAGAGCCGGCCTTTCGATTAATCGAGAGAAGAGCGTCTTCTGCAAGCCTGAGGCCAAGTACCTGGGCTTGTTGATCAACCGCGAGGGTATCAGGCCAGACCCTGAAAAGGTACGCTCTATCGTGGAGTACCCACGGCCAGGAAACGTGCGACAGCTGCGCTCATTCCTGGGGGTTGCTTCATGGTACCGCCGATTCTTGAGTGATTTCGCCACACACGCTCAACCGATAACGAAATTGATGGGGAAAAAGAGCGAATATGTGTGGGGAGAGGACCAAGAACAAGCCTTCGCTAAACTTAAGGCACTCATGATGTCCGCACCATGCCTCGGATTACCGGAACACGACGGGCAGTACGTGCTGGAGACAGATGCTAGCGCTATGGGAATCAGTGCCGTCCTGATACAAAAAGTAGGAGGCGGAGACCGGATCATCGAGTACGCTAGCAGAGTCCTTAACCCGGCGGAGCAAAATTACTCAGCCACGGAGCGCGAGTGCTTGGCGGTCGTGTGGGCCATCCAAAAATTCCGCCCATACATAGAGGCGTACCGGTTCAGGGTGGTAACGGACCACAATAATCTAAAATGGCTATATATCCTGAAAAACACGATTGGACGTCTAGCCCGATGGGCCTTGCAACTCCAAGGCCATACTTTCGAGATCGAATATCGAAGGGGGGCAGACAATATGTTGCCGACGCATTATCACGTGCTTTTGAGCCCACGAAGGCTGAGGTTGGCACAATGGACCAACCGAAGTCAAGGGACGGCGCCTGGTACGCGGAACAATTCCGGCGCGTCGAGAGCCACCCAGAAGATTACCCGGATTAGAAGGTGGTCGGCCGGGTGATGTATCACCTAAAACCAACCTACGACCACCAGGGAGAAGATGGATACGAGGACGTATGGAAACTCGTCGTGCCTCCGGAGGAACGCAAGGCGGTATTGTTCGAGAGCCACGGCCTTGAGACTGCAGGACACTTGGAGCGCGAGAAGACCTTCGCCCGCATCGCCCAGTCCTATTATTGGCCAGGGATGTACGCGGACGTTAAGGGATACCTCCAAAAGTGCCAGGTCTGTCAACAGTGCAAGGTTGAGCAGCGACTGCCGCGCGGGCTCATGCAGAATCGAATGTTGTTCACACCTTGGCAAGTGGTCGCGGACGACATCGCCGGACCCTTTCCGAAGAGCCCTCGAGGGCACGAGTACGTACTGGTATTCATCGATGTATTCACACGATGGGTCGAGTGTATACCCATACGTAGTGCCAATGGCAAGACGATCGCGAAGGAACTCCGGGAGCAGGTAATCCTGCGCTTCGGTACGCCGAAGATCTTCTTGTCCGATAATGGCACCGAGTTCCGCAACCAGCTGGTAGACGGGTACCTGAGAGATCAGGGGATAAAACGGACCTTTACCCCAACCTACACCCCGCAGGCTAACCCTACGGAAAGGGTTAACTGTACCCTGAAAACGATGATAACCTCGTACCTGCGAGAGAATCACAAGGAATGGGACCGAGCGCTATCCGAACTCATGTTCGCGTTGAACACGGCCGTCCATAGTTCCACGGGGACCAGCCCTGCCATGCTCAACTACGGCAGGCAACCGGAAGCCCCAAATACTCTTCGGAGACGAACGGACGAGCTTGTCGCTCGAGAGGAGAGTTTACTCCGAATCGGACGATGGAACGAGCATCAGCGGAATAACCGTGCCTCTATTCAGAAAGCTTACGAGAGCGCTTCGGATGAGTCCCTGAGACAGGCGAGGTATTATAACGCCAAGCGCAGAGCCCACAGGTTTAAGGAAGGGGACTGGGTATGGAAGAAGAATCGCGTGCTGTCCTGCGCGGCGCAGGGCATTTCCGCGAAGGTAGCATCCAAGTTCATAGGTCCCTTTATCGTCACGAAGGTACTCGGTGCCAACTCGTATCGCCTTGCCAATCAACAGGAAGAGGTCACGGAATTAATACACGCCAAAGACCTCAAACCCTACTATGGGCAAGATGACGATTTACCGGAAGATGGGACCCCACGACGTAATGACGACAAGACCTCTACCACCGAGGGAACCAAGGCGATAAGCGTCCCGCCTAATGCGAGCGATACGACGATACGCGGAAACGGGCGCGCCGACATTGCGGACAACACACTCTGGAATAATGACGCGACAACTCCGAGCTCACCTCGTCATACCCGTCCCAATCACCCCGACCAAGTCCCAATAAACACCACTTCGACTAACGCAACGAAGCGCCCGCGAGGGAGACCTCGCAAATACGTGCTAACCACACACACTACACCACATCGACAAAATACACGGGCTCCCCCTCCCATCGTCGGGAAAAGGAAGAGGGGAAGACCACCGAAAACGCCAACTGTGGATGCATGAGGCCCAGCGAACTGGGAAAAAAAAAACCTGGGAGACCGACGCCAAGGACCCCACCTTCTACCCCGACGACGAAGGCCCTGGGTAGCCAGACAGGCGCCCACCTTCGATACCCGAGGAAAATATTCTAGGATACTGATGTGTGGGATTGTTACAGGATGCAGATCACGCTCGAACAGTTCGAGGCGGCGGCCGCCCTCATCGGGTTAGATTTGGGCCCCGTCGTAGAAGGGGTGGTCCAGGCTGCCCACCACCTCATCGGCCTTAAGAAGAGGGAAGAGGAGCAAGCACGGGCGCGAGCTCACGAGAGCTCGACATCCGTGCTAATAGAAGAACTCCCCTGCGAAGAGACTACCCCAAACCCGTCAACGGCGCCCGGGATCACGCGCGCCGAGATCACACCATTACCTGGAGCCCCAGCAGAAGCCATCCCGCTGAAGGCCCCACCAACCTCCGTCGGTACTCAAACGGAGGGGGGCTCCGCCGACGCGACCTAGCGCCCCAGGTTCACCAGTCAGACACCCTCGTCTGGCAGACGAACCTGGGAGGAGATAGTGGAGGGGTTGAGGGAGGTCGAGTGAGGCTGGACGACCCTCAACGCCCTCCAACGAGCTGTGTACGCAGAGTATGACGCCTACACGGCTGCGGGACACCGCTCCAATGATATGGATCATTAGAGTAAGGTGGTGTCCCGCCGACGCCAGTTCGAGCTGGCGCTAAAAGATGTCCACCGCCGTCACCGCCAGGCCTTCGAGGGCCCGGTGAGTGACACACCTGTGGACCTCTTCTAGCCTCCAGTCGTCGGAACCAGACTAACGGCTACGGAGGCCAGGTCGGAGGCCACGACACACCGGGGCCCGCGGACGCGAGGGGTAAACCTGGTGGTCAATGTGGATGACAGCAATGGGGGTCAAGCAACGGGACCCATCCACATAAATCTTGTGGTAGGGTCCACGGGTGAGGACCCCATGGTCGAAAGGCTGTTATGGTCCGCCCCGAACCGGCGGGACGGGTTGCCACTGACCCTCAGAGAGCGAGGCCTCCCGCGTGGCACCCTCTCCCGCGCCCAGTAGGAAGGGTGCAACATGTGCCACTACCCCGGGGTGATCCACACAGACCGGTGTCCCCGCGTCAGGCAGCACGTCGACCTGGTCCAGGAGAGGCTGGGATGGGAGGTACGCGGGCGCCTCCCGCTGTACGCAGAAGGACGGGAGATGACCAGCGACCAGTCCGATTGAAGATCCCTGCCCCGTGGGCAGGGGTACAACCACACTGGTACGCAATAAAGTTGCTCAGAAGATCACAGAGAATATGACCTTTTATTATCCCTTCCCCTCCTCACCTCAAAAGGAACAGCGCTAATAATGTTATCGTCGAGGACCCTATAGATCCAGACTAGAAGGGGGCTGTGACGGTAAACGTCGAATTAGCGCTAACAGCCCAACCATGCGGCTGCCGGTGAGGGCAGCAACTGCGGGTTGTGGCGAAATGTATAGAGGAATTCGGCATGAGACGTAACGGAACGCGCCGGTACGAAAACGAACCAGTCGAGGATTAGAATCCGATCGCAGTGTCAGATAGCAAAAATACCCTTGACGTTTTCCGGAGTTTTCTGAAGGCAGAGACGAGAGAGAGAAGCTGTGAGATAGTCTTACGTCCAGCACAGTACGTGCAAGTGTGAGTGAGTGGAAAGTTTCGCCATCGAGGGCGAAACCGTGAACGAGACGTACCATCGCCCGCACATAAATATTTTGCCGAAAGACTAGCGCGTACTGTACGAGCCTCCTTCATCTCATTTGTTTTGTTACCCGTGCGAGAGTTAATAAGGTAAACTGGCCAGCTTAATTTCGCGATCGTGATAGAATTGTCTATAACTAATCTCTCGTACTCGACAAAAAGCGTGCATGTAATAACTCTGCGAACTATGAGCGGCGAGCGATCCGACACTGCATGTTGTTGTCGTGCGAGATAAGGTAGAATTCTTACGCTGAGAAGTCAAATTCCTAGGGTGTATAGTGAGAGAACGAGGCGTTGAGTCGAAACCTAAATTAGTGGAGGCAGTTAAAAATTTCCAAAAATCCACCAGCGTAAAAGGTATTAGATCTTTCCTCGGGCTTCGAGGCGATTTATTAAACATTATTCAAAAATAACAAAATTTTTGAGCGATCTAACTAAAAAGTGACAAGAGTACGAATGGGGACTGGACAAAACAGAGGCCTTCGGGCGATTGAAAAGGCTGCTCTGTGAAGTTGCTATTTTAGCCTTTTCGAATTTTCAGACCTTTTACGCTGACTACTAACTATAGCTTCTAACTATGGCTGTTGAAACAGTTCTTTCCTAAAAGTGGACGGAGTTGAGAGGCCTGTAGCTTATATAAATAAACTATACAACGACGGAAAAGGAGTGCGTTGCGGTTCTCCACACACTAAGCCAGTTTCGACCCTACTCATTATGCAAGAAAATCATCTTGATTGCTGACCATCAGTCTTTTAATTTTATACGAGGTGTGTTCAAAAAATACCCAGAATTTTTAAATTTCGCAGGTCTGGAGAGTCCGATTGTCAAAATTTTTTTTATTGTGTTTTTTATTGGTATACATACCCCTGAAGTATGATAAAATTTTCAGCTATATTCACTGTTTACCTTGTCTGCGGTAGTCGCTAAGGTTTGACGTGTTTTTATGAGCTCGGCGATTTTCGTTTTTTAAAAGAAATGGATCAAAGAATTTGTATTAAATTTTGCGTAAAAAATGAAATAAAGTAAACAAAGTGTGTGAAATGTTACAAAAAGCCTATGGTGAGTCTGCTATGAAAAGAACAAGTGTTTAAGAGTGGTATAAGCGTTTCCAAGATGGCCGCGAAGACGTTGAAATGACGAACGCTCCGGTCGACCCAGCACGTCAACAATCGATGAAAATGTTAAAAAAGTGGAAAAAATGGTTCTGAATGATCGCTGAATCACAATTAGAGAAGTTGCTAATGAAGTTGGCATATCAATTGGCTCATGTCATAACATTTTTTCAAATGTTTTGGATATGAAACGGGTGGCAGCAAAATTCATTCCAAAACTGCTAAACTTTGACCAAAAAAACAATCGCATGAACATCGCTCAGGAGCTGATAAACGACTTCAACGTCGATCCAAGTTTGCTTGAAAGGGTCATAACTGGTGATGAAACATGGGTGTACGGTTATGATGTCGAAACCAAAGCACAATCGTCCACCTGGAAGCATTCAACGTCACCAAGAGTGAAAAAAGCACGTCAAGTTCGATCAAATGTGAAGGTTTTGCTTACAGTTTTCTTTGACTGCAGGGGCGTGGTGCATCATGAGTTCTTATCACAAGATCGTACGGTTAATAAGGAGTATTACCTTGAAGTTATGCGACGTTTGCGTGATGCAATCCGAAAAAACGCCCCGATTTATGGAAAAACAATTCATGGCTTTTGCATCACGATAACGCACCTGCTCACTCGTCGTTGCTTGTTCGTAATTTTTTGGCCAAAAACAATACCATAGTCGTGCCCCAACCTCCATATTTACCAGATACGGCTCCGTGTGACTTTTTGCTGTTCCCAAAGTTAAAGAGACCCATGAAAGGACGGTGTTTTTCCTCGATTGAAGAAATAAAGGCCGAATCGCTGAGAGTGCTCAAGGACACACCAAAAAGTGAATATCAAGAGTGCTTCGAAGATTGGACAAAACGCTGGCATAAGTGTATTTTATCTGGAGGAGGATTACTTTGAAGGGGACCACATTGATGTAAACGAATAAATAAATATTTTTTTGGAAAAACGATAATTCCGGGTACTTTTTGGACACACCTCGTACATATCTGTAAGGAACCAGGACAAAGGCTTATAAGATGTATATTCAAGTTCACGGAATACCAGTACACGTTTAATAAAAAACTAGGAAACTGAAATTGTAATGCAGATGTCAAGGAACCTGATTAATATCTAGAAATATTTAGACAAAGAAGAAAAAAGAGAGAAGGAATTAAATGAAAACATTCTGAAAATCTAAGTACCGATGTTCAAAAGTAAAATCACTGGCAAGAAATCACATATGGAAGATCTAGAAGAGATGAGTGTAAGACGCAAAAGAGCTCATACAGTATCGGGTAAGCCTAGAAATAAGGTACGGCCGGTAGGGGGGAAAAACAAACATGGAAAAATCTAAATTGGACCATAGTACCGTAGCGATAAGGACGAGAAGTAAGAGGGTTTTATTTTCTACTTCGACTTTTAAACCATCTATTATAATAACCCCAAACATGTCTAGGATTACGCCTAAGGACGTTAAAAGGTAGGAAAAAGAAAAGGCCTTACCAAAAGGAGTATATAAAATAAAATCACTAAGTTAGACCCTTCGATGGATGGCTCTAGCACTGATCCGTGCCAGAAAATAGAGTTAAGGACTTCGTCGCGACCATGCAAGTACTTGTCGAGCGTAGATGAGCTGGCGATGTTGTTATTGTTATGTTTTGTTATTTGCTTTATAACGAGTTTGACGTCAACTCGTTATGTCTCTCTCTCTCTCTCTCTCTCTCTCTCTCTCTCTCTCTCTCTCTCTCTATGACCATAATATTAAGAATATTATATATATAAATTTTATATTACTTGAATCATATTTCTCCTTAGCAGCAGCAGACGACGAATGCGGAGAAGGTAAGAGAGAGCGCCGGCAGCGAGAGACCGCGTGCGTGTGTAGGCTTTGCGACATGTATGACAAATCGCGCGCCTCGCGCCGCGTGGCGATGGGCCGGCAATTAGCCGATAGCTCACGAGCCGTACAGAGGCATTCGGTCGTGCGTGCGTTTATATTAGCTTTTCTTTGTGAATCGCCTCGTGGAAACAGAGTGACTTATGACTGTGACGAGTTAGTGAGATGCAACTGTGCATACAATACCTCTCCTCCTTCGCGACAAGCGACAGCACAGTTAGGCTAATTCTGCAATCTTGCTGAATCGTAATTAAGGGCCTTCGATTAATGTAAGTACCGACCGTTCCTTAGATCTCTCTCTCTCGCTTTGCCTATCTTGCCGCTCTCTCTCTGAACCACCCTGTACACCGACTAGCACATAAACTTTATATATTTGTATACTATTAAAACTTCATGGCTTTTCTTTCGTACTACCTTCCTTCCTATCGCTTCCCTCAACTTTCGCGATTTAAGCTGCGTGTTCCACGATGCTCTCCGCGGGGGCCAGTTGGCGACCTGACCTACCGCGCCGGTCTTGCGTAGAAGAACGCAGTGGCGCGAAGAGCTGCATTTGTGCCAGCCACTACTCAATCTCGGTTTAATTAATATATTGTAGCGGTCTAAATCACCGTTACAGCTTGATTCTTTGATTAATATGTTGTTCGATTAAGTTTGTTAATATTGATTAAATTTGTTTATTGCTTATTCAAGGTTTGTTATTTTGGCTTACTCCATTTTAAGAATTTAATAACCCGTATTTTGATCCATTTAGCTCGGCAGATAATTTAGTTGTGGAAACGCTCGCGCTTCCCGAATCCCGTCCTTTTAAGCAATTTGTATTGACGGCCGCAAGCTACCTCGAAAGGTAACGATAGCTTGAGTAAACTTCGTTACCAATTAAATAACTACCAATCACTTAAGTTCATTGATAAAAGTTGTTCCGGATTTTGATCTTAATTTGACCTTGATATCTGAACTTCTTAATATAATTTCGAACGTAAAATATACTGCTCTTTTTGAATCCAGTGATCAAATGACCTTGAAAATAAAGTTCAAGGTCAACACTGACATGTAGATGACCCACACTATCCTGAACAACTTTCAACTAAATAATTTTTTCGTACAACGTCAACTTTTGGAGATATTTAGGTCCATCATTTAAATTCAGGAACCATGTATAAACTAGAAAGGCTTCGCTGCACTGCTTCGCTTCGCTCGCCAATCCACCATTATCCTCCACTATTCCTCTCAATGCAATATATATTATTTAAGCATTTTTTATAACATTATACACTGCAAATTACACGACCATTAATTATTTATTGTCATCTGATGACACCACCGATCTGTAGTTACTCACCTCTAATCGCTGCGTTCGATAAATCCTTCATTACGAAAAATTTTAATGTTTACATAAAAATGTTTTTTTTATTTTAAACATTTCCTTAAGAAAGGAAAAAGATAAATTAAATTTTCATTATATAAAATAAATTATTCACACAACAATAAATTTTGTCGATATATTCGACATTTTCAACTCATTTCAGATTAAAGGATGACAAAACAATCCGGTATACGACCTATAGACTCATCTCTACTGCATTGTTATAACATAATGCACACCTGTATAGTATTGGTGATCTCGCCTCTCCAGATAATGAATATTTCATTAGTTTTTCTAATAAATACTGGAATAATTCCGGGGTGAACCAAAATCAATTATACACAATATAATACAAATATGGTATCCCATCATTACAAATATAATTTTACTAATTTAGTGATAGGATATTTTATCTACAAAAGTGGAGGGGCGGAGGAGAGTGGTCACGTATTTTTTCTTTGCACATATACGAGGTGTGATCAAAAAGTAAGTTTAAAACTAATTTTAAAATTTAGCGGGCTACGTCCGTTCGATCTTCGACTTTTTTATTTGGTTATGTCGGTACACTCGTCTAGAACATACGTTCCAAATTTCAGCTTTGTAGTATGTTTGGTTTGTTTGTGAGAGGCATCAAGGTTAGAAGTGTTTTGCGTGCTCCACGATTTGCTGCTGTCTAAAAACATGGATCAAAGAGTTTGCATTAAATTTGGGATGAAAAATGGAATCAAATGTTCCAAAACACTTGAAATGCTGAAAGTGGCATACGGTGAGTCTACTTTAAGCCAAAAAAATGTTTACAAGTGGTATAAACTCTTCCAAGAAGGCCGAGAAGACACCGACGACGAACCTCGTTCTGGACGCCCCAGCACATCAACAACTGATGAGAATGTTGAAGAAATTGTTAAGTGAGAACTTTTAAAAAAAAATTCATCCTGATATATGTAATGTAAAACTTATATGTACTAGTATTATGTATAATCGCGCCGCGCGTATTAATTGTACACGTTAAGCACGCGTAAGCAGTTCGGCGGCCGCGTAGTAATGCGATAACGGTAGTAACACTCTCGCGTGGGATGACTGTATCGCCCACGCCTGACAAAGGCAGTCTAGCGCCAGAGCTAATCACGAGCAGACGTATTCCGTTCAGATTTACATACAGTTTTTATTCAGTTGCTTTCATACAGTTTTGATCTCAGATTTTTTTTGTCAGTCATTTTTTATTTATTATTAAACTCATCAAATCAGTATATTCATATCCTTGCTATCAGCTATTAACGCATTATTATAAAATACACACACACACACATATATATATATATATATATATATATATATATATATATATATATATATATATACGTATACGGCGTACGTTCAGATCGATTACAGCATAATTACTTGTACAAGGATAACAGTTATTATAAGGACCAACAAAAAAAAAATAAAAGGATTATATATTACTGGACGAATATTTTGACAATATACACAATTATAACTATATAATTTCGAGGACAAACCTACTAATAATAATAGTAAATAAACTTCTAACAAGTAAGTAACTCAAGGTTCATTAGTGTAAACTTATTTTCTTCTTACCTATTTTTTTTCTATAATAATAACAATATTTGGATTAATTACCATTTGGCAAATTTCCGCATATTCATTTTGTGTATAACTACATATATATATATATATATACATATGTATATATGTAGACGTGTATGCGTTCGTTAAATTTTTAATTATATTGGCTTCGGTATTTTGCTTTCGCGACTGTTTCCGTTTATTATCATAAATACCGGTCGCGCCAGAGTAACGCGATCTTATCAATTACATAGCGTTATAGCCTACGCTGACTAAGTATTTAGAAATTAAGCACGTCCCCGGATAACATGATATGCATGTGTACAGGATAAACCGTACGTCTACGATATTTCGACAAGCTCGGTTCCAAGCTGCTAAAATTTCCGAGTAAACTTTAATTCGAACTTTATAAAGAACCCCTATATACATATATATATTCCAGTTATTTGATTTTTTTTTTATAAATATACTTATACGATTAAAATATATTTAATAATTAACTAGCGAGCGTTAAGTGAGCGGGGTCTCATGTATGCAGCAATACACCACATCGAGTTATAGTGTCGCTCGTTTGCTGGAAAGACACTAACAACATGTGTGTCTATTAGGATACACATAACAGAAGTGAAGAAAATAGTGTTGGGAAATCGTCGAATTACCATTAGAGAAATTGCTAATGATATTGGCATCTCATTTGGTTCGTGCCAATCAATTTTGACGAGTGTTTTAGACATGAGACGTGTGTCAGCGAAGTTTGTTCCGAAATTGCTCAATTTCGACCAAAAGAAACGTCGCATGAGCATCGCCCAAGAGCTACTGAATGACGTCAACGATGATCCAGATTTACTCAACAGGGTTATAACAGGTGATGAAACATGGGTATACGGTTATGACGTCGAGACTAAGACTCAATCGTCCCAATGGAGGCATTCTGGATCACCAAGACCAAAAAAAGCACGCCAAGTTCGATCAAATGTAAAGGTTTTGCTTACAGTTTTCTTTGACTGCAGGGGCGTGGTGCATCATGAGTTCTTGCCACAGGGTAGAACAGTAAATAAGGAATATTACCTGCAAGTTATGCGCAATTTGCGCGAAGCAATCCGCCAGAAACGTCCGAATTTGTGGAAAAATAAAAATTGGCTTTTGCACCATGATAACTCCCCTGCTCACACATCGTTGCTTGTGCGCGAATTTTGGGCTAAAACCAACACAGTAACGATGCCACAGGCACCGTATTCCCCAGATCTGGCCCCCTGTGACTTCTTCTTGTTCCCAAAACTGAAGAGGCCCATCAAAGGACGGCGTTTAGCCACGATTGAGGAGATAAAGACGGCATCGAAGGATGAACTAAACAAGATCACAAAAAATGATATCTGGAAATGCTTTGAGGATTGAAAAAAGCGTTGGCACAAGTGCATTATATCCGAGGGGGATTACTTTGAAGGAGATAAAATAAAAATTGATGAATAAATAAATATTTTTTGAAAAAAATAAAAATTCACCTTACTTTTTGATCACACCTCGTATACGAGGGTGGTCCGATAAGTACTTAGCCTACAAAAGAAAAACGAAAATTTTGGAAAAGTGGCGTTTTATTTTTCAACATAGTCTCCTTTTATTCGAAACACTTGGCCCAGCGATGCTCCAACTTCTTTAATCCGTCTGAAAAATACGTTTTCTCGAGGTCTGAAATGTAGGTTTCCGTGGCAGCAATTACTTCCTCATTCGACTCAAATTACTGCCCGGAGAGTGTTTTTCAAGTTTGGAAACAAAAAGAAGTCACACAGGGCTAAATCTGGTGAATACGGTAGATGGGGTAGCAGTTCGTAGCCTAATTCGACCAATTAAGCCATGGCGACGCAGAGGTGTGAGCCGGTGCGTTGTCATGGTGGAAGAGCACTTTTTTCTTCGCCAAATGGGACCGTTTTTTCTGCAATTCGACGTCGAATCGGTCCAATAATTCGGCATAGTGCATCCCTGTGACCGTTTTGCCCCTCTCCAGGTAGTCGACGTAGATCACATCTTGTGAATCCCAGAAAACGGTGGCCATCACCTTTCCGGCCGATGGGGCAGTCATCGCCTTCTTCGGAGCACTTTCGCCGGGTAAAGTCCACTGTTTCGACTGTTCCTTGGTCTCTGGTGTATACCAGTGGATCCATGTTTCGTCGACTGTCACGAAACGACGCAGAAACTCCTTCGGATTGCGCTTAAACAGCATCAGACATTGCTTTGAAGTTGTCTCACGGTTGCGCTTGTTGTCCGGAGTGAGCAAACGCGGCACCCCCATCGCGCCGACAGCTTTCTAGGCATGAGAAATTTTATGCAGGACATGACCCACGCGGTCTTTTGAGATGACTACGATCTTAGTTATCTCGCGTACCTTCAATCATCGATCTGCCAATACGAGATCGTGAATTTTTGTCACGTTATCCTCCGTGGTAGCCGTTTTCGGAGCACCTGGATGTGGCTCTTCAAAAATCGACGTGATACCACGTTGAAACTCGTTTAACCAATTTTTGACGGTCGCCATCGAAGGATAAGAGTCACCGTACACAGCATCCAAGCGCTTTTTGATTTCGCTGCGCGATTTCCCTTCCAAAAACAAGAATCGAATCACCGACCGATACTGCTCTTTTTCCATTTTTCAAAAATCAACGGACACACTTGCTTTTACACGCTCTCAAAAATAAACTACAACTCCGATCCGGCTGAAATCTTGACAGTAACCATCGAGAAGGTTGTACTACGTGATAGAATATTTCTTTTGCGAGAGTGGCGCCATCGGGCGGTGAGGCTAAGTACTTATCAGAGCACCCTCGTACATAGTATGCAGGATAAGCCATTTTAATCGAGGTGGCCAAATATTTCGTTCCGAAAGCATAATAGCGAAAAATAGTTGGGATAAAAGTTTTAGGGTTTGGACGGGGACAGCCGATGGAGACCTCCAAGTTAAACTTGAAATTGAGTTTCAAAGTTATTTGAAGGTCAACTTTGTTTTTCTAATGGAAACTCCTATTTTTTATCCCGGATTCGGATAGAGCGGGAAATTTTACGTTCAGATAAGGTATCTGACAACGCCTTGTAACCTGGGAGGTTATAAACCAGAAGCCTTAATTCCCGAGCCCGAAGGAGCTATGATTGGCGAAGAACCCCCCAAATAACCTCCTATCTCTGTGAGGGAGTGATGTGCGGGAAAGGGGGGGGGGGTAGAGAGACAGAGAAAGCGCAGGGTTATTGTGGGGTGGTGTTTGCGTCATATTCGTGTCTTTGTGTGTATTAGTATGCGTGTAGTGGAGGGTGGTTATGTCTGTGTATGTGTGGGGGGGGAGGTGGTGTAGTACAGTAATGTGCGAAAACAATACTGCGACACGTTAACCTAAGTGGGCAATAACCTGCAAGCCCTAAACCTACGACAGATTAACCTTAGTGCGCAGTAACTTTGAAAGCTCTAAATTTACGACAGCTTAAACTTAGTGCATAATAACTTGCAAGCCCTACACCTACGATAGATTTACTTAACTATATATAATTTTGTTGACCATTTCGGGCGTACTCACTTCTACGGGGCGTCCTGAACGAGGTTCATTTTTTGTTGTTGTACGGCAGCGTTTAAATTCATTCACCCTGTTATAAACAGTCTTAAACACAGGGGCAGACTTGACATGAACGGCGTTCAACTCAACTGTGATTTCTTTTGGTAGAAGGTCTTTCAAATGAAAATGTTTTATCACCGCTCGAAATTCTGTTTTTTCATTTTTCAAATAAACCAATAACTTTTGGTTCAACCAACGCTCACAAAAAAATGACGTAATAAATCGAGCTGAAACTTTGTACGATATCTAATTAGTAGTATTGCTTGCCAAAAACATCATAATTTAAGCGTGACGAGCGCCATCTCTTGGATTTTGTAAAGACTTATGACCCTCCCCCTCGTAGCAAAAAGTACAATAAATCAGGTTTCTAATAAAATCAAACTTTTAGTTAATGAATAAATATGTTATTGACATAGTATTAGTTTCACTTACAAGGAAGGTACCCCAACCCGAACCCACCGATTTTGATAATTGTAATATATGTTGTAGCACAGTAAAAAAGCAAGCAATTTTTTATCGACGGAAAAACATATTTAAGGGGTAAAATCCACCCTCAAAGTTCACCCTCAAAAACATTTTTTCAAATAACTATTCTTCTAGTCAATATTTTTTACTAAAACAAAGTGGGTAATAATCCTTGTAAAAAATAAAACAAAGTCTGGTGTGTTTGACTTTTGGAGGTTGAAACTTTTATTTTTAATAAACGAAAAATTGAAAAATTGACATTATTTTCTGCAGTTAAAACTTTTAAAATAGTGTAATTATAACCAAATTTTTATATTTATAAAGAAAATAGAAAAAATCAGTTAATGTTTACCAGCATTTTTAATAAAAAATATTTTTAGAGGATAAGGCCACCCCTATTAATGAAAATTAGAACTTTCGATATAAAAATTATTAAAAAGCGAATTTTTTAATTTTGACTGCTTTATAGATATTAATATAATAAAAATTATCTAAAAACATATTTAAAGGGTGAAATCTACCCTCAAAGTTCACTCTCAAAAACAGATTTTTTAAATAGCTTTTTTCTTAATCAATATTTTTTAGTAAAACCAAGTGGGTAATATGCCTTATCGAAAGTATAACAAATTCTGGTGACAGTGACTTTTGGGGGTTGCAACCCCTACTTTTGATAGGTGAAAAATTGAAAAATTGACAAGAGTTTTCGCAGTAGAAAAATAATTTAGTATGGAGCAGATGTTTATGTTTTGAAAGAAAATAGAGGTAAATACTTTCTTTGCTTTTAATTAAATTATAAGGATTGCAACTCCTGTTTCTAATGAAAATAAACTGGAAAAATTTACATGAATTCTTATTATAGTCCTTTATGGTGAAAAATCTTATTTTTATACAAAGTCGATAAAAAAAGAAAATTATATTTAATCTATATTATCTTACATGATTCTACTTTTAACTCATTTGTTTTTGTACCAATTTTTTGATAGAGTGCTGCACACTTACTAATATAAACTTTTATAAACTTTAATACAATTTAGTACTCGCCAGAGAAGCCTGGCGTTTCCTCCAGCATAACTACTTCTCCTGTAATAAACCATGCATGTATTAGCTTTGCTACCTCATCTGACATCCAGTCCGTTGACCAGATAATCACGGTTCTGTCTCCTCCTAACTCGTCCGAGAAATAAAAGAAATAAAATAAACAATACAAACATCACACTCACACAAACATCACACAACAAACAAATCACTCTCGGCTGTTACCTTTCTTCGCACCTCGAGGAAGCACGTATCTTTTGAGCTCAGATACATGAGCCATTGGTACCTGCTTGTTGTTATTCGTGGTCAACATATAAATTCCGGAGAAACCACTCGCAAAATCTTATACGGACCGGTATATCGGAATCCACCGGATCCAGTTTTGCGTTTTTCCCCGCACTCGCGCTTGACAGAGTGTGTGCTCGCCTCAAGACTAGATCACCGACCGAAAACTCTACGTCTTGAAGTTTTCTATCATAATGTTTCTTCTGACGGTTTTGTGCTTCTTCAATATGTTTAATCACAAGATCGCGTAACGCATCAAGTCGCGCCATACGCTCGCTCCAATCCTCGATCGACGAGCGGATGATCGGCGTTCGCGTTTCTACCTCACGACGCAGGCTTTTAGCCTGCTGCGGTTCGCGGCCAAAATTCAAGAACGCCGGCGAGTCTTTTGTGCTCGCCTGTATCGTCGTATTCAGCGCCTGCCTGAATTCATGCAAATACTTATCCCAATTCCTGTAATCCTGATCGACGAACATCGCCACCATCAGCTTCAGCGTCTTATTCGCTCGCTCGGCGAAATTCGCCTGCTGATGGTACGGCGGACAAAGTACGTGCTTAATCTTGTACTCGTCTAGCGTCGTTCGAAACTCATTCCCACAGAAATTCTTACCATTATCTGTGACAATATACCCCGGTATCTCCCATCGATACAAAATAAGCTCTTCAAGAGCCTGCGCGAGAGCTTTCCCCGTAGCTGATACAAGAGGTTTAAACTCCACGTATTTCGTGAATAAGTCCTGAAACACGACTAAGTATCTAAACCTATTCTTACTCCTCGGAAGTTCAATCACGTCTGCCGCTATCACCAACCACGGTTGCTCAACTACCGCTTGCTCATGAGGCCCATCGGAAATTGTTGTTCTACTTTATACCGTTGGCATTTCTCGCACGATTGCACGAATTCCGTGATGTCATAATACATTCCAGGCCATGAATACTCCCTCGCGACTCTATCGTAGATCTTATCCCTTCCGAAATGTCCTGCCGAGGGCTCGCAGTGTGCGTCTCGCATCACTCTATGCTCGGTGGTCTATCGGTACCACCAAGCGCCAACACTGCTTGGCATTTCTCGCACGATTGCACGAATTCCGTGATGTCATAATACATTCCAGGCCATGAATACTCCCTCGCGACTCTATCGTAGATCTTATCCCTTCCGAAATGTCCTGCCGAGGGCTCGCAGTGTGCGTCTCGCATCACTCTATGCTCGGTGGTCTATCGGTACCACCAAGCGCCAACACTGCTCACGGTTTGTAACCGGATCAAGTAACCTATCAGACGAGAATCTATACAGCATTCCGTCCTCCACTCGCCAATTCCGAAATTTATCCGGTCTCGCAAGTACATCCTTCATGCGCTGCAAGTATTCAGGGTTCTTGATCGTCGCGAAAGCTGCTACTTCCTCGCCGTCCTCATACGCGCGCGATAATGCGTCCGGCGTATGATGCAGGCGACCTTTCCTGTACACGATTTCAAAATCGTACTGTTGGAGTTCTAGAACCAACCGACGCGTAGGTTCCTTCTTATTGCGTAGCCAAGTAAGTGCCGTATGATCCGTGACTACCACGAAATGCACTCCCTCGATGTAAGGGCGGAACTTTTTAATCCCCATTATCACAGCCACACATTCCAACTCCGACACAGTATAATTACGCTCGTGCACATTCAACATTCTACTCGCGTAGCATATAGGATGTTCAAACCCATCCTCGTCCTTCTGAATTAGACACGTACCTAACGCATACGACGATGCGTCGCAATGAATAAAGAAAGTCCTCGCAAAATCGGGTCTCGCCAAAACCGGCGCCTCCGTCAGCGCTTTCTTTAGCTTTTCGAAAGCTTCGGCTTGCTCCTGCCCCCAGTGCCAACGTTCGCTCTTGCGCGTAAGCTTCGTGAGCGGTACTTTCATCTCGCTCTCATACTCAATAAATCGCGCATACCATCCGCACATACCGAGAAAACGTCGCAACTGCTTCACGTTTCGGGGCTGCGGGAAGTCAATCACCGGCATAATCCGGTCCGGATCAGGTCGCAACCCTTGACTATCCAATCGGTATCCCAAGAACGTCACCTCGGAGCACCCGAATTCACACTTCATCACGTTTACTTCGAGTCCCGCATTTACCAGCTTCTGCAGAGCTCGCTCAAGCCAAGTCAAATGCTCATCAAAAGTTCCGGTTACTACGATTACGTCGTCTAAATATTTGAAAACATATGGCTCAAATTCCGGTCCGAAAAGCGTATCCATCAGCCGCATGAACGTCGCCGGAGCATTTACTAATCCGAAGATCATGTAATTACATTCGAATAACCGTAATCCCGGGACCGCGAATGCCGTCTATCTCTTGCTCTCCTCGCTTAGCAGTACTTGCAAGTACGCATTCTTCAAGTCGATTTTAGAAACATAATGCGCCCCACGCAGTCGATCGAGAACTGAGTCAATGCTCGGCATCGGATATGCATCTGTTTTCGTCGCCTTATTCACTGACCTTAAATCTATACACATTCGATTCGTGCCATCTTGTTTTCTGACTATAACCGGCGCGCTACTCCAATCGCTTGTCGATTTTCTGATTAGCCCCGATTCCAGCCATTTCCTTGTCTCGCTTCGCATGAACTCCATCACCTGTGGCGAATATCGCCTTAAGGGAGTTTTTACTGGTCGTGCGCCCTGCACGTCGATCTCATGCTTGATTAAATGCGTACGCGCAGGTGACTTCTCGGGTACCACCCGCCACACCAGACGTTCCACTAATTCGCGCTACGAAGATCGCAACTCGGAGAGCCCCGCGACCTCGGCTCTAACGCGAACACGCGCGAGCCCAAGCTCACTCGGGAACTCCACTCTTTCGCGCTTCAGCTCCGCGAACCAGTGCCAAGGGCCGCTCTCTATATGCCGTCTCCTATTTGCATGATCCGTGCCAATGCTGAACTCCTGAATGAAGTCCATCCCAATTATCATGTCGTATTGCACTGGCACATCCACGACTCGCGCTTCGATTATTCGTGACACTCCGTCGATCTCAACCCTGAGCCGAAGTTTTCCCACGATCCCGGTTTTCGCTCCCGAAAACCCGAACAACGCGAAGTCGCACGGCTCAATCTTGTCCGCAAAGTCGCCGCGTATACGCGGACCCACGATAGTCACCATCGCTCCTCAATCGTACAGCGCACTGTATGGCTTCCCTGCGATATGGACTACCAACAACTCGCGATTTTCCACCGCGTCCACTTTTGGTTCGCCCACGCAAACACGAACACAGAGGCGCGAGAAACCTACACCGGTTCTCGATGACTCGCCTCGCTTCTCGTTCCCTCGACTATCCGTCAAATCTTTGCGTGTCGACTCACATCCTGCGCCATCCGACGCTTCCAAACCCGATGCGATCGGTGTCGCCCTAACTGCTACCTCTCCGCTCAGCACCATAAACTCCCTGAACGAGGTGACGGATCGCGACGACGTCTCGTCTACACCGTCAAGGTCGTCAGTTTTAGAGTTTCCAGCCTGCTGAGGTGATCTCTCAGTCCGAGTTTGTTCCGGAATCGACCGCGCACGCGCCGCTTTCCCTTCTGGACTTCTTGAAGACCGCGCGGTCTCTGCAGTTTCCATCGAGTTCATGCCCGGCTGATCCACCCCGGGCGTTCTCGTCGATTTACCTCTCGACCCACGCCCGAGCATCGGACTCCCTTGACCATATGCTCGATTTCGCTCTGATTCGCGTGCATCCAGCATTTCCCCCGACTCCAACGCTCGCTTTCCTCGCTCGCGCTCGGTCCCTGCTTCACGCATTCTTGTCCATCGTTCGTTGAATTCGATCCAGTCGAACTCTTTCCTCGCACTCTGCTTCTTTCTATCTTTCGCGCCCTCGCGTTGCATAGAGACCTCTGTTTTCGCATTATTCGAGCCCAATCTAGCTTCATTTCGCTCCACCTGCTGTTGAAGCTCTGTGAACTTGCTATAAAACAGCCTCATGAACGCGACTTTTGCTCCGTTGGGTGCCCTATTACGCACAACTACGCGGAATCCGTCGGGTAACTGGGTCCCGCTTTTAAGTTTTCCAGAGCCTTGAGCCACACCTGACATTGCGGACATGTTTCCAACGTCTTATTTTCTTTACCGCAGCTTTGGCACGATAGCCCCGCTCTACTTCCTTATGAACACCGGTTCGCGTAATGTCCTAGCTGTTGGCATTTGTAGCAGCGCACTGGGTTCCTTCCCCGATTGCGACTCGCACTTCGGTCAGGAACCCCTGTGCCACTCGTGCCTCCAGCCCCCAACGGCTCCGAACTTGTTCGCGTCGACTTCAAGTTCTCTGGGCTTGGGCACTAGACCTTCCGATTTCCCAGCCCCCCCGCATTTGTGGCATACGCCCTGAAAGGCCACGCGCCCTGCAGCGTTCCTCGCAGCAGGGCTCGCATTTCCCCTGGGCGGGCCCCTCTGCGAATGAGCTCGCTGGGATAACACGACCACTACATCTCTCGGCAACTCTTTTGACGAATCCACATCCACTCTCAAGGTCGGTACCTCGCCCCCAGCTGCGCGCCATCACGCACCGGCGTGCTCGTACTTCCCGGGCCACGCGTTGCTACCTGCGATATGCCCTCGCGTTCGCCCCGGCTCTCGGCATTATTTACCCTAAATGCTGCCGAAGTCAACCACGCCGGCCAAAACGTTTTTAATGCGCGCTGCCACATCGATGGCTCCCGACCATGGAAACTCTCCGGTCGCCGCTCCGCGCGCGCTCGCACAATCTCTGTTTGCGTGTTCGCAGTACCCAGAACTGGCGCGAAGTCCGTCGGCACCGAACGATGCAAGCCCGCTCTTTGTTTCCTTCCGCGCACCTCCTCACGTGTAAAAGCACCATCTGTGGCGCGAACTCGCGTCTCCGATGGCAACGCACGTGTCTCCCGCATGACGTCACTCCGCTCTCGTCGAGCGCTTACCTCTGCGTTCACCTCCGCCTCTAAAGTTTCCAGCAGTGATCCGACCAGAGCCGATGATGCATCAACGATAGTCGGTATTTCACCTGATAGAAAATCGTCGGCTCTCACAGGCGGTGCCGGTTCATGACGCACGCTATATAAAAATGCGCGAAATACCCTGTCCTGCACGATCGCGGTCGTACCGTCCGTAACCAATCCGTTCGATGTCATCCATATCAGCAATTGCTGAATTTGCATTGCCTGAATCTGCTCCCATATTGAATTTATTACAGGCATTTTCATAACCCGCCTTCTAAACGCTTCTGGCCGCGGCCGCGATTCCGCAGCTCTCCGATGCTTGGGCGATCTCGTCACCGGCATCGTATTTCACGCGACCCCGCGCGGTAAACAAACAGGCACCAAAACAGACCCAAGCTTTCCTCGGCCTATTTCACCTTCACTAGGCCTAAGCGCGTTTGTCCTCTTTGTTTTCGAGAACAGCTCAACGTGCACAAGCCGGCATGCCCATGGTGCGGGTACGTAACACAAAGACCTTACTCAGCCTATAAACACGTCTAACCTTGAGCTCACGCTCAGCAACAATCCAAATAGCCGAGAATGATCGTTGCGATTCTCGCAACTTTCAAATTCACAAACACACAATTCAAACGTACAAATTTTGACTAGCCAAAACACCCGGCTCGAGCAATCGCAATCTGCGTAATAACAGCACACAAATTTACAGCGTAATCGCTTAATCACAACACCGTGATACTCGCCTCAGCCCGTTTCACTAGCTCCGGGCTTCCGCGTAACTCGAGCCAAATGCGTTGACGACACAATATTGACGAAAACTCAAAATGTCCCATGCAACTAAAATTTTCCCTTTTCCAACTTATTTCCACGGCTCTCGCTCGCTACTCCGCGAATTCGCCGAAAAGCGCTGATCGGCCGAGACACCGCACTATTCAAAACTTATCACAAAGGGCATTATCGCGATCACCTCTTTCCAACCAGAACAAAGCGATGCGAACAACGAAAACCCGCCGAGATTAAACAAGGGATGCCATGCAAGAGTGGTCAGCCTCCGTGCGCCTTGGGCTGGTCTCTGCTAATTTTTCTGGGTTCTTTCTCGGTAAAGAAAGCCGGCGCTGACTTTCACAGGCCGAAGTTCGCGCTGGTTGGGGAAGTTTGATACAAAAAATCGGATACTTTAATTCAATTATATTACATATGGCGATCTCATTTATTGACGCCTTTTCACAAATACGCTACAAGATTAACTTCGCCGCGACGAGCGCGCTCGCTCAGCCTTTCCGCGACCAGAGTTCGCAGGATCACGCGAGCGAGATCGCTCAGCGTGCGCGATAAAATCAAAATACGCTAATGTCCGTAATCGAGCGAGAGCTGGCGCGAGAGAGATAAACTGGCTTTGGACCCACCGGATGCCGACGGTCCGTCGACAGAGAGGCAACGCCGGCGAAAACGTAGACCCGCAGGGAATGGCGCCCTGGCGACGTTGGAAGCTACTGCAGGAAGGGCCGCAGCACGGCCTTTGCCCCGTGGACGGCGAATGGTCACTGCTTGTCCGGGCTCAGCTTTGAACACCAGGTTCTCCTGGCAAGTGGCAGTCGCACTCCTGGCAGTAGCTCCTCTCCTGCCGAATTCTTGTCTCCACCAATCTCTCCTTAGGCGGCCCTAATTACTCGAGAGCTCGCGCCTAACTGCCCTTCCTCTCTCTTATTTTCTAAGCCTCGCGCCGCCGCGCTCCCACTTCTCTCGCCGTCAAAAATCAGTCAAAATCGCTCTCTCTCTCTCGCTCTTCTCGTTCTCACTCGCACTCACGGCGACACCTCGCCGATCGTCGCGCTCCTCTCTCCAGATCCTGCAACGACACAAGTTTGTAGTCGCTATATAGCGTACACTTGGTCGCTGCGTTCACGCGAGGAGAGTGCCGCACACAGGTCTAACGAACATCGCTATAACCCTGTCACAATTTTAAAAAGATCTGCAATAAAAGAATTTATTCAACATTTTTCTACCAGCACTCTGTTATTCTTAAATTATACTTAATTATTACTCACCTGAAGTTAATTTTCCAGATTTATATGCTTCTACGTATACATTTTGAGGTTTGAACAATTTGGATTCTGCAATTGGTCCAAACTGGCCAGATTGTTCCTTCAAAACTAAAAAGCGACAAGTTTTCCTTCACCTGATATTAGGGGTTGTACAGTATAGCTGTATGTCGTTGATGATAACGATTGTACTAGACATTGAATCCGACTTTCGCCTTCCACCGCAAGTGTCCTTCCAGAGTGGACTTTCAATTGGAATCCACTTTGATTTGTATTATATGTAATATGAATTCCAGTTTCTGGAATAGCGTTCTTCACATTCGTAACAAATGTAAGAGGTTGTTTCTCTAGTTATGCACTACTGCTGAAAGTTTTTCGGGTAACGAATTTGTTAATTTTTCTTGATATAATTCTGTGAAAAATTTAAAATCTTGATAACTATTGTTTTAAAGCTTTGAACCTAAAATTTTCAAACTCTAGATACTTTTTTGCGTGTAATGCCCAACGACGCAAATCTTGATTATGCACAATAAAACCTGCGTCAACAGCAGATTTAAGATTTTGTAATGCATAATCACAAATTCAGGCAATTTTCTTTCTGTATGAACCACCTTGATTGATTGTGTGAGCCCAACGTCCAAGCTGACTGAAAGAAGATACCTTTTTGAATTTACTTTTCATACTTTCAAGACTCAAATTTTTTCTTTTCACACTTCGCCAATAATTCACTGTTCATTCTTTATAATCAAAAGATAAATCTTCTCTATCTTCTTTACTTTAATTTGTTAGAAATTCTACAAGAGGAGGAAAATGATCCATTATATCGTCGTCGATAATTTTTGCATCAGGATCCTTGTATTCCTCCTGGAAATCTAATGTTTCTTCTGAAATTATTTCAACATCGTGAACTTCGTCCATCGAATCTATTAAAATATTTTTTATCTTTTCCGCTAACTGATTTTCTTGATAAATAGTTGGGCTATTAATCGGTAATTCGAATGTCTGAAAGTATGCCAGCAATAAATTGATACATTTTGAATCTCATCGTAAATACTGCAATCGTATTAATTATTTTTGTGATAAGACTGTGTTAATCCATTAACGACTAAAATGCTCAATTCTTTTGTCGATTTTCAACGCGTTTTCTTCGGTAGTCATAGGCTTAAGAAATTTTTGCAAACACGTATTTGGATGGGAAATTTAATGCTCTTTCAGAATCTTTTTTCAACATTGCGATTGATTGCGTTATAAAAAAGTTATAGCCAATTAAACAATAAAAACCGAAAAATTTTGCGAAAAATCAAGTTTGCGATTTTTTTTAGCAACAAATATGATCAGAGTCATCAGCATCATAACTGAGTATAATTTCAACACACACACACGCGCGTGCACACACACACACACACACATGTATGTATGTATAAATACGTATATACAGGATGACCAATATTAATCATCCCCCTGAGATATCTCGATTAGTAAGCTTTTTCTCGAAAAAAGTTTCAGACAAAAGTTGTTTAACTTTGAGGGGGCCATGTTTTGCTAATATTTCATTTGATCTTTTACATGTTTTTCCATGGTTATTTTAAGGTCAATGTTGTTTTTTAAATAGAAACACCTATTTTAGATGGTAGTGTGACGGCGGGTCATATGATTTCAACTTTCAAATTTCAAGGGAATAATTTTTTCTTAGTATTAAGACAATCGGCAGAGTTGAAACCGTTTCCCATGAGCTGTGGGAACCGAGTCAAGTGTCGCATGGAAATTTCCCTTGACAATCTCCAAACGGCAATAAAATCTATAGTCCAAATTTATGTAAGCGTGCATTCTTTTTCTTATTATGCTCTTCCGCCCCTCGCATCCTCGCATTTACATACAAAGTGCATGCAGCCTCCGAACACATGGGCGCCGAGATGCCGATAAGAAGAGGGCCATAAAATCGCGCCTGCATCCTGTTCATATCATGACTAACGAATTTTTTCCTTTCCAACTAGAAATTAGGCATTAGAAATTATGAAATAATATTTTTTGAACTTGAATATATTAATTTCAACAATATATCAGAAATAATTTTGGTCTTTCAAAACCTTTTATCGAGTTTTCGCTCCGGAGCTTAGTTTAAGCAGAAAATAGAAAAAATAAAAAAATATACGTTAATTTTAACGGATAAAATGTTATCTAGTAAACTTTTATTATAAGAAATTAATCTACACAGCGTAGCGTGCGAGATATAAGCATCACTCTATTTTTATAAAATTTTATTATTACATAATTATTAGTAACTATATTTTGCGGTGAATTTAATTATAATGTTAGTTGTTAATATTAAGTAGTGTATAAGCTATGTATGGTCGATTATATTTATTCCGACTTCAATTAATTAATAATTACAAAATTTTAAACTAATCTTGGCTGCGAATGATACTCAAAGAGCCATCTCACGAGCTAAGGTCTGTACCCTTGCGTCCGCGCCCCCGATTTTCTCCACGCCCCCGCTCCAATCAGGGCCCGAAAATCCAGCGAGGAAAATCAGAAGAAACAAACGGACCAATGAACACATCATTGCCTGCTCCACTCCTCCCGAAACCGAGAGGCTAAGAGAGTGACTTACCACCCAACCACCCACCATATATAAAAAAGGCTGCACAAGACCCAAAGGGCAGTTGTGTGTGAAAGAGAGAGAGTTTGAATACTAGTGCTGAAGGAAGCACAGGAATCAGCACCAAGAAGCCAAGAAGTGAATCAAGTAGTCAAGCAAACAGGAAGTGAATCAAAAAAGAAGCCAAGCAGCCAAGAAGCCCAAGAAGCGGGTCAAATAAAATCGACTCATACAGAATTAGGACCCACAAGTTAAAAGGTGTCAAGTTTCAATAAAAAAGAATAAGCAAATAAAACTTTTAATTTTTTTCGTAACTTATCTATCTCTCCTTTATCTTAGAAATTATCTAAATTATCTTAAAAATCTATTTCGTCGTTCGAAAATTCTTCCCTTTTTCGTATTTGAAGACTACTTTTTTTAGGCTCCACGTAAAAATTGTAATAGGGAAACCGGGTTCTACTATCGATAGGACCCAGGATACTTCGCGTTCTTGAATTACAACTATTGATTGGAATCCAAGGACAGAAGTATAGGTTTAGTGGCACTGTCCCCCTCGGTTTTATTAATTTTCGATTAGTGATCCTGCTAGTTTATGCGAGAAATCGCAGATTAGCAACAACAGAACCCTGAGACTGCGCCAAGCCTCAGGTGCACCTGAGACGTGTCGTTGCCACGACATCACAGTAGATTTGGATTCGACGAAAAATTTTACGTTCAGGTAATATAATACGTAATGTAATATAATAATTAATATAATATAATAGAAGTCCATGAGACCCCTACCCCATCCCCAAGGTCATTTCTTGGTCAATCTTTTTTTCAACGAGAATACCTATTCTTGATCAAATATTCGCATTCTACGTTTATTTCTACGTTTAGACAAGATCATGTTTGTGGGATCTGAATGACCCCCACCTCATTCCCAAGGTAATTTTGAGGTCAACCTAAGCAAATATTCAGGAGTTTCAGTAAAGGGTGCTTGTTTACCGTGATTGTTCGCCGTGCCTCTCACTTTTTATACACGAACTTCCTTTTCAAAGTACAAGCCATTTACTTTGAGGTACAGATTCAAACGGAATAGCTCTGCAAGCTTGGCAGATGCGAACCATCATATCCTCCCTCGTTGTTGGCCGTTCTGCATAAACAACGTTCTTGCAATTTCGCCACAAATAAAAATCTGGCAATATGAGATCCAGTGACCTTGGAGACCAATTGACTGGACCTCCTCGTCCGATCCCTTGTTTTCCGTACGTCACGTTCAAAAAAATTACGAACAATTCTTGCGAAATGAGCTGGCGCGGTCCTACTGGAACCACAATCTTCTTCTTGTTTCTAGATCAACATCTTCTAACATTTCTGGTAACCTATCGATTGTCAACTCTAAATATCTGTTTGCATTAACGTTTTCATCGAAGAAATAAGGTCCGATCAAGTAACCGTTTACTATACCACACCATAATATGAGACTCCACCGATGTTGCCTATCGACAGATCTGTATCAATGGGGATTTGTATTTGACCAATAATGACAATTATGTCTGTTAAGTTTACTATCACTGCAGAACTTCACCTCATCAGAAAAAAGTACAAATTTGAAAAAATTAGGAGTTTCTTGTATCATTCTTAAAGCCCACTGACAGAAGTTGATACACATAGCAATATAATTTTGTCTTAAGTCTTGGACAAAGGTAATGCGATAAGCATGATATCGAAGTCTATTAAGAATAGACAAAGCTGTTGTTCTAGGTATACCGATTTCCCTTTCTATTTGTCTACTACTGATGTAAGGATCGAAATGAACAGCCGCTAAAACAGTTAATATGCGAGCATCCATTCTATCAAATTCAAGGTGTCTGCGTCGGCGAACAAAATGTTCATTTCGAGCTTGTCGAATCAATTTCCGTAAAATTGTATAATCAGAATGTTTTCTATTCGGAAAACGTCGCGCATAAAGTCTTGTCGCTGCTCTGTAACGATTACGACATTCTCCAAGAACTAGAATCATTGCAAAAATTTGGCCATATTCAAAATTTTACCTAGAAAATTTATAGAAAAAGAGATAAAAGGGTTTTATATAAATTTCTGCAGTCTATTACAGATGGGAATTTTTGATCAAGTATCTTTTATTTTTAACAAATATGAAAAATTCTACATTGGAGACCACGGTATGACAAAAAAACACTTTAAAACACTATATCAAAATTTACTACGATTAATTTTCAAGTATGTTCCAACACCCTGAAGAATACCATTCTTGCTAGAATTACTATGTTACTATAGCGTAAGTTCTACCTTCTTTCAAATGGATTCATTTTGTAAGTAAATTTGTAAATTAATTCAATTTCAAATGCCTAGAATTTGTAAGGTATTCATCGGAGGATCCACAAGTCTTAAAAACCAAACATTACGACCAAAAGTTGTTGAATTAATTTTGAAGATTTGTCCTTAGATTTATTTTGAAACAAGGATTGCGGGCATATAGCGGTTTTCAAAGTAGGATTTTCCACTCTAAGTCGACCTCAAAATGATCTTGGGAATGAGATAGGAGTCACTTAAACCTCACAGACATAACCTTGTCTAATCGTAGAAATGAACGTAGAATGCGAATATTTGATCAAGAATAGGAATTACCGTTGAAACAAAAGGTTGACCAGAAAATGACCGTAGGGGTGAGGTGGGGGTCTCATGGACCCCCACACACATATTACATTACCTAAACGTAAAATTTCCCGCTAAATCTAAATGTGCCATCAAAAATAGATGTTCTGATTTAAAAAACAACATTGACCTTGAATTAACCTAGGAAAAACATGTTCAAGGTCAAATGCAATATCACCAAAACATGGCCTCCTCAAAGTTAAACAACTTTAGTCTGAAACTTTTTTCGAGAAAAACCTTACTAATCGAGTATCTTAGTGGGGCGATTAAAATTGGCCACTCTGTATATACTCAGTCATATATATATATATATATGTGTGTGTGTGTGTGTGTGTGTGTGTGTGTGTGTGTGTGTGTGTGTGTGTGTGTGTGTGCGTGTGTGCGTGTGTGCGTGTGTGCATGTGTGCGTGTGTGTGAAATCTCATTATCTTACTTCAGAATTCATTATTTAGCGCTGGGTATATATAATTAATAATCATACGCTAGACAACGTTGTTGGTTATTTATTTTGTACGCTGTTATTAATGATCATGTATTAATGTTCTAATCAGTATTTTATTCCTTTTTTACAATAAAATTTTGAGAAAGTGTCATGTGGTGCATCATCATTAAAAAGGACGCCGCACTTTCCGCCCCGTGACCGCGTGAATAAACTAAACCGACAAATAATGAATTCGAAACACCTTGTACCACCAAAATCGTCTCACTCACGCCCGAGGAATCGATGCTGCAAGTCGACGACGTGATCCGACGACAGACAACCTACGGCAAGAGAAAGAATTAAGGAGTGCACGCACACCACTTATATCCAACACAGTCGCAAACAACGAACGAAAATATTTTGCGACTGTGAGAATGTCACGCATCGATAAGCGGAAAATCGACTAATTTCCCGTCCTGCGACCGACCACACGCACTCACAGATCCAGAAAACTTGTAGAAAATCGGGAAATGAAGGGATAAATTGTGGAACGACTGAGCATATACACACACACACACACACAGACACACGCGCGCGCGGAAAACAGGCCGGCACTAGTGGGAAATCAGGCACACACACCGTCTTTAAGACCCCAGGATCCCTCAGCCGCCACAACTGCTGCAATGAACGACGATGTCGGGAAGCCGTCAATCAGCTGTCGCCGGCTACTCGGTGCTCTGAGCGCCACACTGCAGAGCTGCCAGTATTCCAGGGATGGAGAAGAAGTACTTGAGGATAGAGAGCGACCCATTGACCGTTGGAGTGGCTTAGAGAAGAATTCACAGCGTGTGACCAATCATTTTCCCACTCTATACAGTCGCACAGCGATTAAACCAACCTATGCACCGATTTTCGTCTCTTCTCCCCGACGATCGTCATAAAGTAGGAACAGCGATAAGGCGCCCTTACAACCTAGTCGAGAAGACGAGTCACTCCAGGCCTTGTGGCGGAAGTACTTTGCGTCCACGGCTTAAACCCCCCGAAATTCCCCTCCACAAAAGTTATCAAATCTGTTAAGGAACATGAAAAATTTTTTTCTATTTGACTTACACTGATCGACAACAGCATCATCGAAGAAGAATAATATTTAATCAGTACAATATTTAAACAAAATTTACACAGTAATTTTGTAAGTCTTAAATAATTCATGAATATATCATTATAATATAAAATGACACATCCTACCTTCTCCTTCGGTATCGGTTGGTCGTTTCAGAGATGTGCGGATCATTTGTACATGTATATCCATCTGTGAATATAAAAATTAATTACAACATTTCTCTTTTAATTATCTTTGAAATAATATCATTTAAATAAATTTAATAACAAAAAAGTTATAATACATGAAGAATTTAGCCCAGGTCGTTGCTCCCCTCTCACTCTTTATGTACAACACTCTCATAGACAAATTATTATTAACCCATTAAAGCCCACGCTAAGACTGGTTGAGATAGCGACAAACAAACTGTGCTATCTTTTGCATAAGTGAAAAATAAAATATACGTATTTTTTTTTATGTTATTTTCAATTGTTTATAACAAATTATTTAAACAAATTACAAAAAAATTCATAATTATCAAAATCTAAATGCGGGAATCGATTCTGGAGGTGAAATCAAGACGAAAACCTATATAACACTTTTTTGTCAGAATTCAATTTGTTAGTGTAACGTAGGAATAAACAATTGCATGTTGGGGAGAAAAAGTGACCATGTCAAGTCCCAAGCAAAATCTATCTGGAATAGCAAAAAATAAACTGTGCTATCCTTTGCATAAGTGAAAAATAAAATATATATATTTTTTCTTATGTCATTTGCAATTGTTTATAACAAATTATTTAAACAAATTACAAAAAAATTCATAATTTTCAAAATCTGAATGCGGAAATCGATTCGGGGGATAAAATTGAGATGAAAACCTGTATAACACTTTTTTGTCAGAGTTCAATTTGATATCTTTATGTAGAAATAAACTATTGACAAATAAGTGTTTTCATTCTCACACATGGTATCTGGAATCATATCAGTATTTTTTACTGATAAATTTTGAGATCTTATACTGTAATTGGATAAGTTTATTTCATTTCGTAAATCCTTCCGTGTTAGAGATCACGTTTGAGTGGCGGGCTAACGGTTGAAAACATTTATACATTGGATCTATTCTTTGAAATAATAATTTCGGAAAACTTTTAGTTTTTATTTTGTTCTAAATTGGTAACGTTACTGATAATGCCGAGACGGAGAATTAGCGATCTACCAAATTTAGTTGAAGATTCTGATAGTGATGAAGGTCAACATATTGATATAGCATTCATTCCTAATGAATATGAAAGTTCAGATGGAGATTCGGACGGTGATCCAAATGAAGATACATTATCAAATGAATTACCATCAGGTTCTTACGAACATGTTAAAAGTACATACACAAGTACTCAGAAATTGTTGGAACCGAATCATAAGTACAGTTGGAAAAATGATGCTTTGAATGATATTTCTCCGCATGTCGAGAGCAACTTCAATATTTCACCTATTTCATCATTGCAATCCAAAAATGCTTTTGAGTTGTTTGAGGTTTTCTTTTCGAAATCAATGAAAAACCATATCATTGAAGCCACTTCTGAAAATCATTTTGATTTATGTATGGATGATCTAGAAAAATTTATTACAATCATAATGATTACTATCTTCAATTCTAGAAAAAGTATTCGTGATTACTGGTCAAAAAAGCGAATACTTCAGTGTCCAGTAATTGCGGAACTTATGTCTAGAAATAATTTCGTTGCCATAAAAAAGAACATACGATTCTATAAACTTCAAGAAACTGATCAAAATGATAAAGTCTGGAAGGTTAGAACTCTGTATGATATGTTTCGTGAGAATTGTATGCAATTTGGTTTCTTTGACTATAATTTATCAATAGATGAGATAATGGTAAAATACTTTGGTAGGTTTGGTATCAAGCAATGTATAAGGAATAAACCCATTAGATTTGGAATAAAAGAATGGGCAGTCTGTTCTTCTGATGGGTATATATATGATCTTGATATTTACACTGGTAAATCAGGAATCGATGAACGAAATCCTTTAGTTGCCGTTGGTTTAGGGTCTAGAGTGGTGATAAAGTTACTTTCGAATTTATTAGAAAAAACACAGAGAGAAGAACTGAAAAAGTATCATATTTATTTTGACAACTTTTTCACAAACCCAGATCTTATGATTCATTTGAAAAAAAATGGTTTATCGGCGACAGGAACTGTTCGGCATAATCGTGTGAAAGTGAAAGTCGAAATGCCAAAAAAAGCTAAAAGAGGATACACTATTTCAATGCATGAAGTGAATTCAAAATTGAATTATATTACAGTTATGGACTCAAAGCCAGTATCGATTCTCTCTTCGAAATATGGAAATGAACCAAAAGTTGAAATGCAGAGATGGCAGGAATCATCGAAAAAATCTATTCTTTTTCCTCATTGTTTCTCTATGTATAATGAACACATGGGTGGCGTCGATCTACATGATCAACACTGTAATGCTTTGATGCCTACAATTCGAAGTAAGAAATGGACATGGTGCCTTTGTATTACGGCTCATCCAAGCATCCTTAGCAAACGCTACAGTGATTTACAATAAGTTACATCCAGACGAAAGAAAAGGTTCCAAAGATATTGTTCAAGAAGTTTGTGAATATTATATTGACAAGTTATCTTCCAAACGTCCCCCCAAACGACAGAAACAGAGTGAAACTTCATCCCAAGAACACGTGATGAAACATGGGAGTCTTAGGAAATGTGGAATTTCAACATGTCGGACAAGAACGGAATGGTATTGTGAGAAATGTTCTATGCCTGTTTGCAAAAGTCATAAAAAAGGACATGGCAATGAACAATAATTCAATCCCACCGATTATATTTACAATAATTCATGCCAATATTGATGGATAAATACAATAATTAGCTTCATTTTATACGATTTTTTGAAACACTCTCAGGAGGCCGAATGTTTCTTCCTTCATTACAATAACTAATTGGCCTCTGACAGAAAAGTGTTATATAGGTTTTCGTCTAAACTTTACCCCCAGAATCGATTTCCGCATTCAGATTTTGAAAATTATAAATTTTTTTATAATTTGTTTAAATAGTTTGTTATAAACAATTGCAAATGACATAAGAAAAAATATATATATTTTATTTTTCACTTATGCAAAGGATAGCACAGTTTATTTTTTGCTATTCCAGATAGATTTTGCTTGGGACTTGACATGGTCACTTTTTCTCCCCAACATGCAATTGTTTATTCCTACGTTACACTAACAAATTGAATTCTGACAAAAAAGTGTTATATAGGTTTTCGTCTTGATTTCACCTCCAGAATCGATTCCCGCATTTAGATTTTGATAATTATGAATTTTTTTGTAATTTGTTTAAATAATTTGTTATAAACAATTGAAAATAACATAAAAAAAAATACGTATATTTTATTTTTCACTTATGCAAAAGATAGCACAGTTTGTTTGTCGCTATCTCAACCAGTCTTAGCGTGGGCTTTAATGGGTTAAATAATAAATAACTCCATATTAATACTGGTAATTGTTTTATTGACAACTATTTAAATAGCCTCTACATTAAGATTTTTTAAATGATTTCACAACTAAAACATGAAACAATAAATTATTAATATTATTATTATTATTATTATTATTATTATTATTAATATTATTAATATTATTATTATTATTATTATTATTATTATTATTATTATTATTATTATTATTATTATTATTTTTTTTTTTTTTTTTTTTTTTTTTTTTTTTACAAGGAGTTGCGGAATCCTTTTTGCGGATTCCCCTTAGTCTTGATCTAAGGAGGTATGTGGGACTCCCCAAAAAAAAAAAAGACAGGCCTACCCACTAAACCGCCATCTCCTTGTTGTCCTTCCCCCAGCCAGGGACTATGTTGATATTACTTCTGACTGGGGGTTCTGTCTGTGTTCCTTCGTTCGTATCGTTTTACCGTGCGTCGTTACGTCGCGTCAATCCGTCTGCTCAGTCGTCCTTCAGACAGTCGTCCGCGTTCTTACGTCTTAGTATGGTTTCCGTATAGGTAGCGACTAAACGCCACCATTCAGGTTTATGCAGCATCACCTCTACAATGTTATCGGGGGTGATGTTGCCAACTGTTGTCTCTAGTTCTCGTCTGAGTCTTGTCCAGCGGTCGCACCCGAAAAACGTGTGTTCCGCGTCGTCTCGTTCGTGTCCACAATACTTGCAGTCGGGTGTTCGTACTCGGTTCATATTGTGGAGGTACCGTCGAAAGTACCCGTGGCCCGTCAAGAGCTGGGTGACGTGAAAATTCACATCTCCAAAATTCCTTCCAAGCCACGGTCTCACGTCCCGTATCAGTCGTCTCGTCCATTTGCTACCTCGTTCTTCTGTCCATCGGTCTTGCCACATGTCGATCGTCCTTTCGCGTTCAACGATTGCCGCGTTCTTTCGTCCTATGTCTGCGCTGCTCCCATAGATCCTTTTGCGTTCCGAGGCAAGAAGATCCACGGGTATTACGCTCGCCACCACCAGGACAGCCTGCGCAGAGACTGTTCGGTAGGAGCAAGCGATTCGCAGAGCGCCCTGTCTCTGTACCATCGTCATTGTCTTACAGTACTTCTTTGTCTTCAAGGAATCTGCCCATATTTCCGC
The DNA here is from genome assembly GCF_024137745.1 of Phymastichus coffea. Lineage (NCBI taxonomy): Eukaryota > Metazoa > Arthropoda > Insecta > Hymenoptera > Eulophidae > Phymastichus > Phymastichus coffea. The sequence goes on from NW_026706823.1 coordinate 3,543,607, forward strand.
GCCGTATAAGAGGATCGAGTGAGCTGTCGCCATTAGCAGTCGCCGCTTTCCTGGTCTCGGTCCCGTCGTGTTTGCCATCAGGCGGCTCAAGGATGTTATCCTCTCTGCCGCTTTTCGGGCTGTCTTCTGTATGTGAGGCCAGAAGGTCATCTTCGTATCAAGGGTTACCCCAAGGTACTTGACTTCCCCTTTGGTCTCCGTTTCGTATGTGCCCACTCTCATGGGTAGTATCGTCTGTATGCGTCTTCTCGTGAGAAGCATAAGTTCCGTCTTTTCTGTTGCGAGTTGCAGTCCGTGTTCTGTCATCCATCGTCCAACTCGTCTCATGGTCTGGTTCAACGTCAGCTGCGCCAGCTCGGGAGATCTCTCCGTGATCACCGCCGCCACGTCATCAGCGTAGGCGACGAGGGTCACTCCGAGTGGCATCCCAAGCCGAAGCAGACTATCGTATAGACCATTCCAAAAGTCGGGTCCCAGTATCGACCCCTGAGCCACCCCAGCGGTGACCTGTCTCGTTACCTGTCCTTCGATCGTCTCGTACGTTATTCGTCTGTTTCTCAGATAATCCTCCACAACCCGAACCAGGTACGGTGGAATCCGAAAGTTGCTTTTCAGCGCCTCCAAGATATCCACCCACCTGGCCGAGTTAAAAGCATTTCTGATGTCGAGCGTCGCTAGCAGCACAATGGGTCGCGCCGCATGGCAGTGTCTGTCTAGTTCCAGGAAAGAATCAATCACCTTTTGGATCGCTCCAATCGTCGACCGACCCCTCCTGAAGCCGAATTGCAAATCTGAGAGACCCCCTCCGGCCTGTATCGCGTCCGTCAGTCTCGGTCTGAGTAATTGTTCAAAGAGTTTACCAGTAGTGTCAAGTAAACTCAACGGCCGGTAGGCCGAAGGAGTGCCAGGGTCGCCCCTACCTTTTGGAATAAGAACGAGCCTCGCCTCCTTCCACCGATCGCTGAACGTTCCTGTCGTCAAGCACGTATTGTACAGGTCAAGAAGTATCTCCGGCCGTAGACGAGCCACGAGCCGGAGGATCTCGGATGGTACTCCGTCCGGTCCCGGTGCCTTACCCGTCTTCACCGCATTCGTTGCTCTGATGAGCTCCTCAGCGGTAAAAGCGGGGGGCATTTGTGCGTCCACGTCATCCATCACGTTTGTCCTAATCGAGTGCGTCGGAAACAATCCGTCAACAATCCGTCCTGCTGTTTCGGCATCTTTAAGTGCCGGTGAGACTCGGGCCCCTAGTTTCCCGGTCACAATCTTGTAGCCGGTTCCCCAAGGATCCTCGTTCACCTCCTCGCAGAGCTTCCTCCAGCATCGCGTCTTGCTGTCCCGTATTGCTTTCGTCAGCGTCTTCCGTGCTGTTTTGTATATGGCCTGAAGGTTTTCCCTTTCGGGTCCACCTCCAGCCCTCGTCGCACGTCGCCGATTTGCCAGGCATATCTTGCGTAGCTCGGCTATTTCGTCCGTCCACCAGTATTGTGGTCGTCTTTTTTGTATCTGTCGTCGTTTCGTCATTGTGCTGGTGCACAAGTTGTTTATTAATTTCGCCGTCTCGTCTGTCAGTCTTTCCGTTCTTCGCCGGCCCGTTAGCTCAGGAGGAATCTTCGACCCCGGGGCTGATGCCGCCGTCAACTCCTCCGAAAATTTTTGTCGGTCAAGTTTGTTAAGGTTCCACCGCGGGGGTTGGTGGATTCTCGTTTGTCTCGTTTCTGTCCGTCCCGCCACTTCGAAGACGATGTATTGATGGTCGCTGGCTGTATAGTCCTCGACCACCCGCCACCCCCTCAGCCGTGACAGGATTCTGTCCGACGTCATCGTCACGTCAGGGATGGAGTCTCCAATCCCTGGTCGTCTGTACGTCGGCGTGTGTCCCGTATTTACTACTGTTAGGTCCAACCTTGCGGCCATTTCCAGCAGCAGTCGTCCACGTCGGTTCGTTTCGTTCATTCCCCACTCGATCGCCCTCGCATTAAGATCCCCCGCAACGATGACATCTCCGGGCAGGTCCCTGATCCCGTCCTCTAACAGCGTCGCCTTCCTTTCGAACTCCGCCGCGGTGCAGTTGGGTGTCAAGTAGACGCTGACATAAGTGACAGCGCCGACTGTAGCCCAGACGTAGTCGTCCCCGACTCCGCGGTTGGAGACTCGAAATTGAGCGGTGCCCCTTACCCAGATAGCAGTGGTCTCTGTCCTGTTTGTAATGTATGTCTGGGACATCCTTTTCCTGTATGGTTCACACAGGATCAGAATATCCGCGTCATGTTCGTCGGCTATCTGCGGTAGGAGCATGTCTGCAGTCCTACTTCTATTCAAGTTTCCTTGTACTACTCTGTCCGTCTTCCGGCACGCCTCCTGCACTCCTCCAGCGCGGCCCGGAACACGGCACACCTGCCGTTTCCGGCGAGGTGGGCGACGTCCCCATGCCCGGCCTCGGAGCACAGTGGGCAGACCGGTTCTCCTTTGCATTCCGTCGCGTAATGTCCGGATGCGCCGCATTTGCGGCAGCATTTTGTCCTGTCCTTGCCCGTACATTCGGCCTTCACGTGGCCGAAGCCCAGGCACCTGTAACATTTCGTCACCGTCAGTCTTTTTCGGACGCGGCAGTGCACCCAGCCAATTCCGATCCGACCGCGCCGCAGCAGCGCCTCGGCTTCTCGCGATTCCATTTCGCAGACCGCCATATACTGCTCAGCGCGGTTAGGACCGAAAATGTGGACCCGAAAGTCTGTGTCTCGCCCAGACTCTCGTCTGAGCGCGTCCGTCACGTCTTCCGGAGTCGCAACGCAGTCCAGATCCATGATCTCCAATTGTACCTTGGAAGTCATAGCCCTGACACTGCCCGCTTCCCCGATGGCCTCCTGGATCTGTCGCTCAAATACGTCGCGTCCGTCTGGTTTGTCTGCGTCTACCTGCAGCTTCAATAGGCACAGACCGTTCTTAGTCTTCCTCAGGGTCGTCACCTGTACGTGACTCTCCTTCGGATCGATCGTTGTCCGGATTTTTCGGACGATATCGTAGTACGACGCATGTGTCCCCGGTTTAACGAGGACAGCGAGTCCCCTTTTCTGGTGGGCCGGTCTGTCCTTGTCAGGTCGATTCCTTGCGTCCGTTTTCTTTTTTGTTTTTTTCCGTGTAACGGTCTGCCAGTCTTTGGTCGAAACTGTCGTCGGTGGCCTCTTTTGTGAGGGCTCCGGCGTGGTTCCGGTCAGCGAACGTTTCCGTTTCGTCTGTGGCGTCTCTGCGTTGTTGTTCGTCGTCGTGCTTGTCTTGTTGCTGTCTCGTCGGTGTCCTTCCGGAGCTGTGTCCATCCGCTTGTGCAGCGCAATGTCCACAGTCTCGAGAATTGTCTTGATTCCAGTCTTCACTGTCATATTCATGTTTTTTTGTATGTTTGCTGCTTCGGCCATTTTTGTCGCCGTCTCTTGTATTAGCCTTAGCAGTTCAGTCATGTCTCGTGTTTTGTTTATCGTGGGTGTTCGTCCTGACGTCTGTTCTTGGTTGTCTGTGGCGGAGGCGTAACTCACCCCGCTGCCGCCACTTGATACACTGTCTGTCCTCTGTCGTTCTGGTATGTTCAGTGTATTTTTGTTCGTATCGTTTCGTTTTGTCCTCTTCTTCGCCATGCACAAGGTGCGGCCCTCAAAATCCTTGCCGCTGCCCGTGGCCACCGGGGCTTTCACCCGATCGGAACCCGGGGTGGATTCTCCCTGAGAAGGGATTACCACTTGAGGTAAATCAATGTTTTCTTTGTGCATTTATTATTATTATTATTATTATTATTATTATTATTTTTTTTTTTTTTTTTTTTTTTTTTTTTTTTTTTTTTTATGGTGGTAAAAAAACAGGATAAATCCTCATGGACCATAACGGTTGGAGTGTGACGGCAGTTCACCGAAGCTACCCACCTACACTCTCCCACCCGCCGTGTGACGTGACTCGCTGATCCTCTCAGACCGGGCTGTTTCAAGCGATCTATCAATCGAACGCAAGGAGCCTCCGGGTCGTCGAAGACCAGCTGACCGCCCAAATCCCGCTTCTCTTCAACCGGAGGGTAAACCATCCGGGGAAGAGTAGTAAAGTCCACCTACACCATTCTCCAGCGGGGAACCGCGTAAGCATTACTTCCCGCTGGAGAACCGCGTCAAGTCCTCTCGTTGTCCACGGGTCCTGTATCGTTTCGTTACGTCCGTTTATTCACATTCATCCATTTGTTCATACCATTTACTCCCGCATTCTTCTCGTCTAACACTCGACTTCCAGGCAACCGTCCGCCTTTTTCCCTCGTAGGATAGTCTCAACGTACGTTGCCGTTACCGTCCAGTAGTCTTTGTCTTGTAGCATCTTTGCCACAATGTTGTTGGGCGTGATGTTTCCAAGCGTCGTCTCCAGTCTTTGCCTTTCGTCGTTCCAGTGTGAGCATTTGAAAAATGTATGCTCTGCGTCATCACATTTGTATCCACAGTATTTACAGTCGGCGCTGTTAACTTTGTTTCTGTCAAACAGATATTTCCTGAAGTACCCGTGGCCGGTAAGAAACTGGGTCAGGTAAAAATTCACTTCCCCAAATTGCCTCTCCGTCCACGGTCTCAGGTCGTCAATGAGTCGTCTAGTCCATGCTCCGTTCGTGCTCATCCTCCATTGTTTGTTCCAGTCCGTCATCGTCCTAGTTCTTTCGTCCTGGGCAGCTTCCGTTCTGGTCATGTCGCTGTTTCGTTCGTACACGCGTTTCCGCTCTCTGGCGAGCATGTTTATCGGGATAACCCCCGCCACCACCAGGACAGCCTCAGCCGAGACTGTCCTGTAGGCGCAGGCTATCCTCAGTGCTCCCTGTCTTTGTACGTTTGTCAGTCGTTTGCAGTATTTCTTGACCCCCAACGCGTCGGCCCACACCTCCGCCCCGTAGAGCATGATCGAGTGGGTCGTTGTCATCAGTAGTCGTCTCTTCCATTGTCTCGGTCCAAATGTATTTGCCATAAGACGACTGAGAGCGGAAGTCCTCTCTGCCGCCTTCCTCGCTGTCTGTTGTATGTGCGGCCAGAAGGTCATCTTCGTATCTAGGGTCACCCCCAGATACTCGACCGCCCCACTGGTCCGCAGCGATACCTCTCCGACTGTCATGGGAATCAGGGTATTAATCCTGCTTCCCGTCAGAAGGATGAGTTCTGTCTTGGCCAGGGCAAGGCTAAGTCCGCGTTCAGTCATCCATCTATTGATTCGTAACATCGCGCGGTTCAGAAGCATTTGCGCCAGCTCCGGGGTACGGGCTATTATCACCACAGCCACATCATCGGCGTAGGCAACCAGCTCCACCCCCGGTGGCATCGGTAGTCTTAGTAGTGCGTCGTACAGTATGTTCCAGAAGTCGGGTCCAAGGATTGAGCCTTGGGCGACTCCTGCTGTGATTCGTCTGGTCACTGTTCTGTCGGTCGTCTCGTATCGAATCCATCTGTCGTGTAGGTACTCCCTCATCACCCGCATCAGGTATTCGGGAACCCTGAAAGTTTGTAGGGCCTCCAGAATATCCCCCCACCGAGCGGAGTTGAAGGCATTCCTGACATCAAGAGTCGCGAGAAGTACTATTGGCCTCGCTCCGTAGCACACGAGCCTCGTCCGCCGAAAGGCGTCGGTCACTTGTCGAATCGCCCCTATAGTTGAGCAGCCCCGTCTGAATCCGTACTGGTTTCCTGCAAGTCCTCCGTTTGCAGTTACCGCGTTCGTCAGTCTTGGTTTCAATAACGCTTCGTAAAGTTTACCCGCTGTGTCTAGAAGACTCAGGGGTCTATAGGAAGACGGACTATTCGGCTCTCCTTTTCCTTTATGCAGGAGAACCAGTCTAGCAGTCTTCCATCGTCTGGGAAAGATGCCCGCACGTAAGACCGCGTTATACTTATCCAGGAGGAGTCCTGGACGTACGCTCACGATCTGCTGGAGGATCTCTCCCGGTATACCGTCTGGTCCGGGTGTCTTACCAGGCTTGATCGTGGACACAGCCTTAATAAGCTCTGCCCCGACAAACTCTGGCACTGTCGTCTCTTGTTCGTTCGTCATTTCTTCCGTCTCTGGTTGGTTTGGGAAAAGTCCATCTACTATTGCTTTCATGGTGTCTTTGTCTTTTGGTTCAGAAGGGCCAAGGGCCCCCAATTTCTTGGTCACAATCTTGTAGCCAAGTCCCCAGGGGTCCCGCTCCACTTCTTCACACAACTGTCTAGCGCATCGGTTTTTACTGTCCTTTATTTTAGTGGTCAGTCTCTTACGTGCCATCTTGTACGCTGTCGATAGTTCGTCCGCGTCTGGTCTGCTCTTTTTCCGTGCGCGGTTCATCCTCCGGCGGCAGGCAATGCATTCCCCACGGAGGAGGCCAATCTCGTCCGTCCACCAGTACATTGCTCGTTTGTGTGTTCGGCCCTTGCGTCGAGTCATCGTGGCGTCGCACAGTTCCGTTATCAGTTCCGTTGTCTTGTCCGTTATCCATTCGGCACGCTCCCGCAGACCAAGCTCTGCCGGGACAGACTCGGCGGGTAACGGTGCCTCCCTTAGCAGTTTGTCAAACAGCTCTCTATCTTGTCGTCGTAAGTTCCAATACGTTGAAGTCCTGTCTCTAGTTTGTCCGTTTCGTATGTTCGTCGATTGATTTGTCACCTCAAAGACGATGTGCTGATGATCGCTGGCTGTATAGTCCTCGGTCACCCGCCATCCTCTTATCCGCGACGAGATCCTGTCTGACGTCATCGTCACATCGGGTATTGAGTATCCGAAGCCCGGTCGTCTATAGGTCGTTGTCGTCCCTTGGTTGACCACTACCAGATCAAGCCTTGCGGCCATTTCCAGAAGCAGTCTTCCTCGTTTGTCCGTCGTTGTCATACCCCACTCGACCGCTCTCGCGTTCATGTCTCCCGCGACGACAAAGTCACCCGGGAGACCTGTGAGGGCGTCTTCCAGCTTACCGACTTTTTCCTCGTACACTGCCATCGTGCAGTTTGGGGTCAAATATACGCTAACGTAGGTGACGGAATCTACCCTCACCCACGCGTAATCTTCCCCCCTGCCAGACGCTTGTATTCTCCTAGCCGGTTTGCCTTTGACCCATATGGCCGACGTACCGAGGGTATTCGAGAACCAGCCGTCCTGTTCTCGTAAGTCCCACAGTTGCTCGCTCAGTATCAGTATGTCTACGTTTCGTTCCTTCGCTGTCTGTGATATAAGCAGCTGGGCTGCCTCGCACCTACGCAGGTTTCCTTGTAAGATTCCTGTCATTGTCGTGTCTGCTTCCGGCACTCCTCCAGCGCTGCCCGGTAGGCCGCGCACGCTCCCGTTCCCGGGACGTGCGCCCTCTCCGTTGCACGCGCCTCGGAACATAGGAAGCACGTCGGCTGTTTGGTGGGGCAGGCTCTCCCGACATGGCCGGTCCCCCCGCACCTCCAACAGCACTGTCCTCTGTCAGGTCCTGTGCAGTCCGTTCGTCTATGTCCGTATCCGAGGCACCGGTAGCACCTCGGGACCGTCAATCTTTCTCTCAGCCGACAGTTGACCCAGCCGATCTTAATTCTGCCCTTCTTGAGCAGTTTGTGGGCCGTGTCTCTGTCTGCTTCGAACACTGCCATACAAACGTCGTGTTTATTCGGTCCGAAAATGTGGATCTTAAAGTCCGCATCTTGTCCTGTTTCTCGTTTCAATGCGTTCTGTACATCATTCGTGTCTGTAACACAGTCGAGGTCTAGTATCTCTAGTGTCTGTCCGTGTGTCATGTCTCGTACATTACCCTCATTTCCAAGAGTAACCTGGAGTTTCTCCTGGAACTTCCGTCTTGCGTCTGCGTTACAGCGAAAGCGCATGAGGAGTCCTCCGTCCTTAGTCTTCCGATATCCCGAGATATTCACTTTAGAGCCCTCGGGATTAATCTCCGTCTTTAGTCTGCGCAGGGTATCCGCGTACGTTCGTCCGTCGTTTGGCCGTACCAGTATAACGTTGGTCCCCCCCTTCCGGCGGGAACCACCCGCACTGGGCCGGTTCTTGTCCAGCTCGGGCCGTTTGTTCCCGTGGATAGGCGTCGCCGCTGCGGATGTCGAAGCTAGTGGCCTCTCCCTCCGCGCGCCCAGCGCCACCACAGGGGTAGTCTGTTGCGTCTTCTGTTTGAGGGAAGTCGTCTCCGTCGTTTGGTCATTAGTCTTCTGTTTAGACTTCCTCTTTTTTCTGTTCGCGGAGTTCACCGTGGTCCAGCCTGACTCGTCTGCAACCCTTTGATAGGCCACGGCTTGCTCAGGGCTGGCCCCCGTGTCCTCCCTCTTTCTTTTCTGTCTTTCTGTCCTCCTGTCGTTTACGGACTCCAGGAGGGGATTTAGGCGGTCGCATTCACTCCATGCAATCTCCACCGCCTCCTTTATTACAGCCATACTAGTCGTTATGTCCGTACTAATATTTCTCTGTATCTTAGTCCGTGCCTCCATCTTTTCGAGCGCGGCATCAATGCGCCTGAGCTGCGTGCGAAACAGCTGGAGGTTTTCTGTCATATGTCCGTTGTCATTGTCCACGTCTTTCATGTCGGCGTCAGTGTTGGAGGTCTGCTTTTCGGAGCCCTCGTTTTTCCGCGCAGGTGGCACTTGTATGCGCCGCAGCGGTACCGTCACGTCTCGTGTATCACTAGTTCTTGTCGGTGTTCGTCCTGTCGTCGGTTCTTGGCCCTCAGCGGCAGAGACGTAGCTCACCCCGCTGCCGCCGCTTGACCCACTGTCCGTCCTCTGTCGTCTCGGTATGTTCAGTAGTTTCTTGTCGTTTTTTCCTGTCTTTCCCCCCATTCCCGTGCACAAAGTGCGGCCCTCAAAATCCGTGCCGCTGCCCGTGGCCACCGGGGCTTTCACCCGATCGGAACCCGGGGTGGATTCCTCCTGAGAAGGAGTTACCACTTGAGGTACATCAATGTTTTCATTGTGCATATTCATATTGTTGGTTTTGTCCCGTTGTGCTGAAGGTCCCTCGTGGTCGCGACTCCACGAACCGCGCTGGGACAGCGCACGGCCCCTGAGGTCCCCCCCCCTGTATGTTTACCCTGTGTGTTCAGTGTTCCCCCCTGTGGTGTGTGCGTGTACGTGAGTGCCCATAGGCGAAACCGGGCTTCATTCACGGGGAGAGTCCGTTTAGAGATATCCCCTTCTCTCGCTTTCGGGCGACTTCGTTTATAGGAGTCCCCGACCATTCGCTTTTCGGTAAGACCCGTTTATAGGGTCACCGAGCATTCACTTCTCCGGTTTGCCAGAAGGCGTGTGTGTGTGAGTGTTTGCGTAGTGTGTGTGTGTGTATGTGTATGAGTGATTAATGGTTGGACACATCGGCAGAATACCATTATCTTTTGCGTCATTTGTGAGCCATATCTTCCTCTTGGCCGTATCCGTTATAGCGTTGCTGCTCAGAGCATTGACGCGACGGACAACGTTTCCACCGGGCACGTCGTGGACGTTGGAAGCTAGCATTTGCCCAGTGAGGTGTTACCACTCACTGGACCAGCCCGGCCACTGGACCAGCCCGGCATTATTATTATTATTATTATTATTATTATTATTATTATTATTATTATTATTATTATTATTATTATTATTATTATTATTATTATTATTATTATTATTATTATTATTATTATTATTATTATTATTATTATTATTATTATTATTATTATTATTATTATTATTATTATTATTATTATTATTATTATTATTATTATTATTATTATTATTATTATTATTATTATTATTATTATTATTATTATTATTATTATTATTATTATTCCATTGTTCATGATAGTTTTTGGATCCTCTTTCTATGCTCACTCAATTTTTGTAAAAAAATTCAAAACATATACACCCGGATGAGCGATGATTGAGTAAGTGGAAAATTTGTGGCAAAGTGACGTAAATTTTCGACTCCTTCCCGATGAGATAAAAGGTTGCAATCTTTTCCATTCGATTCTACGAGAAACGTTATGGGATGTGAAAATTGCAAATTTCCCACTCCTCTTTGTTATAAAAAATTTCATTACCAAAAACACGTTTTTTCGCCGTAACTTGAAAAATATTGATTTTTTGGAAAAATAGTTTAAGTAGAAGTTGTATATTTTTGAATTCCAAACAACTTTTGTCTCTTATAATTTTTTCGATCGATCATTATTTTTCGAGATAATCAAGAAAAGGTGTTAGCATGCTTGGTATACTTATAGAATATACTTAAGTGTTATTATCGCATTTGTTGACAATTTCGGAAAATAATTGGTTTTCGAAAAAAATACAAAAGAAAAATCTTATTTGGAATCCAGGAACGCATAAGTTTTGTTTGAAACATTTTTCAATATTCATATTTTCCAAGCAATCTTCTGTTTTAAAAAAAAACATTTCAGAAATATATTTAAGCAGTCGTCAGAGGAAGAAAGCGGAAAACTGCCTTATCTTTGACTCCCCCTTATAACAAAAATTCAGAAATCAGGATTATAGGGAAGAAATATAGGAAAATATTATTTTTTCAAATATGGGAGAAGATACTAATGCCGAGCCTTTGAGAGGGCCGCATAGCGGCCCCCGAGAAACCAACTAGAGTGAATATGGACGTAGGAGTATACGAGGGTCGTTTGAAAAGTCCGTGCAAAGTCAGAGAGATGGCGCTATTAGTGCGTATCAAGGTTATTTTCAGTTAGTGGCATTGTTGAATATGAGGTGGATCGTTGAAATAATTATAGTGTTGAGGTTCTTTTTATTATAACAATAATAATGATATGATTATTTATTCATAAATGTCAATGATTGAGTTGATACATACAGACCACTCACATGTGTATAAGCCACGCCGAGATGCGCTCTCTTGTCTCTTACATAGCCGACTGACTATCATATACTCTATACATGTGCGCACGCACTCACACATCCTCACATACATACTGATAGCGGTGCGCGCATCGTCACTCATGGATATATCTATATTACATTTGGATGTGTGTACAGTATAGTTATTACGTATAATTCAACACACCTCCTTAATCCTATACTGTACAAACGTAATTTTGGTAAACAGTTATTTTTCTAATTACAAACAATTTTTCAAATTATAAAATTAAATTAACAATTTTCCTTTCTCAATAAACTTTTGGTTATTGTAGTAAAAATAGCAATCGTAATAATTAATTTCTCAAATTTAACAATGATCTTATTTTTTCAAACTTATTTCTTCCTAAAGCTTTGGTAAAGATATCGGCTAAATTATTCTCAGTGTCTACTTTATGATGTCAATTTCTTTTTTATCATAACATTCGTTTACAAAATGATAGTGTATTTTTATATATTTGGATTTTTTTGTTAAATTACCATATTTTGCTATCAAAACTGCTCCAGTATTATCTTCATGAATCTTTATTGGTAAATCAATTTTAACTTTGAAATCATTTATCAAACTTTTTATAAACTTTAATTCGCTTACTGCCTCTGACAATGCAACATATTCAGCAGATGTTAATGATTTCGTTACGCTATTTTGCTTTTTTGTTTTCCAAAATATAATATTTCCATAAATTCTTATTGCAAGTCCAGTAGTGGATTTCCTATCTAATGTATCGCCTGCCCAATCAGCGTCAACATAGCAATCTAGAATTTCGGCTTCTAAATTTCTTTTGTAAGTCAATTTTAAATTTTTTGTACGGTATAAATATTTCAAAATTCTCAAAGCGTATTTAAAATGTGTTTCGTCATAACAGTTTTGAAATCAACTCAAATAGTTTACGCTATAACTTATATCAAATCTTGTACATGAACTTATATACAGTAAAGCTCCTATCAAATTGCGGTATTTTATGTCATTTGATGCTGATTGTGCGGGATCAATATTCAAATTTTGTTCCATAGGTGTATTGTGTAATTTATCATCAGTTATTTTGTAGTATTTTGCTAAGGACTCAATATAATCACTCTGATCTAAAGTCATAATTTCATTTTTATAATTATAATCAATATTAATACCGAGATAAGTCTTTACTTTACCCATATCTTTCATTGCAAATCTTTCACTTAATTTCAACTTTATTTCATTTATTTTGCTTTTATTCCTTCCGCAAATTAATAAATCATCTACAAACAAAATTATATACAGGGTGGCCCATTTTAAGTGATCCACTCAGATATCTAGATTGGAGTGAGTTTTATCGAAAAAAGTTTCAGACAAAAGTTACTCAACTTTGAGGGGGCCATGTTTCTATGACCTTGGATTTGACCTTGGAGGTCATGTTCAAGGTCATTTCAAGGTCAACTTTGGTTTTTTAAATAGGAACCCCCATTTTTGACCCCGGATTCGGAAAGAGCGGGAAATTTTACGTCCAAAACGGTATTTTTAAATTTTTTTTCATGGCCTTGAGAAGGTCAATTTAAGGTCAAATGCTTGAAAAACTGCATAAAAGCGTTTTTTTAATTTTTAAGATATCGAAAAATGACCTCTACAAAATTTGTTCAGAACAGAGTGGGCCACCCAATGCACCAAAAACCTTTGACCTTTAACCTCATTTTGAAGGTCATTTCAAGGTCGAAGTGTTTTTTGTAATGGAAACCCCTCTTTTTGACCCCGGATTCGCACATAGCGCGAAACTCAACACAATACCTTATCCAAATGTCGGATTTCGCGCTATGTGCGTATCCGGGGTTAAAAAGAGGGATTTCCATTACAAAAAACACTTCGACCTTGAAATGACCTTCAAAATGAGGTCAAAGGTCAAAGGTTTTTGGTGCATTGGGTGGCCCACTCTGTTCTGAACAAATTTTGTAGAGGTCATTTTTCGATATCTTAAAAATTAAAAAAACGCTTTTATGCAGTTTTTCAAGCATTTGACCTTAAATCGACCTTCTCAAGGCCATGAAAAAAACTTTAAAAATACCGTTTTGGACGTAAAATTTCCCGCTCTTTCCGAATCCGGGGTCAAAAATGGGGGTTCCTATTTAAAAAAACAAAGTTGACCTTGAAATGACCTTGAACATGACCTCCAAGGTCAAATCTAAGGTCATAGAAACATGGCCCCCTCAAAGTTGAGTAACTTTTGTCTGAAACTTTTTTCAATAAAACTCACTCCAATCTAAATATCTGAGTGGATCACTTAAAATGGCCACCCTGTATATTTTTTCCCCATTCTTATCTTCGAAAATGTATAAACAATAATCATTATTACTTCTTTTAAAATTCAATTTTGTAATAAACTTATCAAAGCACTCATACCAAGCTCTCGGGCTCTCTCGCAATCCATATAACGCCTTTTCCAGTTTATACACTTTGTCGGTTTTGTCGTTGTATCCATCCGGTTGTTTTACATAAATTTCCGACTTTATTGTACCATTTAGAAACGCAGTTTCCACATCCATTTGCTCAATCAAATATTTGTTTTGTACACAATATGCTAACAATAATTTTAATGTTTGCAGTCTCGCAACAGGTGAGTATATATCTTCTACAATTTCTTTTTGCTGAAACCCTCTAACTACTAACCTTGCTTTTTTTAAATTATTTGCCTTATTTGTGTAAACCCACTTAACGTCAATTATTTTTTTATTTTTAGGTCTTTGTACTAGTTTCCATGTATTATTTTTATTTATACAGTTAATTTCTCTTTGCATTGCATCTTTCCACAGATCAGATTCACTACTACTCATTGCTTCATCATACGTTTTTGGACTATTCGCGCATACAAAATTTACATAAATATAATATACTTCGTTATTACCGCAACCCCATCTGTCAGGTTTTTTTGTTTCTCTGTTCGACTTTCTACGTGTTGGAATCTCAGACTCTTCGCAATCTAAAAGCTGTTCATTTTCACTTTTTGGACTCAAATTTTTCTTTGGACTTGGACTATTTTTTGTACTTTTAATTTTTATTGGACTTGTATTTTTTTCATCAAAAACTTCATATTCTACATCATTATCATTCATTTCACTTTCGCTATCAGTCTCATTATTTCCTTGAAAACCAATCAACTTTTCATCTTTTTCTATTATATCTACATTTCTTGCAACTTTAACTCTACCATTATATAATACTCTGTATCCTACATTCTCATAACCTACTAAAATTCCACAATCTGATTTTCTATCCCATTTGTTATCTCTTTGACTTTCGTCTATTCTAAAAAATACTTTGCTTCCATATAACTTCAAATTTTCAATATTAGGCTTTTTTTCAAAGAATATTTCATAAGGACTTTTTCTTATGAAAGTATTTGCAATAGTTCTATTTTTTAAATAACTCGCTGTTAAAATCGCCTCAGGCCAATATCGAATATTTAAATTTGCGTCTGATAATAAACATCTTGCAGAATCCATAATAGTTCTATTAAATCGTTCAGCTGTTCCATTCAGCTCGTGAACGTAGGGGGGGCATTTATCTAGAATTATACCTTTCTCTCTAATCAAGTTAAAAATATCTCTATTTATATATTCTTTGCCGTTGTCACATCTCAATTTTTTAATCTTTTTTCCAGTGAAATTTTCAACTTTATTTATATAATCTAGAAAACATGTGGGTACGTCACTCTTTGATCTTATGGTATAAACCACTGATAATTTACTAAAGTCATCAAGAAACGTTATAAAATATTTCGAATTATCATAACCAGTATTTTTGTGTGGACCATTTACGTCAGTATGAACCAGTTCCAATATTTCTCTAGCTCTGCTTCTATCGTTTTTAAAAAGTAAATTATGCATTTTGTTTTGTATACATGTACCGCATTTCAAATAAATATTTTCTAAATTTTTTGGAATTCCGTCCACGTAATTTTCTCTGCACATGGTATTTAAATAATTAAAATTTATATGTCCTAGCATTCTATGGTATCTCTCTTTTTCAGTCATCGTATGTGTGCTATTTGCATTGTGATTATTATTTAAAATATAACTTTCTAATTTGTAGATTCCATTTTCTTTGTAAGCTGTTCCAACTATTTTTTCAAATTTATTGTAAATCAACGATTTTTCATTAATTGAAACAATTTTATAGTTATCTGTAATTCTCGCATAACTTAACAAGTTTTTGTCCATTTCTTTTACAAAAAATACATTGGATACTGTGATTTCAAATTCTTTACCATCTACAATCAGGTACATCAAAACTTTTCCAATTTTTGTAACTTTTAAAGGTCTACCATCTCCTACTTTTACTACTACGGTATTTTCAATTCTGAACTCTCGATAAAATAAGAATCATCATTTATTATATAATCAGAACAACCACTATCAAGTATCCAATCTATTTTACAAAAATCATTCATATAAACTCTACTATTATTTTCACAAATTTTTTCTTTTTTGTTATAATCATAAACATTTTCTTTTTCGAACTCTACTTTCGCAAAAAATGATTCATTTGACCTAAAGTTATTTTCTTCATTAGATGTATACCTTGCGTTATGTTGATATTTACCGTTGTTGTTGTTGTTGTTGTTGAAATAACCTCTTCCATGTCCTCTTGGACCATAGCCTCTCTCGTTGTAACCTCTACCTCTTGTATTTGTGAAGTTACCTCTGCTGGCGTTGTTCACATAACCTCTTGGCTGATATGCCTCTTCGTATTGTCGTCGTTGTTGTTGTTGTTGATTTGATGTTGTTGTTGCTGGTAGTGACCACCTCCTGGCCATCTACCCCTCTGATTGAAGCCTCCTCGACTTCTCTCGCGTAATGACCTCTTTTATGACATTTGTTGTACTTAACGTCACGAACTTCAGTTTTAAATACACTTGATTTTATATGATTATTAGAAATTTTATTTTTAGTTTCCATCAACACGATTTTATTTTTAAGAAATTCACAGTTTTTATCTAAGTCTTTAACACTGTCAATAATGTCACCGAAATGACTGAGTGTATCAGGCAACGTTTTAATTAAATAGTCAAGTTTTTCAGTCTCTGTTACTGTAGCACCAGCACTTTTCAATTCGTTAATTAATTTCTCAAATTCAAGGAAAAATGTGTTTGAGTTTTCAAAGTCTTTTAATCTTAGTCGATCAAGTCTATTCCTCACACAAATTTGTAAACATGTTGACGGTTTTAAATACATTTGGTCGAACTTTTTTATTATTTTGTACGCGGTGTCTTCATCACCGACATATTCAAGTTGTTTGTTCGATATACTTGAGTATATGTAATTCATAGCTTTAATATTTGATTCTTTCCACTCCGTTTCTTTTTCCGTAGTATCACATTTTTCTTGTATTGCTTGGTCTTTACACTTTTTCCACTCCAAAAATAAAAGGATTCGTTTTTTCCATTTACTATACTCTTGACCGTCAAAAACGGGTATCGATATTTCGTCCGGCTTTGTCATTTTACTCGGATTCGTTACACGTGCTTCTCTTATCAAAATTTATTTTCAAACTTTATCCGCGCGCATCTCGTTCAATTTTCATTTAATTTGTATAATTCTTTTTACATATTATTTTTAAAAGTTCATTTTATTCTTAATCGTTCATATTTTTATATTTTGTATTATTTACACAGTATATTTTTCTCTTCACTTTTTTTATACACCTCGTGTTTCAATTGTCTCATAAATTCGTTTTTTTTTTTTTCGTTTAAATTATGATTTCATTTTACTTGAATGTTTACTGTTCTCAATTTTTTCTTATTCTTTACCTGATTTTGTATTCGCTTTTTTTATACTTTTATAGTTTTTTTTTCACACCACGTGTATAACCTAACCTCTCACTTTTTTTTTAAACCACGCTTTGCTACCATGTTCAATATGAGGTGGATCGTTGAAATAATTATAGTGTTGAGATTCTTTTTATTATAACAATAATAATGATATGATTATTTATTCATAAATGTCAATGATTGAGTTGATACATACAGACCACACACATGTGTATAAGCCACGCCGAGATGCGCTCTCTTGTCTCTTACGAAGCCGACTGACTATCATATACTCTGTACATGTGCGCACGCACTCACACATCCTCACATACATACTGATAGCGGCGCGCGCATCGTCACTCATAGATATATCTATATTACATTTGTATGTGTGTACAGTATAGTTATTACGTATAATTCAACAGGCATATCTTGGAAGAGGACACACCAAGTTTCAGCCAGTTCGGCCAATTACTTTGCGTTTTACATTCGTTTCAATCAAAGAAATCGGGTGGTTGTAAAAAAATGGACGAAAAAGAATTTCGTGTATTGATTAAACATTACTTTTTCAAAGGTAAAACGCCTCAGGAGATTAAACAGAAGCTTGATGAACATTATGGTGATTGTGCACCTTCGACTAGAATGGTTTATTAGTGGTTTCAAAATTTTCGGAGTGGCCATATGAGCACAAAAGACGCTGAACCTTCTGGACGCCCTGTTGAGGTTACCACTTCAGAAATCATTGATAAAATCCATGATATGATGATGGCTGACAGAAGACTGAAGGTGCGTGAGATTGCTAGTACTGTAGGCATCTCCAGCGACCGGGTACATAATATTTTGCACCAACATTTGGACATGAAAAAGCTATCTGCTAGATGGGTGCTACGATTGCTCACGATTGAATAAAAACGAGATCGTGTGAAGTGTTGCAAGAATGGTTTGCAGCTGTTCCAGCAAAATCCACCAGACTTTAAGCGTCGTTTCATCACTGTAGATGAAACATGGATACATCACTACACTCCTAAGACCAAAGAACAGTCTAAACAATGGTTTACCAAGGGGGAATCTGCTCCGAAAAAGGCGAAGACAATTCCTTCGGCCGGGAAGGTTATGGCGACTGTCTTTTGAGATTCGCAAGGAATAATCTTCATCGAATATCTGGAAAAGGGTAATACCATTACAGGCGAATATTATTCATCGTTATTGGATAGTTTGAAAACCGAGTTGCTAGAGGAACGTCCACGATTGGTCCACAAAAAAGTCCTCTTCCACCACGACAATGCGCCAGCTCACGTCTCAGCAGTTACGGCCGCAAAACTGATGGAGATAGGTTTCCAACTCGTTTCAGATCCCCCCTATTCTCCAGACTTGGCTCCGTCGGACTACTATTTGTTCCCTAATATGAAAAAATGGCTGGCGGGAAAAAGATTTTATTCAAACGAGGAGGTGATTGCAGAAACGAATGCCTATTTTACAGACTTGGATAAATCCTATTATTTGGAAGGGATTAACAAACTAGAGCAGCGTTGGATGAAGTGTATAAGCCTAAAAGGAGACTATGTTGAAAAATAAAAAAGATTTATTAAAAAAAATCAAGCAGTTTTTATTTTTACACGAACTTTTCAAACGACCCTCGTATGAATCTAAACGAAAAATAAGTTTTTTTCGCGAACTAAGACTTGATTTTAGTATGTTCAGAAAAGTAAAAATTTTTACAATCAAATCTTAGGTATGGAATGTTAAGAATAAAATTAGATAGAAAAGTGATAAAGTGATTCCAAATGGTATTGAAATATACAATACGTATAATTGAACATTGTAATCATTGAATTCTACACGCCACATTACTTTCTACACTGGCCATAAGTTTCCAACTGCTTTCTTAACTTATTCTATCCCTGCATTACGTCATAAATGAATAATTTTTAGATTTTATATAGTGTGATGTCTGGGTCATTTTCTCAGGAACGTCTGAGGCAGACGTTTTCTCAGGTGCTCGATTCGGTCTGCGTCTCCACGCTTAAACCAGGATGAGCAATTGGAGAAATAGATCTTCTACTGCCCGATTCGCGTTATATAAAAGATTTTCTTACTACAAGACTCCCATCGAACACCATGATCCAATGTAATAGGGACTTATATGTGAGTATCCTAGACCTTTCTGGAATAGCCACAAAAATTTGTCTATGTAACTTTTAAGGGGCACGGTTGTCTTATTCAGAAGTATTTTAGATCTTCCTGAAATATTCTTTAAAGACAAGTATTCCGCGTTTCGAATTGCTAAGCTAGGAGTAAGAGGAAGAAGAAATAAGATAGCAAAAGATTTGATTTAGACTTACTTTTTATTCTGAGTGGTTTTCTGGTACTTACGAGTAGAGAGTTGACTTTTCATTACTAGGACCTAACTCGATTTGGAACTGGGGCTGGAACTAGATTGGCATTTTTTCGCTTGTGCACGCATTTTAAAGTCTGTGGGTAGTTGGGAGAAAAATCCCTCTCTCACCCCTTCAAAATTTGGGAAGAGTGGACATGGCAGCAGTTTTTAATTGACTGACTGAGATCTTTCCACTTTTCCCTTTCGGCTTTCGGGTCCTAATTGGTTCGGGGGCGTGTTGGAAATCGGGGGCGTGTGTCCAAGGGTATGGACTCGATCTCGTTAAATAGCTCTCCAAGTACAATTTTCATTACATTTTATCTTATAATTAATAGTTTATCTATTAAATACATTTTTATAAATTATTCTTAATAATAGCGCGGCTCACATGATATCTAAATATATTTCATGCAAAATCTTAAATTCCAAGTGTCTGTAACTTGTAACTTAATTAACTCAATTCGTAGTTTAAATAATACGTAATGGAAAAGAAAGAATTGTGCATTATTCATGGGTTGTACCAGAGTCGTTTACATAAAACTTGGTATATTCCTTACATAAATTAATTATCGGGTGAAAACTATCTAATTAATTTATTGTTCAGAGATTACGTTTTCGAGTTTTGTTGGTCCTTTGATTTACTTAATTTTTGCACAATGAAAGGACATAAAAATCGTTTAAAAGTTATATTTGTTATTTTATCTATTTAAATCAATTTTATTTATTACATACACAATTTTAACTTGTATCGCATAATGGACTAATATAGTTCTATTCATTAATGTAATTATCTCTTGAATATTTATTAAGTTTTCTAACTTATTTAGAAAAAATATTTTGAAAACTTTCGGATATTTTCATTAATTGTGCTGAAATAATGTCTCTGATCAAAAAGCATGCGGGAGGTTTCAAGGACATGCGAATTTTTCCTATCATTCTGTTATGTTCTTTATTCATTTATTTAAAAATATTGTCGAATTTTCTTTTCTATGATAGATTTTTTTGGCTTCTAAAAGTGAAAACTCTTGAGGGAAAAAAAAAGAGAGAGAGAGAGAGGGGGGGAGTGAGAGGGAGAGGGAGAGGGAGAGGGAGAGGGAGAGGAAGAGAGAGAGAGATCTTTGGTCGCCTGCCGCCTGCCGCCTAAGAAATATGTGAAGTAGGGATACAAGCGAGTAAGGTAGCCAGGCATAACGTGCCGGTAATCCTGCGGTTCGTGCCTAGTTTAATTTATTTGCTTAAAGTTAGTTGCGACCGGCAAATTGTGAAGGCATTCATTTGCCGGAAAATTCCAGGTATATTTTTCCTGCGTTTTATTAAATTCGTTGTAATTAGGTTAAGCTGTTTCTTCCGATTTCGATAATAAAGTTATTGTATTATGTAGTGTTCGCACGTATTGAGTTTAATGTTCGTTCTAAATAAGAAGGTAAAATTGATACGATGTAGTAGCTATTGTGTTAATTACTTTATGACCTTTATCCTCCTGCCACTTCGATTGCCATGAGCGAAAGCGCCTCACTGGCCCACGCAATTCGAAATTAGTGACAATGGGAGATTTTGTCACACATGCAACAGCAAAAAATTACGTGTTCCTTGCTATCATGTATGTTGAAAATTGTATGTAGTCTAAGCAAACGTATAACCAATTAAGACAAATTTAAAACTAGTACTTTTTTGAAATAATAAAAACGTGCACAAGCTATAATTTAAAAAAATGAAGGTTTACCGTATTCTGAAAATTTTAAAAAACTTGATATGTCATTTGGATCAGTGTATCAAGCATGTTAAAAATATCAAAATTTACAAAGTGTTATGTGACGGACCATTTTCTATGTTTGTATGTATCAATGTAGAGTTCGCCTGCAAGAGTTTCACTTGCATCGCGCCAAGGCCAAGCGCATAGCGATAAGATGGAATGGTCAGCAGTAAATGTGTACGCGCCTCGACGAGAATGAATAGGAACAAACGAGTACGCTGCTATAGCATGCTGCAGTCAGCGTGTTTACTTAGAACTAAAGCAGCAATTAAAAACGCGTGAATCAGAAAGAAAAAACGTGAAGGAAAAAGAGAGGGAAACAAAGCTTGCAAAGTAATAGCAAGCACCAGGAGAGGCAGTCAGAAGTGAGCGCCCGAATAGTCAGGCTGAAATTATAATTCTCCGACACTTATTTTGTCGTTTAGTAGTCACTGTAATATATATGTGTGTGTGTTGCAAAGGTAGTCGATTCAATTAATCGAACCGTTCGCGATTCTGATTTTCGCGCGTTAGTTCTAAGAATTCAGAGAGAGAGGGGGCGCGCGATCTTTCAAATTAGCAGTTACGTCTCAGCTGTTGTGACAAGTAGATATCGCCGAAGTTATTTGCACTGTTTTTTTCTCGCCGACTAATAGTTACCGGTCCATAATAATTACGCGCGTGAGTGCAACAACGAGACCTACAGATTGCAGCGTTTTGGTAGCAGCAGATTTGCAGCTGATAGGTGGTACGAGGCAGCACAGCTGATAACCTAGGACCGGAGGCAGTTGATATTTTGCTGACATCAACAATTACGGCTGATCACCGTAATTGCACCGCAGGGTAGGTGCACCTCCCTTTATTATCGCGTGTCAAAATATATTTATTATTTTGTTCAGCCGCGTTAGCGTTGATAATTTTGTATTCGCGCCGAGCGTTAGATCGCGCCAATTTTCGTATCTTCTCTTTCTCTATCTCTTTCTCACCGAAAGTGATTTAATTGTAAATCCTGTTCGCGTGCGTCAGTCTTTCGGCCCGACAAAGACTGTAGTAATTTTTTATTAATAAAATCTACTAAAATTATTCGCCGATTTCGTCATATGATTTCTCCCAATAGTTTAAACAATTGAAATAGGCTTAAGTTTTAATCCGATCATAGCTAGGGGATTAAGTGTATTAGGAGCAAAGTCGATTACACTTGAAACTCATCGTGTGTCACAAGGCACGTGACTTAAGGTGAGTTCAACTCTGCTTGATCGAAGACAACCAAGTTAAGTCAGCTGACGTTAAGGCGAATACACGTACTAACATACGTGTTAACGGAGCGGCGGTTTGCTCTGCATCGTGGGAGTTTGCTCTTAAATAAATTTCTCATTTTGTAGGTTTATCCCCCCGTTACATGGCGCCTAACTGGTATTAAGACCCGTGTCGTGCGAATAGGATTGTGCGTCGAAGGTAATCGACGCACGAGAGAGAGAGACGATTGCGCGAGCGCTTAGGAAGGTTTGAGCGGGTGGTAGAGCGAGATCGTGAGCGGCACGCCCTCTGCTGGGGAAAAAACGAAACCACTTCGAATCTTTGGTTAAAAATTGTTAAGATTATTGTGTAAAGGGCCGAAAGCGATAATCATTGGTAGGTCGAAGTGATTTCAGATCGTACGGGAGAATCAGGTGTTAACCCATTTCAGCCACAGTTTGGTGGATAAAGGGGGGTTGGTAGCACCTGATCAATGATAAGGCAGAGAGCGCGACCCAAGCGTGCAGTCCAAATAGTAGCCAGGCGGAGCAAGCAAACAGCAGGCTCCGACCTTAGGTAGGATATTTTTATAATATTTATAGAAAGTTTGCGGAGACTGCACGCGCTCATAATCTCCTTTTAAAAGGCCTCATAAAAGGAGGTATTAAAAGTACTGACACTAAATAGTGTACACCCCGCTCATACCTTGGGTGATAGGAAGCGGTAGTGGTCGATTAGGCCGAAATTTTAAACCTCAACCGCATCCTACACCCGTGCGGAGGCAAGATGGCTCTGTTGTCAGCTCAAATCGACAATTGGGCATTAGAGCTGACCTCCGCACAGCGCGAACATTATTTAGCGGATTTGGAGCTGCGCAAGGATGGAAGTGTCATCCAACAGGCGGCTAGGCTTGGGAGATGGTTGCTGGGTGAGTACACCACCATAGATTTCCAAGAGACCACGCACAGCAAAGAGGTAGCGGGGCGCAGGAGGCGATCCCGACAAGCGTGGCTCGACACAGTCTGTGACGAGTTGGAAAACTCCACCACGGATGATAACAGCGACCATCCCCTCAGGATCATCAATAGGGGGGAATATCATTGACTGACATGTCAAGGACATTTACCTGCCCGGATGAGGACTCTGAGGGTGAAGCCAGCCGCCAAGAAGAGGATGAACTCATCCAGAAGGCCCTCAGTACGCAAGAGCAGGAGCAGGGGGAGAAGAGACGGAGCAATCCGGACCCCAGGTCGCAGGAATCCTGCACTCGGAAGGAACCTCAGGAAGAATTATCCTTGAGTGAAGCCTTCCGAGAGATAGAGTATCTGAAGGAGGGAATAGACCATAACCAAAAGTTGGTAGGTCGAATCCTAGAAACCCTTCAGACTCTGCAGGGATTACAGGTATGTGCGGAGCGCGAGGCGCAGGACATGCGCATACGAATTCGAGAGCTGGAAGACGCAATGCATGATATGGCCAGTGCTAACCGTTCTTCTCAGCGTGACTCGGTTCAACCGCGCTCCGGACGTAATGTGGACTTTCAGGAAACATACACCTGTCACTACGACTCGGGGATTCCGGGGAGTACACCGGCTCCTCCAAGACCAACACCTAGGAGAAGGGACGTCACCACACCGGAAGTCCTCCAACGAAGAGGAGGTGAAGAGGATTCTGAAGTCTATGGGAGATCCGCACCCGTTCGACAGAGGAGTCGAAGCGGATCATCTGGCACCGGACATCAGATATTCTCAGGGCTCTCCACAACCCGAGATGTTGGGAAAATTGTCCGCGGATGGAAATTGAGGTTTGCGGGCAGTAGGGCACAGAGCGTAGATACGTTTCTGTCAAGGTTGGAGGATCTGCGCGTAGGTGCAGGACTAACTGACGACGAAGTGCTTTGTTCCGTATCAGAGATCCTCGAAGGTAACGCGAGGACCTGGTACGATAACAACAAGTACCAGTGGCTCAGTTATGACGAGTTCGTCGCGGACGCCCGGGATTGGTTTGGCACAAGTACGCAACAGCAACAAAGGCTGTTGCAGGAAGCCCAGAACCGGTTCCAGGGTGAGGACGAACTAGTGCGAGACTACGTGTCCAACCTGGTGGCTCTTGTCAATCGACTAGAACCACCCATGCCCTTGGAGAGGTTATTAGACCTACTCCATGCAAACCTTCTTCCAACCATCCAAATCCAGTTGCGTCGGAGCGAGATGACGTCAATACGCGAATTCAGCAGGAGGGCGACCGAGGTACAGAACACCTTATCTTATGGTCGCCGTCCACGTGTATTCGCTGACCCCAACTCGACGATCTTCCCTCAGCACGCCTACCAGCCGAGCAAAAGAGCGGCTGGTAGTAAATCCCAAACCGCTACAATGGCCAGCGAAGGGAAGGTGCGTGCGAAGAAGGAGGGAGATCCGCAGCGCGGACTGGGCGTGGAGAACCCCGTCAGGAGGCCTACCGAAAAAGCATCGGTATCGGCTACGCAAGCTCCCACTTCTGATAAGAAGATGGAAGAACGCCTGGAGGGCATCGAGCGGATATTGCGCAAGTTGGCCGCTGACAAGCAAGCCAGCCCTCCAGAACAGCGTAAGAGCCGATGGCGTGGCGGAAGGAAAAATTCTCCTTCTTCCAGGTCTCCTGGCGAGCGGCGAGAAGGGCAGAGGCGGAAGATAGACTTTACTAAGCCTCTCCAATGTTCCGCTTGTGGCAAACTGGGTTTTAGTCGCAAGTTCTGCCCAGATTGCAACAAGGGAAACGACAAGGAGAGCGAAGAGAAGAGGTCATCTTCGCGCCTCCAGTAAATTCGACCTCTCGCTGCGGGTCGCCGATGGGAAACAGCAAGTTGTCGGCGACCCAGGGATCCAAACGAGTCCTGGGAGGGCATCGAGATAGCCCAGGACATAGCAGTATATTAGAGCGGAAGGCAATTGAACCCGATGTCAGCCCTCGGCAGAATAGGGGAGTGGTTATCCTGAAAGGACCAGATGGCCACATACAGGTTGTGGAGGAGGGGGAAGACTCCAAGGAGAGCCCCTCCACACAGAAAGCTCCTCTGCCGAAGGGATCCACGAGTAGAAGCCAGCCCACCGTCATCGCGGCAGCGGAAGGGAAAAAGCCGCTGAAAAGCACGATGAAAGGAGGCGAAGATGGGACTCGTGGATATGACCGAGAGGATGAGACCAGGTGGTGGTTGCGGGTAGACATAGGTGACTTTAAAATCAGAGCACTCTATGATACCGGCGCCTCATCCACGGTCATGGGTCAATCAGGGCTGAGATTGGCATCGGAGATGAGACTCGGGTTGAATGTGACCAGGGCGGGCGATGCAAAGCTTGCTGATGGACGCCCGTGCCCTATAATTGGTCACGTGATGTTCCCTTTTAAAGTAGGGGGAATCACGAAGACAATCAGAGTCGCCATTACGCCGCTGCTCACAGATGACTGCTATGTAGGCGCGAACTTTATAAGAGAGTTCCGCGCAATTTTGGATCCCGATGAGGATGAATTATGGCTTAAGGACGCCCAAGTGAAAGTACCAATGGAAGTAGCTGGAATTGATGGTACGACATTTCTCGCACCGGTAGGACTATGGGAAGCCACGGAGTCACAGCTTGAAGAAATTGAAGACCTCGTCAGAAGATTGATTCCTGACGGGGGTCAGGCTTTAGGTTGTGCCGTGGGGGTTGAGCATGAAATAGATGTTGGAAATGCTCGACCCATCAAACAGAAATATTACCCAGTCTCAGATAGAGTGCGAGAGGAAATGCACACGCTGGTCAAAGATATGCTGGAAAAGGATGTTATCGAACCAGCGACCAGCGGATGGTCAAGTCCAGTAGTAATGGTAAAGAAGGCAGATGGAAAATATAGGTTTTGTGTGAATTATCAAAAGGTAAATGCAATTACCAAACCTGATGCCTATCCTTTGCCATATATGAACGACATCCTAAGACGAATAAGGGATGCAAAGTTCATATCTACTTTGGACTTGAGCAGTGCGTACCATCAAATTCCCTTAAAGGAAGAATCGCGTCCAATATCAGCGTTTACAGTTCCTGGATTAGGGCACTTTCAATTTAAGAGAATGCCCTTCGGACTGTCATACGCAGGAGCGACCTTCCAGAGGTTGATGGACAAGGTGATAGGCCCGGATATGGATCCATTCGCTTTTGCTTACCTTGACGACGTAATTGTGGTTTCGTCGTCCTTTGAGGAGCATAAGCGGCACCTAGAAAGGGTATTAAAAAGAATTCTAGGTGCGGGCCTAACCATCAACAAAGATAAAAGTCACTTCTGTAAGACGGAAGTCAGGTACTTGGGAGTTCTTGTGAACCAGGACGGAGTAAGACCAGATCCCGAGAAAATACGCCCGATATTAGAGTATCCAACACCCCGGACTGTCAAACAGGTGAAGCGATTCATGGGAATGACCTCGTGGCATAGACGTTTTATACCCGACTTTGCCATGATCGCTGAACATATAAATCGCCTGACAAAGAAGAATGTACGTTTCTCTTGGGAGGAGGAGCAAGAGCGAGCTTTCACGAGATTGCAGGAGGGGATGACTTCCGCCCCAATACTGCAATCACCCGATCCGAACGGTCAGTTTGTACTGCAAACTGATGCTAGTGACAGTGGGATCGGGGCAGTTCTCGCACAGGATGTCGATGGAGAGGAGCGTGTAATAGAATACGCCAGCCGATCACTCAACAGTGCTGAGAGAAATTATACGGTCTCCGAGAAAGAGTGCTTGGCAGTGGTATGGGCCATTGGAAAGTTCCGGCCGTATATTGAAGGGCATCACTTCAAGGTCATCACTGATCATAGTTGCCTGAAATGGCTCCACAATATGAGAAATCCCACAGGAAGATAAGCGCGATGGGCGCTAGCATTACAAGGCAATGTCTTCGATATCGAATATCGAAGAGGGGATCTCAATGTGGTGCCAGACGCTTTATCTAGGGCCTATGAGGAGGAGGGGATTGAAGTGAGTGCTATAAATAGTCGGCCGGAGACCACTGACGCCTGGTATTTGCAACAATACCAGGAAGTATGCCAGGACCCACACTCTCATCCTACTTGGAAGGTGGTGGGAGGGAGACTGTATCATTATCAGCCTGATGAGGATGGTGAAGGGTCCATCGACAACGATGAAGCGTGGAAGCTTGCGGTGCCTAGGGAGAAAAGGTACCAGGTGCTCCAGGAAGTCCATGATGCTCCTACTGCAGGACATCAAGGACGAGAGCGTACGTTCTCCAGGGCTAGGCGCTTGTACTACTGGCCTAAAATGTATGATCAGGTCAGGGAGTACGTAAAGAGTTGCCCGGTATGTCAGCAATGCAAGGTGGAACAAAGAGCACCTTGCGGGCTGATGGGTCGTAGACAAGTATCACGACCCTGGCAGGTGGTGGCCGGTGATATCACTGGTCCGTTTCCCAAAAGCTCTCGAGGTTTTGAGTATATCTTAGTCTTTATAGACTTGTTTACTCGCTGGGTAGAGTGTGTTGCGATACGCAAGGCCAATGGGAAGACAATCGCAAGGGAATTACACGAGAGGATCGTCACTAGGTTTGGTGCGCCAGAGGTATTCTTGTCGGATAATGGAACCGAATTTAAGAATCAGGAGGTCGATTCATACCTGCAGATGAACGGCATCCAGCGCGCTTTGACTCCCGTGTATCATCCCCAAGAGAATCCCACAGAGCGAGTAAACAGGACACTCAAGACCATGATCACGTCTTACGTAAGCCGTGATCATAAGAGCTGGGATGAACACCGGTCAGAGTTCAACTTCGCGTTGAACTCGGCAACTCATAGCGCCACCGGATATAGTCCTGCGATGCTCATGTTTGGGCGTCAGCCGGTACCTCCTTTGACGTTCAGAAGAACCCAAGATCAGCAGGCCCTTGAATGTTCGGAGGGTCAGACTGTGGAAGATTGGGCTGAACATATGGAGAAGCTTCCTAATTTGTGGGAGAGAGCTAACTCCAAGTCAAAGGAGGAAGCTGCGCGTCAGGCGGTTTATTATGACCGGAAGAGACGGCAACCCGAGTTTAAGGTCGGAGATTGGGTTTGGAAGAGGAACAGGATTCTATCTTCAGCTGCTCAAGGTATTTCAGCTAAATTAGCGCCGAAATATGCCGGTCCGTACGTGATTGAAGAGGTTTGTGGTTCCAACACGTACAGGCTAGGCAATCGGCTGAAGATCCTGTCTGAGCTCTTCCATGCCAAAGACCTTAAACCATATTACGGTCCGGGTGAGGATGAGGAAAGCGAGGAGGTCATCGAACCTCGCGAGCCGCCAGAAGAACTGCCGTCGGAGGATGCGAACGATTCCGCGAATGCGCGCGAAAATCCGGGAGGGGATTTATCAGATAGCGAGCGGGTCCAGTTAGCAGCCCCCACGGTCGTAGATAAAGTTCCCACCGAGACGTCGGAGTTACCGATATCTGCCCCAACTAAGAGAGGTCGAGGTCGACCTCGAAAGGTTCCAGAGACGGTCACCGGTCCAGCGAGGGGCAACAACTCTCCCGTGAAGGTGAATAGAGGGAGAGGTAGGCCTCGAAGGACCGTGCCCGTCGTACAAAGGACGGTTGGGCCGATAAAACCGAGCGGTAACCGACGAGGGCCAGGACGTTTACACAAAGAATCGCGAGGGAGCGTATAACTCGGTGGGATGCGGCTATTATTAGGATTGTTTCTTCGCGCAGGGAGATTCATCCGAAATTTGTTGTTTTTTGGATGTTTCAGATGGACCGGAGAATCGTCGTCGAAGAGGAGACCTTCGAGGTGGTCACGCAGATGCTGTTAGATCTGCAACTGGGCTCTGATGCGACGCAGCTAATTGAAGATCTGCGGAGCTTCGCCAGGGTCCAGTTGGAAGGGACCACCCGAAGGGATCGGCGTAATGCCTCGGTGGCAGAGGTTCTCCGGGATTCGTCGTGGGTCGCCCCGAAGAAGGCTTCTCGGGACGCTTCGACACAGACCGAGGACCAGGACAGTGTCGAACGTCCCAAGTTTACAGTGGACCAGGGGGTGCGAGCCAATGCCCAGGACCCAGGGAAACCTGTGGGGCCTCGCACTGGGTCTGCAATCATCCCCGGATCCCTGAGCAGCCTACTCTCCTCCTCGACTTCAGACACGTGCGTCTGGGGATCAACGAGGTGGGGAGTGCCTGGCGGTGCGCTCAAGAACTCCAGTCTCAGCTGCAGGAGCAGTGATTGCCGCGACCCTCCTTGCGGCCCGGCCCGGTCAGTGGTTGACCGAGAGACCGCAGGACAGGCGCTGTTCCCCCCCCCCCTTCTTGTCCCCTTTTGGTGCCGAGGTCGTTGTCGCGATTGTTGTTGTTTTTTTTTCGTTTCCGTTTTTTTTAGGATCGCTGGGCAGCAATCGCGTCGCGTCTGTCGCTCGGTCCCGTTAAGATGTCGCCCCCCGCAGCCGACGCGAATTTGTTTATGCGCCGATTATCTAGGCAGCCGGAGTTACAGCACCTGAGGGCCAGCATCACCAGGGTTCCGCGGGAGGAACTGGTGAGGTATATGCGGACTCAGGGGCTAACCACAGAGGGTGGACTCCCGGTGCTACAGGACCGCGTTTTCCGCGTGTTCTTGGCGAATACGCGATCCGGAACTGAGGTGCCCCTTTTCCCCTCTGACTTTATGTCGGGGCGCATCCCCGACTCCTCCTCTAGCGAAGCGCACGACGTAGTGCCGGACCAGAGTTTGCGCGCACGGTTTGAGGATACTCTGGCCCGAAATCCCTTTTTCGCTCGCACGGAAACGGGTGACGTGTCCTTGCTCAGCTCAACGGTCCAGGGGAAGGTGAAGCACTCCCCTCCTGGAGTTGGGCCGGTCTTGAGCGAGGACCAGGGCAACCGTACCCTGCTTGAGGAGGAGGTACGGAGCGCCTCGACAGGCTCCGACTCCGGTGATACCGCGAGAGAGGCTGCGGTAGCTGCGGCGTTGCCACGGGGGGCCCACCTGGAGCAGGCTGAGGGCCCGGGGGACGTGGCTGCCGGACCCGTCCCGGTTCCAGCGGTGCCAGTGCCGCCTCTTGACCCGCTATTTTTGCAGCAGGTGCTGGCGGCATTACAGGTCTTGGGTTATGGGCCTGCTGGTACGGCCCCGCTGGTGTCCGGGATCCCGACGGTACAGCCCTCCCCGCTGCGGCCCCGGCCCCCGATGGGCCCGGGCGGCCCCGCAGCTGACCCCCAGCAGGGGGAGCGGTTAACGGGTTTGGACTCTCCCAAACGCAGGTGCCCTCGCAAACTCGCACGCGAGTGGCGACAGCACTTCGCCGCCTCGAGTGGATTCGAGGAGGAGCGACGACCTGTCCTGACGAGGCCCCCGCTGCTGCTGTCCTCAACGTCAGACTCGCCTAGTGAGGCGAGCAAGGCGCATTTGAGGCCCAGGAGACGGCCGCGCAGAGGGCGGCACAGCCGGGAAGCCACGAGTTCCTCCGAATCCGAGCCCTCCATCGCTGGAAGTTCTTCCAGCGATGACGTGACGCGTGCCACCGGCGACGCCATCACCGGTGTCGTCGGGGGCGCGTACGTTCGGGCCATCGAGGCGCGCGCAGGGAGAGGTCGCGCGGCCGTTTGAATGGCAGGCCCGCCGATGCGATTTCGGCGTTTAGGGCCTGGAACGTGCGGTTCAACGGCGCCGCGGGATCGGGTGCAGAACGCTTCCTGGAGAAGTTGAAGCGCTGCGTGAGGTTATATAACCTCCCCGATTGTGAGGTGCTCCCGGCCCTGGATGCGATCTTCTCCGATCGCGCGGAGGTTTGGTTGGCGAAC
The DNA here is from genome assembly GCF_024137745.1 of Phymastichus coffea. NCBI lineage: Eukaryota > Metazoa > Arthropoda > Insecta > Hymenoptera > Eulophidae > Phymastichus > Phymastichus coffea. The sequence continues at coordinate 3,574,391 of NW_026706823.1, forward strand.
AACCTTGGAGGGTGGCGCACCTTCCACGATTTTGCGGTTGATTTCCGCCACCAGTACTGCCGGACGTTGGACCGTGTGGAGCTCTACTGTGAGTTGAGCCGCCGGATGCAGGGTGAGGATGAGTCGATCGCTGACTACCTCACCGCATTCCAGAGTATCGTGCGGCGGATGCGGCCTCCTCCGTCCGACAGACGGCAAGTGCGGTTGGCGATGGCCGGGTTGAACCCGGAGTATGGGCGCTACCTCCGAGATAGACCCGTACACGACCTCCGCGATCTCCGTTATTATGGAGACAGGTTGGAGAGGCACCAGGACCGCGAGAGGAGATGGCACCCACCTTCTGCCAAGGATAACTTGCTGGTGGAGGATGCTGCGTACCGAGGGAAGGCAAGGAAGACCCACGTTGCAGAGATTGCCGTCGAGGTCTCCCAAACCTCCAAGGAGCAGCCGGCCAGCAAGCCGAAGCAGAAGAAGAAGAAGAACAAGGGTGCCAAGTCCTCGGGAGCACAGGTTTCGGGGCGTTCGTCGTGTGGCGGTTCGGGGGCTGAGGGGTGCATGGCGAGTGCAGTGATGCACTCAGCACCCGGGCGTTATCCCAACGCCCAGGCCCAAGGGAAGGTTGCCGGTGGGGGCACGAACCCGCGAGCAGCGCCGTCCCTGCAGGCTCCAGCGCGAGCTGTAGTCCTGCAGCAGGGACAGGGTGGCGCAAGTTCTGGAGGCGGCCAGGGTCCATCCCCGTTTCGAGGTCGTTGTTTTGGTTGCAACGGGGAGGGACATAGACGGTCACAGTGCCCGCATAATACTGGCCGCCAGAACGACCAGGCTCGTGGAGCACCTGTGTGCTACCGATGCAACCGGGTGGGCCATTATGCCCCCAGCTGCCCCTTTGGAGCCCCGGCCGCGTCGTGCCAAAACTGCCAGGCGCCCAACTGCACGTTTCGCACGTGCATCAACTGCGAGCCGATTCGTCGGATGGCGGAAAACAGGTCAGCGGGGAACGGTGGCCCTACGCTCTCCGCCATAACTCGCAGAGGGCAGCCGGCGTGGAGCACAGCGGATGGGACATACGCGTAAGACCCCAAGAAGATCCGGGGCCTGAGACGTATGAATACTGGCGACAACTGAGCCGGCGACTCGAGAGCCGTTGGCAGGTGGCTGACGGAAGCGAGTCCCAGGAAGTGCGAGGTGAGCAGGGGAGCCCTAGGTCGCAACTGTGTGTGAGGCGACTTGCGAGCGAGCAATCGCAGCAAGTTGCCCCCGGTTGTCAGACCTTGCAGGGGTTCTTAGAGCGGACAGGTCAACTGCGTGGACGCGAGGTGCCGGGTACAGAGGCTTCCCCGTGCGTGAGAAACGCGACGAGAGAGCTGAAAGCTTCGTCGGTTCCGGCGGGGGTGGGCGTTGTGAGTGACACAACGGGTTGCCCGGGCGCCTCTGACAACGGAGATCCCGCAGTTGACATGGTAACGGAGAACCGTCCTCTGCTCATATTGCTCATCAATAGCGAGCCTTACAGTGCGCTGTTTGACACCGGAGCGCAAGTGTCAGTGGTAGGCTGCCGAGTCACGCAAGACTTCCAGGCTCAGGTGAGGAAAACTCCGGGAGCAGTAAATGGTTTCTCGGGTACATCAGTCAGTATGATAGGAAAACTGAGGCTGGTGATCGAGATCGACACTGTGGTCCGGTCCATTGAGGCGTATGCGTGCGAGCAGGGATTGCAGTACGATATGCTCCTTGGACAGGACTTCATCCGTGCGTTTGGTTTCCGTATGGATGCCGAACATAATGCATGGAGTGTCGCAGGTCGGGAGAGTTGGCATGATTTTGCCCAATGGCAAGATGGCCGGGTGTACTTTCCCGACCAACCAGGAAAGCTCCAATTGACCGCGGAGGTAGGAGGACTTTCGGCACTGCAGGAGCCCCAACGACTCCAGGTTGAGACGTTGGTGCGGCGAGTGGTGCCGGAGAGGTCCCCTGCGCAAACGGACCTTATCGAGCACGTCATTGATGTGCAAGGTGCCAGGCCAATTAAGACGCCGATGCGCAGGTACTCTCCGCAGGTTACGGAGTTTATTCGCCAGGAGATTCAGGACTGGTATCAGAAAGGAGTGATACGTCCGTCTCAGAGCGAGTGGTGCAGTGCACCGGTGGTCGTGAAAAAGCACGATGGTAGCTACCGTTTGTGCATCGACCTGAGGCCGGTGAACAAGACCACTCGGATCGATGTTTACCCCATGCCGGGGATAGATGTGATTCTCGATAGGTTGCGAGGAGCCCGGTACATTTCTAAGATCGACCTCAAGAGTGCCTATTTACAGGTACCCTTGCAGGAAGATAGTAGAAAGTACACGGCGTTTGGTGCGCCGGGTTGCGGGCTCTGGGAGTGTAACCGGATGATTTTTGGTCTGGTCAACGCTCCCGCAACCTTCATGCGCTTGATGGACGCGCTGTTCGGACCAGATTTCGAGCCGCATGTATTCAAGTACCTCGACGATGTGATCGTAGTCACAGAAACGTTCGAGGATCACTTGGTGTGGCTCGAGAAGGCGCTGGAGCGCATGGTCCGGGCGGGGCTGGAGATCAACGTCGAGAAGAGTGAATTTGGTTGCTCCAGGGTCACGTTCCTGGGATATCTTCTCGACGAGGGTGGGCTGCGGCCTGACTCTGATCGAGTTCAGCCTGTGCTGGACTTTCCAGCCCCGCAGAACAACAAACAGCTGCGTCGTTTCCTGGGGATGTGTGGATGGTACTCCAGGTTCATCGAGCATGAGTCACATCTGAAAGTACCCTTAACGAAGCTGTTGCACAAGGGCGAAGCATGGCACTGGGACTCCGAGCAGCAACGAGCGTTCGATGCGCTCAAGCGAGCTCTTACGGAAGCTCCCGTGCTTGTGCGACCGGATTTTTGCCGGCCGTTCTACGTGCACTGCGACGCGTCGTCTTATGCACTGGGTGCTTGCCTGATGCAAAAAGACGACGAAGGGTACGATCACCCGATATGTTACGCGAGTCGCATGCTTAATGAGCACGAGAAAAATTACACCGTGTCCGAGCTCGAGTGCCTAGGGCTGCTGTTCGGAATCCAGAAGTTCAGACCGTACATCGAGGGCGCGCATTTTATTGCAGTCACCGATCATACGGCTCTGACCTGGTTGAAGAACAAGAAGGATCCGACGGGACGTCTGGCCCGCTGGATCCTCGAGTTGCAGCAATGGGACTTCGAGCTGGTGTATCGCAAGGGGACACTCCACCATGTCCCTGATGCGTTGTCTCGTGGGTTTGGGAGCGACGTGGAGGCTGCAGCATTCGAAGTCATCAACGACCCGTGGTACCTTCAGCTGATGAAGGACGTGGAAGCGCGTCCACTTAAGTACCGCGGGTGGAAGGTTGAGGACGGAATGCTGTACAAGTACGGCACGAATGAACTCCTAGATCCAGTGACTCATAAGGAACAGTGCTGGCGACTCGTAGTTCCGGGTGAGCATCGAGAACGTGTGATGCGGGATGCTCATTGCGAACCGTCGACCGGACATTTCGGACGCGAGAAAACGTACGATCGCATAGCGCGCGAGTACTTCTGGCCTGGCATGTGGTTTGACGTGCAGGGTTTTGTGCAGTCTTGCCCGGCCTGCCAGAGGTACAAACTAGAACAACGCGCGCCACAAGGTCTGATGAGCAAGCGTGTGGTGGAGCGTCCGTGGGCAGTGATTGCCACGGATGTTGTTGAACTGCCCCGCAGCAAAAATCGTTACAAGTACCTGGTGGTTTTCCAGGACTTGTTTACGAAATTGGTGGAGTTCAAACCACTGACAGTCGCGACCGGTAAGATGTTAGGATGTGCGCTCGAGGAACTTATTTTATTCCGGTGGGAAGTTCCGGAGTATTTGGTCAGCGACAGTGGTAAGAACTATTGCGGGGCGGACTTCATGACCGTACTCGAAGAGTATGGGATTGAACACGTGCCCTGCCCACCCTACCATCAACAGGCAGACTTTTGTGAACGTGCGATCAAGACGTTGAAGACCATGATCTCCATTTTTGTAGATCATGATCATCGCGACTGGGATAAGCACCTGCACGAGTTTCGGCATGCTATAAATACGGCGGTACAGGCGAGTACAAAGGTGTCACCGGCGTTCCTCAATTTTGGTCGGGAACCGCGTCAAGCGAAGAGCCTGCGTAGGGAAGTAGAGGTGCAGGGCCCTTTTGTTCGGTTGTCTCCTGAGGAGTGGGCGGACCGGCTGAAGCGCCTCAATGCTCTGAGGAGCCTGGTGGTCAGGCATATTGAGCAGGCGCAGGACAGGCAGAAGCGCCACTATGATCGTGGCCACCGGTTCGTCCAGTTCCAAGAGGGGGATTTGGTCTTGCGACGCTCCCACACTCTGTCCAACGCAGCGCAAGGTAGGAACGCCAAACTTGACCCTTTGTATATCAGTCCGTATAAGGTGCTGGAGGTGCTGTCCCCAGAATTGTATATTCTGACGACGGATAGCAAGAAGCAGGTGGACCGCGTACACGTGAAGGAGTTAAAGCGATATGTCCCTCCGCGTTCGAACCGAGCGACAGCGTGTGTGTAGAAACGGCCAATAGTTTGTAAGTCGGCGAATGGTGGGTCGAGTTTTGCGTTTTCCAGTCGTGCGAATCGTGAGTGTTTTCTTTTTGTCGTCACTCTTGTTTATGGTGTGTTGGTGTTGCATGCGGTCATTGTGGTGTCCCGACAGAGTATTATTGGGTAGGCTCTAGATTGGGTTGATTGGTTGGTTACAGGTCCAGCAGCATGTCACTGGCGGACGAGATCCGCAAACTGGGAGCCCTCGTCGGGACGGACAGCGGGTCTGGAGGTGAGGGGTCGGCCCCGACCTCGACACCGGAGCCATTGAAAGGCTCCGCGGCGGGCAGTGATGCCGCGGCGGAAGCCAGACCGGTGGCCAACTCGGTCGTTGAGGTGAGTTCTGCGCGGTTCGGGGGGAGTGTGGCCTCGGTGGCCGCCGTGATGCCCTCCGAACCCCGGGGCAGTGGGCCTTTCCCCGTTCGTGGGTCTGGCGAGCCATGTCCGGAGGTGGAGGACGCCTCCATGTCCGCGTCTGCTGGGGACGCGCTGGAGCTCGGCAGCGGAGCCGCGCAACTGGAGCTCGCGGCGTACCTGGGGGAGGAGCCAATTCCCTTGGCGACTCCTTCCGGGGCGCCGTTTTCCGCTGTCCGATCTCTGCCGCGTGCTGAGCGGCTGGCGCGGGAACGCCGGGCCAGTGAGGCCTTGGTGGCCAGGATGGTCCCGGTGGAGGCCTCTCCACTGAAGGGTAGGTCGGAGTGGGACAATAGTCTCAACTCCGGCCCGGCTCGCCAGGCACTGCCGTTGCAGAGGGCGCTGGCCAACCTGGCCGCCCGCGGGCCGCGGCAGGGAAAACTGGTGGAGCGCCTGTACGCGGGCTCGCCCATGGGGCTCCGGACGGCACGGACCCGGGGTCTGCAGGCTCTCGTTGAGCCACGTAACCCCGGTCTGGGCACCGAGTTACGGTGTCCGGGAGCCCGGAACGTGCTCCCGGCGATTCGGGAGAAGCCGCGTCCATCTCGCGGCCACTCGAGAAGGGATGAAATCCCTCTCGAGTATCGTTTCCTCCCGGCGTCGGGGGTACAAGCGGAGCAGCCGAAGCGTGTGGCGCTCCCAACTGTCGCGACCGGGGGCCGGGGCCTCTACCCTCCCGCGGGATACAGGGAAGAGGCGACCCCTCAACCGTCTCGTAAGAAGAGGTCTGGGCGGCTGCCCGATTTCACCAGGGACGTAGAGTTCCGCTACATCGGTGAGGAGCCAACTCCTCGACAGGAGGAGTTTCCTCGGTGCCGATCGTCGGCGGAGCCGGACGCGTCCGGTGAGGTTGGGTGCCCCCAGAAGGAGACGGTGAGGGCCGGTTCTCCACTTGTGGGGAACTCGGATTCGTCTCCACCCGCGGGACTGGTGGGGAAGGCCCCGTCGACGTCTCCATCCGAGGCTCGGGTTGGTCTGGTGCCGGAAGCCGCGGCGACCGTGACACCTTCACCTACCCTGGAGACGGGTTTGTCCGTCCCCGCCTCGGCGTCGTCTTCGCGTCGGGTCGTGGGTGATGATGGTATCGTCTACCGCCTTTGCGGTGACGGCCATTTTCGCCCTGTGACCCGAGCGGGGGGGCGGCGCACGAGGAAGGGGATTGAGGCCAAGCGGGTCTCTCCAGCGCGCACCGCGGTCGACCATCAGACCGCCGATGGCGCGCTGGCAAGCCGGTGTCAGCTGCCTCGGCCCGAGGCCGGAGCCGCCGCCGCCAAGCAGGGCACGCCATCGCCCACCTCGGTGGCGGCTAGGCGTCGGGCTCGACGCCGGCTTCTGGCTGAGGTCCGAGCTCGGGCCGAGCGGGGCTCACCAACCACGGAGCCGCCAGTGCTCCCGACGGCACAAACGGCGCCATCAACATCTTTGGCGCCGGAGACGCCACTACCACCTGTGGCGTCGGTGACGCCCTCACCACCATCGGTGTCACCAGTGCCGTCGGCGCCGAGGCCGTCCTCTCGTGTGAGGGTCCTGGCTTACCTTGCCGGGCTGTCCCGAGAGGATCGCCTGCGCCTTGTGGAGGAGGCTGATCAGGTATCGCAGCCTCCCGCCCGCGAGGGTGGCCAGTGGGTGAGGCCACGCGGGACCCAAGGTAAGTGGCGCTCTGAACCCCGCAATGACGCATGTTTCGTTTTCGGGAGTATCGTTAGGGGATGTCGTGTGATCCCCTGTATTTGTAGTTTCTTTTGTTGTCCCGTTATAGGTAGTGATGACCCACCATTCTTGTTCGCTCGTGGTCAGCGAGATGCGAGGCTCCCCGGGCAGAATTGCCGTCGGGCCGAGTTTGCACTCGGGACCCAGCCCGGGTGTGACACACGGACGATGAGAGCGGGGGATAGCTCCCGATCCTGGTACAGGATCGGTTGCTACGGGGGGGCTGTGACGGAGAATTTCGGCTCGCCGACTTCTCCTTCGTCTCTCTCTTGTCCGTTCGCTACACCCGGGCTGAGAGTGTGTTGGTATACACTCTCATGCCTGGTTTTTCTTTGTTTGAGGTGCGGCGAACGGGCATTGGCGGAGCTGAGGGCGGCCGACGGGATGGCGATCCGTTGCCAGGATCGTCATGCGGGAGAGCGAGCGGGATGGGGAGAGCGCGAGCTGCGCACGGATCCGATGCGTGCGCAGCCGGGGGGGGAAAATCGGCAGTATCGTTTGGGCTGGCCGATCGCGTGCGCGTGTTACTTTCATTCGTCGCCGATTTTGTTGGTTTTTCCGTTGGTTTTTGAAGCGGTGCGGTGCTTCGTCGTCGTTTTGTTGGTGGATGCGCATCCGGTGTGTGGGCGCGCATCGGTGGTAATTTTTTCTCGTGTTTGGAGTGAGTGGCTGGGTCGCGCCCAGCCAAGTCTTGCCGCCCAGCACCGGTGTGCGCGGGTAACGGCGAAGCCCGTACCGCTGGCGCGCGCGTGTTCGGCGAGCGAATCCGGCGAGCGGCTGAGCAGTAGCACCAGCAGCAACAGCTGAACAGCCGCAACAGCGACAACAGCAACAGCTGCAGCAGCAACAGCAACAGCAACAACATCAGTAGCAGCAGCAAGCCGCAGCCGTTGACCGGGAGCGGCCATCTTCACCTGAGGTCGCCGTTGTGAAGGTCGGTGCCGGTTTTCTCTCTCTCTCTCTCTTTCTCTCGCTCTCTTGCATGTCCGGGGTGTTCGCGGGTGCAACGGTGCAGGTCGGGCAGTGATGCCGGCCCCCGTTGCCGGGTGTTGAGGTCGCGAGTGCGTTCGCGGGCGTTTGGGCTTAAGCGGATTATCGGGCAGTGATTGCCGATAATCTGATTAAGCGGATTAGCGTTTTCTTGTATTAGGCCGATTTGCGAGACGGAGTGTGCGTGCTCCGTCTAATTATTAATTTGTGTGTCTTTCTTTATTTTTCATTTCTTGTGTTTGTAATAATAAATTGTTAATATATATATTTGTGTCATAAATCACTGCGTCAACCCGTTCGTTTTCCCGATTTTCCTTTAATTCGTGCGCGATTGGCACACACGCTCGGTGTGCCATTCAGTCGTGGGAGCATTCGTGCCTCCCGAGCCCTCCTTTGATAAATATTGTGCGGACGGCCGCGAGCAAATATTCTCCAACGAATAGTCGGCTTAAATAATTCCGTTACACGATTAAGGAAGAGAAACGAGTGGAGAGCGTATGACCTGTTAATTGGCGAAGTCCGTTGGGCTGGCACGTTGATCGCCTTTCTGCCGGCTGGTGACCTCCTTGGATATGGCGTGACTGGTGGACAAAGGGCCGCTCTCGAGGATACTGTTGGTGCGTTGACTGGTATGCTCTCGATCTCGGAGTCGCTTCCTTAATTCTCGCGAGAAGCGACGCAATAGTGCGTGAGAGACTGCTTCTCACGCCCTCCCCACTCACTTACCTAATCGGCGGCACGCGGCACCGCCAAGCGTGGCTAGTGTCGCACTATAGTTGCACTATAGCAACACTCTCTCTCTCTCTCTCTCTCTCTCTCTCTCTCTCTCTTCTCTCTCTCTCTCTCTCTCTCTCTCTCTCTCTCTCTCTTTCTCTCTCTCTCTCTCTCTGTGGTACGTACAACACCTCCTTCTTCCGCTCCGTTAATACTCTGCCTTACTCATTTTGTTTTCCTTCTTGGAGTGAAAACTCACTTTGCAGGGTATTCGCCAACTGCGGCTCTCATGCCTTGGCAATAAATCGCAATTTTTATTGCCTTTTTCGAGCCGCGGAGGCGATTAAATACCCGGCTACACAACATAACCTACAAACTTAAGCAACAACGCCTTACACACACACGCTTCTGCACACCTACGCTTCTACACACTACGGTTTCATCTGTGCTACTACACACTACGGTCTCATCTGCGTCCACTGCATTAGCTGCATATCGTTGCTGCTGCACTCATTGAACACACTCGACTTTGCTCCAACCTGCCGTAGCTGTTCTCGACTACATTCTACCTACATGTTGGTGAGAGAGAGAGAAAAAACACAAATCTCGTGCATGCCTATCTGCATCCTTATATGCGTTGCATAAATTTGCATTATTGTATTCCCTTGCGTTATCGTGCATTTCATATAATACGTTCTTATAAGTATCGCTGAGTTTCCATATACTGTGTTTATGTTTATATTTTGCTTGTACGTTTGTATACCTGCTCAGCTGGGAAAAGTTGCTGGCTAGAGTCTGCTAGGCACGCAATCACCCGCGAAATTCGAAATTCGTCAAACTCTCTACGTTCGGACAATCAACTGTTGCCTCTGCCAGCATCTCTCGCTCAAGTAGCTTTCCCCTGTCTGTCTACACCGGCCTGATTCTATGTCCAGTCAATACGCTAAATGCCTGTTTTCCCTGCGCCGTATCGACAATACTCTTTTATGCACTGAATGTAACGCGCTCCTTCATATCGACTGTGTATCGCCGTCACTGCGTCCCAGGGGATCTGAACCATTCATCTGCAGGAGTCATCAACATACAAGTAGCAGCGACTCGTCGTTGGCGTCTGTCGTCGAGGCTCTTCCCCAGTCTTCACCAGTAGGTCCACCGGCCGCTGGCGCGTCCCTCTTACCTTATCTCTCCAAGAAGCGGCTCGCCTCGCCCACTCTGTCTAGCTTACACGCACCGAAACTCCATTGCCTGGGTCCTCCATTGTTACGCCGCAATCCAACAACTGTAGACAGATCCTCGCCTGCATCGTTGGAGAATTCCTCTACTGCCTCTCACCAGACTATACAGGTAGAGCCTACATCTGAGCCAATCATGTCTGATAAACCACCTACTTGGTTTGTTGGCTTCCTCGAGGAATTCCAAGACCTCAGAAGCGATATCAACTCTATCAGCTCCACTCTCCAGCATTCCGTCAAACAAAATGATATCAACAATAAACTTGCTGCACACATTGATACCCCAGAGATTATGGTTCGCGGGCTCCCCTCGCAGTTTAATGGCTCGCTGTATGATGCCGCTCGCTACATATTAAGCGCCCTTGGTTTTGGCCACGGCCATGACATGCCTGCTATCGAGGCCACCCGAGAATGGTATCAGCCAAACCGCTACCAAAATGCGCAACAAAATGTTGACGCCCCCGCAGAGTCCCCTCACCCACGCCCCCCTTTTATCACTTTCTCATTCTACCTCTCATCAACCTCCTCTCGCGATCGCGTTATCGCTGCAACAGCTCGTATTCGTGAGCTCACCGCCCTATCCATTTTTGGGTGCGGTGGAAGCACCCCTGTCTACGTGCGCCCAGTCTACCCCAAAGTCATCTACGATCTCCTCACAAAAGCTAGAGCTGCCTGCACATCTCTTGGCTATCTCCGTCCTGTAGTCCGCAATCTGCGTATCTTCGTGCGACCGACATTTAATTCTGAGCTTTTGCCGATTCTCTGCGAGGAGGATCTACACCGTCTCTTCCCCAATCAAAATCAAAATCGCTCAGCAAACCTCTCACTCAACGCTATTACCCCTACTCGTGGCTCTCGACCATTCATTCCACGAAAGTCCCAGCGACTGTAGCAACCACAAAGTAATCAGCATCAATACCCGCATCAGTTACCTTCACTACTACAATACCAACAAGCGCAACAACCACTACAGCAACAGCAGCAGCAACCACAGCAACAGCAGCAGCAACCACCTCAACGGCAGCAACAACAGGAACCTCTGCATAGTCAGCAGCTACTACAGCATCCGCCACCCCAATTGTCTCAACAGCTTCATCAACAACCCCCGTCCCTGCAGCAACAATATCACCAGCCCCAAACGTTCCATGCCCAACCCCAGCATCAGCCACTCCAACAGCCCCAGCTACCGCACCTGCAAGCCACGCACCAACAAAAATGCTTGCAGAAAAACCGTGGCCGGAAAACGGCGCAAAACTCTGGTCCGCATCTGCTCCCCGTTCTGCCCGCTCATCCTTCATCCGCTGTTACAGCATCCTCCAATTCTCACACTGGCCAACCCCCACTTCTAAATCATCCGAGCATCAGTCCCGATGCTGCCCCTCGAATGTCTTCACTGGCAATGTATACGGCGGAGCCTTCACTCTCAAGTGGGACGAACTACCGTCAACCTTCCCACATCGCAGATGATGCATCCCTTCCCACTGAATGCACTATGGGAAATCCACCTACCACTGATTGACCCTCAGGGTCAATACAGCCCCCAATTGTTGCCCCCCCCCCTCCCATTTTCTGTGTAGCACATGCAAATGTGAACCGCCTGAACCACGGCGGCCATTTCGCCCTTCTTGAGGACAGAGTATCCCACTCACACTATGATGCTGTTGCCATCACAGAAACGTTCCTAAAGGATACTGTGGCTGACTCTCACCTCTCTCTCTCTGGATTCAACCTATTTCGACATGATCGCTCAGCCATGGAAGGTAGTGGTGTTGCTCTCTACATTCGTGACAGCTTCTCCGTTCGCATAATTGCCAAATCGCATCCTGATGACTACAATGCGTCAGAATTTTTGGTGGTGGAATTACGACAACAACATGCAAAACTTCTACTTGCTGTAGTCTATCGTCGCCCGTCTGCGTTGGCTCCACTGAATTTTTTCCAAACCATTGTCCCTCTTCTCCCAAATTATCATGACGTGATAATTTGTGGGGATTTCAACTGCAATCTCTTATCGCACACACTACACTACGTCAACGTGCTCCGAGAATAAATCGAGCGCTACGCCTTAAAAGTCGTCTCCATGCTGCCTACTTGTCATCGATTCCAGGATGGTCATGCTTCTCACACTCTTCTGGACCTCTTCTTAATTAAAAATTACACAGATATCCACTCCTTTTCAAAAACGCCGGCCCCATTTATTGACTGTCACGACCTTATCGAGCTTTCTATCTACGCCACGGTTCCCCCCTCAGCCACGAAAACCATCTTCATTCGCAAACTGAAAAGTGTTGACACAGTACAGCTAAATTTACTGGTTGCCGAGAGCGTTGCCGTACAGTATCCATCACCGCAGACTACTCTTACTGACCCAACTCAAATGTCCCTGGATTCACTCGAACGCTTCCTCTCAAACGCCGTGCTGAAAGCCTTCGACACCCTTGCCCCGGTTCGCCAGACAAAACTGTCTGCCAAGGCTAAGCCGTGGGTATCAGCTGACATTCGCATCCTCATGCGTGCTCGCACGGCGGCGTACAAGCGAGCAAAAATAACTGCGCTTCCAGGTGACATTCGGAGGTACAAAGACCTTCGAAACCGTGTTTCAAACCTGCTTGACACTGCAAAAAATAACCACATCTCGGCCAAACTTGCATCTGCCACAGATCCCAAGACCAAATGGAGAGAGCTTCGCTGTCTCGGCATTGCACAAAAATCCATGCTGTCTCCACTATCATTTTTCTCACCCACAGCGTTAAACTGTCACTTCGCCAAAATCGTTAACCAGCTTCCGCTTATTACTCTTTCCTGCTACGACAATCTCACATCGATACCACTCTCTCGCTCATTCTCATTTCCCCAATTCAATCTAAACCCGGTGTCAGTCAAGGACGTGGAGGATGTTCTCGCGGATGCCCACTCAAAGTCAAAAGGAGAGGACGGGATCTCGCTGAGAATGCTCTCGATGGTTTCGCAAACTGTCCTTCCGTACTACACCATGCTTTTTAATCACTCAATTGCCAACTCACTTTTCCCCACGCTCTGGAAGCGCACGCAAATTGTCCCGCTCTCCAAAGTGAAATCTCCTACCTCCCTTTCGGACACACGACCTATTGCTAAGCTATGTGAGCCCTCGAAGCTCTTCGAGCGCCTCGTCCATCGTCAATGGTCAGCCTACCTTCAGCAGCATCACCTGCTCGACTCCCGCCAAGCCGGATTTAGAAGGGGACATTCTACCGAGACCGCGCTCCTTGGTCTTCTCGACGATGTTCGGTTTGCTACCGAAAATAGGCTTCTCACCATCCTTGTGCTTTTTGACTTCTCAAAAGCCTTTGATCGCATCTGCCACTTGCGACTGATCACCAAACTGCGCAATATAAACCTCTCCGACAAAGCCCTCAAATGGTTTTTCAACTATTTGGCGGATCGCGTTCAGGCGGTGGTAGATGAGGGAGGCGTTGTCTCTGAGTGGCTCAGCGCTTCCACCGGTGTCCCGCAGGGGAGTGTCCTTGGCCCTCTACTCTTTGCCATCTACATCAACGACCTTCCGATGGTCTTGTCATCTGCCAAGTATATCATCTATGCGGATGACACGCAAATATATGTGCATTGTTCCCCGCGGGACATTGAGCGTGGCATCGTGGAGGCCCAGCGAGATGCACAAGCGGTGGCTGATTGGGCCTTGGGCAATGGCCTTGATCTCAACCTTGCCAAAACGAAGGCTATGATCTTGGGCAGCGAATTGTATGTGACTGCCCTTGACCTCACCACTTTGCCTTGCATCACCGTCAACGGACATAAGATCCCCTTCGTGATGGCGGCCAGGAGCCTTGGGGTCACCCTCTCTCCTACGCTCTAATGGAAGTCACATACTTCAGACGTAGTGAGGAAGGTTAACGGCTCTCTCAGCTCTCTTAAGTTCTATCGCCGTTCTTTGTCGCTCGCTCTCCGCAAGACTTTGGTTGAGTCACTGGTACTCCCACTGCTAAACTTCTCGTCCACCGTCTTCAAGACACGTACTCGTGACCTCCAGGTGGCGCAAAATGCCTGTGTCCGATTCGTCTCTGGTAACATCCCATTCCTACCAAATAATAATCTCACCTCTCATGTTACATTCCACCGCCTGAAACTACGTTGGCTCACACTCTCATCGACACGTCAACTAGCCCTCGCAAAACTATTTTATAAGGTCGTTTGTAACAATGGCCCGTCGTATCTGACTGGCCACATATCACTACTGAACCAACTTACTATCGCCCGCCGCTCTATTCGCAATATACCCGCGGCCTTCCACTTTCGTGCTCCACGCACTGAGTCCTGGAAGAGATCATTCGCAATTAGAGGTATGGATCTCCTAAACCAACTTGCAGTGACCACTTTTTCCTTGGAACGACTCACTGAATTCAAATACTGGTTATTTGATCTTCTTTTCCTCCTTGAAATTGACAGATTCGCTATCCGGGTTGCACAGGAGCAAATGACAGGTACAGCCTCCCTCGCTTACCTACCCCATATTCCACGCCCGTACAACGTCTCTGCGTTCGCTCCTAATCCTTCATATCTACTGGTAGGCGGCAGATATTTGCGTTATCGATTCCTGAATGATGAACCAAATCTCTCCCTCCAATCTAAACTGTAAATATGCCCCCCTCCCACTGCGTTAATTAAGTTTATATATTAAGCTCGTGCGCACCTCTCTGAGGTTCTCTTATTTGTATTCTTAGATTATATAATTAGCTTAGTCTCTACATGTACATTTGCGCTGCCTTGCACTTCTATGTATCAACTAGATTCGACTGCTGTATTGCAACAATCCACTTGCTAAAACATGCCGTTTATACGCTTACAATACTGCTATTGTCACTATCACTATTATATATTGTCAACTGTGTATTTCTTCCAACCACACGGGGTCCTACCCCATGGTTTAATAAAGATTAATCAATCAATCAATCAATCAATCTCTCTCTCTCATTCTTGATGAAGAGAGAAACCGATGCTGAAACAAAAGACTGGCATCAGGCACGAAACATACGTGCGCCAGATGCCCGCCATGAGCCCTTGCCGATGTCGGAGAGAGAGAAGGGACGCACGGTGTAGGCCATGACCAGCCTACACCGTAACAAAAAAAGGAATTACAAATTTTTTTCCCTTTTCTAACAAAAATGCAAAAGTATACGCACCACTAATGAATATCTTAAGATTATTATAGGTATCTTATTATATCTTATCTTATTGTAGATACAAACATTTTTAGTCTTTTCAAAATATTTCATCTAAGCCTCCTTTTCATACTATTTTTTAACAACGAATTATGCTCCCATCTAAGTATTTATTTTCAAAGAATCATAAATGGAAAGAAACTTTTTTACTTATGCTTTTAATAGCTTAAACACTTCAATTGAAAAAGAATTAATATATAAATGAATACGATTAACTATGATAGCTATATGAATTCGATTCTTGAAAGCAAATTGTATGGATCACCATACAACAACTTACATTTCTTCAGATTGTTGATGAGAAGTAGAAGACTGTGTTACTAATATATTACCACCAACTTTTATTTGACAATTGAATTTTATTTCAAGTGAAATCAAATTGTGAAGAACAAGTTTGATAGCTCTGAGCAATTGCTCTACTTAAATCAGGATTGCTTTGTGTGTATTTCCTTTATTTATTTGTGTGTATCGCCTTTATTTATTTGTGTGTATCGCCTTTGCTATATCTTTATATCGAATAAGATCTTCAATATCCAAAAATTTAGCTGAAAATAAGTTCTTCGTAAATTTTCTATGGCATCTTCAAAATATGTAATAGACGGCATATTGTGATAAAAACCAATAGATAATCACAATTCATTTATATTATAAATAATTGTATTATGTCTTAAAAAATAAATCAACCTCCATTTGATTCAGTTTTGATGACGAATTCAACTTCAATATACGGAATTTCGGTTTAACTTTAATGAACGGATTTCAGTCAAATTATCTATAAAAACTGTTTTTTATACAACATTGAAAATTTTTCGTAGAAAACTGCTTTATATTATCGTATATTATCAAGAACACAACACTGTACTATAGTTAAAATGATGTTTTATGACATGAAATTGCTTATGCGGAAAACTGTGTTCCTTTAATTGTACTTACTCCCTCTCAAGCAGAAAAATAGGATAGGAATAGGGATGGAACTTAGCATTTTCCTTCATTCATGACACCATTCACAATGCAAAGTCTATCACTCACAAATGGGGAGCCCTCCGTGACCATGGGTATAGCTTCCAACCTTCTTCCTTTTCCACTACTCTTCTTCTCCCCTAACATCCTGAATCATCAGTACGTTTCAGTGGCCACTCGTCACTCTGCTCTAACTAAACAAGCTTTCGATGACATAATTAATACTCCGATATTTGAACCGATTCCTTCTCATTTTCCACAACCCTTCACCTTCTCTAGTGTCTCTCAGCGTGAAGTTGAGTCCGAGGTTTTGGCCCTTCGCTCCAAAGGCAAGGGTAATGATGGCCTCTCTGCTCAAATGCTAAAACTTGGTCTTAGCTCCCTACCTTCTCTACTCACACTCATTATAAACCAATCCATCCTCACTTCAGCTTTTCCTGCTTTGCCTGGAAATGTACTATCATCTGCCCTCTCTCAAAAATTAAAGCTCCCCAGTCTCCCTCTGATACCCGGCCAATACCTCAGCTTTACGAGTCGTCCAAGGTCCTGGAGCGCTTACTTCATAACCAACTATCGAACTATCTGGAGACCAGCAATTTCTTAGACTCAAGGCAAGCTGGTCTTCGCAAGGGGCATTCTACTGAGACCACTGTGGTTGGTCTGTTGGATAATGTCAGACGCGCTGTTGAGATACGTCAGTTCACGATTCTTGTGTTGTTCGACTTCTCCAAAGCGCTTGACAGTATCCCTCATGACTTGCTCATCCAAAAACTGCGAGCCTGTAACCTGGCAGACTCAACACTTCGCTGGTTTTTTTGTTACCTGTCGGATCGGTTGCAGGCTGTGGTTGATCGGGATGGCTCATTGTCCGGCTGGCTGCGCGTCCGTTCTAGAGTGCCCCAGGGCAGCGTCCTTAGACCTCTTTTATTTTCCATTTTCATTTTCAAGGTACTGCATTTCTGACAGCACATGATATATATGCTGATGACACTCAAATCTATCATCATTGTTCTTCCTCTGAAATTATTCCAGCCCTCACTAAGTTCAACTTGATGCCCAGGCAGTCGCGGACTGGGCTACTTCAAATGGTGTTTGCAACTAAATGTTTCCAAAACCCGTGTCATTGTTATCGGCAGTGAGGTTTATCTATCCTCTCTACATCTAGATTCCCTCCCTCAAATCTTCATTAATAACATCATCATTCCATTTTCCTCCTCCGTCAAAAGTCTTGGACTCACGATATCCTCATCCTTACAGTGGAAAACTCACATCAACAATACACTCAAAAAGATCTACATGAATCTAAATTCGCTTAAATTTTACAAGAAGTCTCTCGCGATTTCACCCCGATCTTACCTAATCAAATCACTCATCTTCCCTCATTTTACTTATGCTTCTATTGTCTTCGACAACCTGGACAAAACGAGGCGGCTTGCTCTACAAGTTGCTCACAATGCCTGTCTCCGTTTCGCTACTGGTTTCATCCTTTCATCCCATCCCCTGACATTGAAACCCACGTCACCTTTCATAGACTACGTCTTGGATGGCTCTCCCTTGAATCTCACAAAAACATTTCATTAATCCTTCTTGCTTACAAAACAGTTTCTCTTTCACATCTCTCATACGAGGGTGGTCTGATAAGTACTTAGCCTACAAAAGAAAAACGGAAATTTTAGGCTTCCGTGGCAGCGATTACCTCGTCATTCGACTCAAATTTCTGCCCGGCGAGTGACTTTTTCAAGTTTGGAAACAAAAAGAAGTCGCATGGGGCTAAATCTGGAGAATACGGTGGATGGGGCAGCAGTTAGTAGCCTAATTCGACCAATTTGGCCATGGCGACGGCGGAGGTGTGAGCCGGTGCGTTGTCATGGTGGAGGAGCACTTTTTTCTTCGCCAAATGGGACCGTTTTTTCTGCAATTCGACGTCGAATCTGCACAATAATTCGGCATAGTACAGCCCTGTGACCGTTTTGCCTCTCTCCAGGTAGTCGACGTAGATCACATCTTGTGAATCCCAGAAAACGGTGGCCATCACCTTTCCGGCCGATGGGGCAGTCTTCGCCTTCTTCGGAGCACTTTCGCCGGGTAAAGTCCACTGTTTCGACTGTTCCTTGGTCTCTGGTGTATACCAGTGGATCCATGTTTCGTCGATTGTCACGAAACGACGCAGAAACTCCTTCGGATTGCGCTTAAACAGCGTCAGACATTGCTCTGAAGTTGTTTCACGGTTGCGTTTGTTGTCCGGAGTGAGTAAACGCGGTACCCATCGCGCCGACATCTTTCTCATGCCCAAAATTTCATGCAGAACATGACCCACGCGGTCTTTTGAGATGCCTACGATCTTAGCTATCTCGCACACCTTCAATCGTCGATCTGCCAATATGAGATCGTGAATTTATGTCACGTTATCCTCCGTGGTAGCCGTTTTCCGAGCACCTGGACGTGGCTCTTCGAAAATCGACGTGCGACCACGTTGAAACTCGTTAAACCAATTTTTGACGGTCGCCATCGAAGGAGAAGAGTCACCGTACACAGCATCCAAGCGCTTTTTGATTTCGCTGCGCTATTTCCCTTCCAAAAACAAGAATCGAATCACCGACCGATACTACTCTTTTTCCATTTTTCAAAAATCAACGGACACACTTGATTTCACACGCTCTCAAAAATAAACTACAACTCCGATCCGGCTAAAATCTTGACAGTAACCATCGAGAAGGTTGTACTACGTGATAGAATATTTCTTTTGCGAGAGTGGCGCCATCGGGCGATGAGGCTAAGTACTTATCGGACCACCCTCGTACCTACCACCCATTTCCAACCACAAAACTCTCTTCATATAAAACGTTCCTCCCGTAATTTACCTTCAGCTTTCTCATATCCAGCTCCGCATACTTCGACTTGGAACCTCTCTTTTACAATTCGTTCCATCTACCTGCTAAATCAACTGTCCATAACTGACTTTGACATTTCCAAATATATGGAGCTCAAGTTATGGCTGTTCTCCCTCTTCATGGTCCTGGAACATCAGCACTTCATTTAGAGGGTCACGTCCGAATCCTTAACTAACCTCTCATCCATTCGAAAATTACCTACCGTATCCCTTCCGTTCAACGTCTCAGCCTTCACTGACAGTTCAAATTACCTGCAAACACCTGATTCCTACCTCTCTTATAATTTCCCTCCCTTCAACACATAAAAGCTGCAATATTGAATTTTCCTCCGTTTTCTGTCCAGATTTTATTTCTTCTTATCGCTCTTCTCCTTCTTCCATCCTTTTAATGTAGTTGTTACATGACTCGCAGTATCTGTCGTTGCCGATTAGATTTATCTGCCTCCTTGAAGTCTTTAATTGAAGCCCGCCTATCCTCGTTGCTCACACGATTTTCTTCCCCCTTTATCTTATGCGACTTATTTTCTTTTGTGTTCTGCGACCTGCGTATCTTTATTTTGTTTCTCTTATTGTCATATATATCAGTGTGATATTATTGTCCCACACTCTTTCATCTCTTGTTGCTTTTCTTATTGCATTTTCATCTTGTTATATATCTTGTTATATTGCCAATGTATTGCGTAGGTTACCTAGTTTTATTTTTATTTATATTAAGGTTTTAACCAGCAATCGAAGATTATTTCAAATTATTAATTTATTTTATAATTGATACATGCACACGAAAATTCTTAATTGTCTAATTATTATTATTATTCTAATTATTCTCAACTTCTTCGAGTCAAGATTGTTACAGGTGGTTCATTCCAGGGGGCACCTAGGCTTTATCTACTTTTTATTACTCTTGCATTTCAAGTACCCATAAAATGTGTAACCACAGTTTGATAACTCAACATAACCTAATTACCATCTTAGCTCTATACCAATAGAGCTCTAGACAATACCAATTTAGCTCTTACTACTAGGTAATCACCGTCACCGTTCTTCCGATCTTCGCTGCTCGTTGCAACCTCAGCTAACAAGAAGCTTCATCTTCTCACCAACTACACGGTCTTACCTGTTTTTTATCACGAGAAGAGACCCACAAGAGTTCGTTAATTCTCATGTGAAGAAGAACAGCACTCCGCTGCAACTTTGTATCTCATTCTCATTTAAGCATTTGTTCTTTGTGTTGTCCTACTCTGCGTTTCTGGCCATAATTTTGCTCATGCGTTCTGAGCATTTCATATTTGCTCACGTCACATTCATTTTATAATTGGAATGGCTACCTTCGTATTTTTGTAGCGTACTCTAGTCTTAAGCTCTAGGTTAAGTGCCGAAACAGCAAAACTGTTCACTCTTACGGCCAATTTTGCGTTTTGCGAAGATTTTGCACAGGTGTCAGTGTCGTGACACTGCGCGGAATTCAAATTCAAACTTTACCCGATCCTATCACCTTATTGTTTACATTTTGCTCTTTCCTCGTTGGATCTTGTCAATCCCGAGATTAGCAATAGTGGGTGATATAGCCTTCCTTGCCGATAACACAGGCCGACAGTTTTTAGATCCCGAGACCAGACATAGTGTACCCGATGAAATTTGAAGTGCTGAGTCCGAATCTAGTCTTAGAATAGATCCATCACCCTCAGTTTCTGAGATATCCTAACCTAAAAGTGTAAAAGAGACTGTTTTTCGCTGTTTCTGAAAAGCTGACAAGAGCATACGAAAGGGCAAGTTGTCTATTTTAAAAAACACTATCTAATTTTTTCAAATAAAATTTTTGAAGCGGAGATATCGTTTTTTGAAATAGAGAAAATTTGTGTATTCAATGGTACTATAAACTACATGAAAAATAATAATAATGAAATAGATTAATACATGAAATAGATTAATACATAAAATAAATTAATAATTCATATATAATATGCAAATTCCAGTTAATAATTCAATCTACCTAGATAACACTTATAATCTTAAACAATTAATAAATTCAAAATGTCCTTAGCGTCAAATCACGAACCCCAATTGTTGAGTTATCCAATAACATAAAACATGCGTGAAACAAAAATTGCGAACATTTAAAGTCACAAATAATATGAACTCTTTATACTCCGACAGGTTAACGTCAAACCCAAACCTCAAGAACCCTAGATTCTTTACACCCATGACAGGCTAACCCTTAAGTCAAACTCCTAGAATTCTACACTATTTTTTAATTCAAAGAACGATATCTCCGCTTTAAAAATTTTAATTGAAAAAATTAGATAGTGCTTTTTAAAGTATACAACTTGTCCTTTTAAATGCTCTTTCCAGTTTTTGACTAAAATGGAAATTAGCGATGTGAGAACAAGTTAAAAACAACGAAAAAGTCTTTTTTGCACTTTTATGTTAGGATATCACAGAAACTGAGGGTGATGGATCAATTCTGAGACCAGATTCGAATTCAGCGCATAAAATTCCTTCGGGTAGACTAGGTCTGATCTCTGGGTCTGGACTTTCGTCAAATTTTATCGGTCTGTGTAATTTTGCGCGGGCAAATTAAAACATCAAATTTAAAACTAATTGATGTCAAGGCGATCTTGCTCAAAGTGCAACCTACACCTGCGACATCTTTATGATTCATTGCTCTGCAGTGTATATAACATCCTGTACCATATTAATTGCGTTTCTCCTCGACTACGAACTAAATACCATAATCAATTAGATTTCCGCTGTCACAAACAACGGAATTGACTCCAAACAAGGCCACTCTACGTGAAAGCTATAACGGGGTTCCTGCTCAGCTTCGCTCGAGCGGGACACGCTATATAAAAGTAACCGCGGAAAAGTAGATGAGTGACTCTCCAGAGCAGCTCGGTACTCCTGCACCGGGTGTCCTGGGTCCAGCAGCTCAGTTGCCTCCTTTTCTGTCAGAAAGCTTGGCCCGCGGAGAGTGTCGTAGGCTACGCGTGAAGATGCGCGACGTCCAAGAAGAGAGATTCGCGCGTGTACAGTCGCATACACAATTACGGTCCAAGGAACAGGGAGTCAGCGGGCAATAAGCACTCGAATATGATTAAACGCGGATGCGTGTAAATTTTAATTAGCAACAAAGGAATACATATTATCAAAACGATCAATATAAACAAAGTTAATCGCAACGCAACAAACTCGCAATAGCTTGACAGTCAAGCGAACGGAACTGCGCACGCGCTACGCGGTTAAGGTCGCACAAGCACTCGCTCTGTTGTGAGCTGTGCACAATGGCGACAGCGAACCGGCGCGCACCGTTCGAACGAGGAGGCGACAGCGCTTAACCTCGTCGAAGCAGGTAGCAGCAAAATCGCCTCACAGGAGCCGGGTGTTCACGAACGGCAAACCGCACTTATTCGGTTCAAGTACGACGAATATACAAAAGCGACAGCACACTCGCGGAGAGAGAGAAAATGCCGGTATCAACTGTGGCCGCGGCGCAACGTGTACAAAAGAAAAAGGCGAACGTAAACGCGCGGCTTAGTTAACGCAAAAAAAGGGAGAGAGCGGTATAGAGAGAGAAGACAAGCGCTAGACCTGGTACTTACAGTATCGCCGCTTGCACGCTTAATCTAACCCGCGGACCAAGAGCGTTAAGTAGCGGACTCGCTTCTGTTGCGTATTCGCTCTTGTCGTCGATGAATTGGCGATGACGCTTCTCCCCTGATAGGAGCGGTGCTGATCGTCCGTAGTAGGCCTCTGCTTCAGCCCCGCTGTAGCGATATTCTCTGCTACCTTCTAACGCTAGTTCTTCGCGAGGAAAAGCCGGAAAACTTGTGGCGACTCGTGCGAGGAGACTTAGCCGGTCGCTGATTGAAAGCCAACTGTCTCAATTTTCGAAACTCTCTCTCTCTCTCGCAAGGAAGCGTCTCTCCGCGAGGTCCGCGCCGCGAGTCGATATCGATTATCGTACGCCAGTTGCGTCGCTTACCAGTTCGCTGACGTCCGTAATGCTGTAACTATTCAAACGATATGATAATTTATAATGTTTATTAAATATATTAGTTACTGGCTTCTTGGGGAGAGAGAGACATAACGAATATACAAGCGATTCGTTATAAAGCTTATTAAAGTGCGCAAAGACATGATGAAATTCGTGGATTTATGGCACAGATTGCAGTCGATACTCATGCGCGAGATTCTCACTTCACTATCACCGATGAAGCGGAGCTTCTGGTGCACAGCCTGGCCTTGTAATACAATGGCACACTCTACCAGGCTACCATCGCTGTCATTAGAGAGCTTTGGCATTCGGAGGTGATCATGATTTGCCACCAATCATCCACACCCATGAACGGAACCAATCAAAGTTACAGCAACAGCAGAGTACTCCAATCCTGCTCAATCACTTTCTCAATACCAGCGTAACCAATCAAACTCGCAAGCACAAGACCGTTCTGCTTTTAGCTCAATTGCCTTCCATTCGGAACGGCAAGTTTAATTTCAATTTTAAAAACTATTTCGAAAAGTAGATGTTTTCCGTTTCAAAATATATATTCTGATTATGAAAAAATATATAAAAAATAGACCACAAACGAAGCGGAAGTCCGACGTTTTCGGCTGAGCGCACGGAAATAGGTAGGGGTGGCAGCGGCAGAGGAGATATACGTATATATAGTAATATACGAGTATATATAGTATATATAGTATATTAAGATATAGTATATATAGTATAATACGCTCATACGCGTAGCGTATAGTATGCCATTTTTAGATTATCTGCGATTATTTTGTCACTATTTTAGTAATTTTTCTTCTCTCTCTCTCTTCTCTCTCTCTCTCTCTCTCTCTTTTTACGTATCTGTCTGTATCTCTCTCTTTTCTTCTACTCTGCTCTTCTCTTTCATCATAGTAAGCCGCATTCAGCTCCTATCGTATCATTGTCATGGGCCAGCTCCCATCGTATTATAACCTCATAGGTCCAGGTTACATTCATATTGCTTACTTCTGGGATCCGAATGAACATAGCTATACTACTGCTTCCCTCTCCCTCTGTCTCTCGGTTCCCACCTAATATTTGCTAAGGTCACGTGGAATATATATACAGGGTAGGCCATTTTAAGTGGACCAGTAGGTTTTCTCGGAAACTATGAGAGATAGCGAAATATTCTTCAGACAAAAGTTGCTCTACTGTAACACTTACTGTAACAATTGACTAATTTGGTAAATAAATGTAATAAATGTTATTTTGGTAAATAAATAATAAAGCTAAAATACTTTAATCACTTATCTTCTTCATTTATGACCTTGAATAAATAGGGCAAAATAGACCTCACACATGACGCCTACACAAAAAATTGGGTAGAATTTCCCGCTCTTTCCGAATCCGGGGTCAAAAATAGGGGTTCCCATGTAAAAAAACAAATATGACCTTCAAATAACCTTGAACATGACCTCCAAGGTCAAAGGTAGGGTCATGGGAATGTGGCCCCGTCGAAGTTGAGCAACTTTTGTCTAAAATATTTTTCGCTTAACATTATCCTTACCCGGTCATTCAGGTAAAAAAATTAAGAAAAATAATAAATTGACCTTCACATGACCTTGGGTGGTGAAGCGGACTCCACATATGTTACATCATCTGAACATAGAATTTCCCGCTCATTCTGAATCCGGGGTCAAAAATAGGGGTTCCCATTTAAGAAAACAAATGACCTTGAACATGACCTCCAAGGTCAACGGTAAGGTCATGGGAATTTGACCCCCTCGAAATTGAGCAACTTTTGTCTGAAAAATATTTCACTATCTCTCATAGATTCCGAGAAAACCTACTGGTTCACTTAAAATGGCCCACCCTGTATAGAAGAAATTTAATATATTAAAATTATTATATTAAAGAAATTTCAAATTTCATAGAATATAAGTTTTTCATTATTATTTGAATTATACGGCATCAAGAATAATATTAATAATTGAATAAAAGTAAATATTAAACGAATATTTTAATTTTTTTCTCGCGGTTGATTTTACAATGTACAGAGCGGAGTGATTAGCCGATTTGTCGGTGACGTTTATTGTCGCGCCAATAAGTAACTTACTTTTTTCCAGGGAGTATTAGAAAAGGAGACACAAATTCATGTATAAAAAAGAGTCGCAACATTTAGTTATTACGTCTTATAAGCGGTATTAATACACAATTGATAAGTGCTAGATTTAATTAGATCAGTGATTGTTATTTATAAAATTTGGTAAGAGAAATTCGGTAATAATTAGCAGATCCGAGAATAAAGTTAAAAAACGATCGTAGAAATTAAATATCAAAGGTTGACGAGTTTCAAACCAACATTCTTGCTGATTCGAAACAGTAATGGTACTATTTCGTACATCGCGTCAACATCACCGTGTACTGTATGAAAGGAATATTTAAGGACGTTCTCCGGCCTGCAGTTGTAGTCAACTCAAAGTAACCTCTTCTATGTGTGTTACGATATGCACGGAGCAGTGATATGGTTGAGAATCACTTAGCTCTGTCGAACTGTCTTTCGATACGTAGAGGTTTCAAACTCGTTTGATCGCGCAGCTTTACGCGATCTGGCAACACCGTACTCGTGGCCAGATGCATGTTTATTTCTTGCCGAGTTTCGTAGGTTAGTAAAAGCGTCAGGCAAATGAATACGATGTTGAATAATAATCGTAAACGAAATGGTAAATTTATTTCAAACAAAGCGTTGAAAAGGAACGCGAAAGCTATTAAGCGTATGTCTGAATCGAAAAAATGTGTTGTGACAGTTAGCACAAACAGTTTTACGAGTGAAGCAGAAAATGGAGTTGGCTTCGGAGTCGGCAGCGGAATACGTTTAGTTCAACTAACAGAATTAGCCAAGAATCTGAAGTGTTTTGAATGCAAGCTCAAATAATCCAGGTTCTCAGATTAGAAAATATGACAGATGAAAGACGTAACGGGCTTCATTCCGTATTAACTGTTCTTTGTAAATCTTGTAGTCTGTATACTAAAGTACACACAAGAAAAATTGAAAAAAATAATGTATCTCAGATAAACGCGGCAGTTATACTTGGTTAGTATGTTTTTCTATACGTAAATGTATTTAAAGAAAATTATACTTATGTGAATAAACGTGAAATTGAAAACTCAGTCTACATTGTAGGTGCTGTACATGCTGGCACAGGAAATACTGTTCTGAATAAAATTCTCGCCTGCACAGGTGTTCCTAGCATCTCCAATGATTTATACAAACGTTACGAGAACATGGTTGAATAAGCGATGGAAAAGGAAGCCAAATCTACGAGTTGTAAGCGTGCAGCAATCGAAGAGAGAAATTTAGTTATAAAGAATATAGAACAGCTGTGCAATGAGTTGCAAGATCATAAGATCGATAAAGTAGATTTATATTATAAAATCACAATCGTGCCCATACTTTGTTATAATATATATACTATATACAGGGCGTAACAAAAGTACCGAAACGGTCCTGTATTTATTCAAGTAAGGTAGTTTTTAAAAAGGTTAGGGTCAGGTCTTCCGTAACTTTTTGTAAGGAACTCAATGGTGACCTTGGATTTGACCTTGAACTAGAGTTTCAAGGTTATTTGAAGGTCAACTTTGTTTTTTTTAATGGAAACTGGAATTCATGACTTTGGAGGTGGGGTGGGGTGTCATTCGGACCCCATAAATATCCCATCATCTAAACGTACAATTTCACCTAGAATTTAAACCTGCGACGAAAAATGAGGGTTCCCATTCAAAAAGTAAGGTCGACCTCAAAATGACTTTGGGGGTAGGGTGGAGGTCATTTGGACCCCACACATATTACATGATTTAAACGTAATATTTCCCACTCTATCCGAATCCGGGATAAAAAATAGGGGTTTCCATTTAAAAAAACAAAGTTGACCTTCAAATAACCTTGAAACTCTAGTTTAAGGTAAAATCCAATAAACTTTTTCTCTGAAATATTTTCTGAAGAAATTAATTGAAAATCCTAAGTTCTCCACTAATCCTTTACGATTTGTGTGGTGTTCGTCGCTATGAATGGTGCTTCAAGCGCGCTTCACATTCAATCGGCAAGAGTAAGAAGTCTAAGAAGAATTGCCCGTCATCAGAGAAAAAGAAAGACAGGACATAACATCCAACATGCATCAAATCTACACTAAAAATTTCTCATATTTTCAACTAAAGCGTTTGATCAACTTTTATTTTTAATTTTGCAGCGTTCAACATTAGCTTTACAATTTGATGATGTATACATACCCAAGTATTATGAAATCCTTTTGAATCATTAATTAAAACACAATCTTTAGGTCAAAAAGTCCAAAATAAGAAGAAGCCTATTTCAACATTCATATATTAAAGTTACTTATGTAACTGTGTTATTGTTATCTAATTATGACACTCTTAACCGAAAAATTGTGAAATTAAATTCAAGCTAGAGCATAATTTGTATTAAAGCTAAATAACTTTTAAATACTTCTATGACTTTAAAATTCACTTTATAACTTTTAGTTATAAAAGTGACAGTTTCTATGAGCTTTAACGAAACAGATCAATGAAAGGTATAGTAAAAACCCTAAAATAAGGTTCTTTCATACTGACCACAGTCCAGCACCAGGTGTACCAGCGCTTAGCCCGCTTGCTATTACACGAGAGTGTCTCCTTTTAATCAGTACCACATGTTTTCATATGTCAAGCACTTGAATTTTATAAAAATATTTGTAGAAAAAATCCCCATGAATGCGTAGAAGCAAGAATTAAAAAAACAACTACTTTCTAAGATTTTCAAACTTGTTTAAGAAAATAATTAATAACTTTTTGTAATAAACAGTTGTTGTTTATCATTACAAATATTTTTAAAGATTAAGTCTTTAATAAAAAAGTGGATCTCTATACCTTTATAAATTTTTAAAATATAACTTTTTGAAAAGTTTTTATCATTTTTTTAAAGGTAATTACTTTTGATCTAATTAATATTTTATGTTAAAAATTTATAAAAGTGATGACCACTACATAAACAACAATTGTGCAAAATTAAAAAAAAACCGTCATCCAGTGATTCTAAGCTGTTTGAAATAACTAAGATTTACCCATTCATCAATAATTTGTAGTTTATTTAAAAAATCGTTGTTAATTCTAGATTCTTCAAATCTTGAACTACCTGCGATATCCTTCAAATTTGTCAAAAACTAAATATTAAATAACAATAATAAAATTTATAATATGCTTTTAATACATTTGTAATTTATTACTCAATGATATTTGTTTAATATTTACTTTTATTCAATTATTGATGTTATTCTACATGTACTATTCAAATAACAATGTAAAACTTATAACATTTTATGAAATTTCAAATTTTTTTAATATATTTATTTCAATATGTTAAATATTACAACATATTAATTTTCTTCAATATATATACCACATAGCCTTAGTTTTTGAAGTTACAATAACAATAACAATAACAATAATATTATTTAGAATATTTATAGATTATGGTTTGCTAAATTATATTCTCTTAAGTATAGATAGATTATATTTTCTTAAGTAGGCAATAGTTGAGACAAATTTCCATAAAGTTGTTCTTTTTTATATTTGGAAAAAATAAATAAAAATTCAAACAAAAGATAAAAGTTGCACATATAACAGATATTTTAATTATTTGAAATTCAAGTAGAGTGAATAATTTAACAAATTTTATATTTGATATATCCATTTTTATTAGTCTTGAATATTAGAAGAATTAACTTTTGAATTTACACTATATTTATGATTAAGCGCTTAAATACCATTGATACAGATTCCTTATATTATTTATGAATATACTAAGTCCAATAAATATACTAAGTCCATGCTATATATATAAATAAATTATATTATATTCATAATTAAAAAATAATTATCATTTTCTAATTCCAACCTAGTCGTTTATTTTGTTTCATTGAGTTTTTTATATCTATAAATTTCTGACACAATTATTATCATTTCTGATATTTAAGTAAACCCATTGTGTAGACTTAGACATGGTTATATTTTTGTAGAATATTGATTGACTACTCATTACTACTACTCAACAAGGAAATATTATTCGTTCAGTAGTGATTTTAGTTCATAACTTCATAGTAAATTATTAATTGTTGTAAAAGAAAATTATTACTTTTCTGTATATATCCCACATGTTTCTCAAATTAGTAAATAAAATCATTATTCTGCAACGCAACTAATATAAAAATGAACACAATTTTTAAAAATTGATTTCTACATTTACAATATCAAATAAAACATTTTAAAATAATTGTTTTTTTCTTTTTTTGCTTACACTATAGAATCATAAAAATTCTTATTTATCAATAAGAGTTGACTAAATAATGCTTACTTGAATAATTCATACACAAATTATTATCAGTCATCTATATTGCTTGTAACAATACACCTACCACTCGTTAATATTTCACACTAACAACATATATTTCACTGAGAAAATATTACTTTTTGCATTTACACATGATCAAAAATTCAAGGGTTTACGATCAAAACTGTTTTCAAACGTAACTTAAAATAACATCTAGCGCATTGCGGTTACGAATTGCAGATGTTTATTGTTAGATTCGTACACATATTTAGATTCATACACATTTCGCCAAGATTTAGCTGTTATAAATCCACGCTTAAAAATTCAAATTTTTAAACAATCATAAAAATAATTAATCCATTAGATTATATGTCTTTTAGATAAAAATAACAACGAGATAATTTGTTTGTTCGCCTTATACTATCACTTAAAATAACAAGAAAAAATTCATTTTACCTACAAAACCTATTATAATTACGACGAAATTCAAACTTCAAATAATCCAATTATTTAAGTCTATCATGCAATAACAGTAACTATAAAAAATCTCTGATAATTTGATTTTGAAACTAATTAAAAAGAAATAATTGTTTACTCCATTAACCCATTAACGCCTATCCCAAACAACACAAAAACGTTTTGAAAACGTTTTAGAAACGTTATTTACAAAACTTGAAAACGTTTCGAGAATTCGGTTAAAAAAAAACGTTTTCGACACTCCGTGCAGAAAGTGCGTTTTTCCCGCACGCTCGGCAAAGAACGTACGTTGAAAATCGCACTTTCCACACGTCGTATCAAAAAATACGGTACGGCACATGTTCGGGAAATGTTGTATCATAATGTACTATTCAAACATTTTAAAAAGTTAAATATGTCCGCCAATTTTTGAAAATTAAGTAGAACTAATCATTTACACAGGGAGTAAGAGAGAAGGAGGCACAACTTATATGGCCGCTGAGCCAGAAAGCGGGACGATTTTGTCGGCGAAGATCGCGACGGAATAGCCTACCCCTCGCTAGTTTCAGACCCCCCTCGTGGTTGACGCTCGTACTATATTAGCGAGCTGTTTGACCGACAATTTACCTACTAAACTCGTATGCATCACCTTTATTTTCAGAGCATACACAGTTTGTTTAAACGTCACAATGTAATATTAAACAATCGCAGTTAATTTATAACAATTATACAAAGCCTAAGCACCTTTAACCTAAACCTATAAACTTAATCACAAGCTCCCACCGGGGATCCGCAACTTAAATATAACCTTCAACCTTTGCACAGTGATGAAGACACGTTAGCCGTAAGGCTAAGGTTTCTGCTCCGTGATCACAAGATCACGGGGTCGAATCCTGGTATAATTTTTTTTTTTAGTTTTTTGGCATTTATGAATCATTACCAGTAATATAACCAAGCAATTTAATACTTATTGTCGATGACCAAATTATATACTGTATACTTTAATTCTCGTTTATGAAATGGGATTTGTTTTGTACACAACAATTTCATAGCATTTATTTAAACATTAAATTCTTAATTCTTTTTAAATGGTTTTTCGCGACTTTCCGCGAAAACAAAATAAGAAAATACATTTAGAAACGATGGTGCATTATATGTAAAATATGTTGCATAGACTTACCGTTGAATTTCTCGATATCGCTGAAACTTATATAACACTCATTTTTTAACTTGAAATGAAAGTAAATAGTGAGTTATCGAAGACTTAAAATAAATTTCATAAAGTCGTATAAACTCGTATGAAATTGAATCAAAAACAATTATTGATAGACATAAGTGGTTATTTAAATTGTGAGAATGTAAGATATTCTTTTATTAATTATTATTCATTAAGCTCATACTTATTCATAAATTATATGACAGTAAACAAGAATATACGTAAATATGGGTTCATTCAACCAATAGATGTCGAGTATTTTTTTTAAACGCTGTAAAAATCATATAATTTTTCTTTTAATAACAAACTGATGAAAAAAAGACAATGTTAGATACAAAGTCAAAAAGTAATTTCACTGTAGTGCATAATATTTTATGACAATTATGTATGTAAACGACGTGATTTGAGTAATTGCGACACCATTTCTACATGATTAGAATTAATTCAATCTTTAAATTTTATTAGACGAAAGACGCATGTGTCCTGGTTACCCGGGCTACGATTACTTGGCACACGAGTTGAGCTAAGACGATAGGGTAGATTGACATGATATACATTAAATGAAGCTGAAATCTTCCTTAGACGATCTACAGTCTCATGTATGCCAATTATCCATTATAACCCAGAATTCGACGAAGAATGAATATGTCCTGAAAATCCGGTCTACGATTACTTGGCCAACGAGTAGAGCTAATACGGTGTGGTAGATTGATCTGATAAATTTTAAATAAAGCTGTAATATTCCTTAGAAAGTCTACGCTCTCATGTATGCCAATGATCCATTATAAACCAAATCCACACCATAGTTGCAAGGGTCGTGAAAATCCGATCTACGATTACTTGGCCAGCGAGTAGAGCTAATACGGTGTGGTAGATTGATCTAATATATTTTAAATAAAGCCGTAATCTTCCTTAGAAAGTCTACACTCTCATGTATGTCAATGATACATTATAATCCAGAATTCGACAAAAGATGCGTGTGTCGTGAAAATCCGGTCTACGATTACTTGGCCGAGGAGTTGAGTTAAAACGGTCAGGTAGATTGATCTCATATACTTTAAATAAAGCCGTAATCTTCCTTAGAAAGTCTACACTCTCATGTATGCCAATGATCCATTATAATCCAGAATTCGACAAAAGATGCGTGTGGCGTGAAAATCCGGTCTACGATTACTTGGCCGAGGAGTTGAGTTAAAACGGTCAGGTAGCTTGATCTCATATACTTTAAATGAAGCTGAAACCTTTCTTAGAAGGTCTACATTCTCATTTACGCCAATTATCCATTATAATCCAGAATTAAACGAAAGACGCATGTCTCCTGGTTACCCGGGCTACGATTACTTGGCACACGAGTTGAGCTAAGACGATAGGGTAGATTGATATGATATACTTCAAATGAAGCTGAAATCTTCCTTAGACGTTCTACAGTCTCATGTATGCCAATTATCCATTATAACCCCGAATTCGACGAAGAATGAATATGTCCTGAAAATCCGGTCTACGATTACTTTACCAACAAGTTGAGTTAAAACGGTCAGGTAGATTGATCTCATATACTTTGAATAAAGCCGTAATTTTCCTTAGAAGGCCTGCACTCTCATGTATGCCAATTATCCATTATGACCCAGAATTAGACGAAAGACGCATGTGTCCTGGTAATCCGGTATTCGATTACTTGGCCAACGAGTAGAGCTAAAACGAAGAGATAGATTAATCTGATATACCTGAAATGAAGCCGTAATTTTCCTTAGAAGGTCTACACTCTCATGTATGCCAATGATCCATTATAACCCAAATCCACACCATAGTTGCAAGGGTCGTGAAAATCCGGTCTACGATTACTTGGCCAGCGAGTAGAGCTAATACGGTGTGATAGATTGATCTGATATATTTTAGTCAAAGCTGTAATATTCCTTAGAAAGTCTACACTCTCATGTATGCCAATTATCCATTATAACCCAGAATTCGACGACAGATGCGTGTGGCTTTAAAATCCGGTCTACGATTACTAGGCCAAGGAGTTGAGTTAAAACGATCAGGTAGATTGATCTCATATACTTTAAATAAAGCCGTAATGTTCCTTAGAAGGTCTACACTCTCATGTATGCCATTGATCCATTATAAGCCAAATCCACACCATAGTTGCAAGGGTCGTGAAAATACGGTCTACGATTACTTGGCCGAGGAGTTGAGTTAAAAAGGTCAGGTAGATTGATATGATATACTTTAAATGAAGCTGAAATCTTCCTTAGACGTTCTACAGTCTCATTTACGCCAATTATCCATTATAATCCAGAATTAGACGAAAGATGCGCGTGGCGTGAAAATCCGGTCTACGATTACTTGGCCGAGAAGTTGAGTTAAACGGGTCAGGTAGATTGATATGATATATTTTAAATGAAGCTGCAACCTTTCTTAGAAGGTCTACATTCTCATTTACGCCAATTATCCATTATAATCCAGAATTAGACGAAAACGCATGTGTCCTGGTTACCAGGGCTACGATTACTTGGCACACGAGTTGAGCTAAGACGATAGGGTAGATTGACATAATATACTTTAAATGAAGCTGAAATCTTCCTTAGACGTTCTACAGTCTCATGTATGCCAATTATCCATTATAACCCAGAATTCGACGAAGAATGAATATGTCCTGAAAATCCGGTCTACGATTACTTGGCCAACGAGTAGAGCTAAAACAAAGAGATATATTAATCTGATATACCTAAAATGAAGCCGTAATTTTCCTTAGAAGGTCTACACTCTCATGTATGCCAATGATCCATTATAATCCAAATCCACACCATAATTGCAAGGGACGTGAAAATCCGGTCTACGATTACTTGGCACACGAGTTGAGTTAAGACGATAGGGTAGATTGATATGATATACTTTAAATGAAGCTGAAATCTTCCTTAGACGTTCTACAGTCTCATGTATGCCAATTATCCATTATAACCCAGAATTAGACGAAAGATGCGTGGGGCGTGAAAATCCGGTCTACGATTACTCGGCCAAGGAGTTGAGTTAAAACGGTCAGGTAGATTGATCTCATATACTTTGAATAAAGCCGTAATTTTCCTTAGAAGGCCTGCACTCTCATGTATGCCAATTATCCATTATAATCCAGAATTCGACAAAAGATGCGTGTGGCGTGAAAATCCGGTCTACGATTACTTGGCCGAGGAGTTGAGTTAAAACGGTAAGGTAGATTGATCTCATATACTTTAAATGAAGCTACAACCTTTCTTAGAAGGTCTACATTCTCATTTACGCCAATTATCCATTATAATCCAGAATTAGACGAAACACGCATGTGTCCTGGTTACCAGGGCTACGATTACTTGGCACACGAGTTGAGCTAAGACGATAGGGTAGATTGACATTATATACTTTAAATGAAGCTGAAATCTTCCTTAGACGTTCTACAGTCTCATGTATGCCAATTATCCATTATAACCCAGAATTCGACGAAGAATGAATATGTCCTGAAAATCCGGTCTACGATTACTTGGCCAACGAGTAGAGCTAAAACAAAGAGATAGATTAATCTGAGATACCTAAAATGAAGCCGTAATTTTCCTTAGAAGGTCTACACTCTCATGTATGCCAATGATCCATTATAACCCAAATCCACACCATAATTGCAAGGGACGTGAAAATCCGGTCTACGATAACTTGGCACACGAGTTGAGTTAAGATGATAGGGTAGATTGATATGATATACTTTAAATGAAGCTGAAATCTTCCTTAGACGTTCTACAGTCTCATGTATGCCAATTATCCATTATAACCCAGAATTCGACGAAGAATGAATATGTCCCGAAAATCCAGTCTACGATTACTTAACCAACAAGATGAGTTAAAACGGTCAGGTAGATTGATCTCATATACTTTAAATAAAGCCGTAATTTTCCTTAGAAGGTCTACACTCTCATGTATGCCAATGATCCATTATAAGCCAAATCCACACCATAGTTGCAAGGGTCGTGAAAATCCGGTCTACGATTACTTGGCCGAGGAATTGAGTTCAAGCGGTCAGGTAGATTGATATAATATACTTTAAATGAAGCTGAAATCTTCCTTCGACGTTCTACAGTCTCATGTATGCCAATTATCCATTATAACCCCGAATTCGACGAAGAATGAATATGTCCTGAAAATCCGGTCTACGATTACATGGCCAACGAGTAGAGCTAAAACGAAGAGATAGATTAATCTGATATACCTAAAATGAAGCCGTAATTTTCCTTAGAAGGTCTACACTCTCATGTATGCCAATGATCCATTATAACCCAAATCCACACCATAGTTGCAAGGGTCGTGAAAATCCGGTCTACGATTACTTGGCCAGCGAGTAGAGCTAATACGGTGTGATAGATTGATCTGATATATTTTAGTCAAAGCTGTAATATTCCTTAGAAAGTCTACACTCTCATGTATGCCAATTATCCATTATAACCCAGAATTCGACGACAGATGCGTGTGGCTTTAAAATCCGGTCTACGATTACTAGGCCAAGGAGTTGAGTTAAAACGATCAGGTAGATTGATCTCATATACTTTAAATAAAGCCGTAATGTTCCTTAGAAGGTCTACACTCTCATGTATGCCATTGATCCATTATAAGCCAAATCCACACCATAGTTGCAAGGGTCGTGAAAATACGGTCTACGATTACTTGGCCGAGGAGTTGAGTTAAAAAGGTCAGGTAGATTGATATGATATACTTTAAATGAAGCTGAAATCTTCCTTAGACGTTCTACAGTCTCATTTACGCCAATTATCCATTATAATCCAGAATTAGACGAAAGATGCGCGTGGCGTGAAAATCCGGTCTACGATTACTTGGCCGAGAAGTTGAGTTAAACGGGTCAGGTAGATTGATATGATATATTTTAAATGAAGCTGCAACCTTTCTTAGAAGGTCTACATTCTCATTTACGCCAATTATCCATTATAATCCAGAATTAGACGAAAACGCATGTGTCCCTGGTTACCAGGGCTACGATTACTTGGCACACGAGTTGAGCTAAGACGATAGGGTAGATTGACATAATATACTTTAAATGAAGCTGAAATCTTCCTTAGACGTTCTACAGTCTCATGTATGCCAATTATCCATTATAACCCAGAATTCGACGAAGAATGAATATGTCCTGAAAATCCGGTCTACGATTACTTGGCCAACGAGTAGAGCTAAAACAAAGAGATATATTAATCTGATATACCTAAAATGAAGCCGTAATTTTCCTTAGAAGGTCTACACTCTCATGTATGCCAATGATCCATTATAATCCAAATCCACACCATAATTGCAAGGGACGTGAAAATCCGGTCTACGATTACTTGGCACACGAGTTGAGTTAAGACGATAGGGTAGATTGATATGATATACTTTAAATGAAGCTGAAATCTTCCTTAGACGTTCTACAGTCTCATGTATGCCAATTATCCATTATAACCCAGAATTAGACGAAAGATGCGTGGGGCGTGAAAATCCGGTCTACGATTACTCGGCCAAGGAGTTGAGTTAAAACGGTCAGGTAGATTGATCTCATATACTTTGAATAAAGCCGTAATTTTCCTTAGAAGGCCTGCACTCTCATGTATGCCAATTATCCATTATAATCCAGAATTCGACAAAAGATGCGTGTGGCGTGAAAATCCGGTCTACGATTACTTGGCCGAGGAGTTGAGTTAAAACGGTAAGGTAGATTGATCTCATATACTTTAAATGAAGCTACAACCTTTCTTAGAAGGTCTACATTCTCATTTACGCCAATTATCCATTATAATCCAGAATTAGACGAAACACGCATGTGTCCTGGTTACCAGGGCTACGATTACTTGGCACACGAGTTGAGCTAAGACGATAGGGTAGATTGA
This sequence comes from Phymastichus coffea, assembly GCF_024137745.1. Classification (NCBI taxonomy): domain Eukaryota; kingdom Metazoa; phylum Arthropoda; class Insecta; order Hymenoptera; family Eulophidae; genus Phymastichus; species Phymastichus coffea. Next base: position 3,611,032 of record NW_026706823.1, read on the forward strand.
CATTATATACTTTAAATGAAGCTGAAATCTTCCTTAGACGTTCTACAGTCTCATGTATGCCAATTATCCATTATAACCCAGAATTCGACGAAGAATGAATATGTCCTGAAAATCCGGTCTACGATTACTTGGCCAACGAGTAGAGCTAAAACAAAGAGATAGATTAATCTGAGATACCTAAAATGAAGCCGTAATTTTCCTTAGAAGGTCTACACTCTCATGTATGCCAATGATCCATTATAACCCAAATCCACACCATAATTGCAAGGGACGTGAAAATCCGGTCTACGATAACTTGGCACACGAGTTGAGTTAAGATGATAGGGTAGATTGATATGATATACTTTAAATGAAGCTGAAATCTTCCTTAGACGTTCTACAGTCTCATGTATGCCAATTATCCATTATAACCCAGAATTCGACGAAGAATGAATATGTCCCGAAAATCCAGTCTACGATTACTTAACCAACAAGATGAGTTAAAACGGTCAGGTAGATTGATCTCATATACTTTAAATAAAGCCGTAATTTTCCTTAGAAGGTCTACACTCTCATGTATGCCAATGATCCATTATAAGCCAAATCCACACCATAGTTGCAAGGGTCGTGAAAATCCGGTCTACGATTACTTGGCCGAGGAATTGAGTTCAAGCGGTCAGGTAGATTGATATAATATACTTTAAATGAAGCTGAAATCTTCCTTCGACGTTCTACAGTCTCATGTATGCCAATTATCCATTATAACCCCGAATTCGACGAAGAATGAATATGTCCTGAAAATCCGGTCTACGATTACATGGCCAACGAGTAGAGCTAAAACGAAGAGATAGATTAATCTGATATACCTAAAATGAAGCCGTAATTTTCCTTAGAAGGACTACACTCTCATGTATGCCAATGATCCATTATAACCCAAATCCACACCATAGTTGCAAGGGTCGTGAAAATCCGGTCTACGATTACTTGGCCAGCGAGTAGAGCTAATACGGTGTGATAGATTGATCTGATATATTTTAGTCAAAGCTGTAATATTCCTTAGAAAGTCTACACTCTCATGTATGCCAATTATCCATTATAACCCAGAATTCGACGACAGATGCGTGTGGCTTTAAAATCCGGTCTACGATTACTAGGCCAAGGAGTTGAGTTAAAACGATCAGGTAGATTGATCTCATATACTTTAAATAAAGCCGTAATGTTCCTTAGAAGGTCTACACTCTCATGTATGCCATTGATCCATTATAAGCCAAATCCACACCATAGTTGCAAGGGTCGTGAAAATACGGTCTACGATTACTTGGCCGAGGAGTTGAGTTAAAAAGGTCAGGTAGATTGATATGATATACTTTAAATGAAGCTGAAATCTTCCTTAGACGTTCTACAGTCTCATTTACGCCAATTATCCATTATAATCCAGAATTAGACGAAAGATGCGCGTGGCGTGAAAATCCGGTCTACGATTACTTGGCCGAGAAGTTGAGTTAAACGGGTCAGGTAGATTGATATGATATATTTTAAATGAAGCTGCAACCTTTCTTAGAAGGTCTACATTCTCATTTACGCCAATTATCCATTATAATCCAGAATTAGACGAAAACGCATGTGTCCTGGTTACCAGGGCTACGATTACTTGGCACACGAGTTGAGCTAAGACGATAGGGTAGATTGACATAATATACTTTAAATGAAGCTGAAATCTTCCTTAGACGTTCTACAGTCTCATGTATGCCAATTATCCATTATAACCCAGAATTCGACGAAGAATGAATATGTCCTGAAAATCCGGTCTACGATTACTTGGCCAACGAGTAGAGCTAAAACAAAGAGATATATTAATCTGATATACCTAAAATGAAGCCGTAATTTTCCTTAGAAGGTCTACACTCTCATGTATGCCAATGATCCATTATAATCCAAATCCACACCATAATTGCAAGGGACGTGAAAATCCGGTCTACGATTACTTGGCACACGAGTTGAGTTAAGACGATAGGGTAGATTGATATGATATACTTTAAATGAAGCTGAAATCTTCCTTAGACGTTCTACAGTCTCATGTATGCCAATTATCCATTATAACCCAGAATTAGACGAAAGATGCGTGGGGCGTGAAAATCCGGTCTACGATTACTCGGCCAAGGAGTTGAGTTAAAACGGTCAGGTAGATTGATCTCATATACTTTGAATAAAGCCGTAATTTTCCTTAGAAGGCCTGCACTCTCATGTATGCCAATTATCCATTATAATCCAGAATTCGACAAAAGATGCGTGTGGCGTGAAAATCCGGTCTACGATTACTTGGCCGAGGAGTTGAGTTAAAACGGTAAGGTAGATTGATCTCATATACTTTAAATGAAGCTACAACCTTTCTTAGAAGGTCTACATTCTCATTTACGCCAATTATCCATTATAATCCAGAATTAGACGAAACACGCATGTGTCCTGGTTACCAGGGCTACGATTACTTGGCACACGAGTTGAGCTAAGACGATAGGGTAGATTGACATTATATACTTTAAATGAAGCTGAAATCTTCCTTAGACGTTCTACAGTCTCATGTATGCCAATTATCCATTATAACCCAGAATTCGACGAAGAATGAATATGTCCTGAAAATCCGGTCTACGATTACTTGGCCAACGAGTAGAGCTAAAACAAAGAGATAGATTAATCTGAGATACCTAAAATGAAGCCGTAATTTTCCTTAGAAGGTCTACACTCTCATGTATGCCAATGATCCATTATAACCCAAATCCACACCATAATTGCAAGGGACGTGAAAATCCGGTCTACGATTACTTGGCACACGAGTTGAGTTAAGATGATAGGGTAGATTGATATGATATACTTTAAATGAAGCTGAAATCTTCCTTAGACGTTCTACAGTCTCATGTATGCCAATTATCCATTATAACCCAGAATTCGACGAAGAATGAATATGTCCCGAAAATCCAGTCTACGATTACTTAACCAACAAGATGAGTTAAAACGGTCAGGTAGATTGATCTCATATACTTTAAATAAAGCCGTAATTTTCCTTAGAAGGTCTACACTCTCATGTATGCCAATGATCCATTATAAGCCAAATCCACACCATAGTTGCAAGGGTCGTGAAAATCCGGTCTACGATTACTTGGCCGAGGAATTGAGTTCAAGCGGTCAGGTAGATTGATATAATATACTTTAAATGAAGCTGAAATCTTCCTTCGACGTTCTACAGTCTCATGTATGCCAATTATCCATTATAACCCCGAATTCGACGAAGAATGAATATGTCCTGAAAATCCGGTCTACGATTACATGGCCAACGAGTAGAGCTAAAACGAAGAGATAGATTAATCTGATATACCTAAAATGAAGCCGTAATTTTCCTTAGAAGGTCTACACTCTCATGTATGCCAATGATCCATTATAACCCAAATCCACACCATAGTTGCAAGGGTCGTGAAAATCCGGTCTACGATTACTTGGCCAGCGAGTAGAGCTAATACGGTGTGATAGATTGATCTTATATATTTTAGTCAAAGCTGTAATATTCCTTAGAAAGTCTACACTCTCATGTATGCCAATTATCCATTATAACCCAGAATTCGACGACAGATGCGTGTGGCTTTAAAATCCGGTCTACGATTACTAGGCCAAGGAGTTGAGTTAAAACGATCAGGTAGATTGATCTCATATACTTTAAATAAAGCCGTAATGTTCCTTAGAAGGTCTACACTCTCATGTATGCCATTGATCCATTATAAGCCAAATCCACACCATAGTTGCAAGGGTCGTGAAAATACGGTCTACGATTACTTGGCCGAGGAGTTGAGTTAAAAAGGTCAGGTAGATTGATATGATATACTTTAAATGAAGCTGAAATCTTCCTTAGACGTTCTACAGTCTCATTTACGCCAATTATCCATTATAATCCAGAATTAGACGAAAGATGCGCGTGGCGTGAAAATCCGGTCTACGATTACTTGGCCGAGAAGTTGAGTTAAACGGGTCAGGTAGATTGATATGATATATTTTAAATGAAGCTGCAACCTTTCTTAGAAGGTCTACATTCTCATTTACGCCAATTATCCATTATAATCCAGAATTAGACGAAAACGCATGTGTCCTGGTTACCAGGGCTACGATTACTTGGCACACGAGTTGAGCTAAGACGATAGGGTAGATTGACATAATATACTTTAAATGAAGCTGAAATCTTCCTTAGACGTTCTACAGTCTCATGTATGCCAATTATCCATTATAACCCAGAATTCGACGAAGAATGAATATGTCCTGAAAATCCGGTCTACGATTACTTGGCCAACGAGTAGAGCTAAAACAAAGAGATATATTAATCTGATATACCTAAAATGAAGCCGTAATTTTCCTTAGAAGGTCTACACTCTCATGTATGCCAATGATCCATTATAATCCAAATCCACACCATAATTGCAAGGGACGTGAAAATCCGGTGTACGATTACTTGGCACACGAGTTGAGTTAAGACGATAGGGTAGATTGATATGATATACTTTAAATGAAGCTGAAATCTTCCTTAGACGTTCTACAGTCTCATGTATGCCAATTATCCATTATAACCCAGAATTAGACGAAAGATGCGTGGGGCGTGAAAATCCGGTCTACGATTACTCGGCCAAGGAGTTGAGTTAAAACGGTCAGGTAGATTGATCTCATATACTTTGAATAAAGCCGTAATTTTCCTTAGAAGGCCTGCACTCTCATGTATGCCAATTATCCATTATAATCCAGAATTCGACAAAAGATGCGTGTGGCGTGAAAATCCGGTCTACGATTACTTGGCCGAGGAGTTGAGTTAAAACGGTAAGGTAGATTGATCTCATATACTTTAAATGAAGCTACAACCTTTCTTAGAAGGTCTACATTCTCATTTACGCCAATTATCCATTATAATCCAGAATTAGACGAAACACGCATGTGTCCTGGTTACCAGGGCTACGATTACTTGGCACACGAGTTGAGCTAAGACGATAGGGTAGATTGACATTATATACTTTAAATGAAGCTGAAATCTTCCTTAGACGTTCTACAGTCTCATGTATGCCAATTATCCATTATAACCCAGAATTCGACGAAGAATGAATATGTCCTGAAAATCCGGTCTACGATTACTTGGCCAACGAGTAGAGCTAAAACAAAGAGATAGATTAATCTGAGATACCTAAAATGAAGCCGTAATTTTCCTTAGAAGGTCTACACTCTCATGTATGCCAATGATCCATTATAACCCAAATCCACACCATAATTGCAAGGGACGTGAAAATCCGGTCTACGATAACTTGGCACACGAGTTGAGTTAAGATGATAGGGTAGATTGATATGATATACTTTAAATGAAGCTGAAATCTTCCTTAGACGTTCTACAGTCTCATGTATGCCAATTATCCATTATAACCCAGAATTCGACGAAGAATGAATATGTCCCGAAAATCCAGTCTACGATTACTTAACCAACAAGATGAGTTAAAACGGTCAGGTAGATTGATCTCATATACTTTAAATAAAGCCGTAATTTTCCTTAGAAGGTCTACACTCTCATGTATGCCAATGATCCATTATAAGCCAAATCCACACCATAGTTGCAAGGGTCGTGAAAATCCGGTCTACGATTACTTGGCCGAGGAATTGAGTTCAAGCGGTCAGGTAGATTGATATAATATACTTTAAATGAAGCTGAAATCTTCCTTCGACGTTCTACAGTCTCATGTATGCCAATTATCCATTATAACCCCGAATTCGACGAAGAATGAATATGTCCTGAAAATCCGGTCTACGATTACATGGCCAACGAGTAGAGCTAAAACGAAGAGATAGATTAATCTGATATACCTAAAATGAAGCCGTAAGTTTCCTTAGAAGGTCTCCACTCTCATGTATGCCAATGATCCATTATAACCCAAATCCACACCATAGTTGCAAGGGTCGTGAAAATCCGGTCTACGATTACTTGGCCAGCGAGTAGAGCTAATACGGTGTGGTAGATTGATCTGATATATTTAAATCAAAGCTGTAATATTCCTTAGAAAGTCTACACTCTCATGTATGCCAATTATCCATTATAACCCAGAATTCGACGAGAGATGCGTGTGGCTTTAAAATCCGGTCTACGATTACTAGGCCAAGGAGTTGAGTTAAAAAGATCAGGTAGATTGATCTCATATACTTTAAATAAAGCCGTAATGTTCCTTAGAAGGTCTACGCGCTCATGTATGCCAATGATCCATTATAAGCCGAATCCACACCATAGTTGCAAGGGTCGTGAAAATCCGGTCTACGATTACTTGGCCAGCGAGTAGAGCTAATACGGTGTGGTAGATTGATCTGATATATTTAAATCAAAGCTGTAATATTCCTTAGAAAGTCTACACTCTCATGTATGCCAATTATCCATTATAACCCAGAATTCGACGAAAGATGCGTGTGGCGTGAAAATCCGGTCTACGATTACTTGGCCGAGGAGTTGAGTTAAAAGGGTCAGGTAGATTGATATGATATACTTTAAATGAAGCTGAAATCTTCCTTAGACGTTCTACAGTCTCATGTATGCCAATTATCCATTATAACCCAGAATTAGACGAAAGATGCGTGGGGCGTGAAAATCCGGTCTACGATTACTCGGCCAAGGAGTTGAGTTAAAACGGTCAGGTAGATTGATCTCATATACTTTGAATAAAGCCGTAATTTTCCTTAGAAGGCCTGCACTCTCATGTATGCCAATTATCCATTATAATCCAGAATTCGACAAAAGATGCGTGTGGCGTGAAAATCCGGTCTACGATTACTTGGCCGAGGAGTTGAGTTAAAACGGTAAGGTAGATTGATCTCATATACTTTAAATGAAGCTACAACCTTTCTTAGAAGGTCTACATTCTCATTTACGCCAATTATCCATTATAATCCAGAATTAAACGAAAGACGCATGTGTCCTGGTTACCCGGGCTACGATTACTTGGCACACGAGTTGAGCTAAGACGATAGGGTAGATTGATATGATATACTTTAAATGAAGCTGAAATCTTCCTTAGACGTTCTACAGTCTCATGTATGCCAATTATCCATTATAACCCAGAATTCGACGAAGAATGAATATGTCCTGAAAATCCGGTCTACGATTACTTTACCAACAAGTTGAGTTAAAACGGTCAGGTAGATTGATCTCATATACTTTGAATAAAGCCGCAATTTTCCTTAGAAGGCCTGCACTCTCATGTATGCCAATTATCCATTATGACCCAGAATTAGACGAAAGACGATTGTGTCCTGGTAATCCGGTCTACGATTACTTGGCCAACGAGTAGAGCTAAAACGAAGAGATAGATTAATCTGATATACCTGAAATGAAGCCGTAATTTTCCTTAGAAGGTCTACAGTCTCATGTATGCCAATTATCCATTATAACCCAGAATTCGACGAAGAATGAATATGTCCTGAAAATCCGGTCTACGATTACTTTACCAACAAGTTGAGTTAAAACGGTCAGGTAGATTGATCTCATATACTTTGAATAAAGCCGCAATTTTCCTTAGAAGGCCTGCACTCTCATGTATGCCAATTATCCATTATGACCCAGAATTAGACGAAAGACGATTGTGTCCTGGTAATCCGGTCTACGATTACTTGGCCAACGAGTAGAGCTAAAACGAAGAGATAGATTAATCTGATATACCTGAAATGAAGCCGTAATTTTCCTTAGAAGGTCTACACTCTCATGTATGCCAATTATCCATTATAACCCAAAATTCGACGAAGAATGAATATGTCCTGAAAATCCGGTCTACGATTACTTGGCCAACGAGTAGAGCTAAAACGAAGAGATAGATTAATCTGATATACCTAAAATGAAGCCGTAATTTTCCTTAGAAGGTCTACACTCTCATGTATGCCAATGATCCATTATAACCCAAATCCACACCATAGTTGCAAAGGTCCTGGTAAACCGATCTACGATTACTTGGCCAATGAGTAGAGCTAAAACGAAGACATAGTCTAATCTGATCTACCTAAAATGAAGCCGTAATTTTCCTTAGAAGGTCTACACTCTCATGTATGCCAATGATCCATTATAACCCAAATCCACACCATAGTTGCAAGGGTCGTGAAAATCCGGTCTACGATTACTTGGACAGAGAGTAGAGCTAAAACGGTGTGGTAGATTGATCTGATATATTTTAAATAAAGCTGTAATATTCATTAGAAAGTCTTATGTATGCCAATTATCCATTATAACCCAGAATTCGACGAAGAATGAATATGTCCTGAAAATCCGGTCTACGATTACTTGGCAAGCGAGTAGAGCTAAAACGGTGTAGTAGATTGATCTGATATATTTTAAATAAAGCTGTAATATTCCTTGGAAAGTCTACACTCTCATGTATGCCAATTATCCATTATGACTCAAATCCACGCCATAGTTGCAAGGATCGTGAGAATCTAGTCCACGATTACTTGGCCAGAGAGTAGAGCTAGTACGGTCTGGTAGATTGATCTGATATATTTTAATCAAAGCTGTAATATTCCTTAGAAAGTCTACACTCTTATGTATGCCAATTATCCATTATAACGCAGAATTCGACGAAAGATGCGTGTGGCGTGAAAATCCGGTCTACGATTACTCGGCCAAGGAGTTGAGTTAAAACGGTCAGGTAGATTGATCTCATATACTTTAAATGAATCTGAAATCTTCCTTAGACGTTCTACAGTCTCATGTATGCCAATTATCCATTATAACCCAGAATTCGACGAAGAATGAATATGTCCTGAAAATCCGGCATACGATTACTTGGCCAACGAGTAGAGCTAAAACGAAGAGATAGATTAATCTGATATACGTAAAATGAAGCCGTAATTTTCCTTAGAAGGTCTACACTCTCATGTATGCCAATGATCCATTATAACCCAAATCCACACCATAGTTGCAAGGGTCCTGGTAAACCGATCTACGATTACTTGGCCAATGAGTAGAGCTAAAACGAAGACATAGTCTAATCTGATATACCTAAAATAAAGTCGTAATTTTCCTTAAAAGGTCTACACTCTCATGTATGCCAATGATCCATTATAACCCAAATGCACACCATAGTTGCAAGGGTCGTGAAAATCTAGTCTACGATTACTTGGCCAGAGAGTAGAGCTAGTACGGTCTGGTAGATTGATCTGATATATTTTAAATAAAGCTGTAATATTCCTTAGAAAGTCTACACTCTTATGTATGCCAATTATCCATTATAATCCAGAATTCGACAAAAGATGTGTGTGGCGTGAAAATCCGGTCTACGATTACTTGACCAAGGAGTTGAGTTAAAACGGTCAGGTAGATTGATCTCATATACTTCAAATAAAGCCGTAATCTTCCTTAGAAAGTCTACACTCTCATGTATGCCAATGATCCATTATAATCCAGAATTCGACGAAAGATGCGTGTGGCGTGAAAATCCGGTCTACGATTACTTGGCCGAGGAGTTGAGTTAAAACGGTCAGGTAGATTGATCTCATATACTTTAAATAAAATCGTAATCTTCCTTTGAAAGTCTACACTCTCATGTATGTCAATGATCCATTATAATCCAGAATTCGACAAAAGATGCGTGTGGCGTGAAAATCCGGTCTACGATTACTTGGCCGAGGAGTTGAGTTAAAACGGTCAGGTAGATTGATCTCATATACTTTAAATAAAGCCGTAATCTTCCTTAGAAAGTCTACACTCTCATGTTTGCAAATTATCCATTATAACCCAGAATTCGACGACAGATGCGTGTGGCGTTAAAATCCGTTCTAGGATTACTTGGCCAAGGAGTTGAGTTAAAACGATCAGGTAGATTGATCTCATATACTTTAAACAAAGCCGTAATTTTCCTTAGAAGGTCTACACTCTCATGTATCCCAATAATCGATTATAACCCAAATCCACACCATAGTTGCATGTGTCATGGTAATCCGGTCTACGATTACTTGGCAAGCGAGTAGAGCTAAAACGGTGTGGTAGATTGATCTGATATATTTTAAATAAAGCTGTAATATTCCTTAGAAAGTCTACACTCTCATGTATGCCAATTATCCATTATGACCCAAATCCACGCCATAGTTGCAAGGATCGTGAAAATCTAGTCCACGATTACTTGGCCAGAGAGTAGAGCTAGTACGGTCTGGTAGATTGATCTGATATATTTTAATCAAAGCTGTAATATTCCTTAGAAAGTCTACACTCTTATGTATGCCAATTATCCATTATAACCCAGAATTCGACGAAAGATGCGTGTGGCGTGAAAATCCGGTCTACGATTACTCGGCCAAGGAGTTGAGTTAAAACGGTCAGGTAGATTGATCTCATATACTTTAAATGAAGCTGAAATCTTCCTTAGACGTTCTACAGTCTCATGTATGCCAATTATCCATTATAACCCAGAATTCGACGAAGAATGAATATGTCCTGAAAATCCGGCATACGACTACTTGGCCAACGAGTAGAGCTAAAACGAAGAGATAGATTAATCTGATATATCTAAAATGAAGCCGTAATTTTCCTTAGAAGGTCTACACTCTCATGTATGCCAATGATCCATTATAACCCAAATCCACACCATAGTTGCAAGGGTCCTGGTAAACCGATCTACGATTACTTGGCCAATGAGTAGAGATAAAACGAAGACATAGTCTAATCTGATATACCTAAAATAAAGTCGTAATTTTCCTTAAAAGGTCTACACTCTCATGTATGCCAATGATCCATTATAACACAAATGCACACCATAGTTGCAAGGGTCGTGAAAATCTAGTCTACGAATACTTGGCCAGAGAGTAGAGCTAATACGGTGTGGTAGATTGATCTCATATATTTAAATAAAGCTGTAATATTCCATAGAAAGTTAACACTCTCATGTATGCCAATTATCCATTATAACCCAGAATTCGACGAAGAATGAATATGTCCTGAAAATCCGGCATACGATTACTTGGCCAACGAGTAGAGCTAAAACGAAGAGATAGATTAATCTGATATACGTAAAATGAAGCCGTAATTTTCCTTAGAAGGTCTACACTCTCATGTATGCCAATGATCCATTATAACCCAAATCCACACCATAGTTGCAAGGGTCCTGGTAAACCGATCTACGATTACTTGGCCAATGAGTAGAGCTAAAACGAAGACATAGTCTAATCTGATATACCTAAAATAAAGTCGTAATTTTCCTTAAAAGGTCTACACTCTCATGTATGCCAATGATCCATTATAACCCAAATGCACACCATAGTTGCAAGGGTCGTGAAAATCTAGTCTACGATTACTTGGCCAGCGAGTAGAACTAATACGGTGTGGTAGATTGATCTCATATATTTATATAAAGCCGTAATTTTCCTTAGAAGGTCTACACTCTCATGTATGCCAATTATCCATTATAACCCAGAATTCGACGACAGATGCGTGTGGCGTTAAAATCCGGTCTACGATTACTTGGCCAAGGAGTTGAGTCAAAACGATCAGGTAGATTGATCTCATATACTTTAAATAAAGCCGTAATTTTTCTTAGAAGGTCTACACTCTCATCTATGACAATGATCCATTATAACCCAAATCCACACCATAGTTGCAAGGGTCGTGAAAATCTAGTCTACGATTACTTGGCCAGAGAGTAGAGCTAGTACGGTCTGGTAGATTGATCTGATATATTTTAAATAAAGCTGTAATATTCCTTAGAAAGTCTACACTCTTATGTATGCCAATTATCCATTATAACCCAGAATTCGACGAAAGATGCGTGTGGCGTTAAAATCCGTTCTAGGATTACTTGGCCAAGGAGTTGAGTTAAAACGATCAGGTAGATTGATCTCATATACTTTAAACAAAGCCGTAATTTTCCTTAGAAGGTCTACACTCTCATGTATGACAATGATCCATTATAACCCAAATCCACACCATAGTTGCAAGGGTCGTGAAAATCTAGTCTACGATTACTTGGCCAGAGAGTAGAGCTAGTACGGTCTGGTAGATTGATCTGATATATTTTAAATAAAGCTCTAATATTCCTTAGAAAGTCTACACTCTCATGTATGCCAATTATCCATTATAACCCAGAATTCGACGAAGAATGAATATGTCCTGAAAATCCGGTCTACGATTACTTGGCCAACGAGTAGAGCTAAAACGAAGAGATAGATTAATCTGATATACCTAAAATGAAGCCGTAATTTTCCTTAGAAGGTCTACACTCTCATGTATGCTAATGATCCATTATAACCCAAATCCACACCATAGTTGCAAGGGTCGTGAAAATCTAGTCTACGATTACTTGGCCAGAGAGTAGAGCTAGTACGGTCTGGTACATTGATCTGATATATTTTAAATAAAGCTGTAATATTCCTTAGAAAGTCTACACTCTCATGTATGCCAATGATCCATTATAACCCAAATCCACACCATAGTTGCAAGGGTCGTGAAAATCTAGTCTACGATTACTTGGCCAGAGAGTAGAGCTAGTACGGTCTGGTAGATTGATCTGATATATTTTAAATAAAGCTGTAATATTCCTTAGAAAGTCTACACTCTCATGTATGCCAATTATCCATTATGACCCAAATCCACACCATAGTTGCAAGGGTCGTGAAAATCTAGTTTACGATTACTTGGCCAGAGAGTAGAGCTAGTACGGTCTGGTAGATTGATCTGATATATTTTAATCAAAGCTGTAATATTCATTAGAAAGTCTACACTCTTATGTATGCCAATTATCCATTATAACCCAGAATTCGACGAAAGATGCGTGTGGCGTGAAAATCCGGTCTACGATTACTTGACCAAGGAGTTGAGTTAAAACGGTCAGGTAGATTGATCTCATATACTTCAAATAAAGCCGTAATCTTCCTTAGAAAGTCTACACTCTCATGTATGCCAATGATCCATTATAATCCAGAATTCGACGAAAGATGCGTGTGGCGTGAAAATCCGGTCTACTATTACTTGGCCGAGGAGTTGAGTTAAAACGGTCAGGTAGCTTGATCTCATATACTTTAAATAAAGCCGTAATCTTCCTTAGAAAGTCTACACTCTCATGTTTGCAAATTATCCATTATAACCCAGAATTCGACGACAGATGCGTGTGGCGTTAAAATCCGTTCTAGGATTACTTGGCGAAGGAGTTGAGTTAAAACGATCAGGTAGATTGATCTCATATACTTTAAACAAAGCCGTAATTTTCCTTAGAAGGTCTACACTCTCATGTATTCCAATAATCGATTATAACCCAAATCCACACCATAGTTGCAAGGATCGTGAAAATCTAGTCCACGATTAATTGGCCAGAGAGTAGAGCTAGTACGGTCTGGTAGATTGATCTGATATATTTTAATCAAAGCTGTAATATTCCTTAGAAAGTCTACACTGTTATGTATGCCAATTATCCATTATAACCCAGAATTCGACGAAAGATGCGTGTGGCGTGAAAATCCGGTCTACGATTACTCGGCCAAGGAGTTGAGTTAAAACGGTCAGGTAGATTGATCTCATATACTTTAAATGAAGCTGAAATCTTCCTTAGACGTTCTACAGTCTCATGTATGCCAAATATCCATTATAACCCAGAATTCGACGAAGAATGAATATGTCCTGAAAATCCGGCATACGATTACTTGGCCAACGAGTAGAGCTAAAACGAAGAGATAGATTAATCTCATATATCTAAAATGAAGCCGTAATTTTCCTTAAAAGGTCTACACACTCTCATGTATGCCAATGATCCATTATAACCCAAATGCACACCATAGTTGCAAGGGTCGTGAAAATCTAGTCTACGATTACTTGGCCAGCGAGTAGAGCTAATACGGTGTGGTAGATTGATCTCATATATTTATATAAAGCCGTAATTTTCCTTAGAAGGTCTACACTCTCATGTATGTCAATGATCCATTATAACCCAAATCCACACCATAGTTGCAAGGGTCCTGGTAAACCGATCTACGATTACTTGGCCAATGAGTAGAGCTAAAACGAAGACATAGTCTAATCTGATATACCTAAAATAAAGTCGTAATTTTCCTTAAAAGGTCTACACACTCTCATGTATGCCAATGATCCATTATAACCCAAATGCACACCATAGTTGCAAGGGTCGTGAAAATCTAGTCTACGATTACTTGGCCAGCGAGTAGAGCTAATACGGTGTGGTAGATTGATCTCATATATTTATATAAAGCCGTAATTTTCCTTAGAAGGTCTACACTCTCATGTATGCCAATTATCCATTATAACCCAGAATTCGACGACAGATGCGTGTGGCGTTAAAATCCGGTCTACGATTACTTGGCCAAGGAGTTGAGTCAAAACGATCAGGTAGATTGATCTCATATACTTTAAATAAAGCCGTAATTTTCCTTAGAAGGTCTACACTCTCATGTATGCCAATGATCCATTATAACCCAAATCCACACCATAGTTGCAAGGGTCGTGAAAATCCGGTCTACGAATACTTGGCCAGAGAGTAGAGCTAGTACGGTCTGGTAGATTGATCTGATATATTTTAAAAAAAGCTGTAATATCGCTTAGAAAGTCTACACTCTCATGTTTGCAAATTATCCATTATAACCCAGAATTCGACGACAGATGCATGTGGCGTTAAAATCCGGTCTACGATTACTTGACCAAGGAGTAGAGCTAAAACGAAGAGATAGATTAATCTGATATACCTAAAATGAAGCCGTAATTTTCCTTAGAAGGTCTACACTCTCATGTATGCCAATAATCCATTATAACCCAAATCCACACCATAGTTGCAAGGGTCCTGGTAAACCGATCTACGATTACTTGGCAAGCGAGTAGAGCTAAAACAGTGTGGTAGATTGATCTGATATATTTTAAATAAAGCTGTAATATTCCTTAGAAAGTCTACACTCTCATGTATGCCAATTATCCATTATGACCCAAATCCACGCCATAGTTGCAAGGATCCTGAAAATCTAGTCCACGATTACTTGGCCAGAGAGTAGAGCTAGTACGGTCTGGTAGATTGATCTGATATATTTTAATCAAAGCTGTAATATTCCTTAGAAAGTCTACACTCTTATGTATGCCAATTATCCATTATAACCCAGAATTCGATGAAAGATGCGTGTGGCGTGAAGATCCGGTCTACGATAACTCGGCCAAGGAGTTGAGTTAAAACGATCAGGTAGATTTATCTCATATACTTTAAATGAAGCTCAAATCTTCCTTAGACGTTCTACAGTCTCATGTATGCCAATTATCCATTATAACCCAGAATTCGACGAAGAATGAATATGTCCTGAAAATCCGGCATACGATTACTTGGCCAACGAGTAGAGCTAAAACGAAGAGATAGATTAATCTGATATATCTAAAATGAAGCCGTAATTTTCCTTAGAAGGTCTACACTCTCATGTATGCCAATGATCCATTATAACTGAAATCCACACCATAGTTGCAAGGGTCCTGGTAAACCGATGTACGATTACTTGGCCAATGAGTAGAGCTAAAACGAAGACATAGTCTAATCTGATATACCTAAAATAAAGTCGTAATTTTCCTTAAAAGGTCTACACTCTCATGTATGCCAATGATCCTTTATAACCCAAATG
Organism: Phymastichus coffea; assembly: GCF_024137745.1. Lineage (NCBI taxonomy): Eukaryota > Metazoa > Arthropoda > Insecta > Hymenoptera > Eulophidae > Phymastichus > Phymastichus coffea. Next base: position 3,626,638 of record NW_026706823.1, read on the forward strand.
CACACCATAGTTGCAAGGGTCGTGAAAATCTAGTCTACGAATACTTGGCCAGAGAGTAGAGCTAATACGGTGTGGTAGATTGATCTCATATATTTAAATAAAGCTGTAATATTCCATAGAAAGTTAACACTCTCATGTATGCCAATTATCCATTATAACCCAGAATTCGACGAAGAATGAATATGTCCTGAAAATCCGGCATACGATTACTTGGCCAACGAGTAGAGCTAAAACGAAGAGATAGATTAATCTGATATACGTAAAATGAAGCCGTAATTTTCCTTAGAAGGTCTACACTCTCATGTATGCCAATGATCCATTATAACCCAAATCCACACCATAGTTGCAAGGGTCCTGGTAAACCGATCTACGATTACTTGGCCAATGAGTAGAGCTAAAACGAAGACATAGTCTAATCTGATATACCTAAAATAAAGTCGTAATTTTCCTTAAAAGGTCTACACTCTCATGTATGCCAATGATCCATTATAACCCAAATGCACACCATAGTTGCAAGGGTCGTGAAAATCTAGTCTACGATTACTTGGCCAGAGAGTAGAGCTAATACGGTGTGGTAGATTGATCTCATATATTTAAATAAAGCTGTAATATTCCATAGAAAGTCTACACTCTCATGTATGCCAATTATCCATTATAACCCAGAATTCGACGACAGATGCGTGTGGCGTTAAAATCCGGTCTACGATTACTTGGCCAAGGAGTTGAGTTAAAACGATCAGGTAGATTGATCTCATATACTTTAAATAAAGCCGTAATTTTTCTTAGAAGGTCTACACTCTCATGTATTCCAATAATCGATTATAACCCAAATCCACACCATAGTTGCAAGGATCGTGAAAATCTAGTCCACGATTACTTGGCCAGAGAGTAGAGCTAGTACGGTCTGGTAGATTGATCTGATATATTTTAATCAAAGCTGTAATATTCCTTAGAAAGTCTACACTCTTATGTATGCCAATTATCCATTATAACCCAGAATTCGATGAAAGATGCGTGTGGCGTGAAGATCCGGTCTACGATTACTCGGCCAAGGAGTTGAGTTAAAACGATCAGGTAGATTGATCTCATATACTTTAAATGAAGCTCAAATCTTCCTTAGACGTTCTACAGTCTCATGTATGCCAATTATCCATTATAACCCAGAATTCGACGAAGAATGAATATGTCCTGAAAATCCGGCATACGATTACTTGGCCAACGAGTAGAGCTAAAACGAAGAGATAGATTAATCTGATATATCTAAAATGAAGCCGTAATTTTCCTTAGAAGGTCTACACTCTCATGTATGCCAATGATCCATTATAACTGAAATCCACACCATAGTTGCAAGGGTCCTGGTAAACCGATCTACGATTACTTGGCCAATGAGTAGAGCTAAAACGAAGACATAGTCTAATCTGATATACCTAAAATAAAGTCGTAATTTTCCTTAAAAGGTCTACACTCTCATGTATGCCAATGATCCTTTATAACCCAAATGCACACCATAGTTGCAAGGGTCGTGAAAATCTAGTCTACGAATACTTGGCCAGAGAGTAGAGCTAATACGGTGTGGTAGATTGATCTCATATATTTAAATAAAGCTGTAATATTCCATAGAAAGTTAACACTCTCATGTATGCCAATTATCCATTATAACCCAGAATTCGACGAAGAATGAATATGTCCTGAAAATCCGGCATACGATTACTTGGCCAACGAGTAGAGCTAAAACGAAAAGATAGATTAATCTGATATACGTAAAATGAAGCCGTAATTTTCCTTAGAAGGTCTACACTCTCATGTATGCCAATGATCCATTATAACCCAAATCCACACCATAGTTGCAAGGGTCCTGGTAAACCGATCTACGATTACTTGGCCAATGAGTAGAGCTAAAACGAAGACATAGTCTAATCTGATATACCTAAAATAAAGTCGTAATTTTCCTTAAAAGGTCTACACTCTCATGTATGCCAATGATCCATTATAACCCAAATGCACACCATAGTTGCAAGGGTCGTGAAAATCTAGTCTACGATTACTTGGCCAGAGAGTAGAGCTAATACGGTGTGGTAGATTGATCTCATATATTTAAATAAAGCTGTAATATTCCATAGAAAGTCTACACTCTCATGTATGCCAATTATCCATTATAACCCAGAATTCGACGACAGATGCGTGTGGCGTTAAAATCCGGTCTACGATTACTTGGCCAAGGAGTTGAGTTAAAACGATCAGGTAGATTGATCTCATATACTTTAAATAAAGCCGTAATTTTTCTTAGAAGGTCTACACTCTCATGTATTCCAATAATCGATTATAACCCAAATCCACACCATAGTTGCAAGGATCGTGAAAATCTAGTCCACGATTACTTGGCCAGAGAGTAGAGCTAGTACGGTCTGGTAGATTGATCTGATATATTTTAATCAAAGCTGTAATATTCCTTAGAAAGTCTACACTGTTATGTATGCCAATTATCCATTATAACCCAGAATTCGACGAAAGATGCGTGTGGCGTGAAAATCCGGTCTACGATTACTCGGCCAAGGAGTTGAGTTAAAACGGTCAGGTAGATTGATCTCATATACTTTAAATGAAGCTGAAATCTTCCTTAGACGTTCTACAGTCTCATGTATGCCAATTATCCATTATAACCCAGAATTCGACGAAGAATGAATATGTCCTGAAAATCCGGCATACGATTACTTGGCCAACGAGTAGAGCTAAAACGAAGAGATAGATTAATCTGATATATCTAAAATGAAGCCGTAATTTTCCTTAGAAGGTCTACACTCTCATGTATGTCAATGATCCATTATAACCCAAATCCACACCATAGTTGCAAGGGTCCTGGTAAACCGATCTACGATTACTTGGCCAATGAGTAGAGCTAAAACGAAGACATAGTCTAATCTGATATACCTAAAATGAAGTCGTAATTTTCCTTAGAAGGTCTACACTCTCATGTATGCCAATGATCCATTATAACCCAAATCCACACCATAGTTGCAAGGGTCGTGAAAATCCGGTCTACGAATACTTGGCCAGAGAGTAGAGCTAGTACGGTCTGGTAGATTGATCTGATATATTTTAAAAAAAGCTGTAATATCGCTTAGAAAGTCTACACTCTCATGTTTGCAAATTATCCATTATAACCCAGAATTCGACGACAGATGCGTGTGGCGTTAAAATCCGGTCTACGATTACTTGACCAAGGAGTAGAGCTAAAACGAAGAGATAGATTAATCTGATATACCTAAAATGAAGCCGTAATTTTCCTTAGAAGGTCTACACTCTCATGTATGCCAATAATCCATTATAACCCAAATCCACACCATAGTTGCAAGGGTCCTGGTAAACCGATCTACGATTACTTGGCAAGCGAGTAGAGCTAAAACAGTGTGGTAGATTGATCTGATATATTTTAAATAAAGCTGTAATATTCCTTAGAAAGTCTACACTCTCATGTATGCCAATTATCCATTATGACCCAAATCCACGCCATAGTTGCAAGGATCCTGAAAATCTAGTCCACGATTACTTGGCCAGAGAGTAGAGCTAGTACGGTCTGGTAGATTGATCTGATATATTTTAATCAAAGCTGTAATATTCCTTAGAAAGTCTACACTCTTATGTATGCCAATTATCCATTATAACCCAGAATTCGATGAAAGATGCGTGTGGCGTGAAGATCCGGTCTACGATTACTCGGCCAAGGAGTTGAGTTAAAACGATCAGGTAGATTGATCTCATATACTTTAAATGAAGCTCAAATCTTCCTTAGACGTTCTACAGTCTCATGTATGCCAATTATCCATTATAACCCAGAATTCGACGAAGAATGAATATGTCCTGAAAATCCGGCATACGATTACTTGGCCAACGAGTAGAGCTAAAACGAAGAGATAGATTAATCTGATATATCTAAAATGAAGCCGTAATTTTCCTTAGAAGGTCTACACTCTCATGTATGCCAATGATCCATTATAACTGAAATCCACACCATAGTTGCAAGGGTCCTGGTAAACCGATCTACGATTACTTGGCCAATGAGTAGAGCTAAAACGAAGACATAGTCTAATCTGATATACCTAAAATAAAGTCGTAATTTTCCTTAAAAGGTCTACACTCTCATGTATGCCAATGATCCTTTATAACCCAAATGCACACCATAGTTGCAAGGGTCGTGAAAATCTAGTCTACGAATACTTGGCCAGAGAGTAGAGCTAATACGGTGTGGTAGATTGATCTCATATATTTAAATAAAGCTGTAATATTCCATAGAAAGTTAACACTCTCATGTATGCCAATTATCCATTATAACCCAGAATTCGACGAAGAATGAATATGTCCTGAAAATCCGGCATACGATTACTTGGCCAACGAGTAGAGCTAAAACGAAAAGATAGATTAATCTGATATACGTAAAATGAAGCCGTAATTTTCCTTAGAAGGTCTACACTCTCATGTATGCCAATGATCCATTATAACCCAAATCCACACCATAGTTGCAAGGGTCCTGGTAAACCGATCTACGATTACTTGGCCAATGAGTAGAGCTAAAACGAAGACATAGTCTAATCTGATATACCTAAAATAAAGTCGTAATTTTCCTTAAAAGGTCTACACTCTCATGTATGCCAATGATCCATTATAACCCAAATGCACACCATAGTTGCAAGGGTCGTGAAAATCTAGTCTACGATTACTTGGCCAGAGAGTAGAGCTAATACGGTGTGGTAGATTGATCTCATATATTTAAATAAAGCTGTAATATTCCATAGAAAGTCTACACTCTCATGTATGCCAATTATCCATTATAACCCAGAATTCGACGACAGATGCGTGTGGCGTTAAAATCCGGTCTACGATTACTTGGCCAAGGAGTTGAGTTAAAACGATCAGGTAGATTGATCTCATATACTTTAAATAAAGCCGTAATTTTTCTTAGAAGGTCTACACTCTCATGTATGACAATGATCCATTATAACCCAAATCCACACCATAGTTGCAAGGGTCGTGAAAATCTAGTCTACGATTACTTGGCCAGAGAGTAGAGCTAGTACGGTCTGGTAGATTGATCTGATATATTTTAAATAAAGCTGTAATATTCCTTAGAAAGTCTACACTCTTATGTATGCCAATTATCCATTATAACCCAGAATTCGACGAAAGATGCGTGTGGCGTGAAAATCCGGTCTACGATTACTTGACCAAGGAGTTGAGTTAAAACGGTCAGGTAGATTGATCTCATATACTTCAAATAAAGCCGTAATCTTCCTTAGAAAGTCTACACTCTCATGTATGCCAATGATCCATTATAATCCAGAATTCGACGAAAGATGCGTGTGGCGTGAAAATCCGGTCTACGATTACTTGGCCGAGGAGTTGAGTTAAAACGGTCAGGTAGATTGATCTCATATACTTTAAATAAAGCCGTAATTTTTCTTAGAAGGTCTACACTCTCATGTATGACACTGATCCATTATAACCCAAATCCACACCATAGTTTCAAGGGTCGTGAAAATCTAGTCTACGATTACTTGGCCAGAGAGTAGAGCTAGTACGGTCTGGTAGATTGATCTGATATATTTTAAATAAAGCTGTAATATTCCTTAGAAAGTCTACACTCTCATGTATGCCAATGATCCATTATGACCCAAATCCACACCATAGTTGCAAGGGTCGTGAAAATCTAGTTTACGATTACTTGGCCAGAGAGTAGAGCTAGTACGGTCTGGTAGATTGATCTGATATATTTTAATCAAAGCTGTAATATTCCTTAGAAAGTCTACACTCTTATGTATGCCAATTATCCATTATAACCCAGAATTCGACGAAAGATGCGTGTGGCGTGAAAATCCGGTCTACGATTACTTGACCAAGGAGTTGAGTTAAAACGGTCAGGTAGATTGATCTCATATACTTCAAATAAAGCCGTAATCTCCCTTAGAAAGTCTACACTCTCATGTATGCCAATGATCCATTATAATCCAGAATTCGACGAAAGATGCGTGTGGCGTGAAAATCCGGTCTACGATTACTTGGCCGAGGAGTTGAGTTAAAACGGTCAGGTAGCTTGATATCATATACTTTAAATAAAGCCGTAATCTTCCTTAGAAAGTCTACACTCTCATGTTTGCAAATTATCCATTATAAACCAGAATTCGACGACAGATGCGTGTGGCGTTAAAATCCGTTCTAGGATTACTTGGCGAAGGAGTTGAGTTAAAACGATCAGGTAGATTGATCTCATATACTTTAAACAAAGCCGTAATTTTCCTTAGAAGGTCTACACTCTCATGTATGACAATGATCCATTATAACCCAAATCCACACCATAGTTGCAAGGGTCGTGAAAATCTAGTCTACGATTACTTGGCCAGAGAGTAGAGCTAGTACGGTCTGGTAGATTGATCTGATATATTTTAAATAAAGCTCTAATATTCCTTAGAAAGTCTACACTCTCATGTATGCCAATTATCCATTATAACCCAGAATTCGACGAAGAATGAATATGTCCTGAAAATCCGGTCTACGATTACTTGGCCAACGAGTAGAGCTAAAACGAAGAGATAGATTAATCTGATATACCTAAAATGAAGCCGTAATTTTCCTTAGAAGGTCTACACTCTCATGTATGCCAATGATCCATTATAACCCAAATCCACACCATAGTTGCAAGGGTCGTGAAAATCTAGTCTACGATTACTTGGCCAGAGAGTAGAGCTAGTACGGTCTGGTACATTGATCTGATATATTTTAAATAAAGCTGTAATATTCCTTAGAAAGTCTACACTCTCATGTATGCCAATGATCCATTATAACCCAAATCCACACCATAGTTGCAAGGGTCGTGAAAATCTAGTCTACGATTACTTGGCCAGAGAGTAGAGCTAGTACGGTCTGGTACATTGATCTGATATATTTTAAATAAAGCTGTAATATTCCTTAGAAAGTCTACACTCTCATGTATGCCAATGATCCATTATAACCCAAATCCACACCATAGTTGCAAGGGTCGTGAAAATCTAGTCTACGATTACTTGGCCAGAGAGTAGAGCTAGTACGGTCTGGTAGATTGATCTGATATATTTTAATCAAAGCTGTAATATTCCTTAGAAAGTCTACACTCTTATGTATGCCAATTATCCATTATAACCCAGAATTCGACGAAAGATGCGTGTGGCGTGAAAATCCGGTCTACGATTACATGACCAAGGAGTTGAGTTAAAACGGTCAGGTAGATTGATCTCATATACTTCAAATAAAGCCGTAATCTTCCTTAGAAAGTCTACACTCTCATGTATGCCAATGATCCATTGTAATCCAGAATTCGACGAAAGATGCGTGTGGCGTGAAAATCCGGTCTACTATTACTTGGCCGAGGAGTTGAGTTAAAACGGTCAGGTAGCTTGATCTCATATACTTTAAATAAAGCCGTAATCTTCCTTAGAAAGTCTACACTCTCATGTTTGCAAATTATCCATTATAACCCAGAATTCGACGACAGATGCGTGTGGCGTTAAAATCCGTTCTAGGATTACTTGGCGAAGGAGTTGAGTTAAAACGATCAGGTAGATTGATCTCATATACTTTAAACAAAGCCGTAATTTTCCTTAGAAGGTCTACACTCTCATGTATTCCAATAATCGATTATAACCCAAATCCACACCATAGTTGCAAGGATCGTGAAAATCTAGTCCACGATTACTTGGCCAGAGAGTAGAGCTAGTACGGTCTGGTAGATTGATCTGATATATTTTAATCAAAGCTGTAATATTCCTTAGAAAGTCTACACTGTTATGTATGCCAATTATCCATTATAACCCAGAATTCGACGAAAGATGCGTGTGGCGGGAAAATCCGGTCTACGATTACTCGGCCAAGGAGTTGAGTTAAAACGGTCAGGTAGATTGATCTCATATACTTTAAATGAAGCTGAAATCTTCCTTAGACGTTCTACAGTCTCATGTATGCCAATTATCCATTATAACCCAGGATTCGACGAAGAATGAATATGTCCTGAAAATCCGGCATACGATTACTTGGCCAACGAGTAGAGCTAAAACGAAGAGATAGATTAATCTGATATATCTAAAATGAAGCCGTAATTTTCCTTAGAAGGTCTACACTCTCATGTATGTCAATGATCCATTATAACCCAAATCCACACCATAGTTGCAAGGGTCCTGGTAAACCGATCTACGATTACTTGGCCAATGAGTAGAGCTAAAACGAAGACATAGTCTAATCTGATATACCTAAAATAAAGTCGTAATTTTCCTTAAAAGGTCTACACTCTCATGTATGCCAATGATCCATTATAACCCAAATGCACACCATAGTTGCAAGGGTCGTGAAAATCTAGTCTACGAATACTTGGCCAGAGAGTAGAGCTAATACGGTGTGGTAGATTGATCTCATATATTTAAATAAAGCTGTAATATTCCATAGAAAGTTAACACTCTCATGTATGCCAATTATCCATTATAACCCAGAATTCGACGACAGATGCGTGTGGCGTTAAAATCCGGTCTACGATTACTTGGCCAAGGAGTTGAGTTAAAACGATCAGGTAGATTGATCTCATATACTTTAAATAAAGCCGTAATTTTTCTTAGAAGGTCTACACTCTCATGTATGACAATGATCCATTATAACCCAAATCCACACCATAGTTGCAAGGGTCGTGAAAATCTAGTCTACGATTACTTGGCCAGCGAGTAGAGCTAATACGGTGTGGTAGATTGATCTCATATATTTATATAAAGCCGTAATTTTCCTTAGAAGGTCTACACTCTCATGTATGCCAATTATCCATTATAACCCAGAATTCGACGACAGATGCGTGTGGCGTTAAAATCCGGTCTACGATTACTTGGCCAAGGAGTTGAGTCAAAACGATCAGGTAGATTGATCTCATATACTTTAAATAAAGCTGTAATATTCCATAGAAAGTTAACACTCTCATGTATGCCAATTATCCATTATAAACCAGAATTCGACGACAGATGCGTGTGGCGTTAAAATCCGGTCTACGATTACTTGGCCAAGGAGTTGAGTTAAAACGATCAGGTAGATTGATCTCATATACTTTAAATAAAGCCGTAATTTTTCTTAGAAGGTCTACACTCTCATGTATGACAATGATCCATTATAACCCAAATCCACACCATAGTTGCAAGGGTCGTGAAAATCTAGTCTACGATTACTTGGCCAGCGAGTAGAGCTAATACGGTGTGGTAGATTGATCTCATATATTTATATAAAGCCGTAATTTTCCTTAGAAGGTCTACACTCTCATGTATGACAATGATCCATTATAACCCAAATCCACACCATAGTTGCAAGGGTCGTGAAAATCTAGTCTACGATTACTTGGCCAGAGAGTAGAGCTAGTACGGTCTGGTAGATTGATCTGATATATTTTAAATAAAGCTCTAATATTCCTTAGAAAGTCTACACTCTCATGTATGCCAATTATCCATTATAACCCAGAATTCGACGAAGAATGAATATGTCCTGAAAATCCGGTCTACGATTACTTGGCCAACGAGTAGAGCTAAAACGAAGAGATAGATTAATCTGATATACCTAAAATGAAGCCGTAATTTTCCTTAGAAGGTCTACACTCTCATGTATGCCAATGATCCATTATAACCCAAATCCACACCATAGTTGCAAGGGTCCTGGTAAACCGATCTACGATTACTTGGCCAATGAGTAGAGCTAAAACGAAGACATAGTCTAATCTGATATACCTAAAATGAAGTCGTAATTTTCCTTAGAAGGTCTACACTCTCATGTATGCCAATGATCCATTATAACCCAAATCCACACCATAGTTGCAAGGGTCGTGAAAATCCGGTCTACGAATACTTGGCCAGAGAGTAGAGCTAGTACGGTCTGGTAGATTGATCTGATATATTTTAAAAAAAGCTGTAATATCGCTTAGAAAGTCTACACTCTCATGTTTGCAAATTATCCATTATAACCCAGAATTCGACGACAGATGCGTGTGGCGTTAAAATCCGGTCTACGATTACTTGACCAAGGAGTAGAGCTAAAACGAAGAGATAGATTAATCTGATATACCTAAAATGAAGCCGTAATTTTCCTTAGAAGGTCTACACTCTCATGTATGCCAATAATCCATTATAACCCAAATCCACACCATAGTTGCAAGGGTCCTGGTAAACCGATCTACGATTACTTGGCAAGCGAGTAGAGCTAAAACAGTGTGGTAGATTGATCTGATATATTTTAAATAAAGCTGTAATATTCCTTAGAAAGTCTACACTCTCATGTATGCCAATTATCCATTATGACCCAAATCCACGCCATAGTTGCAAGGATCCTGAAAATCTAGTCCACGATTACTTGGCCAGAGAGTAGAGCTAGTACGGTCTGGTAGATTGATCTGATATATTTTAATCAAAGCTGTAATATTCCTTAGAAAGTCTACACTCTTATGTATGCCAATTATCCATTATAACCCAGAATTCGACGAAAGATGCGTGTGGCGTGAAAATCCGGTCTACGATTACTTGACCAAGGAGTTGAGTTAAAACGGTCAGGTAGATTGATCTCATATACTTCAAATAAAGCCGTAATCTTCCTTAGAAGGTCTACACTCTCATGTATGCCAATAATCCATTATAACCCAAATCCACACCATAGTTGCAAGGGTCCTGGTAAACCGATCTACGATTACTTGGCAAGCGAGTAGAGCTAAAACAGTGTGGTAGATTGATCTGATATATTTTAAATAAAGCTGTAATATTCCTTAGAAAGTCTACACTCTCATGTATGCCAATTATCCATTATGACCCAAATCCACGCCATAGTTGCAAGGATCCTGAAAATCTAGTCCACGATTACTTGGCCAGAGAGTAGAGCTAGTACGGTCTGGTAGATTGATCTGATATATTTTAATCAAAGCTGTAATATTCCTTAGAAAGTCTACACTCTCATGTATGCCAATGATCCATTATAATCCAGAATTCGACGAAAGATGCGTGTGGCGTGAAAATCCGGTCTACGATTACTTGGCCGAGGAGTTGAGTTAAAACGGTCAGGTAGATTGATCTCATATACTTTAAATAAAGCCGTAATTTTTCTTAGAAGGTCTACACTCTCATGTATGACACTGATCCATTATAACCCAAATCCACACCATAGTTTCAAGGGTCGTGAAAATCTAGTCTACGATTACTTGGCCAGAGAGTAGAGCTAGTACGGTCTGGTACATTGATCTGATATATTTTAAATAAAGCTGTAATATTCCTTAGAAAGTCTACACTCTCATGTATGCCAATGATCCATTATAACCCAAATCCACACCATAGTTGCAAGGGTCGTGAAAATCTAGTCTACGATTACTTGGCCAGAGAGTAGAGCTAGTACGGTCTGGTAGATTGATCTGATATATTTTAAATAAAGCTGTAATATTCCTTAGAAAGTCTACACTCTCATGTATGCCAATTATCCATTATGACCCAAATCCACACCATAGTTGCAAGGGTCGTGAAAATCTAGTTTACGATTACTTGGCCAGAGAGTAGAGCTAGTACGGTCTGGTAGATTGATCTGATATATTTTAATCAAAGCTGTAATATTCCTTAGAAAGTCTACACTCTTATGTATGCCAATTATCCATTATAACCCAGAATTCGACGAAAGATGCGTGTGGCGTGAAAATCCGGTCTACGATTACTTGACCAAGGAGTTGAGTTAAAACGGTCAGGTAGATTGATCTCATATACTTCAAATAAAGCCGTAATCTCCCTTAGAAAGTCTACACTCTCATGTATGCCAATGATCCATTATAATCCAGAATTCGACGAAAGATGCGTGTGGCGTGAAAATCCGGTCTACGATTACTTGGCCGAGGAGTTGAGTTAAAACGGTCAGGTAGCTTGATCTCATATACTTTAAATAAAGCCGTAATCTTCCTTAGAAAGTCTACACTCTCATGTTTGCAAATTATCCATTATAAACCAGAATTCGACGACAGATGCGTGTGGCGTTAAAATCCGTTCTAGGATTACTTGGCGAAGGAGTTGAGTTAAAACGATCAGGTAGATTGATCTCATATACTTTAAACAAAGCCGTAATTTTCCTTAGAAGGTCTACACTCTCATGTATGACAATGATCCATTATAACCCAAATCCACACCATAGTTGCAAGGGTCGTGAAAATCTAGTCTACGATTACTTGGCCAGAGAGTAGAGCTAGTACGGTCTGGTAGATTGATCTGATATATTTTAAATAAAGCTCTAATATTCCTTAGAAAGTCTACACTCTCATGTATGCCAATTATCCATTATAACCCAGAATTCGACGAAGAATGAATATGTCCTGAAAATCCGGTCTACGATTACTTGGCCAACGAGTAGAGCTAAAACGAAGAGATAGATTAATCTGATATACCTAAAATGAAGCCGTAATTTTCCTTAGAAGGTCTACACTCTCATGTATGCCAATGATCCATTATAACCCAAATCCACACCATAGTTGCAAGGGTCGTGAAAATCTAGTCTACGATTACTTGGCCAGAGAGTAGAGCTAGTACGGTCTGGTACATTGATCTGATATATTTTAAATAAAGCTGTAATATTCCTTAGAAAGTCTACACTCTCATGTATGCCAATGATCCATTATAACCCAAATCCACACCATAGTTGCAAGGGTCGTGAAAATCTAGTCTACGATTACTTGGCCAGAGAGTAGAGCTAGTACGGTCTGGTACATTGATCTGATATATTTTAAATAAAGCTGTAATATTCCTTAGAAAGTCTACACTCTCATGTATGCCAATGATCCATTATAACCCAAATCCACACCATAGTTGCAAGGGTCGTGAAAATCTAGTCTACGATTACTTGGCCAGAGAGTAGAGCTAGTACGGTCTGGTAGATTGATCTGATATATTTTAATCAAAGCTGTAATATTCCTTAGAAAGTCTACACTCTTATGTATGCCAATTATCCATTATAACCCAGAATTCGACGAAAGATGCGTGTGGCGTGAAAATCCGGTCTACGATTACATGACCAAGGAGTTGAGTTAAAACGGTCAGGTAGATTGATCTCATATACTTCAAATAAAGCCGTAATCTTCCTTAGAAAGTCTACACTCTCATGTATGCCAATTATCCATTATAACCCAGAATTCGACGAAAGATGCGTGTGGCGTGAAAATCCGGTCTACGATTACATGACCAAGGAGTTGAGTTAAAACGGTCAGGTAGATTGATCTCATATACTTCAAATAAAGCCGTAATCTTCCTTAGAAAGTCTACACTCTCATGTATGCCAATGATCCATTGTAATCCAGAATTCGACGAAAGATGCGTGTGGCGTTAAAATCCGTTCTAGGATTACTTGGCGAAGGAGTTGAGTTAAAACGATCAGGTAGATTGATCTCATATACTTTAAACAAAGCCGTAATTTTCCTTAGAAGGTCTACACTCTCATGTATGACAATGATCCATTATAACCCAAATCCACACCATAGTTGCAAGGGTCGTGAAAATCTAGTCTACGATTACTTGGCCAGAGAGTAGAGCTAGTACGGTCTGGTAGATTGATCTGATATATTTTAAATAAAGCTCTAATATTCCTTAGAAAGTCTACACTCTCATGTATGCCAATTATCCATTATAACCCAGAATTCTACGAAGAATGAATATGTCCTGAAAATCCGGTCTACGATTACTTGGCCAACGAGTAGAGCTAAAACGAAGAGATAGATTAATCTGATATACCTAAAATGAAGCCGTAATTTTCCTTAGAAGGTCTACACTCTCATGTATGCCAATGATCCATTATAACCCAAATCCACACCATAGTTGCAAGGGTCGTGAAAATCTAGTCTACGATTACTTGGCCAGAGAGTAGAGCTAGTACGGTCTGGTACATTGATCTGATATATTTTAAATAAAGCTGTAATATTCCTTAGAAAGTCTACACTCTCATGTATGCCAATGATCCATTATAACCCAAATCCACACCATAGTTGCAAGGGTCGTGAAAATCTAGTCTACGATTACTTGGCCAGAGAGTAGAGCTAGTACGGTCTGGTACATTGATCTGATATATTTTAAATAAAGCTGTAATATTCCTTAGAAAGTCTACACTCTCATGTATGCCAATGATCCATTATAACCCAAATCCACACCATAGTTGCAAGGGTCGTGAAAATCTAGTCTACGATTACTTGGCCAGAGAGTAGAGCTAGTACGGTCTGGTAGATTGATCTGATATATTTTAATCAAAGCTGTAATATTCCTTAGAAAGTCTACACTCTTATGTATGCCAATTATCCATTATAACCCAGAATTCGACGAAAGATGCGTGTGGCGTGAAAATCCGGTCTACGATTACATGACCAAGGAGTTGAGTTAAAACGGTCAGGTAGATTGATCTCATATACTTCAAATAAAGCCGTAATCTTCCTTAGAAAGTCTACACTCTCATGTATGCCAATTATCCATTATAACCCAGAATTCGACGAAAGATGCGTGTGGCGTGAAAATCCGGTCTACGATTACATGACCAAGGAGTTGAGTTAAAACGGTCAGGTAGATTGATCTCATATACTTCAAATAAAGCCGTAATCTTCCTTAGAAAGTCTACACTCTCATGTATGCCAATGATCCATTGTAATCCAGAATTCGACGAAAGATGCGTGTGGCGTTAAAATCCGTTCTAGGATTACTTGGCGAAGGAGTTGAGTTAAAACGATCAGGTAGATTGATCTCATATACTTTAAACAAAGCCGTAATTTTCCTTAGAAGGTCTACACTCTCATGTATGACAATGATCCATTATAACCCAAATCCACACCATAGTTGCAAGAGTCGTGAAAATCTAGTCTACGATTACTTGGCCAGAGAGTAGAGCTAGTACGGTCTGGTAGATTGATCTGATATATTTTAAATAAAGCTCTAATATTCCTTAGAAAGTCTACACTCTCATGTATGCCAATTATCCATTATAACCCAGAATTCTACGAAGAATGAATATGTCCTGAAAATCCGGTCTACGATTACTTGGCCAACGAGTAGAGCTAAAACGAAGAGATAGATTAATCTGATATACCTAAAATGAAGCCGTAATTTTCCTTAGAAGGTCTACACTCTCATGTATGCCAATGATCCATTATAACCCAAATCCACACCATAGTTGCAAGGGTCGTGAAAATCTAGTCTACGACTACTTGGCCAGAGAGTAGAGCTAGTACGGTCTGGTACATTGATCTGATATATTTTAAATAAAGCTGTAATATTCCTTAGAAAGTCTACACTCTCATGTATGCCAATGATCCATTATAACCCAAATCCACACCATAGTTGCAAGGGTCGTGAAAATCTAGTCTACGATTACTTGGCCAGAGAGTAGAGCTAGTACGGTCTGGTACATTGATCTGATATATTTTAAATAAAGCTGTAATATTCCTTAGAAAGTCTACACTCTCATGTATGCCAATGATCCATTATAACCCAAATCCACACCATAGTTGCAAGGGTCGTGAAAATCTAGTCTACGATTACTTGGCCAGAGAGTAGAGCTAGTACGGTCTGGTAGATTGATCTGATATATTTTAATCAAAGCTGTAATATTCCTTAGAAAGTCTACACTCTTATGTATGCCAATTATCCATTATAACCCAGAATTCGACGAAAGATGCGTGTGGCGTGAAAATCCGGTCTACGATTACATGACCAAGGAGTTGAGTTAAAACGGTCAGGTAGATTGATCTCATATACTTCAAATAAAGCCGTAATCTTACTTAGAAAGTCTACACTCTCATGTATGCCAATGATCCATTATAATCCAGAATTCGACGAAAGATGCGTGTGGCGTGAAAATCCGGTCTACTATTACTTGGCCGAGGAGTTGAGTTAAAACGGTCAGGTAGCTTGATCTCATATACTTTAAATAAAGCCGTAATCTTCCTTAGAAAGTCTACACTCTCATGTTTGCAAATTATCCATTATAACCCAGAATTCGACGACAGATGCGTGTGGCGTTAAAATCCGTTCTAGGATTACTTGGCGAAGGAGTTGAGTTAAAACGATCAGGTAGATTGATCTCATATACTTTAAACAAAGCCGTAATTTTCCTTAGAAGGTCTACACTCTCATGTATTCCAATAATCGATTATAACCCAAATCCACACCATAGTTGCAAGGATCGTGAAAATCTAGTCCACGATTACTTGGCCAGAGAGTAGAGCTAGTACGGTCTGGTAGATTGATCTGATATATTTTAATCAAAGCTGTAATATTCCTTAGAAAGTCTACACTGTTATGTATGCCAATTATCCATTATAACCCAGAATTCGACGAAAGATGCGTGTGGCGTGAAAATCCGGTCTACGATTACTCGGCCAAGGAGTTGAGTTAAAACGGTCAGGTAGATTGATCTCATATACTTTAAATGAAGCTGAAATCTTCCTTAGACGTTCTACAGTCTCATGTATGCCAATTATCCATTATAACCCAGGATTCGACGAAGAATGAATATGTCCTGAAAATCCGGCATACGATTACTTGGCCAACGAGTAGAGCTAAAACGAAGAGATAGATTAATCTGATATATCTAAAATGAAGCCGTAATTTTCCTTAGAAGGTCTACACTCTCATGTATGTCAATGATCCATTATAACCCAAATCCACACCATAGTTGCAAGGGTCCTGGTAAACCGATCTACGATTACTTGGCCAATGAGTAGAGCTAAAACGAAGACATAGTCTAATCTGATATACCTAAAATGAAGTCGTAATTTTTCTTAGAAGGTCTACACTCTCATGTATGCCAATGATCCATTATAACCCAAATCCACACCATAGTTGCAAGGGTCGTGAAAATCCGGTCTACGAATACTTGGCCAGAGAGTAGAGCTAGTACGGTCTGGTAGATTGATCTAATATATTTTAAAAAAAGCTGTAATATCGCTTAGAAAGTCTACACTCTCATGTTTGCAAATTATCCATTATAACCCAGAATTCGACGACAGATGCGTGTGGCGTTAAAATCCGGTCTACGATTACTTGGCCAAGGAGTTGAGTCAAAACGATCAGGTAGATTGATCTCATATACTTTAAATAAAGCTGTAATATTCCATAGAAAGTTAACACTCTCATGTATGCCAATTATCCATTATAACCCAGAATTCGACGACAGATGCGTGTGGCGTTAAAATCCGGTCTACGATTACTTGGCCAAGGAGTTGAGTTAAAACGATCAGGTAGATTGATCTCATATACTTTAAATAAAGCCGTAATTTTTCTTAGAAGGTCTACACTCTCATGTATGACAATGATCCATTATAACCCAAATCCACACCATAGTTGCAAGGGTCGTGAAAATCTAGTCTACGATTACTTGGCCAGCGAGTAGAGCTAATACGGTGTGGTAGATTGATCTCATATATTTATATAAAGCCGTAATTTTCCTTAGAAGGTCTACACTCTCATGTATGACAATGATCCATTATAACCCAGAATTCGACGACAGATGCGTGTGGCGTTAAAATCCGGTCTACGATTACTTGGCCAAGGAGTTGAGTCAAAACGATCAGGTAGATTGATCTCATATACTTTAAATAAAGCTGTAATATTCCATAGAAAGTTAACACTCTCATGTATGCCAATTATCCATTATAACCCAGAATTCGACGACAGATGCGTGTGGCGTTAAAATCCGGTCTACGAATACTTGGCCAGAGAGTAGAGCTAGTACGGTCTGGTAGATTGATCTGATATATTTTAAAAAAAGCTGTAATATCGCTTAGAAAGTCTACACTCTCATGTTTGCAAATTATCCATTATAACCCAGAATTCGACGACAGATGCATGTGGCGTTAAAATCCGGTCTACGATTACTTGACCAAGGAGTAGAGCTAAAACGAAGAGATAGATTAATCTGATATACCTAAAATGAAGCCGTAATTTTCCTTAGAAGGTCTACACTCTCATGTATGCCAATAATCCATTATAACCCAAATCCACACCATAGTTGCAAGGGTCCTGGTAAACCGATCTACGATTACTTGGCAAGCGAGTAGAGCTAAAACAGTGTGGTAGATTGATCTGATATATTTTAAATAAAGCTGTAATATTCCTTAGAAAGTCTACACTCTCATGTATGCCAATTATCCATTATGACCCAAATCCACGCCATAGTTGCAAGGATCCTGAAAATCTAGTCCACGATTACTTGGCCAGAGAGTAGAGCTAGTACGGTCTGGTAGATTGATCTGATATATTTTAATCAAAGCTGTAATATTCCTTAGAAAGTCTACACTCTTATGTATGCCAATTATCCATTATAACCCAGAATTCGATGAAAGATGCGTGTGGCGTGAAGATCCGGTCTACGATTACTCGGCCAAGGAGTTGAGTTAAAACGATCAGGTAGATTTATCTCATATACTTTAAATGAAGCTCAAATCTTCCTTAGACGTTCTACAGTCTCATGTATGCCAATTATCCATTATAACCCAGAATTCGACGAAGAATGAATATGTCCTGAAAATCCGGCATACGATTACTTGGCCAACGAGTAGAGCTAAAACGAAGAGATAGATTAATCTGATATATCTAAAATGAAGCCGTAATTTTCCTTAGAAGGTCTACACTCTCATGTATGCCAATGATCCATTATAACTGAAATCCACACCATAGTTGCAAGGGTCCTGGTAAACCGATCTACGATTACTTGGCCAATGAGTAGAGCTAAAACGAAGACATAGTCTAATCTGATATACCTAAAATAAAGTCGTAATTTTCCTTAAAAGGTCTACACTCTCATGTATGCCAATGATCCTTTATAACCCAAATGCACACCATAGTTGCAAGGGTCGTGAAAATCTAGTCTACGAATACTTGGCCAGAGAGTAGAGCTAATACGGTGTGGTAGATTGATCTCATATATTTAAATAAAGCTGTAATATTCCATAGAAAGTTAACACTCTCATGTATGCCAATTATCCATTATAACCCAGAATTCGACGAAGAATGAATATGTCCTGAAAATCCGGCATACGATTACTTGGCCAACGAGTAGAGCTAAAACGAAGAGATAGATTAATCTGATATACGTAAAATGAAGCCGTAATTTTCCTTAGAAGGTCTACACTCTCATGTATGCCAATGATCCATTATAACCCAAATCCACACCATAGTTGCAAGGGTCCTGGTAAACCGATCTACGATTACTTGGCCAATGAGTAGAGCTAAAACGAAGACATAGTCTAATCTGATATACCTAAAATAAAGTCGTAATTTTCCTTAAAAGGTCTACACTCTCATGTATGCCAATGATCCATTATAACCCAAATGCACACCATAGTTGCAAGGGTCGTGAAAATCTAGTCTACGATTACTTGGCCAGAGAGTAGAGCTAATACGGTGTGGTAGATTGATCTCATATATTTAAATAAAGCTGTAATATTCCATAGAAAGTCTACACTCTCATGTATGCCAATTATCCATTATAACCCAGAATTCGACGACAGATGCGTGTGGCGTTAAAATCCGGTCTACGATTACTTGGCCAAGGAGTTGAGTTAAAACGATCAGGTAGATTGATCTCATATACTTTAAATAAAGCCGTAATTTTTCTTAGAAGGTCTACACTCTCATGTATTCCAATAATCGATTATAACCCAAATCCACACCATAGTTGCAAGGATCGTGAAAATCTAGTCCACGATTACTTGGCCAGAGAGTAGAGCTAGTACGGTCTGGTAGATTGATCTGATATATTTTAATCAAAGCTGTAATATTCCTTAGAAAGTCTACACTGTTATGTATGCCAATTATCCATTATAACCCAGAATTCGACGAAAGATGCGTGTGGCGTGAAAATCCGGTCTACGATTACTCGGCCAAGGAGTTGAGTTAAAACGGTCAGGTAGATTGATCTCATATACTTTAAATGAAGCTGAAATCTTCCTTAGACGTTCTACAGTCTCATGTATGCCAATTATCCATTATAACCCAGAATTCGACGAAGAATGAATATGTCCTGAAAATCCGGCATACGATTACTTGGCCAACGAGTAGAGCTAAAACGAAGAGATAGATTAATCTGATATATCTAAAATGAAGCCGTAATTTTCCTTAGAAGGTCTACACTCTCATGTATGTCAATGATCCATTATAACCCAAATCCACACCATAGTTGCAAGGGTCCTGGTAAACCGATCTACGATTACTTGGCCAATGAGTAGAGCTAAAACGAAGACATAGTCTAATCTGATATACCTAAAATAAAGTCGTAATTTTCCTTAAAAGGTCTACACTCTCATGTATGCCAATGATCCATTATAACCCAAATGCACACCATAGTTGCAAGGGTCGTGAAAATCTAGTCTACGATTACTTGGCCAGCGAGTAGAGCTAATACGGTGTGGTAGATTGATCTCATATATTTATATAAAGCCGTAATTTTCCTTAGAAGGTCTACACTCTCATGTATGCCAATTATCCATTATAACCCAGAATTCGACGACAGATGAGTGTGGCGTTAAAATCCGGTCTACGATTACTTGGCCAAGGAGTTGAGTCAAAACGATCAGGTAGATTGATCTCATATACTTTAAATAAAGCCGTAATTTTTCTTAGAAGGTCTACACTCTCATGTATGACAATGATCCATTATAACCCAAATCCACACCATAGTTGCAAGGGTCGTGAAAATCTAGTCTACGATTACTTGGCCAGAGAGTAGAGCTAGTACGGTCTGGTAGATTGATCTGATATATTTTAAATAAAGCTCTAATATTCCTTAGAAAGTCTACACTCTCATGTATGCCAATTATCCATTATAACCCAGAATTCGACGAAGAATGAATATGTCCTGAAAATCCGGTCTACGATTACTTGGCCAACGAGTAGAGCTAAAACGAAGAGATAGATTAATCTGATATACCTAAAATGAAGCCGTAATTTTGCTTAGAAGGTCTACACTCTCATGTATGCCAATGATCCATTATAACCCAAATCCACACCATAGTTGCAAGGGTCCTGGTAAACCGATCTACGATTACTTGGCCAATGAGTAGAGCTAAAACGAAGACATAGTCTAATCTGATATACCTAAAATGAAGTCGTAATTTTCCTTAGAAGGTCTACACTCTCATGTATGCCAATGATCCATTATAACCCAAATCCACACCATAGTTGCAAGGGTCGTGAAAATCCGGTCTACGAATACTTGGCCAGAGAGTAGAGCTAGTACGGTCTGGTAGATTGATCTGATATATTTTAAAAAAAGCTGTAATATCGCTTAGAAAGTCTACACTCTCATGTTTGCAAATTATCCATTATAACCCAGAATTCGACGACAGATGCATGTGGCGTTAAAATCCGGTCTACGATTACTTGACCAAGGAGTTGAGTTAAAACGATCAGGTAGATTGATCTCATATACTTTAAATGAAGCTCAAATCTTCCTTAGACGTTCTACACTCTTATGTATGCCAATTATCCATTATAACCCAGAATTCGACGAAAGATGCGTGTGGCGTGAAAATCCGGTCTACGATTACTTGACCAAGGAGTTGAGTTAAAACGGTCAGGTAGATTGATCTCATATACTTCAAATAAAGCCGTAATCTTCCTTAGAAAGTCTACACTCTCATGTATGCCAATGATCCATTATAATCCAGAATTCGACGAAAGATGCGTGTGGCGTGAAAATCCGGTCTACTATTACTTGGCCGAGGAGTTGAGTTAAAACGGTCAGGTAGCTTGATCTCATATACTTTAAATAAAGCCGTAATCTTCCTTAGAAAGTCTACACTCTCATGTTTGCAAATTATCCATTATAACCCAGAATTCGACGACAGATGCGTGTGGCGTTAAAATCCGTTCTAGGATTACTTGGCGAAGGAGTTGAGTTAAAACGATCAGGTAGATTGATCTCATATACTTTTAACAAAGCCGTAATTTTCCTTAGAAGGTCTACACTCTCATGTATTCCAATAATCGATTATAACCCAAATCCACACCATAGTTGCAAGGATCGTGAAAATCTAGTCCACGATTACTTGGCCAGAGAGTAGAGCTAGTACGGTCTGGTAGATTGATCTGATATATTTTAATCAAAGCTGTAATATTCCTTAGAAAGTCTACACTGTTATGTATGCCAATTATCCATTATAACCCAGAATTCGACGAAAGATGCGTGTGGCGTGAAAATCCGGTCTACGATTACTCGGCCAAGGAGTTGAGTTAAAACGGTCAGGTAGATTGATCTCATATACTTTAAATGAAGCTGAAATCTTCCTTAGACGTTCTACAGTCTCATGTATGCCAATTATCCATTATAACCCAGAATTCGACGAAGAATGAATATGTCCTGAAAATCCGAAATACGATTACTTGGCCAACGAGTAGAGCTAAAACGAAGAGATAGATTAATCTGATATATCTAAAATGAAGCCGTAATTTTCCTTAGAAGGTCTACACTCTCATGTATGTCAATGATCCATTATAACCCAAATCCACACCATAGTTGCAAGGGTCCTGGTAAACCGATCTACGATTACTTGGCCAATGAGTAGAGCTAAAACGAAGACATAGTCTAATCTGATATACCTAAAATAAAGTCGTAATTTTCCTTAAAAGGTCTACACTCTCATGTATGCCAATGATCCATTATAACCCAAATGCACACCATAGTTGCAAGGGTCGTGAAAATCTAGTCTACGATTACTTGGCCAGCGAGTAGAGCTAATACGGTGTGGTAGATTGATCTCATATATTTATATAAAGCCGTAATTTTCCTTAGAAGGTCTACACTCTCATGTATGCCAATTATCCATTATAACCCAGAATTCGACGACAGATGCGTGTGGCGTTAAAATCCGGTCTACGATTACTTGGCCAAGGAGTTGAGTCAAAACGATCAGGTAGATTGATCTCATATACTTTAAATAAAGCCGTAATTTTTCTTAGAAGGTCTACACTCTCATGTATGACAATGATCCATTATAACCCAAATCCACACCATAGTTGCAAGGGTCGTGAAAATCTAGTCTACGATTACTTGGCCAGAGAGTAGAGCTAGTACGGTCTGGTAGATTGATCTGATATATTTTAAATAAAGCTCTAATATTCCTTAGAAAGTCTACACTCTCATGTATGCCAATTATCCATTATAACCCAGAATTCGACGAAGAATGAATATGTCCTGAAAATCCGGTCTACGATTACTTGGCCAACGAGTAGAGCTAAAACGAAGAGATAGATTAATCTGATATACCTAAAATGAAGCCGTAATTTTCCTTAGAAGGTCTACACTCTCATGTATGCCAATGATCCATTATAACCCAAATCCACACCATAGTTGCAAGGGTCCTGGTAAACCGATCTACGATTACTTGGCCAATAAGTAGAGCTAAAACGAAGACATAGTCTAATCTGATATACCTAAAATGAAGTCGTAATTTTCCTTAGAAGGTCTACACTCTCATGTATGCCAATGATCCATTATAACCCAAATCCACACCATAGTTGCAAGGGTCGTGAAAATACGGTCTACGAATACTTGGCCAGAGAGTAGAGCTAGTACGGTCTGGTAGATTGATCTGATATATTTTAAAAAAAGCTGTAATATCGCTTAGAAAGTCTACACTCTCATGTTTGCAAATTATCCATTATAACCCAGAATTCGACGACAGATGCATGTGGCGTTAAAATCCGGTCTACGATTACTTGACCAAGGAGTAGAGCTAAAACGAAGAGATAGATTAATCTGATATACCTAAAATGAAGCCGTAATTTTCCTTAGAAGGTCTACACTCTCATGTATGCCAATAATCCATTATAACCCAAATCCACACCATAGTTGCAAGGGTCCTGGTAAACCGATCTACGATTACTTGGCAAGCGAGTAGAGCTAAAACAGTGTGGTAGATTGATCTGATATATTTTAAATAAAGCTGTAATATTCCTTAGAAAGTCTACACTCTCATGTATGCCAATTATCCATTATGACCCAAATCCACGCCATAGTTGCAAGGATCCTGAAAATCTAGTCCACGATTACTTGGCCAGAGAGTAGAGCTAGTACGGTCTGGTAGATTGATCTGATATATTTTAATCAAAGCTGTAATATTCCTTAGAAAGTCTACACTCTTATGTATGCCAATTATCCATTATAACCCAGAATTCGATGAAAGATGCGTGTGGCGTGAAGATCCGGTCTACGATTACTCGGCCAAGGAGTTGAGTTAAAACGATCAGGTAGATTGATCTCATATACTTTAAATGAAGCTCAAATCTTCCTTAGACGTTCTACAGTCTCATGTATGCCAATTATCCATTATAACCCAGAATTCGACGAAGAATGAATATGTCCTGAAAATCCGGCATACGATTACTTGGCCAACGAGTAGAGCTAAAACGAAGAGATAGATTAATCTGATATATCTAAAATGAAGCCGTAATTTTCCTTAGAAGGTCTACACTCTCATGTATGCCAATGATCCATTATAACTGAAATCCACACCATAGTTGCAAGGGTCCTGGTAAACCGATCTACGATTACTTGGCCAATGAGTAGAGCTAAAACGAAGACATAGTCTAATCTGATATACCTAAAATAAATTCGTAATTTTCCTTAAAAGGTCTACACTCTCATGTATGCCAATGATCCTTTATAACCCAAATGCACACCATAGTTGCAAGGGTCGTGAAAATCTAGTCTACGAATACTTGGCCAGAGAGTAGAGCTAATACGGTGTGGTAGATTGATCTCATATATTTAAATAAAGCTGTAATATTCCATAGAAAGTTAACACTCTCATGTATGCCAATTATCCATTATAACCCAGAATTCGACGAAGAATGAATATGTCCTGAAAATCCGGCATACGATTACTTGGCCAACGAGTAGAGCTAAAACGAAGAGATAGATTAATCTGATATACGTAAAATGAAGCCGTAATTTTCCTTAGAAGGTCTACACTCTCATGTATGCCAATGATCCATTACAACCCAAATCCACACCATAGTTGCAAGGATCCTGGTAAACCGATCTACGATTACTTGGCCAATGAGTAGAGCTAAAACGAAGACATAGTCTAATCTGATATACCTAAAATAAAGTCGTAATTTTCCTTAAAAGGTCTACACTCTCATGTATGCCAATGATCCATTATAACCCAAATGCACACCATAGTTGCAAGGGTCGTGAAAATCTAGTCTACGATTACTTGGCCAGAGAGTAGAGCTAATACGGTGTGGTAGATTGATCTCATATATTTAAATAAAGCTGTAATATTCCATAGAAAGTCTACACTCTCATGTATGCCAATTATCCATTATAACCCAGAATTCGACGACAGATGCGTGTGGCGTTAAAATCCGGTCTACGATTACTTGGCCAAGGAGTTGAGTTAAAACGATCAGGTAGATTGATCTCATATACTTTAAATAAAGCCGTAATTTTTCTTAGAAGGTCTACACTCTCATGTATGACAATGATCCATTATAACCCAAATCCACACCATAGTTGCAAGGGTCGTGAAAATCTAGTCTACGATTACTTGGCCAGAGAGTAGAGCTAGTACGGTCTGGTAGATTGATCTGATATATTTTAAATAAAGCTGTAATATTCCTTAGAAAGTCTACACTCTTATGTATGCCAATTATCCATTATAACCCAGAATTCGACGACAGATGCGTGTGGCGTGAAAATCCGGTCTACGATTACTTGACCAAGGAGTTGAGTTAAAACGGTCAGGTAGATTGATCTCATATACTTCAAATAAAGCCGTAATCTTCCTTAGAAAGTCTACACTCTCATGTATGCCAATGATCCATTATAATCCAGAATTCGACGAAAGATGCGTGTGGCGTGAAAATCCGGTCTACGATTACTTGGCCAAGGAGTTGAGTTAAAACGATCAGGTAGATTGATCTCATATACTTTAAATAAAGCCGTAATTTTTCTTAGAAGGTCTACACTCTCATGTATGACAATGATCCATTATAACCCAAATCCACACCATAGTTGCAAGGGTCGTGAAAATCTAGTCTACGATTACTTGGCCAGCGAGTAGAGCTAATACGGTGTGGTAGATTGATCTCATATATTTATATAAAGCCGTAATTTTCCTTAGAAGGTCTACACTCTCATGTATGCCAATTATCCATTATAACCCAGAATTCGACGACAGATGCGTGTGGCGTTAAAATCCGGTCTACGATTACTTGGCCAAGGAGTTGAGTCAAAACGATCAGGTAGATTGATCTCATATATTTATATAAAGCCGTAATTTTCCTTAGAAGGTCTACACTCTCATGTATGACAATGATCCATTATAACCCAAATCCACACCATAGTTGCAAGGGTCGTGAAAATCTAGTCTACGATTACTTGGCCAGAGAGTAGAGCTAGTACGGTCTGGTAGATTGATCTGATATATTTTAAATAAAGCTCTAATATTCCTTAGAAAGTCTACACTCTCATGTATGCCAATTATCCATTATAACCCAGAATTCGACGAAGAATGAATATGTCCTGAAAATCCGGTCTACGATTACTTGGCCAACGAGTAGAGCTAAAACGAAGAGATAGATTAATCTGATATACCTAAAATGAAGCCGTAATTTTCCTTAGAAGGTCTACACTCTCATGTATGCCAATGATCCATTATAACCCAAATCCACACCATAGTTGCAAGGGTCCTGGTAAACCGATCTACGATTACTTGGCCAATGAGTAGAGCTAAAACGAAGACATAGTCTAATCTGATATACCTAAAATGAAGTCGTAATTTTCCTTAGAAGGTCTACACTCTCATGTATGCCAATGATCCATTATAACCCAAATCCACACCATAGTTGCAAGGGTCGTGAAAATCCGGTCTACGAATACTTGGCCAGAGAGTAGAGCTAGTACGGTCTGGTAGATTGATCTGATATATTTTAAAAAAAGCTGTAATATCGCTTAGAAAGTCTACACTCTCATGTTTGCAAATTATCCATTATAACCCAGAATTCGACGACAGATGCGTGTGGCGTTAAAATCCGGTCTACGATTACTTGACCAAGGAGTAAAGCTAAAACGAAGAGATAGATTAATCTGATATACCTAAAATGAAGCCGTAATTTTCCTTAGAAGGTCTACACTCTCATGTATGCCAATAATCCATTATAACCCAAATCCACACCATAGTTGCAAGGGTCCTGGTAAACCGATCTACGATTACTTGGCAAGCGAGTAGAGCTAAAACAGTGTGGTAGATTGATCTGATATATTTTAAATAAAGCTGTAATATTCCTTAGAAAGTCTACACTCTCATGTATGCCAATTATCCATTATGACCCAAATCCACGCCATAGTTGCAAGGATCCTGAAAATCTAGTCCACGATTACTTGGCCAGAGAGTAGAGCTAGTACGGTCTGGTAGATTGATCTGATATATTTTAATCAAAGCTGTAATATTCCTTAGAAAGTCTACACTCTTATGTATGCCAATTATCCATTATAACCCAGAATTCGATGAAAGATGCGTGTGGCGTGAAGATCCGGTCTACGATTACTCGGCCAAGGAGTTGAGTTAAAACGATCAGGTAGATTGATCTCATATACTTTAAATGAAGCTCAAATCTTCCTTAGACGTTCTACAGTCTCATGTATGCCAATTATCCATTATAACCCAGAATTCGACGAAGAATGAATATGTCCTGAAAATCCGGCATACGATTACTTGGCCAACGAGTAGAGCTAAAACGAAGAGATAGATTAATCTGATATATCTAAAATGAAGCCGTAATTTTCCTTAGAAGGTCTACACTCTCATGTATGCCAATGATCCATTATAACTGAAATCCACACCATAGTTGCAAGGGTCCTGGTAAACCGATCTACGATTACTTGGCCAATGAGTAGAGCTAAAACGAAGACATAGTCTAATCTGATATACCTAAAATAAATTCGTAATTTTCCTTAAAAGGTCTACACTCTCATGTATGCCAATGATCCTTTATAACCCAAATGCACACCATAGTTGCAAGGGTCGTGAAAATCTAGTCTACGAATACTTGGCCAGAGAGTAGAGCTAATACGGTGTGGTAGATTGATCTCATATATTTAAATAAAGCTGTAATATTCCATAGAAAGTTAACACTCTCATGTATGCCAATTATCCATTATAACCCAGAATTCGACGAAGAATGAATATGTCCTGAAAATCCGGCATACGATTACTTGGCCAACGAGTAGAGCTAAAACGAAGAGATAGATTAATCTGATATACGTAAAATGAAGCCGTAATTTTCCTTAGAAGGTCTACACTCTCATGTATGCCAATGATCCATTACAACCCAAATCCACACCATAGTTGCAAGGGTCCTGGTAAACCGATCTACGATTACTTGGCCAATGAGTAGAGCTAAAACGAAGACATAAGCTAATCTGATATACCTAAAATAAAGTCGTAATTTTCCTTAAAAGGTCTACACTCTCATGTATGCCAATGATCCATTATAACCCAAATGCACACCATAGTTGCAAGGGTCGTGAAAATCTAGTCTACGATTACTTGGCCAGAGAGTAGAGCTAATACGGTGTGGTAGATTGATCTCATATATTTAAATAAAGCTGTAATATTCCATAGAAAGTCTACACTCTCATGTATGCCAATTATCCATTATAACCCAGAATTCGACGACAGATGCGTGTGGCGTTAAAATCCGGTCTACGATTACTTGGCCAAGGAGTTGAGTTAAAACGATCAGGTAGATTGATCTCATATACTTTAAATAAAGCCGTAATTTTTCTTAGAAGGTCTACACTCTCATGTATGACAATGATCCATTATAACCCAAATCCACACCATAGTTGCAAGGGTCGTGAAAATCTAGTCTACGATTACTTGGCCAGAGAGTAGAGCTAGTACGGTCTGGTAGATTGATCTGATATATTTTAAATAAAGCTGTAATATTCCTTAGAAAGTCTACACTCTTATGTATGCCAATTATCCATTATAACCCAGAATTCGACGACAGATGCGTGTGGCGTGAAAATCCGGTCTACGATTACTTGACCAAGGAGTTGAGTTAAAACGGTCAGGTAGATTGATCTCATATACTTCAAATAAAGCCGTAATCTTCCTTAGAAAGTCTACACTCTCATGTATGCCAATGATCCATTATAATCCAGAATTCGACGAAAGATGCGTGTGGCGTGAAAATCCGGTCTACGATTACTTGGCCAAGGAGTTGAGTTAAAACGATCAGGTAGATTGATCTCATATACTTTAAATAAAGCCGTAATTTTTCTTAGAAGGTCTACACTCTCATGTATGACAATGATCCATTATAACCCAAATCCACACCATAGTTGCAAGGGTCGTGAAAATCTAGTCTACGATTACTTGGCCAGCGAGTAGAGCTAATACGGTGTGGTAGATTGATCTCATATATTTATATAAAGCCGTAATTTTCCTTAGAAGGTCTACACTCTCATGTATGCCAATTATCCATTATAACCCAGAATTCGACGACAGATGCGTGTGGCGTTAAAATCCGGTCTACGATTACTTGGCCAAGGAGTTGAGTCAAAACGATCAGGTAGATTGATCTCATATATTTATATAAAGCCGTAATTTTCCTTAGAAGGTCTACACTCTCATGTATGACAATGATCCATTATAACCCAAATCCACACCATAGTTGCAAGGGTCGTGAAAATCTAGTCTACGATTACTTGGCCAGAGAGTAGAGCTAGTACGGTCTGGTAGATTGATCTGATATATTTTAAATAAAGCTCTAATATTCCTTAGAAAGTCTACACTCTCATGTATGCCAATTATCCATTATAACCCAGAATTCGACGAAGAATGAATATGTCCTGAAAATCCGGTCTACGATTACTTGGCCAACGAGTAGAGCTAAAACGAAGAGATAGATTAATCTGATATACCTAAAATGAAGCCGTAATTTTCCTTAGAAGGTCTACACTCTCATGTATGCCAATGATCCATTATAACCCAAATCCACACCATAGTTGCAAGGGTCCTGGTAAACCGATCTACGATTACTTGGCCAATGAGTAGAGCTAAAACGAAGACATAGTCTAATCTGATATACCTAAAATGAAGTCGTAATTTTCCTTAGAAGGTCTACACTCTCATGTATGCCAATGATCCATTATAACCCAAATCCACACCATAGTTGCAAGGGTCGTGAAAATCCGGTCTACGAATACTTGGCCAGAGAGTAGAGCTAGTACGGTCTGGTAGATTGATCTGATATATTTTAAAAAAAGCTGTAATATCGCTTAGAAAGTCTACACTCTCATGTTTGCAAAT
Source organism: Phymastichus coffea (assembly GCF_024137745.1). NCBI lineage: Eukaryota > Metazoa > Arthropoda > Insecta > Hymenoptera > Eulophidae > Phymastichus > Phymastichus coffea. The sequence continues at coordinate 3,656,990 of NW_026706823.1, forward strand.
TATCCATTATAACCCAGAATTCGACGACAGATGCGTGTGGCGTTAAAATCCGGTCTACGATTACTTGACCAAGGAGTAAAGCTAAAACGAAGAGATAGATTAATCTGATATACCTAAAATGAAGCCGTAATTTTCCTTAGAAGGTCTACACTCTCATGTATGCCAATAATCCATTATAACCCAAATCCACACCATAGTTGCAAGGGTCCTGGTAAACCGATCTACGATTACTTGGTAAGCGAGTAGAGCTAAAACAGTGTGGTAGATTGATCTGATATATTTTAAATAAAGCTGTAATATTCCTTAGAAAGTCTACACTCTCATGTATGCCAATTATCCATTATGACCGAAATCCACGCCATAGTTGCAAGGATCCTGAAAATCTAGTCCACGATTACTTGGCCAGAGAGTAGAGCTAGTACGGTCTGGTAGATTGATCTGATATATTTTAATCAAAGCTGTAATATTCCTTAGAAAGTCTACACTCTTATGTATGCCAATTATCCATTATAACCCAGAATTCGATGAAAGATGCGTGTGGCGTGAAGATCCGGTCTACGATTACTCGGCCAAGGAGTTGAGTTAAAACGATCAGGTAGATTGATCTCATATACTTTAAATGAAGCTCAAATCTTCCTTAGACGTTCTACAGTCTCATGTATGCCAATTATCCATTATAACCCAGAATTCGACGAAGAATGAATATGTCCTGAAAATCCGGCATACGATTACTTGGCCAACGAGTAGAGCTAAAACGAAGAGATAGATTAATCTGATATATCTAAAATGAAGCCGTAATTTTCCTTAGAAGGTCTACACTCTCATGTATGCCAATGATCCATTATAACTGAAATCCACACCATAGTTGCAAGGGTCCTGGTAAACCGATCTACGATTACTTGGCCAATGAGTAGAGCTAAAACGAAGACATAGTCTAATCTGATATACCTAAAATAAAGTCGTAATTTTCCTTAAAAGGTCTACACTCTCATGTATGCCAATGATCCTTTATAACCCAAATGCACACCATAGTTGCAAGGGTCGTGAAAATCTAGTCTACGAATACTTGGCCAGAGAGTAGAGCTAATACGGTGTGGTAGATTGATCTCATATATTTAAATAAAGCTGTAATATTCCATAGAAAGTTAACACTCTCATGTATGCCAATTATCCATTATAACCCAGAATTCGACGAAGAATGAATATGTCCTGAAAATCCGGCATACGATTACTTGGCCAACGAGTAGAGCTAAAACGAAGAGATAGATTAATCTGATATACGTAAAATGAAGCCGTAATTTTCCTTAGAAGGTCTACACTCTCATGTATGCCAATGATCCATTATAACCCAAATCCACACCATAGTTGCAAGGGTCCTGGTAAACCGATCTACGATTACTTGGCCAATGAGTAGAGCTAAAACGAAGACATAGTCTAATCTGATATACGTAAAATAAAGTCGTAATTTTCCTTAAAAGGTCTACACTCTCATGTATGCCAATGATCCTTTATAACCCAAATGCACACCATAGTTGCAAGGGTCCTGGTAAACCGATCTACGATTACTTGGCCAATGAGTAGAGCTAAAACGAAGACATAGTCTAATCTGATATACCTAAAATAAAGTCGTAATTTTCCTTAAAAGGTCTACACTCTCATGTATGCCAATGATCCTTTATAACCCAAATGCACACCATAGTTGCAAGGGTCGTGAAAATCTAGTCTACGAATACTTGGCCAGAGAGTAGAGCTAATACGGTGTGGTAGATTGATCTCATATATTTAAATAAAGCTGTAATATTCCATAGAAAGTTAACACTCTCATGTATGCCAATTATCCATTATAACCCAGAATTCGACGAAGAATGAATATGTCCTGAAAATCCGGCATACGATTACTTGGCCAACGAGTAGAGCTAAAACGAAGAGATAGATTAATCTGATATACGTAAAATGAAGCCGTAATTTTCCTTAGAAGGTCTACACTCTCATGTATGCCAATGATCCATTATAACCCAAATCCACACCATAGTTGCAAGGGTCCTGGTAAACCGATCTACGATTACTTGGCCAATGAGTAGAGCTAAAACGAAGACATAGTCTAATCTGATATACCTAAAATAAAGTCGTAATTTTCCTTAAAAGGTCTACACTCTCATGTATGCCAATGATCCATTATAACCCAAATGCACACCATAGTTGCAAGGGTCGTGATAATCTAGTCTACGATTACTTGGCCAGAGAGTAGAGCTAATACGGTGTGGTAGATTGATCTCATATATTTAAATAAAGCTGTAATATTCCATAGAAAGTCTACACTCTCATGTATGCCAATTATCCATTATAACCCAGAATTCGACGACAGATGCGTGTGGCGTTAAAATCCGGTCTACGATTACTTGGCCAAGGAGTTGAGTTAAAACGATCAGGTAGATTGATCTCATATACTTTAAATAAAGCCGTAATTTTTCTTAGAAGGTCTACACTCTCATGTATGACAATGATCCATTATAACCCAAATCCACACCATAGTTGCAAGGGTCGTGAAAATCTAGTCTACGATTACTTGGCCAGAGAGTAGAGCTAGTACGGTCTGGTAGATTGATCTGATATATTTTAAATAAAGCTGTAATATTCCTTAGAAAGTCTACACTCTTATGTATGCCAATTATCCATTATAACCCAGAATTCGACGAAAGATGCGTGTGGCGTGAAAATCCGGTCTACGATTACTTGACCAAGGAGTTGAGTTAAAACGGTCAGGTAGATTGATCTCATATACTTCAAATAAAGCCGTAATCTTCCTTAGAAAGTCTACACTCTCATGTATGCCAATGATCCATTATAATCCAGAATTCGACGAAAGATGCGTGTGGCGTGAAAATCCGGTCTACGATTACTTGGCCGAGGAGTTGAGTTAAAACGGTCAGGTAGATTGATCTCATATACTTTAAATAAAGCCGTAATTTTTCTTAGAAGGTCTACACTCTCATGTATGACACTGATCCATTATAACCCAAATCCACACCATAGTTGCAAGGGTCGTGAAAATCTAGTCTACGATTACTTGGCCAGAGAGTAGAGCTAGTACGGTCTGGTAGATTGATCTGATATATTTTAAATAAAGCTGTAATATTCCTTAGAAAGTCTACACTCTCATGTATGCCAATTATCCATTATGACCCAAATCCACACCATAGTTGCAAGGGTCGTGAAAATCTAGTTTACGATTACTTGGCCAGAGAGTAGAGCTAGTACGGTCTGGTAGATTGATCTGATATATTTTAATCAAAGCTGTAATATTCCTTAGAAAGTCTACACTCTTATGTATGCCAATTATCCATTATAACCCAGAATTCGACGAAAGATGCGTGTGGCGTGAAAATCCGGTCTACGATTACTTGACCAAGGAGTTGAGTTAAAACGGTCAGGTAGATTGATCTCATATACTTCAAATAAAGCCGTAATCTCCCTTAGAAAGTCTACACTCTCATGTATGCCAATGATCCATTATAATCCAGAATTCGACGAAAGATGCGTGTGGCGTGAAAATCCGGTCTACGATTACTTGGCCGAGGAGTTGAGTTAAAACGGTCAGGTAGCTTGATCTCATATACTTTAAATAAAGCCGTAATCTTCCTTAGAAAGTCTACACTCTCATGTTTGCAAATTATCCATTATAAACCAGAATTCGACGACAGATGCGTGTGGCGTTAAAATCCGTTCTAGGATTACTTGGCGAAGGAGTTGAGTTAAAACGATCAGGTAGATTGATCTCATATACTTTAAACAAAGCCGTAATTTTCCTTAGAAGGTCTACACTCTCATGTATGACAATGATCCATTATAACCCAAATCCACACCATAGTTGCAAGGGTCGTGAAAATCTAGTCTACGATTACTTGGCCAGAGAGTAGAGCTAGTACGGTCTGGTAGATTGATCTGATATATTTTAAATAAAGCTCTAATATTCCTTAGAAAGTCTACACTCTCATGTATGCCAATTATCCATTATAACCCAGAATTCGACGAAGAATGAATATGTCCTGAAAATCCGGTCTACGATTACTTGGCCAACGAGTAGAGCTAAAACGAAGAGATAGATTAATCTGATATACCTAAAATGAAGCTGTAATTTTCCTTAGAAGGTCTACACTCTCATGTATTCCAATAATCGATTATAACCCAAATCCACACCATAGTTGCAAGGATCGTGAAAATCTAGTCCACGATTACTTGGCCAGAGAGTAGAGCTAGTACGGTCTGGTAGATTGATCTGATATATTTTAATCAAAGCTGTAATATTCCTTAGAAAGTCTACACTGTTATGTATGCCAATTATCCATTATAACCCAGAATTCGACGAAAGATGCGTGTGGCGTGAAAATCCGGTCTACGATTACTCGGCCAAGGAGTTGAGTTAAAACGGTCAGGTAGATTGATCTCATATACTTTAAATGAAGCTGAAATCTTCCTTAGACGTTCTACAGTCTCATGTATGCCAATTATCCATTATAACCCAGGATTCGACGAAGAATGAATATGTCCTGAAAATCCGGCATACGATTACTTGGCCAACGAGTAGAGCTAAAACGAAGAGATAGATTAATCTGATATATCTAAAATGAAGCCGTAATTTTCCTTAGAAGGTCTACACTCTCATGTATGTCAATGATCCATTATAACCCAAATCCACACCATAGTTGCAAGGGTCCTGGTAAACCGATCTACGATTACTTGGCCAATGAGTAGAGCTAAAACGAAGACATAGTCTAATCTGATATACCTAAAATAAAGTCGTAATTTTCCTTAAAAGGTCTACACTCTCATGTATGCCAATGATCCATTATAACCCAAATGCACACCATAGTTGCAAGGGTCGTGAAAATCTAGTCTACGAATACTTGGCCAGAGAGTAGAGCTAATACGGTGTGGTAGATTGATCTCATATATTTAAATAAAGCTGTAATATTCCATAGAAAGTTAACACTCTCATGTATGCCAATTATCCATTATAACCCAGAATTCGACGACAGATGCGTGTGGCGTTAAAATCCGGTCTACGATTACTTGGCCAAGGAGTTGAGTTAAAACGATCAGGTAGATTGATCTCATATACTTTAAATAAAGCCGTAATTTTTCTTAGAAGGTCTACACTCTCATGTATGACAATGATCCATTATAACCCAAATCCACACCATAGTTGCAAGGGTCGTGAAAATCTAGTCTACGATTACTTGGCCAGCGAGTAGAGCTAATACGGTGTGGTAGATTGATCTCATATATTTATATAAAGCCGTAATTTTCCTTAGAAGGTCTACACTCTCATGTATGCCAATTATCCATTATAACCCAGAATTCGACGACAGATGCGTGTGGCGTTAAAATCCGGTCTACGATTACTTGGCCAAGGAGTTGAGTCAAAACGATCAGGTAGATTGATCTCATATACTTTAAATAAAGCTGTAATATTCCATAGAAAGTTAACACTCTCATGTATGCCAATTATCCATTATAACCCAGAATTCGACGACAGATGCGTGTGGCGTTAAAATCCGGTCTACGATTACTTGGCCAAGGAGTTGAGTTAAAACGATCAGGTAGATTGATCTCATATACTTTAAATAAAGCCGTAATTTTTCTTAGAAGGTCTACACTCTCATGTATGACAATGATCCATTATAACCCAAATCCACACCATAGTTGCAAGGGTCGTGAAAATCTAGTCTACGATTACTTGGCCAGAGAGTAGAGCTAATACGGTGTGGTAGATTGATCTCATATATTTATATAAAGCCGTAATTTTCCTTAGAAGGTCTACACTCTCATGTATGACAATGATCCATTATAACCCAAATCCACACCATAGTTGCAAGGGTCGTGAAAATCTAGTCTACGATTACTTGGCCAGAGAGTAGAGCTAGTACGGTCTGGTAGATTGATCTGATATATTTTAAATAAAGCTCTAATATTCCTTAGAAAGTCTACACTCTCATGTATGCCAATTATCCATTATAACCCAGAATTCGACGAAGAATGAATATGTCCTGAAAATCCGGTCTACGATTACTTGGCCAACGAGTAGAGCTAAAACGAAGAGATAGATTAATCTGATATACCTAAAATGAAGCCGTAATTTTCCTTAGAAGGTCTACACTCTCATGTATGCCAATGATCCATTATAACCCAAATCCACACCATAGTTGCAAGGGTCCTGGTAAACCGATCTACGATTACTTGGCCAATGAGTAGAGCTAAAACGAAGACATAGTCTAATCTGATATACCTAAAATGAAGTCGTAATTTTCCTTAGAAGGTCTACACTCTCATGTATGCCAATGATCCATTATAACCCAAATCCACACCATAGTTGCAAGGGTCGTGAAAATCCGGTCTACGAATACTTGGCCAGAGAGTAGAGCTAGTACGGTCTGGTAGATTGATCTGATATATTTTAAAAAAAGCTGTAATATCGCTTAGAAAGTCTACACTCTCATGTTTGCAAATTATCCATTATAACCCAGAATTCGACGACAGATGCGTGTGGCGTTAAAATCCGGTCTACGATTACTTGACCAAGGAGTAGAGCTAAAACGAAGAGATAGATTAATCTGATATACCTAAAATGAAGCCGTAATTTTCCTTAGAAGGTCTACACTCTCATGTATGCCAATAATCCATTATAACCCAAATCCACACCATAGTTGCAAGGGTCCTGGTAAACCGATCTACGATTACTTGGCAAGCGAGTAGAGCTAAAACAGTGTGGTAGATTGATCTGATATATTTTAAATAAAGCTGTAATATTCCTTAGAAAGTCTACACTCTCATGTATGCCAATTATCCATTATGACCCAAATCCACGCCATAGTTGCAAGGATCCTGAAAATCTAGTCCACGATTACTTGGCCAGAGAGTAGAGCTAGTACGGTCTGGTAGATTGATCTGATATATTTTAATCAAAGCTGTAATATTCCTTAGAAAGTCTACACTCTTATGTATGCCAATTATCCATTATAACCCAGAATTCGACGAAAGATGCGTGTGGCGTGAAAATCCGGTCTACGATTACTCGGCCAAGGAGTTGAGTTAAAACGATCAGGTAGATTGATCTCATATACTTTAAATGAAGCTCAAATCTTCCTTAGACGTTCTACAGTCTCATGTATGCCAATTATCCATTATAACCCAATTCCACACCATAGTTGCAAGGGTCCTGGTAAACCGATCTACGATTACTTGGCCAATGAGTAGAGCTAAAACGAAGACATAGTCTAATCTGATATACCTAAAATAAAGTCGTAATTTTCCTTAAAAGGTCTACACTCTAATGTATGCCAATGATCCTTTATAACCCAAATGCACACCATAGTTGCAAGGGTCGTGAAAATCTAGTCTACGAATACTTGGCCAGAGAGTAGAGCTAGTACGGTCTGGTAGATTGATCTGATATATTTTAAATAAAGCTCTAATATTCCTTAGAAAGTCTACACTCTCATGTATGCCAATTATCTATTATAACCCAGAATTCGACGAAGAATGAATATGTCCTGAAAATCCGGTCTACGATTACTTGGCCAACGAGTAGAGCTAAAACGAAGAGATAGATTAATCTGATATACCTAAAATGAAGCCGTAATTTTCCTTAGAAGGTCTACACTCTCATGTATGCCAATGATCCATTATAACCCAAATCCACACCATAGTTGCAAGGGTCCTGGTAAACCGATCTACGATTACTTGGCCAATGAGTAGAGTTAAAACGAAGACATAGTCTAATCTGATATACCTAAAATGAAGTCGTAATTTTCCTTAGAAGGTCTACACTCTCATGTATGCCAATGATCCATTATAACCCAAATCCACACCATAGTTGCAAGGGTCGTGAAAATCCGGTCTACGAATACTTGGCCAGAGAGTAGAGCTAGTACGGTCTGGTAGATTGATCTGATATATTTTAAAAAAAGCTGTAATATCGCTTAGAAAGTCTACACTCTCATGTTTGCAAATTATCCATTATAACCCAGAATTCGACGACAGATGCGTGTGGCGTTAAAATCCGGTCTACGATTACTTGACCAAGGAGTAGAGCTAAAACGAAGAGATAGATTAATCTGATATACCTAAAATGAAGCCGTAATTTTCCTTAGAAGGTCTACACTCTCATGTATGCCAATGATCCATTATAACCCAAATCCACACCATAGTTGCAAGGGTCGTGAAAATCTAGTCTACGAATACTTGGCCAGAGAGTAGAGCTAATACGGTGTGGTAGATTGATCTCATATATTTAAATAAAGCTGTAATATTCCATAGAAAGTTAACACTCTCATGTATGCCAATTATCCATTATAACCCAGAATTCGACGAAGAATGAATATGTCCTGAAAATCCGGCATACGATTACTTGGCCAACGAGTAGAGCTAAAACGAAGGATAGATTAATCTGATATACGTAAAATGAAGCCGTAATTTTCCTTAGAAGGTCTACACTCTCATGTATGCCAATGATCCATTATAACCCAAATCCACACCATAGTTGCAAGGGTCCTGGTAAACCGATCTACGATTACTTGGCCAATGAGTAGAGCTAAAACGAAGACATAGTCTAATCTGATATACCTAAAATAAAGTCGTAATTTTCCTTAAAAGGCCTACACTCTCATGTATGCCAATGATCCATTATAACCCAAATGCACACCATAGTTGCAAGGGTCGTGAAAATCTAGTCTACGATTACTTGGCCAGAGAGTAGAGCTAATACGGTGTGGTAGATTGATCTCATATATTTAAATAAAGCTGTAATATTCCATAGAAAGTCTACACTCTCATGTATGCCAATTATCCATTATAACCCAGAATTCGACGACAGATGCGTGTGGCGTTAAAATCCGGTCTACGATTACTTGGCCAAGGAGTTGAGTTAAAACGATCAGGTAGATTGATCTCATATACTTTAAATAAAGCGGTAATTTTTCTTAGAAGGTCTACACTCTCATGTATGACAATGATCCATTATAAACCAAATCCACACCATAGTTGCAAGGGTCGTGAAAATCTAGTCTACGATTACTTGGCCAGAGAGTAGAGCTAGTACGGTCTGGTAGATTGATCTGATATATTTTAAATAAAGCTGTAATATTCCTTAGAAAGTCTACACTCTTATGTATGCCAATTATCCATTATAACCCAGAATTCGACGAAAGATGCGTGTGGCGTGAAAATCCGGTCTACGATTACTTGGCCAAGGAGTTGAGTCAAAACGATCAGGTAGATTGATCTCATATACTTTAAATAAAGCTGTAATATTCCATAGAAAGTTAACACTCTCATGTATGCCAATTATCCATTATAACCCAGAATTCGACGACAGATGCGTGTGGCATGAAAATCCGGTCTACGATTACTTGGCCGAGGAGTTGAGTTAAAACGGTCAGGTAGCTTGATCTCATATACTTTAAATAAAGCCGTAATCTTCCTTAGAAAGTCTACACTCTCATGTTTGCAAATTATCCATTATAACCCAGAATTCGACGACAGATGCGTGTGGCGTTAAAATCCGTTCTAGGATTACTTGGCGAAGGAGTTGAGTTAAAACGATCAGGTAGATTGATCTCATATACTTTAAACAAAGCCGTAATTTTCCTTAGAAGGTCTACACTCTCATGTATGACAATGATCCATTATAACCCAAATCCACACCATAGTTGCAAGGGTCGTGAAAATCTAGTCTACGATTACTTGGCCAGCGAGTAGAGCTAATACGGTGTGGTAGATTGATCTCATATATTTATATAAAGCCGTAATTTTCCTTAGAAGGTCTACACTCTCATGTATGCCAATTATCCATTATAACCCAGAATTCGACGACAGATGCGTGTGGCGTTAAAATCCGGTCTACGATTACTTGGCCAAGGAGTTGAGTCAAAACGATCAGGTAGATTGATCTCATATACTTTAAATAAAGCTGTAATATTCCATAGAAAGTTAACACTCTCATGTATGCCAATTATCCATTATAACCCAGAATTCGAAGACAGATGCGTGTGGCGTTAAAATCCGGTCTACGATTACTTGGCCAAGGAGTTGAGTTAAAACGATCAGGTAGATTGATCTCATATACTTTAAATAAAGCCGTAATTTTTCTTAGAAGGTCTACACTCTCATGTATGACAATGATCCATTATAACCCAAATCCACACCATAGTTGCAAGGGTCGTGAAAATCTAGTCTACGATTACTTGGCCAGCGAGTAGAGCTAATACGGTGTGGTAGATTGATCTCATATATTTATATAAAGCCGTAATTTTCCTTAGAAGGTCTACACTCTCATGTATGACAATGATCCATTATAACCCAAATCCACACCATAGTTGCAAGGGTCGTGAAAATCTAGTCTACGATTACTTGGCCAGAGAGTAGAGCTAGTACGGTCTGGTAGATTGATCTGATATATTTTAAATAAAGCTCTAATATTCCTTAGAAAGTCTACACTCTCATGTATGCCAATGATCCATTATAATCCAGAATTCGACGAAAGATGCGTGTGGCGTGAAAATCCGGTCTACGATTACTTGGCCGAGGAGTTGAGTTAAAACGGTCAGGTAGCTTGATCTCATATACTTTAAATAAAGCCGTAATCTTCCTTAGAAAGTCTACACTCTCATGTTTGCAAATTATCCATTATAAACCAGAATTCGACGACAGATGCGTGTGGCGTTAAAATCCGTTCTAGGATTACTTGGCGAAGGAGTTGAGTTAAAACGATCAGGTAGATTGATCTCATATACTTTAAACAAAGCCGTAATTTTCCTTAGAAGGTCTACACTCTCATGTATGACAATGATCCATTATAACCCAAATCCACACCATAGTTGCAAGGGTCGTGAAAATCTAGTCTACGATTACTTGGCCAGAGAGTAGAGCTAGTACGGTCTGGTAGATTGATCTGATATATTTTAAATAAAGCTCTAATATTCCTTAGAAAGTCTACACTCTCATGTATGCCAATTATCCATTATAACCCAGAATTCGACGACAGATGCGTGTGGCGTTAAAATCCGGTCTACGATTACTTGACCAAGGAGTAGAGCTAAAACGAAGAGATAGATTAATCTGATATACCTAAAATGAAGCCGTAATTTTCCTTAGAAGGTCTACACTCTCATGTATGCCAATAATCCATTATAACCCAAATCCACACCATAGTTGCAAGGGTCCTGGTAAACCGATCTACGATTACTTGGCAAGCGAGTAGAGCTAAAACAGTGTGGTAGATTGATCTGATATATTTTAAATAAAGCTGTAATATTCCTTAGAAAGTCTACACTCTCATGTATGCCAATTATCCATTATGACCCAAATCCACGCCATAGTTGCAAGGATCCTGAAAATCTAGTCCACGATTACTTGGCCAGAGAGTAGAGCTAGTACGGTCTGGTAGATTGATCTGATATATTTTAATCAAAGCTGTAATATTCCTTAGAAAGTCTACACTCTTATGTATGCCAATTATCCATTATAACCCAGAATTCGACGAAAGATGCGTGTGGCGTGAAAATCCGGTCTACGATTACTCGGCCAAGGAGTTGAGTTAAAACGATCAGGTAGATTGATCTCATATACTTTAAATGAAGCTCAAATCTTCCTTAGACGTTCTACAGTCTCATGTATGTCAATTATCCATTATAACCCAAATCCACACCATAGTTGCAAGGGTCCTGGTAAACCGATCTACGATTACTTGGCCAATGAGTAGAGCTAAAACGAAGACATAGTCTAATCTGATATACCTAAAATAAAGTCGTAATTTTCCTTAAAAGGTCTACACTCTAATGTATGCCAATGATCCTTTATAACCCAAATGCACACCATAGTTGCAAGGGTCGTGAAAATCTAGTCTACGAATACTTGGCCAGAGAGTAGAGCTAATACGGTGTGGTAGATTGATCTCATATATTTAAATAAAGCTGTAATATTCCATAGAAAGTTAACACTCTCATGTATGCCAATTATCCATTATAACCCAGAATTCGACGAAGAATGAATATGTCCTGAAAATCCGGCATACGATTACTTGGCCAACGAGTAGAGCTAAAACGAAGGATAGATTAATCTGATATACGTAAAATGAAGCCGTAATTTTCCTTAGAAGGTCTACACTCTCATGTATGCCAATGATCCATTATAACCCAAATCCACACCATAGTTGCAAGGGTCCTGGTAAACCGATCTACGATTACTTGGCCAATGAGTAGAGCTAAAACGAAGACATAGTCTAATCTGATATACCTAAAATAAAGTCGTAATTTTCCTTAAAAGGCCTACACTCTCATGTATGCCAATGATCCATTATAACCCAAATGCACACCATAGTTGCAAGGGTCGTGAAAATCTAGTCTACGATTACTTGGCCAGAGAGTAGAGCTAATACGGTGTGGTAGATTGATCTCATATATTTAAATAAAGCTGTAATATTCTATAGAAAGTCTACACTCTCATGTATGCCAATTATCCATTATAACCCAGAATTCGACGACAGATGCGTGTGGCGTTAAAATCCGGTCTACGATTACTTGGCCAAGGAGTTGAGTTAAAACGATCAGGTAGATTGATCTCATATACTTTAAATAAAGCCGTAATTTTTCTTAGAAGGTCTACACTCTCATGTATGACAATGATCCATTATAACCCAAATCCACACCATAGTTGCAAGGGTCGTGAAAATCTAGTCTACGATTACTTGGCCAGCGAGTAGAGCTAATACGGTGTGGTAGATTGATCTCATATATTTATATAAAGCCGTAATTTTCCTTAGAAGGTCTACACTCTCATGTATGCCAATTATCCATTATAACCCAGAATTCGACGACAGATGCGTGTGGCGTTAAAATCCGGTCTACGATTACTTGGCCAAGGAGTTGAGTCAAAACGATCAGGTAGATTGATCTCATATACTTTAAATAAAGCTGTAATATTCCATAGAAAGTTAACACTCTCATGTATGCCAATTATCCATTATAACCCAGAATTCGACGACAGATGCGTGTGGCGTTAAAATCCGGTCTACGATTACTTGGCCAAGGAGTTGAGTTAAAACGATCAGGTAGATTGATCTCATATACTTTAAATAAAGCCGTAATTTTTCTTAGAAGGTCTACACTCTCATGTATGACAATGATCCATTATAACCCAAATCCACACCATAGTTGCAAGGGTCGTGAAAATCTAGTCTACGATTACTTGGCCAGCGAGTAGAGCTAATACGGTGTGGTAGATTGATCTCATATATTTATATAAAGCCGTAATTTTCCTTAGAAGGTCTACACTCTCATGTATGACAATGATCCATTATAACCCAAATCCACACCATAGTTGCAAGGGTCGTGAAAATCTAGTCTACGATTACTTGGCCAGAGAGTAGAGCTAGTACGGTCTGGTAGATTGATCTGATATATTTTAAATAAAGCTCTAATATTCCTTAGAAAGTCTACACTCTCATGTATGCCAATTATCTATTATAACCCAGAATTCGACGAAGAATGAATATGTCCTGAAAATCCGGTCTACGATTACTTGGCCAACGAGTAGAGCTAAAACGAAGAGATAGATTAATCTGATATACCTAAAATGAAGCCGTAATTTTCCTTAGAAGGTCTACACTCTCATGTATGCCAATGATCCATTATAACCCAAATCCACACCATAGTTGCAAGGGTCCTGGTAAACCGATCTACGATTACTTGGCCAATGAGTAGAGTTAAAACGAAGACATAGTCTAATCTGATATACCTAAAATGAAGTCGTAATTTTCCTTAGAAGGTCTACACTCTCATGTATGCCAATGATCCATTATAACCCAAATCCACACCATAGTTGCAAGGGTCGTGAAAATCCGGTCTACGAATACTTGGCCAGAGAGTAGAGCTAGTACGGTCTGGTAGATTGATCTGATATATTTTAAATAAAGCTCTAATATTCCTTAGAAAGTCTACACTCTCATGTATGCCAATTATCTATTATAACCCAGAATTCGACGAAGAATGAATATGTCCTGAAAATCCGGTCTACGATTACTTGGCCAACGAGTAGAGCTAAAACGAAGAGATAGATTAATCTGATATACCTAAAATGAAGCCGTAATTTTCCTTAGAAGGTCTACACTCTCATGTATGCCAATGATCCATTATAACCCAAATCCACACCATAGTTGCAAGGGTCGTGAAAATCCGGTCTACGAATACTTGGCCAGAGAGTAGAGCTAGTACGGTCTGGTAGATTGATCTGATATATTTTAAAAAAAGCTGTAATATCGCTTAGAAAGTCTACACTCTCATGTTTGCAAATTATCCATTATAACCCAGAATTCGACGACAGATGCGTGTGGCGTTAAAATCCGGTCTACGATTACTTGACCAAGGAGTAGAGCTAAAACGAAGAGATAGATTAATCTGATATACCTAAAATGAAGCCGTAATTTTCCTTAGAAGGTCTACACTCTCATGTATGCCAATAATCCATTATAACCCAAATCCACACCATAGTTGCAAGGGTCCTGGTAAACCGATCTACGATTACTTGGCAAGCGAGTAAAGCTAAAACAGTGTGGTAGATTGATCTGATATATTTTAATCAAAGCTGTAATATTCCTTAGAAAGTCTACACTCTTATGTATGCCAATTATCCATTATAACCCAGAATTCGACGAAAGATGCGTGTGGCGTGAAAATCCGGTCTACGATTACTCGGCCAAGGAGTTGAGTTAAAACGATCAGGTAGATTGATCTCATATACTTTAAATGAAGCTCAAATCTTCCTTAGACGTTCTACAGTCTCATGTATGCCAATTATCCATTATAACCCAGAATTCGACGAAGAATGAATATGTCCTGAAAATCCGGCATACGATTACTTGGCCAACGAGTAGAGCTAAAACGAAGAGATAGATTAATCTGATATATCTAAAATGAAGCCGTAATTTTCCTTAGAAGGTCTACACTCTCATGTATGCCAATGATCCATTATAACCCAAATCCACACCATAGTTGCAAGGGTCCTGGTAAACCGATCTACGATTACTTGGCCAATGAGTAGAGCTAAAACGAAGACATAGTCTAATCTGATATACCTAAAATAAAGTCGTAATTTTCCTTAAAAGGTCTACACTCTAATGTATGCCAATGATCCTTTATAACCCAAATGCACACCATAGTTGCAAGGGTCGTGAAAATCTAGTCTACGAATACTTGGCTAGAGAGTAGAGCTAATACGGTGTGGTAGATTGATCTCATATATTTAAATAAAGCTGTAATATTCCATAGAAAGTCTACACTCTCATGTATGCCAATTATCCATTATAACCCAGAATTCGACGACAGATGCGTGTGGCGTTAAAATCCGGTCTACGATTACTTGGCCAAGGAGTTGAGTTAAAACGATCAGGTAGATTGATCTCATATACTTTAAATAAAGCCGTAATTTTTCTTAGAAGGTCTACACTCTCATGTATGACAATGATCCATTATAAACCAAATCCACACCATAGTTGCAAGGGTCGTGAAAATCTAGTCTACGATTACTTGGCCAGAGAGTAGAGCTAGTACGGTCTGGTAGATTGATCTGATATATTTTAAATAAAGCTGTAATATTCCTTAGAAAGTCTACACTCTTATGTATGCCAATTATCCATTATAACCCAGAATTCGACGAAAGATGCGTGTGGCGTGAAAATCCGGTCTACGATTACTTGGCCAAGGAGTTGAGTCAAAACGATCAGGTAGATTGATCTCATATACTTTAAATAAAGCTGTAATATTCCATAGAAAGTTAACACTCTCATGTATGCCAATTATCCATTATAACCCAGAATTCGACGACAGATGCGTGTGGCATGAAAATCCGGTCTACGATTACTTGGCCGAGGAGTTGAGTTAAAACGGTCAGGTAGCTTGATCTCATATACTTTAAATAAAGCCGTAATCTTCCTTAGAAAGTCTACACTCTCATGTTTGCAAATTATCCATTATAACCCAGAATTCGACGACAGATGCGTGTGGCGTTAAAATCCGTTCTAGGATTACTTGGCGAAGGAGTTGAGTTAAAACGATCAGGTAGATTGATATCATATACTTTAAACAAAGCCGTAATTTTCCTTAGAAGGTCTACACTCTCATGTATGACAATGATCCATTATAACCCAAATCCACACCATAGTTGCAAGGGTCGTGAAAATCTAGTCTACGATTACTTGGCCAGCGAGTAGAGCTAATACGGTGTGGTAGATTGATCTCATATATTTATATAAAGCCGTAATTTTCCTTAGAAGGTCTACACTCTCATGTATGCCAATTATCCATTATAACCCAGAATTCGACGAAAGATGCGTGTGGCGTGAAAATCCGGTCTACGATTACTCGGCCAAGGAGTTGAGTTAAAACGATCAGGTAGATTGATCTCATATACTTTAAATGAAGCTCAAATCTTCCTTAGACGTTCTACAGTCTCATGTATGCCAATTATCCATTATAACCCAAATCCACACCATAGTTGCAAGGGTCCTGGTAAACCGATCTACGATTACTTGGCCAATGAGTAGAGCTAAAACGAAGACATAGTCTAATCTGATATACCTAAAATAAAGTCGTAATTTTCCTTAAAAGGTCTACACTCTAATGTATGCCAATGATCCTTTATAACCCAAATGCACACCATAGTTGCAAGGGTCGTGAAAATCTAGTCTACGAATACTTGGCCAGAGAGTAGAGCTAATACGGTGTGGTAGATTGATCTCATATATTTAAATAAAGCTGTAATATTCCATAGAAAGTTAACACTCTCATGTATGCCAATTATCCATTATAACCCAGAATTCGACGAAGAATGAATATGTCCTGAAAATCCGGCATACGATTACTTGGCCAACGAGTAGAGCTAAAACGAAGGATAGATTAATCTGATATACGTAAAATGAAGCCGTAATTTTCCTTAGAAGGTCTACACTCTCATGTATGCCAATGATCCATTATAACCCAAATCCACACCATAGTTGCAAGGGTCCTGGTAAACCGATCTACGATTACTTGGCCAATGAGTAGAGCTAAAACGAAGACATAGTCTAATCTGATATACCTAAAATAAAGTCGTAATTTTCCTTAAAAGGCCTACACTCTCATGTATGCCAATGATCCATTATAACCCAAATGCACACCATAGTTGCAAGGGTCGTGAAAATCTAGTCTACGATTACTTGGCCAGAGAGTAGAGCTAATACGGTGTGGTAGATTGATCTCATATATTTAAATAAAGCTGTAATATTCTATAGAAAGTCTACACTCTCATGTATGCCAATTATCCATTATAACCCAGAATTCGACGACAGATGCGTGTGGCGTTAAAATCCGGTCTACGATTACTTGGCCAAGGAGTTGAGTTAAAACGATCAGGTAGATTGATCTCATATACTTTAAATAAAGCCGTAATTTTTCTTAGAAGGTCTACACTCTCATGTATGACAATGATCCATTATAACCCAAATCCACACCATAGTTGCAAGGGTCGTGAAAATCTAGTCTACGATTACTTGGCCAGCGAGTAGAGCTAATACGGTGTGGTAGATTGATCTCATATATTTATATAAAGCCGTAATTTTCCTTAGAAGGTCTACACTCTCATGTATGCCAATTATCCATTATAACCCAGAATTCGATGACAGATGCGTGTGGCGTTAAAATCCGGTCTACGATTACTTGGCCAAGGAGTTGAGTCAAAACGATCAGGTAGATTGATCTCATATACTTTAAATAAAGCTGTAATATTCCATAGAAAGTTAACACTCTCATGTATGCCAATTATCCATTATAACCCAGAATTCGACGACAGATGCGTGTGGCGTTAAAATCCGGTCTACGATTACTTGGCCAAGGAGTTGAGTTAAAACGATCAGGTAGATTGATCTCATATACTTTAAATAAAGCCGTAATTTTTCTTAGAAGGTCTACACTCTCATGTATGACAATGATCCATTATAACCCAAATCCACACCATAGTTGCAAGGGTCGTGAAAATCTAGTCTACGATTACTTGGCCAGCGAGTAGAGCTATTACGGTGTGGTAGATTGATCTCATATATTTATATAAAGCCGTAATTTTCCTTAGAAGGTCTACACTCTCATGTATGACAATGATCCATTATAACCCAAATCCACACCATAGTTGCAAGGGTCGTGAAAATCTAGTCTACGATTACTTGGCCAGAGAGTAGAGCTAGTACGGTCTGGTAGATTGATCTGATATATTTTAAATAAAGCTCTAATATTCCTTAGAAAGTCTACACTCTCATGTATGCCAATTATCTATTATAACCCAGAATTCGACGAAGAATGAATATGTCCTGAAAATCCGGCATACGATTACTTGGCCAACGAGTAGAGCTAAAACGAAGAGATAGATTAATCTGATATATCTAAAATGAAGCCGTAATTTTCCTTAGAAGGTCTACACTCTCATGTATGCCAATGATCCATTATAACCCAAATCCACACCATAGTTGCAAGGGTCCTGGTAAACCGATCTACGATTACTTGGCCAATGAGTAGAGCTAAAACGAAGACATAGTCTAATCTGATATACCTAAAATAAAGTCGTAATTTTCCTTAAAAGGTCTACACTCTAATGTATGCCAATGATCCTTTATAACCCAAATGCACACCATAGTTGCAAGGGTCGTGAAAATCTAGTCTACGAATACTTGGCCAGAGAGTAGAGCTAATACGGTGTGGTAGATTGATCTCATATATTTAAATAAAGCTGTAATATTCCATAGAAAGTTAACACTCTCATGTATGCCAATTATCCATTATAACCCAGAATTCGACGAAGAATGAATATGTCCTGAAAATCCGGCATACGATTACTTGGCCAACGAGTAGAGCTAAAACGAAGGATAGATTAATCTGATATACGTAAAATGAAGCCGTAATTTTCCTTAGAAGGTCTACACTCTCATGTATGCCAATGATCCTTTATAACCCAAATGCACACCATAGTTGCAAGGGTCGTGAAAATCTAGTCTACGATTACTTGGCCAGAGAGTAGAGCTAATACGGTGTGGTAGATTGATCTCATATATTTAAATAAAGCTGTAATATTCCTTAGAAAGTCTACACTCTTATGTATGCCAATTATCCATTATAACCCAGAATTCGACGAAAGATGCGTGTGGCGTGAAAATCCGGTCTACGATTACTTGACCAAGGAGTTGAGTTAAAACGGTCAGGTAGATTGATCTCATATACTTCAAATAAAGCCGTAATCTTCCTTAGAAAGTCTACACTCTCATGTATGCCAATGATCCATTATAATCCAGAATTCGACGAAAGATGCGTGTGGCGAGAAAATCCGGTCTACGATTACTTGGCCGAGGAGTTGAGTTAAAACGGTCAGGTAGATTGATCTCATATACTTTAAATAAAGCCGTAATTTTTCTTAGAAGGTCTACACTCTCATGTATGACACTGATCCATTATAACCCAAATCCACACCATAGTTTCAAGGGTCGTGAAAATCTAGTCTACGATTACTTGGCCAGAGAGTAGAGCTAGTACGGTCTGGTACATTGATCTGATATATTTTAAATAAAGCTGTAATATTCCTTAGAAAGTCTACACTCTCATGTATGCCAATGATCCATTATAACCCAAATCCACACCATAGTTGCAAGGGTCGTGAAAATCTAGTCTACGATTACTTGGCCAGAGAGTAGAGCTAGTACGGTCTGGTAGATTGATCTGATATATTTTAAATAAAGCTGT
The DNA here is from genome assembly GCF_024137745.1 of Phymastichus coffea. NCBI lineage: Eukaryota > Metazoa > Arthropoda > Insecta > Hymenoptera > Eulophidae > Phymastichus > Phymastichus coffea. Next base: position 3,676,798 of record NW_026706823.1, read on the forward strand.
AATATTCCTTAGAAAGTCTACACTCTCATGTATGCCAATTATCCATTATGACCCAAATCCACACCATAGTTGCAAGGGTCGTGAAAATCTAGTTTACGATTACTTGGCCAGAGAGTAGAGCTAGTACGGTCTGGTAGATTGATCTGATATATTTTAATCAAAGCTGTAATATTCCTTAGAAAGTCTACACTCTTATGTATGCCAATTATCCATTATAACCCAGAATTCGACGAAAGATGCGTGTGGCGTGAAAATCCGGTCTACGATTACTTGACCAAGGAGTTGAGTTAAAACGGTCAGGTAGATTGATCTCATATACTTCAAATAAAGCCGTAATCTCCCTTAGAAAGTCTACACTCTCATGTATGCCAATGATCCATTATAATCCAGAATTCGACGAAAGATGCGTGTGGCGTGAAAATCCGGTCTACGATTACTTGGCCGAGGAGTTGAGTTAAAACGGTCAGGTAGCTTGATCTCATATACTTTAAATAAAGCCGTAATCTTCCTTAGAAAGTCTACACTCTCATGTTTGCAAATTATCCATTATAAACCAGAATTCGACGACAGATGCGTGTGGCGTTAAAATCCGTTCTAGGATTACTTGGCGAAGGAGTTGAGTTAAAACGATCAGGTAGATTGATCTCATATACTTTAAACAAAGCCGTAATTTTCCTTAGAAGGTCTACACTCTCATGTATGACAATGATCCATTATAACCCAAATCCACACCATAGTTGCAAGGGTCGTGAAAATCTAGTCTACGATTACTTGGCCAGAGAGTAGAGCTAGTACGGTCTGGTAGATTGATCTGATATATTTTAAATAAAGCTCTAATATTCCTTAGAAAGTCTACACTCTCATGTATGCCAATTATCCATTATAACCCAGAATTCGACGAAGAATGAATATGTCCTGAAAATCCGGTCTACGATTACTTGGCCAACGAGTAGAGCTAAAACGAAGAGATAGATTAATCTGATATACCTAAAATGAAGCCGTAATTTTCCTTAGAAGGTCTACACTCTCATGTATGCCAATGATCCATTATAACCCAAATCCACACCATAGTTGCAAGGGTCGTGAAAATCTAGTCTACGATTACTTGGCCAGAGAGTAGAGCTAGTACGGTCTGGTACATTGATCTGATATATTTTAAATAAAGCTGTAATATTCCTTAGAAAGTCTACACTCTCATGTATGCCAATGATCCATTATAACCCAAATCCACACCATAGTTGCAAGGGTCGTGAAAATCTAGTCTACGATTACTTGGCCAGAGAGTAGAGCTAGTACGGTCTGGTACATTGATCTGATATATTTTAAATAAAGCTGTAATATTCCTTCGAAAGTCTACACTCTCATGTATGCCAATGATCCATTATAACCCAAATCCACACCATAGTTGCAAGGGTCGTGAAAATCTAGTCTACGATTACTTGGCCAGAGAGTAGAGCTAGTACGGTCTGGTAGATTGATCTGATATATTTTAATCAAAGCTGTAATATTCCTTAGAAAGTCTACACTCTTATGTATGCCAATTATCCATTATAACCCAGAATTCGACGAAAGATGCGTGTGGCGTGAAAATCCGGTCTACGATTACATGACCAAGGAGTTGAGTTAAAACGGTCAGGTAGATTGATCTCATATACTTCAAATAAAGCCGTAATCTTCCTTAGAAAGTCTACACTCTCATGTATGCCAATGATCCATTATAATCCAGAATTCGACGAAAGATGCGTGTGGCGTGAAAATCCGGTCTACTATTACTTGGCCGAGGAGTTGAGTTAAAACGGTCAGGTAGCTTGATCTCATATACTTTAAATAAAGCCGTAATCTTCCTTAGAAAGTCTACACTCTCATGTTTGCAAATTATCCATTATAACCCAGAATTCGACGACAGATGCGTGTGGCGTTAAAATCCGTTCTAGGATTACTTGGCGAAGGAGTTGAGTTAAAACGATCAGGTAGATTGATCTCATATACTTTAAACAAAGCCGTAATTTTCCTTAGAAGGTCTACACTCTCATGTATTCCAATAATCGATTATAACCCAAATCCACACCATAGTTGCAAGGATCGTGAAAATCTAGTCCACGATTACTTGGCCAGAGAGTAGAGCTAGTACGGTCTGGTAGATTGATCTGATATATTTTAATCAAAGCTGTAATATTCCTTAGAAAGTCTACACTGTTATGTATGCCAATTATCCATTATAACCCAGAATTCGACGAAAGATGCGTGTGGCGTGAAAATCCGGTCTACGATTACTCGGCCAAGGAGTTGAGTTAAAACGGTCAGGTAGATTGATCTCATATACTTTAAATGAAGCTGAAATCTTCCTTAGACGTTCTACAGTCTCATGTATGCCAATTATCCATTATAACCCAGTATTCGACGAAGAATGAATATGTCCTGAAAATCCGGCATACGATTACTTGGCCAACGAGTAGAGCTAAAACGAAGAGATAGATTAATCTGATATATCTAAAATGAAGCCGTAATTTTCCTTAGAAGGTCTACACTCTCATGTATGTCAATGATCCATTATAACCCAAATCCACACCATAGTTGCAAGGGTCCTGGTAAACCGATCTACGATTACTTGGCCAAGGAGTTGAGTTAAAACGATCAGGTAGATTGATCTCATATACTTTAAATAAAGCCGTAATTTTTCTTAGAAGGTCTACACTCTCATGTATGACAATGATCCATTATAACCCAAATCCACACCATAGTTGCAAGGGTCGTGAAAATCTAGTCTACGATTACTTGGCCAGCGAGTAGAGCTAATACGGTGTGGTAGATTGATCTCATATATTTATATAAAGCCGTAATTTTCCTTAGAAGGTCTACACTCTCATGTATGCCAATTATCCATTATAACCCAGAATTCGACGAAAGATGCGTGTGGCGTGAAAATCCGGTCTACGATTACTTGACCAAGGAGTTGAGTTAAAACGGTCAGGTAGATTGATCTCATATACTTCAAATAAAGCCGTAATCTTCCTTAGAAAGTCTACACTCTCATGTATGCCAATGATCCATTATAATCCAGAATTCGACGAAAGATGCGTGTGGCGTGAAAATCCGGTCTACGATTACTTGGCCGAGGAGTTGAGTTAAAACGGTCAGGTAGATTGATCTCATATACTTTAAATAAAGCCGTAATTTTTCTTAGAAGGTCTACACTCTCATGTATGACACTGATCCATTATAACCCAAATCCACACCATAGTTTCAAGGGTCGTGAAAATCTAGTCTACGATTACTTGGCCAGAGAGTAGAGCTAGTACGGTCTGGTACATTGATCTGATATATTTTAAATAAAGCTGTAATATTCCTTAGAAAGTCTACACTCTCATGTATGCCAATGATCCATTATAACCCAAATCCACACCATAGTTGCAAGGGTCGTGAAAATCTAGTCTACGATTACTTGGCCAGAGAGTAGAGCTAGTACGGTCTGGTAGATTGATCTGATATATTTTAAATAAAGCTGTAATATTCCTTAGAAAGTCTACACTCTCATGTATGCCAATTATCCATTATGACCCAAATCCACACCATAGTTGCAAGGGTCGTGAAAATCTAGTTTACGATTACTTGGCCAGAGAGTAGAGCTAGTACGGTCTGGTAGATTGATCTGATATATTTTAATCAAAGCTGTAATATTCCTTAGAAAGTCTACACTCTTATGTATGCCAATTATCCATTATAACCCAGAATTCGACGAAAGATGCGTGTGGCGTGAAAATCCGGTCTACGATTACTTGACCAAGGAGTTGAGTTAAAACGGTCAGGTAGATTGATCTCATATACTTCAAATAAAGCCGTAATCTCCCTTAGAAAGTCTACACTCTCATGTATGCCAATGATCCATTATAATCCAGAATTCGACGAAAGATGCGTGTGGCGTGAAAATCCGGTCTACGATTACTTGGCCGAGGAGTTGAGTTAAAACGGTCAGGTAGCTTGATCTCATATACTTTAAATAAAGCCGTAATCTTCCTTAGAAAGTCTACACTCTCATGTTTGCAAATTATCCATTATAAACCAGAATTCGACGACAGATGCGTGTGGCGTTAAAATCCGTTCTAGGATTACTTGGCGAAGGAGTTGAGTTAAAACGATCAGGTAGATTGATCTCATATACTTTAAACAAAGCCGTAATTTTCCTTAGAAGGTCTACACTCTCATGTATGACAATGATCCATTATAACCCAAATCCACACCATAGTTGCAAGGGTCGTGAAAATCTAGTCTACGATTACTTGGCCAGAGAGTAGAGCTAGTACGGTCTGGTAGATTGATCTGATATATTTTAAATAAAGCTCTAATATTCCTTAGAAAGTCTACACTCTCATGTATGCCAATTATCCATTATAACCCAGAATTCGACGAAGAATGAATATGTCCTGAAAATCCGGTCTACGATTACTTGGCCAACGAGTAGAGCTAAAACGAAGAGATAGATTAATCTGATATACCTAAAATGAAGCCGTAATTTTCCTTAGAAGGTCTACACTCTCATGTATGCCAATGATCCATTATAACCCAAATCCACACCATAGTTGCAAGGGTCGTGAAAATCTAGTCTACGATTACTTGGCCAGAGAGTAGAGCTAGTACGGTCTGGTACATTGATCTGATATATTTTAAATAAAGCTGTAATATTCCTTAGAAAGTCTACACTCTCATGTATGCCAATGATCCATTATAACCCAAATCCACACCATAGTTGCAAGGGTCGTGAAAATCTAGTCTACGATTACTTGGCCAGAGAGTAGAGCTAGTACGGTCTGGTACATTGATCTGATATATTTTAAATAAAGCTGTAATATTCCTTAGAAAGTCTACACTCTCATGTATGCCAATGATCCATTATAACCCAAATCCACACCATAGTTGCAAGGGTCGTGAAAATTTAGTCTACGATTACTTGGCCAGAGAGTAGAGCTAGTACGGTCTGGTAGATTGATCTGATATATTTTAATCAAAGCTGTAATATTCCTTAGAAAGTCTACACTCTTATGTATGCCAATTATCCATTATAACCCAGAATTCGACGAAAGATGCGTGTGGCGTGAAAATCCGGTCTACGATTACATGACCAAGGAGTTGAGTTAAAACGGTCAGGTAGATTGATCTCATATACTTCAAATAAAGCCGTAATCTTCCTTAGAAAGTCTACACTCTCATGTATGCCAATGATCCATTATAATCCAGAATTCGACGAAAGATGCGTGTGGCGTGAAAATCCGGTCTACTATTACTTGGCCGAGGAGTTGAGTTAAAACGGTCAGGTAGCTTGATCTCATATACTTTAAATAAAGCCGTAATCTTCCTTAGAAAGTCTACACTCTCATGTTTGCAAATTATCCATTATAACCCAGAATTCGACGACAGATGCGTGTGGCGTTAAAATCCGTTCTAGGATTACTTGGCGAAGGAGTTGAGTTAAAACGATCAGGTAGATTGATCTCATATACTTTAAACAAAGCCGTAATTTTCCTTAGAAGGTCTACACTCTCATGTATTCCAATAATCGATTATAACCCAAATCCACACCATAGTTGCAAGGATCGTGAAAATCTAGTCCACGATTACTTGGCCAGAGAGTAGAGCTAGTACGGTCTGGTAGATTGATCTGATATATTTTAATCAAAGCTGTAATATTCCTTAGAAAGTCTACACTGTTATGTATGCCAATTATCCATTATAACCCAGAATTCGACGAAAGATGCGTGTGGCGTGAAAATCCGGTCTACGATTACTCGGCCAAGGAGTTGAGTTAAAACGGTCAGGTAGATTGATCTCATATACTTTAAATGAAGCTGAAATCTTCCTTAGACGTTCTACAGTCTCATGTATGCCAATTATCCATTATAACCCAGGATTCGACGAAGAATGAATATGTCCTGAAAATCCGGCATACGATTACTTGGCCAACGAGTAGAGCTAAAACGAAGAGATAGATTAATCTGATATATCTAAAATGAAGCCGTAATTTTCCTTAGAAGGTCTACACTCTCATGTATGTCAATGATCCATTATAACCCAAATCCACACCATAGTTGCAAGGGTCCTGGTAAACCGATCTACGATTACTTGGCCAATGAGTAGAGCTAAAACGAAGACATAGTCTAATCTGATATACCTAAAATAAAGTCGTAATTTTCCTTAAAAGGTCTACACTCTCATGTATGCCAATGATCCATTATAACCCAAATGCACACCATAGTTGCAAGGGTCGTGAAAATCTAGTCTACGAATACTTGGCCAGAGAGTAGAGCTAATACGGTGTGGTAGATTGATCTCATATATTTAAATAAAGCTGTAATATTCCATAGAAAGTTAACACTCTCATGTATGCCAATTATCCATTATAACCCAGAATTCGACGACAGATGCGTGTGGCGTTAAAATCCGGTCTACGATTACTTGGCCAAGGAGTTGAGTTAAAACGATCAGGTAGATTGATCTCATATACTTTAAATAAAGCCGTAATTTTTCTTAGAAGGTCTACACTCTCATGTATGACAATGATCCATTATAACCCAAATCCACACCATAGTTGCAAGGGTCGTGAAAATCTAGTCTACGATTACTTGGCCAGCGAGTAGAGCTAATACGGTGTGGTAGATTGATCTCATATATTTATATAAAGCCGTAATTTTCCTTAGAAGGTCTACACTCTCATGTATGCCAATTATCCATTATAACCCAGAATTCGACGACAGATGCGTGTGGCGTTAAAATCCGGTCTACGATTACTTGGCCAAGGAGTTGAGTCAAAACGATCAGGTAGATTGATCTCATATACTTTAAATAAAGCTGTAATATTCCATAGAAAGTTAACACTCTCATGTATGCCAATTATCCATTATAACCCAGAATTCGACGACAGATGCGTGTGGCGTTAAAATCCGGTCTACGATTACTTGGCGAAGGAGTTGAGTTAAAACGATCAGGTAGATTGATCTCATATACTTTAAACAAAGCCGTAATTTTCCTTAGAAGGTCTACACTCTCATGTATGACAATGATCCATTATAACCCAAATCCACACCATAGTTGCAAGGGTCGTGAAAATCTAGTCTACGATTACTTGGCCAGAGAGTAGAGCTAGTACGGTCTGGTAGATTGATCTGATATATTTTAAATAAAGCTCTAATATTCCTTAGAAAGTCTACACTCTCATGTATGCCAATTATCCATTATAACCCAGAATTCGACGAAGAATGAATATGTCCTGAAAATCCGGTCTACGATTACTTGGCCAACGAGTAGAGCTAAAACGAAGAGATAGATTAATCTGATATACCTAAAATGAAGCCGTAATTTTCCTTAGAAGGTCTACACTCTCATGTATGCCAATGATCCATTATAACCCAAATCCACACCATAGTTGCAAGGGTCCTGGTAAACCGATCTACGATTACTTGGCCAATGAGTAGAGTTAAAACGAAGACATAGTCTAATCTGATATACCTAAAATGAAGTCGTAATTTTCCTTAGAAGGTCTACACTCTCATGTATGCCAATGATCCATTATAACCCAAATCCACACCATAGTTGCAAGGGTCGTGAAAATCCGGTCTACGAATACTTGGCCAGAGAGTAGAGCTAGTACGGTCTGGTAGATTGATCTGATATATTTTAAAAAAAGCTGTAATATCGCTTAGAAAGTCTACACTCTCATGTTTGCAAATTATCCATTATAACCCAGAATTCGACGACAGATGCGTGTGGCGTTAAAATCCGGTCTACGATTACTTGACCAAGGAGTAGAGCTAAAACGAAGAGATAGATTAATCTGATATACCTAAAATGAAGCCGTAATTTTCTTTAGAAGGTCTACACTCTCATGTATGCCAATAATCCATTATAACCCAAATCCACACCATAGTTGCAAGGGTCCTGGTAAACCGATCTACGATTACTTGGCAAGCGAGTAAAGCTAAAACAGTGTGGTAGATTGATCTGATATATTTTAAATAAAGCTGTAATATTCCTTAGAAAGTCTACACTCTCATGTATGCCAATTATCCATTATGACCCAAATCCACGCCATAGTTGCAAGGATCCTGAAAATCTAGTCCACGATTACTTGGCCAGAGAGTAGAGCTAGTACGGTCTGGTAGATTGATCTGATATATTTTAATCAAAGCTGTAATATTCCTTAGAAAGTCTACACTCTTATGTATGCCAATTATCCATTATAACCCAGAATTCGACGAAAGATGCGTGTGGCGTGAAAATCCGGTCTACGATTACTCGGCCAAGGAGTTGAGTTAAAACGATCAGGTAGATTGATCTCATATACTTTAAATGAAGCTCAAATCTTCCTTAGACGTTCTACAGTCTCATGTATGCCAATTATCCATTATAACCCAGAATTCGACGAAGAATGAATATGTCCTGAAAATCCGGCATACGATTACTTGGCCAACGAGTAGAGCTAAAACGAAGAGATAGATTAATCTGATATATCTAAAATGAAGCCGTAATTTTCCTTAGAAGGTCTACACTCTCATGTATGCCAATGATCCATTATAACCCAAATCCACACCATAGTTGCAAGGGTCCTGGTAAACCGATCTACGATTACTTGGCCAATGAGTAGAGCTAAAACGAAGACATAGTCTAATCTGATATACCTAAAATAAAGTCGTAATTTTCCTTAAAAGGTCTACACTCTAATGTATGCCAATGATCCTTTATAACCCAAATGCACACCATAGTTGCAAGGGTCGTGAAAATCTAGTCTACGAATACTTGGCCAGAGAGTAGAGCTAATACGGTGTGGTAGATTGATCTCATATATTTAAATAAAGCTGTAATATTCCATAGAAAGTTAACACTCTCATGTATGCCAATTATCCATTATAACCCAGAATACGACGAAGAATGAATATGTCCTGAAAATCCGGCATACGATTACTTGGCCAACGAGTAGAGCTAAAACGAAGGATAGATTAATCTGATATACGTAAAATGAAGCCGTAATTTTCCTTAGAAGGTCTACACTCTCATGTATGCCAATGATCCATTATAACCCAAATCCACACCATAGTTGCAAGGGTCCTGGTAAACCGATCTACGATTACTTGGCCAATGAGTAGAGCTAAAACGAAGACATAGTCTAATCTGATATACCTAAAATAAAGTCGTAATTTTCCTTAAAAGGCCTACACTCTCATGTATGCCAATGATCCATTATAACCCAAATGCACACCATAGTTGCAAGGGTCGTGAAAATCTAGTCTACGATTACTTGGCCAGAGAGTAGAGCTAATACGGTGTGGTAGATTGATCTCATATATTTAAATAAAGCTGTAATATTCCATAGAAAGTCTACACTCTCATGTATGCCAATTATCCATTATAACCCAGAATTCGACGACAGATGCGTGTGGCGTTAAAATCCGGTCTACGATTACTTGGCCAAGGAGTTGAGTTAAAACGATCAGGTAGATTGATCTCATATATTTTAAATAAAGCCGTAATTTTTCTTAGAAGGTCTACACTCTCATGTATGACAATGATCCATTATAACCCAAATCCACACCATAGTTGCAAGGGTCGTGAAAATCTAGTCTACGATTACTTGGCCAGAGAGTAGAGCTAGTACGGTCTGGTAGATTGATCTGATATATTTTAAATAAAGCTCTAATATTCCTTAGAAAGTCTACACTCTCATGTATGCCAATTATCCATTATAACCCAGAATTCGACGACAGATGCGTGTGGCATGAAAATCCGGTCTACGATTACTTGGCCGAGGAGTTGAGTTAAAACGGTCAGGTAGCTTGATCTCATATACTTTAAATAAAGCCGTAATCTTCCTTAGAAAGTCTACACTCTCATGTTTGCAAATTATCCATTATAACCCAGAATTCGACGACAGATGCGTGTGGCGTTAAAATCCGTTCTAGGATTACTTGGCGAAGGAGTTGAGTTAAAACGATCAGGTAGATTGATCTCATATACTTTAAACAAAGCCGTAATTTTCCTTAGAAGGTCTACACTCTCATGTATGCCAATGATCCATTATAACCCAAATCCACACCATAGTTGCAAGGGTCCTGGTAAACCGATCTACGATTACTTGGCCAATGAGTAGAGCTAAAACGAAGACATAGTCTAATCTGATATACCTAAAATAAAGTCGTAATTTTCCTTAAAAGGCCTACACTCTCATGTATGCCAATGATCCATTATAACCCAAATGCACACCATAGTTGCAAGGGTCGTGAAAATCTAGTCTACGATTACTTGGCCAGAGAGTAGAGCTAATACGGTGTGGTAGATTGATCTCATATATTTAAATAAAGCTGTAATATTCTATAGAAAGTCTACACTCTCATGTATGCCAATTATCCATTATAACCCAGAATTCGACGACAGATGCGTGTGGCGTTAAAATCCGGTCTACGATTACTTGGCCAAGGAGTTGAGTTAAAACGATCAGGTAGATTGATCTCATATACTTTAAATAAAGCCGTAATTTTTCTTAGAAGGTCTACACTCTCATGTATGACAATGATCCATTATAACCCAAATCCACACCATAGTTGCAAGGGTCGTGAAAATCTAGTCTACGATTACTTGGCCAGCGAGTAGAGCTAATACGGTGTGGTAGATTGATCTCATATATTTATATAAAGCCGTAATTTTCCTTAGAAGGTCTACACTCTCATGTATGCCAATTATCCATTATAACCCAGAATTCGATGACAGATGCGTGTGGCGTTAAAATCCGGTCTACGATTACTTGGCCAAGGAGTTGAGTCAAAACGATCAGGTAGATTGATCTCATATACTTTAAATAAAGCTGTAATATTCCATAGAAAGTTAACACTCTCATGTATGCCAATTATCCATTATAACCCAGAATTCGACGACAGATGCGTGTGGCGTTAAAATCCGGTCTACGATTACTTGGCCAAGGAGTTGAGTTAAAACGATCAGGTAGATTGATCTCATATACTTTAAATAAAGCCGTAATTTTTCTTAGAAGGTCTACACTCTCATGTATGACAATGATCCATTATAACCCAAATCCACACCATAGTTGCAAGGGTCGTGAAAATCTAGTCTACGATTACTTGGCCAGCGAGTAGAGCTAATACGGTGTGGTAGATTGATCTCATATATTTATATAAAGCCGTAATTTTCCTTAGAAGGTCTACACTCTCATGTATGACAATGATCCATTATAACCCAAATCCACACCATAGTTGCAAGGGTCGTGAAAATCTAGTCTACGATTACTTGGCCAGAGAGTAGAGCTAGTACGGTCTGGTAGATTGATCTGATATATTTTAAATAAAGCTCTAATATTCCTTAGAAAGTCTACACTCTCATGTATGCCAATTATCTATTATAACCCAGAATTCGACGAAGAATGAATATGTCCTGAAAATCCGGCATACGATTACTTGGCCAACGAGTAGAGCTAAAACGAAGAGATAGATTAATCTGATATATCTAAAATGAAGCCGTAATTTTCCTTAGAAGGTCTACACTCTCATGTATGCCAATGATCCATTATAACCCAAATCCACACCATAGTTGCAAGGGTCCTGGTAAACCGATCTACGATTACTTGGCCAATGAGTAGAGCTAAAACGAAGACATAGTCTAATCTGATATACCTAAAATAAAGTCGTAATTTTCCTTAAAAGGTCTACACTCTAATGTATGCCAATGATCCTTTATAACCCAAATGCACACCATAGTTGCAAGGGTCGTGAAAATCTAGTCTACGAATACTTGGCCAGAGAGTAGAGCTAATACGGTGTGGTAGATTGATCTCATATATTTAAATAAAGCTGTAATATTCCATAGAAAGTTAACACTCTCATGTATGCCAATTATCCATTATAACCCAGAATTCGACGAAGAATGAATATGTCCTGAAAATCCGGCATACGATTACTTGGCCAACGAGTAGAGCTAAAACGAAGGATAGATTAATCTGATATACGTAAAATGAAGCCGTAATTTTCCTTAGAAGGTCTACACTCTCATGTATGCCAATGATCCTTTATAACCCAAATGCACACCATAGTTGCAAGGGTCGTGAAAATCTAGTCTACGATTACTTGGCCAGAGAGTAGAGCTAATACGGTGTGGTAGATTGATCTCATATATTTAAATAAAGCTGTAATATTCCTTAGAAAGTCTACACTCTTATGTATGCCAATTATCCATTATAACCCAGAATTCGACGAAAGATGCGTGTGGCGTGAAAATCCGGTCTACGATTACTTGACCAAGGAGTTGAGTTAAAACGGTCAGGTAGATTGATCTCATATACTTCAAATAAAGCCGTAATCTTCCTTAGAAAGTCTACACTCTCATGTATGCCAATGATCCATTATAATCCAGAATTCGACGAAAGATGCGTGTGGCGTGAAAATCCGGTCTACGATTACTTGGCCGAGGAGTTGAGTTAAAACGGTCAGGTAGATTGATCTCATATACTTTAAATAAAGCCGTAATTTTTCTTAGAAGGTCTACACTCTCATGTATGACACTGATCCATTATAACCCAAATCCACACCATAGTTTCAAGGGTCGTGAAAATCTAGTCTACGATTACTTGGCCAGAGAGTAGAGCTAGTACGGTCTGGTACATTGATCTGATATATTTTAAATAAAGCTGTAATATTCCTTAGAAAGTCTACACTCTCATGTATGCCAATGATCCATTATAACCCAAATCCACACCATAGTTGCAAGGGTCGTGAAAATCTAGTCTACGATTACTTGGCCAGAGAGTAGAGCTAGTACGGTCTGGTAGATTGATCTGATATATTTTAAATAAAGCTGTAATATTCCTTAGAAAGTCTACACTCTCATGTATGCCAATTATCCATTATGACCCAAATCCACACCATAGTTGCAAGGGTCGTGAAAATCTAGTTTACGATTACTTGGCCAGAGAGTAGAGCTAGTACGGTCTGGTAGATTGATCTGATATATTTTAATCAAAGCTGTAATATTCCTTAGAAAGTCTACACTCTTATGTATGCCAATTATCCATTATAACCCAGAATTCGACGAAAGATGCGTGTGGCGTGAAAATCCGGTCTACGATTACTTGACCAAGGAGTTGAGTTAAAACGGTCAGGTAGATTGATCTCATATACTTCAAATAAAGCCGTAATCTCCCTTAGAAAGTCTACACTCTCATGTATGCCAATGATCCATTATAATCCAGAATTCGACGAAAGATGCGTGTGGCGTGAAAATCCGGTCTACGATTACTTGGCCGAGGAGTTGAGTTAAAACGGTCAGGTAGCTTGATCTCATATACTTTAAATAAAGCCGTAATCTTCCTTAGAAAGTCTACACTCTCATGTTTGCAAATTATCCATTATAAACCAGAATTCGACGACAGATGCGTGTGGCGTTAAAATCCGTTCTAGGATTACTTGGCGAAGGAGTTGAGTTAAAACGATCAGGTAGATTGATCTCATATACTTTAAACAAAGCCGTAATTTTCCTTAGAAGGTCTACACTCTCATGTATGACAATGATCCATTATAACCCAAATCCACACCATAGTTGCAAGGGTCGTGAAAATCTAGTCTACGATTACTTGGCCAGAGAGTAGAGCTAGTACGGTCTGGTAGATTGATCTGATATATTTTAAATAAAGCTCTAATATTCCTTAGAAAGTCTACACTCTCATGTATGCCAATTATCCATTATAACCCAGAATTCGACGAAGAATGAATATGTCCTGAAAATCCGGTCTACGATTACTTGGCCAACGAGTAGAGCTAAAACGAAGAGATAGATTAATCTGATATACCTAAAATGAAGCCGTAATTTTCCTTAGAAGGTCTACACTCTCATGTATGCCAATGATCCATTATAACCCAAATCCACACCATAGTTGCAAGGGTCGTGAAAATCTAGTCTACGATTACTTGGCCAGAGAGTAGAGCTAGTACGGTCTGGTACATTGATCTGATATATTTTAAATAAAGCTGTAATATTCCTTAGAAAGTCTACACTCTCATGTATGCCAATGATCCATTATAACCCAAATCCACACCATAGTTGCAAGGGTCGTGAAAATCTAGTCTACGATTACTTGGCCAGAGAGTAGAGCTAGTACGGTCTGGTACATTGATCTGATATATTTTAAATAAAGCTGTAATATTCCTTAGAAAGTCTACACTCTCATGTATGCCAATGATCCATTATAACCCAAATCCACACCATAGTTGCAAGGGTCGTGAAAATCTAGTCTACGATTACTTGGCCAGAGAGTAGAGCTAGTACGGTCTGGTAGATTGATCTGATATATTTTAATCAAAGCTGTAATATTCCTTAGAAAGTCTACACTCTTATGTATGCCAATTATCCATTATAACCCAGAATTCGACGAAAGATGCGTGTGGCGTGAAAATCCGGTCTACGATTACATGACCAAGGAGTTGAGTTAAAACGGTCAGGTAGATTGATCTCATATACTTCAAATAAAGCCGTAATCTTCCTTAGAAAGTCTACACTCTCATGTATGCCAATGATCCATTATAATCCAGAATTCGACGAAAGATGCGTGTGGCGTGAAAATCCGGTCTACTATTACTTGGCCGAGGAGTTGAGTTAAAACGGTCAGGTAGCTTGATCTCATATACTTTAAATAAAGCCGTAATCTTCCTTAGAAAGTCTACACTCTCATGTTTGCAAATTATCCATTATAACCCAGAATTCGACGACAGATGCGTGTGGCGTTAAAATCCGTTCTAGGATTACTTGGCGAAGGAGTTGAGTTAAAACGATCAGGTAGATTGATCTCATATACTTTAAACAAAGCCGTAATTTTCCTTAGAAGGTCTACACTCTCATGTATTCCAATAATCGATTATAACCCAAATCCACACCATAGTTGCAAGGATCGTGAAAATCTAGTCCACGATTACTTGGCCAGAGAGTAGAGCTAGTACGGTCTGGTAGATTGATCTGATATATTTTAATCAAAGCTGTAATATTCCTTAGAAAGTCTACACTGTTATGTATGCCAATTATCCATTATAACCCAGAATTCGACGAAAGATGCGTGTGGCGTGAAAATCCGGTCTACGATTACTCGGCCAAGGAGTTGAGTTAAAACGGTCAGGTAGATTGATCTCATATACTTTAAATGAAGCTGAAATCTTCCTTAGACGTTCTACAGTCTCATGTATGCCAATTATCCATTATAACCCAGGATTCGACGAAGAATGAATATGTCCTGAAAATCCGGCATACGATTACTTGGCCAACGAGTAGAGCTAAAACGAAGAGATAGATTAATCTGATATATCTAAAATGAAGCCGTAATTTTCCTTAGAAGGTCTACACTCTCATGTATGTCAATGATCCATTATAACCCAAATCCACACCATAGTTGCAAGGGTCCTGGTAAACCGATCTACGATTACTTGGCCAAGGAGTTGAGTTAAAACGATCAGGTAGATTGATCTCATATACTTTAAATAAAGCCGTAATTTTTCTTAGAAGGTCTACACTCTCATGTATGACAATGATCCATTATAACCCAAATCCACACCATAGTTGCAAGGGTCGTGAAAATCTAGTCTACGATTACTTGGCCAGCGAGTAGAGCTAATACGGTGTGGTAGATTGATCTCATATATTTATATAAAGCCGTAATTTTCCTTAGAAGGTCTACACTCTCATGTATGCCAATTATCCATTATAACCCAGAATTCGACGAAAGATGCGTGTGGCGTGAAAATCCGGTCTACGATTACTTGACCAAGGAGTTGAGTTAAAACGGTCAGGTAGATTGATCTCATATACTTCAAATAAAGCCGTAATCTTCCTTAGAAAGTCTACACTCTCATGTATGCCAATGATCCATTATAATCCAGAATTCGACGAAAGATGCGTGTGGCGTGAAAATCCGGTCTACGATTACTTGGCCGAGGAGTTGAGTTAAAACGGTCAGGTAGATTGATCTCATATACTTTAAATAAAGCCGTAATTTTTCTTAGAAGGTCTACACTCTCATGTATGACACTGATCCATTATAACCCAAATCCACACCATAGTTTCAAGGGTCGTGAAAATCTAGTCTACGATTACTTGGCCAGAGAGTAGAGCTAGTACGGTCTGGTACATTGATCTGATATATTTTAAATAAAGCTGTAATATTCCTTAGAAAGTCTACACTCTCATGTATGCCAATTATCCATTATGACCCAAATCCACACCATAGTTGCAAGGGTCGTGAAAATCTAGTTTACGATTACTTGGCCAGAGAGTAGAGCTAGTACGGTCTGGTAGATTGATCTGATATATTTTAATCAAAGCTGTAATATTCCTTAGAAAGTCTACACTCTTATGTATGCCAATTATCCATTATAACCCAGAATTCGACGAAAGATGCGTGTGGCGTGAAAATCCGGTCTACGATTACTTGACCAAGGAGTTGAGTTAAAACGGTCAGGTAGATTGATCTCATATACTTCAAATAAAGCCGTAATCTCCCTTAGAAAGTCTACACTCTCATGTATGCCAATGATCCATTATAATCCAGAATTCGACGAAAGATGCGTGTGGCGTGAAAATCCGGTCTACGATTACTTGGCCGAG
Organism: Phymastichus coffea; assembly: GCF_024137745.1. Taxonomy (NCBI): domain Eukaryota; kingdom Metazoa; phylum Arthropoda; class Insecta; order Hymenoptera; family Eulophidae; genus Phymastichus; species Phymastichus coffea. Next base: position 3,693,430 of record NW_026706823.1, read on the forward strand.
GAGTTGAGTTAAAACGGTCAGGTAGCTTGATCTCATATACTTTAAATAAAGCCGTAATCTTCCTTAGAAAGTCTACACTCTCATGTTTGCAAATTATCCATTATAAACCAGAATTCGACGACAGATGCGTGTGGCGTTAAAATCCGTTCTAGGATTACTTGGCGAAGGAGTTGAGTTAAAACGATCAGGTAGATTGATCTCATATACTTTAAACAAAGCCGTAATTTTCCTTAGAAGGTCTACACTCTCATGTATGACAATGATCCATTATAACCCAAATCCACACCATAGTTGCAAGGGTCGTGAAAATCTAGTCTACGATTACTTGGCCAGAGAGTAGAGCTAGTACGGTCTGGTAGATTGATCTGATATATTTTAAATAAAGCTCTAATATTCCTTAGAAAGTCTACACTCTCATGTATGCCAATTATCCATTATAACCCAGAATTCGACGAAGAATGAATATGTCCTGAAAATCCGGTCTACGATTACTTGGCCAACGAGTAGAGCTAAAACGAAGAGATAGATTAATCTGATATACCTAAAATGAAGCCGTAATTTTCCTTAGAAGGTCTACACTCTCATGTATGCCAATGATCCATTATAACCCAAATCCACACCATAGTTGCAAGGGTCGTGAAAATCTAGTCTACGATTACTTGGCCAGAGAGTAGAGCTAGTACGGTCTGGTACATTGATCTGATATATTTTAAATAAAGCTGTAATATTCCTTAGAAAGTCTACACTCTCATGTATGCCAATGATCCATTATAACCCAAATCCACACCATAGTTGCAAGGGTCGTGAAAATCTAGTCTACGATTACTTGGCCAGAGAGTAGAGCTAGTACGGTCTGGTACATTGATCTGATATATTTTAAATAAAGCTGTAATATTCCTTAGAAAGTCTACACTCTCATGTATGCCAATGATCCATTATAACCCAAATCCACACCATAGTTGCAAGGGTCGTGAAAATTTAGTCTACGATTACTTGGCCAGAGAGTAGAGCTAGTACGGTCTGGTAGATTGATCTGATATATTTTAATCAAAGCTGTAATATTCCTTAGAAAGTCTACACTCTTATGTATGCCAATTATCCATTATAACCCAGAATTCGACGAAAGATGCGTGTGGCGTGAAAATCCGGTCTACGATTACATGACCAAGGAGTTGAGTTAAAACGGTCAGGTAGATTGATCTCATATACTTCAAATAAAGCCGTAATCTTCCTTAGAAAGTCTACACTCTCATGTATGCCAATGATCCATTATAATCCAGAATTCGACGAAAGATGCGTGTGGCGTGAAAATCCGGTCTACTATTACTTGGCCGAGGAGTTGAGTTAAAACGGTCAGGTAGCTTGATCTCATATACTTTAAATAAAGCCGTAATCTTCCTTAGAAAGTCTACACTCTCATGTTTGCAAATTATCCATTATAACCCAGAATTCGACGACAGATGCGTGTGGCGTTAAAATCCGTTCTAGGATTACTTGGCGAAGGAGTTGAGTTAAAACGATCAGGTAGATTGATCTCATATACTTTAAACAAAGCCGTAATTTTCCTTAGAAGGTCTACACTCTCATGTATTCCAATAATCGATTATAACCCAAATCCACACCATAGTTGCAAGGATCGTGAAAATCTAGTCCACGATTACTTGGCCAGAGAGTAGAGCTAGTACGGTCTGGTAGATTGATCTGATATATTTTAATCAAAGCTGTAATATTCCTTAGAAAGTCTACACTGTTATGTATGCCAATTATCCATTATAACCCAGAATTCGACGAAAGATGCGTGTGGCGTGAAAATCCGGTCTACGATTACTCGGCCAAGGAGTTGAGTTAAAACGGTCAGGTAGATTGATCTCATATACTTTAAATGAAGCTGAAATCTTCCTTAGACGTTCTACAGTCTCATGTATGCCAATTATCCATTATAACCCAGGATTCGACGAAGAATGAATATGTCCTGAAAATCCGGCATACGATTACTTGGCCAACGAGTAGAGCTAAAACGAAGAGATAGATTAATCTGATATATCTAAAATGAAGCCGTAATTTTCCTTAGAAGGTCTACACTCTCATGTATGTCAATGATCCATTATAACCCAAATCCACACCATAGTTGCAAGGGTCCTGGTAAACCGATCTACGATTACTTGGCCAATGAGTAGAGCTAAAACGAAGACATAGTCTAATCTGATATACCTAAAATAAAGTCGTAATTTTCCTTAAAAGGTCTACACTCTCATGTATGCCAATGATCCATTATAACCCAAATGCACACCATAGTTGCAAGGGTCGTGAAAATCTAGTCTACGAATACTTGGCCAGAGAGTAGAGCTAATACGGTGTGGTAGATTGATCTCATATATTTAAATAAAGCTGTAATATTCCATAGAAAGTTAACACTCTCATGTATGCCAATTATCTATTATAACCCAGAATTCGACGACAGATGCGTGTGGCGTTAAAATCCGGTCTACGATTACTTGGCCAAGGAGTTGAGTTAAAACGATCAGGTAGATTGATCTCATATACTTTAAATAAAGCCGTAATTTTTCTTAGAAGGTCTACACTCTCATGTATGACAATGATCCATTATAACCCAAATCCACACCATAGTTGCAAGGGTCGTGAAAATCTAGTCTACGATTACTTGGCCAGCGAGTAGAGCTAATACGGTGTGGTAGATTGATCTCATATATTTATATAAAGCCGTAATTTTCCTTAGAAGGTCTACACTCTCATGTATGCCAATTATCCATTATAACCCAGAATTCGACGACAGATGCGTGTGGCGTTAAAATCCGGTCTACGATTACTTGGCCAAGGAGTTGAGTCAAAACGATCAGGTAGATTGATCTCATATACTTTAAATAAAGCTGTAATATTCCATAGAAAGTTAACACTCTCATGTATGCCAATTATCCATTATAACCCAGAATTCGACGACAGATGCGTGTGGCGTTAAAATCCGGTCTACGATTACTTGGCGAAGGAGTTGAGTTAAAACGATCAGGTAGATTGATCTCATATACTTTAAACAAAGCCGTAATTTTCCTTAGAAGGTCTACACTCTCATGTATGACAATGATCCATTATAACCCAAATCCACACCATAGTTGCAAGGGTCGTGAAAATCTAGTCTACGATTACTTGGCCAGAGAGTAGAGCTAGTACGGTCTGGTAGATTGATCTGATATATTTTAAATAAAGCTCTAATATTCCTTAGAAAGTCTACACTCTCATGTATGCCAATTATCCATTATAACCCAGAATTCGACGAAGAATGAATATGTCCTGAAAATCCGGTCTACGATTACTTGGCCAACGAGTAGAGCTAAAACGAAGAGATAGATTAATCTGATATACCTAAAATGAAGCCGTAATTTTCCTTAGAAGGTCTACACTCTCATGTATGCCAATGATCCATTATAACCCAAATCCACACCATAGTTGCAAGGGTCCTGGTAAACCGATCTACGATTACTTGGCCAATGAGTAGAGTTAAAACGAAGACATAGTCTAATCTGATATACCTAAAATGAAGTCGTAATTTTCCTTAGAAGGTCTACACTCTCATGTATGCCAATGATCCATTATAACCCAAATCCACACCATAGTTGCAAGGGTCGTGAAAATCCGGTCTACGAATACTTGGCCAGAGAGTAGAGCTAGTACGGTCTGGTAGATTGATCTGATATATTTTAAAAAAAGCTGTAATATCGCTTAGAAAGTCTACACTCTCATGTTTGCAAATTATCCATTATAACCCAGAATTCGACGACAGATGCGTGTGGCGTTAAAATCCGGTCTACGATTACTTGACCAAGGAGTAGAGCTAAAACGAAGAGATAGATTAATCTGATATACCTAAAATGAAGCCGTAATTTTCTTTAGAAGGTCTACACTCTCATGTATGCCAATAATCCATTATAACCCAAATCCACACCATAGTTGCAAGGGTCCTGGTAAACCGATCTACGATTACTTGGCAAGCGAGTAAAGCTAAAACAGTGTGGTAGATTGATCTGATATATTTTAAATAAAGCTGTAATATTCCTTAGAAAGTCTACACTCTCATGTATGCCAATTATCCATTATGACCCAAATCCACGCCATAGTTGCAAGGATCCTGAAAATCTAGTCCACGATTACTTGGCCAGAGAGTAGAGCTAGTACGGTCTGGTAGATTGATCTGATATATTTTAATCAAAGCTGTAATATTCCTTAGAAAGTCTACACTCTTATGTATGCCAATTATCCATTATAACCCAGAATTCGACGAAAGATGCGTGTGGCGTGAAAATCCGGTCTACGATTACTCGGCCAAGGAGTTGAGTTAAAACGATCAGGTAGATTGATCTCATATACTTTAAATGAAGCTCAAATCTTCCTTAGACGTTCTACAGTCTCATGTATGCCAATTATCCATTATAACCCAGAATTCGACGAAGAATGAATATGTCCTGAAAATCCGGCATACGATTACTTGGCCAACGAGTAGAGCTAAAACGAAGAGATAGATTAATCTGATATATCTAAAATGAAGCCGTAATTTTCCTTAGAAGGTCTACACTCTCATGTATGCCAATGATCCATTATAACCCAAATCCACACCATAGTTGCAAGGGTCCTGGTAAACCGATCTACGATTACTTGGCCAATGAGTAGAGCTAAAACGAAGACATAGTCTAATCTGATATACCTAAAATAAAGTCGTAATTTTCCTTAAAAGGTCTACACTCTAATGTATGCCAATGATCCTTTATAACCCAAATGCACACCATAGTTGCAAGGGTCGTGAAAATCTAGTCTACGAATACTTGGCCAGAGAGTAGAGCTAATACGGTGTGGTAGATTGATCTCATATATTTAAATAAAGCTGTAATATTCCATAGAAAGTTAACACTCTCATGTATGCCAATTATCCATTATAACCCAGAATTCGACGAAGAATGAATATGTCCTGAAAATCCGGCATACGATTACTTGGCCAACGAGTAGAGCTAAAACGAAGGATAGATTAATCTGATATACGTAAAATGAAGCCGTAATTTTCCTTAGAAGGTCTACACTCTCATGTATGCCAATGATCCATTATAACCCAAATCCACACCATAGTTGCAAGGGTCGTGAAAATCTAGTCTACGATTACTTGGCCAGAGAGTAGAGCTAATACGGTGTGGTAGATTGATCTCATATATTTAAATAAAGCTGTAATATTCCATAGAAAGTCTACACTCTCATGTATGCCAATTATCCATTATAACCCAGAATTCGACGACAGATGCGTGTGGCGTTAAAATCCGGTCTACGATTACTTGGCCAAGGAGTTGAGTTAAAACGATCAGGTAGATTGATCTCATATATTTTAAATAAAGCCGTAATTTTTCTTAGAAGGTCTACACTCTCATGTATGACAATGATCCATTATAACCCAAATCCACACCATAGTTGCAAGGGTCGTGAAAATCTAGTCTACGATTACTTGGCCAGAGAGTAGAGCTAGTACGGTCTGGTAGATTGATCTGATATATTTTAAATAAAGCTCTAATATTCCTTAGAAAGTCTACACTCTCATGTATGCCAATTATCCATTATAACCCAGAATTCGACGACAGATGCGTGTGGCATGAAAATCCGGTCTACGATTACTTGGCCGAGGAGTTGAGTTAAAACGGTCAGGTAGCTTGATCTCATATACTTTAAATAAAGCCGTAATCTTCCTTAGAAAGTCTACACTCTCATGTTTGCAAATTATCCATTATAACCCAGAATTCGACGACAGATGCGTGTGGCGTTAAAATCCGTTCTAGGATTACTTGGCGAAGGAGTTGAGTTAAAACGATCAGGTAGATTGATCTCATATACTTTAAACAAAGCCGTAATTTTCCTTAGAAGGTCTACACTCTCATGTATTCCAATAATCGATTATAACCCAAATCCACACCATAGTTGCAAGGATCGTGAAAATCTAGTCCACGATTACTTGGCCAGAGAGTAGAGCTAGTACGGTCTGGTAGATTGATCTGATATATTTTAATCAAAGCTGTAATATTCCTTAGAAAGTCTACACTGTTATGTATGCCAATTATCCATTATAACCCAGAATTCGACGAAAGATGCGTGTGGCGTGAAAATCCGGTCTACGATTACTCGGCCAAGGAGTTGAGTTAAAACGGTCAGGTAGATTGATCTCATATACTTTAAATGAAGCTGAAATCTTCCTTAGACGTTCTACAGTCTCATGTATGCCAATTATCCATTATAACCCAGGATTCGACGAAGAATGAATATGTCCTGAAAATCCGGCATACGATTACTTGGCCAACGAGTAGAGCTAAAACGAAGAGATAGATTAATCTGATATATCTAAAATGAAGCCGTAATTTTCCTTAGAAGGTCTACACTCTCATGTATGTCAATGATCCATTATAACCCAAATCCACACCATAGTTGCAAGGGTCCTGGTAAACCGATCTACGATTACTTGGCCAATGAGTAGAGCTAAAACGAAAACATAGTCTAATCTGATATACCTAAAATAAAGTCGTAATTTTCCTTAAAAGGTCTACACTCTCATGTATGCCAATGATCCATTATAACCCAAATGCACACCATAGTTGCAAGGGTCGTGAAAATCTAGTCTACGAATACTTGGCCAGAGAGTAGAGCTAATACGGTGTGGTAGATTGATCTCATATATTTAAATAAAGCTGTAATATTCCATAGAAAGTTAACACTCTCATGTATGCCAATTATCCATTATAACCCAGAATTCGACGACAGATGCGTGTGGCGTTAAAATCCGGTCTACGATTACTTGGCCAAGGAGTTGAGTTAAAACGATCAGGTAGATTGATCTCATATACTTTAAATAAAGCCGTAATTTTTCTTAGAAGGTCTACACTCTCATGTATGACAATGATCCATTATAACCCAAATCCACACCATAGTTGCAAGGGTCGTGAAAATCTAGTCTACGATTACTTGGCCAGCGAGTAGAGCTAATACGGTGTGGTAGATTGATCTCATATATTTATATAAAGCCGTAATTTTCCTTAGAAGGTCTACACTCTCATGTATGCCAATTATCCATTATAACCCAGAATTCGACGACAGATGCGTGTGGCGTTAAAATCCGGTCTACGATTACTTGGCCAAGGAGTTGAGTCAAAACGATCAGGTAGATTGATCTCATATACTTTAAATAAAGCTGTAATATTCCATAGAAAGTTAACACTCTCATGTATGCCAATTATCCATTATAACCCAGAATTCGACGACAGATGCGTGTGGCGTTAAAATCCGGTCTACGATTACTTGGCGAAGGAGTTGAGTTAAAACGATCAGGTAGATTGATCTCATATACTTTAAACAAAGCCGTAATTTTCCTTAGAAGGTCTACACTCTCATGTATGACAATGATCCATTATAACCCAAATCCACACCATAGTTGCAAGGGTCGTGAAAATCTAGTCTACGATTACTTGGCCAGAGAGTAGAGCTAGTACGGTCTGGTAGATTGATCTGATATATTTTAAATAAAGCTCTAATATTCCTTAGAAAGTCTACACTCTCATGTATGCCAATTATCCATTATAACCCAGAATTCGACGAAGAATGAATATGTCCTGAAAATCCGGTCTACGATTACTTGGCCAACGAGTAGAGCTAAAACGAAGAGATAGATTAATCTGATATACCTAAAATGAAGCCGTAATTTTCCTTAGAAGGTCAACACTCTCATGTATGCCAATGATCCATTATAACCCAAATCCACACCATAGTTGCAAGGGTCCTGGTAAACCGATCTACGATTACTTGGCCAATGAGTAGAGTTAAAACGAAGACATAGTCTAATCTGATATACCTAAAATGAAGTCGTAATTTTCCTTAGAAGGTCTACACTCTCATGTATGCCAATGATCCATTATAACCCAAATCCACACCATAGTTGCAAGGGTCGTGAAAATCCGGTCTACGAATACTTGGCCAGAGAGTAGAGCTAGTACGGTCTGGTAGATTGATCTGATATATTTTAAAAAAAGCTGTAATATCGCTTAGAAAGTCTACACTCTCATGTTTGCAAATTATCCATTATAACCCAGAATTCGACGACAGATGCGTGTGGCGTTAAAATCCGGTCTACGATTACTTGACCAAGGAGTAGAGCTAAAACGAAGAGATAGATTAATCTGATATACCTAAAATGAAGCCGTAATTTTCTTTAGAAGGTCTACACTCTCATGTATGCCAATAATCCATTATAACCCAAATCCACACCATAGTTGCAAGGGTCCTGGTAAACCGATCTACGATTACTTGGCAAGCGAGTAAAGCTAAAACAGTGTGGTAGATTGATCTGATATATTTTAAATAAAGCTGTAATATTCCTTAGAAAGTCTACACTCTCATGTATGCCAATTATCCATTATGACCCAAATCCACGCCATAGTTGCAAGGATCCTGAAAATCTAGTCCACGATTACTTGGCCAGAGAGTAGAGCTAGTACGGTCTGGTAGATTGATCTGATATATTTTAATCAAAGCTGTAATATTCCTTAGAAAGTCTACACTCTTATGTATGCCAATTATCCATTATAACCCAGAATTCGACGAAAGATGCGTGTGGCGTGAAAATCCGGTCTACGATTACTCGGCCAAGGAGTTGAGTTAAAACGATCAGGTAGATTGATCTCATATACTTTAAATGAAGCTCAAATCTTCCTTAGACGTTCTACAGTCTCATGTATGCCAATTATCCATTATAACCCAGAATTCGACGAAGAATGAATATGTCCTGAAAATCCGGCATACGATTACTTGGCCAACGAGTAGAGCTAAAACGAAGAGATAGATTAATCTGATATATCTAAAATGAAGCCGTAATTTTCCTTAGAAGGTCTACACTCTCATGTATGCCAATGATCCATTATAACCCAAATCCACACCATAGTTGCAAGGGTCCTGGTAAACCGATCTACGATTACTTGGCCAATGAGTAGAGCTAAAACGAAGACATAGTCTAATCTGATATACCTAAAATAAAGTCGTAATTTTCCTTAAAAGGTCTACACTCTAATGTATGCCAATGATCCTTTATAACCCAAATGCACACCATAGTTGCAAGGGTCGTGAAAATCTAGTCTACGAATACTTGGCCAGAGAGTAGAGCTAATACGGTGTGGTAGATTGATCTCATATATTTAAATAAAGCTGTAATATTCCATAGAAAGTTAACACTCTCATGTATGCCAATTATCCATTATAACCCAGAATTCGACGAAGAATGAATATGTCCTGAAAATCCGGCATACGATTACTTGGCCAACGAGTAGAGCTAAAACGAAGGATAGATTAATCTGATATACGTAAAATGAAGCCGTAATTTTCCTTAGAAGGTCTACACTCTCATGTATGCCAATGATCCATTATAACCCAAATCCACACCATAGTTGCAAGGGTCGTGAAAATCTAGTCTACGATTACTTGGCCAGAGAGTAGAGCTAATACGGTGTGGTAGATTGATCTCATATATTTAAATAAAGCTGTAATATTCCATAGAAAGTCTACACTCTCATGTATGCCAATTATCCATTATAACCCAGAATTCGACGACAGATGCGTGTGGCGTTAAAATCCGGTCTACGATTACTTGGCCAAGGAGTTGAGTTAAAACGATCAGGTAGATTGATCTCATATATTTTAAATAAAGCCGTAATTTTTCTTAGAAGGTCTACACTCTCATGTATGACAATGATCCATTATAACCCAAATCCACACCATAGTTGCAAGGGTCGTGAAAATCTAGTCTACGATTACTTGGCCAGAGAGTAGAGCTAGTACGGTCTGGTAGATTGATCTGATATATTTTAAATAAAGCTCTAATATTCCTTAGAAAGTCTACACTCTCATGTATGCCAATTATCCATTATAACCCAGAATTCGACGACAGATGCGTGTGGCATGAAAATCCGGTCTACGATTACTTGGCCGAGGAGTTGAGTTAAAACGGTCAGGTAGCTTGATCTCATATACTTTAAATAAAGCCGTAATCTTCCTTAGAAAGTCTACACTCTCATGTTTGCAAATTATCCATTATAACCCAGAATTCGACGACAGATGCGTGTGGCGTTAAAATCCGTTCTAGGATTACTTGGCGAAGGAGTTGAGTTAAAACGATCAGGTAGATTGATCTCATATACTTTAAACAAAGCCGTAATTTTCCTTAGAAGGTCTACACTCTCATGTATGACAATGATCCATTATAACCCAAATCCACACCATAGTTGCAAGGGTCGTGAAAATCTAGTCTACGATTACTTGGCCAGAGAGTAGAGCTAGTACGGTCTGGTAGATTGATCTGATATATTTTAAATAAAGCTCTAATATTCCTTAGAAAGTCTACACTCTCATGTATGCCAATTATCCATTATAACCCAGAATTCGACGAAGAATGAATATGTCCTGAAAATCCGGTCTACGATTACTTGGCCAACGAGTAGAGCTAAAACGAAGAGATAGATTAATCTGATATACCTAAAATGAAGCCGTAATTTTCCTTAGAAGGTCTACACTCTCATGTATGCCAATGATCCATTATAACCCAAATCCACACCATAGTTGCAAGGGTCGTGAAAATCTAGTCTACGATTACTTGGCCAGAGAGTAGAGCTAGTACGGTCTGGTACATTGATCTGATATATTTTAAATAAAGCTGTAATATTCCTTAGAAAGTCTACACTCTCATGTATGCCAATGATCCATTATAACCCAAATCCACACCATAGTTGCAAGGGTCGTGAAAATCTAGTCTACGATTACTTGGCCAGAGAGTAGAGCTAGTACGGTCTGGTAGATTGATCTGATATATTTTAAATAAAGCTGTAATATTCCTTAGAAAGTCTACACTCTCATGTATGCCAATTATCCATTATGACCCAAATCCACACCATAGTTGCAAGGGTCGTGAAAATCTAGTTTACGATTACTTGGCCAGAGAGTAGAGCTAGTACGGTCTGGTAGATTGATCTGATATATTTTAATCAAAGCTGTAATATTCCTTAGAAAGTCTACACTCTTATGTATGCCAATTATCCATTATAACCCAGAATTCGACGACAGATGCGTGTGGCGTTAAAATCCGTTCTAGGATTACTTGGCGAAGGAGTTGAGTTAAAACGATCAGGTAGATTGATCTCATATACTTTTAACAAAGCCGTAATTTTCCTTAGAAGGTCTACACTCTCATGTATTCCAATAATCGATTATAACCCAAATCCACACCATAGTTGCAAGGATCGTGAAAATCTAGTCCACGATTACTTGGCCAGAGAGTAGAGCTAGTACGGTCTGGTAGATTGATCTGATATATTTTAATCAAAGCTGTAATATTCCTTAGAAAGTCTACACTGTTATGTATGCCAATTATCCATTATAACCCAGAATTCGACGAAAGATGCGTGTGGCGTGAAAATCCGGTCTACGATTACTCGGCCAAGGAGTTGAGTTAAAACGATCAGGTAGATTGATCTCATATACTTTAAATAAAGCCGTAATTTTTCTTAGAAGGTCTACACTCTCATGTATGACAATGATCCATTATAACCCAAATCCACACCATAGTTGCAAGGGTCGTGAAAATCTAGTCTACGATTACTTGGCCAGAGAGTAGAGCTAGTACGGTCTGGTAGATTGATCTGATATATTTTAAATAAAGCTGTAATATTCCTTAGAAAGTCTACACTCTTATGTATGCCAATTATCCATTATAACCCAGAATTCGACGAAAGATGCGTGTGGCGTGAAAATCCGGTCTACGATTACTTGGCCAAGGAGTTGAGTCAAAACGATCAGGTAGATTGATCTCATATACTTTAAATAAAGCTGTAATATTCCATAGAAAGTTAACACTCTCATGTATGCCAATTATCCATTATAACCCAGAATTCGACGACAGATGCGTGTGGCATGAAAATCCGGTCTACGATTACTTGGCCGAGGAGTTGAGTTAAAACGGTCAGGTAGCTTGATCTCATATACTTTAAATAAAGCCGTAATCTTCCTTAGAAAGTCTACACTCTCATGTTTGCAAATTATCCATTATAACCCAGAATTCGACGACAGATGCGTGTGGCGTTAAAATCCGTTCTAGGATTACTTGGCGAAGGAGTTGAGTTAAAACGATCAGGTAGATTGATCTCATATACTTTAAACAAAGCCGTAATTTTCCTTAGAAGGTCTACACTCTCATGTATGACAATGATCCATTATAACCCAAATCCACACCATAGTTGCAAGGGTCGTGAAAATCTAGTCTACGATTACTTGGCCAGAGAGTAGAGCTAGTACGGTCTGGTAGATTGATCTGATATATTTTAAATAAAGCTCTAATATTCCTTAGAAAGTCTACACTCTCATGTATGCCAATTATCCATTATAACCCAGAATTCGACGAAGAATGAATATGTCCTGAAAATCCGGTCTACGATTACTTGGCCAACGAGTAGAGCTAAAACGAAGAGATAGATTAATCTGATATACCTAAAATGAAGCCGTAATTTTCCTTAGAAGGTCTACACTCTCATGTATGCCAATGATCCATTATAACCCAAATCCACACCATAGTTGCAAGGGTCGTGAAAATCTAGTCTACGATTACTTGGCCAGAGAGTAGAGCTAGTACGGTCTGGTACATTGATCTGATATATTTTAAATAAAGCTGTAATATTCCTTAGAAAGTCTACACTCTCATGTATGCCAATTATCCATTATAACCCAAATCCACACCATAGTTGCAAGGGTCGTGAAAATCTAGTCTACGATTACTTGGCCAGAGAGTAGAGCTAGTACGGTCTGGTAGATTGATCTGATATATTTTAAATAAAGCTGTAATATTCCTTAGAAAGTCTACACTCTCATGTATGCCAATTATCCATTATGACCCAAATCCACACCATAGTTGCAAGGGTCGTGAAAATCTAGTTTACGATTACTTGGCCAGAGAGTAGAGCTAGTACGGTCTGGTAGATTGATCTGATATATTTTAATCAAAGCTGTAATATTCCTTAGAAAGTCTACACTCTTATGTATGCCAATTATCCATTATAACCCAGAATTCGACGAAAGATGCGTGTGGCGTGAAAATCCGGTCTACGATTACTTGACCAAGGAGTTGAGTTAAAACGGTCAGGTAGATTGATCTCATATACTTCAAATAAAGCCGTAATCTTCCTTAGAAAGTCTACACTCTCATGTATGCCAATGATCCATTATAATCCAGAATTCGACGAAAGATGCGTGTGGCGTGAAAATCCGGTCTACTATTACTTGGCCGAGGAGTTGAGTTAAAACGGTCAGGTAGCTTGATCTCATATACTTTAAATAAAGCCGTAATCTTCCTTAGAAAGTCTACACTCTCATGTTTGCAAATTATCCATTATAACCCAGAATTCGACGACAGATGCGTGTGGCGTTAAAATCCGTTCTAGGATTACTTGGCGAAGGAGTTGAGTTAAAACGATCAGGTAGATTGATCTCATATACTTTTAACAAAGCCGTAATTTTCCTTAGAAGGTCTACACTCTCATGTATTCCAATAATCGATTATAACCCAAATCCACACCATAGTTGCAAGGATCGTGAAAATCTAGTCCACGATTACTTGGCCAGAGAGTAGAGCTAGTACGGTCTGGTAGATTGATCTGATATATTTTAATCAAAGCTGTAATATTCCTTAGAAAGTCTACACTGTTATGTATGCCAATTATCCATTATAACCCAGAATTCGACGAAAGATGCGTGTGGCGTGAAAATCCGGTCTACGATTACTCGGCCAAGGAGTTGAGTTAAAACGGTCAGGTAGATTGATCTCATATACTTTAAATGAAGCTGAAATCTTCCTTAGACGTTCTACAGTCTCATGTATGCCAATTATCCATTATAACCCAGAATTCGACGAAGAATGAATATGTCCTGAAAATCCGGCATACGATTACTTGGCCAACGAGTAGAGCTAAAACGAAGAGATAGATTAATCTGATATATCTAAAATGAAGCCGTAATTTTCCTTAGAAGGTCTACACTCTCATGTATGTCAATGATCCATTATAACCCAAATCCACACCATAGTTGCAAGGGTCCTGGTAAACCGATCTACGATTACTTGGCCAATGAGTAGAGCTAAAACGAAGACATAGTCTAATCTGATATACCTAAAATAAAGTCGTAATTTTCCTTAAAAGGTCTACACTCTCATGTATGCCAATGATCCATTATAACCCAAATGCACACCATAGTTGCAAGGGTCGTGAAAATCTAGTCTACGATTACTTGGCCAGCGAGTAGAGCTAATACGGTGTGGTAGATTGATCTCATATATTTATATAAAGCCGTAATTTTCCTTAGAAGGTCTACACTCTCATGTATGCCAATTATCCATTATAACCCAGAATTCGACGACAGATGCGTGTGGCGTTAAAATCCGGTCTACGATTACTTGGCCAAGGAGTTGAGTCAAAACGATCAGGTAGATTGATCTCATATACTTTAAATAAAGCCGTAATTTTTCTTAGAAGGTCTACACTCTCATGTATGACAATGATCCATTATAACCCAAATCCACACCATAGTTGCAAGGGTCGTGAAAATCTAGTCTACGATTACTTGGCCAGAGAGTAGAGCTAGTACGGTCTGGTAGATTGATCTGATATATTTTAAATAAAGCTCTAATATTCCTTAGAAAGTCTACACTCTCATGTATGCCAATTATCCATTATAACCCAGAATTCGACGAAGAATGAATATGTCCTGAAAATCCGGTCTACGATTACTTGGCCAACGAGTAGAGCTAAAACGAAGAGATAGATTAATCTGATATACCTAAAATGAAGCCGTAATTTTCCTTAGAAGGTCTACACTCTCATGTATGCCAATGATCCATTATAACCCAAATCCACACCATAGTTGCAAGGGTCCTGGTAAACCGATCTACGATTACTTGGCCAATGAGTAGAGCTAAAACGAAGACATAGTCTAATCTGATATACCTAAAATGAAGTCGTAATTTTCCTTAGAAGGTCTACACTCTCATGTATGCCAATGATCCATTATAACCCAAATCCACACCATAGTTGCAAGGGTCGTGAAAATCCGGTCTACGAATACTTGGCCAGAGAGTAGAGCTAGTACGGTCTGGTAGATTGATCTGATATATTTTAAAAAAAGCTGTAATATCGCTTAGAAAGTCTACACTCTCATGTTTGCAAATTATCCATTATAACCCAGAATTCGACGACAGATGCATGTGGCGTTAAAATCCGGTCTACGATTACTTGACCAAGGAGTAGAGCTAAAACGAAGAGATAGATTAATCTGATATACCTAAAATGAAGCCGTAATTTTCCTTAGAAGGTCTACACTCTCATGTATGCCAATAATCCATTATAACCCAAATCCACACCATAGTTGCAAGGGTCCTGGTAAACCGATCTACGATTACTTGGCAAGCGAGTAGAGCTAAAACAGTGTGGTAGATTGATCTGATATATTTTAAATAAAGCTGTAATATTCCTTAGAAAGTCTACACTCTCATGTATGCCAATTATCCATTATGACCCAAATCCACACCATAGTTGCAAGGGTCGTGAAAATCTAGTTTACGATTACTTGGCCAGAGAGTAGAGCTAGTACGGTCTGGTAGATTGATCTGATATATTTTAATCAAAGCTGTAATATTCCTTAGAAAGTCTACACTCTTATGTATGCCAATTATCCATTATAACCCAGAATTCGACGAAAGATGCGTGTGGCGTGAAAATCCGGTCTACGATTACTTGACCAAGGAGTTGAGTTAAAACGGTCAGGTAGATTGATCTCATATACTTCAAATAAAGCCGTAATCTTCCTTAGAAAGTCTACACTCTCATGTATGCCAATGATCCATTTTAATCCAGAATTCGACGAAAGATGCGTGTGGCGTGAAAATCCGGTCTACTATTACTTGGCCGAGGAGTTGAGTTAAAACGGTCAGGTAGCTTGATCTCATATACTTTAAATAAAGCCGTAATCTTCCTTAGAAAGTCTACACTCTCATGTTTGCAAATTATCCATTATAACCCAGAATTCGACGACAGATGCGTGTGGCGTTAAAATCCGTTCTAGGATTACTTGGCGAAGGAGTTGAGTTAAAACGATCAGGTAGATTGATCTCATATACTTTTAACAAAGCCGTAATTTTCCTTAGAAGGTCTACACTCTCATGTATTCCAATAATCGATTATAACCCAAATCCACACCATAGTTGCAAGGATCGTGAAAATCTAGTCCACGATTACTTGGCCAGAGAGTAGAGCTAGTACGGTCTGGTAGATTGATCTGATATATTTTAATCAAAGCTGTAATATTCCTTAGAAAGTCTACACTGTTATGTATGCCAATTATCCATTATAACCCAGAATTCGACGAAAGATGCGTGTGGCGTGAAAATCCGGTCTACGATTACTCGGCCAAGGAGTTGAGTTAAAACGGTCAGGTAGATTGATCTCATATACTTTAAATGAAGCTGAAATCTTCCTTAGACGTTCTACAGTCTCATGTATGCCAATTATCCATTATAACCCAGAATTCGACGAAGAATGAATATGTCCTGAAAATCCGGCATACGATTACTTGGCCAACGAGTAGAGCTAAAACGAAGAGATAGATTAATCTGATATATCTAAAATGAAGCCGTAATTTTCCTTAGAAGGTCTACACTCTCATGTATGTCAATGATCCATTATAACCCAAATCCACACCATAGTTGCAAGGGTCCTGGTAAACCGATCTACGATTACTTGGCCAATGAGTAGAGCTAAAACGAAGACATAGTCTAATCTGATATACCTAAAATAAAGTCGTAATTTTCCTTAAAAGGTCTACACTCTCATGTATGCCAATGATCCATTATAACCCAAATGCACACCATAGTTGCAAGGGTCGTGAAAATCTAGTCTACGATTACTTGGCCAGCGAGTAGAGCTAATACGGTGTGGTAGATTGATCTCATATATTTATATAAAGCCGTAATTTTCCTTAGAAGGTCTACACTCTCATGTATGCCAATTATCCATTATAACCCAGAATTCGACGACAGATGCGTGTGGCGTTAAAATCCGGTCTACGATTACTTGGCCAAGGAGTTGAGTCAAAACGATCAGGTAGATTGATCTCATATACTTTAAATAAAGCCGTAATTTTTCTTAGAAGGTCTACACTCTCATGTATGACAATGATCCATTATAACCCAAATCCACACCATAGTTGCAAGGGTCGTGAAAATCTAGTCTACGATTACTTGGCCAGAGAGTAGAGCTAGTACGGTCTGGTAGATTGATCTGATATATTTTAAATAAAGCTCTAATATTCCTTAGAAAGTCTACACTCTCATGTATGCCAATTATCCATTATAACCCAGAATTCGACGAAGAATGAATATGTCCTGAAAATCCGGTCTACGATTACTTGGCCAACGAGTAGAGCTAAAACGAAGAGATAGATTAATCTGATATACCTAAAATGAAGCCGTAATTTTCCTTAGAAGGTCTACACTCTCATGTATGCCAATGATCCATTATAACCCAAATCCACACCATAGTTGCAAGGGTCCTGGTAAACCGATCTACGATTACTTGGCCAATGAGTAGAGCTAAAACGAAGACATAGTCTAATCTGATATACCTAAAATGAAGTCGTAATTTTCCTTAGAAGGTCTACACTCTCATGTATGCCAATGATCCATTATAACCCAAATCCACACCATAGTTGCAAGGGTCGTGAAAATCCGGTCTACGAATACTTGGCCAGAGAGTAGAGCTAGTACGGTCTGGTAGATTGATCTGATATATTTTAAAAAAAGCTGTAATATCGCTTAGAAAGTCTACACTCTCATGTTTGCAAATTATCCATTATAACCCAGAATTCGACGACAGATGCATGTGGCGTTAAAATCCGGTCTACGATTACTTGACCAAGGAGTAGAGCTAAAACGAAGAGATAGATTAATCTGATATACCTAAAATGAAGCCGTAATTTTCCTTAGAAGGTCTACACTCTCATGTATGCCAATAATCCATTATAACCCAAATCCACACCATAGTTGCAAGGGTCCTGGTAAACCGATCTACGATTACTTGGCAAGCGAGTAGAGCTAAAACAGTGTGGTAGATTGATCTGATATATTTTAAATAAAGCTGTAATATTCCTTAGAAAGTCTACACTCTCATGTATGCCAATTATCCATTATGACCCAAATCCACGCCATAGTTGCAAGGATCCTGAAAATCTAGTCCACGATTACTTGGCCAGAGAGTAGAGCTAGTACGGTCTGGTAGATTGATCTGATATATTTTAATCAAAGCTGTAATATTCCTTAGAAAGTCTACACTCTTATGTATGCCAATTATCCATTATAACCCAGAATTCGACGAAAGATGCGTGTGGCGTGAAAATCCGGTCTACGATTACTTGACCAAGGAGTTGAGTTAAAACGGTCAGGTAGATTGATCTCATATACTTCAAATAAAGCCGTAATCTTCCTTAGAAAGTCTACACTCTCATGTATGCCAATGATCCATTATAATCCAGAATTCGACGAAAGATGCGTGTGGCGTGAAAATCCGGTCTACTATTACTTGGCCGAGGAGTTGAGTTAAAACGGTCAGGTAGCTTGATCTCATATACTTTAAATAAAGCCGTAATCTTCCTTAGAAAGTCTACACTCTCATGTTTGCAAATTATCCATTATAACCCAGAATTCGACGACAGATGCGTGTGGCGTTAAAATCCGTTCTAGGATTACTTGGCGAAGGAGTTGAGTTAAAACGATCAGGTAGATTGATCTCATATACTTTTAACAAAGCCGTAATTTTCCTTAGAAGGTCTACACTCTCATGTATTCCAATAATCGATTATAACCCAAATCCACACCATAGTTGCAAGGATCGTGAAAATCTAGTCCACGATTACTTGGCCAGAGAGTAGAGCTAGTACGGTCTGGTAGATTGATCTGATATATTTTAATCAAAGCTGTAATATTCCTTAGAAAGTCTACACTGTTATGTATGCCAATTATCCATTATAACCCAGAATTCGACGAAAGATGCGTGTGGCGTGAAAATCCGGTCTACGATTACTCGGCCAAGGAGTTGAGTTAAAACGGTCAGGTAGATTGATCTCATATACTTTAAATGAAGCTGAAATCTTCCTTAGACGTTCTACAGTCTCATGTATGCCAATTATCCATTATAACCCAGAATTCGACGAAGAATGAATATGTCCTGAAAATCCGGCATACGATTACTTGGCCAACGAGTAGAGCTAAAACGAAGAGATAGATTAATCTGATATATCTAAAATGAAGCCGTAATTTTCCTTAGAAGGTCTACACTCTCATGTATGTCAATGATCCATTATAACCCAAATCCACACCATAGTTGCAAGGGTCCTGGTAAACCGATCTACGATTACTTGGCCAATGAGTAGAGCTAAAACGAAGACATAGTCTAATCTGATATACCTAAAATAAAGTCGTAATTTTCCTTAAAAGGTCTACACTCTCATGTATGCCAATGATCCATTATAACCCAAATGCACACCATAGTTGCAAGGGTCGTGAAAATCTAGTCTACGATTACTTGGCCAGCGAGTAGAGCTAATACGGTGTGGTAGATTGATCTCATATATTTATATAAAGCCGTAATTTTCCTTAGAAGGTCTACACTCTCATGTATGCCAATTATCCATTATAACCCAGAATTCGACGACAGATGCGTGTGGCGTTAAAATCCGGTCTACGATTACTTGGCCAAGGAGTTGAGTCAAAACGATCAGGTAGATTGATCTCATATACTTTAAATAAAGCCGTAATTTTTCTTAGAAGGTCTACACTCTCATGTATGACAATGATCCATTATAACCCAAATCCACACCATAGTTGCAAGGGTCGTGAAAATCTAGTCTACGATTACTTGGCCAGAGAGTAGAGCTAGTACGGTCTGGTAGATTGATCTGATATATTTTAAATAAAGCTCTAATATTCCTTAGAAAGTCTACACTCTCATGTATGCCAATTATCCATTATAACCCAGAATTCGACGAAGAATGAATATGTCCTGAAAATCCGGTCTACGATTACTTGGCCAACGAGTAGAGCTAAAACGAAGAGATAGATTAATCTGATATACCTAAAATGAAGCCGTAATTTTCCTTAGAAGGTCTACACTCTCATGTATGCCAATGATCCATTATAACCCAAATCCACACCATAGTTGCAAGGGTCCTGGTAAACCGATCTACGATTACTTGGCCAATGAGTAGAGCTAAAACGAAGACATAGTCTAATCTGATATACCTAAAATGAAGTCGTAATTTTCCTTAGAAGGTCTACACTCTCATGTATGCCAATGATCCATTATAACCCAAATCCACACCATAGTTGCAAGGGTCGTGAAAATCCGGTCTACGAATACTTGGCCAGAGAGTAGAGCTAGTACGGTCTGGTAGATTGATCTGATATATTTTAAAAAAAGCTGTAATATCGCTTAGAAAGTCTACACTCTCATGTTTGCAAATTATCCATTATAACCCAGAATTCGACGACAGATGCATGTGGCGTTAAAATCCGGTCTACGATTACTTGACCAAGGAGTAGAGCTAAAACGAAGAGATAGATTAATCTGATATACCTAAAATGAAGCCGTAATTTTCCTTAGAAGGTCTACACTCTCATGTATGCCAATAATCCATTATAACCCAAATCCACACCATAGTTGCAAGGGTCCTGGTAAACCGATCTACGATTACTTGGCAAGCGAGTAGAGCTAAAACAGTGTGGTAGATTGATCTGATATATTTTAAATAAAGCTGTAATATTCCTTAGAAAGTCTACACTCTCATGTATGCCAATTATCCATTATGACCCAAATCCACGCCATAGTTGCAAGGATCCTGAAAATCTAGTCCACGATTACTTGGCCAGAGAGTAGAGCTAGTACGGTCTGGTAGATTGATCTGATATATTTTAATCAAAGCTGTAATATTCCTTAGAAAGTCTACACTCTTATGTATGCCAATTATCCATTATAACCCAGAATTCGATGAAAGATGCGTGTGGCGTGAAGATCCGGTCTACGATTACTCGGCCAAGGAGTTGAGTTAAAACGATCAGGTAGATTGATCTCATATACTTTAAATGAAGCTCAAATCTTCCTTAGACGTTCTACAGTCTCATGTATGCCAATTATCCATTATAACCCAGAATTCGACGAAGAATGAATATGTCCTGAAAATCCGGCATACGATTACTTGGCCAACGAGTAGAGCTAAAACGAAGAGATAGATTAATCTGATATATCTAAAATGAAGCCGTAATTTTCCTTAGAAGGTCTACACTCTCATGTATGCCAATGATCCATTATAACTGAAATCCACACCATAGTTGCAAGGGTCCTGGTAAACCGATCTACGATTACTTGGCCAATGAGTAGAGCTAAAACGAAGACATAGTCTAATCTGATATACCTAAAATAAAGTCGTAATTTTCCTTAAAAGGTCTACACTCTCATGTATGCCAATGATCCTTTATAACCCAAATGCACACCATAGTTGCAAGGGTCGTGAAAATCTAGTCTACGAATACTTGGCCAGAGAGTAGAGCTAATACGGTGTGGTAGATTGATCTCATATATTTAAATAAAGCTGTAATATTCCATAGAAAGTTAACACTCTCATGTATGCCAATTATCCATTATAACCCAGAATTCGACGAAGAATGAATATGTCCTGAAAATCCGGCATACGATTACTTGGCCAACGAGTAGAGCTAAAACGAAGAGATAGATTAATCTGATATACGTAAAATGAAGCCGTAATTTTCCTTAGAAGGTCTACACTCTCATGTATGCCAATGATCCATTATAACCCAAATCCACACCATAGTTGCAAGGGTCCTGGTAAACCGATCTACGATTACTTGGCCAATGAGTAGAGCTAAAACGAAGACATAGTCTAATCTGATATACCTAAAATAAAGTCGTAATTTTCCTTAAAAGGTCTACACTCTCATGTATGCCAATGATCCATTATAACCCAAATGCACACCATAGTTGCAAGGGTCGTGAAAATCTAGTCTACGATTACTTGGCCAGAGAGTAGAGCTAATACGGTGTGGTAGATTGATCTCATATATTTAAATAAACCTGTAATATTCCATAGAAAGTCTACACTCTCATGTATGCCAATTATCCATTATAACCCAGAATTCGACGACAGATGCGTGTGGCGTTAAAATCCGGTCTACGATTACTTGGCCAAGGAGTTGAGTTAAAACGATCAGGTAGATTGATCTCATATACTTTAAATAAAGCCGTAATTTTTCTTAGAAGGTCTACACTCTCATGTATGACAATGATCCATTATAACCCAAATCCACACCATAGTTGCAAGGGTCGTGAAAATCTAGTCTACGATTACTTGGCCAGAGAGTAGAGCTAGTACGGTCTGGTAGATTGATCTGATATATTTTAAATAAAGCTGTAATATTCCTTAGAAAGTCTACACTCTTATGTATGCCAATTATCCATTATAACCCAGAATTCGACGAAAGATGCGTGTGGCGTGAAAATCCGGTCTACGATTACTTGACCAAGGAGTTGAGTTAAAACGGTCAGGTAGATTGATCTCATATACTTCAAATAAAGCCGTAATCTTCCTTAGAAAGTCTACACTCTCATGTATGCCAATGATCCATTATAATCCAGAATTCGACGAAAGATGCGTGTGGCGTGAAAATCCGGTCTACGATTACTTGGCCGAGGAGTTGAGTTAAAACGGTCAGGTAGATTGATCTCATATACTTTAAATAAAGCCGTAATTTTTCTTAGAAGGTCTACACTCTCATGTATGACACTGATCCATTATAACCCAAATCCACACCATAGTTGCAAGGGTCGTGAAAATCTAGTCTACGATTACTTGGCCAGAGAGTAGAGCTAGTACGGTCTGGTAGATTGATCTGATATATTTTAAATAAAGCTGTAATATTCCTTAGAAAGTCTACACTCTCATGTATGCCAATTATCCATTATGACCCAAATCCACACCATAGTTGCAAGGGTCGTGAAAATCTAGTTTACGATTACTTGGCCAGAGAGTAGAGCTAGTACGGTCTGGTAGATTGATCTGATATATTTTAATCAAAGCTGTAATATTCCTTAGAAAGTCTACACTCTTATGTATGCCAATTATCCATTATAACCCAGAATTCGACGAAAGATGCGTGTGGCGTGAAAATCCGGTCTACGATTACTTGACCAAGGAGTTGAGTTAAAACGGTCAGGTAGATTGATCTCATATACTTCAAATAAAGCCGTAATCTCCCTTAGAAAGTCTACACTCTCATGTATGCCAATGATCCATTATAATCCAGAATTCGACGAAAGATGCGTGTGGCGTGAAAATCCGGTCTACGATTACTTGGCCGAGGAGTTGAGTTAAAACGGTCAGGTAGCTTGATCTCATATACTTTAAATAAAGCCGTAATCTTCCTTAGAAAGTCTACACTCTCATGTTTGCAAATTATCCATTATAACCCAGAATTCGACGACAGATGCGTGTGGCGTTAAAATCCGTTCTAGGATTACTTGGCGAAGGAGTTGAGTTAAAACGATCAGGTAGATTGATCTCATATACTTTAAACAAAGCCGTAATTTTCCTTAGAAGGTCTACACTCTCATGTATGACAATGATCCATTATAACCCAAATCCACACCATAGTTGCAAGGGTCGTGAAAATCTAGTCTACGATTACTTGGCCAGAGAGTAGAGCTAGTACGGTCTGGTAGATTGATCTGATATATTTTAAATAAAGCTCTAATATTCCTTAGAAAGTCTACACTCTCATGTATGCCAATTATCCATTATAACCCAGAATTCGACGAAGAATGAATATGTCCTGAAAATCCGGTCTACGATTACTTGGCCAACGAGTAGAGCTAAAACGAAGAGATAGATTAATCTGATATACCTAAAATGAAGCCGTAATTTTCCTTAGAAGGTCTACACTCTCATGTATGCCAATGATCCATTATAACCCAAATCCACACCATAGTTGCAAGGGTCGTGAAAATCTAGTCTACGATTACTTGGCCAGAGAGTAGAGCTAGTACGGTCTGGTACATTGATCTGATATATTTTAAATAAAGCTGTAATATTCCTTAGAAAGTCTACACTCTCATGTATGCCAATGATCCATTATAACCCAAATCCACACCATAGTTGCAAGGGTCGTGAAAATCTAGTCTACGATTACTTGGCCAGAGAGTAGAGCTAGTACGGTCTGGTAGATTGATCTGATATATTTTAAATAAAGCTGTAATATTCCTTAGAAAGTCTACACTCTCATGTATGCCAATTATCCATTATGACCCAAATCCACACCATAGTTGCAAGGGTCGTGAAAATCTAGTTTACGATTACTTGGCCAGAGAGTAGAGCTAGTACGGTCTGGTAGATTGATCTGATATATTTTAATCAAAGCTGTAATATTCCTTAGAAAGTCTACACTCTTATGTATGCCAATTATCCATTATAACCCAGAATTCGACGAAAGATGCGTGTGGCGTGAAAATCCGGTCTACGATTACTTGACCAAGGAGTTGAGTTAAAACGGTCAGGTAGATTGATCTCATATACTTCAAATAAAGCCGTAATCTCCCTTAGAAAGTCTACACTCTCATGTATGCCAATGATCCATTATAATCCAGAATTCGACGAAAGATGCGTGTGGCGTGAAAATCCGGTCTACGATTACTTGGCCGAGGAGTTGAGTTAAAACGGTCAGGTAGCTTGATCTCATATACTTTAAATAAAGCCGTAATCTTCCTTAGAAAGTCTACACTCTCATGTTTGCAAATTATCCATTATAACCCAGAATTCGACGACAGATGCGTGTGGCGTTAAAATCCGTTCTAGGATTACTTGGCGAAGGAGTTGAGTTAAAACGATCAGGTAGATTGATCTCATATACTTTAAACAAAGCCGTAATTTTCCTTAGAAGGTCTACACTCTCATGTATGACAATGATCCATTATAACCCAAATCCACACCATAGTTGCAAGGGTCGTGAAAATCTAGTCTACGATTACTTGGCCAGAGAGTAGAGCTAGTACGGTCTGGTAGATTGATCTGATATATTTTAAATAAAGCTCTAATATTCCTTAGAAAGTCTACACTCTCATGTATGCCAATTATCCATTATAACCCAGAATTCGACGAAGAATGAATATGTCCTGAAAATCCGGTCTACGATTACTTGGCCAACGAGTAGAGCTAAAACGAAGAGATAGATTAATCTGATATACCTAAAATGAAGCCGTAATTTTCCTTAGAAGGTCTACACTCTCATGTATGCCAATGATCCATTATAACCCAAATCCACACCATAGTTGCAAGGGTCGTGAAAATCTAGTCTACGATTACTTGGCCAGAGAGTAGAGCTAGTACGGTCTGGTACATTGATCTGATATATTTTAAATAAAGCTGTAATATTCCTTAGAAAGTCTACACTCTCATGTATGCCAATGATCCATTATAACCCAAATCCACACCATAGTTGCAAGGGTCGTGAAAATCTAGTCTACGATTACTTGGCCAGAGAGTAGAGCTAGTACGGTCTGGTAGATTGATCTGATATATTTTAAATAAAGCTGTAATATTCCTTAGAAAGTCTACACTCTCATGTATGCCAATTATCCATTATGACCCAAATCCACACCATAGTTGCAAGGGTCGTGAAAATCTAGTTTACGATTACTTGGCCAGAGAGTAGAGCTAGTACGGTCTGGTAGATTGATCTGATATATTTTAATCAAAGCTGTAATATTCCTTAGAAAGTCTACACTCTTATGTATGCCAATTATCCATTATAACCCAGAATTCGACGAAAGATGCGTGTGGCGTGAAAATCCGGTCTACGATTACATGACCAAGGAGTTGAGTTAAAACGGTCAGGTAGATTGATCTCATATACTTCAAATAAAGCCGTAATCTTCCTTAGAAAGTCTACACTCTCATGTATGCCAATGATCCATTATAATCCAGAATTCGACGAAAGATGCGTGTGGCGTGAAAATCCGGTCTACTATTACTTGGCCGAGGAGTTGAGTTAAAACGGTCAGGTAGCTTGATCTCATATACTTTAAATAAAGCCGTAATCTTCCTTAGAAAGTCTACACTCTCATGTTTGCAAATTATCCATTATAACCCAGAATTCGACGACAGATGCGTGTGGCGTTAAAATCCGTTCTAGGATTACTTGGCGAAGGAGTTGAGTTAAAACGATCAGGTAGATTGATCTCATATACTTTAAACAAAGCCGTAATTTTCCTTAGAAGGTCTACACTCTCATGTATTCCAATAATCGATTATAACCCAAATCCACACCATAGTTGCAAGGATCGTGAAAATCTAGTCCACGATTACTTGGCCAGAGAGTAGAGCTAGTACGGTCTGGTAGATTGATCTGATATATTTTAATCAAAGCTGTAATATTCCTTAGAAAGTCTACACTGTTATGTATGCCAATTATCCATTATAACCCAGAATTCGACGAAAGATGCGTGTGGCGTGAAAATCCGGTCTACGATTACTCGGCCAAGGAGTTGAGTTAAAACGGTCAGGTAGATTGATCTCATATACTTTAAATGAAGCTGAAATCTTCCTTAGACGTTCTACAGTCTCATGTATGCCAATTATCCATTATAACCCAGGATTCGACGAAGAATGAATATGTCCTGAAAATCCGGCATACGATTACTTGGCCAACGAGTAGAGCTAAAACGAAGAGATAGATTAATCTGATATATCTAAAATGAAGCCGTAATTTTCCTTAGAAGGTCTACACTCTCATGTATGTCAATGATCCATTATAACCCAAATCCACACCATAGTTGCAAGGGTCCTGGTAAACCGATCTACGATTACTTGGCCAATGAGTAGAGCTAAAACGAAGACATAGTCTAATCTGATATACCTAAAATAAAGTCGTAATTTTCCTTAAAAGGTCTACACTCTCATGTATGCCAATGATCCATTATAACCCAAATGCACACCATAGTTGCAAGGGTCGTGAAAATCTAGTCTACGAATACTTGGCCAGAGAGTAGAGCTAATACGGTGTGGTAGATTGATCTCATATATTTAAATAAAGCTGTAATATTCCATAGAAAGTTAACACTCTCATGTATGCCAATTATCCATTATAACCCAGAATTCGACGACAGATGCGTGTGGCGTTAAAATCCGGTCTACGATTACTTGGCCAAGGAGTTGAGTTAAAACGATCAGGTAGATTGATCTCATATACTTTAAATAAAGCCGTAATTTTTCTTAGAAGGTCTACACTCTCATGTATGACAATGATCCATTATAACCCAAATCCACACCATAGTTGCAAGGGTCGTGAAAATCTAGTCTACGATTACTTGGCCAGAGAGTAGAGCTAATACGGTGTGGTAGATTGATCTCATATATTTAAATAAAGCTGTAATATTCCATAGAAAGTCTACACTCTCATGTATGCCAATTATCCATTATAACCCAGAATTCGACGACAGATGCGTGTGGCGTTAAAATCCGGTCTACGATTACTTGGCCAAGGAGTTGAGTTAAAACGATCAGGTAGATTGATCTCATATACTTTAAATAAAGCCGTAATTTTTCTTAGAAGGTCTACACTCTCATGTATGACAATGATCCATTATAACCCAAATCCACACCATAGTTGCAAGGGTCGTGAAAATCTAGTCTACGATTACTTGGCCAGAGAGTAGAGCTAATACGGTCTGGTAGATTGATCTGATATATTTTAAAAAAAGCTGTAATATCGCTTAGAAAGTCTACACTCTCATGTTTGCAAATTATCCATTATAACCCAGAATTCGACGACAGATGCGTGTGGCGTTAAAATCCGGTC
Source organism: Phymastichus coffea (assembly GCF_024137745.1). Lineage (NCBI taxonomy): Eukaryota > Metazoa > Arthropoda > Insecta > Hymenoptera > Eulophidae > Phymastichus > Phymastichus coffea. Next base: position 3,721,451 of record NW_026706823.1, read on the forward strand.
TAGGATTACTTGGCCAAGGAGTTGAGTTAAAACGATCAGGTAGATTGATCTCATATACTTTAAATAAAGCCGTAATTTTCCTTAGAAGGACTACACTCTCATGTATGCCAATAATCGATTATAACCCAAATCCACACCATAGTTGCATGTGTCATGGTAATCCGGTCTACGATTACTTGGCAAGCGAGTAGAGCTAAAACGGTGTGGTTGATTGATCTGATATATTTTAAATAAAGCTGTAATATTCCTTAGAAAGTCTACACTCTCATGTATGCCAATTATCCATTATGACCCAAATCCACGCCATAGTTGCAAGGATCGTGAAAATCTAGTCCACGATTACTTGGCCAGAGAGTAGAGCTAGTACGGTCTGGTAGATTGATCTGATATATTTTAATCAAAGCTGTAATATTCCTTAGAAAGTCTACACTCTTATGTATGCCAATTATCCATTATAACCCAGAATTCGACGAAAGATGCGTGTGGGGTGAAAATCCGGTCTACGATTACTCTGCCAAGGAGTTGAGTTAAAACGGTCAGGTAGATTGATCTCATATACTTTAAATAAAGCCGTAATCTTCCTTAGAAAGTCTACACTCTCATGTATGTCAATGATCCATTATAATCCAAAATTCGACAAAAGATGCGTGTGGCGTGAAAATCCGGTCTAGGATTACTTGGCCGAGGAGTTGAGTTAAAACGGGCAGGTAGCTTGATCTCATATACTTTAAATGAAGCTGAAACCTTTCTTAGAAGGTCTACATTCTCATTTACGCCAATTATCCGTTATAATCCAGAATTAAACGAAAGACGCATGTGTCCTGGTTACCCGGGCTACGATTACTTGGCACACGAGTTAAGCTAAGACGATAGGGTAGATTGATATGATATACTTTAAATGAAGCTGAAATCTTCCTTAGACGTTCTACAGTCTCATGTATGCCAATTATCCATTATAACCCAGAATTAGACGAAAGACGCATGTGTCGTGAAAATCCGGTCTACGATTACTTGGCCAGCGAGTAGAGCTAATACGGTGTGGTAGATTGATCTGATATATTTTAAATAAAACTGTAATATTCCTTAAAAAGTTTACACTCTCATGTATGCCAATTATCCATTATAACCCAGAATTCGACGAAAGATGCGTGTGGCGTGAAAATCCGGTCGACGATTACTTGGCCGAGGAGTTGAGTTAAAACGGTCAGGTAGATTGATCTCATATACTTTAAAGGAAGCTGAAACCTTTCTTAGAAGGTCTACATTCTCATTTACGCCAATTATCCATTATAATCCAGAATTAGACGAAAGACGCATGTGTCCTGGTTACCCGGGCTACGATTACTTGGCACACGAGTTAAGCTAAGACGATAGGGTGGATTCATATGATATACTTTAAATGAAGCTGAAATCTTTTTTAGACGTTCTACAGTCTCATGTATGCCAATTATCCATTATAACCCAGAATTAGACGAAAGACGTATGAGTCGTGAAAATCCGGTCTACGATTACTTGGCCAGCGAGTAGAGCTAAAACGGAGTGGTAGATTGATGTGATATAGTTTAAATAAAGCCGTAATATTCCTTAGAAAGTCTACACTCTCTGTATGCCAATTATCCATTATAACCCAGAATTCGACGAAGAATGAATATGTCGTGAAAATTCAGTCTACGATTACTTTACCAACAAGTTGAGTTAAAACGGTCAGGTAGATTGATCTCATATACTTTAAATAAAGCCGTAATTTTCCTTAGAAGGCCTGCACTCTCATGTATGCCAATTATCCATTATGACCCAGAATTAGACGAAAGACGCATGTGCCCTGGTAATCCGGTCTACGATTACTTGGCCAACGAGTAGAGCTAAAACGAAGAGATAGATTAATCCGATATACCTAAAATGAAGCCGTAATTTTCCTTAGAAGGTCTACACTCTCATGTATGCCAATGATCCACTATAACCCAAATCCACACCATAGTTGCAAGGGTCGTGAAAATCCGGTCTACGATTACTTGGCCAGCGAGTAGAGCTAAAACGGTGTGTAGATTGATCTGATATATTTTAAATAAAGCTGTAATATTCCTTAGAATGTCTACACTGTCATGTATGCCAATTATCCATTATAACCCAGAATTCCACGAAAGATGCGTGTGTCGTGAAAATCCGGTCTACGATTACTTGGCCAAGGAGTTGAGTTAAAACGATCAGGTAGATTGATCTCATATACTTTAAATGAAGCTGAAACCTTTCTTAGAAGGTCTACATTCTCATTTACGCCAATTATCCATTATAACCCAGAATTCGACGAAAGATGCGTGTGGCGTGAAAATCCGGTCGACGATTACTTGGCCGAGGAGTTGAGTTAAAACGGTCAGGTAGATTGATCTCATATACTTTAAATGAAGCTGAAACCTTTCTTAGAAGGTCTACATTCTCATTTACGCCAATTATCCATTATAATCCAGAATTAGACGAAAGACGCATGTGTCCTGGTTACCCGGGCTACGATTACTTGGCACACGAGTTAAGCTAAGACGATAGGGTTGGATTGATATGATATACTTTAAATGAAGCTGAAATCTTTTTTAGACGTTCTACAGTCTCATGTATGCCAATTATCCATTATAACCCAGAATTAGACGAAAGACGTATGAGTCGTGAAAATCCGGTCTACGATTACTTGGCCAGCGAGTAGAGCTAAAACGGAGTGGTAGATTGATCTGATATAGTTTAAATAAAGCCGTAATATTCCTTAGAAAGTCTACACTCTCTGTATGCCAATTATCCATTATAACCCAGAATTCGACGAAGAATGAATATGTCGTGAAAATTCAGTCTACGATTACTTTACCAACAAGTTGAGTTAAAACGGTCAGGTAGATTGATCTCATATACTTTAAATAAAGCCGTAATTTTCCTTAGAAGGCCTGCACTCTCATGTATGCCAATTATCCATTATGACCCAGAATTAGACGAAAGACGCATGTGCCCTGGTAATCCGGTCTACGATTACTTGGCCAACGAGTAGAGCTAAAACGAAGAGATAGATTAATCCGATATACCTAAAATGAAGCCGTAATTTTCCTTAGAAGGTCTACACTCTCATGTATGCCAATGATCCACTATAACCCAAATCCACACCATAGTTGCAAGGGTCGTGAAAATCCGGTCTACGATTACTTGGCCAGCGAGTAGAGCTAAAACGGTGTGTAGATTGATCTGATATATTTTAAATAAAGCTGTAATATTCCTTAGAATGTCTACACTGTCATGTATGCCAATTATCCATTATAACCCAGAATTCCACGAAAGATGCGTGTGTCGTGAAAATCCGGTCTACGATTACTTGGCCAAGGAGTTGAGTTAAAACGATCAGGTAGATTGATCTCATATACTTTAAATGAAGCTGAAACCTTTCTTAGAAGGTCTATGCTCTCATGTATGCCAATTATCCATTATAACCTAGAATTGGACGAAAGTTGCATGGGTCGTGAAAATCCGGTTTGGTCACCATTACTTTAAGGTGATTTTACATGTATTCCTCAGAAAGAAAATATCATTTCGTTATTATAAGGAAGTACACAGACGATACGTAGGCCTCCGCTAGACGTGAGCTGATTAGTGTCCTGGAAATCTGGTCCTGCCACGAATAGCTCAAGATGTTATAGCATATATCCCTGACAAAGGAAATATCATTATTTTCACATAGCAAACCAACCAGACGATACACGGGCCTCGCCTAGTCCCCGGAAATCTCTTGTACCCTATTCCCGTACGGTAACGAAAACTATTATTCGGATTAGATTCCGTTTTCCTGAGTTCAAAATATGATTATTTTCTCAGATTAAAGTCTTTCTGCCATTGAATATTCTCTGTTAGTCATAGTCAATGTTGTGTCATGGAAATCCAGTTTGGTCACCATTAGCTTTAGATGATCTTGCATGTAGATTTAACGGAGAAAATATCATTTCCTCATTATATGAAAGTTGCTTGACGTTATATGGTCCTCCGCTAAACATGGGCGACGTAGTGTCGTAGAAATTTGAGGAATTCTCCAAACTGACCATACAATGGTGTCACTTTGAGGAGTTCCTTGAAATGCCTGGAAACTACTCGAAGTACAGAATCGCCTCAAAAAATCGCTCCGAACTGCAAAATTCCAATATATATATGTCAATAACGATATTTTTCGTGCGATAGAACCTTCATTGGGTTGGGTATGAGCATGCGGTTGCGCATTTGAATAGTGCACTTATCCAATATTCGTAATACTATTATTGAAATTGTATCTAATAAATAATGAAATTATTATAACATAATGTGCGCGAATTAAATTAGTATGTGGACAATTTTTTGTATCTTCGAGAATCGAAAAATATAGCTTAGTCATCAAGTTATTGGTCTTGAAAGTTGCTGTAAACAAAGCACAAAATTATTAATTTTTTATGAACAATGGAGAGATTGAGAAATTAATTTAATAACAGAAGATAAGTAGACAATGAAACAGCTATCGATTCGTATTTTTTCTTTTCAGTTTAAAATATTTATGTAGACTATATCGGTAGTGGTAGTATATGTTAATCATTTTTTTTGCTCAGCCCAACGAAGGTTTCAAATGTTTTTCAAAGATAATCAATAAACTAATTATTCTGTTGGCTAGTTCGTGAAAAAGGCAACAACTTTTTTCGCTACTTGTTAGGTAGTTCTCGGAAAGTTCTTGGAAAAATGAAATAAGTGAACTGTTGGTCTGTTTTAGCATCTAGTTGAAGTTTATGGTAAAATCATAAAATATGTATTTGTAAATAAAATTACTTGTTGATCAATCGTTAGTTCGTAAGACGAATTGGCAGTAGCCATGAAAAATTATTAATATATTGAGCAATAAAAGAAAACTTTCGACCTGCGGCTGTTGATTCATAACCAAACACCAAAAGATTTAATTATATTTTATTTTAATATCGTTATTTTAACAACTTTTGAGCAAAGTATCATTTTAGATCTTGAGTAAAAATTTAATCTTCTATCTAATATTATAAATAAAATGTTGTCTGCATACATTCATAATTTTACACATGTCATACATAGTGTCTTCATAAGTCACTTTACTTGTGCGAAATGTCAGCATAAGTGAGGGATTTATGCTGACAAAAATTTTGGACTTAAGCGGACATGTCAGTTTTTTTTGTATACATAGAATAAGTAACACTTATTCTATCGATGTATAGATAGATGTATATATACTTATGTAGACAGTCTACATAATTTTGACATCACTTATGCAGACAGTCTACATAATTTTAACATCACTTATGCAGACAGTCTACATAATTTTAACATCACTTATGCAGATAGTCTACATAATGTTCATCGCACTTATGTGGCCGTGTCTTCATAAGTGATCGCGCGTAGATAATTTGCAAAACGATGAATTTCTCAGTTTATTGTAGATATAAACGTATTTGTCTTTGATACACGGTTACAACAAATATATTTCTAACCGTTTATTAATCTAATTATTCAATTTTTTAGTGTCCACCTAAGTAATGATTTATATATATATATATATATAGATAGATAGATCACTCTTTGTACTCAATCGTAGAGAGAACCGGCAATGCTCCGACCGACACGAGATCATAGGCTCGACTCACAGCTAGCATACATGCCATATCCAGAAGAAAACATATAATGGTGGCGCTGCTGTCGCTCTCCCTGATTGCCAACTTATACATTAGACAAATGTACTTATAATCCTTTTTTTTTTCTTCTTAACTCCTAAATATATGTTTCCCTTTTACCTCTGTGATAGTCATACATACAGGCTTTTTTAATACTCTCCCTAAAGGAAAACTATATATTTTGGCTATCAAAACGGCTTCTCGATACAACACCGAGTTGAGAGATTAAGTACATAAATCGTAGTTTTGCGAGTGCTTTCGTTAAGACATCAGCAATTTGATTGTCGGTTCGTACCCGCGTTTTAAAGCGAGATCTCTTTGAACGGCAGATCTCGCAAATGCCAACTGCTCCGCCTCAACGGGGTGACGCGGTGAACACCCAGAAGGGTGGCCAAAAGGCGGCTCTGGCTAAGCTTGCCAAGCAATAAAGGCCGTGGATGGCGACCACGATAAAAAGCTGAACTTGAACGCGATGAGCCCCGTTTTGACCCAACGACAGAGTTTTGAAAGATCTGACTTTGGGACGGAACGGGGTAAAAACAACCTTTCGAATGACGGATACCCACCAGCGTGAGCGGGGAGGATCGAAACGCAATGGGGAGACATGCCCCGGCACGTCGAAGCGATGGACCTGTGAGTCGTGGGAGAAATCCCTTAATACAGGAACGCAGGGTGGGATGTATTTTGAACGCGAGCCCAGGAGGGGAGGCTTAGTCGGTTGATCGTCTCAGGAATCCTCCTCTGGCTGTCCTGGCTGAGCCTCTCTTCTGACATCCCAATTTGGGTTGGCCTCTGCGGGGTAGTGGTACCAGGTCAAGCAAATCTCGTAAGATTTGTACGCTGCGTGCTTCCGACGCAGTAGACGTTGGGGCAACTAGAGTCCCGTCGCGCCCAAACCGAGGGTCAAGCCTTTAGTTCCGCTCTCCCTGAGCGTCGAACCGTGAAAAGATCGGTACTCCTTTCGAGGAGGTCGCCGCCTAAGATTAAAAAGGTTCCGACTCGCTGAGTGCGTCAGGGATGTCGCAGCAAACTTGACTTCCGGATCTCCAATAATATTTGAAAGCGTAGGAGTGAAAGACAGTGGGCTATGCGAACCTATTGGCGCCCAGAGAGAGGGGTGGTAATGTCTTGAAGACGCTATATCACCCTTAAATCGGAAAAGCGTGAAGCAACGCATACACTAGCTGTCGGTTCGTACATACTCGACATCAATTACATTATTTTTATATAAATCTCTTATATAATGGTATTTGATATCCACATGTTTCGTCCTTTCGTGAAACTCTGGATTTTTTAGCAGTTTTATCGTACTTTGAATATTCATGAACAACATAGTTTTGCCAGTTCCATTCCGGTTATTGTCATTTGTACTGTTTACATAATATAAGTCATTCGCAGAGGTAGGATTACAGTCTGTCAAGAAGCGCCTTATCCATATAATATCTTTACCAACGCTTGCTGCACTTACGTACTCCGATTCCGTAGTCGACAAAGAAACACATGATTGGTGCTTGCTCTTCCAAACTATAGCAGCCCCTGCAAGTAAGCAGATCGAACCTGAAACTGATCTCCGTGTTTGTTTGTCGCTACCAAAGTCGGCGTCACTGTAGGCCAATAAATTACCTTCCTTCCCGTAATACAGTCCGTAATCGGCTGTCCCCTTTAAATACCGTATTATTATTTTTACAAGCAACCAATGGCCCTCGCTAGGTTCTTCTAAGTAACGTGATACAATGCTTGTAGCAAAGGAAATATCTGGCCTACTGACCTTTAAAAATATAAGTTTGCCTACAGCCTCAAGATACGGAACGTTGTAGGCTCTTTTACTAAAATCATTTGATTGCCAGCACGTTTCGATCGGCGTATTAACTGGATTCGCGTTTGTCATATTAAAAACCCGTACAATGTCGTTAATATAATTCTCTTGACTTATAAACGTCGACCCATCTTTGAATTTTAGAATTTCCACACCGAGAAATTTCTTTACGTTTTTAGTAAAAGTAACCTTGAATTCTCCCTTCAGTTTTTCGAAGAAAGCATCTATCAGATCATCATGCGTGGTAGCAAGAAGTCCGTCATCAACATAAATCAACAAGAGCAATTTTAAACTGCCTTGAATATATGTATAAAAACAGGGATCAGATTGACTTTTCTTAAAGCCATAATCGACCAGAAAATCTTCAAAAAGCTCAAACCAGCACCGAGCCGCTTGTTTTAGTCCGTATATGCTTTTCTGTAAACTACACATGCGCCCGGTACCGTCATTGAAACCGTCCGGCTGTTTCATAAAGATTGTTTCTTTCAATTTACCATGTAATGGGCAGTCTTTACATCAAACTGTCCTAGAAGCAATCCTTCACGCGAAGAAAGAGCAATAAGTATTCTAAATGAATTAAAGCGAGCCACGGGGCTAAAGGTTTCATTAAAATCTACTCCTTCTATCTGTGAAAAACCCCGACCGACTAGCCTTGCTTTGAAGCGTAAGCTTCTGTCATCGTTCGGTTTATATGAGTAAACCCATTTGCTTCCAACAATTTTGGCGTTAACTGGCTTTTCTACATGTACCCAAGTGCCATGTTCAAGGAGAGACTGCATTTCATCCTTCATGGCGAGTTTCCATTTCTCATTGTCGCTTGAATTCATTGCTGCCTCGTAGTTTTCCGGCGCTACTTTTGAAAAATGAGAAAGAACACACCCGTAGAAATCTGTTTGTCGACGTACGCGTTTCTCCCGTACGTTATTCGAGGTATCATCGTCACCTCCGCCTGAATTATTCTGTATCCGGGCTCCGACAACCAATTCCGAAGATTCATTATCGGTAAGGTCAGTTTCTTGGCTATCGGAAGTTTTGTTTTCATTTTCGTTGACTACCGAGAGTTTTTGTTTACCATCTTAAATATCTACTTCGGCGATGTTGTGAGCCAATCGCTCCGATTTGAATATGACATCACGACTAATAATAACATCGCGCAACTCCGTTACATATATGCGGTATCCTCTATAGTTTTCAACGTACCCGACGAAAATGCCCTTCACGGATTTCCTACCTAATTTCCTTCTCTTTTCTTTTAGGATATGAACGAAACATTCGGTGCCAAAGACCTTTAAATGATCAATACATGCCGATTTACCCGTCCACAATTCGTATGGAGTTTTTCTTAGAATTTTAGTCGGACCCGTTTTGTTCAAAACATAAACAGCGGTGTTGGCGGCCTCAGCCCACAGGAAGTGCGACAGCTCTGTATTTGAGTACAACATTTATCGAACAGCTTCGACGATTGTTCGGTTCTCGCGTTCCACTGTACCGTTTTGTTGTGGAGTATATGGTATAGTTACCGTATGTTTTATGCCTCTACTTTCAAAAAACTTTTGGTTTACATTTTTGACAAACTCCTTGCCACCATCGCTTACAATTTCCTTTACATCATTGCCGAATTGATTCTTTATTTCTATGCAAAACCTTTGCAAGTATCCAGAAGCTTCTGATTTTTGGCGCAAACAATAAATTTTATCGGAAACTCGAGTAGTCGTCTTTAATAAGCAGAAAGTACCTATTTTTGCCTATTAATTCTACCTCCATCGGCCCACATAGATCGACATGCAAGATTTGCCTCGATTCTTTAGCGCTCTAGCGATCAAGCCTACAATGAAAAGAATTTCGGTGAGATTTACCGCGCGCGCAACCGTCACAAAGCTGATTATCATGATTTAGATTGATATCGACAGTTTTCAGAATTTCGTGTACATGTCGTTTGTTTTGATGACACATCCTTTCATGCCAGAGCTGCATGTTTTCTTTATTGGCGGTAAAGCTCAACCTTTCAGACATTACTACTTCTAAATCGACTTTATACAGATTACCCGCTTCGGAACAAGTTGCAATGACTATATTATTATTAAGCAAGGTACAGACTTTCCCATTATTTGTAACTTCAAGGTCAATACCCTTTTTAGTACAGGCCTTTAATGAAAGCAAATTGACACGTAGCGTAGGTATAAATAAAACATCATATAACACACAGCTCACACGCTTATCCGCAACTAGTGTTTCTATGTTTATATTCCCATACCCATATGCAGACTGCATGCTTCCATCTCCAAAAGTTACAGGAACTCGCTCTTCGTATTCGGTATAGCTCGAAAAGTAGTCTCGTCGCCAGGTCATGTGATCCGTGCTCCCGGAATCGAGTATCCACATGGCCGTCTTCTTCTGATCATACTTAAAACCGGCAAGGGCGATCTTCTCCTCACAGTTGTTTGTTGTCGATTTCGTCTCTGTATTGTTTCCTTGAAATCTCTTCGGACAGTCGCGTAAATAGTGATTCGGAGAGTGACACTTGTAACAGTTACCGCGTCTTGGATTCCCATACTTGTGTTTCTTCTGATTGCCCTTCTTGTTGTGCAATTTTGAGAAACTCAAGCTCTTGGTTTGCTTGGAAACCAATGCGATCGCTTGATCCTCCGAATTCTCTCCGTAGTTATCCACTCTTGATTCTTCTGTCATCAATCTTGCGGTTAGATTTTTTAGAGTTTTCTTCTCTTTTATTTCGGAGTCCCAGGCACTATGAAAGTGATTAAATTCTTTTGGAAGGCAACATAAAATCCGGGTTAACACCATTGATTCCAATATTTCACCACCCGAATTTTTCATCCTAAGTGCAAGATTTTCTATCTTGGAAAAATTTACCACAGCGCTCTCACTTTTATCCCATTTGAATTCAAAGAATTTCAATTTTAGCGCGAAATCCGACGTTTGGATAAGGTATTGTGTTGAGTTTCGCGCTATGTGCGAATCCGGAGTCAAAAAGAGGGGTTTCCATTACAAAAAACACTTCGACCATGAAATGACCTTCAAAATGAGGTTAAAGGTCAAAGGTTTTTGGTGCATTGGGTGGCCCACTCTATTCTGAACAAATTTTGTAGAGGTCATTTTTCGATATCTTAAAAATTAAAAAAACGCTTTTTGGCAGTTTTTCAAGCATTTGACCTTAAATCGACCTTCTCAAGGCCATGAAAAAAAAATTTAAAAATACCGTTTTGGACGTAAAATTTCCCGCTCTTTCCGAATCCGGGGTCAAAAATGGGGGTTCCTATTTAAAAAAATAAAGTTGACCTTGAAATGACCTTGAACATGACCTCCAAGGTCAAAGCCAAGGTCGTACGGATATGTCCCCCTCGAAGCCCAGCAACTTTTGTCTGAAGCAGTTTTTGATTAATCCATTATTTTGGATTCTAGAGGGGGTGTACGGGTGGTCTGGAACACCCTGTATGTATTTACATATATGTATATACATCTATATATATATATATATATATATCCCTCTTAGTACTCAATCGTAGAGAGAACCGGCAATGCTCCGACCGACACGAGATCATAGGCTCGACTCACAGCTAGCATACATGCCATATCCAGAAGAAAACATATAATGGTGGCGCTGCTGTCGCTCTCCCTGATTACCAACTTATACATTAGACAAATGTACTTATAATCCTTTTTTTTTTCTTCTTAACTCCTAAATATATGTTTCCCTTTTACCTCTGTGATAGTCATACATACAGGCTGTTTTAATATTTTTTACTCAGAACAGTTTCACCGTATGCCACCGTCAACATTTCAAGTGTTTCGGAGCACTTTATTTTAGTTTTTACACAAAAGTTGATGCAAATCCTTTGATCCATATTTTTCGATAGTAAGAAATCGCCGAGTACGCAAAACACTTATAACCTTTACGCCTCTCACAACCAAAAAAAAATGCTATACACTTGAAACTTGGTACAGATGTTCGGGAAGAGTGTACCAACATAACAAAACAAAAAAATCGATAATCGAAAGTACGTTGCCCGTGAAATTTGAAAAGTCACCTTACTTTTTGTACACACCTCGTATACTTCTTACGCCTAAACACCGAAATAGGAGTGTCAGGATCCTTTCATCAATGCGAATATCGTGGCAAGAAATTTCCCAAATCGGGTACAGCAGCGACAAAGACATCGACAGCGGCATCAAGTGCGAAACATTTCTTCCCGAACAGTAATCAAACGTCTTCGCGAAATTAAGTTAAATGCACAACATCCTAATCGTGTACCCCTTTTGACAGCGAGACATCGCAGAGGACGCTTAGCATATGCTAATGTACATCGGGCTTGGACATTAAGACAATGGGGAAATGTTTTATTTACTGACGAATCCCGGTTCGTCCTTCATGGAAGCGACCGACCACCCCTTGTTTGGCGTTATCGTGGAGAACCTTTTCGCCAGAATTTTGTTCGTCCGATTGTTGCCTACGGCGGTGGATCAATCATGGTCTGGGGCGGCGTTTCACGAAATTGGAGAACACCTCTGCTGATTGTACGCGAAAACTCAACAGCTCAGCGCTACATTGACCAAATTTTGAGACCGATTGTACTGCGCAGACGACAACATCAGACGGCGTTTATTCTAATGCAAAATTACGCACGTCCACACATAGCCAACATCACCAGATGCTTTTTAGAACGACATGACATCACATTGCTGCGGCACCCACCAATGAGTCCAGACCTCAATCCTATCGAGCATGTTTGGGACATATTGGGCCGTCGTGTGCGCAGAGAGTATCCAAATTTGTACAACTTGGCCGTATTAGAGCGTGCACTTCTGCAAATTTGGAACACCATTCTGCAACCCCAGATTGCCCGCTGCATTAATATGACTGAACGATTGGCAGCCGTTATTGAGAACTGGGAGGGGGGGCAATATCCGTTATTAAAAGAATTGAAATGCTTTTTTTGAAAAATGTTTTTTCTTCATCACACACACACACACACACACACACACACACACACACACACACACACACACACACACACACACACACACACACACACACACACACACACACACACACGCACACACACACACATTCTTAGGAGAATGAGTTTGGAGTCATTAACTACGGAGGAACTGACGAGCCTTCGGGTCTCATTTCTCCTAAAAAAAACACACATGAAGCGTATACACATGAAGAATTGTGATTCTTTAATTTTTTTCAAAAATTCAATTGAATAAAACGAAAAACGGCTTGAACGATTGAATTGAAACGTTGTGGGGTTTTTGTGGGCATATTGAACTGTAAAAGACACTCTTAACATTTCTGGGTTTCTCGATAGTTCCAACTTAGCGCTTGATTATCCCAAAAGCCACCAAATATCCTTTTTTTCTTGATTTTTCAAATTAATGTAAAGAATAAAAAAAAATTTTTTTTCAAAAACAGTAGTTCAGGTTTTTGGGAAAGGACCCTGCACAAACGTTATGGAAAAAAACTTTCTGTCAAATGTTCCTAAAATTTGGGAAAAGGTAGCTAATATCATGTAGATTAAATGTCTACATGGGTCCAAAGCTCGCCTATGGCTGGGTTCCGAGATACCAGGGTTCAAACACAGGCAAAACGACGGATTTCTGGATCACGGTTATTGACTTTATCATGTTGTTTAACTCACAGACACGCACACACTCATGCGCGGTATATTATATATATTGTGACGGTAAACGTCAAATTAGCGCTGATTATTTAGCTTAATTGCTGCCTGTGAGGGCAGCACCTGCCGGGGGGACGAAATTCGTAACTAAGGAATTCGGCACGCGAGCAGACGGAACGCGCGCGATTGAAACCGAACTAGTGAAGCGTCAACCGTCAACACGCCCGTTCGTCTTTGCTGTTTCGCCGTTGTTAATCCGAGTGCCGTTTGAGTTGAATCGCCAGTGGAATATCCAGAGCAGCAACATCTAGCCATCTACAATCGCAGCCGCCAAGGTGCCATCCAGCTACCAGTTCGAGGCCAGGACGAGTGTGTGTGTGAGGTTTCGCCATCGAGGGCGAAACCATATCCGTGCGCGCGTGGTCGCGACCGGCGACAAACAATTAGAAACTGTTCTGCGTTGTGCGGTTTGTCTGTGCTTCCTTCGATCGCCTGCTATTATAAGGTAAGCTGGCCAGCTTAATTTCGCGATCGCGGTTACATGATTGATTATTAATTCCCGACATCCGAAACGAGCGTGCGGCGACTCTAATAACAAAGAGCAGCGAGCGTACCGGCAAAGCGTGCTGTCGATGAGCGAACGTCAATGTAAACAAACGCGCGGGCCGACTTTGTGTAGTACTGGAATGATAATAAAAGGCTCCGTCCGTGTTATTAACAAGTAATTTTGACTCGCTCTTTTCGTATAGCTTCCACTCACTTTTCCCAGATTAGAAGACTTATTGGTTGACTGACGCACGTTTCCACATGCTCTCCGATTTACGTATTGAGAATAAATAATTACGCGCGTCCTTTTAGTATAATCGCGCGATTAAAATAATTAAACGGTTTTACCCCGTTACAATATATATATATATATATATATATATAACATTTTTACAATAACAAGATATAATAATTTTCATTTTTTAGTAACTTTCTGCAGAAAGACGTTCCTCATGGTACTAGAAAACACAAGCGCAATACTGGAAGGCCAGTACTGGTGCATAGCGGAGCAGACCAATTCAAATGTGAGTATGAATTGTTTATATATATATAAGTTCATACCCGATAGCGAAAATAATATATTTTATTTCTTTGGTTTTACAGATAATAATATCATACCGAAAATAATGTAAAAATAAATAAAAATAAAATTATTATAAAGTACTTATAATTATTATAATTTTTTTATATCTTCACCATGGAAACAGCATATTGACCAATTCACAAAATAGGACAATATGGCGCTATATAGGCCGTGTACCACGTTGACGCTGCGCACTTATATTTCCTCTTCGATATAATCAAGATAATGTATGAGAGGATCTCAATATCAAATCCGAGACATGGCTAGATAAGGCTATTCATGATTAAAAATATTTTTTTTTATAGCTATACCAATTTTGTCAAAAGTTTGACATTGCGATTTATTTATTTTCATTATATTAGGTTGGATTGGGTTAGAATAAAATAAAAACATGAGCACTGCATCAGCCAATTCGATAGCGTTTATCTTAATTTCACAATAACCGGTCATAGCAATTTTATAAGAAGAATAAATATCTTTTGTAATTTTATACCGATTTGATATTCACTAATTGAGTAAAAATTATGCAAAAGTAGGTATTAATTCATGTACAAGAAAAATAATGTTTCATTTTTTATATATTTTCTTACAGTAATTATTATAATAAATGTTACAATAAAAACTAATATTCTACGAAATTAATTATATAAAATGGCTGTAGTGGTGGTTATTATAGTATGCGACAGGCGTAACTTACGCTGCTAATAAGTATAATAAATGTTAACAATACAAACCTGCGATTATACCGTAACATTTAGTTAATAAAAAAATCAGACAATAAACATTGAAATTCCTCGAAATCGTTTGTTTCAAACGACTAAAGGTGTGGTTCTTAAGGAGTACGACAGCGGAAACTCGCCACGTTTAAGGTAGTTTATAAGTGTCTTTCGGGGGGTGAAGGGGCAGAGGGGTACCCTATGCTTTAACACGTAAGAGGGTCATCAATACCAACTTAAGATAATAAAATTTTGATTATCTCTAGATTTTTATTAGCCATGGAATATATGAATAAAAGTGCATGAAAATGTGTTTTATACAAGCAGGTAATATTTATTCAATTTTTATAAACGTATTATCAAGTAATTTTAATGGCATAATACACACGAAAATGTGGTAACGTCGCTTACACGTAACAGTTGGCAGCCCTTCTCCCATTGAATATGTGTGTTACTGCGCAAAACAGTCACTATACAAGTATACAACATAACCTGATTCTCCTCTTCTTATTTACTTAGAGTCTGCGTCCACGTATAAACAAATAAAATGTCAAACTATAAGTGGAAAGGACGTTTTGTAAGTAAACAAGGGTACCAGGCACTTTGTAGTAGATCCAAAAATGCTCGAAATCGCCTAAAGAAACTAGCAGCAGAACGAGAAGAGGCAGCTAAACGCAAAGAGGCGGCTAATCTTCGTTCAAATCTAATCAAGGGCAATAGAATTGTTGATTTGGATTATATGGCTGAGCAATTGGTCTGCTCCAAGTGTTCTTCAGAATTGTTTATATCAGATATTGAAAAAGAACAACGTAGCGGCCTGGGCTCGTATCTGTCCGTTCGATGTCGCATGTGTTTACATGTGGAGACAATAAAGTCTTCTCGGCAATACATAAACCCGTCAAGTGGACAACCAGTTTTTTCTATTAATACAAAAGCTGCATTAGGTTATACATACATATTTTTTTAGAGTTTAACCTGCATACACTTTTTCTTGTGATTGAATTACTAATTCAAAATTTTATTTTAGGAGCTATCCATACCGGCATGGGACAAACTCATCTGTCTGAATTGTTTACTGTTATGGAGCTTCCAAGCATCAATTCTCAGACATTTAAAAAACATGAACAAATCATTGGCCCTATTATAGAATTTGTTGCAAAAGAGAGATGTTCAGAAGCTGCAATGGAGCGAGCGATGACTGAAGAGAGTATAGAGGAAATGAAAAAGCTATTGTGAGTTCAAGTAAATAGGAACAATTGATTTGTCAAAATTATCATGCTTACTGCTATTGACAAGTGCAAGAAGATCAACATTAATCATAGTTTTTTCCTATTCAATGATATTGAAAAGTGTATATTATATAATAATGCTGATTAATTTTTATTTTTACTGATTTTTTACACATTATAACGGGGTTTTGGCTAACCCGCCGTTATAATCGAGAGGATAGACTAGTTGACAGCTCGACTTAACCAGTTACTGATGCCACGAGGTTAATACGCTGGTGCGTGGGTGGCCAAGCCCTTCGACCAGCCACGATGTCAAGCAGCCTCGTGGCCCGTGTAGAGCGTCGCAGGTAGCAGTGGCTGAAAAGCGCGAAAAGTAGTGACGAGCGCAGAGAATTCGCCAAGGATAGGGAGTGGGAGCCGGGCGCAAAGTCAGAGAAACGCAGAGAATAAGAAGGATAAAAATAATTTATATAAAGCACCAAAGGGAAAGCGTACAGAGTAGCAGATCGGCAAGGAGAGAGAGAGAGAGAGAGAGAGAGAGAAGCGGCAAGCCAGCAAGAGAGAGCTAAACGAGTCGGTACTTACAATGTGACGACAATGGCCAGGCCCTTTGTACAATAAGCGCTCGCTCGCTGAACGGCGTTCCCGGACGCCGGTTGCAGTGGTGAAAAAGCGTAGGACTGCCTAGCACTAGGTTCTGCACACGCACACCACCCTGTCAACTCGCCGCACCACTGCACGCACTCGCAACAATTTAAGGCAATGCCAGGTCGAAAGTCCGAATACTTCAGTAAGGAAAAGGAAGTCGAGGAACGCTAGACCACGGCAACTGCCCGAGCAAAGAAAAAAAAAAGGGAGAGGCCTGTTCTTCAACGCGCGTTCAAACACGTGTCGCCCGTGTTACGTCCGCCAGTCAATTGCCGCGGGAGGCATCCCCACTCCTTTATCGCCCTTTTCGGCAGCGCGACCACACACATATGCGCGTACCCGCGGACGCGACTCTCTCTGCTTATAGGCTCGCTGATAGACCTAACACGACTGTAGATTAAATTTAGAAGGATCAGCTAAGGCTATGGAAGCTGATCGTGCAGTTGAATTAGTAACCAAAAGTCAGATTCTGAAAGAAGCAAACGTACAAGTCGGGGTATTCATTGGCGATAATGACAGTTCATCGATTTCAGCAATCCAAAATGCCAGCAATCATAAAATAGTTAAGCAATTTGACATGAACCATTCAACAAAGAATGTTGGTGGTGCACTTCATGAGATTAAAAAAGTAAATGACCCAGAGAAAGAACTGTCGAATGATATCATAAAGTACATACAACGTTGCTTTGCTTTTGCCGTTCATCAGGATAAAGGTGATATTTTGAATATTCAAAAAGCAATTAGAAATATACCAGAACACTTATTCGACCATCATGAAAATTGTGGTTCATGGTGTAGGGATGATTCTGAAAATGGGATTCGATTGTACAATGTTGATTTGTACGACGCACTCAAAAATTTCTTCAATGAACTGGTTGATGATGAGTATAAGTTTGTCAGTGCTGCCAGTAGCCAAGCCAATGAAAGTCTCAACCACTCAATGTGCTCTAAAGCACCAAAAGGCAATTCGTATAGTACGTCAGAATCTTGTGATTATAGATTTAGTGTTACTAAAGCCCAAAAAAATATTGGAAAAAAATATTTGGTCAAGAGCATGGATACCTTAGATATGATTGTCAATAAACAAAAATTAGAAAAACATGCAGAAGATTATGAGAAAAAAGTAATGAGAATAAGGAATAAATCTAGTCGTCCGGAGTTTAAAAAACAAAGATTAGAGAATAAGATTAAAAAGTCACAATTGAGAAATAGAAAAGAGCGTTCAGACGATTATACTTATAAAAGTGAGATGAACCTTATTGACAAAAAGCAGCCTAAATGCATAACTGTATTGGATTTAAACACTCCATACAAATTCGATAATCCTAATTTAGCTGTTATATTTTTTGATTTGGAGACTAGTAGTCTCAAATCCAACTATGATATTTTGCAAATATCAATGAAGTGTCATAAGTATATTCTAAATGTGACAGGGTTATAGCGATGTTCGCTAGCCCTGTGTGCGGCACTTTCCTCGCGTGAACGCAGCGACCAAGTGTATACTATATAGCGACTACATACTTGTGTCGTTGCAG
This sequence comes from Phymastichus coffea, assembly GCF_024137745.1. Taxonomy (NCBI): domain Eukaryota; kingdom Metazoa; phylum Arthropoda; class Insecta; order Hymenoptera; family Eulophidae; genus Phymastichus; species Phymastichus coffea. Next base: position 3,739,844 of record NW_026706823.1, read on the forward strand.
GATCTGGAGAGAGGAGCGCGACGATCGACGAGGTGTCGCCGTGAGTGCGAGTGAGAGCGAGAAGAGCGAGAGAGAGAGAGAGAGAGAGAGAGCGATTTTGACTGATTTTTGACGGCGAGAGAAGTGGGAGCGTAGCGGCGTGAGGCTTAGAAATTAAGAGAGAGGAAGGGCAGTTAGGCGCGAGCTCTCAAGTAATTAGGGCCGCCTAGAGAGAAGACTGGACGAGACGATATTTCGGCCGGAAGGGAACGACTGTCAGCGTTGCAACTGCCACGATTGCCAGGGAGCAAGTCGTTTGAAGGAGAGCCAGTAGACGTAGCGACCATTCGCCGTCTATGAGGCAAAGACCGTGCTGCGGCCCTTCCTGCAGCAACCTCAATCGTCGCCAGGGCGCCATTCCCTGCGGGTCTACGTTTTCGCCGGCGTTGCCTCTCTGTCGACGGACCGTCGGCATCCGGTGGGTCCAAAGCCAGTTTATCTCTCTCGCGCCAGCTCTCGCTCGATTACGGACATTAGCGTATTTTGATTTTATCGCGCACGCTGAGCGATCTCGCTCGCGTGATCCCGCGAACTCTGATCCCGGAAAGGTTGAGCGAGCGCGCTCGCCACGGCGAAGTTAATCTTGTAGCGATATTTGTGAAAAGGCGTCAATAAATGAGATCGCCATATGTAGTATAATTGAATTAAAGTGTCCGATTCTTTGTATCAACCTTCCCCAACCAGAGCGAACTTCGGCCTGTGAAAGTCAGCGCCGGTTTTCTTTACTGAGAAAAAACCCAAAAAATTAGCAGAGACCAGCCCAAGGCGCACGGAGGCTGACCACTCTTGCATAAATATATATATTTCACCAACGCAATCCATCCAACCACAAGTCACTAAAGTTAATGGTTTCAGTAGAATTCACAAGAAACTTTTTCAGCATGGAAAAGAAGTTTTAACTCTTTCAAAGCAAGCAGCTAGCAATAAAATTATAGAATATTTAGGTATATTTAAAAAAAAGTGCATTCTTGTTGCGCATAACTGCAATTTTGATTCCACAAGACTATTAACTATGATTAAAAAATTATCTCTGCTTGAACTCTATGAAGAGTATATTTATGGATTTTGCGATACATTATCAATGTTCAAAAGCAAATTTTCAAAAAAGAAAACTGGCTACTACCCTAGCCAGTGAGCAAAACCTTAAATGTGATGGAGCACACGATGCTGCATTTGATGTTTCATTGTTAGAAAACCTTTGCTTTGACAATTTTAGCTCTAATGATTTCATTAATAACACTACAACAATTTATGATGTCTTAAATCAAATGGAAAATACGCAAAACACTAAAAAATTATTGCCCTCTTTTGCACCATTGAAAGGAGTTTTGAGTGCATCCATGCAAAAAAAATTAGCAAGCTACGGCATTTCTTATGATAAGCTCATTGAAACATTTAGAACCAAAGGAGATTAAGGAACTATAGAATTATTACAAAATAAAGTTGCTGGAAAATGTACAATAATGAAAGCCCAGAAACCTATTCAAAAAGTTTTAGATCACTTAAATGCATCACTATCACATTGTAAATAATTTTAATAATAAATATATTCAAGTAAGGCAATTCTTTCCACAATTATTTTTTAAACAATTTTACACCTTAACGTTTAACATTTATACCACATAAAAATTCAATATTCGATTTTTTCAAGTGACTTAGACACAGAGCACAATCAAAATCTCAATAACTTAATTATAATAACTTAATTTATAAACCATAGAATTTCGAAATCATATTTTTTATTGTAATTCCATATTGCAAACATGATAAAAACCATTTAGATAATTCAACGATGAATAATTATGAGCTATGAGCAGCTATGAGCTACAAGCACGTACACAAATATAAGGTTAGGGATATGTATACAAAGGCCAACGGCCCAACGCGACGTTGTCGCATTTCTTACGAAGCATCAGATGATTTCAAAAAAATCTTGCAAAATCCTAGTTTAAGTGTTTATTTCTCTGTAAAACTCATGGAAATCTATGTAAAAAAAATATTAAATGGTTGCTGAGATAATTTACTATAATTCTAGAAGAAATCTTAAATTTTCTCTTAACTTTTTCCACATGAAAAAAATTCGTAATTCATTCGTGCTTGTCCGCTCCATAAGAGCGTATGTATAAGAGATGAACTTTTGCATAATTGTTTATCCAAAATTAGCATGGAAAAAAATATTGAAAAAATTCATGCTAATCCAGAATACATTCAACTTTAACATATCAAAGAATCAGACAATTCTCTTAACTTTCGTATAACTTATGAACTATCTTAATGGATATAAATCTTATAGTGAAAGAACTATATACATTAATGTGTAAATATCAAATCCTAAAAAATGTGGGAAGAAAGCTAAACAAAATTAATAGAATCACAAATCTTACATTAAATAAATAATATTATAAGATGATAATAATAAGTTGATATTCATATTCTATACGAATTAAGGCTAGGAAAAAGAGATTGAGGACACAAATTTACACGCATAATGAGTAGAAACAAATATTACAACATGAATTTCCAGTCAAATATGGTAAATTAAAATAATTAAACATAACATTGCAAGAAATGCCATTTGAAAAATAGAATTTCTAAGTAGCTGTCATGGTGGGTTGTGAGACTACCCACTTGCGAAATAATTTATATTATTTCATGATAATTTGATCGTATAACAAAAGATAATAAAAGCCTACGTTCAGCGGTTATTTAATGGGGTGGAGGGATAGTTTGCCAAGACGCCCAGGAGGACTTTTTCAGTCTTCTTCTTATCGGAAATTGTTGGGATTATATATGTGATAGTGCGTCTCCTATGTGTGTGTGGCTTGCGTGCCGCGCTGCGTAGTGGCGCCGACCCATGCCCGCGCCGAGCGAACTCACTGCGTGCTCAGACTCGCTGCCGTGCGGACGTATTTCTCGAGGCTCTCTCACGGTGTTCAATAAACTGTTCTTCTTTACTCTCAACTCTGCATATTTATTTGCTGCTGCCTTGCCTACCCATTATCCCATCAGGTTATGGGCCCAGCACGCTTCCGTTGCGCGAGTGTTATTCAGGCTAAAAGTGTTTGTCATTTTTTTCATTTGTCGGCACGCTGCGACGAGTTTCTTCTGAACAAAGGCTTTACTAATTTCAAGCAAGATGGAGGCTGGTTTTTCAAAATCTGCAGGTATTGGTGACAACACACCGGAACTACGTAAGTACTACATTACAAAATGATTTAACTAAAACGGCGAAAGTGCGCGCGAGACTCACACCGAAATAACCGCCTTCTTTTAACGTTTTAACTAATCGTCTAGTAGTCTATCATTCGGGAGTGCCGCAATTAAATCGGGCGTCTTAAATAAAAGAAAAAGGCTAAGATTTTCATACATTTTTTGTTGTTGTTCGGGGCATGCAGGCACGCGCGTGTAGTACAGGCAACAACCTGTTTGCGCCAGCGACTTGTTGCAACAGACAAAAATAGCGCGCAAAACAGACTAGCAAACGGAAACAAGATATGCGTGTATGGGTAATCGACTCACCTTTCAAGCATTCTCTTTGTCGTTTGACTTTATCTTTTCACTGAATTAATTTACTTTTCGGCTTTTACCAAAAGTAAAATTGATTGTTAAAAAGTTAATTTTCACTAGATTTTAACAAATTAAATCTAATTTGTTCATAAATATAAATCTGAATTATTTATTTTTCGGCTCCAAAGACTATATATTTTTCTCTGATTTAATAAAATCATTACAGCTCCCAGGCTACAGGAAATAAAGGAGATACTCTGGGGAAAATACGATTTGGACAACCAATTTCCCCAAGAAGGCGTCTATATCACTAACTACTCAGGCTCACCCTCAGGCTACATATTGATGTTTTCTAATCATGAAAGCATCACCGTAGGTGAGTACATGTGTCTATAAATATGTAGTGTCTGAGGCTTAAGGCTCAAGGAAAGGTCAGTCACTCGAACTGCCTTTTCGACAGGCTACAGTGCGCACTGGCATCCTGCTATGCTGGATGTTCAGGCTGTACCCATGGTACAAGGCACAGTTGCTGAGGGTCGTTTGCCTATCATCAGAAAAATGTTATCATGTAATGACACGGTACTCGACTACGGCTAAGTGAAAAGCTCGGAAGTTATCGGAAGAGCTGGAAACTTAGCCGTTACAAACAAGAGTGCAGTTATCTGCAACTTGTTTAGTAGCACTAAAACCTCCAACTTACAACAATTGAACAATTGTTTGGGGCTTCAGGCTTAATCTTTTCTTTTCTTTTCAGATAAAGGAGTATTACCAGATGTCAACCTGGGTTGGCTCGAGTACGCCCTGGGCGGAAAAGGCTCCAACAAACATCTGGCTTTGAGATCAAAGGCGAGACCCTCGGTGTCCAAGACTGCTGATGCAGTCTTCAGCATCGACAGGCTGCTCACACAAGGCTCGTGCAACGAGAAAAAACTCGACGAACTGAAAAGCGGACAGGACGTCACCAACGAGCTGCTGAGCGAAATGCTCAACTTGATGAGGGCCAGCTCTCAAGGCAACCAGGCTCCGCACACACCTGACACTGGCTCTCAACAAGTCAGTCCGAAAACCCAAACTGTGGTGGCCACAGTTCATCGGGTCGAGACAACCAAGCCGAAGATCACCGACAACAGGCTCCTAAAGGCTGGCCGTTCGTCGGGCGCTGTCCCTGCGTCGGAGGCTGACGCGATCGAGTGTCAGCTCACCTCAGGCACCGACCGTCAACGTCGCTGAGGCGGCAGCCTCGACCCAGCCACGGACCCCAGGAACTTCAACCAGACTGGTGGAGGACTGGGACAGCACAACCGGCTTCAAGGAAGTAGAGGTCGAAGACGGAGAAATAGTCAACGACACCACCGGAAACGAGCCAGGCTTTGGGGCTACATCGACCCCGGCTGTACAGGTACGCGCAAAGAGGGTCCATTTCCCAAGCATTAGTAAAATTGTGAACGTAGGCTCATTAACAAATCAAATAGTGAGACAATTAAAAGATTCTTTACAGGAAAGTTTAGGCCAAAATTGTAGTATTGCTTCACACAACAATGATAGTAAGATTAGCATAGAAGTGTCAAATAATCAATCCAATTCTAACATTCAAAGGAGGTACTGTTTGTCAAAAAAATCTAGCTTTGAGACTTTTAAAGGCTATTTATTCGCGGAACTCAAGGCTCGTAAACTTTTTTACGTCCTTGATGAAAACGACACACTTATGGCTGATAATCCAAATTTCGAACAAGATCAAAATACTGTTAGAGATATAATATTTAACCACATTAACTTAAATGATTACGAAAATGACTTCATACATCTGCTCGAAAAGAAACCGGGTGAAATTTTAGACTTTATAAGGGAAACCAAAGTAGGTGAATTAGGCATAGACGAACACACCGCGTACAGAAGGCTGATCAATATAAAATTCAATACGAAAAAGGAAACAGCAGTAGATTTTTGTACTCGCTTCGAAAAGACTGTTAGAATGTATGAAAATCACTGTGATTCAGGCAAGCTTCCAGATAGTGACAAGCGAAGGCTTTTCTATCAAGCTGTACATCAGGCTTTACCTTCCATTGCTGTTCTAGATTCAATTAGCCAAAGTTCAACAGAAGGCAATTCATGCGATTACATAAAATTAAAGAAACATGTGCTACAGGTTGGACCCAAGAAGATCCAAACAGTCACGCCAAGGGCGATGAATGCTAAAAGGGAGCAAAGGCCACAGAACATCGATCAAGGCTTCAAGGCTTACCACTGCTACAACTGTGGCTCCGACGAACATACCAGCTCGACATGCCGATTCGACACAGAAGTCTGCTTCAGGTGTCATACGCCGGGACATAGACGAGCTGACTGTCCCAAGCCGGCTACTCTGAAGCGTCAGAGAGACGAGGGACACCATTCCGAGGCGTGGAATAAACCAACCAGAGGCTCTTATCAGAAAGCTCTAGGCTTCGGTCAGGCTAACAAGAATAGCCATCCCCTCGATCGCTTCAACGACACAAGATCCAGAGGACAGAGAGGCTTTGGAGCACATAAAGGTAGATCCAAGAAACTTGCTGGTAAAAATAAGAGGAGAAAATCGAAGGTTAGGGCACACTTAGCTAGGGAAGAAGACGAAGAAGAGTCAAGCTCTAACGAGCACAGCTCAGAGTGCGACGATGGTAGCGACTGCGATGAGGTAGATAAGTTCATCGCGGACTCCGGCGCGACTGAACATATTTCCAACTCATGACTCATTTTTAAGAATATTGATATGTCTGAAAAAGGCCTCATTAGGTGCGCTAATAAAAACTCAAAAGCTAGGCTCGATTTTGAAGGAAAAGGTGACGTAGAATTAAAATTTAGAGATGGTAAAGTTCTCGAATTAAAAGACGTGATATACGCAAAAAACTTAGCTAAAAGTTTATTGTCTTTGAGAAAATTTGTTGACAAAGGCTTGAAAATATTTTTAGATAACAAATGCATTAATATCTATGATCCTGTAAGTAGAAGGTTATAGTTAAAGGGCTTTACAACAAACCCTTTTGGGAGATAGAAGTAAAAACAAACTCGGGCGAAAACATACAGTTAGGTAATTGCAATAAGCGAATTTTCTTGAATCTCGCGACAAGAAGTGGCAGGCTACTGAAGCAATCAAATGTCAATACAAAAGCTAAGTCAGTCAATACAGGTTTGAACGAAGATAAGTTGTTGAAAACAATAAATCACAGAAAAATCGAGAAAGCAAGTAATTTGAAAGTAGAAAAAGTTGAAGGGTCAATACAGTTAAAATCCGACATAAAAGAAAAATTAAACTCAGTATCGCTTTGGCATGCTCGGCTAGGGCACATGTCAGCAAAATATATGTACAAATTCCGAAATCTCTATCCAAATTTAGCAGGCTTCAACAAATCTGATTTCGACGAAAGTATCAAAGAGTGCGAAGTGTGTTTCAAGGCTAAGATGAATAAACTTCCATTTGTTGAAGTTAGGCGCAGAGAAACCGAACTTCTATTAAAATTTCATGCTGACGTAATGGGATATATAAGTCCTGTGACTTATCCCGGTAATTATAGATTCATTGTGTCATTCGTAGATAGTTACTCTAGATACGCTCAATCATATCCGTTGAAACACAAGAGCGACGTGCCAGGCTGTCTAAAGGAATTTATCATAACAGTTAGAAATTTGATAGGTAGAGACGTAAAAGTTAGTTATATGGAATGCGATCAGGGTACCGAATTTACAAGTGGGGAAACAGTTAAAATTCTCAAAGAGTTCGGCGCACAATTAAAGACTGTGTGTCCAGGAACTCCAGAACACAACGGTGTAGACGAAAGGTATAATCAAACTATACAGAAGAAGGTTAGATCGTTGCTATTCGATTCAGGCTTGCCAACAAACATGTGGGACATTGCGCTAGGAACGGCAAATTACTTATACAATATAAGTCCTCACAAAACTTTAGGTATGAAAGCTCCAATTAGTTTGTTAGCACCCAAGTATACAGTCAACATAAATCAATTAAAAAGATTCGGATGCGTTGCTTACACTCACATTCAAAATACCACTAAGTTCGGACCGAAGGCTTTAAAAACATATTTAGTAGGCTATCTACCCACTGGCTATATTGTGTATCACCCAGAGACTAAGAAATTAATAGAAACTAGAAATGTAAAATTTGTAGGGAGATACGTATACGGCGATGATTTCAAAGAAAACCAGGAAGAACTTATTATAAACAAAATCCATCCAGGGAAAAGGACTAATGTTGACGAACAGGCCGAAAGCACCGAAAATGAGGAAGTAAGCTTAGTAAACGAGGGAGATAATATTGAACCTCAAATAAAAAGAAAAAGAGGCAGGCCGCGAAAAACGATCTTATACAGTACAAGAGAAACAGAGAAAAATTCAGGACAGGATAAACAAACTTTTGTTTTGCTTACACAAATAAATGGAGATCCCGCGACATTTAGAGAGGCTATGAATAGGCATGATAGCGCAGAATGGAAGGACGCGATAAATACCGAATTAGAAGCTATGAATACAAATAAAGTTTATGAAATAATAAAACTTCCTACAATCGATAGTCAAGGTAGAAAACCAAATATATTAAGTACTAGATGGGTATTCAAAGAGAAAATCGATTCGGAAGGAAATAGATTGAAAAAGGCTCGGTTGGTCATTCGCGGTTTCCAAGATAAAAACGTTTACGAATTGCGCGAAACGTATGCACCGGTAACTAGGCTTTCCCTAGTGAAAGCTGTACTAGCTTTCGCTAATAAGCACAACTTAGAAATGTACCATCTGGATGTTAAGACGGCTTTTTTGAATAGCGAGGTTCTCGATGAGATATATATAAAAATTCCAGACGGGCTTCCATACACGGATTCAGAGAAAAAGAAGTTAGTTTGCAAATTGAAAAAGTCTCTATACGGCTTAAAAACTAGCCCTCGACGTTGGTATGAGACTTTTTTCGAATACATGAAAGGCTTGGGCTTCACTACAAACGACAATGACCCATGCTTATTTGTCTTGAAGACAAACTACATAATAATAGTAGCGCTATTGTATGTCGATGACATCATACTGACAGGCAATGACTTAAATCGAGTAAACTTATACAAAAGTAAATTACAACAATGGTTTAGGATGAAAGACTTATTCGAACCGAAAGAATACTTAGGTATAAGCATTATTCGAAATAGACAAACTAAAACGTTGCAACTGAATCAAGCTAAATTTATAGATCAAATGTTCAAACGCTTTGGATATGAAAACGAATACCCTCAAAAATCACCGTCAATGAGAAATCAAGTACTGAACAGAGAAAGGCGAGAAAGAGAAAGCGAGGCGCAAAATAGCAAGGCAATATCGGCAACACCTTTCCGCGAGGCTGTAGGTTCACTATTGTATCTTGCAAACGCATCAAGGCCAGACATATCGTATTCTGTTAACGTGCTGAATCGACATCAATTAAACCCAACGATAGTAGAATGGAAAATGTTAGGACGAGTTTTCAGGTACCTCATATATACGAAAAACCTCTCGTTAACATACAAAGGAGATGGCGACGGGATCGATGCTTTCTCGGACGCGAGCTTAGCAGATTGTAAGGGCTCTATTACTACTTGCGGATACTTAGTGAGGCTTTACGGCGATGTAATCGCATGGAAGACTCAGAAACAGCATTATGTTTCTCTGTCTACGTGTCAGGCTGAATACATCGCGATGAGCGAGGCATGTAAGGAATTAATAGCTCTAGGATATTCTTTAGAAGGCTTAACAAATAGTAACATTTATCCGATGAGCTTGATGTGTGACAATCACTCCGCGATTAAGTGCACACAAATACAAGGGGCTGTAGGCTTGCGACATTTAACAGAAATCAGATATCATTTTGTTAAAGAATGCGCGGCTAGGGGACGAGTCATTATTCATTGGGTTCCTTCCAAACGGCAGTTGGCCGATATCTTCACAAAACCCTTATCGTTCGTTACACACGAACACTTGACTAAATTAATATTTAATGTAAACTCTATTAACTTTTCAGAGGAAGGAAATAACCAATTCATAGGCCATGCAGAAACTCAAAACTACACTGGCCCTAACACCCAGGCTCAACCAGAAGGCTCTGGCAACCCCTTACGGGAGTTTCTATATACGGAGGGTGAATACACCTATGAAAAAGAAGGCGACAGGTATTATGCCACAGATGAACAAGGCTACGTATATTTGTGGGATGATGAGGTTCAGGATTACCGCTGTATTAACGAGTATTAGGTCAGACAAAACAAAGATTAGTTATATAAGTACATTTGTTCACCATTAGACTAAGTTTCTTGACGGCGTATGTGAAACTAGACTGCGTTAAACTCAAGACAAGATTAGTAACTTAAGTTATGCTTGTTCGATATTAATATGTAATTTCCAACGGTGTTTGTGAAAATAGACATACGCCGATCTCTTTGATATTTCTTTAGTCGTAAGTAATGAAAACATACTCGACGTGAGGGAGTGTTGGGATTATATATGTGATAGTGCGTCTCCTATGTGTGTGTGGCTTGCGTGCCGCGCTGCGTAGTGGCGCCGACCCACGCCTGCGCCGAGCGAACTCACTGTGTGCTCAGACTCGCTGCCGTGCGGACGTATTTCTCGAGGCTCTCTCACGGTGTTCAATAAACTGTTCTTCTTTACTCTCAACTCTGCATATTTATTTGCTGCTGCCTTGCCTACCCATTATCCCATCAGAAATCTTACGTAATAGCTCATTCGGCATTTTTTTTCGTGATAATTATAAATTAAAACGTAAAAATAATGAAAATCAGCGTTGAGCGGTCGTTTGATTGGCTTGATGGGTGGTTCGCGAGGGCGCCGACTGGAGATATTTTCTGAGCCCTTTCCTTGGAGCAATACTTACGTAAAAACCATTGCTTAGCATTATATATCTTGGTGGTTAGATGTTTGAACAAAAAAATGTTTAAATTCTGTGTTTAACGGTTGTTTGATGGGCTTTAAGGGTAGTTTGCGAAGACGCCGACCAGAAAAATTTTTTTCGAATTCTCATTACAATTATACTTTAACGGGAAAGCATTATGCTGCCTCTTATCTATTAGTAATAACAAGTATCAACGTAATACACTAACATTCATTACGCCAGTTACTCTAAGGGTAGTTTATAGGGGTTGTAATGAAATTAATGACGTAAAATCATTGCTCATATGAATATATCATTGCTGAGAAGCTATATGTCGCATTGAAAATTGAAACTTGAAATTTCGAAATTTTCGTTCACTGTGAACGATCCAAACTTCAGACTCATAGAAATTTGGCTAAGTATTTGTTATGGCGCTATCTGGCTTTTCGTAGATAGACGCGACAATACTTACAAAAAAGGTTCCTCAGGTAAACCTCACCGATTTTGATGATATTGTAATATCTTATAGTACTCAAGAAAATATTAGATACGTATTTTCTTTTAAGTGCTAACTCGCTCATTTTAGGAATGAAAATTAACCCTGAAGTTCATTCCTAAAGACAGTTTTTTATAATACCTCAAAAACTATTTGGAGTTGCTGAACAAAATCAATGTCGAAATAAATTTATAAAAATACGCTTCTTCGGATATAGCTTTTATATCAAAGGTTTGCAAGTTTTTGTTAGACAAAGTTGATTAAGTCACCTAGATTCGGTTAGAAATTGCATTTACAATGAGAAAATGTAATTTGACGTAGTTCGGGATTTTTGAAGATTTTTACTGGGGTGTTTTACTGCTACAATCTCTGTCAAATCATAAGAAGTTTAGTCCACCTAACCTCGGAAACATTGAGTTTAGTCGCCTTTTTTCTTAAAATAATTAAATTTTGTACCACAAGGTAACTAACCGATCTAAAGTCCTACTCTCTAACCCACCTAACTCTGGAAACAGCGAATATAGTCTCGCATTTTTTTTGACCTAATTAAATTTCATACCACAAGCCAAGTAAACAAGCTAATCATCTACCCTCTAACTCATCTTACTCTTGAAACCCACCCCTACCAAAGCATAAGTAAGCTAACGCACCTAACCCTGGAAACTACGGGTTTAGTCGTTGACTGTTTTCTGAAAAAATTAAATTTCATACTACAAGCCAGCTCATCCACCTAATCATTCACCCCAAATCCACGAATTATAAACCCACAACCTTTAAACTCACAAACCCTAAACCCACAAACCTTAAGCCAATTAATCCCGAACTAATCCAAAAACCAGCGAACCCCAAACACATATACCTTTAAACCTACAAACCTTACTTTCACAAACCACAAACCCACAAACCATGTACGCCTAACTCATCAAACTCATTAACTCCTAAACCCACATACCCCAAATTCACGAACTCGAAAACCTAAACTAATAAGTCAGTCGCAGTCATGACGCCGAGCGGAACGGAGCCGCCGGACGGCTCACTTATTAAGCACTACAAATGTCATCCTAATGTAAAAGTGGGTGCGGTAGTTTGCATAGTTTGTTGAAATTTCTGTCACACATCTGAAATAGTGGCAAAAATAAATGATGGCAGTTTAATTAAAATAATATACAACTCTTTTGTGATATGTCAAGATCAGACAGACCTGGTACTAAGCTCTCAGCTACCATATGGCACACTAACAGAATTAAGAATCAGCAAAATTCATAGTACAAATAAAAACTATAAGTAGAGAACAAATTAGACAAGAAATACTAAACGAAATAGTACATTAAAAACAAGGTACAGATAGTCAAATAATGGAAACAACTACTTTCGAAAATTATGATGAATTACATGCATTAAAATTAAAAAATAACTTATTAAAAGAATTTAGCAAAGAAATTAAAGAAAAGAATGAATTACTACAACAACTGCTCACTAAAGAAAGGCTAAATATAACGAGTAACATTTTAAATAAGACATACGCAGAGATTATTGCAAAAAATAAACCAAAAAATAAAAGAGTACCTAGACTAGTTATAAAAAAAATTAATAATGATGATAATTTGAATTTAGAAAATAGTATAGCTCATTATCTGATCAAAGACAAAACAATACAAACTAAAAAAGTAATTTCTAAAAGCAAAGATACTATAATTATTAACTGTATGAATGAAGAAAATGTTAACCAATTAGAAGATACTTTAATTAAAAAACTCTCCAAATCATGCAAAGTAGAAAAAGAACAAATAAAAAAACCAACAGTCAAAGTCACAGGTATAAGTAAATCACTTACAACTAATGAGAAAAATGTTGAAATAGATAAAAAAGAAAGCAATTTTGCTAATTATGATTAGAAATCTAAAGCTTTACATATCTACACAAATGAAAGAACAAAAACTAGTACAGCAATACTTGAAGTACCAGTCAATCTATACAAACACATAAGAGAAAACAAAAATAGAATTTTCATAGGCTATCAGAATTGCAGAGTTTTTGACATCATTAACACCATACCATGTCATAAATGCTCCAGATTTGGATTTAGTGCGAATAATTTGTAATGTGGTACATTACAAGGCCTTTCCTGAGTGCTGCATTATTTGCAACACCTCAGAAAGGCCATCCCCGTCCCTTGTCGCCCCGTAACCGGTTGTATAAAATAAAGTTAAACGCGCCCTATACCGAAAAATTACTTTTTTTTATGTCCGAACGACCACGCCGGAGATATGGATGAAACAAACTGTCAAACGCGATCCGACGGATGCTCAAAGAGCAGACAAAAAAAAAAGGAGCGCACCACAGAAAAAGAGAGCGCACGCACACACTCACTCACATACACTCCCGACCACGTGTTGCCGACCGGCAAAAGAAAAAGGCAAAACTTGACTGGGAAATGCAACGGAAATGCATGTTGATGACACATGCAGATCCGTTACACTCCCAGACACCAACACTAACACTCCCGAGGCACTGACACTCCTGGGGCGAGCAGAAAATCGCCGATGAAGTGGCAGCCGGCAATCAGCTGTGTCGGGCTGCCGAACACCATCGGCGACATCCTGAGCGCCACACACACGAAAATCAGCAACCACACACACAAACACCCGGAGGAACATCACAGAACCGACACGGGAGCGCCCCAGGAGGCGCTCCAACAGCCGGGGCAAGGACACGAGACGTACGCGCTATGAACTGAGCGGCCATCTTGAAGCGCCGATATAGACTGAGAGCGAGCAAGTGAGACAGACTGAGAGCGAGCGAGCGAGACAGACTGAGACAGAGCGAGCGAGACAGAGCGAGCGAAATAGACGAAACAAGAGCGAGCGAGACAGAAGATATAAAATAATAGATAGAATAATATGCAAATGCGAAGATGAGGGCGCTACAAATGAAACGGCTTATATTATATACGTATCTCCGACAATAAGTTTAAAATTATAAATTGGAAAATAATGAGCGTGGAACAAATATCGAATTGTAAAATTCGCACGCGGCCGACACCCCTATTATGAATGCAAGCGACAACTACCCCCTTTAGATTTAAATAATAATTTAACTGACCGAATTCGAACTTCTGACAAAATTCGCTAGTGACGTCACGACCAATGAGCAAATTAGAATAAAATTTGATTTCCGTCCGGATAGACAAATAGATAAGAGTAGGGGTAGATCTTTTCCAACAACTAACGATAACTACCTTAGTGGGGGGGTGAGAGAGGGTAAATAACGACGAAAGTAGGAGAGTTAAGAAGGGCGCTGTATCCTTCTAATTTACATACGGACCAATAATAAAATATTCGGAGGGCGCTACCGATATTCGAATTAGCATACCGACCAATAATAACATTTCCTCTCGGAAAGAGGAGAAGAAAAGCGATCTTTGACCGCGAGAAGCCGATTCTCGTCCATTTTGCCACTGGATCTCTAGTTGGACGGAGCCTCCTTTAGCTAATATATCGCAGGACGATTTGCGCTAGACGCCTTCCAATTTTCTTTTGCCAATTTTGTTGCTAAACCGCAAGGAAAAGATCGTAAGTAGGCAAAGTGCCACTCATTTTATTTAATCACGGAGTGCGGGAATAATCGTTCAGTGCCGTAGGTCGTCGCGACGCGTGGATCCGTCGATGCCGGTGCCTATCGGATCGTGCTGACCTGTCCGCCATTCCGTGAATATAAATTGAGTGTTCGGTTTACAAAAGAAAATTGCGACTTAGTATTCGCGCTGACCTTTCGTCAACTTTTATTAAATATTCGGTTTACGAAAGAAAATTGCGATTTAGGATTCGTGCTGACCTTTCGTTTACTAGTTATTGAGTGTTCGGTTTTACGAAAGAAAATTGCGATTTAGGATTCGCGCTGACCTTTCGTTAACTTTTATTGAGTGTTAGATGTTACGCATAAAAATTGCGAGTTAGGATTCGCGCTGACCTTTCGTTAGTTATTTATTACAAACGTAGGTTCAATGGAATAAAATTGTCTTGATTAGCTATTTTTGTTGACCTTCCCGCCATTTCGCGAACCGAATGTGAGCGTTAGGATCAACCCAGGAAAATTGAGATCGAGGATATTCGCGCTGACCTCTCCGCCATTTTATGAACCGAGTGTGAGCGGTAAGATCAGACAAAGGAAATTCGCGACTGAGTTATTTGCGCTGACCCTCTCTCTTTATTAACCGAAGACCGACCGGAAAATCATTAACGTTCCGATTAAATTGTATCCTTACGGATTTATAGTTATTCAGATTTTACCGACCCTATTCACTCCGACCTCTTACTTGTAAATTATTAATATATTAATAAAGTGATTAATTATCTATGTATATATAATTTACTTTGATATCCCACCTCGACTGTATGTTAGTGATTTTCAGCCGCGATCGGTCATAATCGGGTATCACTAATTCGCTATATTTTCGGGTCACTCGATAGGTAACATACGCGCGATTTCGAACGTATACACGGCCTGAATCAAGGAGCCATCACCTGAGCTGCCGGCATACCCTAATTAAGGAAGAAAATTGGAATCGAAAGTTGGACACCAAGGCCTGAAGTGAAGATACAACGCGTATCCCCGTTTGCCCACTCTGCGCAGTCGCCGTTAGGCAGACCGGGATGCGCGATAACCCGACTGGCCTTACCCCCGACGATCGCCGTAATCAGCCGACGGTCTGGCGCCCTAAATAATCGGGGGTAGAGCCAAACAGGCCTTGTGGCGGAAGAACTCGGAGCGCGGTCAACACCCCCGAAATTCCCTGCCACAAATTGCAGAAACGATGCCACGTGTATGAAATGCGCTGGCAAACACTCTGTAGATAAGTGCAGTTCTGACAAACCCAAGCGTCCGAATTGCACTTTTTACAATATCAAATTTAAAAGTAGTAATGATGTTACTCACTGTGCACATGACAGCGAAACTGTAAGATTCATAAAAACAAAATTAAAAAATTTATAGAAATGACAGATTACCCAATGCAACCTGATTATCAAAGATTTTTTGGTAAAGTAGAGCGCAATAATTTACAACGCGAGGTAATGAATATGCGATTCAGAATTAACAGCAGTGCGACAATTTTCTCTTTATCTACACCAAGCCCAACATAAAATAATCAAAACGAAATAATGGAGTCTGACAATGTAATTGTCATGAACGAAATAAATGCCAACAGCACAGCCACTCTAAATAAATTTTTAAAAAGAGAAAATGATGTAATACTTTGTGTAAATATAGGTATCTTAAATGCTAATTTCAATACGAGTATACTATCAACTTTCATTAATAACTTAATTATTATTATTAATAGCTTAGAAAAAAAACCGAATATTACAGTATGCACAGAATCATGGAATCTTGATTATCATCAGTTTTTCAATATAAATGGTTATGTTATGTACTATAATAATAGTAGATTGAATAAATCAGATGGTGTTTTAGTCTATCTAAACAATGAAATTACAGAAACCACTGAAATAATCCAAATAAATAAACTAAAAATAGTAAATACTACAATTAAGCTCGAAAATAAGAGAGAACTAGTGTTATTAGCTATCTATAGATCACACGACATACACACAACAGAATTTCTAGCAAGCATTAATAACCTTTTGTTAATACATAAAAATAAGAAAAATTGTATTTTAGTTGGCGATTTCAATTGTGAAACACTAAGTCAATAATTACTAGACCAAGAATTTCTACAACTTTTACTAGAAAACGGTTACTGCCCAGGATACAATTCCATAACCCGACCTTCCATAAATGATTATAATAAGGGCTCGTGTATAGATAATTTTTTCATAAAACTAAAAAATATTAAATATAATACTTACCTACTTAACATACATTTTAATGATTATTATCCAATTTTAATGACATTAAATTACATTAAAAAAGATATAAAGCAGATTAATAACAATTCAAAAATAAATTTCCACAAATTATTAAATTTTGCAAAAACAATAAATCATAACATACTGTCTTGAAAGATATTTTTATTCGAAACGATAACGTTTTAATATCATTAGATGTAAGTTCCTTATTCACGAATATATCTTGTAATTCAGTCTTGGAGGGATTGGACAAACGTTACGAACAAATTAAAAATTGTGAGATTCCAATGATAGAGATTCGGAGAGCTATAAAATTTTTATTTAATAATACATATTTTATGTTCAACAAAATTTATTATAAACTGTAACGGGGGAGATAAATCTGAAAATGGGAAATTTATTTAAGAACAAACTCCCACGATGCAGAGCAAACCGCTCCGTTAAACACGTATGATAATACGTGTATTCGCCTTAACGTCAGATGATTTATCCTAGTTGTCTTTAATTGATCGGAGTTGAACTCACCTTAAGTCACGTGTCTGTTACACTTGATGAGTTTTAAGTGTGAGCGACTTTACTCCTAATCTTCTTAATCCCCTAGACGTAAATGGATTAAAACCTAAGCCTGTTTCAAATACTTAAGCTACCAAGAAAATCAAATGACGAAAACGGCGAATAAATTTAACAGACTTTAATTAATAAAAATCACTACAGTTTTTGTAGGGCCGAAAGACTGACGCTCGCGAATAGGATTTTACTATTAGTTATTTTTCGTGAGAAAGAGAGAGAGAGAGTAGATTTAACATCTACCGCGAACTAACGCACGGCGCGATTACAAAAAATAACGCTATCACGAATAAACAAAATATCGAATATATTTTGTATCGCTTAATATGACGGAAGGTGCACCTACCATGCGGTGCAATTACGGTGATCAGCCGTAATTTTTGTTGTAAAAAATCTCAACTGCCGCTGCCCCTTAATTATCAGCTGCGCTGCCTCGATCTGCCTCAAATTAGCTACAAAGCTGCTGCTTCTCCACTGCTACTGGTTATCTTGAAAATACCGTTGCACTCACGCACGAGATTGTCCCAAAAAAACTAATGGTTCGATTAATTAAATCGACTACCGTTGCAAAACAAATATTTGGAAGCCCGATGGGCTCCCCCATCTCTCCTTTATTGACTAATATTGTAATGGAAGACTTATTGTTAGAGAAACACTGCCTGAACGTGTTGTGGAATAAATATCAAATTAATCCTGTTTTCTACTATAGATATGTTGATGATACTTTGATGTGCGTTCCGAAAGATAAAAATGATTTAGTTGTCGAGACGTTCAATTCTTATCATAATAGACTACAATTTACGTTTGAAATTGAAATGAATAATTTTATTCCATTTCTCGACTTAAAATTGATCAGAAATAATAATAAATTAGAATTTGACTGGTTTAGAAAAATAACACAAGCTGACTGAATTTTAAATTTTAACTCAGAACATCCAATTCATCATAAAGTTAATATAGTTTCAAATTTAGTTGACCTGGTGTTTTTACTTGCTGACAAAAAATTTCCTTTACGCAATTTAAAAGTAATTACTAATATCTTGAAAAAGCATAATTATCTATCTGAATTTATCAAAAAACATATACAAAAAAGGATTAACAAATATGAAAAAGGGATGAATAATTCTAGAAAATCAATAAATCAAAAACTACGCTAGTCGCTATTCCAAATAATTGCAACATCTTTAAAAAATGTTCTTCTGTGTTAAAAAAATATGACATTACTCCAATATCTTTATTACAAAAACCATTACAAGAGTTCATACGTTTAGGAAAAGACAAATCTGATTTATTAGACAATATTGGTATTGTCTACAGTTTTAACTGCAAACAATGTTCAGCTGTCTACATAGGTGAAAGTAAGCGATCCTTAAAAATTAGATTAAATGAACACAAAAAAAACATTGACTCAGATACAGTAGTAGCTACACATAGAAGAACTCTCTCACACGAATTCGACTAAGACAAAGCTAAGATATTGGATTATGAAAAGAATTAAAAGAAACGCAGAATATCCGAAATGTTGCACATCGGCATACATAAAAACACTTTAAATAGAAAAGAGGATATACAATATCTTAGTCATATTTGTAAGCCTTTATTAAGATCGATGAGAAAGGGATGACAGATGAAGAATATATATATATATATTTGTTAAAATACTTGATTCCTTACTGTATTGTAACGTGACTGGCTACGAGCTATTCGTTTTAGCCTATAATAATTTGACTACGAGAGAAATCAGGTACACACATATATATATAATTATATGCCTTTAAGATTACATTTGCAACTTTATTGTTAATAATTTGTTCTTTGTTTTTCTGTTAATAAAGTCTGAAAAGGTCAGCAAATCTGCTGATGAAACGTTGCTGAATATAATTAAAATTAAGTGAATTTCCATCTCTAACTATTTCCCTTCTTTCCATTATTATAAAATTAATCATTTATCAATAAATTAGTCAGAAATAATAACTATAGTAGATCCTAACCAAGTTTTCACGTAACTAATAAGAAACATTCAATTACGTATAAATGCAGCAAATTACAGTACTAAAAATAATAATAATAGTAACCAAGCGAGAAATGCCTGGATCACTAAGGCAATCATTTATTCATGTAAATCAAAAGAAAAACTCTATGACATCTGGAAGAAAGATCCCAATAACGTAGTAAAAAAAGAGAATTATAAGAAATATGTTAAAACGTTATACCAGGTAATTAATACAGTATTAAACATTATACATCAAACATGATAAAATAAAATAAATAAATCATTAAACATTAAATATCATAAAACAGCATATCTTCAATTTTGAAATAACTGTAATAGCACATACAAAAACTTGAATATTTCTATACAAGGTAAAACAATTCACAGACAAGACTACATAAAGTGCCTAGGTCTAACTTTCGATAGATATGAGATATGAGATTCACTTACAAAATTTATACAAAAGAACCAAGTATTTAACCTTTATATTTTACAAATTATCGAATATAATGAGTACGAAAGTGCTCAGAATGATCTATTACGCCCTATTCCATAACATTGTATTTTACAGAATTATTGCATGGGGAGGAGATTATTCTGGTAGAATTAAAGGACTGCAAAATTTACAAAACAGATTACTTAAAATAGTTAATAAAAATAAATTCATCACTGAGAAACAACCTCTTTATGAAGGAAAAAGCTTCTCATTAGAATCACTACTGTCCCATTACGATGAACTTTCTATAACGACAATAATAAAAACAAGAAAACAAGAAATAATAGCCTACAAGTACCAAGAAGATTGAGACAAATCAGTATCAAAAACAGTTGTTTTAGGGCTATCACATTATTTAACAAATTACCTAAAGAACTTAAATCAATAGAAATATTACATCTTAGGAAAACAAAACTCAAATTATGGATACAACAAAACCTATAAAACTTATTACACCGAATAAGAAAATAAAGAAAGATAAATACAACAGCAAGAATTTACTCATATCATTGACAAAATCGGAAAATGGAATTGAGTATCGGACATCGGAAGTCCATGAAGATACAATTTTCCCAAGCAACATACTACTAGATATTAGAACATACATATATGCTCAAGGTAATTGTAACCTACATAATAATAGATCACATTCTATAATAGAATGACCATTTACAATTATAAAAAAATGCTAAACAGACCAACTGAAGAAATCGAAAACATTATTAAGCTAACCAACAAATTCACTGAATCATATAATATAACAACCAATAAAACTATACTAGATATAAACAATGACGACTTCTATAAACCTGCGATGAGAGCCACGGCTCGTGCCGTTGGCTCCATCAACGTCTCTCCCTTCCCGGTGACAGAGAGAGTGAGAGAGAGAGAGAGAGAACAAAGAATATGACTTGGACGCTGGCAGGGTTGGGACGCGTGAGGCACCGTCAATTGCCCGCTACTTAAGGGTTTTTGATGGGAAGCGCTCGGTGCCCGGTAGTAGACTACGACAGCGATTGAGTGCGACACGCTTTGTCTGCGCCGTCTGATTACTTGGTTTTTGATTTTTGTAAAAGCGAGCGAGATTTTATTTTGTGACGGGTGTGCAACGTGGTGCAGGTGTTTGCCACGAGACCTGTTGTTTTTAAGAGAGAAGCTTGGAAGATCCTTGAACGAGCTATCAGCATCTGTACAACCCGGGGACATCGAGCAGTTTTCCCTCAAGGTTGGTAAACTTTTTCTCTCTCTATCATAAGATCGCGTCGCCGGCAACCCGCGGAGGGTAGGGAGGCTCAGCGGTTATTTCACTCGAGGGCCTGTGGAGAAACATCGAGAATAGCTCGTAAGCGTCGCGCCAGCCGGATTCCAAAGCGATTTTCCGCAGGAACTCGTGGCTGCGGTAGTGCGAGAGCGCGATTGTTGTCAGTTCGAATTACTAATTATAATTGTTAGATTCTGTAGATAAATATATGTATTAAACGAATTTGTGAGTGATTATTGTGTTGACCATTCCAGCCTCTTCCTTCTTGCGCGTTTCGAAACGTTGCCTTTCGTGTCCCCCGCGAAGCAGCTTAGCCTTCCGGGCCCCGGTTTCTAAAGAATTCGTCGTGTTCTTCGGCAACGAAAGAAAACTCATGACGAACCCTACATTAAGGGTTTTAAGCCAATAACTTTTTTAAAGGCATAACACTCAGAACCGGAATCATCACCTCATGGAAACATTACAAAATATAAACCTATAGAAACGGTTTTTGATAGAATAGACTAAATGGCTCAAGTTAACAATATTAAAGCAATAACAAACAACGTTGAATCAGCCCCAGGTAAGGCAATAGAACAACCAAATTGCATTAGAATGACTTATGGTGACATCAATTATTTAAGCAACAATAAAGCTATTCTTTACATCAGCAGAGGAGTACAAGGTACCCACATTTATTCCAATTCCGTTTACGGACTAAAATTCCATCCTAAACATAAAGATATAGTAGTTGTTGATGACATAGTCTTTACATCAAACTGCAAGTTCTACTCTTCTCAATAACATCAAAGCATGTTTCCTCATTATAGGGTTACATGTGCCGTAGGACTTACATGCCAGGCCAGACTTAATCACGTAGAGAAAATTCTGCTATGCAAGTGATAGAAAAGCAACTTATAGCCATAGAATTACAGCCAGGACAATGCTCATTCGATTTTGGTGATAAGTATGTAATATTGTGAAGTACATAAACTGAAAATAGTTTGCTTAACTTGATAGTCAATGATTATCGAATTTCAAGCGGACTATACAAATATATTTTTTTGTTTTCATTACTTTTATTTTATTTTATTAGTCTTAAGCTTAGGTATGTCCAGATCGGCAAACAGGACTACTATTTCCTCTGCTGGATTACATAATTTATTAGTTTTGTAACGTATGTACACTGCCCATCAATCACTTTTGCCATGCTTACCTCAAAATTAGGCAAACTTGAAAGTTTTGTATCTCGGTCGGAAATCATAGTATCACAAAAAACCGCAGGGCATTTTAAAGGTAATTGCAAAAGCTTCCATTTAAGACGTGCAGAGACTTAAAAATGAAAATATGTGTTTTTTACAGTAAAAAAACTCATTAAAAAAATTTTTTAACCTCGACTTAAATCAATGCCAATTTAGAACCAGGCGGTGGAGGGAAATCGACCGGGTGGATTCGGTGGGTAATGTCTTTCCCTTTAAAATTAGCCCCCGCGGGGTTCTATCTTCTTCTTCTATGTTTTTTAACCGAGTTACTGCGTTTTTTGTAAAAAATTAACCTTTTTTTTTCAATCCTCAATCAATTACTTCGACTTGCGTACGTTTTGGAAAAAAATGCCAAAGAGAAAAAAGTTTCATTTTGTGCCCAAGAATACGAAAATAAAGTCAAAATAAAGAAATAGAGAAAAAAATTTTTTTCGGTTTTTTAGCGCATTAAAAAAATAAAGGAATTTAACTTTTTTTTGACGCTTTGTTCTAAAATGTCTAGAGACGTAGTAAATCACAAAAAAACTAAAACTAAGCGTAAAAAAAAAAATAAATTCCTTTATTTTTTTAATGCGCTAAAAAACCGAAAAAATTTTTTTTCTCTATTTCTTTATTTTGACTTTATTTTCGTATTCTTGGGCACAAAATGAAACTTTTTTCTCCTTGGCATTTTTTTCCAAAACGTACGCAAGTCGAAGTAATTGAGGATTGAAAAAAAAGGTTATTTTTTTACAAAAAACGCCGTAACTCGGTTAAAAAACATCGGATAGAACCCCGCGGGGGCTAATTTTAAAGGGAAAGACATTACCCTCCGAACCCCTCCGGTCGATTTGCCCTCCACCGCCTGGTTCTAAATTGGCATTGATTTAAGTCGAGGTTAAAAAAATTGAAATTTTTTTAATGAGTTTTTTTACTGTAAAAAACACATATTTTCATTTTTAAGTCTCTGCACGTTTTAAGTGGAAGCTTTTGCAATTACCTTTAAAATGCCCTGCTGTTTTTTGTGATACGATGATTTCCGACCGAGATACAAAACTTTCAAGTTTGCCTAATTTTGAGGTAAGCATGGCAAAAGTGATTGACGGGCAGTGTATGTGTATTACGATTATGTAATTAATGTATATATACTTTGGTAAATAAATAAATAAATAAAATACATAAACCTCGAAATCCGAAAATCCCAAAAATCCACAAACCCCAAAATCCACAAACTCTAAAACCCACAAACCCTAAAATCAACAAACTCCAAATCGAAAAACTACAAGCTTTCATCCCGTAACTCTACATCCACAAACCCCAAACCCATCAATTCTTATACCAAGAATCAACCAAATTACAAATTAGGTAGATACACTGGGATTAGAATTTGTGAGTTGGGGGTTTGTGGGTAATAACCCATTAGAGGTATTAACTCATTAGAGTTTGGTGATTGGGGAGTATGTGGTTTGTGAATTTACGGTTTGTGAGTAGAGATTTATAGCTTTAGAAGTCTGTTGGTACAATGGTCTGTATATTTGGGAGTTTATAGGTTTCGGGGCTTCAATGTTTGGAAGTTTGTAGGTTTAGAAGTCTGTGGGTTTAAGAGTGCGTTGGTTTGATTGTCTGTAGATTTGGAGATATATAGATTTGGGGATCTGTAGGTGGGGGTTTGTAGGTTTGGGGGTGTGTAGATTTGGAATTGTGTAGGTTTTGAGGTCTGTAGCTTTGAGATGTGAGGTTTATTGTTTTAATCATAAGTGAGAATTAAATTGATGTAGACCGTCCGACTTGTTTTACGAGGTGTGTTCAAAAAGTAAGGTGAATTTGTAAATTGGGCGAGCTACTTAGATTCGATCATCGATATTTTTTTTTATTATGTTGGTATTCATGTCCCTCATATATGCTCACAATTTCAGCCAGTTTGTATATTTACTTTTTTTCTGCGAGACAGAAACGTTAGACGTCTTTTTTGTGCTCGGTGATTTTCTGCTGTCGAAAACAATGAATTAAAGAGTTTGCATAAAATTTTTTGTAAAAAATAGAATTTCATAACACTTGAAATGTTGACAGTGGCATACGATGAGTCTACTTCAAGTCAAAAAAATATTTAGAAGTGGTATGAGCTCTTTCAAGATGGCCGAGAAGACACCGACAACGAACCTCGCTCTGGAAGCCCTAGCACTTCAATAACTGATGAAAGTGTTGAAGAAGTGAAACAAATGGTGTTAAAAAATTGTCGAATCGCTATTAGAGAAATGGCTGAAGACATCGGCATCTCCGATGGCTCATGCCATGCAATTTTTCCGAAGTTTTGGGCATGAAATGTGTAGCAGCAATATTTGTTCCGAAACTGCTAGTTTTGAACAAAAGGACCGTCGAAGGAGCATCGCTCAAGAGCTATTAAATGAGGTCAATGATGATCCTGATATGCTCAAAAGAGTCATGACTGGTGACGAATCATGGGTTTATTATTATCATATCGAAACTAAAGCCTAATCGTCCCAATGGAAGACTCCAGAAGAGCTAAGACCGAAAAAAGCACGTCAAGTTCGATCAAATGTCAAGGTTTTCTTCACTGTTTTCTTTTATTATCGCGGCGTAGTACATCAAGAGTTCTTACCGCAAGGTCGTACGGTCAATAAAGAGTATTACCTTGAAATTATGTGCCGCTTGCGAGAAACAATACGAAAAAAACATCCGAAATTATGGAAAAACAATTTATGGATTTTGCATCACGATAATGCATCTGTTCACTTATCGTTGCATATGTTGAACTTTTTGGCCAAAAACTAAACCACAATCATGCTTCAGGCGCCATATTCACCGGATATGACCCCTTACGACTTTTTCCTGTTCCCAAAACTCAAGAAATCTATGAAAGAACGGAGGATTCGAACTATTAAGAAGATAAAGAAAAAATCAGTGGAAGAACTCAAGGCTATATCAGAAAGTGCTTACCAGAAGTGCTTCGAGGATTGGAAAAAACGTTGGCACAAGTGTATTATATCTGAGGGGGATTACTTTGAAGGGGACAACGTTAAAATTGATAAATGAATATTTTTTCATAAAAATAAAAATTCATCTTACTTTTTGAACACGCGTCGTATATATGAAAAGATTAAAAAACTCCGTCTTCAGCACGTTATTTACAATTTCGCAAAAATCCTACCGTACTAAAAGTAAAAGCTCAACGGATTCGAATTCAGCATCCGGTGAAGATAATTGCTTATGTACTAAAGATTGAAATTCAATAATGTTATTTCTTAAATGAAGATTGAATTCTTCATTCATTAATATTACGCTGTTTGAAAAACGTCTTACATAATTTTTCCAAACTCTGACGCCAAATACATCCAATGGTTGTATTTTACTCGTAGTTCCTTTTGGACAAATTTTTAAAATTTATTTCTTTATTAGTAGACTTTACATTTTGTACGGACGAAGGACAGTGACCATTCCATCAGTCAATTAATAGTATGCTTAATGAACCAACATGCGGAAAGTACACTTCTTTAAACCATGCTTTCATATGTTCAAAATATTAATTAAAAATTAAAACAAATAAAATCATAAAATCTGTATTTGATGACAATTATTCGAAGGTATTTTATATAAAAAAATCCTCAAGTTCATTTTCCAGACTTTGATGTACATTAACTGGTTTAAATAAATGTTGTGATACAACAGATCTAAATTCAACGCTTTTTTCTTTAAGAACAATAAAAAGAGAGGAAAGAAGTCGACCGACACCAAAAATTGTTGGTTGGATTGTATAACTATGGCTTATGGAAGCTACAAATTGAACTAAACATTCCACTTTTCTTTCACCTTCAATTGCCAAAGTACGGCCTGAATACGAGGTCTGTCCGGAAAGTATCGGGCCTACCTTTATATTTTCGTGCTAGCCTTATTCTTTATCATATGGTGGATGACACCCTTCAAAGTAATCCCCACTTGATTGAATAACACGGTTCCATCGATGTTTCCACTTTTCAAAACAGTCCTGGAACTCACTTTTAGGAATAGCTTTAAGTACACTCGTCGCATTGTTTTCAACCGTTGTTTTGTCATCGAATCGGTGTCCTTTGAGTGGTTTTTTTAGTTTTGGAAACAGCCAAAAGTCACAAGGGGCTATGTCGGGACTGTATGGAGGTTGGCGATATTGTGTTTGCTCAAAAACTGTTGTACAAGATTGAATGAATGCGCTGGCGCATTATCGTGATAGAGAAGCCAGTCACCAATTTCCCAAAAGTGCGGCCGTTTTCTTCTTACTGCATCACGCAAACGTTTCAAAATTTGAACGTAGTATTCTTTATTGATTGTCTGATCTGTTGGTGCATATTCGTGATGTACAACACCTTCACAATCGAAAAAAACAATCAACCTTGACTTAACATTGCTCCGACTTTGACGTACTTTTTTTGGTCTTGGCGATTCAGAATGCTTCTACTGTGAAGATGTTTGTTATGTTTCAGGATCATAACCATAAACCCATGATTCATCACCTGTAATAACTTTTCTAAGCACATTATCATCATTATTGACCATTTCCAGATTGTCCAGAGCGATTCCTAAGCGAATGTTCTTCTGCTCTGCTGTGAGTAATTTTGAGATGAATTTCGCACACACGCGTTTCATTCCTAAATTTTCGGTTAAAATTTCTGAAATGATAGTTTTTGGTATCCCAAGGTCTTCTTCTAGTTCTCTCACAGTCATGCGACGATCTTGTTCGATTGCAAGTCGCACCCGCTCAATATTATCTGCGGTTTTTGTCGTCGAAGGTCGGCCGGTACGAGAATCACTATCGACAGAAGTGCGACCACCCTTGAACCGTTTATACCTCTCTCTTATTCGTGTTTTGCTCATACACACGCTTCCGAAGGCCTTTCATCATTTCAATAGTTTCCGAATTCGTTTTTCCGAGTTGAAAGCAAAATTTGATGCAAATTCGTTGATCTTGTTTTTCAGTTATTTTTGACAATATCAAAATCCGACGAACGCGAAAAAGGCACTGTAAGCAAAGACACGCTCCGCATGAACTATACGTCCGGCAGGCGTCAGTAAGTAACCAATAGATTCGTGAGGCTTTACTGTTGACATTTCTGTCCGGTAGACGTCGCTCGAACACTATGGCGCGAAGATATAAACGTAGGCCCGATACTTTCCGGACAGACATCGTACAAATTCGGCGCATGTTCTTCCGCGTTCGATCCTTCCTCCATGAAAATAGGCTACAAGATAATCTATCCATAGCTGCATATCTTCTTTCGTACATTCATCCGGTTGTCGAGGAACATACTCTACATACTGCAACTGGTCGTTTACGTATCTTAACTCCCACCTTTTCATGATGATTTGAACTTGCTTATTCGTGATATCCGGTCCGGGTACTAGCGGTAGGATTAGGTCGTATCCCATTATACGAGCGCAATCCTCCGATACCTTTCGGTTGTCTTCGAAGCTGTCATAGTAAATCTGCCCTAAGACTTGGGCCTGATTTATTGGGTTACCCGCTCTGGATGTCCATCCCATTTTCATTGCTTCGCCGTTTAACCACAAGATGATTCCTCGTCGATACATTTCCAGTAAAACCACGTTGTCGTATGGTTCCGGACTGTTGAACAAGTTTAATGTTGAATCACTTATCACTCCTTCTTCTATGATCACAAATCCGTGGTTTTCTTCATAAACTTCTTACAACTTTTGCAAGACCCTACTCACGAACATGTTATACAATTACTTATAGAGACACAGACACAAGACTCGTGGACACTATGCTGTCTTACTGGCAACTAAGTCCCTTTTATTTTACTCTACCTTTCAAACCGGGAACTTAATCATTAATCTAGCTATAAAATTCTAATTTTTTTTCTTTCCTACTGCTAGATACCACTTAATTTATTCGAATACTAGGTGTCGAATTTAGTGTATTCTATGTCAACTGTATTTGGAGGAGTCTTGCCAAGAAATTGCAGTATAAATTCACTCTAATAATAATTTATTTATTTATTTCTATTTTTATATAAAAATAACCCCCAAAAAAAATTTATTCATTAAGATTTAGCCAATAGTTACTGTTTTCTGAAAATAACTGATCTACTTGCCTACTCCACGCCTGAAATAATTCACTACCTCCTTGATGGAATCCGCACCTTTCGTCATCATTTTCTAATGACTTCCGATGTTCGGCAAAGGGGCACTCCAAAATTTGCATCAATACGTCCTCACACTGTTTGCTTAAATGTAACGTCGTGCAGTAACGACGATTACGTACTGTTAATAATGGTACTTAACACACTGCACAATATCGAAATGTAAGGCGGTTATCTGTATTAAGACTACCATAATTTATCTTAAACAGATGATGAATGAAGATATCAGTACTTTCACTCACGGTTTGAAATAGCAAATTTTGGCTTCTGAATAAACTATCCTTTGGTACTGTAAGATATTCCGGATATTGAAATATCTCATTATTGTTTCTCAATGTAAAACGTTTGCCTCTGGCTTGCTGTTGTGCCACTGTGAGTCCTGGTATTACCGGACCTAGCAGTGAGTATCCCATCTTCGTTACACTTTCTTTGCATATTTCTTGAAATTCTGATGAGTTATTATATATTATTTCTTCGATTAATTCATACGTGTTGGTTGGCTGGAAGGTCCGCACTTTGTATCCGTATTCACTTACTGTTTTGTTCAACCAACGGCAAGCTCCCCAGCGATAAATATGGAACGGTTCGGGTGTCCAACAGTAGTTTTCACTCGTTTCGAACAGTCCTAGAGGGTCTCGTTGTACAACACCTTTCTCGTTAAAGAGAAAACCGTGGCAAAATCCTCTTTCACTTATGAGTTTGATAGAAACACACTGAGCGTACATTTTTCATTGGATTATATTAATGACTTACTCTGTTGTTTTCTATAGACTAACTAATTTTCTCTTACTTCATTCGTTTTAATAGTGATTTTTGCTATTTCCCTACCTCTTTCTTTCTACTTTTATGTTCCTGAATGATTACCATTTTATAATCCATGAACTAGTCTAGTCACACTAGGAAAGCTTTATTACCCACACCTGGTCTAATACTACGGATAACGTTCCCCCGCAAAGCTAAATATTTCATATGAATGCTAAAACTGCAACTGGCTGACTGACTCCCTCAATAACAGGTATACTTATTTATTCTTTGATATTTATTGATTCTGAGCTTTCGATTCCTATGTGTTCAGACGATTATTCCTTTAGTTCTTCATCCTGGGTTGATTCTAATAGAGTTGATAACATATTTTCATAGTCATGAACCTTTTTAGGAGGTATGCGGGGTATCTCGTAAAACGGTGGCCCCGTAATATCGTATCTAAACCCGGTATCTAATTTCGACATTGGTATATATCTTTCGCTTACTGTAGTGCCTCTTTTACTTTGTTTTTTGTTGACATAGTGATATACTATAAACATAATTAGAGAGCTTATAATTAAACATAAAATTGCAATGCTGATAAAAATAAGGTTCCAAGTTGACAAGTTAGTTGTTTTTTATTCTACTTTTGTTGTTAGGGTATTGATCGGTTTTAACTCAATTTTAGTTGTGCTGTCTAACCGCTGGTCTATATTTAAAAGGATTAGTCGAAAAGGCGGAATAATTAGATTTTTTATTACTTTATTGCCGGTCCCACCTCTATATATTTTTCCGTCGGCCCATATGTCACAAGACCTTAGGAGTTCAATTATGCCAGAAGAAAGCTTCGGAATAGATATCAATTTGTAAGTACATTTAATTTTTAATAAATTATATTCTCTCGTTGAGAATAACCAGAGATGACTGCTAGTAGTTTTAATTAGGAAATAATCTTCATCTTGACTTAATTTAACATTACATTCATATAAAGTTTTGATTTTTGGCTTTATTAGCATGTTGAACTCACAAGATGCTTTGGTATTTTCAATTAATTCTACACTGCATATTCTATAATATTTTACGATATTACATAATTCAAAGGCCGTTTCACTCATAAAGAAATATGAAATATTAGTTTCTGATACAACAATGTAACCATTCCGCGGTTCAATGTATGCAGCGATTGACTTATTTGTCTCAGATTGTTGAAAAATTGGATAAGACATCATTTTGTACACGACAAACTGTTCGGAATCTATGAACGGTAGTACTATTTCTACAATTAGTATTTTTTTATACATCATAAAATGTAACTGTGCTATGTCAGCAATATTTGCTGTATTAATACTATTAAGTTTAACAATGGATTTTAAAAGTGATGTCTTTTCTATTTCATGTATTGCTGTTTGTAAGGTGTGCATGGCTAATAAATATTTGTTATATTTAAACATTTCAACCATTAATAACATAATTTCTTTACTTTCATTGTAGTTCTTTAATGAGTGAAATTGTTTTATGGAAATTAGCGGCCTGATTTTTGTCTGTTATGTTCGGGTTCTGTTTTAACAGTTGCACGCATCTCTTAATATAGTCAGTTTTCGAGTTTACTGATTTAATTTGTTCATGCAGGCGATTGTCAAAATAATAAGTGTTCGGTTCATCGCCCACAATATAAGATAGATCGTTTATACGCATGTTAGTTGCTCTTTCTATAACTCTTTTTGTGTTATTTAATTTACTTAATGCGTAACTGTTTTGAAAAGATAAAGCTTTTCCTCCCCCCTTAATTTTGTCAACATGCATAGTGTGGACAAGACGGTTCAGGGAATCGTCAACATGATTAATATTCCTCAAATCATCCATAACAT
Source organism: Phymastichus coffea (assembly GCF_024137745.1). Lineage (NCBI taxonomy): Eukaryota > Metazoa > Arthropoda > Insecta > Hymenoptera > Eulophidae > Phymastichus > Phymastichus coffea. Next base: position 3,770,943 of record NW_026706823.1, read on the forward strand.
GCTGTATAATCGAACTTGCTTCTATGGTGGATACATAGAATCAAGAATGATCTATGAAGATGTTATTTAAAGTAGTTACTTGATTAGTAAGTACCTCGTTCCAAATGAAAATGTGTTGAATGTCAATGGTTGTTAGTAAACTCCAATTTTCACGCGTAAAGGCTATACGTTCAATTTTATGAAACGCAATCCCTGGATTGTTTTCAATTAGATGTACGACGGGGTTTTCTTTTCGTCCCCTAACTGCCATAAATCCGAGAAGAAAATACAGGTAGATTGCTGCTTTTTCCATCTTGTTTATTTTTTTTGTGATCTGCAAACTACAATTCGATATAGATTACAATTATTATTCGATAAATTATATTTTTTTTTATACAAACTTATAAGACCATTAACGTGAAATACACTATTGTTAATCCATGCTTGGGTTAGGTCGTGTATTATCGTTATTACAATTTTTATTTATAATACCCTTTTACAAATTTTATGTAATGAATCAAATACATTATGTGATTAAAAAAAAGATCTTTGAATGTGTTGATATTGATTAGCTGCTACATTTGTTGCGTTTGCAATATTTTCTAATTCATTTAGATTGTTGCTAAGTTGTTCAGCGTGTGCAACTGCCTGCTGTAATGAACTATAAAATTTGTATTGACACATACATCTTTTTATGCCTTTGTTTAGTTATTCAACAAAACATATCATTGCTAATTGTACTCTTTCTTTCATAGTGTCTGTTACTTCATCTAACTGTAGCTGAGCTAAATGGCCTGCAATCTTGTACGATTTTAATAAGTTTATGGCTCTTTTTTCAAATTTATGAGTTGATCCGTTATTTCTTTGGGCCATACATATTAATTTTGTCTTTATACAAATTATATTTTCTAATACTTCGATTTTTTCTGAATCATTCATGATGACAAATCTAATTTTAATACCAATTGTTTTTATTCGTCCCTATCTGAAGGAGCTCGTTTATTCCTTGGAGGAATTGATCGAATGCAAGGCTCTTGTAATACAGGATACAGTCTAGTATCTATTAATCTGTTTTCTATCTGTTGTGTGTTGGGTTTAAAGGTACATTCGATTACTTTCGCTTTCAATGCTGGTGCGTCCGAGGAACTTGGAAAGGATGGGGAATTTGGAGGGGCGTTTATATAACTGGTGTTGACCACTGTTCGTCGCTCGATTTTATTTTGATTCTTATCTTGTTCCCGTTCTTTAGTAGGAGTCCTAGCTAAATGGACAAGTAAATTTGTAAGTGAATTCCACACTGCACCTATTATTTTGATAGACCACCAATTTATACTCGATACATGAATGATTGTATCGAGTATAAATTTAATCACGCGAAAAAGCATAATTACGGAAATAATGCCCGCGCTTACCGAACCAAAACTCATAAATCTTCCCCATAATTCCGACCATGTGAATTCGGCTAATTTTTCTAGCGCTTTTTCATCGAGCATATAATAGAATGATAATTCTTGTTCGTTTGGAAACATGATGTAGCTTTTTAATTTTTTAATATCTGACAAACTATAAATTCCGCTGTTAGTTATGTAAATGGGTGCTAGATATTTCCATGTTTGTTTTGTCTAAGGCTTTAAAACTCCTGATCCGTCGCTAAAATAGGTCGGTCGTGGTAACATCTTAAACCATCCACTTCCCACCTTAAACATTACTGGTACTGTCGCATCACAGGCTGTTTCTGTACCGAAAAATTTCAATATGTGCGTGCGAGGTGTCATAAACATAGGTCTACCGTCGCGCTCTACAGATAGTTCTTGATAGCTCTCTGGAGAGTTTCTTGTCCGTACATCTACTGGTAAAGGTTAATTATGTGAATGACCTCACCTGCGAGTAGACTCATGTAGCCTGGTTCGTTCATCAAATAATAGGCTAATAAATCTGGACTAATTGTTGCGATATTTAGTGCATTCATTATGACTTTCTTTTCTAACTGGCACTGTTGAAATAACACGTCATAATAAAACTCTTGTAAACTTTTTCTTACGTGTTTTTTTAAAAAAAGTGTCTTTGCATTAGAATATGCAAATAAATCAATGTTTTTAATGTTTTTATCTTTTATTGCCCGGAAGGTATGTTTATTTTCATCGTCTAGGATAAAAATTCTCGGATGTTTTGTTCTGGTTAAGACAAATCCGCATTTAGGTAATTATTATTATTATTATTATTATTATTAACCAGAGTATAGTACAAAATATTACAACAAGTAGTAATAATTATACAATTATACATTACAAATTTGTAACCCGGCAGAGGATAAACCTGTTCGCTGGTCTGGTATTTTAAAACTACTAAACACTTAAAGAAAATTAAGAAAAAAACAAAAAACTTAAAACTAAGAGTTGGTTTGTATAATAGATTATACTATTTCACAAATGAAGTATGGCTTAATATTGGTAGCAAGAATGCTTCCAATAAAAGCTTACTTCACTAATATCTTAAATTTTGTTCTTCTATCTCCAATATCTGATTAACATTTGTCTGGCCGTTACGATTGTCGTCATTGATGCTTTCATTTTTCTTGCATATGATATTCTTTCATATGTATTTAGTCTAGCTGGACAAGTAAGTCCTGTAGCACACGTGACTCTATAATGAGGGAATAATTCAGTATGTTGTTTATGTGAATCGCATTTACATGTTGCTGTGAATACTATGTCATCTAAGACTATCAAATCTTTATATTTAGGTTGTTGTTCCAGTGAGTGCAATGAATTAGTGAAAGTTTGATATCCTCTGATACCTCTATAAAAGTATAATAATGCTTTATTGTTTCCAAGATAATTGATGTCTCCATAGGTCATTCGAATATTATTTGTTTGTTGAATCGGTTTTCCTGATGTATTTTTTGGTTTACTTGTTTCTATTTGCATACTATTGTTGTCTGCAATGTCATCTATTTGTTTAAATACTGTTTCTATGGGTTTATATCTTACTTTATCTATATTTGGTTCTTTGAGAACTTCTTTGTTTTCTTCTTTTATGAAATGTATATGTTTTTTACCAATTAATTGTTTGTATGTGCAGTATTCACATTTATTAATGAAATGTATGTTGGTTGTATCTGTTTTTGTTAGAATGTAAGTTTCGTTTCTTTTTCCCTCTTTGAATCCGTTTTTTGTTTTGGTATTAATAGTTATCCGTTGTGAGTTCCATGCTATGTCAATCACATTTGCAATTGTTTCAATTATTTTTCTGTAGTTATCTGATGCTTTCATTTTTTTCATGTTATATTCAGACATTCGACGATGAGAACGATTTTGATGAAGAGTACAAGTGCCTTGTGAACACAAATATGTCCTTACATCCAAGAGAAACTTATCCTTATCCTCATCCACATGGACTTCCAATGCTGAATTTAGACTATCAAAGTTCCCTTGTTGCTTTAGTTTGTAATAGATTTGTTGTAAATTGTTGCAGTGTATTTTGTGGTTCATTGTATTCCTGTATCTAGAATCTAGTATGGATGGCCTTTGATCCATTTTTTTATTTTGTCCTTTATTGTTTTTATATTGCTGTTTAAAGTTTTGAGGTGAGAAGGTAGTTGATTGAAGGTGGCTAAAGCTCTTGTATAGCTATCTTTAATGCTGATTGTTAATTTTCTTTTAAGGGGCTGTATAGTTTTTTTCCTTGTTACGGAATTTTTCTTTAGGAACATATCTTGCAGGTTGACATAGTGATACACTAGAGATTCCATGGTGAATGTTTGATCTATGTTTAGTGGATTTTTTTCATTTATAAACTTGTTTTTATTTATTATTTGTAATAGTCGCGTTTGTAGAGTTTGTATATATTTGAGTCTTCCAATGTATGCTCCACCCCATGCTATAATACCATAGGTTGTTATGCTATGGAAAAGTGCATAGTAAATCATACGTAGATTATCTGTGCTCATTATCCTAGATAATTTGTGGAAAATATAAGTTAGATATTTTAGTCTATTGTATAGCATGTTTGTATGCAGGTCCCATCTCATATGGCTATCGAAATGCACTCCAAGGTACTTAGTATTATCAACTTTTCGAATGGGTGCACCCTTTATATTTATATGTAGATATGTTGAGTTGCTATTGCAGTTATTTCCAAAAGCCATATAAACTGTTTTGTCAATGTTTAGTGACAGTTTATTCAATGCTAGCCAAATGGATATTTTGTTTAAGTAGAAATTCATATTGCTTTCGACTTCATGCCATGTTTCGCCTTTCACGATAATTACCGTGTCATCAGCAAAAGCCGACACACAATCATTTGGTAGCAATTGTAACATATCATTTATATAGATTATGAAAAATAAAGGTCCCAATATTGTACCTTGTGGTACGCCAATGTTGACTTGTTGATATTGACTATATTCACCATTGATTTTAACTCTTTGTTTCCTATTACTTAGATAGCTTTTGATAAGTTCATACGCACTTCCTCTAATTCCATATCTATAAAGTTTTTTGAGTAGAATTTTGTGGTCCACAGTGTCAAAAGCTTTCGCTAGATCCAAGAAAGTTGCTGCTATTGATTTACTTTTGTCTAGTTGATTGTATATTGAGTTGGTTAGGTAGTATAGGGCATTTTTGGTGCTAAGACCTTTTCTAAAACCAAATTGTTTATTAGAAAATAAATTATGTTTGTTGAAAAAACTTGTAATCCTGATTTGTATTAATTTTTCAAAAATTTTGGCAATATTTGATATTAAAGATATAGGTCTATAATTTGTTGGTAGATACTTCTCTTTAGTTTTATAGATAGGAATAATTGCAGCACTTTTTAATTCATCAGGCCATATTTCTTTTTGTAAGCATAAATTAAAGATATAGGTCAACGGATCACTTATGTGATTTATTATTATCTTTAGTACCTGAGTGTTGATGCCGTCAGATCCTCCATTTTTGTTGCCCATTTTTCTTATTGTTTGTTGAACTTCTATTCTATTTGTTAAATGTAGAAAAATACTGTTGTTGTTCATAGATGGTAGAGTAATGTTACTATTTATTGGTTGTCTAATATTATCACATATCTGTTAGCCTACTGTACTGAAAAATGTATTCATTTGTTCTGCAATGTCGTTTGAGTTTGTAATTTTATTATTACCTATTAGTAGATGATTTATGTTATTGTTTTTATTGGTTTTCGTCCCAATTTTGTTGTTGATTATTTTCCATAATTTTCGTGGATTGTGTTGATTTGTTTTGATTTGATTTTTTTCATATTTTTCTTTAGCTAGATCTATGGTCTTTTTTAAAGTTTCTACATAGTTTTTATATTTTTCTCTTTTTATTGTATTATTGGGATCTTTTTTCCAATTATTATAAAGTTTTTCTTTGTGTGCACATGATATCATTATTGCTTTAGTTATCCAATTACTCCTTGGATTCATTTTATTCTTATTGTGTTTATTGTTTTTAGATGATGCCTTGATACATGTTTGTATTTTTTCTATTAATTTGTTCGTTGCTAGGTTAGGATCTTTTATTATTTGTATGTCAGCCCAAACAGTTCTTTTGGCTTTATTTTTTAGTTTAAAATAGTTTATTATTTTGAAATGGGTTTTTTGTGTACATTTATAATTATTCCTTAGACTCATCATTATTGGGTAGTGATCATTGAAGGGTATGTTGAGGACGTAAGTTTTATATTTGACTTTTTCTAGCCTAACAAAAAAATTATCTATACATGTACCTTTGTTAATATCAATATTGGATGGTCTTGTTATGGTATGTAGACCTGGGCAATATCCATTTTCTAGCAGTACTTGTAGAAAATCTTGATCTAGTATTTCTTCTCTCAATATATCAAAATTAAAGTCTCCCATTAAAATATTGTTTTTATATTTTTTATTTATTTTCAATAATTCTTTGAGATTCAAAAGGAATTCAGATTTAGATAAATCATGGGATCTGTAAATTGCAGACAGCACCAAATTTTTGTTGTTTTCTAGTGTAATATTAGAGTTAATTATTTTTAATTTATCTATTTCAAGAATTTCTGTAATTTCGATGATTTCTTCTTTCATGTACAAAACAACACCATCTGATTTGTTTATTTTACTTTCATTATAATATATTTTATAGTCTGGAATATTGAACATTTCATGATTTTCTAAATACCATGTTTCTGTGCATACTATTATACATGGTTTTTTATCGAGGTTCTTCAGAAATACTAGCAATTTATTGTAATTTTTTTTTAGGCTTCTGATGTTTATACATAGAATGATATTATTTTCCTTACATATATATTTATTTAGATCATCAATATTATCTGTTTTATGTTCATTTTCAAATATAATATCATATAAATTGTTATCCATATTGTAATATTGCAGAAAACTATTTAGTATTTTTGGTTTTATTACCTGTTGGACTTGGTGTAGATAACGATGATAACGATAAACTGTTATTTATTCTCGGACGGTTATATATCTTGCGGGTGTTTGTTTCAAAGTTTATTCTACCAAAATATCTTTGATAAGTTGGTTGAATTGGATAATCTGTCATTTCAATATACCTTTTTATTTTCATTTTTAAAACTTCACACATTTCGCTGTCGATTGCACTATGGTTTACGTTGTAGTTTTTACTATATGTTTCATTGTGGAAAATGCAGTTTGGACATTGGAGTATGCTGCTACTACACATTTTTGCTTGGTGCTTGCCTGCACATTTATAACACGTTGGCTCTTTTTTTGCTTTTTCACACTTTCCGCCGCCGTGGCCAAAACCTGAGCAGTTATAACACGGATATGTATTGATGACGTCGAAGATTCTGCAGTTTTGACAACCAATAAATAATTTGTTACTATTGTTTTTTATATGTTTATATAAAATAGATGGAACTTCTACTATTGCAGTTACTGTTTTATTTTTTTCATTTGTAAATACATGGTTTACTTTGCATTTTTCTTCGTATTGACTAAAATTTCTTGCATTAATATCAGTTTCTATATCTTTTACATTTGTTGTGAAAGCTTTAGAAATTCCTACTACTTTAATTATCGGTTTACGTATTTCTTCTTTTTGAACAGTAAGTGCCGGTAGTTTTTTTTGTAAAGTTTTTTCTAATACTGTGACATTTTCTTCGGTCATGCAGTTGACAATTATTGTGTCAGTATTTTTAACTTGTACACTTTTTGTTTGTATGTTTTTGTCTTTAATTAAGTAATGTGCTACTTGATTTTCTAAGTTTATGTTATCATTACTCTTTTTCTTTATTATTAGTCTTGGTATTCTTTTGGGTTTAGGTTTTGGTAGTGCAATTGTTTCAGCATATGTTTTTCTCATAATGTTAGTATTTGCATTTTTATTTTGTTTTTCTTTAATTAGTAGTTCATTGAGCAATTCATTTTTTTCTTTTGTTTCTTTGTACAGTTCTTTCAATAGGTTATTTTCGGCTTTTAATTGTTGTAATTCATCCAAATCACTGATCTGTGTTACATCCATATTAACATCGTTTTCATTTAAAATTTGCTTTTCATGCACAAGCTCATTTAATATTTCCTGTTTTAATTGTTCTCTACTTACAAGTTTGAATTGTGTTATAAAAGCACTAGCTTGTTCACTTAAGTCCCCATATGGCAAGTTTGATGTTAGTGCAAAATTTGGATGCTCCTGGCATATTATGAATGAGCTGTTTATTAGTTTGATTGCATTTCCTGCATTGATTTTTGCTACTATTTCACTTGTATGATAGAAATTACCACATACTAAACACACAACTGCTCCAACTTTTGTATTTGGATGACACTTGAAATGCTTATGTAGCGATGATGCGTCAGGCGGTTGCACCTCCGCACCGCTTGACGGCGACATCGCGACTGAATGGTAATGCTCCTAGATCTTTAAATGCGAAGGATACTCCTTGTGTATCTAATACGTATAGTGGTAGCCTTTCGCTTCCCTGTTCTTTGACTTTATCTACGTATCCGGTGTAAAGTTCTGTGAACTTATTTTCTTGGCACTCGTGCATGGCAATTGGGTCCCAGAAGGCGTAACCGAGAACGTTATCTATGCATTTATCGTCACTTGTGATGTTCGTATCACTTATAAATAAAATAATTCGAACTCTCGTATCTAGCTAATGAGTAAGAATTTGTTTCTAATGATTTTACTCTATTTGTCAATATACCTAATAGATAAATAAATCAAATGTAATCAATAAGTAAATCAAATATACATAAATAAGTGCAATATTTGGAGGAAAGTCAGACAATGCCCTAGTTTCTTATGGTGCGAATTGTCCCATAAGCAGAGCTAAAGTCCTTCTTTGATAGGATATAATTCGGCCCAAGTTTCTTATAGCGCGAGATGTTCTATAAGTCGAGCTCAAATTATAAGGAAAGGATAGTCTTGCTCAGTTAACCACAATGAGAGAAAGAACTTAGGTATAATCCAAGTTTATTCAGACTCATGCGCTCACCTTGCAAGGCTAGAAGTGAATGCTAGCCTGTGCAAAGGTGGGCCTATTTATACACAGATTTTCCCGCTTATTTTTGCAGGAGAGATTTCATCGAAAATTCGAGAGACATTCGCGAATTTTGAGAAATGAGTTTTCTTAACCTTTTAAGGACGGGACTGGTCGATATATCGACCACCAATTTTGTTAGGCACTTCACGTGACATATTCTTTCATTTTATGCACAAATATTGTGCAAAAAAAAAGTCCAATTTTAACGTAAAAATCCTCGTCCTTAAAAGGTTAATTTACAAGTAAATAACCATTAATATTAAGTTTTTAACACATGTAAACTTTACAGAATTTGTTATTTGTTGATTTTATACAATATACAATTATCGCCAATAGTGTCGTCAAAAGTTATTAACTAATAAAGTTAATTAACGTAATATTACAATATTTACAATGGAAAATTATTAAATTTTCATATAACTTTATAGTTGATTAATTTTGGAAATATTCTCCAAAATTAATTATTTAAATTAATTAATAAGGTTTGAATTATGACTAATTTTTCATATTTGTAACGGTTTTTTCTAATCTTAATATGCAATTATTAGATTAATTATCTAAGATTTCTAAATTATAAAGTTATTATTATCAAGTATTAACTTAATATTTTCGTTCTATATATAGCTTATTTTTTAAATAAATTATTAATTGTTTATTTATTAATAACAGTTATTATACAGCTGTTATTTTTTCATTTTATTTATTTAAGTCCAGAGTAAATATACATTAATAATGATTAATAATATACAATTACATTACATTACATGTAATCCAGCAGAGGAATTTCTTCCTGTGCGCTGGTCTGGCATGTTTAATAAACTAATACTAATACTTAAAACTAATTAATAATTTGTATAAAGATATTCATGATTTGTTATTTTAATCCCATGTTCTATTTAGCATCTGTCTGGCTGTAGTGAAATATCCTGTTGTTGCATTCATAGTTCTTTTGTAGATGACACGTTTTAAGTTTGTTAATCTTGCTGGAGATAAATTGCAATTGTTATTTGCACAAATAAATGTTCTAATATCTAGTATTTGTTGTGGTCTACTGCATCCTCATGGACTTCCGATGTCGGATACAGAGTACCATAGAGATCAATTAATTGTTTTATATTTTTGCAGTTTAATCTATTTTCCATATTGGATTTCCTTTGATCCATTTTTTAAGTTTGTTTTTCCTAGTTGTCGTGTTGTTAATTGTTTTCAAGTCATTTGGTAGTTTATTGTATAACATAATTGCTCTTACATAACTGTTTTTTATGCTGATAGTTAGTGATCTTTTTGGGTGTTGGATTAAGGCGAATCTTGTTTTTCTTTCTTTTCCAATATATTTGTCCTTAAAAGTATCGTAGTGGAATAATAGAGATTCCAATGAAAAGCATTAATCTAAGTTAAGTGGGTATTCATATGTCACAAATTAGTTTTTATAGATTATTTTTAGTAGTCTGTTTTGCAAGTTTTGTATTACTTTAATTCGACCTGTGTACGATCCTCCCCAAGCTATAATTCCATAGGTCATTATGCTGTGAAAGAGTGCGTAGTAGATCATTTTTAATGTACTGGTATTCATTATTTTTGATAGCTTATATAGGACAAATGTTAGATATTTTGTTTTTTGGTATAGGATTTGTAGATGTAAATCCCATTTCATATTACTGTCAAAAGTAACTCCAAGATATTTTGTGTTTTCAACTCGGTGTATTGGATGTCCTAAGATTTCAATTTTCAGGTTTTTTGGCGTACTGTCATGATAATTTCCAAATTCCATGTACGTTGTCTTGTCTATATTCAAAGATAGTTTATTAAGAGCAAGCCAAATTCCCACTATTTTTAGATAACTGTTCATATTAGTTTCAGCTTCTTTCCAATTCTTACCTTTTGCTATGATTGCTGTATCGTCTGCAAAAGATAGTATGGATTTTTCTGGTAGTATCGTTAGTAGATCATTTATGTATAGTAGGAAAAGTAGCGGACCCAGTATAGTTCCTGGTGGAACACCCATTTTTACCATTTGTTTATCGCTACTTGCATTATTTACCTTCACACATTGTTTTCTATTTGTTAGATAGCTTTTGATAAGGTTATAGGCACTACCCCTAATACTATAGTTGTATAATTTTTATAACAGTATCTTGTGGTCAACTGTGTCGAAGGCTTTGGCAAGATCCAGAAAAGTTATTGCTATAGGTTTACTTGCATCTAATTGTTCATAAATGTTGTTTGAAACATAATTTAGTGCATGTTTTGTGCTTCTGTTTTTTCGAAAGCCAAATTGATTTGTGGAAAGCAAATTACAGTTGTCAATGAAAGATTGAATTCTTCTATGTATTATTTTTTCAAAGATTTTAGCTATGTTGGAGATTAGAGAAATAGGTCTGTAGTTATTTGCTAAATGTTTTTCTTTTGATTTGTGGATTGGTATAATATCCGCTTCTTTTAAAGCATCAGGCCAAGTTTCATTAATAATGCACTTATTTATAGGAAGTGCAAGTGGTTCAGATACGTAGTGGATTAATGATTTTAATAATAATGAATTAATTCCATCAACTCCTCCTTTTTTGTTTTTTAGTCTGCCAATTATTTTCTTTACTTCTTGTTCATTTGTAAAATTTAAAAATATTGTTTTCGGGTTTATTTTAGGGAGGTTGAGCGTTGCATTTTGCGGTTGTATTATATTATTGCTAAGTTCCGTTCCGATTTCACAAAAAAATGTGTTCATTTTGTTTGCAATTTCTTCTGGATTGGTGATTCTATTATTTTTGTCCGTGATGTAATCAATAGTTTTGTTATTTTGAGTATTTCTCCCTAGTTTGTTGTTAACAACTGACCATAATTTCTTAGGATCATGTTGCACCATTTCTATGATTTTTTTATCGTAATTTTCTTTTGCTATTGTAATTATCTTATCTAAAATTTTGATAAAATTTTTATAGTTATTTTTTTTTGTTGTATCATGAGGATTATATTTCCATTCAATATATAGGTTTTCTTTAGTTTTACATGAGTTTATTATGCCTTTGGTGATCCATTTTTTTCTTGGCTTCAAGCTATTAATAGTTTTGTTTGTGACATTTTTTTTTCTGTTTGTTTAAGGCAATATTGTATTTTCATGATTAAGTTATTGATAGATTGATTTGTATCATTAGTTTCACTATTTTCATTCCAATTTATAGTTTGAGCTATATGTTGAAGTTTTCGGTAATTAATTTGTTTTTTATTATGTGAGTGCTTTATGCTTTTTGTTTGGTTCTGCAACGCCATTATTAGTGGATAGTGGTCATTGAACGGGGTGTTGACGTTGAAAGTTTTGTATGCGTTATTTTCCATTTTTATAAAAAAATTATCAATGCATGTTCCACTGTTGTTGTTGTCCAGCGAAGGTCTGGTAATCGTATTAAATCCTGGATGGTGTCCTTTTTCCATTAACATTTGCAAGAATTCTTGATCCCAAGGATCTTGGCTTAAAATGTCGCAGTTGAAATCGCCTATTAATATTGAATTTTTTTTCTTTATGTGTTGAGTTATGTATGTTTTGATCGATTGTATGAATTGTGGTTTGTGTAGGTCATGTGATCTGTATATAGCTGCTAACAGTATAGTTTTTTCATTTTCTAACTGTATTGTAGTTTGTAAAATTTTGAAATTTTGTATTTGAATTATTTCTGTTGATTCAATTATGTCGTCTCTGATATAGGTCACCACGCCATCAGCCTTATTAATACTACTATTGTTATAGTACATACTGTATCCTTCAATATTGAAGACTAGGAAATGTTGTAAATTCCATGTTTCAGTACATATTATAACACTTGGTTTTTTTTGTAGGTTGTTTATAAATGTTAGAAGTTTGGTGTAATTGGCATTCAAACTTCTGATATTAACACAGATAATAATTTCCTTTTCTGTTATTCTGTGCTCATTTAATTCATCAGTGTTATTAATAATAATTTCGTTGCTAATATTTTCATCGATGGGATGCATTTTTATTTGTATTTCGTATTATTGTTACCATGTAAGTTGAGCGAGGATATGGAGGCTAATGACGCTAATGATGCGCCGCTTGACAGAGCAGGACGCGCGTTAATTGTTGGGTTTTCTGCAGCCGGGTGTTCTATTTTTCCGAAGTAGCGTTGGTGTGTTGGCATTATCGGGTAGTCCGTCATTTCAATGTATTTGTTTATTTTTGCTTTTAAAATTTCACAAGATTGGCTGTCAATTGCACTGTGTTTAGTATCAAATTTAGTTTTGTATTTAGTATTGTGGTATGTGCAATTAGGACATGTTTGTGTTTTATTGTTGCATTGACTACCAGTGTGATTACCGCCGCATTTGTAACACGTGGCTTCATTTTTACATTTGCTCCCACTATGTCCAAACCTAGCACAGTTATAACAAGGGCTTGTATTTATAATGTCATAGACTTTGCAGTTTTGGCAACCAACAAAAAGTCTGCTTTTATTCTCTCTAATGTGTTTGTACAAATTAGCTAATACCTCCATTATAACTGTCATAGTTTGCAATTTCTCATTAGTGTATGTGTGTATTACTTTACCTTTGTCATCATAATTGTGGAAATTTCTTTGGTTTATATCTGACTCAATGTCTCGCATATTTTGTGTGAAAGATTTGCTGATGCCAGTAACTTTAACTGTTGGTTTCCTAATTTGCTCTTTTTCAATTTTAGCAAACGTGTGAATTTTTTTGTGTAATGTTTTTTCTATAGTGTTAATACTCTCTTCATTCATGCAGTCAATTATGACAGTATCGTTATTTACTGTTTTAGTTTTTTTTGTTTGTATTGTTTTATCTTTGATAAGATAATGAGCTACGGTATTTTCTAAATTAGTGGTATCATTTTTATTAGTTCGTTTGATAATAAGTCTTGGTACCTTTTTTGGCTTAGGCTTTGGTAAACTCAATGTTTCTGCATATGAATTTTTAAATATGTTATTTAATTTATTTTTCTTTTCTTTTGCTAATAACTCATTCCTATTTTGCTTTTCTTTGATGAGTAATTCATTTAGTAATTTATTTTTTTCCTTTGTTTCTTTGTAGAGTTCTTTCAATAAGTTATTTTCAGTTTTTAGTTGTTGTATTTCATCTAATTCACTTACTTGTGTTAAATCCATATGTTCATCGTTTTCATTCATTATTTGTTTCTCATGCACGAGCTCATTTAGTATTTCTTGTTTTATTTCCTCTCTGCTTACAAGTTTGAATTGTGTTATGAAAGCACTAGCTTGTTCACTTAAGTCCCCATATGGCAAGTTTGATGTTAGTGCAAAATTTGGATGCTCCTGGCATATTATGAATGAGCTGTTTATTAGTTTGATTGCATTTCCTGCATTGATTTTTGCTACTATTTCACTCGTATGATAGAAATTTCCACATACTAAACACACAACTGCTCCTACTTTTGTATTTGGATGACACTTGAAATGCTTATGTAGCGATGATGCGTCAGGCGGTTGTACTTCCGCACCGCTTGACGGCGACATTGCGACTGAAACCAATTCTTACTCATGTTCTATGTTTATTCACTTTGCGTATGATTTATTTACATTTTTCTAATATTTCATATGTTAACGTAATAAATTAACTTTGCACATTGATATTCATTATTATTTCATAATTGAATGTGAATTTTGTTATAATATTATGAATCTACATGCTAAAATCTATATAATCAATACTTTGCAATATTAAAATTATCTATAATTAACATATTTTTCTTAATATCCTAAATCATTATATCTATGTCTATTACTTTGTGACGTCACGCTGTTTATTTTGATTCGACTCTTATTTGTATACAGTCGCGTAAACAGTGAGGTAGCGCCGCTTAATGTATTGTTTTGAATAAACAGCTAGATACGTTAGACTAGTTGCAGTCATTCAGTTATTTAATAAATAGCTCATATATAGGACCGTTACACACTGAATTTACAAACCGTACCTGTTGATAATGTGATTTTATTATTATATAGCGATACTGTTTCTCAGTGTTCTTGCAATGAAATTTTAACATATCTTGTCACAAAAACGTCTTGAAATTCGCCATATGGGTCATTATAGTAGCCTGCATTACTGCATCCACCTGTGCTACCAGCTGATCCTGCAAAAGTTGTAGCGTGAATTACTGAATTATTCACTAGTAAGGACTGACAGACGCGATCTCCTATAGATATTGATCTATGTACGTGCATTCTTTCGCATTCGTCTCTTGATGTTTCGCGTAGGTATTTTATTCTTCCTAATCCAACTTCCATATTATGATTATTATAGCCGCATCTCTTAGGGTCCCTATCTATTTCTATTTTGCAAGAGCGCACTCGAACCCACGAATATTCATTGAGTTGCAATAGTGATACTTCGATCCGCGTAGAATTGACGATTGGTGGTGGCAATTCGGAGTCTGCAATATCTACTAAAGAAAAAGATGTAATATTTGCTAACTTCTGCGCACAATCATAAGCAATGAAGGCCGTCGCCTTGGTGAGAAGTTCCAAGAGCAGTAGGCAAATTAGAAGATTCATCATCTGCAAACAATAAATTTAAGTTATTCCTTAATATATCTTAATCAGAACATGCAATCTGCGATTGTTTATTAAATTTTGCGAAACGATTATTCGGCTGGCCTATATGCGATATGCGTAAACGGTTCGTATGTACAATTTTGCTGCGGTTTTTGCCGATCTCAATTCGTACATTTCCGCCCCCCGTTGGGTGTGTCAAAAGCGTACGCGTTGAGAGAGGTGCTGACTGCTTCGTTGATGTGTTGGAGTTTTTTTGTTTCTTCGTAGGCTGTGTATATAGAATTTTTGATGAAATCGTTTATCTCGATTGCGTTGCAAGCTGCAGATATTTTTTCCAGTGTTTGGGTGAAATTGTAATGAGAGTTAAGCACTAAGTTGATGTCGAGAGCGGTGATAATATTCCATTTTTCTTGAATAAATCGTATGTTAGGTCCTCTTTCAAATGCGATTCCAGGCTGACTATCATATTGCTTTATAGTTGGTTGATTTTGGCATATGACGGTAGTTAGTAGACTGATGAGAAGTACTCTGGGTAGGGGCATTTTGCTGGTGTTAGCTGGAAGAGTTTTTTTTTTTTTTTTTTTTTAAATTTCTGTCTAGCGTTGACAGCGATTTTGTTAAAAAGCTCCATCCATTCCCAATTGTCTATTTGGTCAAAGATGTTTATTAGTGTGGTTGGGGAGGTGTTATAGTTTCTACGGAGAAGGAGCGGTGCTACTCGTGGGGACGAGTCGGAAGGGTAAGTGGTACTGGGTTTGAGTAGTTCGCTGAGCATTGTATTTTTATCCTGGATGTCGCGATGATTACTAGCGGTGTAATGTGTTTGTGTAGGTGTGTTTTGGTCAGTATGTTTCTCAAAGATATCTCTTATCTCTGCTATATATTTCATGGCCATTTGTAAGCAGTTAGAGTAGTTTTCATGAAATTGTTTTAAAGAGCGGATGTTTTTTGTTCGGAAAGGTAAAAGGCTGTTAATGCCGGGTGTTTTAGGAATTGAGTCTATAGGTAACTCTAGGTTAGGATAGTGTAGAACGACATGATGTATGCAGTCTGTGCATTTAATGCATCGTATGGCGTATGGTGGTCTGTGAGGACCGATGATTTTGACATAGACAAGGTTATATGATAATTGTTGTTGTATGGGTAGGGTGTAATGACAACTTGTGCAAGTAGGTGAAAAGTTACTATTTACATAATAAGTAACCTCTGCTTCCATTAAATTTGATTGGTTATGCAACGTGTTTTCAGTACGAGGTATTTTGTTGGGGGGGGATTGTTCATTAGTGTTACTTTTGTACATTTTTGTGGGATTTTACGGAAGGAGATTGATAATGGGTGAGGTCTTTCGGTGTTTAGCACATGGTGGCTACTGCAATGTCTTGTAGTTACTTGTCAGTATCCTAAAAAAGAAGATAATGCAAAACAGTTGTTTTTTGTGTAATGTTCAGTGTTGTTATTTTCTAAAAGACTCCTATATCGGGCGGATCGAATTTCTTTTGATGCGATTGACGTCTATTAGATTTTTTTCTATTTGTACGGCGTGTAAGCGTGCGTCTTGTAATTTGTTGTAAAAAGTAAAAGGGCAAACGTAACGTCTGATTTCATGTTGATATACTTAATCTCTTTTTTTCTATTATTAAGTCTTCTAGTAGTTTTCTTTTGGCTCTGTGATCCATGTTTTCAGACATATAGCTATTGTTGACGTTTATGTTCTGTTGATTAACGGTGGAATTTCTGGTTCTGATAATACTGGATATATCTGTCTCTGGTTTCTGGGTCAATTGATCGTCACGTTCGATTTTAAAGATAGTAGTTCGCTCTTCGGACTGTATTGCCGACGGGGCTTCCTTGTTTAATTTGTCTGGGTTTGTTTCTCTTTCAGGTTTCCTAGCTAGGTAAAGTAGCAAGTTAGTCAAAGAATTCCAGAATGCGCCAAGTAGGTGTATGCTAAAGCCATAGAGGGAATGAAGGGCATAACCGTGTATAATGGTATCAAGGACAAAGTTAATTGCTCTAAAGATCATAAGGATGGCCAAAACAGCGGCACTCGCTGATCCGAATGTAACGAATCGACTCCATAGCGATTCCCACGTGGAATTCGCAATACGATTCAGGGTATCTTCGTCGAGTAGTTTAGCTATGGATATTCCCGGGGCTAGATTGGATTTTCCAGCAAAACCGAGCGCGATTTGATTAAGAACCGCGTTCCGTTCTGTAGGGAACATTATAAGCGTGCGAAGGTGTTCGATGTCGTTATATGTGTAAATTCCGCTTGTTGCCTTGTTTATGGGGCTATTATATTCCCAATTTTGCTTGGCCTGTGGTTTGATTATGTGTGGGGTTTCTTGACTAGTGAAATCCGGAATAACCTTTACCCATGAGTCACCGAACTTATACATTACCGATATTTTAGTATCGCAAGCGGTTTTGGTTCCGTATTGTTTTATTATATGCGTGGGAGGTGTGATAAACATCGGAGTCTTACCGCGCGTGACCGGTAATTCTTGGTAGCATGTTTCGGCCTTTCTAGCTTTGGCTTCTGCAGGTACGCATTTAATAATGTGTACTACTTCACCCGCCAGCATGGCCATGTAACCGGGTTCTCTCATTAAATAATATGCTAAAAGGTCCGGGGATAAAGTGGCAATATTTAACGCATTCGTAATAACTTTTCTTTCTAATTCGCATTGCTGTAGTACGTCATGGTATAATTTTTGTAAATGATTTTTGATGTTTTTCAACAAATAATATTTTTGAATTTACATAAGTGAAAAGATCTAGATCGTGTATATTTTTAACTTTGTTAGAAATGAAATGTTCACCGAGCCGATTTTCTAATATGAATAATCTCGGGTGTTCTGTTTTAATAATTTTGAAACCGCATTGTATCATTTTACCGAGGTCTTTGAAAGCAAAAGATATATCTTCAGAATTTATGTATTAGAATACATAAAGTGGTCTTCGTTCATTGCCGATCTCTGTTACTTTAGTGACGGGTCCTGAATATAGATTAGTATACTTGCTGGCTTGGCACGCCTGAGACTCGGTTCTGTCCCAGAATGCGTATCCGAATATGCTATCAATGCAACGTTCTTCAGTAAATTGACAAGAAGTTTCGGACTCGAGTTTGATTTTATTTGTTTCCAGTGTTACAGAGTTAAATCTTTCTTCGAGTGATACTTTAACATAGCCGGTAACGTGTACATTGCTGAATGTGCCGTAAGGGTCGGAGAAACTTCCTGCGTTAGTGCAAGTGCCGTCTGGGGCAATGTATCCTGCCAATTCTATCGGGTGTACGGTTGTTTGATTTATCATTAAGTTTTGTACTAGATTATCGCCGATCGTCATTATTCGATAAGAATGCATTTTAACGCATTCTTCTTGTGTTACTTCCTTAATATATTCTATTTCGGAAAAAGGGGGGGACCATTCGTGAGAGAGCGCGCCGCATGTCTTGGCTGATCGTTTGACCACTATTTTGCAATAACGAACTTTTACAGTTGCAAAATCATTAAGTTGGAGGAGGGATATTTCAGTTACAGTAGAATTGATTATCGGATTAGGAATGTCGCATTCAGCAATATCTACAAGAGAGAAGGTAGTGAAGTTAGTAAAACGTTGAAAACAATCATAGGCTATGAAAGGAGTGACTATTTTGAAGTATTGTTGAACAAAGATGCTGAGAATTACTGCTTTCATCTGAAACATAATTTTTCAATTACTACTTGTTTCGATGTACGATTTTTTTAAACGATTGGCGTGGACCGTTCGAGTTTCTTTTTCGTTTATTTTTATTTTAATATTTTCTTTTTCTCCCACTTCCAGGACCAAGTAGGGACCGGCAAAGTGACTGCCTGT
This sequence comes from Phymastichus coffea, assembly GCF_024137745.1. Lineage (NCBI taxonomy): Eukaryota > Metazoa > Arthropoda > Insecta > Hymenoptera > Eulophidae > Phymastichus > Phymastichus coffea. The sequence goes on from NW_026706823.1 coordinate 3,789,830, forward strand.
GAGTTTATGAGGCTTTGGGCCGCTTTTTAGAAAAACCCATTGACCGACTTTGAATTTGCTAGGATTTGTTTTTTTATCATATTGTATTTTGGTTTTTTCTTTATATGTTATTAATTTTTCTCTAGCTATTTCATGTATATTGTGTAACTGTTTAACCAAGTTTTCCACGTAGCCTTCGTAGGTAGGTAGTAAATCTTGCTCTAGCAAGGGCTCCGTGCTTGGTAGGCGTGGCTTGCGAGCGAACAGTAGTTCCCATGGTGAGAACTGGTGGCTGCTGTGCCAACTCGTATTATAATTAAATATAGCAAGTTCGACATACTCGTCCCATATTTTGGTCTTGGAAGTGAACATTTTTAGATAGTCAATTAACGATAAATGAATTCGTTCAACATTGTTAGCCTGCGGGTGATAAGCCGTTGTAGTAATATGCTTAATTTTGAAGCGAGCTGCAATACGTTTCATTAGTTTTGAAGTGAAGTTAGTGCCTCTGTCACTTACTATGACGTTAGGTGCTCCAAAGGTACATATTAGTTTTTTAATAAGGTTATCAGCTATAGTAGTAGCTGTTTGGTGTGGCATGGGTGCCGCTATGGCGTATTTGGTAAACGTGCACATGCAGGTAAGTAAGTAAGCGTTTGCCGTTTTGGTAGGCTCGAGTGGGCCTACCACGTCTATGCTGACTTTAAAAAAGGGAACTGGTGGGGTATCGGTTATGATCATTTTTTGTTTGACATTGTGCCTATTTAATTTTCTCAATTGGCATGGTAAGCACTTTTGAATGAACTCTTGCACATCTTCCTTTAGGTGTATCCAGTTGTATTTATTCTTGATACGTTTGTAAGTTCTATTGCAACCGTTATGACCGCCTATAGCTGAACAGTGGGCCTCTTTGATTACTTGTTGACGATGCTCGATGGGGGCGAACACTATAAGTCCCTGACAAACTATAATCTTGACTCCAGAAGGTCCCAGTGTATTTTTTATCATTCGTAAAATTTCGAAGAAATCGACGAGCTTAACTTTTTTACTTTGGGCTATACTGACGGTTTTAATTTTATTTTCAGTTATATTTATTACTAATTGCTTCAGTGCCTGGTATATATAATTTCTAATGTTTTCGGTGGTCTCTCTAGTTTCATGACGGATTGGAATAATGAAATGCATCTTGTTTCCTATTTTGATTGTAGTGGGAACGGCTAATTACAATTTGTTCATTTGTGGTAGTTTATCATGTTTAAATAAACTCAGTGCACCTTCATCCAGGGGGGTACCAAATGTGTCAGTGAAGTACAAGTAATTGTCTCGCCACATAAATAGTGCATCCCGACAATAGATAATGTTTTCATTGGGTAAAGTCACGGGTCCGGTAGGGGAGTTGGCTGAGTCTTCAAGCATCACGTCTTTTAAAGAGGTCATTTCCTGTTTTGGTTGTGAGTCCTGTTTATTTTTAGAGTCTTGATTATGCGTATTATATTGTGTGCCAATTTTATTGCCCTCGGAGCAGTACGTGTTCTCAGTAACTGTAGGATAATTAATATTCGTGTCAGTTTCCGTTACTGACGTGTCTACTTCCTGAGGAGGCGGATTCTTTTTCTGACGCAGCAGGATGGACTTGACGGCTTCCAAGTATTTTGCACTTGGTTGTCGGCCCCTTGCGCATCGCGTGGTCATGGCGTGCGTATTTCCTGGCCTTTTTGTATTATCATCTAGTCGAGCTGTCAAGACCAGTGCTTGAACCGGATCTTGCCTAGTTGCTTGTAAATGCTTATTGAGCTGTTCGACTTCCTGTATAGGATTTCGAGAGAGCGCATCTACATTGACATTCGACGCTCCTTTTTTATATCTGACTTCGAAATTAAAATTTTGTAACAATAGTCGCTGATGAGTTGCTTGTGAATTTGGGTCACTTATTGAATATAGATGTACCAAAGGTCTATGGTCAGTAACGATGATGAATTTTCGGCCGTACAGATAAGGTCTGAATTGCGAAATACTCCATACTATTGCTAATAGCTCGAGCGGGATAGCGGGGTAATTACTTTCAGCAGGTGTGAGGGTACGTGAAATGTATGCTACAGCGTGTTCTCGCTCTTGGTCGTCAAATTGGGAAAGCGACCCTGCGATTCCGATTTTAGATGCGTCAGTGGTAAGAAAAAATGTTCTGTTGAAATCCTGGTGTTTGAGCACCGGAGGTTCACATAATTTATCGCGTAGTGTCTCGAAAGCTTTTTGCTGCTCTTCCGCCCAAACGAACGCCTGGCGTTTCTTTAATAGATTAGTAAGTGGTTTTGCGATCTTAGCAAAATTTTCTCTAAATCGTCTATAGTATCCTGCTAGGCCGAGCCATTGTTTAACGTTCTTTGGCGTGCGCGGGACTGGGAATTCTTTTACTGCGCGCAGTTTATCGTTGCACGGGCGTAGTCCGTCTTTCAAGATTACATGACCGAGGTATTCGATTTCCGGGCGTAGAATTTTGCATTTCTTCGGATGAAGGACCAGATTAGTTTCACGAAGGCGTTTCATTAACTCGATGATGCTCTCGCAGTGTTCGTCGAATGTTTTAGAATATACGCAAATATCATCGAAAAATGCTACTACATTTTTTAAATCTGATACTAGTATATTTATTAGTGACAGAAAAACTGGTGCGCTAGTTTTAAGTCCAAAGGGGAAGCGACAAAACTGATACAGGCCTGACTCGCATTGGAATTCCGTTTTATGCCTGTGTTCCTTTTTAATACTTATCTGATGATATGATGAATACATATCAAATGATGAAAATAGTTGCGCATCGGCCATTTGTTCAAATAAGTCGACAGGTAGAGGGACTGGAAAATTATAATCTGGGATAATTTTATTGAGCGCGCGATAGTCAAATACGATGCGCGGCGGTTGCGGTTCGCCATCTTCCGTATTCTTTTTGGGCACGCAAAAGACTGGTGCGCAATATGCGCTAGTTGATTTTTCAACAATACCTCTTTCTAGCAATTCCTGCATTTGTTCATTTATAAATTTACTGATCTGCGGGGGGTGCCTAAACTGTAGTAGTCTGATTGGTACTTCGGAGGTAGTATAGATCTCGTGTTCGATAATACTCGTGGCCCCGAGCTTGTCGCCCTTAACAAAAAATCTGTCGCTGTAATTTTCGACGATTTCTTCAATTTTTGTTCGTTGATCTTGTTTGATATGGTCCAATTTAATCAACTGAAGTAACTGTTTGACTCTTTCGTGACGATTATTCGTTTCTGGGTTAACAAGCAGTGCTGCGCAATGCGCTCTAGGTACTTTTCCCCTAACAATCGAGCGGGCCGTTAACAATGCATTTAATGCGTTACTAACTATATTTGGCTTTTGTAAGTTACTTTGTGATTTAATAATTGGATCGAGGTACCTATTTAGTATTTCGAGCAAGTATAAGCGATCGCTATTAATTTCAGATTCTTTATTACTTAGGCAACTAATAATACTGCTAGTTAATTCTCGTATTGACGGGTAATCTGATTCTGATTTTTCTGATTTTTTAATCATTTCCGATGCTTTGTTTAAAGCGTAGAGTAAATCGGATTCGTTTTTCAGAGTTTGCATGCGCATGCCAGAAGTTACAGATACAGAGTTAATTTTTTCTGAGTTCTCGGAAAGGTAGTTAACAGACAGGTTGTACAGTTTGTCGGAATCTGATTTTTTTAGTGCTTCTCGGATTTTGTTTTCAGACGGCTGAGGTATATACTCTTTAGAAGCCAGTATGTCACCTTGTTTTATGGCCTCGTGACCATTTTTCTTACATGGGTTTTGTATACAGGTGCGTTTGTCCTCTGAGTTTCGACTGCTAGGTGCAGTAGCTTTCTAGTAGGGTCGTCGACCGAATGCAAGGAGTTATTGCCAGCTGTGCCTGTACTTCGTTTGCGAGAGGTATTTTGCTGGGTGCCTGGTTAATTTTTTTTGTTACGGGAATAGCTCCAATGCAACAGGACTTACTTTCGGTGATAATTGGGAAAAACATGTCATTAATTTTTAAGAGATTCTTGGCGTAATCAATATACGCTCTGTATTTTTTTAATGACTCGCTTCCTATTACACCGTCTTCTAATATAGGAAAATTTTCCGGTACTAAGTGAAAATCTAGTACAAAGTTATAAAAGGTTAATGAAACTTTTCCTAATGTCGAGATACTTTCTTGCGAGATCCCCCGTAGTTCGTATCTGTCAAAGATATCTACGTGGACACCGTCTGGTTTGCTTGAAATTTTAAGTAGAGGGACTGCTGCCTCGGTGTCTACGATGAAGCTAAATTTTTGTTTAGTTGTTTTTATTTCAAGTTGAATTGTTGGTCACTGACTGTTAAAATGTAAAAGGATGCTTTTTTGTGCGTGCGACGTTTGAGGCGCTGTATTTACAGGGGCTCCCGGGCAGCGCCGAGTGTCTGGGAACCCTTGTCTTTTTCCGCCTGTTGTAATTTTTGATTTCTGAGTTTTCGTTTTTCGCAATCACTCTTCCAGTGTCCAGTTTCTTTACAGTAATTGCAAATCGAGGAATTAATTTGTTGTAATTTTTCTTGCGAATTTAAATTGACTGGGGCGCTTGTTTTTACTTGATTTTGGGCGGCCTAAAGTGGCTGATGGCTGGAGCGGGGATTAGTGTTATTGTTAGCTGCCGCGCGAGGCTCCGCCCACGGCTGCTGTTTGGGCTGCTGCCGTTGCTGTTGCGTAGTTGGCCGAGTTTGATTTTGATTCTGCGGTATCCGATACCAACAGTCTTTAGCTGTGTGTTTTGGTCTATTGCAAATTTGGCAGATGCTACTATCTTCCGCTTTCATTAATCGAACCGGCTCTATTTTAGGTTGGATTAGCGCTTTTACTGTTTCGGTTATTTCCTCAGGTTCCTGTACGTTGAATTCTCGTTCAATTTCTATTGCTTTCATTGTAGCTAATTCTAAATTTTCGGCTTCCCCCATACGTGCTTTGATGACCCAGTATAAACCGCGGATGAAGAATTTTACTTTGTCTTTTTCAAGTTGGTTTTTGAATCCAGCATAGTTTCGATTTTCGCTTACTGCTGCTTCAAAAAGTTCGTCAGCCACTGTTTTCACTCTATTATAAAATGTGATTGCATTTTCACCACGTTTTTGTTTTAAAGTTGCCAATTCGCCTATTAATTGATTACAAGTTTTTGCTGATTCGAACAGTAGGTCTAAAAATTTAATCATTTGTTCTACATTATCAAATGTTTTTCCTTGCACGCTTTTAAGTGCTTCATCGCTTAGTTTAATTTTAATTAACTGGGCGAGATCATTTTTATTGATTGTCGGGACTATGCTGCGTGCCTCTCGACAACCGTCGATAAACAAGTGTAAGGGTATGTTAAATCCGTCGAACCTAGGTACGAAGTTAACAGCGTCTTTCAAGCTTTAATTTTTTATTTGTGATACTATGTTTTGAGTGGAATTCATTAGTCCCGTTCTGAAAGTCCCCGGCGTATAATACATAGTAAATGGGTTGCTTGCAAAATTAGTTTTGTTTGTAGGGGTAAAGTGTCGAGTTGGAGTGAAATCAACTTTTTCCGATTTATTATGAGTCATTTCTGGTGATTTGGAAGCGGACGGTGTGTTAGTCATAGATACGTTTGTAGTGGGCGCGTTGTACGTGTCTGAATTTTCAATTGCTGTCTCGTAACTCGTTTGATTTTCGATGAGCTCGAGTCATGGAATTTCAGTTTTATCTAATTTTAATTTTTCTAAATTTATATCCGTAATAGCGCTAAGGAGGAATGCTGGATTTAAATTTTTACTAGTCATTTCAATGAGGATGTCCAATATTAAGTCATCTTTACATAGAAAGTCCAATGGGCTTGTATCAATGTAGTCTTGTAAATTATATTTTAATCTTTGTAATTCTTCGACTTGGGTAATTTGCTTTGTTTCGGCGGGTGGATATCTTTGATGCAGATTTGTGAGACATTCTGTAAGCGTAGGTTCCCTGTTCGTCGCAAAGTTTGGTTGTATTTCGCTAATTTTTTTAATTAGTATTTTGAGTGTAATTAGTTTTCGTTCGTAAGGTATTTTGACCATTGTAATTTTTTTGTGATAAGATCCTAATTACCAAGAATGAGGGGCCGCTGATGCCTGTTGTCGTCCCTATTTTCCTCCCTCTCGTTCCCTCGTTCGCTCCACAATACTGCTGCCTCAACCCGTAACTCGCTCGTTGGTTGTTGTTGCTGTTGTCTTCGCCGCCTCTTTATTGTTCGGTGCTGCAGCACGTCCAGACTGCTCGCGCGCGCACCCGCGCACCTCGCTAGTTACCCACACGCACCGGTGCCGGGTAAATAGAAAAAAATAAACATGGAGTAATACCAGTGATTAATTTCATTGAAACTCAAATTGATCATGTTTTTTTCTAAAATTTTTTAATTACTCGTATCTAAAGATTTTCCAAAAAATATAAATTAACATTTCGTAAGTGTGGTAATGGAATGTCGGTCGAAGCTAGTTCGATGTTGTAGAGAGTACAATATCTTTGAGAAACATTTCACGTGGTTTGCAAAATAATTTATATTCGTAATTATTTTGATTTGTAAAAATTAACTGAGATTTTCTACATATGAACGATTTCATTGTCGATTTATAAAAACAGAGATTATTGTACCCTTGAAATAATCTTTTTGTTAACTGGCCCGGGGCTTTACCAATATTACACGCGTTATCTGAAATTCATGAGAAACTAGCTGAATTATATTGCTATCGCGTATCTGATGCGGACGACTTTTAGTAGTATAAACTCTTATATAGAAAATTACAAACAGCAGTGTATTGTCGAGAAGCTTGTGAATATCGACATTTCTTACGGTTGGAGCTGCAGAAGTTTGAGAGTAAATTAGATGTATGATCAAACTTCGATTTGACTACTTGTACGCATATCGTTTAATATAACATGATCATTATTTTATAATAAAAGATATTTATTTTTAATTTAATGATCTAAACATGTGTTGTTGTTATATTAAAAATTTCGAGGTACTGGAAATGTACGAATTTTATTAGTTACTACAAGTTCAACTTTTACCAACGGAATGTCAACTATTATATATACACATATTTTCCTAATTTTCCTAATCCATTTCAGAAACTTCTCCTACATCTTTTATCAGAGTGATATTTTTTATGAAACTTGGTATGGAAATGCTGAAATTACTAACGACATGTTCTATAGCTATTATTGCAAAGCACACAAAAAGAGCAATGTAGTCTGTGTAGGCGCGAATCCTATGACTCTTAAATGAATGTAACACGCATAGACCGGTGTAATCCATAGCCAGTCATCATAAAAGTGCAAGCTGTAGTCACGCATGCAGCAGGCGAGTCTCCCATGAGTTACTCAGCTAAATAAGATTTATGTCGTTAGGAAGTAACGTACTTATAGATAAGCATTTCATTATGAAATTTAAAATTTTCGTAAATTTTTATAATGCTCTGATAGTTTTAGATGAGCAGGTTTAGAACTAAAGTCTAAGGATTTTGCATATTTTTTGTGCATACATTGAAATTTCCAAGACAGATTTCTTCTATGTTTTTACTTCATTTAAATCACTTTCTGGAGCACCATCTACGGTGATAGCTAAGATCATAATGACAAATGTTTGGATAGATAAATGTGAATAGGATCAAAATCTACTGGTGGGTAGTTGCAAGTGATGTCTAATCTACGTATTGTGAGTTGCTTTCCAACTTATCCAAACTTTTCATAAATCGTTCGGTAGGCTTAATGGGTAATACAATTTTTGAAGTTCACGGGTTCTTGGACGACTGTTATCTATTTCTGCATTAATAAAGGCAGTAGTAAATTTTCTGTACGTTTTTACTGTATTTAAATCGATTTCTGGAGCTCCGTGTAGAACCGATTCATACTACATTTGAATCCATGATTGGTATAGATGATAACTATAGTGATAACGAATTTGATAAGTATATTGTATCATGTTCCAATACAGCTGCTATAAATTTAGACAAAACTACTACAAATATATCTACAGAACAGCAGCGACAGCTGTTAAATGATTTGAAAAGTCTTTTAGATAAGACATTTGGTGCCTGCCTATAAGAAAGCTCATATGCCATGAACAATTTTCTTAATTGGTCTTAAAACAATAACGTGACTGTGAATGATAAAGCATACAGCAAGGCATCTGGCTTAATGGAACTTTCCTTTCGTAAAGAACTCGTTTTAAAATTAATCAGCTGATTGGATATAAAAAATTGTATTAAATTTCTTGAAAATACCATTGGTCATCAGAAGAGACGTGAAGCAAATAGAGAACATAAATAAACACGTAATCAAATAAAAAAAATACATTAGTACAAATTTATCTTCGAGTGGTACTGCTACGAAGCGAAAATTGACTATTGAAAGAAGAAGATTATCGAAGCTTGTCACATATAGTAAGAAAGTCTTGTAGCTACCGACCAAATAGCTATAAAAGGAATATATTTTGATCATGTATTAGAATGATGGATATTAATATAATTAATTCAATCATTAAAGAATTACGTGAAGCTTGTCACATATAGTAAGAAAGTCTTAAATATCTATAAGTATTGAAATGAATGTTGATATGTTTGGATCAGTGTGCATGTGTATATTGTCAAAAAGCTTGTTGCAAGCTTTATCATCTAATATTAGTATTTTGATAGAGGTTGGAACATTCTCAAGTATCCAAAGTATAACGGTCCAACTCAATTCACAGCCAGTATTCACCGTCACCAGTAGCTATTAATTTGTTTATGTATAGAACGTGTGACATTACTCCCGCTAGTAAATATTAGCAAATTTTCAGCAAGCAAGTTTCAAGGTAACGGTTTAAATATGAATTTGCGAAAATTTTAAATTCGTGTGAATATGTAAGGGTGCGACTATAAATTTCAGCTAGTAAATGCAACAAAATGGCGAACAAAATTTACATCTATCAAAGTATAAGTACAAAATCAGAATTTGAATCGTTGATAACCGAATTTTCCCTAAAAGTTATCAACGAACTAGTTTAACAATATTTGCGATCGATCGCTTGTTAAGATAAGCCATATTTTTAAACAAAATGAGCAATAAATACTCTGATAATCAATAACTACACTAAGTAAAATTAATACGATGTCAACAATATATTTATTCATCAACTAAAGTTTGATTTAATTAATGATTGTTAACAGACTATAACGGATAAAAAATCTGATTTATTGTACTTTTAACTATGCAAATCGATTAGTAAATAAAATTCAAGCAACTTTTATTTATAAATTGATATATTTTAACAATTATTTCAAACAAAAAATAAAGAAAATTCAATGACTATATTCGCGTTCTAGAATGTTCGCATGCGATTTTTGATTTTCGTTGGTGATGTGTTTGCGCACCCCTATTTGTGTATAAACACGGCCGCAATTGCAGGAAGAAGGGACTCTCTCCTTTGCTTATACGCGATGCGGATAGTGAGATCTTGACCGAATAAATGACCAGACCGTTTCTTTTCTCTCATCTAAGCAACGCGAAGACATTTTATAGAGATTTATACTTTTCTATGAAATAGCTCCTATTTCTACTAGCCTTTCTACTCATATCAGTTGAATAAGATTCATGTCTAGCGCATCTGCTTGCAAATTCCCGAGACGCTGCACAGGTTGTACATTTGACAACGTTACCGGAATTCGAAGACGTTTGCGGAAGTCATATCGAGAGATTATTTCGGTTGAAAACAGAATATTTCTTTCGTTGAACACCAATCAATCCGGATGGAGAGTCGTCACAAACTGACGTCGAATCGTTACCGAGGGGAAGGACCCTCGTAGTGTCAACGTCGACTTGTGGACATACGTCCTACTATAGATAAGGATTATTTAGATTTTCAAAATACGAGCAATCATTATTTATCACTTTGTTTATCGGTATAAGCTGTAGTGAGTGTTTGAGAAATATCAACACGATACTGTCGAGACTCTTTACCGCTCGGTATTGTTTCCCTGCCAACGTACATCCTGCGACAATGGTCAATTATTTCTATTATTAATAACACAGTCCGACAAGATTTTTGCACAAGCAAACCATACATGGTTCCCCGAAGAATTTTTGACGCTGAAACCGAATCCGGCCTCAGAATTTCTCCAATACGTCAGGATTTTCAGATATCATAACCTAAAAGTGCGAAAATAGCGATTTTTGCCTATATTTGAGGTTATGTAGCACTACGACATTCTCTATACACAAAAAACTATAAACGACATCTTAAAGTAGCAGCATAGTCCTTTCAAATGCCGTTGAGTTTGCTCAAATAGCTTATTTTTTCTTTGAGATATTGTATTTTAAAGTTTTTCGATTTCATAAATACTGTACCTCTCAGAACATACTCGCACAGCTTTGAAAGTTTCGACGTCGAATTTTATGTCAAACGACTTCAATTAACTACTGTTCTGCAAGAAAATTAAGATATATACCATAGACAGGCTAACCTACCTTTAACCGAAATTATATCATTCCCAAAAATCCTTACAACCCTTAAAAATCACCGCTGCCAACCGTCAAACAGGCTAACCTACCTACGATAAATCTAGGTAGAGCGAGTTTAATCAACTGCTTTTCTATGAGGAACCTAAGATCTCAACCACAGATAGACTTATCTGTTTTCTCCTTGACGTACACTATCTCCAGATACCCTTATAACCCTCATAAACCGCCCTACCAACCCCCAAGCAGGCTAACCTACCTAACGCTGGTTAGAACGAGTTTAATCAATTGTTTTTCTATGAGGAATGTAAAATCTCAACCAGATAGGCTTACCTGTTGTCTCCTTGATGTACTCTATCCTCAGAAAACCCTACAACCCTCAGAAACCCCCTCTACCAACCCACAAGCAAACTAACCCACCTAACCCTTGGTAGAGCGAGTTTAATCAACTGCTTTTCTGTAAACAAATGAAATTCTCATTGACATTGTCTCTGATATACGAGGGTGGTCCGATAAGTACTTAGCCTCACCGCTCGATGGCGCCATTCTCGCAAAAGAAATATTCTATCACGTAGTACAACCTTCTCGATGGTTACTGTCAAGATTTCAGCCAGATCGGAGTTGTAGTTTATTTTTGAGAGCGTGTGAAAGCAAGTGAGTCCGTTGATTTTTGAAAAATAGAAAAAAAGCAGTATCGGTCGGTGATTTGATTCTTGTTTTTGGAAGGGAAATCGAGCAACGAAATCAAAAAGCGCTTGGATGCTGTGTACGGTAACTTTTATCCTTCGATGGCGACCGTCAAAAATTGGTTTAACGAGTTTCAACGTGGTCGCACGTCGATTTTTGAAGAGCCACGTCCAGGTGCTCCGAAAACGGCTACCACGGAGGATAACGTGACAAAAATTCACGATCTCGTATTGGCAGATCGACGATTGAAGGTGCGCGAGATAGCTAAGATCGTAGGCATCTCGAAAGACCGCGTGGGTCATATCCTGCATGAAATTTTGGGCATGAGAAAGCTGTCGGCGCGATGGGTGCCGCGTTTGCTCACTCCGGACAACAAGCGCAACCGTGAGACAACTTCAGAGCAATGTCTGACGCTGTTTAAGCGCAATCCGAAGGAGTTTCTGCGTCGTTTCGTGACAGTCGACGAAACATGGATCCACTGGTATACACCAGAGACCAAGGAACAGTCGAAACAGTGGACTTTACCCGGCGAAAGTGCTTCGAAGAAGGCGAAGACTGCCCCATCAGCCGGAAAGGTGATGACCACCGTTTTCTAGGATTCACAAGGTGTGATCTACATCGACTACCTGGAGAGGGGCAAAATGGTCACAGGGCTGTACTATGCCGAATTATTGGGCCGATTTGACGTCTAATTGCAGAAAAAACGGCCCCATTTGGCGAAGAAAAAAGTGCTCTTCCACCGTGACAACGCACCAGCTCACACCTCCGCCGTCGACATGGCCAAATTGGTCGAATTAGGCTACGAACTGCAGCCCCATCCACCGTATACTCCAGATTTAGCCCCGTGCGACTTCTTTTTGTTTCCAAACTTGAAAAAGTAGCTCTCCGGGCAGAAATTTGAGTCGAATGAGGAGGTAATCGCTGCCACGGAAGCCTACTTTTCAGACCTCGAGGAAACGTATTTTTCAGATGGGTTAAAGAAGTTGGAGCATCGCTGGGCCAAGTGTATCGAACTAAAAGGAGACTATGTTGAAAAATAAAACGCCACTTTTCCAAAATTTTCGTTTTTCTTTTGTAGGCTAAGTACTTATCGGACCACCCTCGTACCCCTCCTCAGGTAGGGGTGGTTTATAAGGGCTGTAAGGTTCGTGGGGATGACGTAATTTAGGTTGAAGTTGGGTTAGCCTGTCCATGGTATATATCTTAATTTTGTTGTAGAACAGTAATTGATTGAAGACGCTTGACACAAAATTCGACGTCGAAACGTTCAAAGCTATATGTTCTGAAAGGTACAATATTCATGAAATGAAAAACTTTGAAATTTAATATCTCAAAGAAAAAATAAGCAAACTGAGCAAACTCAACGGCATTTAAAAGGACTAGACTGCTTCTTTAATATGTCGTTTGTAGTTTTTTACGTGTAGATAATGTCGTGGTGCTACATAACCTCAAATATAGGTAAAAATCGCTATTTTCACACTTTTAGATTAAGATATCTCAAAATCCTGACGTGCTGGAGCAATTCTGAGGCCGGATTTGGTTTCAGCGCCAAAAATTCTTTTGGAAAACATGTATGGTTTGCTTGTGCATAAAATTAAGGTATTTTTGTAGGACTGTGTAATAGAAATAACTGGTCCATCTGGTAGCTTACACTTTAATATCAATTTAATTATCAATGATATAATTTTTTGCTCCCTGACTTTATTTTATATTTTTTTATTGCGATAATCTAAAAGCACAGGGTCTGAACTACTATAATTGCTTTGTGCGTATTTATTAACATAACATTGTAATAACGTTAAAAAAGCATTCGATTGCCGTATTCAAATCATCCTCTACAGCTCATCGTAGTACTTTGACTGGAGTTTTGAAAAGCGCGACCGTCCGCTATGAAAAAAAACCATGAACTTATCCTTTGCGTGAAACCTGAGATTACCCAACCAAGTGCTGTGTTATGTGCAACTAGCAAAGACTAAGAAAATGTTTCAAGGCCCGAGCAAAGTAATTGGCCATAAATGTCAACGTCTATCCGTACATCGACAAGGTCCGAAAGAAGCAAGTCGGGGTCTGCTGAAAGTAAGCTTGCGAATTGTTGAAGATCCAGCTTAACCAAAAACGCCGATGTTAAGCTTGGAGTTCAAATTTTGTCGCGATTACTTTGCGAATCAAGTTCCCAGCTGAGCGATTTCTCCGTTACAGCCTTCGACGTAAATAAAATAAGTTTCCACATGTTCCCTTTTAACTCCTAAAATTTGAATGAATGATTCCGAAATGAAAGTTGCTTCCAAACCTTGATCTAAAAGTAAACAGGTACGAGTCTATTTGCCGTACAAATCTATAGCAATCACTTGGATAGTGACAAGAAGCACAAAGCATTTGTTCGTCGGACGACGAATTTATATTAACAGAGTATTTGATGACATGTGCTTTTACTTGCAATAAAGCCGGATGCCTTATCAATCCTTCTATATAGGTTTCATTTCGTTATGGATTTCATGGATTATGAACATGTAATGAGGAATATTGAGGTTCGTTACAATAACGTCAACATGTGTACACTCATGTTGTGCAGATGTAAGTAATTGAAGTAAAGTGAGTTACAGCTGTCTATGGAAGCTCGTTTTTCATTCATGTTTTCCATTTTGAAATCCGGGTATTATCTAATAAGATGTTGTTTGGAGCTATGTGGACACGACCGCAGAGCTTTAATTGATTGTCCAGGTCACGTATGATGAATTCATTGGTTTCGGTAAAAATTTTGCACTTTTGGCGCCATTTGGAAATGTTTAATTGGTGAAACTAACTTTGACATCCCATGTCCTTTACATTCAAACAACGCTTCTATAGTCTAGACCAAGTCGAAGTTAATTCCAAGCCAGTAACTCTTTGAAAACTCCATTTAAGAAAAAAATTACACAGGCCAACAATTTTAAGAATAGATTTTCATGCGTTGATTCCGAATCTGAGATCAGAATTGCTCTATCACCCTTGGTTTTCCATATATCTTAACCTAAAACCGTCAAAAACATGCTTTCTTGCTACATTTGACCACTTGTAATATGACGAAGAATTTTTTCTGCGCAATTCTAACAGTTCCTAAAAAAGCAACTCTTGGGCTACAAAAAGCACTATTCAAAATTAATTTAATAATTTTTTCAACGGAGATATGGTCGTTGGAAAAATATTGGATCTGAACATTCTATTATAGGCTTATAATAACACGAAACTAAATATTCACTTCTCATGCCTATAAATGCACGCGCATAATAGCATCAGAAGTATGAGGGTCCTCGTATAGCACAGTGTTCAGTCTGCTGAAAACCCATAACCTCAAACTCGATATTTCCTAAGCCAGTAGGAATTCACATATCATTTCTTGAGTAATTCTCAAACGAGGACGTTTGACGGAATCACATCAAACCGACGCTTAGTTGGGCACTGCTTGTCGAGTTTCGAGAGCACGGTAATATTGAGTTTCGTGTTGTTATAAGCCTATAGTAGAATGTTTAAATCCAACATTTTTCAAACGACCACATCTCTGTTGAAAAAATTATAAAATTAATTTTGAATAGTGCTTTTTGTAACCCAAAAGTTGTTTATTTAGAAAGTGTGGACAGAATAGGGCAGAAAAAATCCTTTGTCATGTTACAGGTGGTAAAATATAGCCAAAAAAGCGTGTTTTTGACGCTTTTAGGTTAAGATATCTAAAAGAACCAAGGGTGATAGAGCAATTCTGAGCCCAGATTTGGAATCAGTATATGAAAATCTAATAAGTATACTATGTCTGGTTTCAGGTTCTTGACTTTTATAAAATTTTGTTAACCTGTGTTATCTTCGATAATAATGTTTTTGGTTTAAAACAACATTTTTCAGCACAAAAGTGAAGTTTTTTGATAATTTGAAGTGTACCACCACAAAGAGCATACTTAAAACTATGAGAATACATCAAAGTGCGATTTTTTTCGCTTTGAGCACTGAAAGAGAAGTATACAAAATATATCTAGCTGGATGTTAATAAATTAATGCGTTTATCAGAATATTTATAAAATATTGTTAAACCCGTGACATTTGAGCTAACTATTTTTGTATGTTGTAATTGAGAATTCGCTCTGCTATCATTTAAAATTATAAGAAAATCGGCGAATAGCTTCCTCTCAAATGTTATTTGTCATTAGTTTTCACAAAACAGACACTGCAAGTGATACACAACTGAAAAAAATTATACAAAACAGATAAAAATTTCCAAATTTTCCAGCGATTTATAAAGGGCTATATTTTCGTGAAAAATGATCATATTAAGATGAAAAAAAGCATTTCGAAGTTCATAGTTTCTAATTTTAGGATTTTTCAGTTAAAATTTTTTTTCAGTCTGATATTAATTTGAAAAAAGTACAAAAACTGGTTTGTTAGGTTATTTTAGAAATTCTGCCTCGATTTGGTAACCGTTTCAAAAAGTACCAATATTTGTAGGTTGTTTTAACTTAATATATATCTAACATCCTTGCCAATCTTCAAAGTGATCGGTCAAGCCGTTTCTTTGGACTGAATTGTCGAATTTTTAAAAAGAAGGAACACGTTTTTATTTGTTAATGTGAATAAATGATGATAATGGCTAAAAAAACTTTTTTTTGTCGACAATTGGACATCGAAAAATTATCAAAGTTTAAAAAAAAGAAAGAAAAGAAAAATTTTGTTTTGTCATTCAACAAGTACCGGCATTTGTATCACCCAAAGTATAGCACGTGGAATAGCATGGTCGAATTTATGTTTTTTGTGCATACGTACGTCTGTCTGTCCATACATTTATCTGTTTATATGTCTTTGATGCATTGAATCTAAATTCGGCGTCAGAATTCGTTCACAATCTCTAGTTCTCTAGATATCCTAACCTAAAAGTGCAAAAAAACTGTTTATTTGCTAACATTGAGGTTACATCACACCTTGAATAAATTTTTTTCCAAAATTTGAAATACCACTTTAAAGTATAATTCTTACCCTTTAAAATCCTTTTCTCAGACCTGAAAAATCTTTTTGTTTCACCGAAATATCGTTGTTTCAAGTTTTGTATTTTAGTGATTTCGAGAAAATTGAGTTGTGAGGGTCAAGGCTTTCTGCCGTGCAGGTTACAAGATCTGTGGGTTACGGAAATTGTGCTGTAAGGGTCGGGAGTTATTGATTCGCAGATCATAGAGTACGTGAATGAAGAGAATTGGGTTGTAAAGATTATTATTGTTGTGCAAATTACAGGGCTTGTGGGTGAAAGTAATCGGGTTATAAGGGTTCAGTGTTAATGCTAATGGATAATATATGGATCACTTGCATCCAAGTTCAGTTTTTTCAGCCTCAAAAAGGGTTGAATAAGAATTCCTGGAATTTGAAGTTACTTTCGAAATTGGTAAAATACAAAACTTCAAATAACGATATCACGGTAGAAACAAAAATTTTCGAGGTCTGGGAAAAGAATTTCAAAGGGTAAAAGTTACAATTTAAGGTGGTATTTCTGGTTTGCAGAAAAAAAATTTATTCAAGGTGTGATATAACCTCAAAGTTAGCTAAAAATAGTGTTTTTGCAATTTTAGGTTAGGATATCACGAGAACCAGAGATAATGGACAGATTCTGACACCGGATTTGGAATCACCGCATCAAATTCCTTCGGATACATCTCGTCACGTGTCTGGGTTTTTTTGGCTGTCGGCCTCTGTATTACTTAAGGAGTTGAAAACAATATATAATAAAATAATTGTAAGAATACATCAATGAAGTCAATTTTATATATTTATTTATTTTTTATAATCGAATTTGAAAGTGTGGTGAAATCAACATATATTTTGAAATTTTCAATCTTTCATTTCACCTTCTTCATCTTCTTCTTCAACACCACGTATATACATAACATTATTACATCTTATCAAAATTTCTCCAAGACTTCCAGTACAATCGCCGTCAATGTACTCTTCTGCATTTGCTAATTGAATATTCATATAACCGTCAACAGACACTAAGTATCCTTTATAAGTATGTCCCCATTTCAGTTTTACCATAACTGGTTTTCCTGTCAGACCATTTAAAAATGGTTTAGGGTTTATTGGCATAGTGGCCGCCATTATACTATCTCGATCTGAAATGAAAATTCATAACATATCAATAGCATAGCTTGTGTATAGATAATAAACAGATATTTTTTAACAATTATAATAAATATGTAACACTTTCGAATTCATAGAGTATTTGATAACCATTCTTCATTTATTTCATGTACCATGTAATAATAAAATTTATATGGTTATTATCTGAGATAAGAATTATCAAGTTTTGAACTTAGAAAAATCCATCGTATTGAGAATGATATGGTAATTCACATATTATAGAAATCTTTTTAGAATAAAATTTAGAATTATTTTTGAAGTACTAGTCAGCGTTTGATTACTGAGGTGTGCAGACGTCCCAACATTATGCACTACCTAAAAATCTAAAGTATTAGCGAATAAATGAAGTAACAGATAAATTAAAAATTTAATTTAATAAACTCCAAAAAAGAAAGCAACGGCTGAAATGGCTACTTAGTCAGGAGATGACAAGAACACTCCTAATAAAAACAACGAAAACTGAAAAATCGTAAGCGGCAAAAGATAAACAATCAGCTCAGAAAACAAAACTTAAAACAAAAATCAACAAGCCTAATTATCGGACTACCCTAAAAGTAACACAAGTAATAAGTATAAAATACTTCAAGAAAATAAAGAAAATAAAGGAAGTCATAGTGAAAAAGAAAACAGTGAATCAAATAAGTTGAAAAGAAAATCCTTTTCGACCTTTGTTTACAATCCAGAGAATATTAAATTGTTAGAAAATCTACTGAATATTCGATCAAAAAATTCCAACGGGAATTTCACTTTGAAAGTGATAAAACTACACATAATTAAAATTTAGCCAAAAGTATTTGTCAATTATTACTGCATTCAAAGAAAGAAAACACAATTTTATACTTACTAGCGTAAAGAAGAAAAAGATTTCAAAGTTATATTAAGAAGCATTTTTTGCTAGTTGCTATCAATGAATTAAGAACAGCCATAAAAGAACATGGACATAAAGTAATAAGATTCATAATATAAGGCATCACATCTCAAAAATACCATTGCCGCTTTTCACAGATGAAATTGAACATGGTTATAAAATCCAGGAAATGTATAAAGTAAACCGACTATTAAACACAGTAATCAAATTCGAGCCACCGAACGTTAAAAGAGAAATTTGAATTTGAATTTAGATAAATTTAAATACTGTTTTGATTTAATCTTTTTTCTCTTAGTCCAGGAAATAGTTTTTGCTGTAATCGCTGACGAATTGGACATCCTTTATAATTTGCGGTGTGATTTTCTTTGGAATTTGCACATGTTACGTCTTTCTTTTTTATTAATTATTCTTTAGTTTGGTGTAGTTCAGCACATTTCATATACACAGCACTTTTGAAACAATAGTTTTTTGTACGCCCGTATTCTTGGCAGTTTTTACATTGAGAAATCTCTCTTTTAACGTTAGGTGTCTTAAATTTGATTATCATGTTTAATAGTCCGTTTACTTTATAAATAATCATGTTCAACTTCAACTGTTAAAAGGGGCAATGATAGTTTTCTGATGTGATGCCTTATATTATGAATACTTATTTCCTTATATGCATGTTCTTCTGTGGCTGTTTTTAATTCACCTATATCGACTGACGGGTGAATACTTCTTAATATAATTTTGAAATCTTTTTCTTCTTTGCACTGGTAAGTGTAAAATTGCGTGCTTTTTCTTTCAATGCAGTAATCCAATAACCACCATACTATGGCTGCTAAAACATTATTTAGTTTTTTCTTTATAATATTAAATACAATATTTGTTTAGTTTTAAATACTATGATTTGATTCGGAGCTTAAAATAAATATTATTTTATTCATTTAACATTATTTTGATAGACTCATCTTAACGGCCGTAAAACGAAAATAGAAATTTTCTCAGGAAAATTTACGCAACTCCAGGCACTCTACAAGTGACGTAATTACATGATTGCAGTCTTGTAATTACCATAATCTTGGTGCGAATAATCACGTTGACGAATTTATCATTTAACAATCTGGTTTTTGGACGCTGCTTTTCGCATGGATTAAAGCATATGTGATGCTATATTATTTACATGGTCTATGAAATAATTATAATTGGATTATTGATTTTGTCAATTAATCGTGCATCCTCATATATTATTGACGATCAATCGATAGGACTCGATCTATAAAATGAATACGAGTCTATCGGCTTGGGGAGCTCATGTCGCGCATCAAGGTTGAGCACCACTTCCATATAGCCGCGGCGCGCGCTGGCTAGCCCCCCTAGCCGCTCCATGCTTGCCCTGGCTTTTAAAGCCGCGCGCTGATTGGTTGATCTTTTAAGTTAATTATCTAATTACCTAATTTTCAAAAAAAAACTAATAATGGCGCCTTGAATAACTTTTCAAGACAAATCCAACAGTATCCATACTTACATGTTTTTGAATCACCCTGTATATATATACACATATGTACATATATATGCATTGTGACGGTAAACGTCAAATTAGCGCTAATTGCCTAACCTAGTAGCTGCCTGCGGGGGCAGCACTTACAGGGAGACGAAATATGTAACGACGGAATACGGCACGCGAGTAGACGGAACGCGCGCGATCGAAAACGAACCAGTGAAGAATCAGCTCCCGATACGGAAGCCACGGAAATCGAGACCGACAAGCTAATTACCTGTGCGCACGAGAAAGATCGAGAGGCTGTCGTTACAGAGCTACACGGAGCGCAGACCTGAGCCAGAAAAAGCAGGATCGTCACCTGCGGAATCCAGAGTGTGTGTGTGTGTGTGAGGTTTCGCCATCGAGGGCGAAACCGTGTGCGCGCGAACTCGCGATCCGCGGCATAGAACAGACAGACTTTCCCGTAGTGAGAGTGCGAATTGTTCCCTTTGTCTTCATACGTCTGCAAAATAAAGCTTAATCTCGCGACCGCGATTGCATGCGTGATAACTAATTTTCCGTATTCGAAGCGAAGCGTGCATGTAATAACTCTGCTAACAAAGAGCGGCGAGCGATCCGACACTTTATGTTGTCGTCGTACGAGCGCCATGGTAAACATAAACACGCGGGCCAATGCTAGTGTAACATTAAGAGAGGACAATAAAGAGTTTTCGTCCGTGATATTAACCAGTACCTTCGACATGCTTATTCCGTATTGATTCCACTCCTGTAGATTTGTTGGTTGACTGACACCCGTTCCCTCTTGCTCTCCGACTTTCTTATTTGACATAGGTGATTACGAGCGTATTTACGCGATCGTCCGAATAAAAATAATTAAACGGTAGCAACCCCGTTACAGCATATATACACTGCCGCTCACATAAATTTGGCCACCCCATCAAAAATCTGTCAAACGTTGAAGTTTTGTACCTCTATAAGGAATCATCCGATCTAAAAAATTCAGAGTACGTTTTGAAGCTTGTACCAAGCCCTTCAATATGTAATGAAAATATTTCAAAAAATAATGTTGAATTAATTTTTTATAAACAAATGAAAAAAAAAATTATCAATTTTTTTCATCCATTTTCAAATTGGCATAACTTTGTTAAAAATAATCGGATTAAAAAAAAACAAAATGGAGGTTAAAGCTATAGTACTCCTCTTTAAAAAGCGCTATGCAGAATGCAAAAAACTATGAGTCAAACTAAAAAAATCATAACAGCAAAAATTATGTGTTTTTACTCAACGAATACAAATTCAACGGAAAATATTCAAATTTAAAAAAAAAATTTTTTTTTTTACCATGAAAAAAAGATTTATATTTACAATTATTTATTAAACTTTTAGTGAAATATTATATAATGAGTGATAGAACTTGTATACATAGTATTGATTAAAATAAATAATGGATATTTTTTACAATCGGTATACAATATACTTTATAATGGTATCGTACCTATGATAATAGTAGTTCGTATACAATGAATGCACGCATATATATACCTTGATATAAAAGTAAAGACTATAAGTTTTACGGGATTTCTGCGCCGCAATACACTGCTATGTATATGCGAAACAGTGTCTTGTGTTTACAAAAATTTTTCGTGACCATGGTTCAAGGAGAGTTACAAGTTTAATCGATGATTTACTTAGTTGTCTACGTATCTAGATCGATCGATAACCATGGCCAAGCACTTGACAGGGCAAGTTCGTTTGCAAATAATTATTTTGTATAAAACTGAATACAGTAGACGAAAAATAGCAAATGAACTGCAAATTGCTAAAGGCAGTGTAGATTACAACATAAAGAAGTTTTTGACTGAACAAAACATCGTTACAAAACCAAAGAACAAGAAAAGAAAAACTACAGCAAAAGAAGATGACTACAGAGCGCTTTTGAGTATTCGAAACAGACGTCTCACAGCTCCAGAAATCACGGCTCAAGTTAATGAACATCTTGACACACCAATAAGTGTATCTACTGTTAAAAGAAGACTTGTTGAAAAAGGTTTACACGGCCGAATTGCAAAGAAAAAACAATTATTAAAAAAAGTAAACAAAAAGAAGAGATTGGAATGGGCTAAAAAATATCGGCTTTGGAATTTAAGTGACTGGAAACGTGTGTTATGGAGTGACGAATCTAAATTTGAAGTTTTTGGTTCTAAACGTCGGACGTATGTTCGAAGGCAAAACAACGAAAAATATTTGGAAAGTTGTCTAATTCCATCGGTGAAGCACAGCGGTGGGTTAGTTATGGTATGGGGATGCTTCGGAAATTCAAAAGTCAGTGATTTAAAAAAAGTAGATGGAATTTTGGTAAAGGAGAAGTACAAAAAAATTTTACAATATAATGTGGTTCCGTCTGGTACACGACTCATCGGTCCATCCTTTATTTTTCAACAAGATAATGATCCGAAGCATACAGCGAAAATATGTAAAAATTACTTAGCAAATCTTGAGAAAAAAAATACATTACAAGTTATGGAATGGCCACCACAGTCACCGGATCTGGGAATCAAGCATGATATTACAAAAATATTGCGGTAAAAAGAAAGAAAAAAAGGTAGCTGATATATCCGCTTCTGTGACTGAAAGGGTTAATTGTTTAGACTTTTTACATTTAGAATATATACCTTTTTTTAACTTCTAATAATCAAAAATTGCAACGTTTGCAGGTATCGCTTAAATATTATTTTTGAACTGTCAATTTTTTACGTCTTGTAGTTCTCCAAGAATTCCATAAAAATCAACAATATGTAATATTACAATTAGATCTTGTAATATTACTATTAGATCTTTAGCTCACCCTGCTAAGAAGAATTATCTTTCCCTTTCTTCTGATATCATATGGTTTTCAATGAACACTCGTGTGTTCCCGCCAGGTATTTTTTATTTGTCATGACTTTATTCTTGTCTTCAAAATTTAAATTCGTGAATAAATTTGCCATTGTTTTCCAAGCGTATTTTAATTTTACGTCGACTTTCAAGTTTGTTTATAAAAAATTATCAACCCTTTCCTTGAAATCAATTTTCTGTCAGGCATCTCTTCTCTACCTACATTTTGTCATGATATTGTCTTTTTAATCTCTCATGTTCATTTACTAATCTTCTTATGTCGTTTACCTCTCTCGCCGAAAAACAGCTGACTCTGGTTGATTTGCTCCACGCTGAGGCTGCGCTCGTCAAACTCCAGTTCGACCTTGTAGCACCATCTCTGACTCTTTTACCTAAACTACTGTCTTCATCTGACTGTTCCGTCATTGTCACTTTTCTTAATTTTTCTTTCTTTTCTATTTCTTTTACTCCACTTCTCTATACCTTAATAAATGCAATAAAGGCTTCTAGTTTTTTAAATGTTTTATTCTCTTGACAAACTCTCAAAATTAGTAGAGCCATGCAATCATGCGTCTGTATTCATATGTCATCTACCAAAGTTCGGAATTGTGTTAAGGTAAATCGTGTTGTGTTGAGGTCTACGAAAGTATCGGGCCTACGTTTATATTTTCGTGTTAGCGTTATTCTTTATCATCTGGTGGGTGGCATCCTTCAAAGTAATTCTCACTTGATTGAATAACACAGTTCCATCGATGTTTCCACTTTTCAAAACAGTCCTGGAACTCACTTTTAGGGATAGCCTTAAGTACACTCGTCGCATTGTTTTCAACCGTTGTTTTGTCATCGAATTGGTGTCTTTTGAGTGGTTTTTTAGTTTTGAAAACAGCCAAAAGTCACAAGGGGCTATGTCGGGACTGTATGGAGGTTGGCGATATTGTGTTTGCTCAAAAACTGCTGCACAAGATTGGATGAATGCGCTGGCGCATTATCGTGATGGAGAAGCCAGTCACCACTTTCCCAAAAGTGCGGCCGTTTTCTTCTTACTGCATCACGCAAACATTTCAAAATTTGAACGTAGTATTCTTTATCGATTGTCTGACCTGTTGGTGCATATTCGTGATGTACAACACCTTCACAATCGAAAAAAACAATCAACCTTGACTTAACATTGCTCCGACTTTGACCTACTTTTTTTGGTCTTGGCGATTCAGAATGCTTCCACTGTGAAGATGTTTGTTATGTTTCAGGATCATTACCATAAACTCATGATTCATCACCTGTAATAACTTTTCTAAGCACATTATCATCATTATTGACCATTTCCAGATTGTCCAGAGCGATTCCTAAGCGAATGTTCTTCTGCTCTGCTGTGAGTAATTTTGAGATGAATTTCGCACACACGCGTTTCATTCCTAAATTTTCGGTTAAAATTTCTGAAATGATAGTTTTTGGTATCCCAAGGTCTTCTTCTAGTTCTCGCATAGTCATACGACGATCTTGTTCGATTGCAAGTCGCACCCGCTCAATATTATCTGCGGTTTTTGTCGTTGAAGGTCGGCCGGAACGAGAATCATTATTGACAGAAGTGCGACCATCCTTGAACCGTTTATACCATTCTTTTATTCGTGTTTTGATACACTCGTTTCCTAAGGCCTTTTGCCTCATTTTAATAGTTTCCGAACTCATTTTTCCGAGTTGAAAGCAAAATTTGATGCAAATTCGTTGATCTTGTTTTTCAGTCATTTTTGACAATATCAAAATTCGACGAACGCGGAAAAGGCACTGTAAGCAAAGACACGCTGCGCATGAATTATACGTCCGGCAGATGTTATTAAGTAACCAAGAAATTCGTGAGGCTTTACTGTTGACATTTCTTTCCGGTAGAGATCGCTCGAACACTATGGCGCGAAGATATAAACGTAGGCCCGATACTTTCCGAACAGATCTCGTATGTACCTGAAAGGCTGGAACGGCCGAAAACGGTTTTTTTCCCTGCTAATGGCAAGGGCGGATGATATAACTTGTTTTATTATCTCTAGATATGTGGAGCCGACGAACCTTCAAAACTGAGCCGTTAATCATGGGAACAAAATTCAGAAAATGTAAAAAACCATTAAAAATTAAAGGTAACGAGTCGGACCTGAAGCAGATTGAATGCGCAAGCCATAATCTAGGTACGGCGGTGCCATTGGCTGCACCACCAGAAGAAGCAAAAGCTTCCACCAGCCAATGAAACAGTCTAATGGAGATGAGAAAAGGTAGTACAGGATGGATGAACTACAACGTCTTAAGGAAACAATAAAAAAACTCATAAAGATACTAAAAGACAAACAGTAGAGAACGGTGAATAATACCATGCATGAACTTGCGCAAAATATAAAAAATACATTCAAAAGTCTTAAAAAGGTGTAATGGAGAATCACGGCTCGGCCGTTGCTCTCCGTCGAGCTCTCGCCAATGCCCGTGGGCCTTGCCAAGCTGAGAGTGTGCGCTGGTTGAGCACACGCTGGTGTCTGCGCTGGGTCTTGCGCTGATTTTCTTTTAATTGTATTTAATTACATCCAATACTGTCTCCTATCTATTATCTAGTCATTTAATTATATTTAATTTATATTAATTTATATCCAATACTGTGCTGTGACTTTAGACTTTAATTAGGGAAATATAATTTCTTATTTTTATTTTATTTATATTTTTACATTAATTATTACATATATATTGTGATTATTATTTCCATGATGCCGTTACGTCTTGGGCATTAACTACCCGTTAAACCTATCATTTAAGATATACCAATGTAAAATCTAGTGGGCAAGGCTTATTTATGTTTCACAATTATATTTTAGCAATGGGGTAGAAATACGAACAAAGAGGAAACAGAGAGATAAATAAATGAGTGTTAAATACTGAGATCTTATCGTTGAGATGTCTCGTAGATTAGGTTAAGGAATACAGAAATAGGCTAGTTTAGAGTTTTTGTAACTAAGTAATGTTTAATGAAGATTTAACAAAATTTTTAGGCACGTTTACAGCTGTGTTTACCAAATACGTATATAAATACACCAAATTTACGTATGGGTGTAATACCGAAATCTGAGATGCTGTCTTTGTCTTGAACTCTTACGAACCGCCCGCTACGGCGCTTGCTATATACGAGGTGTGTTCAAAAAGTAACGAGAATTTTTAAATTTCGCGGGTTTGGAGAGTCCGCTTGTATAAAATTTTTTTTTATTATGTTGGTACACATGCCCCTGAAGTACGATAAAATTTTCAGCAATATTCATTGCTTACTTTTTAAGTGGCAGCCGCTAACGTTAGACGTGTTTTTCGAGCTCGGCGATTTTCGTTTGTGAAAAAAAATGGATCAAAGAATTTGTATTAAATTTTGCGTAAAAAATGAAATAAAGTGTAGTAAAGTTTGTCAAATGTTAACAAAGGCATATAGTGAGTCTGCTATGAGTAAAGCAAGGATTTATGAGTGGTATAAGCGTTTCCAAGATGGCCACGAAAACGTTGAAGATGACGAACGACCCGGACGCCCAAGCACATCAACAACCGATGAAAACGTGAAAAAAGTGAAAGAAATGGTTATGAACGATCGCCGAATCACAATCAGAGAAGTCGCTGATGATGTTGGCATATCAGTTGGCTCATGCCATCAAATTTTTTCGAATGTTTTGGGTATGAAACGTGTGGCAGCAAAATTCGTTCCAAAATTGTTGAATTTCGAACAAAAACAGCGGCGAATGGAAGTTGCTCAGGAGTCGCTAAATGAAGTCAATAACGATGCAGAACTACTGAAACATGTTATGACAGGTGACGAAACATGGGTTTACGGATATGATGTCGAAACTAAGGCTCAATCGTCCCAGTGGAGGCATTCTGGATCGCCAAGACCGAAAAAGGCTCGACAAGTGCGGTCGAATGTGAAGGTTATGCTCACTGTGTTCTTCGATTTTAATGGCATAGTGCATTATGAATTCTTGCCACAAGGTCAAACAATCAATAAGCAGTACTACCTACAAGTTCAACGTCGTTTGCGTGAAGCAATCCGAAAAAAACGCCCGGATTTGTGGCAAAACAATTCATGGCTTTTGCACCACGATAATGCGCCTGCTCACACTTCATTGCTTGTTCGTGAATTTTTGGCCAAAAACGAAACTGTAACGATGCCTCAGCCTCCATATTCGCCAGATATGGCTCCATGTGACTTTTTTCTATTTCCAAAAATAAAGAGAACATTAAAAGGCCGTCGTTTTACAAGCATAGATGACATTAAAAGCGAATCGCTGAAAGAGCTAAAAGCTATTACAAAGATCGAGTTTCAAAAGTGTTTCGAGGATTGGAAAAAGCGTTGGTATAAGTGTATTGTATCCGAAGGGGACTACTTTGAAGGCGACAACATTAATGTAGATGAATAAATAAATATTTTTTTCATAAAACGAAAATTCTCGTTATTTTTTGAACACACCTCGTATATTCTTATAGCTCCCAAGTTTCAGTAATTTTTTCATATTTGCAGTTTTAAGTAGGCCTTGCTTGCTACAATTGCATGCAAAATTATCCGGCCAATCATAGATTTTATAATAAACTGTGGTTGAAATAGTATAAATTGATAACTTTCATATACCATTATAAAGTACATTTATTGTGCTACATTACTACATAGTTAGATAATTAAATATAACAATCAATAACACAGGCCAACAAGGTTTCAGAACCAGAGACCAGACATAGTACACCCGAAGGATTTTGGTGCGCTGAATCCAAATCCGAGCTCAGAATTGCGCCAGCACCTCAGGATTTTGAGATATCCTAACCTAAATGTGCGAAAATCATGTTTTTTTGGCTATATTCGGTACCTTATAACATTGTGAATAAATTTTTTCATGCAAAATTGACAACGGCATCTGAAAGAGCAACTTTTGGCCGACAAAATGTATTACCGATTTTTTTTATGTCTTTTTCCATCAGAGATACCGTCAATTGAAATGTGCCATTTATTAATTGATTTATACTAGAGTATGAAAAATCTTGATTTTTTTTGCAATCTTTAGTAGTAGGAAAAACTTACACTGGCATATAAAGGTCTACCATTGTACTAATTTACGGCGAATCTAGCTGAATTTATTAGATGCACTCTAAAATGGCAGCTATAAATTTAGGGCAGGCTAAGGCAGATGGTTATGACCTAAATGCACTGAAAATCCTATAACTCTAGAACCAGCGACAGATTAACTTAAGTGCGCTATAACCTGCAAGCTCAAAACCATGACAGGATTGCCTAAGTGCGCTATAACATACACTCAACTTAAAACCACGACAAGTTAACCTAAGCGCTCTATGACCTGCGAGAGGTTAAGCTAAGTGCGTTATAATACGCGGCTGGTTGACTCAAGTGCGCTATAACCTGCAAGCTCAAAATCACGGCAAGTTAACCTAAATTCGCTATAACCTGCTACAGGTTAATTTAAGCGCGCTATAATCCACAACAGGTATATTGAGTACGATATAACTTGCAAACCAGAATCCACGACAGTATAACCTATATGCACAGTAACCTTCGAGCTCTAGCCCACTACAGGTGAACTTACGTTCGCTATGATCTGCGAGCGCTAAACTCATAACAGGTTAAAATAATGCAGTGAACAGTGAGGGTCAAGCACAGGACAAATTAATTTAAGTGGACTGTAATCCATAGCATTTCAATCTAAGCTCCAATGTAGTTAGAGAGGTTACACTAAGAAGCTGACAGTCTTTAGAATGTATATTCTTAAACCTATAACCGCCAATTCTGTGATGTTATACTTTCTTTTTGTGAAAACGTTAGCTCTTCATTTCAAACGATCGTTGAAGATATTTACGTTTGTGACTAGTAGGGTTATTATCATCCCTTTTCAATGACCAGCAGTTGTCGGCCATTATTTTTTCATCCCACCTTCCTTGGTAGTGTTGTTCCTTTTGTTTAAAGTCTTGGTGAAATCGTTCACCCATCTCCTCACTATATGCTCCAAGATTTTCTGCGAAATAGTCCAAATTAGAATTTTTCGGAAATTCTGTAACATGTTGGACACAATAGTTTCAAACTGCGGATCTCGATTATTGCCTAAAAATTTTTCTGTAACATATTTGAAGCTCAACCAAGCATTCTTTTCAACGAGAGTTATGGTTTCGATAAATGTATCATCTTTCATGAGTTTTCGTATATCAGGCCCAACGAAAATGCCTTCCTTAATTTTCGCATCACTCAATTTCGGAAATGTGGCTTTCAAATGATTGAAACATTTACCTTCTTTATTCAAGGCTTTCACAAACTGTTTCATTAAACCTAATTTGATGTGAAGTGGTGGCAGTAATACTCTTTCTCTATCAACAAGACCTACGTAGGCGACATTATGAGTACCTAATTTCCATTCTGATCTTGTGGGACATTTTTTTGTTACCCAATGCTTATCTCTTGCAAGGCTATCCCAAAGGCAGAGGAAACACGGAAATTTGGTATTTCCCGACTGCAAGACAACTATAAGATTTATCATCTTAAGGGGGGAGCCTGCTTTAGAGGCTTCAAAAAATCGATTTTTTTTGCATAAATGTCTTTCTAAACTATCCAAGAATGTGTCCCTAAAATTTTAGAAGCATCCTCGAAATATTTTCGGAGATATAAAAGAAATAGTGAGTAAGCGTCGAGCAGGTATACGAGCGGCCGGGTCGCTCGGAGCGCGCGCGCTCCGCCCCTTGATCTATTGTACGTATTATAATACAAAGGAATCACGATCTTTCGAGACACTATAGATCCTTCGTAGGTCTTGGTGGAGCTATGGAAGGGATAAAAGTGTATATTATAAGTAGTATACATGAGCTGGCAGAGTCGGCTTGAGCCAAGCTGTATTAGCATTCGAGTTTAGTTTTGTTTAGGTACGTGAACATCTTGAAATCATGCAGAGCTATCTGAAAGGTAGTAAATATTCAACTGAACGCACTGGTAAGCCACGGAAGCGCAAATTCCATGGCAATCAGTTCGTAAATATTTCGACATCTGACTATGAAGAAGCTAATACGAGCCGTAGTGAAAATAAATTGGCTTCAGCAACTACGGACGATGTCATAATTCATCCGTCACATTGCTATCGAATAATTGAGTTTGTCTCTGTATTTTTAGCAATTTCCGAAATAGTTATTTGCAATTCGTGTAAGCAGCGAATAACTTTTGCCGAAAGCGGCCATCGAGGTCTCGGATTCAAAATCATTTTAGCGTGCAAATGCGGTAAACGAGAAATTCAATCTGGACCATTGATCAACACATCAACACTGGCTACGAAATCAATAGAAGAATTGTGCTCGTCATGAAGCTTTTGGGTGTCGCACGAGAAGGCATTAACATTTTTTGTGGTCTTATGGACATATCACTAGACTTAGCTAAATCGACGTATGATCAAATCGTGCAGCACCTGTATTCAGCGTCGAAAAAAATGTTCGACAGCGCCTGCAAAAAAGCCGTCGCAGAGGAAAAAGAACTTAACGTTAAAAATGCAAAACCAGCTGACCATTTGAAAGTTTCGGGCGATAGATTTTGGAAAAAAAGTGGCTTTACTTCATTATACGGTGTAACTACACTTATCGAGTACTACAGTGGCAAAGTGATCGATCTCATCGTTAAAAGTGGATATTGTCATACTTGTGCTCTCAAGAAGAATACATTGGGCGACAAAGAGTTTGAAGAATGGTATCAAAACCATAAGGAAAATTGTTCTTCGAATCACGCCGGCTCGTCCGGAAAAATGGAAGTTGATTCGATAATGACAATGTTCTTGAGATTCATCAAGAAATTCGGAGTAAAGTACAGTAATTACATTGGTGACGGCGACTCCAAAACATTTCTTGGCATTCTGAACAGTAATCCATACGGCCCGGAGCTCACAGTGACAAAAAACGAGTGCGTGGGACATGTCCAAAAGCGCATGGGTACTCGTCTCCGAAACAAAAAAAACAAGAAAAGCTCGGTGGAAAGAAGCGGCTCACCGAGACTTTAATAAAAAAATTAACCATTTACTACGGTCTAGCCATTCGAAGAAACTTGAATTCTGTGGAAGACATGAAAAACGCTATAATGGCGACACTCGATCACTATTGCTCGACGGATGAATTACCTCGCCACGACCATTGCCCAGAAGGCGCCGACAGTTGGTGTGAGTGGCGCAAAGCCGAGGCAGCAAATAAACTGGCTGATTTTCAACATTCGCCACGTGTCATCGACGAAGAGGTTGAGAAGCACATTCGTCCTGTGTACGAGGAGTTATCTAACGACGATCTGCTAACGAGATGCTTGGGTGGACACACACAAAATGCGAACGAGTCGTTCAATTCCACTGTGTGGCGCATGATACCTAAACACCTTCATTCAGGCATTAAAATTGTCAAGATTGCTACCTACATCGCTGGAGGAATGTTCAATGAAGGCTACAGTGCTGTATTACAAACAATGCAGATATTAGACTTGAAAATTGGACAGCAATGCATGAATTTCTCTCGGCAAGCCGACCAGAAGCGCATCGCCCGAGAAAACAGACGGAATCTACTCGCGAGCAAAGAGGCCAGAACAGCTCGTAGACTCGAAAATCTCGGCGAAAATCAGTTTTACGAAGAGTCTGAAGAACAAATGTATGGACCAGGAATCGCCGATTAGCAAAGTTACGTGGTAAGTTCAATAAAATTACGTTTTTTTATATACGAAAACTTTGACGCGCGATTTCTCGGTTTTGCATTTTTACGATTTTTCCTAATTGGCGGGAAAGATAGGGAAAAAACTAAACGTCCTATCGAAACGAGATAAAGTGGGTTTTATTTGGAATTGAATTTTATTCAAGCTTAACCTAAAAAAACTTAAGAAAGTTAAGATTAACTAACTTTTTAAACAATCTAAAGTGAATTTTTTTTTCAATAAAAATAAATTTTTTGTTCATTTAGCGATAAATTGTTCAATTTTCACTTTTTTTTTTAATTTTCTTGGTTTACCTAGAAACTACACTATTGGAGAATGGAAATTTTATCTGATTTTTTGTTTCAGATGAAAATTGCGATCTGCATTTTTCCCGCCGCACGACAACTACAGAGTGAAGGCGCCTCGGCCGAATGCTTCTACGAGCCACAATATGATCTGTATTTTAATAAAAAATTTAAGAAGACTCTTGAAACAAGTTATAATAAACCCTGAATGTTTCATTCCAATCGGATATTTCATTCCTCCTCCAAAAAATTCTCGAAAAAATCGTTTTGTTGACGCCTCTAAAGCAGGCTCCCCCCTTAAAGTCACCACAAACAAGCCAATTGTGAGTCTTGTAATTTATTTTTTCCAGTAGAAATTGAAAACTATTGTATGATTCTTTTAGTGCAGTTGAGTGACCTACAGGAAGTACCGCATACTTATTTCCGTTGTATAGTAACACAGCTTTGAGACTTTGTGTGAAAGAATCAATGAAGAGACGCCAATTTTCTGGCTTGTACAAATCTTGGATATACAAGTTAACCAATTCGACGTTATTACAGTACACCATCACATCCTCCATTGTAAAGTACTTTATAAACGCCTCTTCTCGGTTTCTGTAAATTGACACTTTTGTTCCAGGTAATAATAGCTTCCTTTCTTGGAGTCTTGAAGCATAGAGTTCAGCTTTATCCTTTGGAAGATTGAGATCTCGAATAAAATCATCTAACGAACTTTGGTCAAAAAGCTTAGGTCTCTCGTCATCAGAACTATCTTCAAAAGAGACATCTTCAGTTGTATCAATATCTATCGGTTCAACTTTTGCCGAACCAACTTCTTTTCCGGGTTTACTTACTTTTGCTACTTTGGCTGGTATTACACTCGCTACCGCAAGGTAGATGATTTTATTTCAATTTTGTTTATTGAAACCCGTTATATTACATAAGCAGAAGTAACAATCAGTTTCATGGTCCTTGGGCTCACGCCAGATGGTCGGTTCAATAACAGTCATATTGCTGCTATTATCATCCCACTTCAACATAGCAAGTCTGCAAGAATTACAAATTGAAGATGGTAGCCATGTCTTATCTAAATTGTCGATCGGAACCTTATAACATTTCATATATAGAGTTTTGATTGAATCATTAATCGATCGTCGATAAGAAGTTATTTCAAACTTCCCACAAACATAATAAAATGTATCAATTTTTCTTGCACAAGGGTTTCTGGAACTCATTTTTCTTATAATAAATAACAAAGAGGATAAAAAATGTTCTTATGATAAATATTCTTATAATAAATAAAGTAGAAGAAAATAAGATAATAGCATTTACAGGAAATTTAACCGTTAGTCCGCCCCTCAAACGTGATCTCTAACACGGAAAGATTAGCATGTCACGAAATCAGTTATCTCAGCTTTCACCTATCTTAGCTTCAGCATACAATCATACATTTCAAGTTACGTAATATTCTACATCACCTATTTACAGAATTTCAAAAACAAATGAAAGATTTCACGGTTTTTGATTCCGCTTATCGTATCGGATATCAGATTTACAAAATGTGTTTCATTTAAGCCACTTGTTTAAACAAATTTCTGAAAATTGAATATTTTTGCAAGTTGCACCTCATTTCCATGGTTTTAGGGGTCACTGATTACGAGTTTAATGTCAGATTTATGAATTTAGATTTATTTAAACAATTTATTTAAATAAATGTTGCAAGACTCAATGTTTTTGCAAGTTACACGTACTTTTGCTGATTTTTGAGGTCTCTGGTTATGAATCTGATATCAGATTTGCAAAATGTATTTTATTTAAAAAATTTCTTTAAACAAATTCCTGTATAATAGAATATTTTTGCAAGCTGCACCACATTTCCATGGTTTTGGGGGTTACTAGTCACAAGTTTGATGTCAGATTTGTACATTTAAATTTATTTAAACAAATTATTTAAATTTTTAATTCTAATATTTGTCTGTCCGTCACAGGCCGACAAACTTCAGAATCAAAAACTATACATAACGCACCCGAAGAATTTCTATGCGCTAAATCCAAATCCCAGCTTAGAATTGCGCCAGCACGTCAGTATTCCGAGATATTTATAGAAGGCTATAATCTGCGTGGCCATAACCCTAAATCCGTTAACCCAAAAACCCCCGACCTCTTAACCTTTAACTGCCCCCTTAACCTAAAATCCGTTAACCCTGTAGCCCTGAAACCTGTGATGTTATAACCCTCGATGCCGTTACGCAAATCCCTTAATGCCTGAGCCCAGTAATTT
Organism: Phymastichus coffea; assembly: GCF_024137745.1. Lineage (NCBI taxonomy): Eukaryota > Metazoa > Arthropoda > Insecta > Hymenoptera > Eulophidae > Phymastichus > Phymastichus coffea. Next base: position 3,823,632 of record NW_026706823.1, read on the forward strand.
GCGCCACAAGGAATCTAGGGCTATTGTATCGCAGGTTACAGGATTCCGAGTGAAGAAATTCGGGGTTAAGTTGGCCGGTTTTATTGCCGCGCTTGTTATAACCTTCATGGGTTAAAATATTTGGGGTTAAGGGGACGGGGATTATTGCATCGAAGGTCACAGGGCTCGGAGGTTAAGGGATTTAGGGTTAAGTGGGCAAGGTTTATTGCCCAGCAGGTTACAATGCTCCAAGATCAGGGATTTGAGTTATAATAGTCGAAATTCATTGCGTTGCCGTATAAACCAATTGATAAGTAGTACATTTCAATTGACGATAAAAGAAGACATAAACTAAAGATTGTTAGTGCTTTTGTACGATAAGAATTACTTTTTAAATGCCGTTGTCAATTTTGCACGAAAAAAATTATTCGCAATGTTATAATGTACCGTATATAGCCAAAAAAACTTGATTTTCGCACTTTCAGGTTAGGATATCTCGAAATTCTGACGTACTAGCGCAATTCTGAGCTCGGATTTGGATTCAGCGCACCAAAATCCTTCGGGTGTACTATGTCTGGTCACTCGTTCTGGTGTGCCGCAGTATAAACAAATTCATAGGTGTTAAATTTCAAACGACGATATCTACATTACCAAAAGACATAAAAACAAAAATCGGTAGTGCATTTTGTAGGCCAAGAGTTGCTCTTTCAGATGCCGTTGTCAGTTATGCATGAAAAAATTTATTCACAATGTTATAAGGTACCAAATATAGCCAGAAAAAACATGATTTTCGCACATTTAGGTTAGGATATCTCAAAATCCTGACGTGCTGGCGCAATTCTGAGCTCGGGTTTGGATTCAGCACACCAAAATCCTTCGGGTGTACTATGTCTGGTCTCTAGTTCTGAACCTTTGTCAAATTTTGTTGGCCTGTGTAATTCTTTATAACAAAAAAAATTTTTTTGATACTCCATAATAATCCGGCCAAAATTTATAATAGTATTTACTAATCGGGAATAATGTGTTTCGCTCCGTGTGATATATAAACATTGAGTGCGCTATTTATTCTGTATTATCCGATCAGTTATTATTCGCCAAGATGCCGAAACGGACGTCATTGGACAAACGTGAATTGGTTTTAAAACTACACAATAAAGATAGAGATATAGGAAAATCAACAGTTGATGATATACTCAAAAACTTAAGACTACTGGTGCTGTAGAAGATAGGAAAACGGCTGAGCGTATTGATAAAGTGATAAAAAGAAAGGCTATCTCAGATGTGAAGAAAAATGCTGCTATTATTGCACGTGAATTACGTGAAGAAAATGTAGCTGACATTAGTCAAAGTACCATGTCTCAAAGACGAAACAAAGTAGGATATTTTGGACGTGTTGGTGTTAAGAAACCATTGATCAGTAAGAAAAATAAGAAGGCCAGACTAGAATTTGCTACAGAACATCGGAGCTGGACTGTTGAGGACTGGAAAAAAGTGCTGTTTTCGGATGAAACTAAAATCAAAATATTTGGAAACGATGGGAGAAAATATGATTGACGACGTAAAGGTACCAGAAATGATTCACGATATCAAACACAAACTGTGATACACGGTAATGGAAACATCATGCTATGGGGAGCTTTCTCTTAGAAAGGCGTTGGTCTAATTTTCAAAATTGACGACATTATGGACTCTACCAAGTATAGGGACATTATATTAGATGTAATGCTGCCTTATGCACGTCAAAATATGCCAAGAGCATGGATCTTTCAGCAGAATAATGATCCAAAACATCGATCACAGCTCCTTCAACAACCTTTTTGCCGACATGTACAGAATTTGAGATTCTTTAACCTGTTAACCAAGCGGGACGTATAAATACGTCAAAAGTAAACAATATCGGGTACGGGTAGGACTTATTAATACGTCCTCGATATTTATATTGCACCCTGGAACGGGCGGAACGTATATTTTACTACTACTATGGTAATACGTCATTCATACACGTCTTAGTGGAAAAGGACGCGCCCGTTATATGTTGCGTAATTAGAAAGGGATTTCCCCGGTTAACAGGTTAAGAGCTCGAGTTTGAAACTTTATAATGAAAGTTAAAAGCCGTCGTAAGACGTAACACTTTAGGGCCCAAGATATTGCGATTAATATATATTTATCGCAATCTCCGGTTGTGAGAAAAGCGGATATGTAAAAGGTCTTTGTTGTTCCTAGTGTTCAAGCTCTTAAATATTACAATTCAGCGAGTGTTTAGTTTGTTTTATTTGGATTTTGTTTCGCTTTGTAGACATATTTTCAGTACATAAGACGCGTGTAAGGCCAGTTTTATGCAGTTTGCTTCTATCCTCTGTAAGTGTATAAAAAAACGATATTAGCGTGAGTATTATGTATATAGTTATGTATATATTATGTATATATGTGTATGAATTTAATTTATAGTTTGAGAATTAGCAGCACTTTCGTGCTGTGTAAAAAGTTAAAAGAAATGGCTTGCCTGCTCCTGCTGGACTTAAAATGGGGATGCGAAGTTATCAGCGAATATGCGTAAGTACGTAGTTTAGAGGGTTTGGTGTTGTTGGATTATTGGGTATTTAATTTTTTTGCCTTTTCTTGCTATTTTCAGGATTGGGTTACTGTGCGGATCTTGAGGCGGTGTGATTACCTGTGTCAAGAATCGGTTTATATGGGAGAGTATGGGCCTGCCAAGGATACTTGGGATCTTAGGAGGCTGTTCTTTTACGAGAAAATTGCCCCGAAAAGGCGTAGAGACCAACCATAGATTGTGTGTAAGATGTATTCTCTAATAATGGTGTCAATTGCTAGTTTTTCTATGTGCAAGATGCGAGAGGGGACAGCTAATTTTTCTGGGTTCTTTCTCGGTAAAAAAAGCCGGCGCTGACTTTCACAGGCCGAAGTTCGCTCTGGTTCGGGAGGTTGATACAAATAATTGAACACTTTAATTCACTTATATTACATATGGCGATCCCATTTATTGACGCCTTTTCACAAATATCACTGCAAGATCTACTTCACCGCAAGGAGCGCGCTCGCTCAGACTTTCTGTGACCAGAGTTCGCGGGATAACGCGAGCGAGATCGCTCAGCGTGAGTGATAAATTTCTCACAATACGCTAATGTTTGTAATCGAGCGAGAGCTGGCGCGAGAGAGATAAACTGGCTTTAGACCCACCGGATGCCGACGGTCCGTCGGTAGAGAGACGACGCCGGCGAAAGTATAGACCCGCCGGAAACGGTGCCCTGGCGACGATGGCGGTTGCTGCAGGAGGGGCCGCAGCACGGCCTTTGACTCGTGGACAGCAAATGGTCGCTGCTTGTCCTGGCTCAGCTTTGAACACCTTGTTCTCCTGGCACAGTGTCAGTCGCACCCCTGGCAGTAGTTCCTCTCCTGCCGAAATCTTGTCTCCACTAGTCTCTCCTTGGCGGCCCTAATTACTCAAGAGCTCGCGCCTAACTGCCCCTCCTCTCTCTTAATTTTCTAAGCCTCGCGCCGCCGCGCTCCCACTTCTCTCACCGTCAAAAATCAGTCAAAATCGCTCTCTCTCTCTCTCTCGCTCTTCTCGCTCTCACTCGCACACACGGCGACACCTCGCCGATCGTCACGCTCCTCTCTCCAGATCCTGCAACGACACAAGTATGTAGTCGCTATATAGCGTACACTTGGTCGCTGCGCTCGCGCGAGGAGAGTGCCACACACAGGGCTAGCGAACATCGCTATAACCCTGTCACAAAGATTATAAGTATCGTGATGACTGCTGATGAAATTGATCCACATGTGATGAGTTTATCGATGAGCAGATTCCATGTGCTTTCCGCTAATTTTTTTAAGGAGTTTTCTGCGATGATGTTTCCCAATGTTTGTTCTCCGGCCATTTCTCATGTTATGACATTTAGGAGTGATGTTTTTCTCATTGGGAACATTACCTGGTTTTGTAGTTGGTATAATTCCTTTTGAGAGTATATGCCATTTGTTGCGAGAGATTCAATTGATTTGAATAACCATCCATTTTTGTAATTCGTTTGAATATGTGTGGAGATGTTATTTTAGATGGTGTCGATGTGAATTTTTCATTCGTTCCCGATCTTGTAATATGTTAGTATTATTGAGTTGCAGTTTACTTGGGTGCCCTATTTTTTCAGAATGTGCGTTCTGGGTGTCAGAAACCAGGTTTCATTTGCCGAGAGGCCAGGAAATTCGCTGTAGCACTCTTTGAGGTGTAATATCTTGACTATTGTTGGTATGTATGTTATTATGTGTACTACTTCCCCTGCAGCTGTGGCCATGTATCCTGTTTTCTTCATTATGTTACGTGCAAATTTATATGGGGAATGGGTTGCAATGGATAGGGAATTTTGGATTGTTTTCTTTTCGATTTCGCATTTACTTGTTATAAGGTCTAGGTATAAACTATTACGTTGTTTCCTGATATGTTTTTGTACGTATATGAATTTCGAATTGATATATGTAAAGATCTAAGTTTACGCTATCTCGATTGCTGACGATGTCGTTTTCGAACTTGTAAGTACTTAAGTAATTATTTTTTTGTGGCAATAAATAGTTTTAGGTGTACTGTTCTAATAAATTCTCTGTCGCATTTTATTAGTTTAGTTTATTTATTTACAACTTATATGTTACATTTGGTTTACATTTCTTATATTACTATTTGTATCTCGTATCCAGTTTGTATAGTTGATTATGTATGTGTTTTGTGTCTGTGTGTGTGTGTGTGTGAGTGCGCGCGTGCGTGTGTGTGTATGTGTTGTGTAAATATGTGCCTTTGTAGGTGTGTCTGCAACTCTTGTGTCCATGTCTTCTGCGCCTGCCTGTTCCTCTTTTCTTCTCATTTTTCTTCTGATTAATCTTCTCTTCCTCTTTCTCTCTCCAAGATCTGCCTTTTCCGCTCTTCTGTTTTCTTTTCAGCTTTTCCGTTATTACTTTCTTTTGCCTTTTCACCTTTGCCTTTCCTTTGCTTTTGCTCTCCTTCTTGCTAATCATTTCATCTATCTTTCTCCTTATTAAGGCTTTGACACCTTTTTCTTGTTTCCTATTGCTCCCTCTGCCTTTCCTTTCCTCAACCTCACTTATTTTTCCTTAGTATCTTATGATTTGCCTTCTAGTTTACCTTTTTCTTTCTCTTCTTCGATTCTTCTTCTTTTCCATTTTGCTCCATCCTCCAAAACCTGCTTCCTCTCGCTTGTGTAGTTGCTTTTACTTGTGTCTTATGTGTGTGTGCATGTGTATGTTTATGTTTGCGCGTATGTTTGTGTTTTGTGTGTATGCGTGTGTATGTATGTGTGTGCAGATGTGTCTGCGAGTCTTGCTTCTCTGTCTTCTGTTTCCGTCTCTCCTTAGGGTCTTGTAGCTTCGTCTTCTTCCTTTTCTTCTTCTTTCTTCTATTCATTTCTTCTTGTTTTCCATTTTATCTCCATCATCCACGCTATCTTTTCTTTACTTCCTATTATTATTTTTTCCAATTCTTCCCCTTCCTTTCTGCTTTTTTTCACATTTTTCTACCATGTGCTTCCAATTTTCTTCCTCATTCATACACATTCTGCATCTCTTATTTTCTTCTTTTTCCCAATACCTGCTTCCGCTCGTTTCATTACCTAAACTAAACCTTTCCCTTATTTGTAGGCCTTTTATTCTTCCCTCTCCTTGAATTTCCTTTAACCTATACCTTTTCATTTCTTCTTTCAGCTCTTGCCACTCGTTTATGTATCTTGATTTTTCTAGCTTTTCTTCTAATTCTTTGTCATCTTTTTTCTTCAGCTCATCTCTTATGTCTTCCCAAAAATCTTCCCTCATTTCATCTCCCTCTTCTCTCTCTCTGTATATTTTACTTTTTTCCAGCCTTTCATCTCTCTCCTCCTTCTTACCCTTTTTATCTTTTTCATTTCTTTCCCTTTTCTTTAATTCTCTCCATGTTTCTTTTTTTATTGAGCCATCTCTTTCTTCTCTTATTTTGTTTTCATACTTCATTGCTCTTTCTAATGCTGTTTCTTTCATTTCTTGTCTTCCTGTTTCCCATCGTATTAGGTAACTTGGCGTGTTTCTATCTAATCCTAATACCCACTTTATGTATTTTAGTTGTAGTCTCTCTATTTCCTCATATCTCTTCCATCCCCAGATTTCTGCTCCATACATAATCACGCTTTTCGCCAGAGCATCGAACAGGTTCATCCTTAGCTCCCAGTTTTTTCTAAATAGCTTTTCTCCTAGCCCCCATAACTTTACGAGTCCCATATTTATTTTCCCTTCTATCTTCTTTATCTGCTTTTTATTTCCGTTATTTCTGCTTATCACATATCCTAAGTAGTTGTACTCTTTCACCATCTCTATCTTCTCATCTTCCCATTCGAATTCTTCTTCCTTCCCCCTTCCTCCTCCTCTTCTGTATTTCATCATCTTTGATTTTCCTACATTTAACTCTAATCCCCTTTCTTCCAGGTATCTTTTTAATTTTTTCAGCATTGCTTTCATTCCACTTTCACTCTTTGCCATCATCACTATATCATCTGCGTATCCTAATGTCCATATTTTCTTCCTTCCTATCACTACCCCTCCTTCCTGCACCTGCTTGATCTTCACTTCCAGGTCGGCGAAGGCAAGATTAAATAGCGTGGTGCTCAAAGGGCACCCTTGCCTTACGCCTTTGTAAGTCTCAAAGTCCCCAATTATTTCTCCTCCAACTTTTACCTTACTCCCTGTTTTCTTCTATTCTTTTCCTAATTTTTCTATTTATCCCTTTCTCTTTCATTGTTTCCCATATTTTCTTCCTCTTTATTTTATTAAAAGCGGCCTTCATGTCTGCAAAGAATACGAACAGTTTTCCTCCTTTTTCCCTTATATCCTTCCCTATTATTTTTTTAATATAAATATCGCGTCTATTGTTCCTCTTTTCTTCCTAAATCCCATCTGCGTATCACTTAGCGTTTCTTTAGCTTCTAATTCTCTTTCCAGCTTTTTTCTCAGTATTTCCGCATATATTTTATATCCCGTATCCATCAGCGTTATTCCTCTATAGTTTCCTACTTCTTCTTTCCTCCCTTTCTTATATATTGGTACTATTATTCCCTTCCTCCATTCTTCCGGATATCCTTCTCCGTTCCATATTCCTTTTCAGCATTTTGTCATATCTTTTATCAAGCCTTCCGTGCCTTCCACCCATGCTTCATTTGCTATACCATCTTCTCCTGTCGCCTTTTTCTTTTTCATTTTTCTTATTACCTCTTTTACTTCTCTTTCTTTAATTTCTTCACCTTCCTCTCCTTCGCTGTTTTAGGTTTCTTCCCCTTTACTTTCTTCCTGTTCTTTCTCTCCTAATTGTTCCTCGAAGTGCTTTATCCATTCTTCTTTTCCTATATTTTCATCTAATCCAATTCTTTTTTTCCTATTGCCATTCACTTTATCCCAGAATTTTCTTCTCGTCTTATCTGTTCTTATTTCTTCTGCAACTCTTTTCCCTTCATCTTCTTTTGTTTTTCTTATTTCCTCTGTGTATTCTCTCTTTGCTTCTAAGTATTTGCCTCTGTCTCCGTCCCCTTTTCTTACCTTATTTATCTCTGCCATAACCCTATCCCTTTTTGCCTTACATTCTTTTCTCCACCAGCTTTTTTTTGATCCTTTTTTTTTCCTTATCTTCTTTTTTACAACTGCGTTTTTCACTCTATTTTTTATATCTTTCCATTTATCTGTTCCCTCTATTGCGTCTATCCATCTCTGATACTCCCTTATACCTTCTTCACTCCAGTCGTCTATCATTCTTTCTTCCTCTTCTTTTCTTTCTTCCGCTATTTTGTCTCCCAATTCCACCTCTATGGGTAGGTGGTCCGACTTTACCCTCTCCTTTATTTAAACCTTTTTTATCGCCTCATCACCTTCCTCGTTACCTACTACATAGTCTATCGTTGACATTCCTCTCGCTCCTATATATGTTATTTTTCCCTCTTCATCTCCTTCTTTTCTCCGATTCGTTATCACTAAGCCCATTTCTCCTAGCCATTTTATCATTTCTTCTCCCTCTGCGTTTAACACTTTATCCTTGGCCTTAATTTCTTCTAGGTTTTCTTCTGTCTCCCATTCCCTTCCTTCATTTCCTGTTCTTGCGTTGAAGTCTCCTCCTATAATTATTGTTTTTCCTCTGTTCTCCTCTAACTCTTCACTTAGGTATTCATAGTTTACCATCTTCTCATGTTGCATATACACCGATGCTATCATGTATTCCCTCACTCCGATCTTTATTTCTCCTACTATTACCTCACTTGTCCTTTCTTTCTTCCATTCAACCTTATTCATCCCTTTCCTCTCTCTTACCGCCATTATTCCTCCCCCTATTTCTCCCCCTCCCCTTCTTCCTTCCCTTCTTGAGTCCCTCCACTCAATGCTGTACCCTTTCAGTTGTTTCTCCACACCAGTTCTAGCCCCTTGCCTCTTCACCCAGATTTCCGTTAGCCCTATTATGTCGAATTCCCTAACATATTCCCAGTCGTCTTCCTCCATGCTCCTCACCCCCGCCACGTTCCAGAATAGTATTTTTACTGCCTTTCTCCCCTCTCTCTCCCTTCTTTCCTCTGTCGCTCTTTTATCCCTATTGTTTTCGAAACCCTTTCACCCCCTATCCTACCATTTTTCCCTCTGTCTCGCTCCACCACCATTCTTCTTCCTCTGATTTCACCCCGTTATGCCACATTTTTACCTCTTTACATTTACTTCTTATTTCTTTCGCTTTCCTTCTTACTTCCTCTCTTATCCTTCTCTGCTTCCACGTCCAGTATCTTTATATCTTTTTCTGTGCCAGATTCTTTTTCTTCTTCATAATTCCTTCTTTTTGTTCCCATGACGCGCATCTAATTTGCCACATGTTTTTTCTTCTTTCTCTCCGATCATCTCTCTCCGCTGTTCCTCCTATTCTTCTCAGATTCACTATCTCTTCTTTCATTTCTAGTACCTCCCTTAACCAGACCTCTGCCTCTCCCTTCTTTTCCTATCTTAACTCACCCTCTAAGTCTGTCACTATTATATTGTTTATCCTACTTTCTCTATCCATTTTTTCTCTCATATGCTCTAATTCTTCCTTATTGCCTACTTCTGTTCCTCTTTGCTTCTTGTTTCCTCCGTCTATGCTTTTTTTTAGTTTCACGCACTCCTCTTCCAACTATTCCATCCTCTCTCCCCATTTTTCCTGCAGTTTCTTTTTCTACGTTCTGCTTTTTCCCTTTCTTCTTTCGTCTCTTTCTTTTTTTCTTCTCTCTCTCTCTCTCTCTTGTTCTTTCCTAACTTTTTCTATTTCCTTCTCCCACCTTTCTTCTCTTCTTTTCCCCTCTGCCTCCATTCATTCCATTTTTCCCATTATTTCTTTAAACATTTCTGTCCATTCTTTCCTTTCCTCCTCCCATACCTCTATTAATTCCCTTATGTCTGTCCGTATCTTTTCCATTATTTCTTCTGTACCACTACTTTTTCCCACTTCTCTTATCGTGTTGTCCAATCCTTCTCCCCCCTCCCTATCCATCTCGCTTCCCTCACTCTCACTCTTGCATCTCTTTGCCTCTCTCATTTCTCCTCTATTATTCTCCCTCAGCCCCTCCCCGCTCTCTCTCCCCCTCACCACCTTTACTCTTTTCTTCTTTTCCTCCTCTGGGCCTTTCTTATCCAACCTTCCACCTTTATCTCTTAATTTTTCTGTTGTCACAAATCTATCCATCCTATCCCGTACGCCTTAATTCGACTCTCTATAACTACCCGTGATCCCACCTTTATTCCCTGTCTTACCTTTTCTGTCTCTACCTTTACTTCTTACCGCCCCTCCTCTCTGTCTGCCTTTCCCGCTTTCTGGTTTTCTCTCTTAACCTCAGCTTTTATTTTTTTTTTTTCTTTATTCTTTTCTCTCTGCTTTTTCCTGCTCTTCTTCAGGCCTCTCTCTCTTCTCCACTCCTCCTCCACCTCCACGCTCTTTTCACCTCTATTTCACTCCTCAAACACTTTTCCTCTTTGACTTTCTCACCAAAACTCGCGCTCACATCCAAGACACGTCCACACTCCCCTCTAGTGAAATCTAACCTCCTGTCGCATTTTATTATTTTGTCTTTAGCTGCAAACGTGATTTCGCTAGTATTTAACGTATAGATTATTTTATGGTTCTTATTCACATGTCATTTCTTGATTAATCCTCAAACCAGAACATTTGACGGAGTCACATGTAGCCGACGCCTAGTCGGGCACTGCTCGTCGAGTTTCGAGAGCACGGTAAATATTATGTCTGGTTTCAGGTTCTTGACTTTTGTAAAACTTTGATGGCCTGTGTTATCAAGGGCCCAGTTGCGAGTATTTCCAAATAGCGGAAAGTAAGTATAAATTAGAATAATGTCAACATAAGTTGAAAACAGTAATTGTTTTAGTGATTTTATAGTGTAATATACTAATTATGTGCAATGTAGCATCTATTACGTGAGAATTATCAATTTATAGAGATAAATAAAGGTGGTAATTGTTATTTTTTCGCCACGATGTATCAAATTAAAAAATATTATGATTCTAAGTCAAATACAAGCAGAGATATAATATTTTTTGATCGTTTGTTCACTTTTAAGACTAATACTCATTTTCTCGTGTCAATCCGTTTCGACCAACTCGCTTCCACCATAACCGCGCTTGGCCACTGGAACCTATGTTTTTAATTGCGACCGTTGACTTCTGCTCGCCTTTTATATGAGAAGCTTGTTTAATTTCCCATCAATAATTGACATAATAATAATATTTGTCATCCGTGCAAAAAAATTTTGATTTGCTCGTAATATTATGTCTGCTACGTAATTTGGACTCTGAAGTGTGTCAGATTGCAAAATGTATTTGATAAAATCCAATAATTTTTTTTTTCAGCTTTCCGTTTCACGGCTAACTTTCAATTGCTGTAATAAATGTAATGAAAATTTATCTTTCGTTTCGTGGAAGGCTTAATAACAATAGTAAAAATCACGTTTTTTTTGTTTAAATGCTCCTGACTATATTAATGAATGTTTTTTAAAGATTAAGGTAGGATATTGTGGATAACACCTTCTATTTCGCTTAAAAAAATTAAGAAATATTTTGAAAGCCGTCATTTTGTGTGAATCAATGACGAAAGTTTTTAAATATTTTTAATTAAGAATAAATTTATGCAAAACCTATTAAACATAGAGAAATGAGATTAAACATAATTATTTATAATAAATTGAATTTATACTGTAGGGAATATGATAAAGATTGACGGAAATCAACATTGCCTTAAAACTATACGAAAAAGACTTGTTTTTTTTTCGAGTACCCTTTTTTTAGGTAGCATAAACAGTGGTAATTTTACAATTTTAACATAGAACAACTTGAATTTTAGTAGCATATTTCATAAAGAACAAGTTATATTCAGTAACTTTTTTTCGTAAAACTAGTAGTTTTTGAGATATAACTCACCTTATGAAAAAAAGATAAAAAAATCGTCATTTTCGTCATTTTTTTTTCACTAATTTTTTAATAACTAAAGAAGCTAACACTTTTAAGCCGGAGCATCGATAGTTCTTATTATTGACCATTTCCCGGACCCAATGCAATTTTTTTCTCGCCTCTACTTTTTACATCCAGTTTCAGGTCAAATTTGGGCTAATTTCTACTGGACTATATCCACGGCTCAACATTGGGATCCATAGTACTAATGCATTTGATTTCGTGTTTTTATTTCTAATTGTTACATATGATCCTAAGATTTCGCCATCAGCCGTCATAGCAATTATAGCAACTACTTCATTATCTCTCTGAAAGTTATACCTTCTCTTGTCTTGCCCTGGTTTTAAAAAAAGTAATTGTAATTCTGGTTGAAGTTATTTAGTCTTATTAAATTATGCTTGTTGATATTTAATTTCTTTTCTCATCATAAGATTGCGTGAAAACATTATTTTCCCAAATTATTGTATTTAGTATTTATTATGATAAGATCTTGATCTAAATTTGAAAATGTATATATTTTGTAATAAAACAGTCCAATTCTCAGCAAAATCTCCTTGCATAACTAATTGTGACTGACTATTTTTTACAGCAATTTTGACTTCTTTAATAGCAATGTGTTGAATCTCTTTTACCATTTTATGAGTAGCTACCGTGATAACATTTTTCTTTAATTTTTCAACAGTCTTCTATTGTTATTGTTTTTTCGAGTAAATTAGATTTCTTCCAACATCATAAGTGAAATCAGTACATAGATCTTTCTCATTCAAAGAAAGAATATTCAAGTCAATAGATGTTCGTTTCGGATACTTGTCGCATTCATTTAGTACACATCCAATCTTTTGTTTAGAGCAATATGAAGAAGAAAATATCTTTGTTTCCAAGTTTGAAATATTTTTTTCACTATTGTGAAAATAATTTATAAGCGCTCTGAGCATGAAATTTCACTTTTCACAGTGAACACAAAGACATATATCAGTGGGTGAATGCGGCTCAACCCATTTCGGCTTTGAAAAATAGATTTTTGATAGACCTATTTTAGATGTCATGCGTGGATTCTCTTCATAAAATAGTTCCCGCAATTCTTTTAATATTTTAGTCAGTAAACGTTTTATTTTCTTAATTTTCACACCGCTTTCTTTTTTTTTTGTTGACACTTTGACGAGATCAATTATAACCATCATCTGAATAATAATTACACAGCCACACAAAAAAAAAGTGGCAAAACCCACAGACCAGACCATGCAGACTTTATGTTTTTGGGGTCGCTGAGTCCGAATTCGGGGTCAGTTTTGCCCCACCACGTCACAGTCAAGGGCAAATGAAGGTCAAATTGGCAAAAATGGAGAAAATCAATTTTCTCCAGTCTATATATACGTTTTTGGGGTCGCTGAATTCAAATCTGGGGTGACTTTTGTCCCATCCCCGCGAGGTCAAGGGCAAATAAAGGTCAAATTTGCAAAAATGGAGAAAATCAATTTTCTCCAGTCTATATATACGTTTTTGGGGTCGCTGAATTCAAATCTGGGGTTACTTTTGTCACACCACCTTGGTAGTGTAGTATTCATCAAAAACAAACGGAAAGTCATGCCATCTAATTTTTTCTGCTATACCTTACGCGTTTCTCATCGAATGAACGGTGCAAAGGTTGTCTTTTACGTTTTTTTGCCGTTTTACAATCTCTTTTCAACATCCAACAGTAGTCAGCCAACATGCATGTATCCCATCTTCCTTGATAACGCTTTTCCATCACTTTCACATCTTGATGGAAACGTTCACCTTGTTCTTCACTATAATCACCACAGTTTTCAGGGAAACTATCCAAATGATTGTGTAGAAAATGTAATTTGTAATTCATGAGACAACCCATCACCCTAAAGCTCTCCACCATTTGAGATACAATTTCTTTGTAATTGGGGCTTCTACGATTACCCAAAAAGTTTGCGGTAACGTCCTTGAAGCTAAGCCATGCAGTTTGTTCGATGCTGGTCATGGAACTAATAAACTTATCATCAGCCATCATTTTTCTAATCTCTGGACCATCAAAGATACCTTCTTTTAATTTCGCATCCGATTTACTTGGAAATTTGCTTTCCAAGTACTTGAAGCTCTGAGCATCTTTATCTAAAGCCTTGACGAATTGTTTCATGATACCAAGTTTTATGTGCAATGGTGGAATGAGAACTTTTTTAGGGTCAACCAATGGGGTAGCTTTAACGTTGTGTTCTCCAACAGTTAGAGATTTTCTCTCAGGCCATTTTGATCAGTATAGTGCTTTGCTCGATCTCGACTATCCCATAAGCACAAGAAACATGGCGTCTTCGTAAAACCAGACTGCTGTCCTAACAATATTCCTGAAACTTTCAAATCACCACAAATACGCCATTGATCCTTGTCATATTTAATTTTTTGCAGTATAATTTTGAGATTACCGTATGTTTCCTTCATTGTGGTGGAGTGCGCTATAGGAACTGAGGCATAATAGTTGCTATTGTGCAGTAAATACAGCTTTCAAACTTCTGTTTGATGAATCTATGAACAATCTCCATTCTTCGTCTTTATACACATTAGGTTTAATTTCATTCATTAAACCTTTTACATCTTTACAATATACTATTTTATCACCATTACGATTCATATCTTCAAAGTATGGTTCGAAACTTTTGCTTCTTTTTCTGTAAAAAGATACTCTAGTAGAACTTGCCAACTGATTCATGCCTTTCAAAGCTGAAGCTAAATGTTCTGCTCCATCTTTAGGTAAGTTAAGCTCTCTAACTAGGTCGTTCAGTTTATCTTGAGACCATAACTTTACGCTTTTGTCTTTCTGGCCCGCTGGAAGGAAAATATCATCATCTTCATCATCATCATCAGTTTTTCAATCAATATCACTTTCATAGGATTCATCTTCCAAATCATCACCTACATCATTGGTAGCATTGCCATTATTGTCATCACTTATGTCGTCACAATCTTCGTCATTATGATCTCCATCATTCGTATCCGATTCAATGAATAACTTCTCAAGCACATAAAGCTCTTCATTGGTACTCGATTTTTCAACAGCTTTTTTTACAGAAGTGACTTTAGCGTAATTCACTTTTGTTTTTGATTTACTATTCAATCCTGAAACTTCAGTATTGCAGAAGTAGCAATCTTCGCTTCCATCTGGTTGATACCATTCCATTGGGCTAATAAATATGACATCATCACGTTTTTGTCTTTTCCCATTTACAAAGCATTTTACGACATCGTTCGCAGATGCCACCTGGAGTCCACTCTTTTATAATATCATCCGTCTCTAATTGAAAACATGATTTGTGAATTTTTCTGAGGCGTTCATTAAAATCACGACGAAATTTTTTAGGAGTATATACTCCACAGACGAAACAAAAAAGATCACGATTTTTTTTGCAATTATGACGAGAAGTAGAAGGTAAATGTTCCATGATTGACAGTATAACCCCACACGTTAGGGATCCTGGTCCGACCGCAGGTGAGTCCGCTGTCCCGGAGGTGATAACTCTTATACCTCTCCAGGGCTAAGTATAAGAGCTTTCCGACTTTGACGAGGACAGTGTCAACTCGTCGTCAGACACACTACAGCTTCATCCTCACACCCTAACGCCCCCCTGCAAGGCAGTGCGCTTCCACTGGCATCGTTGCCTCGACAAACTAATGAGCGGATCATCCCACACATCCCTATTTAGGGCAGTGTCACCGTCACAGTTTTTGTCGAGGCAGCAGGTTAAGGCAACTTTGAAGGAAAAATTCATATTTGAATTCTTCTCATTGATGGATGTTAGTTTCCCTGAAAACTGTGGTGATTATAGTGAAGAACAAGGTGAACGTTTCCATCAAGATGTGAAAGTGATGGAAAAGCGTTATCAAGGAAGATGGGATACATGCATGTTGGCTGACTACTGTTGGATGTTGAAAAGAGATTGTAAAACGGCAAAAAAACGTAAAAGACAACCTTTGCACCGTTCATTCGATGAGAAACGCGTAAGGTATAGCAGAAAAAATTAGATGGCATGACTTTCTGTTTGTTTTTGATGAATACTACACTACCAAGGTGGTGTGACAAAAGTAACCCCAGATTTGAATTCAGCGACCCCAAAAACGTATATATAGACTGGAGAAAATTGATTTTCTCCATTTTTGCAAATTTGACCTTTATTTGCCCTTGACCTCGCGGGGGTGGGACAAAAGTCATCCCAGATTTGAATTCAGCGACCTCAAAAACGTATATATAAACTGGAGAAAATTGATTTTCTCCATTTTTGCAAATTTGACCTTCATTTGCCCTTGACTGTGACGTGGTGGGGCAAAACTGACCCCGGATTCGGACTCAGCGACCCCAAAAACATAAAGTCTGCATGGTCTGGTCTGTGGGTTTTGCCACTTTTTTTTTTGTGTGGCTGTGTAATTCACGACTTTTTATACAACTTCAATCCACAGAACGAGCACAATATTTTTGGAGTTGGGTTGGGTTCGGGTTCCTTATATATGTTTCCATTATTCACTAATAACCTAGCTTGATCAATTGTTTAATCTGTACGATTAATTAATTGCAATAAAGGAGAGAGGCAAGGGTAAGTTAATTGAAGCAGGTGGATGTGAGAAGTTGTAAATAATGATTATTTTGATAAAAGAAAGATACAGAGAGATGACACTTTAGCCGGCATAAAAAACCCCAGTCGTGAGTGGGGGAAAAGCCATTTAAAACTGCCACTCGTATAATGGATTTATACATACAAGAAAAGCTACTATTTATTGCGCTAATTACATATGGCTCGCGTAGCTTTTAAACAACTAAACGCTAAACTTACATGAATGGCCATTCACTAGATTAAACACTGACCGAGCGATGCCGCATACATGACTCGTGCAAGAAGGAAGACGTCTCCTGGAGAAGCGTAGTGCCAACGTCTTGGTCACGGGCACGGCCCGCACTACGCGACTCCTAGTTTTCGAGGTGGGCCGGGTGCCGCTGATCGGGCTGCCCTGAGTTCGGAGACGTCTCAGAGAGTACCGCACGTACTCTCAACTAGGCCGATGGTTGCCGTAGCCCCTTTTGATGCGGTCGCTGGCGGAAGGGAGAGAAAGATACACACAGGTACCCGCATACAGTCGCTCAAAGCAACGCAATAATAGCACTTATACACTAAGGCGCGCGGTATACAACACTATAGAATAATGAAGCGCACTCAACGATAGGAACTAACTCAACGCAACGATGTGCACTCGATGCAGAATGAAGAAGAAATAGTACTCCCGCCACCAGCCCATTGAGCCGAACAAGAACTCGCACGATATGGCCTCATCAGGACCAGCCAATCAGGAATACTCAAGAAGGAGAGTGAAACAAGACGCCCTTCCTTATCTTGGCCTTGGGAGTGGGGGTGAACTGCAACCGGGTAATTCCACTATGCGTCAGTGTGGCCATCGTTCGCCAGCGTGTAATCGGACACCCGAGTGTGACTGCGCTCAGCACGTGAGCCACAGACCGTCGACGATTTGGGTCTTTCACTTGTCCAGACGAGTCAAGACGCAAAAGAAAGCGAGACTGCGTTTATACACTCGCAGTCACACCATGAAATATAGCAACCTCACGAAGAATCGAACGTCCGCTCCCGCGTCGTTAGGAGCGCAGAATGCCGCGAACATCAATCATGTAAGAGGTTACGTTCGGTAATTATGATAATATATACGCTTTGGATACATCAATCGATATGGTTAACTGTACTTTGTCAGAGTATTTTGAATAATTTTCTAGACTAACTGATGAATTATCAAGCTCTTTGACACAAACTTCACAATCTTCTCTTTCATTCGATTTTAGTAACTCTGCGACGTTAAACAGTTTTACCATTTTATTCAAAACTTGCGAGCCAAATGCGTCAGTCAATTTCTTTTGATTTCAGACAGCATAGGATTCACGCATTTTGACATTTATATCTTGAAGTAATTTCACTGGTGGAATGTTCAAATTTTAATTAGTTGTGGTTTTATTGATTTTAGTAATCGTAGACTCACTGTCTTCCTATATTTCTCATTATTCATGAATATTGTTAACTGTGGACTGCTTGATCTCGATAAGTTATTTATTTCTATATATTCGAAGATGAAAAATGTCAATAAATAAGTAATAGTTCATAACGAGTAATGGTAGATTTGTAATGCAGCCATACACGGGTTCCCCGATGTCACTGACGCCGCTGATGCCCGATTGCACAGCGTTAACACCGAATGGGCCACCCTACCACTACAGCGAGCCGATACCGCCGGTGCCCACGAGTTCTTATATCTTATAACAGCCTGGATAACCGGGTCTTCTTGAGACATTCGAGGATATTTTTTCTGTAAACTGTCGGCTAAGCTTCCTAAGGCTCGAAGCGGGTGTTATTAAAATGGTAAACAACTTTTTTGTGCCTTTGCTTAGGATCTTTGCATTTGTTTCTTGATATTTTACTGAATATATCTATAACTCTTTACAGTTATTTTTTTTGATCATAACGAAAAACGTAAATATTTAATTTACCTAAAAATTAGTGAGGGCTCATTTTGCAAATTTTCTTTCGTCATTCCAATTTCAACATAAAACCAGCATGATACGAAGAGTAGGATAGATAGATTTTGCTGTAAACACCAAAAATAATGTCAAAGTTAAAAAAATGAAAAAATCGATAAAAATATCAATAAAGAAAAATTGATAGTACGGGCATACATTAAAAAATGGCTTTTTTCAAATACAAAAATATATTACAATTTCAGAAAAAAAGATGCACTTTTCGAGAAAATCACGATTGAAAAAAATCGCTTTTTTTGTTTTTCTTTAATAAAGTAGCGTTTTGGCAAATTATGCAAATTTAATAATTATGGTGACGGTTTCATAAATTAGACCAAAAACCTCATAGTTTGACACCCGAATGGAAAATTACAGTAGTTTAATTTCGGAATCGATTTTGCGTTTTTGAAAAATTACGTTTGCTTCCAATCTTCGAAAAAAAAAATTTTCGGTCAAAATCCCGACACATGACTCCTTAAATACACCCAAAAACACATTTTCATTATAAAAAAGGCAAAATTAAAACTCAAAAGTGTCAGCCTTTATGAATTCAGATGGAATGGGCCATTTGCATTTTTGTTGTTGATTTTAAACTTTTGACTGGTAGTATATATTACATTATTTTTATAATAAACAATTTTTTTTTTGCAACAAAAAACATTTTTTCAAGATCCGGTTTTTGAAACAAGGAGGTTGTAAAATCTGAACATATTGCCATAATTCGACAAAAATCGATATGGAATGAGTGAGTCCCTTTTAAATTAAACCAAATTCTCTTTATAAATTATGCAACGATACGCCGTTAATGTTTGCAGCTTCATTAGGCACCAAATGTATTATACAATATATTAAATAGAAATAATATCAATTTTATAAATATAGCAAAAAATACATACAATACAACATTTTTGTCAAAATTCACATCCTTTCATCAGTGAAAGCAGTTACCTTGTTAACATTTTTTTTTAATTAATATAAAAAATTATACTGTATAATCAATTGTCACCATGAGCATAGTTCGAAGGTGTACTCAATCGTACGCTAAAAAATAAGCCTCATTATAGTAGAGAGGAAACTATCAGTTCATATAGCAACGACATTGAACGGGATAAAAGTAGGAGTTAGGATACTATCAAGACAGAAAGTTATACTAATTTACTAGAGTGATCTTATAATGCCAAAATACGATTATATTGAAAACTCAAAAGTTTTATATCTTCTTGTCTATTGATCGTATGTCTTGTTAATTTTATATGTAGCATTTCGGAAACCCGTCTTTTATTAAGATATTGTCTATTAATAATCTTAGTAGTTACAAAATCAAAACTATGACTTGGATTCTCAAAAATATGTTTAAGCACCGACATTAACATATTTTCATTTAAATTTTTACTGCCTGTAATTTTTTCAATTGTTTATTTTATGTTCGTTCATTCTAGCTATCAACAATCGTTTAATTTCTCCAATGTAAATAGAGTTGCAGTCGTTATAATTAAATGTGTATACTACTCCAATCTTCTGCAATTTACAGTTTTGATCTTTACCCAATATAACCACATTATGTAATTTATCATTTATTAACGAAACACAAAAAATATTATATTTATTTAATACTCATTTACAATAATAATAAAATTCTTCAATAAACGGAATAAAAATAGTTGCAATAACACTGTTGGATTTTAAATTATGTAATTTTTCTTAACTTTGATTTTTAAGTCTGTGAAATCTATCTCTTTTTGCAATTCATTTTTCAAGGAATTTGGTGGATAATTATTCTTTGTTAGAATATTAATTATTTTACTAAAATTTGTTGTGTAAAACACTTCATGTAAGAGTGGAGTAGCTTTATAAATTAGTTATAATATTTCGTTTTTTTTTGTATTATATGGTTTGAATTTATATTCATATCAACAATGTAAGAGCGAAGGAAACCAAATCGAAAAAGAATTATTGATATTTGTTATTAATAAAGCGAGTGCGTAACAGGGAATCCATATCCTGTGTAAAGGAAAAGTTGAAAATATATATTTATACACCATACAAATATTGTTGACAAGACCGACAACTATAGTTGATTATGATTATTTAAATAACAATTAATGTTAAATTATTGATTTGGAAAAATAACATTGCAATGTCTTTTTATTACTGTCCTTAAAACTTATATTGCGCGTCCGGAAAGTATGTCTCTGAAGGATTGTTTGAAAGTTTGTCTTATTTATGCTCCATCAGTGCTAATCAGCGACGGAGGCTTGCAATGTATTTGAGAACAAAGCACATGAAACTTTTTTCAGTAGTACTTGTTTCAATCAGTCAATCAGCAAGGACTGGGAATCAAACCCTGGCCAACCGGGTGCGAGTCCGTCGCCCTACCGACCGAGCCATTGCAGGCCTCTTCGTCTTACCTTAATGTGTAATTTATTCACGTATATTGTTAATAGTTAAAATACTATTTTTGATTCCAGTACAACCCTCGAAAATCAGAAAATACAACTAATTACGAGTGATTTCAAAAAAATTGAGTGAAAATTGCGGCTTATAAAAAATCAAAAATATCCTACACTACGCCATCAATTAAAATCGTTCGAGGAACGAGTCGGGCGGTGGTGAATGAAATTCAAGCAAAAACATTTTGATGTTAAACTATGCGCACTTCTTTAACTCTATAGGTAATAAATATATTAACTTTGAACAAAATCGATAAATTCGGTGTTATCTTAAAATCTTTGTCTATGATCTAAAACTTTTTATATGATATCTCTATATTGGTAAATTTATTATATTAATAAAAATAATGTAACTCAATTTCAGCTAATATGATGCAATATTTTAATGAAAATAAATTTCACAATTTTAGTGTAAGACACCAAGGCTAATGCATACTTAGTTTACCTCTGCAGCGTTCCACATAGACATTGTTCTTGAAGTTACAATAACAATAACGTATCAACAGTCATCAAAACTGTCATTTTTCAACTGTTCAGTAATAACATTCTTAAGATTTTTGTATATTTATTAGCTTAATTTCAAAATTTTTTTCAAATAAATTACTATACGAAACAAGTTGAAATTTCTTCTGAGTACTTCAAATAATATAATGTATCAATTAATAATTTTTATCATTATTCATGATGTTTAAACAAAGTTAAACTGTATAAAAAACATATTTAATAGATTTATATAAGATACCTAGACCACATTAAACCTTACATTATTAATAAAGCTATTTATTGCTAAATATACCAACTGTTGTGTTAAATTATATTAAATATATATTATACAATAAATTATATTATATAAGTTAAATTATATTATACCAAATAACCACATGTACATATATATGTTGTAATACTACAGTATTTCATATACTATATTTCAGTAAATCAGATTAAAAATAAATTTACTTGTCTAGATAGGCTATCACTTTTTTATGTATAAAAAATATAAGACCTATAAGATATATTTTGTTGTACTTTTGACAATAAACAATAAATAAATATAGGAACAAGAACTAAAACAATCGATAGTATCTATCTACTTAAAAAAATTATTAATATTGAAAGTATAGAAACTAAAATGATCGTTCAAAAATCAAGGGAACAAAGAATATTGACTATTTATAGCTAATAATCTATACAATATTATTATTTTTGTTATATCTTGAATCCTGAATGACATGAAACTAAAGCAGAATATTTGCCAGAGTTTATAGTAACACCAACATAATTATTTATAAAATATCTTTAAAATTTGACTAAAAAATTACTTTTGTGCTTAAGAAAAAATTATTATTGATGTCTTATATTATTGTACTTAAGTGTACCTGCAATTATATATGTTAAATGTAAGTAATGACATACAAACTCCACGGAGTAAGAGAAAAGAGACCCAACTACATATACGATATAAAATATCTTTAAAATTTGACTACAAAATTACTTTTGTGCTTAAGAAAAAATTATTATTGATGTCTTATATTATTGTACTTAAGTGTACCTGCAATTATATATGTTAAATGTAAGTAATGAAATACAAAATTAAACTTTGTATTTAGGTTTTGTTTAAAAGTTCCTAATAATACAATTTTAGAGAAACTATCAAAGCAAAATATTATTTACTACATGAATGTTTATATCTTTCTAAATAGAAATAATTCATATAACTTCGTATAGAATTTCTATATTATATTTAGGTAAAAATATTAAAAGAAAAATGAAGTTTTTTCATCTTCGATTCATGATAATAGATTTTAACTCTAGTAAAATATATTTAATATTATGGACACTTTAGAAAATTTGTTTATACTTCATAATCATGTTTGAATCAAAGTACTTTCATAATTTTAAGATCATCAAAAAATTTCCAAAAATTCTCTGTCACAAAAAATCATACATACTAAAATTGGTACATTTTTGCGATAATTTATGAACATCAATTTATAGTCATTTATTATCAGTCTGAATTCAGTATTCAACTACTCAAAATCATTGCATTTTTCAACAAAAAAACAGAACAATTATTTTATATAAAACAAAACATAACAGTTATTTGAAGCAAAAATGCCTCACAAACTTGTAACAACCCTTGAAGAAGTTGTTACAAGTATACATTTTATATTTCTCAGGAACCCAAAGTTAAACCTAAAAATTAACTTATAGTAAAGTGAGAGTTAAGCATTAAAACAGTTTATAGAAATACTATAAAAAAAATAAAATTTCATGTAATAAAACTTCTTGTTTCAAATTATTTGAATAAAAAATTATTGACAACTAAAAAATAAATTAAGATTTTTTAAATTAATTAAATAATATTACTCACATAATGGTTTGCAAAATAAAAATATAAGCGTGTAAGAAAAAGATCTCATAAATGAGAAAAAATATATGTGATACCTATACATAATATATACATAGTTAGAATTTAATGCATATACTTACATGTAAATGCCGGAAGAAAAAAAATAAAACTCTAGAATTGAATTAAATTATCTTTCAAATTTTATGGAAATTTAAAAAAATTGTTAGATTTTAAATAGTAATATTATAATTACTTATTTATTTATTTATATACAAAAAATCTATATTTATGTTAGCATGGAGACTATATAGGGTGTTCATAGAACGATTCTGACACTTAAAAATGATCGAAACGACCCTGGCAGAAAAATGATTGATTTAAAAAAAAAAATAGAACATTAGCTTCGTCTTAATTTGTACCACTCGAAAATTGCTTTTTTGGAATTTATACCCCCCCAAAATGTTAAAAAACAGCGAAAAAAACGATATTTCGGAAAACTCATACTCCTGGCAGAATAATGATAGATATCTTAAAAGAAAAAAATACCACTAGTTTCATTTTAATTTATACCATCAGAAAAATGCTTTTGTGGAATTTGTACCCTCTCTAAAAATAGAGAAAAAAAAGATTTTCGTAGGGTAGATTAGCAATTCAAATTAACGTATTACTGCGCATGAGCAGCAGAAAATCTATCTTCCAGTAGAAAAATATGCGATTTAAAAAAATATATATATGAATGCCTTCTTCTTAATTTGTACCGTCTAAAATATACATGTAAGAGTTGGTTATGCTGGAGCTCTTGGCGGGAACGTCGTTTGAATCCTGTCTGCTGCCAGCTCCTCGTGCTGGACCCAAGGTCCTCTATGCGCCTTGCGTCCAATGATTCTCGCCGTCGAGCGAAGATTGATGAAAGGTCGAGAAGTAGGGAAAGAATGCGCCGTATCTTGTGAAATCACTTTATTTACACCTTAGCTTACACTACTTAAGACACTAGATTTACAGCACTTGACGAGCGCGACATTTGTTGCGAACGGCCACAGCTGTGGGCACAGAAGAGCGCGGAGGCAAGGCAATAGCTCGAGGCACAATGCCTTGCCGGTGAGCGCACTGAAGGAGAAGACGAAGAACAGCTGTTCACGTCTAGGGCGCTGAGCGGTAACTGACTGTGATGCTCCCAGTCCGCTCGCGGAACGAGCGCTTGCTTGCGCGGATGGCGGCGAGACTGGGGAGTGCTGCCTTCTGGCGGCACAAGGCGTCCGGTCGGTGAGGACGCTACATACATAAAACTAATTTGTATCCTTGTAGAATTTGAATAATACAATGTTGTTTGTGCGATTGTAATACTTATAAATTTTACAGGAAAATCTTTTATTTCTTAAGAAAAAAATATATTTCTAGCTTTACCTTAAATTTTACCAACTGAAAATAGTTTTATTGTAATTTTTACACTCTAAAATTTAATTAGACATGTTAATATACAAAGTCCTAAGTTAATGTGTGTTCTTAAACTCCTACATCCAAAAACAGCTGATTACTTGGATGATAAAGTAGGAAGCTCTGCTAGGAAAAATATTGATTTCTTAAAACAAAATACACCACCAGCCTTGCCTTAATCAGTATTTGGAATTTGAACTCCTCGAAAATATTGAGAAAAAAATTAATTCGTAATCTAATTCGATGATTCTAATTTCGTGTCCTCCGCGTTGCGGAAAATCTCTTTTCTCGGCGGAAAAATCGTGAAATTTTAATTTATAAAATTATGAATGTCTTCTTCTTAATTTGTACCATCTACGAAATCCAAAATATATAATTTATACCCCTGTAAAATTTGAATTATATAGCGTTTTTCATGCTAAATGCTAAAACGCATGCGCAAAAAGCATGCGCGTTAACCAATCTTTTTAGGAAGAACATACAATAAAATTAGATTGTTGTTTTTATCGTACATATTATTAATTTTAAAATAGTAAGAGGAGTTCAATTAAAATGAGCAAGGGATCAGTTTTTTTGTCTTATTTCTTTGCAAAAATATTAAATATTGCTATATATATCGCAGTTTCAAAAAACCAAAAAATATACATAGTTTTTAATTTTTTTAGGAGAACTAAAAGGGTTCACTTAAAATAATGGTCATTTTAGAAGGGTTCAATTACAAATATTTCGAATGGTATTTTTTTTTCACTGTCCACTACACTTTGTTGGCTGGGGTAAGAAGGGTCATATTATTTCTTGCACGATCAGAAATGACAGCGATTAAACTCCACGGAGTAAGAGAAAAGAGACCCAACTACATATACGAGAACAAAGATCACCAGACTCACTCGTCGGAATAGCTGACACTAGCTAGCTTCAGACCCCTTTAGCGAGTACCATTCGTACTGCGTAGCAGGTTGATTTTATCTACCGTTCTCTGTCAACTGACATGTAACAACGTATATGAAATTATGCTTCTAAATGTGCTTAATTATGATTACGATATGATTTGAGTTGAAATAAATAATGAGCCAGCTTATCAAGAGACTCAAATCCGAAACATTATAATCATAAACTTAATCGCAAGCCCCTTCCGGCAACTTAAATATAACTTTCGACATCTATACAGGATAGGCGGCAAGATACGACATACGACAGGATAGGCGGATTAATGAATTACAAACAGATCGCGTGAGAATAGTAAACGAGGTATTTATTCGCAATAACACGGGTGTTATAATAAACAAGAAAAGAAATATGTATACATATGTGAAGCTGAGAGAGAGAGAGAGAGAGAGAGAGAGAGAGGAAGAAGTTAAATTAAGAGAGAGATAAGGTGCGCGACGGTACTTACAGATTGCTACCCCGTGAAAGTCGGTTCGCAGCAGGCGTTCAATTAACAAAGGAAAAGGCCTCGAAGAGGCAGGCGCCGGTGGCAGAAGGCCGTCACACACACCAAAAACACTCTCGCTCTCTTCCACTATCCGTCGACTCTCCGAGCCCTTCACTCCTGGATCTCGTTGTCAATCTCATCGCCGAAAGCCTGAGTGTCAAAAACAAAGAGATCGAATCGCTAGCCGGACACGTGCGTTCACGTCGAAACCTTCAAGCCGAATCTCTCGCACCGAGAAACCGAGTGCCCTCCTCGCAGTCCGCGATAATCGAACCCGTTTTCCTCTCTCTCTCTCTCTCTCCCTCTCTCACCTACCTTACTTTAACCGGCTGTAACTTACAAGGGGAGCCACCCCAACCCGACCTCACCGATTTAAATAATTTTGAGATATGTTGTAGTACGTGAAAAAAAATTAGATAAGTGTTTTTTTTATCGGCCCATAAGGGCTTTTAAGGGGTGAAATCCACCCTGAAAATCAACACCTAAAATCAGTTTTTTTAATATTTCTCAGCATCAAATGAATATTTTTCAGTAAACTCAACGTTAACAAATTTCTTCTAAAAGGGCACTTTTAAGGACATAATATTTATACCGAAGGATTGCAACTCCCTTTTTAATAGGGGTAAATACACTATTTTTGTACTGTTTTACGACATGTAATATAGTAAATCAGCTTGAGTGATTTAAAAATCGCACTGATAATGAGAAAATACCAAAATTAAATCGACGTGTTTCCGGGTTTAAAAAAAAATATGATTATAAACAAAGAGCCATAGAATTTTAGAGGAGCGGAAAAAACAAAAACTTAAAACTGGATACTGTACAACATAGATTCAAAAAAGTTTCATCTATAAGTCAACTTAAACGTTGGGCGAAAATAATTAATAAAAATGGAACTAACCGAGAAAAAATTGGGCAAATTTGCCAATACACGTTTGATAATTTAAAAGCTTCTATTGCAGCTGGTACGATAGTGCATGATCGAGATATACGGAAATGGGCATTGCAAGCTCAAAAAATTGTTGGCCATGAAGATATGAGATTTAAGGCTTCTCAAAATTGGTTACTAAAATGGAAAAAAGCTCATAGAATAGTATCTAAAAAAATAAATAAATTTATCACCAAAAAACATTAGAAAGTAAAGAAGAACTACAAACTAATGCTGATGCTTTTGTAGCTGATGTTAAATCATGTATACCAGAAATCGGCATTGCAAACTTTTATAATTCAGATCAGAGTGGTTTCCAATTAGAAATGCACTCGGGAAGAACATTAACAGTTGAAGGAGAAAAGCAGGTGCAATGTCTGGTAGAGTGGGTTTCATCGACAACGCACAGTTATACAATTCAGCCAACTATATCAGCAACCGGGAAACTTTTATCACCACTTTTTATAGTATTAAAAGAAAAAAGTGGTCATTTCGGTCCTATAGTGGAATCTTCATTATTTAGACCAGAAAATGTGCTAGTGGAACCATCGAAATCTGAAAAATTAACGACAAGTTAGAATATTTTTGTTTATTATAATGCAATGACATAAAAAAAATTTTTACATTTTTTTATTTTAGATCATTTTAAAATTTGGTTGAAAGAAGATTTTTACCCAAATGTTGGACCTCAATCTGTACTTTTACTCGACTCTTGGAGTGGACATTGCGATAAAGCTGTAAGGGAACCCTATAAAAAAAATCTAGTTGGAATTCCACAATGGATTTCCAGCTGGAAATGCGGCTGGATTCCCATGTAGATTTTCATGGATTCTATATGGATACTTGTAGATTTCCAGGATAGATTTCCTGATAGATATTATGGATAATCCAGGTAGATTTTCTAAAATTCCAGGTAGATTTTTTATGATATTCCAGGTGGATTTTTAAAGAAATCCAGATGCATATTTTCAAAATTCCATGTGGATTTCTAAAGAAATCCAGATGTACGTTTTTGAAATTCCAGATGGATTTTTTAAGAAATTCCAGGTGGATTTTTTAAGAAATCCCAGATGGATTTTTTACGTAATTCAGATGCAAATTTCTAAAATTCCAGATGGATATTCGTAAAATTCCAGGTGGATTCCTTAAGAAATCCAGATGCATATTCGTAAAATTCCAGGTTGATTTCTTAAGAAATCCAGATGCATATTCGTAGAATTCTAGGTGGATTACTTAAGAAATCCAGATGTATATTCGTAAAATTCCAGGTGGATTTCTTAAGAAATCCAGATGCATATTCGTAGAATTCCAGGTGAATTTCTTAAGAAATCCATATGCATATCCGTAGAATTCCAGGTGGATTTTTTAAAGAAATTCAGATGCACATTTTCCGAATTCTAGATGGAATTTGAAAAAATCCAGATGCATGTATATAAAATCCCAGGTGGAATTTTTGGAATATGCAGGTAGTTTTCATGAATAATTCTAAGTGGATTCCTTATAAATTCTAGATGAATTGTATATTTCGTTAAAATGAATTTGAGATGGGTACTTTTGGCAAATGCAGTATGTATAAATTAAGTATTATGTATAATTCATGTACAATTCGCATATAAAATACATTTCATTTTGTATAAAGTTGACAATAATAAATCCTTAAGGCTATTGCAATATAAAATCATTTCCAATACGTATTCGGCACACTTGAAATATAATTGTTACAACCTACATTCAAATAAACACATGCTTTATGAATGTCTTTAGTGTTTGTTATTTCAATATCAGAATTTATTTCTATAACTTGCTTTGTGCAACGCAATTCATCATTTATCAGATGACCATCATCGATTACTTTAACCTTCTTGTACGTAATATATTCTTTTCCGTTCTCCATATTCACGAGAAATTGTTGAATCTCTACGTAGTCTCCATTTTTCAAAGTTACAAATGAATTATCCGATCTATACAGTACCTTTTCACATGTCTTAAATAGACATCCGTCCTTGACAATTTTTTTATACGCTCTTACTTTATCTGTTGGAAGATCGAATTTTCTTATAACATCTTCATTAGTTTCCGACCTACCGAAATATCTGTATGTAAATTTCACACTTTTTTCTGTGACAATGTTGTCTAAACATCTGATGTAATCTATACACTGTGAATTTTCTTTCATTTCCACGTGTTTTTGTAATTGTCTTGTGCTTTCTTCATAAGACAAATAGCGACATACTTGGCTCAAAACACCAGTGGCTGCATAAATAGTTTTTTTTATTTTTTCATTACCTGCTTCAAATACGTAGCCGCTATGTGCATACAACGGGCCCCAGTCTGCAACACTCTGTGCTAAGTGCAGCAGTTGATGAATATTGTACGTCATCGCATCTGCTGTATACAACAATTCAACACCGGAAACGAACTTTTTCAAAAGGATGCCATCCTCTTCGTAATTCCGGTACAGTTATTTTAGTTTGCAGAAGAATATAATATGCTTCTACCAATAACGTCCAGTGATTGAAATATTGTTTAAATTGTGGTATTTCTTCAGATATTAAGATTAATATTGGCACACTATAAAAGAGAATCCAATTTGACCACTCAATTGCTTTCCAATACGCACGGTCATTAATGGAACGTGACAATCGTGTTAATTAAGTAGGTACTTTTATGTTTTTCATATATTGATCAACGGTAACTTTAATATTCTTTGGAAGCGACTAGGGCTCATTTGATGAACCAAACCAGTAGTTACAAAATTGTTTACCTATGCCTAGATCGATGCAGTGCATGGGGCATGGGACAAATCTATCAATTATATCGAAATTATTCAAAAGCAACAAAGGTGTCACGTTCTTTATACCCAAAATCGGAACAGTAGACTCTACTGAATTCTACATTATACGATATGTAGCTTCGGCCGTACGTCTTTCAGGATGTTCATCGAGTAAAGGATATTTTATAGAATAGCCAGTATTGTGACGAACTCTTACCCCTGGATGTAAGCACCAGTTACAACCATAATAACCGTTAAATTGAACAGTACCCTGCATCGGCGCACGTGCAACAGAATCAACGCAACAACACAATGCGTACAAATGTAATGTTCTCGATGTATTTTACAGTTGACATTGTATTCCATTTTTGGAAAGTTCGTTCATACGATCAACAAAAGCTTGCAAAAAATATGTCATGTTTGGCTTATTTCGCCCAAACCATAATGCACAAGTAATTGTTTTCTCAGACCGACTATCTTGCGGAATTTCATTGATGACAAATTGTATAGGCCATATTGAATATTTTGAACTTTTAAAAGTTGGGCTTCCATCACTATTGAAAGTAACAGTAAAATAAGATTCTTTACGATTTTCTGGTAATGAAGCAACAAACCGCTGATATCGTTGACCATCGTAAATATCACGAAAAGATACATTAGGTACTTTATTTCTTGGAGAAACAACATCAGCATAGTAATCCGCATTTGCTTCGATAATGTTTTGTATTTCGCTGACTACATCGATTATGATAAAATAATCTGTATATGAAGGATCTTTCAAGTTTACATATTCATCGCATTGAGCACAAAATATTATTCGCTGTCCCTTACCAAACATATCAAGGTAGGCTTTACATTCGGGGCATACTGCATGGTACTCTTTACCGCCTTCAGGATTAAATAACTTGTCAACTTGATAAGAATTTTCAGGAAAAATTTTCTGATTAAGAAACATGTTCTGCATTTTAAACATATCTACTATTGCTGCGTTTGGCATGTGATATTTTTTGGAAAACTTCATCATAGCTAAAAGCATTTCTAATTTACTAACCGCTATCTTTGCATCGAGACGTTCATTATATTCTTCATTTTTAATGATTTCTTCCAATTTTTGGAATCTATTCCTGAACTTGTCATTCTCATTATTTGATAGATTATTGAAATCTTCTTCCTCGTCGCTAGTTTCATTGGAATAGTCTTCATTATTTATTGCAATTGTGTCAAAACCCTATAAAAAATAAATAAACTAATGTTACTACCCTATGCAGACGATATTAGTATAAATAATGAACAAATAATAGCGATCTATTTATAATTATTAACTTAGGTAAATGATACTAACATATGTCCTACAACTCCTTTTGATTACCTGCCTTGTTCATGAATATCCACGTGGAAATCCATGTGGACATATATATTCGATTCACATGAATATCCAAGTAGAAATCCACGTAGAAATCTTAAGTAATTTTAACTTGCCCGAATGTGGCGTCAATAAGAATCCTTGAACGAATTATGCCAATAAATAATAATTCATTTTATTTTTACAAATTATTTTGGAGTGTAAATGTATATTTTAATTGTAAATATGTACTGCCTCAGAAATGATAACAAACAAAAAGCTAGCTTTTGTTCACTAAAAAATCCGATTAATTCAACATAAAAAGGCATTTTTCTTCACGCGGTACGTAACGTTTCTTTTGTATGCCCTCTCAGCAGGGAGTACAGGACCGCCTGTATTGTCTATAGACCATATTGAAAAAATCAAATTGGAAATCCAGGCTGGATTTCCACATAGATATCTAGTTGGATGGATTTCTAGGTGGAATCCAAGTAGATTTCTCAAAAAATTCCAGGTAGATTTGTGTCGTTTATTATAAATATATAAAAACGTTTCTCCTGTTAAATTATTGTTTAAAATATCTCCTACTTCAACGAATATCAATACTTAAAAAAAAAAAGAAAAAAAAATTTTCCCGTGGCGAAGTTTGAACTCACGACCTCATACGCTTTAGCCCAATAGTCTACCACCTGAGCTAGTTTATCATTGTGATTCATTCAGTAGTATATTTCATCCAGATAGCGTATTCTTTCATTACATACTAATCGTACAAATCATTTTTTTTATATTTTGCACAAAAAACACATGCACAAGATGAAATATTAAAAAATTTCATGAAAAGAGATTAAATATAAATGCAACAATAAGCTATGTACACGGAATATCATTCTGAAATCACAATGGTAAAGTAGCTCAGGTGGTAGACTGTCTAGTCCGGTTATATGGACTATTGACAGCGGGCATCTTTATAATAGCAATTTTTTTTGCGGATTTAGCTTACATAACATGTCAATATAATGGCAAAAAAGTCTTGGCTTCTCAGACGCACCGGAACATATTGCAATTTGCAATTTATTGAAAAATAAAAACTCTTTTAGTTTTTTGCTTATATTTTGGAAACTATTCATGCAATCCTAAAAATAACAGCGCCAATCGATTTTGCAGGAAATTCTACAAAAGGATAGGCTATTTGAAAAATTAAAATTTTTTTTTGCAGATTAAATTTTAATTAGATTTAGATTTTAATTTTTTGTCAATAAACTGTTTATAAACAAATGAAAAAGTTGTAATTTCGACCGCAAACCTTAAAAGACTGAATTAAAATTTGTAAAAAAAAACTCTGGAAGCTCAAAGGCAATGGCAAGATCTACTATTTCCCTCATTTTCATATTTTTATTGTCATTCGCGGTGGCGCTGTAGTGTGCAACGATTACCGAAAATCGTAAGACTCGCGCGAGGTTAACGAGCGGCTAAGCGAGAGGAGCCGCGTTCGGTTCGCGAGAGAGAGAGAGAGCGCGTAAGGGGCAATGACCGGGAGGGGAGGCTCCGACCGGCAGTATGACTGTGTTACTCAGTCTGTCAGCGTCGCGCTAACCTCCAACCTTCGTGAGTTTCTCGTTTGTTTCCTGTGACTTTGCGAACTTGAGTACGAGGGTGCAGTAGCAGCAGCAATTGCGGCAAAAGCAACAGCAGCAGTAGAAACAGCAACAACAGAGGTAGCAAGGACAGCAGCAACAACAACAGCAATAACAGCATTCGAGGCGGTGCAGCGACCAGCGTAGCGGCGTTCCAACGATTTGTCGTTCGGATACGGTTGGCCACCGTATCCTCGTCGTTCTTGCGGTAGATGCACCTTTTCCCCCTTTTTAATTGTTGTTAATTTGCGAGCGATCCCGCGCAGCGTGCGCGAGGAGTATTCATTTGTTGCGTGCGAGCAGGTAGTTCGCGGTAATCGCGGTTTTTTTCTCTCTCTCTCAATTTGCGTGTGTTGTCATTCACGCGTGCGTGCGTTAGACTCTCGGCAGATTCCCCGTGTCATTGATTTAATTGAATAAATCAATCATTATTTTCATTTAAACGAGTTTCCGTTATTGTGTTTTTTCCTTTGTCCGGAGGTCGCGTCAGTGTTTACGTTCGATTCGAATTCGCCGGTTGCGTAGCACGAACCGTGCGAATTCCGATAGACGCGAGTCGACTACTTAGGTTCCGGCGGCGGCCGCACGAGCGCTACTAGCAAGGGGCGACAGCGCCGCCAAGCGGTGAGTTGGGGGAACCCAACTCGGAACAGTGAAGAGACTCTGCGCAGGCGCACTCTGAGGCAAGGTAGGTTACTGTGCTTTGAGCACATAGATAACAAGGCTTCGTCTAGTTATAATAAGGGCAATTTTAGAGATTATCGACTGAACGACAGCCTGTTACAAGTGCAAAATGTAAAATCGCTTAGTTGCAAAATGCAATAATCACTTACGGTCAACTTTTTTTTATCGTGAAAAATGGCATTTTGTAAGATTTTTCGAGACCTACACGTTGAGAATGAAAATTTGTTCCCATCATACTTGACAGCCGAATTATGATTTTTTTTCTAACAGCGCATTACGGCCCGTCTATTGTATATTTTTTAACGTATCTTACGTTAATTTTAACGTTCTCGAACGTACCTTTCGAACGTTCAACTTACACGTAAATTTTTTTCGAAAAGTTTCAGGCATTATTTGTGCTTGAAAATATTTATTTCTTAACATGCGTTCGCGCAACTTATCGGGCGGACGGCCAACGGCTGCGTGAGTCGGGTAGTGGGGGAAGCCACGTGATGATGTAGCTGCTTCGCTGTGTCGTCCGATAATTTGCGCGAACGCATGTTAATAAATCAATATTTTCAAGCACAAATAATGCCTGAAACTTTTCGAAAAAAATTTACGTGTTAATTGAACATTCGATAAGAATTTCAACATAAGATACGTTAAAAAATATACAATAGAAGGGCGGTAATGCGCTGTTTGAAATAAAATCATAATTCGGCTGTCAAGTATGATAGGAACAAATTTTCATTTTCAACATGTAGGTCTCGAAAAATCCTAAAAAATGCCGTTTTTCGCGATGAAAAAAAGTTGACCGTAAGTGATTTTTGGCATTTTGCAACTAAGCGATTTTACATTTTGCATTACAGCGCCACCGCAAATGACAATAAAAATATGAAAATGAGAGAAATATCTTGCCATTGCTTTTGAGGTTCCATAGTTTTTTTTTTTTAATTCTAATTCAGTCTTTTAAAGTTCACGGTCGAAATTACCACTTTTTTATTTGTTTATAAGCAGATTATTGACTAACTAAAAACGCTATCGATACTGCGTTTACGGCATTTCGTTGAAGACAAATCTGCTTTCAATGCAGTATTGTCGAATAATAATTATCCTGAAACATATCAAAATGCTAAACTAATTTCACACTTTTCCATTTTTCCAATTGTTTATGCAAAAATGCCTAACCAATAAAGAAAATTTAAGATTTTTAATCAGCCTATCCTTTTGTAAAATTTCCCGCAGAATTGGCGTTTTTATTTGTAGGGTTTCATAAATAGTTTTCAAATTATAAGCAAAAAACTAAAAGAAATTTTTATTTGGCAATAAATTGCAAATTGCAATACGTTTCGGTGCGTCTGGGAAACCAAGACTTTTTTTGCCATTATATTGACACGTTAATAAATCTCAATCCGCAAAACATTACTATTACAAAGACTGTTCTCAAACCGTAAATTCTGCTCCGCATCTGACCGGACTAGTCGGGCTAAAGTGCAAGAGGTTGTAAGTTCAAACCCCGCTAAAGGAATTTCTTTTTTTTTTTTTTTTTTAACATTGATATTTTCCGGAGCAGGAGATATTTAAGACAATAATTCAACTGGAGAGAAGTTTTTGTACATTTATAATATAAGACTCAAGCCCACCTGGGTTTTTTGAGAAATCTATGTGAAATCCACATGAATCCACATAGATATCCATGCTAATATCCATGTGGAAATCAAGCCTGGATTTCTAGCTGGATTTTTTTAATAGGGGCAAAGTGCCTTACTCAAAACTTTGTTTTATATAAGAGGTAAGAATTAGAATATAAAAATACAATTTATCTTTTTAATTTACAGACTAACTAATAATAATAATGTAATGAATTGGAATCTTGAATATTACGCATACCATTCCAATTATAATTCTTTTTTTAAATAATTCGATTTCAAATCACATCTACCCCAACAAATAATTCAAATTTGGAATAACATATATTCATGCACTTTGACAAGTGTTCATTCAAATGTATATTTAATGAATAAAATACTTTTCTTATAATGGGTGGTAATAAATATATACTTGAACATTAACTCACAATATCCACAGCAATGCTTTCATTTTCATCAATCTCAAAGTCACCTAAAATTAAATGAAATAATAATGTTTACTAATAATTGTCGACAATCTTTGTATTGACTTGTGTTGAAAAACAATGTAAGCAGTACCATTATCTGGGTATCGTTGATCATTCTCATAACCACCTAATGAACGACTTGAAGGTATATCAAAGCAATCTGGACTCGACTCTTCCATCGAACGTGTTGCTAAAAATATAAATACAATTTTGTAAATATAAGCTTTTGTTTATATTGATGTATGAGAATTATATTTTTTTACCGTGTACATTTTCATCTTCTGTTTCATTGGAGTCTTCATTATGTGAAAACGTCTGACGTAATCTCCTGAAGATACTGTCAGTTCCACTTTCAGAATTAGAATTTAATAAATAATCACTTTCGGTTGTCAAAATTGAGTTAAATCTCTGCATATCAGATGCTATGCTTTCATTGTTGCTATTATTCATTTCATCTGTCATGCTTGCAATTGTAAATATGTGCCTACGAATGTTAAAATTATATTGATGCAGTTTTGTAATTTACCAAATATTTAATAACTTACAAGGGCAAGATTATAATTGAATGTGTGATCCAGAACTTCTATCGATTGATTTTTTTGTATTAAATATTCAGCATGATTTATTTATACATCAATAAAATGATGTATTATACAAATTCAATTATTTAATCATTTCGTAAGTTAGTTATTCAGTATTCACTCAAATAAATAACAATTTTACTACAGAAAAAAACTGCTGGGAAAGTTCGTAATAGATATATTTTCTGCTTCAGTGTCGGGTCGTTTTTGCAAGATTAACAAATATTGACAAGGATTAACAAATACTTTTTGAAATTCATAATAGCTGATAGTTAAAGAAATTGTTCTTTTAATGTTCATCATAAAAATGAGTAAATTTTTTTTGTCAATAATTATAATTATCCATAATTGCCTTAATTAATTATTACGACAGATGATTTGAAGTTTACCGGTAGAATGACGCATGGCATACACTGACATACACACATTCATTGTGGGTGAGCATGTATGTGAATGTGACCGGTATATTTCGATGTAACCACGCCAACCTCGTTTATCTTCAACTAGACAAAAGAAATCAGTCATTGTCTTTTTCAAATTTTCGGCCATTATCGCCTGGCATTATGACATTTTACGCTAAAATCAAATACATAGAAGATAGAACCCAACAAATAATTCCGGTAACAGATATTTTGGAATTCAAAGATAATCCAGATGAAGCCAGTAGCATTTTTGATAAAAATAATGTATATACAGTAATGTGGGCAGATGATAAAGGCGGAGATTCACTTCCACTGCCCATTCAAATATCTTCCATAAAATGTGAGTATGAATATGTAAATATTTTAAAAAATTTATGTAAAAAATCTGTTACCAGTATTTTTCAAATTGAATTTTTGAATTCATAATTATATGTATTTCTTATTTGCAGGGCTCAAAAATAATGAGGAATTAGAGCAATTCACTAAAAAAAGAGGAGTTTTCACAGTTCTTCACGATTCTGCGATTGAAAGTTATTTCAATTCTTAAAGTGACGATGAAAATGAAGAGCGAGCAGAAAAAAACAATGACAAGAAAAATGCTCCCAATGTACCTATTAAAAAATGTACAAAGAAAGACAGAACTACTAATACAAATGTAAGTCATAAGTCATTTATTGCTATTAAATATATTTATACATATATATATATATATGTTGATAGAACTTAGCTGATAAATGCTTCCATGAACTGGCATAGTTTCTAAAAAGTCAAATTTGCCGTTTTTTAATTAGTTTTATTATTCAGAATATCAATAACTCTATTAGACTGTTTTAAATGTTTGACAATCTCCAATGCGGTTTCTTTATTATTGTTTGAAACATTTAAGTTGTCTCCTTTATATACCAAAAACTTCACTACTTTATGATGAATGGTCTTTTTGGCAACTGTTTTGTAGTCATTTTAAGATACTCTGATTTTATGTGTTTTGTTTTATTTTGCTTTCGAATAGTATCCCGATAAAGAATTGCTATTTGTTGAAAGCTTAGGTTTTCTTTTGTGAAATTTCATCAGGAATTCAATTGAACAGTCACGATTAAAAAAAAATTATGTCGTATACTGTCAAATCCTTGATTATTTATCATTTCTGGGGATACGATAGACATGCTACATATATTTACAGAAATTTTTATGCATACTTTGATGAAAAAGGAACAACTTTTTCCTCCATGTTCCTATGAGCTAACGTATATGTAAAAGAAACTCTAAAAATTGAGATTTTGTCAAAATCTGAAAAAATCCAAAATGTTCTAGG
The DNA here is from genome assembly GCF_024137745.1 of Phymastichus coffea. NCBI lineage: Eukaryota > Metazoa > Arthropoda > Insecta > Hymenoptera > Eulophidae > Phymastichus > Phymastichus coffea. The sequence continues at coordinate 3,861,115 of NW_026706823.1, forward strand.
GAGGATGAGAAATATTTTCATTCCAAACAAAAAATGATGTTATAATTGATATGCATGAAAATATCCATAATGCCCTGTTTTTCCTGATTAAAGATTCTGATGGATTTCGACATGGATATCCACTTGGCTTTGTGGTATCAAATCAATGTGGAAATCCATGTGTACTCGATGTGGATTTCAATGTGGAACTACTAAAATTGCACTATTAGAAATTATTTAAGTTTATTAAGGGGACCAGAGGGTGTTAAAGCTAAAATTCAGAAAATCAGTATTGAATATTGAAATCTTTGAAATTTTATAATAAAAGGCTAATTTGTGAGAGTTATTTGACCAGAAGTCACCGCAGACTTGAAGCAAAACTTTTTGGGTTTGAATGGATCTGGTGAAGGGCTTTTACTCTTCTTTTGTCTTATTACAGCCTAAGTAGAAGACATTTCTGATAAAAAATTTCTTACCTCTGAACAAATTGAATTTTATAATTATTTCTAAATTTTATCAATTTTTTAAATAGTGATAAGTAAACTAAAAGCTTCTACTTCCATTTTTTTGAAATCTGGTCCACTCATTCTATTCCAGAAATGTTGTGCAATATTTGGCTAAAATCCCAAACCGATACCTACAAAACTCTGCTCTGGATCATGTGGTTACAATGTTAATTTTCTGAAAAATGAACAACGGATTACATTGAGATTAAAGTTTTGTAACACAAATATTCATTTTACTTTTCTAAAACAAATTTATATCAATACATACCTCTTTTATTGTTAGTAAACTTTCAAAATCATGCTTTTAGAAATCTGATCGCGATATTCAGAAGGAACTTCTTGCAAAAAAACTGAAAAATTGATGGCAGCAAATACATTGTCGCTCGTCAACGAACAACCTTGTGATTCAAGTGAAAGCAGTCAGATATGTAACAAAATATCGACAATGACCGTTACCAAACAGATGGACAACAAGCTTAAAGCTGAAACAAGCATGCAAAAAAAATTGATGACATTAGACCATGAAAATTTCATTCTACGACACAAAAACAGAAAATTAGAAAATTATAATGAACTTTTACAACAAAGATTAGAGACATACAAAATCCTTAATGAACGTTTGCAAATTCGATTGTTAATTTTCGAGAAAAATAGTGACGAATTCACTGATGAAGTTGAAAAAGGCAATGACGATGATGTGGAGGTGAGTAAACTTAATTTGCTGTATTAATATGTTTTGTAACGGGGTGAAAATTTACGGGAAAGAGCCGCGAGCGACTACGAGTGTATGCTCGTTGGGCAGGACCCTCTCATACAATGTCACGAGTAAACGAAGGGGGAGGGAAATAGTTCTCCTTGCCGCGGTTCCTCGTTGACTGCTGCTTTGTGCTACCCTCGTTAATGCGATGCTCGTGGAATTGCCGAGGATCTGCTGTTTACAACGCAAAGTTGAAATAGGCTCGCGAAAAGTATCGAGCGCGGGTGATGATCGTGAATAATTAGCGCTTGCAGCACCGCACTTCCTATGTGGCATGTGAGGGTTTAATTTGGCGAGGAATTCGGATCTGGATCTGGGCTTTAAAATGTTGCCCCTCGCAAGATTTATACACGGGTAGACTTTAGTAGAAAAAACTGCATGAATCAATTGGCAAATATCGCATCACAGCGAGCTAAGCAGAATATCCATAGCATTATACGGAATACGCATAAGCTAGTACGCCTTTTGCATTACTAGGGCCTATGCGGTAAGCGCTCATGCTGATGCAAATTCTGGGCTAAGCCGAGCGGTTTAGTGGAATGGGGATGGGATAGTAGAAGGGGCCGAATGAGCAGACTGAATAATTTTTTTGACGCGTCAAACTCTCACACGCACGAACGATATTCAGATGATTATTATACCTAAATAGTTATGATTGATAAAATATTTTATAAATAATGAATTGTTATAAAAAATTTCTCAAATATCAAAGACGTAACTCATATATAGACGTAACTCATATCATATATACACACTATATATAACACAGACGCGCACGGCTTGAGTTCACGCTACGCGCATGCGCTCGGATTCTTAAATTTATGTGTGACTATAAATGCAAGAGTTAGCCCAGAATCTGCATTAGAGCCAAATCAGTTAACGCAAACCATAGGGTACTGCGACTATTGCATGAGTGGTACGACTTTTGTATAGAACGCTGTCCAAAATATGTACGGGGAAGTCTTATGCAGTTTTTCCTACTAAAGTCTACCCATGTAGTCAGGCACCGAAGCAGTTTTATTGTCGGTTATGTTTTATTGTCCGTTACAAATGTGGATGGTCTCTTGTTAACATGCACCGACATTATGCTAATTTTAATTCAGCATACACCGACGCTTATCGCACCTCACACCAACTTGACTCACCGGACAATTTAACGCAAACACTTGCCGTCGCGGTATGTAAGGACTTACCGTCGCTTACATACCATGCACACCGCTTTTACAAAGAAAATTTCTGCGAATGTTAAAGCAACGGAAAAAAAAATTCGAATTGACGGTCCCATATCCGGGACGTGCCCTCAATGTGCGGAATCCTAGAAAGGTTGTTAGGATTTTGGGATTAATTGGTTCAGATCGCTAGAATAAAACACACCCGTTACTATTCGAACTCGAGACTTACTTAATGAATGTGTTTTTCTTAACTCGACTAAAAATAGTTTATTCATATTCACATGGAAATCCATGTCAAATCCACGTGGATTTTCACGTGGATTTGCATGTTCTTTATTTTTCCGAGGTTAAAACTGTCCATGGATATACAGTTGGATTTCCACGTTTGTACACCAAAATCTATGTGGGTTTCCATGTGGATATCACGATTATTTCTTAGACGCATTACGTACTCTTACACGCCATCCCTTCAAGTTGTTGATTTAGCGATTTTATGGCAAATGATTGTGCTTAGTATCAAGAAGGATTCTTGTATAATATTCATGTTTTTTAAATCTATTTAGAATGGTCAATGCTTTGGTTACTGATTCTTTTAAGTAATAATATTTACGTAATATTTTTGAACGTGGTTGACGGGGATTTGTTGGTCTTGTTTAGAGCTAGAATTTGAGTCTACCCACGTTCATTTAGAGGTAGTAGGACGAGAAATATGTCATAGAGCTATTGTTAAAAAGAGGATTTTTGGCAATATTAAGAAAATCAAAAACGAGACTAGGCACCCTGGCGTACTTTTCAGGTATCACTTTTCAGTACTAGAGGAGTACTAGAAAAAATTTTCTAGGTAAAAAGAGCAAACCGTTTTTTTCATAAACTTGGAAAATTTTGATTTTCAAAAAAATCGCCATATTAGAAGAGCCATATTTCTGGTTCTAATCAACTAAATGCGACGTGCGAGTAAGCAAATAAAACCCCTTAAAAAACCTGGTATTGGTTCCTCCAAATAATCTAATTTCATCTATGTATTTATGTAACTTATCAGAAAGTTCTATATTATTTTTCATAATAAAATTATCATTATAACCTATAGAAAACGAACATAAACATATTCATTGTTTTTTTTAAGAATCAAATGCAACTCATGTTTCGGACTTCTACACCCACGAATTCAGTTGACAGAAGAATCGTTGATGATGACGACCAAGTATCAAATGAACTTTCACCTTTGCATTCTCCTACGAAGTCTTTTTCTCCTGAACTTTTCCATGACAACGATCAGATCTATAGTTTAGAAAACAATAGTAGACAAGAATCAAATACGAAGAGTAAGCGAATACGTAATATACTTAGTCATGTATACAAGTCGGGATACTTTGGTGTCTGAATTTTTTTTGTTTAGAAAGTTGTTGCAACAACATGAACGGTTTTTACTTAATTTAAAATGACTCTCCTTAACCCCGGAGCTCTGTAAAATATTTGTAAGTGACGGAATCCTACCGTAAGATATTTGTGGTTGAAGAGACGGAGGTTATATGGTCGCAGGTTGCCGGATTTTCGGGTTTAAACAAATTTGAGGGTAAGGATTTGGGATTGTTGAATCGCTGTTTGAAGACTCGAGGTCTAAAAATTTGGGCTTCAAGGGTCGGCGGATATAAGTCACGTAAGTCACATGTCCCAGGAGTTAAAATAACAGGGTTAAGGGGTTGAGATGTTTAGCATTTAAGGAACAGGAGTTGTATGGCCGCAGATCAAAATAATCGGTTGTGAGAAAAATTAGGGTATGTGAGTTTGGTTATATGGTCGCAGGTTATTGGGTTCGGGGGTTCAGAAAATTGAGGTGTGAGGATTTGGGTTTGTGTTGTCGCTGATTACAGGGCACAGGGGTTTTTATTTTGTTTTCTTTTGTTTTTTTTAGTGGGAAAAAACAGGTAAATCTTTTGTTAAGACCATAGAAGCCTCCTATGCATCCGAGTGGGATGTGCGATGTGCATGACAACCGGAGGCACGTCTGTAGATTGTATGTCAGGTTAGCACAAGCCCAAGCTATCGAGTGACTAAACCTTTCCTCCCCCGATCTAGGCTTCGCAAGCGAATGCCTCGATCAAGGTCAGGACCCACTTTCGCCTACCTCGCACCGTGGAACTACGTTAGCATTACATTACCGTTGCGAGATCTAAACTCGTCAAGTTCGTATATCGTCACCTCTGTCTCCCAATTGTCCATAATTTACTAAATCTTATCTCCGAACTCTGCCTACGTTTGCTCCTATTCTTAGTTACGCCGCGGTTCTAGACAATCTTCTGCCTTTTTTCGTTTGGGGATACCTTCTCCGAAGCTCCTACCCATCCACGCCCTCAGGTCGGGAATTACTCGTCTCGTCTAGGCTCCCTTACCATCCGCCGCCCAGCGCTCCTGCCACGCGACAAAAGTCCTGCCCTTTCTTGTCTAATAACCTCCAACCTATTCTCGTTTCTACATCTTTCGTATATCGTTTCACGCTCCCTAGCTAGGATATCCACGGGGATCACGCCCGCGACCACCAGAATAGCCTCCTTCGAGACCGTTCGGTAAACACTTGCTACCCGCAGGGCTCCTTGTCTTTGAACGTCCATTAATCTATTTCTATATTTCTTCACCTCCATTGCATCGGCCCAAATCTCTGCCCCATATAACAGAATGGATTTGGTAGTCGCCATCAGGAGTCTACCTTGTTCCCTGTCTCGGCCCGAACGTGTTCGCCATAAGCCTACTAAGATCGGTCACCTTGATCGCGGCCTTGTCCGTTTCCCCCTATATTATAGTCAACTTGGTGTCACACATGACTCCAAGCTGTTTTATTTCCTCTTTCGTCTGTATCTGAACTCCTGCTACCTTAATTGAAATTATGGTCTCTATCATCCGCGTTGTTAAAATTATCACCTCTGTCTTTTGTAACGCTAGTTCTAACCGTGCTCTCCCATCCAGTCCCCTATGATCACCATAAAGGTGTCCAGTGTCTGATGTGCTAAGCTTACATAATCTGCTATTATCACAATAGCCACGTTATCTGCATACGCTATTAGCGAAACTCCACCCGACAACAACAGTCATGGCAGACTGTTGTAAATTAGATTCCAGAGAAGCGGACCCAGATAGAACCCTGTGCCACTCCTGCTGTGATATCTTTTATGACCCGACCCTCAACCGTCTCGTACATGACCTTTCTGTATCTCGAATAATCTCTCAGCACCCTCACCAAGTAGTCGGGCACTTCGTGAGCCTGCAGATCTCTCAGAATGTCCGTCCACTTGACCGAGTTGAAGGCGTTCTTTATGTCCAATTTTGCAGTCAGTACGAATGTTCTATCTCCGCTCCGTTTTCGCCGCCTCGTCTCACGTACTGTGCTCGCGATTTCTCGTAATGCACCTATTGTGGAGTGACCCTTGCGAAATCCGTGCTAATTTTTGCATAGACCGCCCCCTCGTCAATTGCTGCCGTAAGTCTCGCCCTCAATAATAACTCATACAGTTTCCATGCCATGTCTAAACAACTGAAAGGTCGGTTCGCCGATGGCTCGTCTGGGTCACCCTTTCCCTTGTACGAGTACTAGTCGTGTCATTTTCCATCTCTTCTCAAACATTCCTCCCTTTAGACTACCGCTGTACACGAATATACGACTAATCATAGAGAGTTGTCGGTGTGGCAACACTGCATGTCCAATACAAGCTCATACGGGTGAACACGACTAGCCGACTATATGCTGAATATGCCGAGCACGTGTGGGGCGTTGCCAAACTTACGACTAGTACTATGCGAGTCAAACGCAGGATGGACAAATCTCTCAATTGTCTAGCTCCTTACCAAGGAAACTCCCTTAAAATAAATCTCGATATTGAACAATACAACATAGAATTGCTAGAAATAGAACGTGAATGTCGGAAATAGTTATGAAACCGATGGAAACACGATCCGTCTTGCAAAAGAAACTACCTTTATGGCTCATCGTCCGGGTTTGATACAAAAATTATAACATTGAAGAACCGAGCTATCCTATAGTATTCAGATTTGTATACATGACCGTAGTAGTGATAACGTTACATTTGTGCGATACAAAATTAACATGAAAAATTTGTTTTTTCTATATTTTGAAAAAATCTGATTTAGGAAAATTGTCTTTTGATGGGGAACACTCTGACTCATCAGAACCAAATTATAAAGTACAAATTATTGAGAATGAATCCACCAAAGACTCAGGCTGGGAAACTCCTGGTACCTCTGGTGTTGATGCAGCATCAACGTCTTCCAACCATGTGACAGCTCATTTGTCTATGAAAGACGCATCTATCTTGACTAAGAATCTATTTAAAACTAGCTCAAAATCAAAAACAGCCAAAGTTGCAAAACATACAGATTCTCAGAATAGTCAAGATACTGACAATATTAGTAGTTCAGACATGGTAGCTTCCCATTTTTTGAATTTTGGACACCGGGAAACAACAACAGACTGTGATGGCAATTCCGTGAGTTGATTATTTTATTGTATCATTCATTGTTCTATATTTATTATAAGGGATGCCATAACAAAATTTACACCTCAGTAGTTTTCGTTATACGCAAATAACTTATAGTTTACGATAAATATCGCAGTCATCCGCACTTCTTAAAATCATGCCAAACCGCGGATAACCATTATTTTTGTTAAAAACTGAATAATAAACGTGTATAACGAACACTACGATAGCGTGTTGACGAGGTGTTTCTACGCTGCATGATTTTGTAATTGTCAACGTTCATTCAATACTCATTTTCTTTTATAAATTATTAAGGTCATCCACCCTGAAGAACAATCTAAAGAATACTAAAAAATTGTAACATTCTATGAAAAGTCAACATTATTCGGGCATAATATGGTTTTTATGAATTTATAGGTTAGATTGCGTTATAGCATATCCTCTTAACTATAGAACAGATCTGTATAATTTCGTTTTTGACCAACTGAAGGTCATTTGTAAAATAATTTTTTACGTAAAATTGATATCCGAAGTTACAATCTATTTACGATGTTAGGTTTTTTTATATATCCTAACCTAAAGGTGAAAAAGTTTTTTTTACTGAAAACAACGATAACCATGTAAAAGATCAATTCCATTTATAAGATTTGAGATATACAGTATCGAAACAGATAACTTCCCGGACAGACACATTACACGATAAAATACTTGATTTCAATCAACGTTTATCTTACTTTTTTCAGATTACATACATATGGTTGAACAAAGATACAAAAATACTGTACGATGACTGGAAAAACATATTGAAAGCAGCAGATACAAGAAAATTCATAAAATATGTTTTAAGGACACTATATAAAGATGAGAACGGTAAATATGTGAAAAACATCAGTAGCAGGTGTGTTTCAACTGAAAGAGCATCATACTCACCGGGTGGCGTTAATAAAAGAAGGCCGTTAAATTGGATTGAACATACCACTATTGAAAGTATGTATTTTTATAATCAAAGAAGATAATTTTCATTATATTTTACACGTTTAATTTCAGAGTGCTTGAAGTATTACTGCAAGAAAAAAGATATGATGAAATCAGTTATAGATTCATATGTAAGTAAAAAGAATAGTATTTTAACCGAGGAAATCAATGCTTGTTTGAAATCGCAGAAGTTATTATTGGGAAAGAAAGATTGAATATTTATGCACGAAGAATAACTTTCAATGATTATTATTTTATTTATTGCTTAATTTATTAGATTTGATGTTCCAATTAACATTAATTACACATGCCGACAAATTTTCCACCCAGAAACGGGAACTTAAGAGCCCGAAAGATTTTGGTGCGCTGAATCAGAATTAGCCCTCAAAATTAACCCTATACGTCAGGTTTTCGAGAAAATCTAACCTAAAAGTGTCATCAACACTATTTTCTGCTATATTCAGGGTTATGTGGCATCACGTATAATTATTTTGTCAAAAACGCGTAAAACTATGGAGGAGCACCTTTAACCTTCATAATACATCTTTCAGATTTGAGATAGAATATCAAGAAAACCTGACGTATGGGGTTAATTCTGAGGGCGGATTCGGATTCAGCGCACCAAAATCCTTTGGGCTTATAAGTTCCCGTTCGTGGGTGAAGATTTGTCTTAAATTTTGTCGGTTTGTGTTATCATTCACTGTATTTATTACTTTTTTAATGCCTATATACAAAAATGACAAGAAATGGTTCATTTTCTAACTAGAGTTTACCTTTGATTTGATACCACATTTTATTTCATATTGCGTTAGCCTTCAGATTATTGTCAACTTGGTACGAAATAAAATCTATTTTTAGATGCAGATTGTACGTGAGTTATTCATAATACATAATATCATCCATATTACATTTACTAAAAGTAACTATCTGGAATCCGTTATGACGAAATATAATTCATCTAGAATTTATAAGGAATCCACTTAGAATTATTCATGAAAACTACCTGCATAATCCAAAAATTCCACCTGGGATTTTATATACTTGCATCTGGATTTTTTCAAATTCCATCTGGAATTAGGAAAATGTGCATCTGAATTTCTTTAAAAAATTCACCTGGAATTCTACGGATATGTATCTGGATCTCATAAGAAATCCACCTGGAATTCTACGGACATGCATCTGGATTTCTTAAGAAATCCACCTGGAATTTTATGAATATCCATCTGGAATTTTAGAAATTTGCATCTGGATTACGTAAAAAATCCATCTGGGATTTCTTAAAAAATCCACCTGGAATTTCATAAAAAATCCATCTGGAATTTCAAAAACGTACATATGGATTTCTTTCGAAATCCACATGGAATTTTGAAAATATGCATCTGGATTTCTTTTAAAATCCACCTGGAATATCATAAAAAATCCACCTGAGATTTTAGAAAATCTACCTGGATAATCCATAATATCCATCAGGAAATCTATCCTGGAAATCTACAAGTATCCATATAGAATCCATAAAAATCTACATGGGAATCCAGCCGGATTTCCAGCTGGAAATCCATTGTAGAATTCCAACTGGATTTTTTTGATAGGGAACCGATGCCGACAAACAAAATTGTTAATATAAAAAAAATTCCCACAAGAACGACAGGCAACATCCACCCACTTGATGTTTATGGATTTCGTACCTGGAAAAACTTCGTTCGACGTTTATCAGATCAAGTAATTTTGATGGACTATGAAATAAATCTAAGAAATAACATTTATGAAATAACATCATAAAAATGCAGTCTCTTGTCCATAACCAGCTTTCTTCACCAAGGCATACAAATATTTTTAAATACGCTTGGTATACTTAAAAGCGGCTACATTGCTGAAAAACCAGCTAAAACAGATAACCCTGTTGATTTTAGTTTTGGAGATTCGTGCAATATACATTGCGAAGTAGAAGCATATAAAAATGTTTCTATAATACGGTGTGGTTGGTGGAAAAGATCATTATGTTTCAAACACTTTTTCGATGATTATCATTTCTGTAAGGAATTTGTTGAATGATACATTTTAATTTACCAATAAATAAAAAAAAGAAAAAGATGAAAATTATTATGAAAAATCAAAATATATGTAGTATCGCGTACGATGGCTCTTACGTAAATATATTTATGTATCTACATACGAATATAAATATTTATGTATAAATCTATAAATGATAATTAGACCTCGTGTTATTCTCGTGTTTATTTTTAAGAGATATTTCTCGCTATTTTGGTACTATTAAAATAAAATGTATTAAACATATTTTTATTTATCATAAATTATGTTTGAGCTACAGATATATTTTATCAAAAAAAATGGGATACCTCACGTGCGGTGTAGAAATCAATTATTTTAAGAACAAGCAACTGATAAACTCAATTCTCCCAAAGTTAGGTCTATTGGCCTACATTTGGTTGGGTAAGGGTGGTTTATGGGGGTTTGTTGGGTTAGAGGCAGGTTGGTTAGTTGAGGTAGCTCGCTCAGGCGTAGGATTAAATTATTTCAGGAAATCACAAACGACTTAACTCGTGTTTCCCAGGGTTAGGAGGTTTAGCCTGCTTGTGTTTCAGTAAGGGTGGTTTATGAGGGTGGGGGTTAGATAGGTTCGGGGTAGGTGGATAAGAGGTATGTTATACAGCTGGGATAACTCGCTTATTATATAAAATTCAATTATTTCAAGAAATAACAAACGACTAAAGTTTCTTTTCACAGGATTAGGTGGATTAGTCTGCATGTGGTTTGGTAAGGGTGGTTTATGGGGGTTAGGTGGGTTAGAGGCAGGTTGGTTAGTTGAGGTAGCTCGCTCATGCATAGGATTAAATTATTTCAAGAAATAACAAACGACTAAACTTGTTTATCCCAGGATTAGGTGGATTAACCTGCTGATAGCTTGACGAGGATGGTTTCTAGGAGGTTAAACATATATTTTTTTAAATCCGGAAATACGTCGATTTAATTTTGGTACTTTCTCATTATCAGTGCGATTTCTAAATCACTCGAGCTGATTTATTATATTAAATGTCGTAAAACAGTACAAAAAATAGTGTACTTAGCCCTTTTAAAAAGGGGGTTGCAACACTTCGGTATAAATGAGTAGTATAGCAATATATGTTCCAGCACACCTGCGGGGGGGGTCCGTAACCCTTTGGCACCCCCCCCCCTGACCTAACCCTTTCATGTTAATAATAATTATTATTATTGTTAACAATTATTATTAACAATATTAGTGGGGGGGGTCCCTGGTATAACCCTTTGATTCCCTGGCCTAACCCTTCCATATTAATTGATATTAATGTTAATAATTGTTTATAATTTTTGAGGATGGTTTCTAGGGCTCCTAGTCCCTAGGGATCCTATACCTAGTGCTTTCAGTCTAATTAAATTTAAATGTATTTTTTTTAAAAGATATAAATATAAATTATTGACAATTTACTTGCTACATTGAAAATGAAACGAGTAGAAAATAGCTACGATTTTTGAAAAAAATGAAGAGACAGACCGGAGAATCGAACCAGACTCTGGGTTGGCAGGCTAGCGCTCTACCACTAGAGCCAATGCCACATATACCTTAGAGGATGCATATTGTGTATATTAGCTACACACGCATACATTTGGTATAGGGCCTGGGCATGCGGGGGGGGGCATGCTGTCTATAGTTCTAACTGGAGGACGCGTGCTCTCTCTCTCTCTCTCTCTCTCTCTTACGCTCTGACTCATGGTGGACCACAGTGCGTGGAGGAGGAGGGGAACGCATGCTGTCTATAGTTCTAGCCTGATGGGGATGCGCTACTATAGTAGTAGTAAACGTGCGCGCTCTCTCTCTCTCTCTCTCTCTCTCTCTCTCCTACGCTCTAGCTAAGCGTGGACCATGGTGCGCGGAGGGGAGCGTATGCTGTCTATAGTCAATGCGTGCACTCTCTACGAAAGGAACTATTTTCGTGAGAATGCTAAAGACTACGAGTGTAGTCGCTCGACTGATACCGCCTTGAGATGTTCCTCCTAAACATCTCTACTACCTTATTTCCATCCGTTCGCTCTTTCTTGCAATCGTTATGATTATTTTATTATTTAAATAAGTACACATTTTATTATTTATTTAATATTTATTATTTTTAGTTATACATTGAGTAGAGTACACTCTGTCTATAACCTTTATGTTCAGTGTCTGACATAGCAATTTTTAAATATTCAGTTGAATTTTTATATGAATTATAGTCATCTGTAAATCTTTCGACTGTATCGATCCCTTTTGATTTTGCTTGTTTTTGTTTTTCCATCATCCAATCGTGTATCTTTTGTGTACTTACCACAGCACATACTATATTCTCGCGATTTTGACTATGATATATGCATGATGGTTTAAATTTAAGACTTAAATCTTCCAATCGCGGACATCTCATTTCAGTTTCGATATTTAAAATATTTCTGTAATTAAAAAAAAAATTAATTAAATTCGAATTTAGAATTTTGTACTATTGTATATTATTTGAACCTATTTTTCAGAAATAATTTTTTGTAGCCATTGCTTCTTTTGTAATCCTTTCACATAAATATTTCTACAATTATGTTAATGACTACGAATAATACAATTTAAAAAATTATATGGTAAAATACCATTTCTTCATAATATACCTATAAAATTAATTATATTAAATATTTCAAATAAAATCAATGTTAATTAACGATAATAAAAAATAAATATCATGATAATGTAATTTCAATCAATTATTAACACTTTAATATTCAATAGGCAGTTTGAGCCAATGATATGGAGGTTTAAAAAGTAGTACTGTAGGTGAAGTATTAGAACATACTGGTAAATAGGCAAAAATATTATTAGGAATCTGAAAGCCTTGAATATCTAAAATATAGTCCATCGTAGAGTATAAATCCATATAGAGTATAAATAGCATCACAATTTATCATAAAGAAAAATCAAGAAGAAGATATTCAAATCAAGTATTTCAATACAGAAAATGTTTGCATTTATAAGACTACTGATCTTGATAGATGGTTTCAAAATAACGTTAAAGATATTATACTTAAACAAATTGAAGAATTTCAGGAAAGAGACTCAGGCTGGTCGTTAAAAACTAATCTTGGTCTAACTATTAATATAAATAAGTATAATCCATTTAAACCATGCTCATATATACCATTACCGTCAAGCATAGATAATAAAATAGCCTGTGTTAATGTTAAAAATGAAAACAATGAATGTTTCAAATGGGCTATACTTTCATGCCATCATCTAGTTGAATAAAAAGTATACCTAAATTTGAAAAGTTGAATAATATAAGGGTAAATTTATATATACTTAAAAAATATGGATCGAAAGATGAAGTCTCACCGTGCTATATAACTAAATTAAAACAAAATAAACATGTGAACTTACTCTTAATACAAAACGAATATATTCATGAAAATGATACTAATAGACCACGAATTGATATAGATGATGACAAATTCAAATTAGAAACTCACTACGTATGGATTAAAACTTTATCTGCTCTCCTTCGTAGACAAGTTACTCAACATACTGAAAAAATTTATCTTTGCGAACGTTGCCTTCATTATTTAACTAACAAGGAAAATTTGAAATCTCATGAAGTTGACTGTTCCAAAATAAATAAGTGTCGGATTCATTTACCTGACGATGCTACTTTAGAATTTAAAAATTTAAAGCATAAAGAGGAAGTTCCATTTATTATATACGCTGATTTTGAATGTCTGTTAAAACCTGTAGAAGATCCGAATAGAAATCTCAATATTAAGAGACATAGTTTCCAAGAACATGAAGCCTATAGCATTGGATTATATGTAAAATGCCGTTATGATGATAGTAAGTCGATATATAAGTCATATAGAAAAAATGAAATGAAGACGAATCACCAGCATTATGATTTATAAAGCAATTGAAGTCCCTAGTGATTGAGTTAGAAAAGATATATAATAATGGAATAAAAATGGATTTATCATTTATTAATGAACAGGGATTCAAAACGGCAAGAAGATGTCATATTTGCAACCAATATTTTCAAGATAACCAAAAACGAGTTCGTGATCATTGTCATTTAACAGGAAAATTTAGAGGTGCAGCTCACAATCATTGCAATTTGAATTATAAAAATGCTGCTTTCATACCAGTCGTATTTCATAACTTTACAGGCTATTACTCACATTTTATTATAACAGAAATTGCTACTAACTCAGAATTTGAAGGAAAGATCTCTGTTCTCGCTGAAAACAAGGAGCGATACATATCCTTCACAAAAGAAGTTGCAAACAGTCGAATTAGCTTTCGTTTCATTGATTCCTTTCGATTTATGCCTACATCTCTAGATAAATTAGCATATTATTTACCTCAGCTAGATATCGTACAGAGAGAATTTCAGAAAGATAATTACATTTTATAACAGATTAATTTACTCAAAAGAAAAGGAGTTTTCCCATATGAATACATCCAAAATTTAAATAGACTAACTAAGACAGAGTTACCATCTAGTGAAAAATTTCATAGTTAATTGACAGATAGTGATATTCCTACTGAAGAATATATAAGCATGCTCAAAATGTATGGAATATTTTCGGTAGTATTTGGAAGAAAATAGATTTAGGAATGTATTCTGATCTCTATCTGAAAACTGATGTACTTTTACTAGCTGATATTTTTGAAAATTTTCGATCAACCTGTAAGAATGCATATGATTTCGATCCTGCTCATCATTACGCTACCCCTGGATTAACATGGGACGCGATGTTAAAATATACAAATATGAAGCTTAAACTATTAATAGATATATATATGGTTTTATTCATTCAAAAAGGTATTCGTGGAGGTATTAGTCAATGCTGCAATAGATTTTCAAAAGCAAACAATAAATATATGGGTGAAGAATTCAAGAAGGATGAGCCAAACAAAATTTTAATGTATTATGACGTAAACAACCTTTATGGTTAGGCTATGACTCAATCACTACCATTTGAGGGCTTCAAATGGGTTTCAAATGTGTATATGTCAAATTTTTTCAATATCTCTGATGATAGCGACGTAGGCTATATTTTAGAAGTAGATCTAGAGTATCCACAAGAGCTGCATGATGATCATAAAGACCTACCTCTTTGTCCTGAATATACTAAACCACCCGGATCAAAATAGAAAAAAATTTTGACAACGCTTTATGATGAAGAACGATACGTTATTCATTATAGAGCATTAAAACAAGCTCTCAAATATGGACTAAAACTCAAAAAGATATATAGAGCGCTAGAATTCAAACAAAAACAATGGCTGAAACCATATGTTGATTTAAATATTGAAAAAAGAAAGCAAGCTAAAAATATGTTTGAAAAATTATTTTACAAGCTTATGATTAATGCAGTATATGGAAAAACGATGGACGACAAAAAAAAACGAAAAGATGTCAAACTGATCAATCAATGGGGTGGTAGATACGGCGCTGAAGCTCGAATTGCACAACCAAATTTCCATAGTAGTTCCATCTTTCATGAAAATTTAGCTGCTATTCAATTGTCCTGGACAACTATCAGTATTAAAAAACCTATATACATCGGTCTATGTGTATTAGATCTTTCAAAAACATTAGTCTATGATTTTCATTATGGTTACATGAGGCAACGAATTGGTGAAAAATGTAAATTACTTTATACTGATACTGACAGCCTCATTTATGAAATTCAAGATGTCGATATGTATGAGATCATGAAAGTAGACATTGATAAATTTGACACATCGGACTATCCTGCTGATAATCAATTTGGAATGCCTCTAGCTAACAAAAAACTTCTTGGTGTTATGAAGGATGAGTGCAATGCTGCTATTATTAGCAACAGTCTTACCTCAGCCTCTAATACATCTTCCACTAACCATTGAAACAAGTAAGATATTTAAATACTTTTAGTTTATTTATACCTTAGTAATAAATAAATAAATAATTAATTCTTAGATCTTTTATTTTACAGAATGGATTTCTCAGCAATAAATAAAATTTCCAAGACGACTTTCCTTCCTCGGAAGGCGATGTCCCAACTTACATCGAATACATTATATCAAGTTACTAAAGTTAATTAACAACGAAATATGGATTTAGCGTTGTTATTACAATAGATGACGAATTTGATGTGTTCCTGCCCAAAAGAGTTAATATAGTACTCGAAAAAGATGAACAAATGTTGATAAACCTACATCAGACTAGAGAGAAGTAGGAGTTATTTATTTACCATATTGTCGGTTCAAACTTTGAATTTAAACAAAATTGTATCTTCAACGAATAATAATTAAATGTATTTTAATACTAATGTAAATGGCTGCACTATAAATAATAAAAAAAATATATATAATCGAATAGTCTTTTTTTCCTTTATTTAACTATTCTCTTATTTCCTTTTGTGGAGAGGTAAAAAAAAAGGTTCATAATATAGCTCTTTCCAATGAATTTTATCTCAATGTAAAGGTGACTCATGATCGACGATTCGAAAGGAAGTACCTCACAGGTGAGAGCGAAGGTTGGGACTCTCACTATTCCTATAATTAACCTTAAGTTCCGATAGAGGGCAGTCATTCGAGTTCTAATATATTTATAAGAAGGATGCATAATTTGCTTTACCATCATTCAGTGAGAAGAAATAGCTATAGCAAGACTATCCTCTTGTGATTCATCATGGCGCCTATTAGAAGAAACAAGAAGAGCATTCATGCTTCGAAGTATGTATGGTTCTCGGATAATATTCAAATTCATCATCTTCCTATTGAAGACAAAGACTCCAGGAAAGGAGTGTGGGAGCAGCTTGCACGAGATCGAGAACGCTTCCATCGTTGTATTATGCAACTAAGTAGTATAATATCGCGAGCACTATTTAAAAAACGTATAATAATGATGAATCATATTCTTGAACATATACTAAAAAATAATTGTATAGTATATACACTTGACAAACTAAAAATCTGAGTGGAGGTGGATGAAGCAGCAAGTGAAGGTTGAAGAAGTAGCAAGTGGAGGGAGGCGGTCGTGGCGGCTAGAAAAAAGTGTAGTAGTGGGATAAAAGTCTTAAGAGAGAGAGAAGAGCTCGGAAAACTTCATTCTGTTAGAAGAATCAATACCAGTAGTATCCACTTCCTTCTCCACTATTCTAAAGTCTTCGATAGCAAGATAGACGTAGAAATGTTAAATGAAATAGCTATGAAGCCCTTTGATCCACTACCGGAGAAAAATCATAATGAACTTGAAGAAAATCATTGTTATTTAGTAACAAACTTTAAGGAAGAAGATAACAATCGAATCATTCTCGAGCTCGATGCTGAATGCTTATTTTACCAGATCGAATTTCAAGAGCCATCATGAAACATTATGATCTTTATATATTACTTTCAGGGTTAGATTTCACTCGAGGGGAGTGTGGACGTGTCTTGGATGTGAGTGCGAGTTTTGGTGAGAAAGTCAAAGAGGAAAAGTGTTTCAGGAGAGAAATAGAGGTGAAAAGAGTGTGGAGGTGGAGGAGGAGTGGAGAAGGGAGAGAGAGGCCTGGAGAAGAGCAGGAAAAAGCAGAGAGAAAGGAATAAAGAAAAAAATTAACGTTGAGGTTAAGAGAGTAAACCAGAAAGCGGGAAAGGCAGACAGAGAGGAGGGGCGGTAAGAAGTAAAGGCAGAGACAGAAAAGGTAAGACAGGGAATAAAGGTGGCATCACGGGTAGTTATAGAGAGTCGAATTAAGGCGTACGGGATAGGATGGATAGATTTGTGACAACAGAAAAATTAAGAGATAAAGGTGGAAGGTTGGATAAGAAAGGCCCAGAGGAGGAAAAGAAGAAAAGAGTAAAGGTGGTGAGGGGGAGAGAGAGCGGGGAGGGGCTGAGGGAGAATAATAGAGGAGAAATGAGAGAGGCAAAGAGATTTAAGAGTGAGAGCGAGGGAAGCGAGATGGATGGGGAGGGGGGAGAAGGATTGGACAACACGATAAGTGAAGTGGGAAAAAGTAGTGGTGCAGAAGAAATAATGGAAAATATACGGACAGACATAAGGGAATTAACAGAGGTATGGGAGGAGGAAAGGAAAGAATGGACAGAAATGTTTAAAGAAATAATGGGAAAAATGGAAAGAATGGAGGCAGAGGGGAAAAGAAGAGAAGAAAGGTGGGAGAAGGAAATAGGTAAAGTTAGGAAAGAACAAGAGAGGGAGAGAGAAGAAAGAAAGAAAGAGACGAAAAAAGAAAGGGAAAAAGCAGAACGTAGAGAAAAGAAACTGCAGGAAAAATGGGGAGAGAGGATGGACTAGTTGGAAGAGGAGTGGGTGAAACTAAAAGAAAGCATAGAAGGAGGAAACAAGAAGCAAAGAGGAACAGAAGTAGGCAATAAGGAAGAATTAGAGCATATGAGAGAAAAAATGGATAGAGAAAGTAGGATAAACAGTATAATAGTAACAGACTTAGAGGGTGAGTTAAGGAAAAGAAGGGAGAGGCAGAGGTCTGGTTAAGGGAGGTACTAGAAATGAAAGGAGAGATAGTGAATCTGAGAAGAATAGGAGGAACAGCGGACAGAGATGATCGGAGAGAAAGAAGAAAAAACATGTGGCAAATTAGATGCGCGTCATGGGAACAAAAAGAAGGAATTATGAAGAAGAAAAAGAATCTGGCACAGAAAAAGATATACATAGATCAGGACTGGACGTGGAAGCAGAGAAAGATAAGAGAGCAAGTATGAAGGAAAGCGAGAGAAATAAAAAGTAAAGATAAAGAGGTAAAGATGTGGCATAACGGGAAGAAGAATGGTGATGGAGTGAGAAAGAGGGAAAAATGGTAGGAAAAAGGGCGGAAAGGTTTCGAAAACAATAAGGAAAAATGAGAGCGAGAAGAGGGAAGGGAGAGAGAGGGGAGAAAGGCAGTAAAAATACAATTCTGGAACGTGGCGGGGGTGAGGAGCATGGAGGAAGACGACTGGGAATATGCTAGGGAATTCGACATAATAGGGCTAACGGAAACCTGGGTGAAGAGGCAAGGGGCAAGAACTGGTGTGGAGACACAACTGAAAGGGTACAGCATAGAGTGGAGGGACTCAAGAAGAGAAGGAAGAAGGAGGAGAGAAATAGGGGGAGGAATAATGGCAGTAAGAGAGAGGAAAGGGATGAATAAGGTAGAATGGAAAAAAGAAAGGACAAGTAAGGTAATAGTAGGAGAAATAAAGATCGGAGGAAGGGAATACATGATAGCATCGGTGTATATGCAACATGAGAAGAAGTAATACTATGAATACCTAAGTGAAGAGATAGAGGAGAACAGAGGAAAAACAATAATTATAGGAGGAGACTTCAACGCATGAACAGGAAACGAAGGACGGGAATGGGAGACAGAAGAAAACCTAGAAGAAATTAAGGTCAAGGATAAAGTTTTAAACGCAGAGGGAGAAGAAATGATAAAATGGCTAGGAGAAATGGGCTTAGTGATAACGAATGGAAGAAAAGAAGGAGATGAAGAGGGAGAAATAACATATATAGGAGCGAGAGGAATGTCAACGATAGACTATGTAGTAGGTAACGAGGAAGGTGATGGGGCGATAAAAAAGGTTCAAATAAAGGAGAGGGTAAAGTCGGACCACTTACCAATAGAGGTGCAACTGGGAGACAAAATAGCGCAAGAAAGAAAAGAAGAGGAAGAAAGAATGATAGACGACTGGAGTGAAGAAGGTATAAGGGAGTATCAGAGATGGATAGACGCAATAGAGGGAACAGATAAATGGAAAGATATAAAAAATAGAGTGAAAAACGCAGTTGTAAAAAAGAAGATAAGGGAAAAAAAAGGATAAAAAAAAGCTGGTGGAAAAAAAAGGAAGGCAAAAAGGGATAGGGTGATGGCAGAATTAAATAAGGTAAGAAAAGGGGAAGGAGACAGAGGCAAATACTTAGAAGCAAAGAGAGAATACAGTGAGGAAATAAGAAAAGCAAAAGAAAATGAAGGGAAAAGAGTGGCAGAAGAAATAAGAACAGATAAGACGAGAAGAAAATTCTGGGATAAAGTGAATGGCAATATGAAGAAAAGAATTGGATTAGACGAAAATATAGGAAAAGAAGAGTGGATAAAGCACTTCAAGGAACAATTGGGAGAGAAAGAACAGGAAGAAAGTAAAGGGGAAGAAACCGAAGACAGCGAAGGAGAGGAAGGTGAAGAAATTAAAGAAAGAGAAGTAAAAGAGGTAATAAGAGAAATGAAAAAGAAAAAGGCGACAGGAGAAGATGGTATAGCAAATGAAGCGTGGGTGGAAGGCACGGAAGGCTTGATAAAAGATATGACAAAATGCTTCAATGGAATATGGAACGGAGAAGCATATCCGGAAGAATGGAGGACAGGAATAATAGTACCAATATATAAGAAAGAGAGGAAAGAAGAAGTAGGAAACTATAGAGGAATAACGCTGATGGATACAGGATATAAAATATATGCGGAAATACTGAGAAAAAAGCTAGAAAGAGAACTAGAAGCTAAAGAAACGCTATGTGATACGCAGATGGGATTTAGGAAGAAAAGAGGAACAATGGACGCGATATTTATATTAAAAACAATAATAGGGAAGGAAATAAGGGAAAAAGGAGGAAAACTGTTCGTATTCTTTGCAGACATGAAGGCCGCTTTTGATATAATAAAAAGGAAGAAAATATGGGAAACAATGAAAGAGAAAGGGATAAATACAAAAATTAGGAAAAGAATAGAAGAAAACAGGGAGTAAGGTCAAAGTTGGAGGAGAAATAATTGGGGAGTTTGAGACTTACAAAGGTGTAAGGCAAGGGTGCCCTTTGAGCACCACGCTATTTAATCTTGCCTTCGCCAACCTGGAAGTGAAGATCAAGCAGGTGCAGGAAGGAGGGGTAGTGATAGGAAGGAAGAAAATATGGACATTAGGGTACGCAGATGATATAGTGATGATGGCAAAGAGTGAAAGTGGAATGAAAGCAATGCTGAAAAAATTAAAAAGATACCTGGAAGATAGGGGGTTAGAGTTAAATGTAGGAAAATCAAAGATGATGAAATGCAGGTGAGGAGGAGGAAGGGGGAAGGAAGAAGAATTCAAATGGGAAGATGAGAAGATAGAGATGGTGAAAGAGTACAACTACACAGTATATGTGATAAGCAGAAATAACGGAAATAAAAAGCAGATAAAGAAGGTAGAAGGGAAAATAAATATGAGACGCGGAAAGTTATGGAGGGCTAGGAGAAAAGCTATTTAGAGAAAACTGGGAGCTAAGGATGAACCTGTTCGATGCTCTGGCGAAAAGCGGGATTATGTATGGAGCAGAAATCTGGAGATGGAAGTGATATGAGGAAATAGAGAGACTACAACTAAAATACATAAAGTGAGTATTAGGATTAGATAGAAACACACCAAGTTACCTAATACGATGGGAAACAGGAAGACAAGAAATTAAAGAAACAGCATTAGAAAGAGCAATGAAGTATGAAAACAAAATAAGAGAAGAAAGAGATGGCTCAATAAAAAAAGAAACATGGAGAGAATTAAAGAAAAGGGAAAGAAATGAAAAAGATAAAAAGGGTAAGAAGGAGGAGAGAGATGAAAGGCTGGAAAAAAGTAAAATATACAGAGAGAGAGAAGAGGGAGATGAAATGAGGGAAGATTTTTGGGAAGACATAAGAGGTGAGCTGAAGAAAAAAGATGAAAAAGAATTAGAAGAAAAGGTAGAAAAATCAATATACATAAACGAGTGGAAAGAGCTGAAAGAAGAAATGAAAAGGTATAGGTTAAAGGAAATTCAAGGAGAGGGAAGAATAAAAGGCCTGCAAATAAGGGAAAGGTTTAGTTTAGGTAATGAAACGAGAGGAAGCAGGTATTGGGAAAAAGAAGAAAATAAGAGATGCAGAATGTGTATGAATGAGGAAGAAAATTGGAAGCACATGGTAGAAAAATGTGAAAAAAAGCAGAAAGGAAGGGGAAGAATGGGAAAAAATAATAATAGGAAGTAAAGAAAAGATAGCGTGGATGATGGAGATAAAATGGAAAAGAAGAAGAAATGAATAGAAGAAAGAAGAAGAAAAGGAAGAAGACGAAGCTACAAGACCCTAAGGAGAGACGGAAACAGAAGACAGAGAAGCAAGACTCGCAGACACATCTACACACACATACATACACACGCATACACACAAAACACAAACATACGCGCAAACATAAACATACACATGCACACACACATAAGACACAAGTAAAAGCAACTACACAAGCGAGAGGAAGCAGGTTTTGGAGGATGGAGCAAAATGGAAAAGAAGAATCGAAGAAGAGAAAGAAAAAGGTAAACTAGAAGGCAAATCATAAGATACTAAGGAAAAATAAGTGAGGTTGAGGAAAGGAAAGGCAGAGGGAGCAATAGGAAACAAGAAAAAGGTGTCAAAGCCTTAATAAGGAGAAAGATAGATGAAATGATTAGCAAGAATGAGAGCAAAAGCAAAGGAAAGGCAAAGGTGAAAAGGCAAAAGAAAGTAATAAAGGAAAAGCTGAAAAGAAAACAGAAGAGCGGAAAAGGCAGATCTTGGAGAGAGAAAGTGGAAGAGAAGATTAATCAGAAGAAAAATGAGAAGAAAAGAGGAACAGGCAGGCGCAGAAGACAGGGACAAAGAGTTGCAGACACACCTACAAAGGCACATATTTACACAACACATACACACACACACACACGCACGCGCGCACTCACACACACACACACACACACACACACACACACACACATACACACACACACACAAAACACATACATAATCAACTACACAAACTGGATACGAGACACAAATAGAAATTTAAGAAATGTAAACCAAATGTAACATATAAGTTGTAAATAAATAAACTAAACTATATTACTTTCAGATCATGTTCAAAAATATTATTTACAGATTGAATATCATAGCGCTGGTAGATTTCAATTTATTATTTTATGTAACAAACATGCATCTTTATTTCAATAAAGTATATACAATAAATTTATTATAAAATGTATTGTGGAGAGGTAAATGAGTCACAGGTGTAGGTGTTTCTACTAAAACAGGTTTCGACTTGTTCTAATGGACTCACAAGTGATGATGCTTAAATGGAAGTACCTCACAGGTGAGAGCGAAGATTGGGTCTCTTACCAGTAAAATAAAACTAAAATTATTTATTATTATTATGATATTTATTTGAATAAAAGTTATTTTACATAAACGTCTTTATTCTTTCATACGTATAAAGTCTTATCTATCCATGGATTGTGCGAGCTGTTGAATCCCAACCATTTAACGTATACTTGATTACCATGTTTCCTTAAAACTTTTTCAATGAGATAAACATCAGGATACATAAGCTTTCTGTAGTTCTTGCTCGTAAAAACCTCCAACAATTAAATTGCCTTTATAATCTCTTAAATGATAAGTGACAGGCTTTGTCTTGGAATTCGCTGAATAGTAAAAATCTCAGTAGACCAGTTAGGAGTGTATCCTTTTTCAAAAACGTGTTTAGACTTGCTCACACGTACTTTATCGCCTACTTGGAATTTAGGGCTCTTAACGAAAAGACGTCGGTCGTAAAAGTATCTTCTCAACACCTGCATTTCCTTCTCTTTAGGCTTCATATCTATCGTACGATGTTTTCGATTATTGTAAAATTTCAATAAATCAGCTAGAATGTTGATCCATTTGTAATTTCCTTGAAGACTGAATTTTCTCCACATGACATTTTTTAGCGTGCGATTGAAACGTTCACAAATAGTTGCCTTAAGATTGCTATAGGTTGAATATAGATTTATTTTATACTTTGTCATTAGTTTTTGAAAATTTGAATTGTAGAATTTTTTGCTACAGTCCACATGTAGATTTCTAGGGGTGCGTCCTTTTTTTTATATAGACTTCATTGCATAAGCAACATCTACACCAGTTTTTCGTTTCACAGGAACTGCCCAAGCGTACTTTGAAAATATATCAATGACAGTTAATAGATATTGAAAGCCTTTGTTCTCTCTCTAGTAGCCTTGCATCTTTACAAGATCAGCTTGCCATGTGTCATCTATTCCGCGTACATCAATTTTTCTACGGGGACAGTTTCGACGTGCTGGTTTATGTAACTCATCCACAACTCTTTGATGTTTGATTTTAATATATTTTTTAAATTGATTTAAAAAGTCAAACGGTCCAATATTTCTTTCTTTCTCCTTATTATTATTGCTATTAATATTATCTTCTTCTAACTAATTAATAACTACTCGATGCTTTACTAATTCTAATCTTATTGTATCCAATGATTTTATAAGATCATTTATCATACTCGTAGTAACGTTAGCTTCACTAGTTTTTCGCAACGTTCGTAAGTTTACAGCATCGTTACTCTCCTGAGAATCTGCTATATTACAAATTCGTTTGTCATTCCCGTTGTATTGTCCGTCTTTAGTGATTTTATACCCTACACCAGGAGGACCTCAATTACCCTCCTTTTTTTTCATTCAATACACGTCCAAACACATCAACACTCATTTTATTACTGAGTAATATTTAGTAATATTTCTCTGAGTAATATTTCTCTTAATATATATAGCCAGCTTCACGTAATTCTTCAATAATTGAATGAATTTCATTAACATGACTAGAATTACCGACGGTTTGTTCGGCAATAAACAATATCAATCGATCAACGAGCTCTTTTGGATCATTCCAATATACGTAATCAAATAACGTTCCTTTTCTAGCTATTTTATAGTTAGGAAAAAGACCTCTTCCATCAATAGTCGATTTTCGCTTCTTAGCGCTACTGCTCAAAGATAAATTTGGACCAATGTACTTTTTGAATTTATTTATATGCTTATTGCGATATTCTCCATTTGTTTCGTATCTCTTTCGATGAGCGTTAGTGATTTCAAGAATTTTTATATAATTTTCAATATCCAATGAACTGATTAATTTAGAATCAGGTTCTTTACGAAAGAGAAGTTCCATTAAACCAAGCATCTTGCTGTATGCTTTATCATTCACAGTCACGTTATCGTTTTGGAAGGAAATTGGAGAATTGCCTATGATATATGTATTTTCATGTAAGCGAACACCAAATGTCTTGTCTAAATTACTTTTCTGCTGAGGTTCATGCAATAGTCGAACATAGTTTCGTACAATCGAATCATCCAATAGCTGTTGTCTCTGTTCTGTAGTTACATTTGAACTACTTTTGTTCAAATTTATAGCAGTTGTATCAAGTGATGATTCATCATCATCATCATCATCTATAGAAATAGCAGACTCAAATGTAGTATCAAGCAGCTGTAATGTAGAATTTAATTCATTAGCAGTACTATTGAAATATATAGATTTGTAGGGAGTGTCAGTTGCTAGTTCTGACTTGAAAACATTATCGAACGCGATTTCCTTTTTCTTTTTCGTTGACTGTTCAGCAGTAGTAGCGTTACTTTTATCAGTAGTTGCCTCTACGAGTTTCTTCAATGGATCAACCATAGGATTAAAAGTTTCATGCAATGTCTTTTCTAAATCAGCTTTACCGTGTTTTATTAGTTGATACTTTCGTCTTATGGCATCACGAGCCGTGGATAATTCTCGAGCACCTTCTTTTCTCTTTCAAAGTCAGC
This sequence comes from Phymastichus coffea, assembly GCF_024137745.1. NCBI lineage: Eukaryota > Metazoa > Arthropoda > Insecta > Hymenoptera > Eulophidae > Phymastichus > Phymastichus coffea. Next base: position 3,886,633 of record NW_026706823.1, read on the forward strand.
CATGTTTACGCTTGTAATTTCTAAAGTTAAATAATCTTCATCCACTCACTCCTCTATATTTATAGTAAAAGAATCAAATCCATTTCTATATCGTCCATGATTTATTGATCTGTCTCTGTCGATAACCAAAAACCCATGGTTATCGTCTATCCAATATTTTGAACAAATTGCTTTAAACTTCCCAAAAGACATATCTGAGTTAAGATGATCATTGTAAATGTGCTTAATATTCACGTCATCTTGTCGAAACAAAACAAGGAAATTTACATTATCTCGAATAAGATGCTTCGGAATGCGAGCGTACGATTAACAGAGATAGAAACTATTTACTTTTTTATGTCTACCCATACAGTGTAATGCTCTTACGTTATCTTGCTTCTCAGTGGCTATATCGTCAAAAATCATGATAGAATTTGGTCGTCTTTTATCTGGTGAAACAACTGTCTCATACTCGCTGAAAGCATGATACTCTATACCATTAATAGGCACTAATAAATCTTTAAAAAAATTATATTTAGGCTGATTAATGGATTTTGAGTAGACATATACGTTTTAAAATCTAAGACCATTAGGATGAGTGATTGATGTTAATAAACAATTAGTTTTTCCACAATTACTGGGTCCGCAGAAAACGGCATGGATACTATTAGGCAATAGTTCGCTATGTCTTTTTTCTTGTTTTTCCGTCTCCACCACTCTATCGAAATTAATGACTTGAATCTTAAGAGCCTGTTCTTTGAAACCCATGTTGTTTTCTCATCATCGACACCTCAATGAATTAGTTTGTTAGGTATAAAAAGTCTGCTTATATATCTTTTATTTCATTAACATGCTGTATTTCGAAGAAGTATGATCACGTACTATAAAAGAAAGACTGGTGGTGATCTAGTGAACATGATTATAAATAACTTGCCTATTGAAGCTCATTTACCTGGATATAAGTATTGTGGTCCTGGTACAAAATTGAACAAACGATTGGCACGTGGAGATCCTGGTAAAATTCCACTAGACGTTGCTTATAAAGAACATGATATTGCTTATGCGCAAAATCTGGAGGATATAAAGCTGACGAAATTCTAGCTAACAAAGCTTGGAAAGGAATGCAAGCTAAAGATAGCAGTTTTGGTGAGAAAGCAGCTGACTTCACTGTAGCCAACATTATGAAAGTTAAAAGTAAGCTTGGTATGGGTGTTGATATGAAGAAAGGTAGTAAGAAACGTGGTAGAGGATTTAACAAACGCCAAGCACGAAAGAAATGTAGAAAAATCAAAAAGCTATCAGTTACATTGAATAAAATTATTAAGACGGTCTCGAAAACTAGTGTGCCTAATAATCGAGCTCTTGCAGTTATTCGTTCGGCTATAAAAGGAGCCAAAGAAGCTGTGAAAAAGGCTGGCGGTAGAAGTAAAATAAATATACCACGTATTTTACCTATTCCCATTAAAGTTGGTGGAGCGCTTCTTTATTTAATTCCATTATTTGCTGCTTTAAGCGCCACTGGAGCTCTAGCTGGAGGAGCTGCTTCAATAGCAAAAGCCGTTAACAGTGCTAAGGCCGCTCAAAATTAATTGAAAGAAGCTCATAGACATAATAAAACTATGGAAGCTATTGCTATTGGTAAAGGACTTTATTTGAAATCATATCGTAAAGGTTATGGTCTTCATCTGAAAGCATATTTAAGTGGAAAATGTTTAAAAAAAAACGCTCGAAGTAACTTTACCTAATCGAGCACTGACAGATCACGATATAAGAAAATATGCTAAAATATTAAAAATTGCAAATTTTCTAGGTGTTTTCGTGCGTAATGCTCTGGCAGCCGATGGACCACGATATAAAGAGGCAGCTATTATAAATTTAGATGATAAACGTGGACCAGGTACTCATTGGGTGGCATACGAAAAGAAAGATGATGAGGCTATGTATTTTGATAGTTTTGGTAATCTACAACCGCCTATAGATCTATGGCTTTATCTCAAAGTTAATAGAATTATGTATAATTATATTAGATATCAAGACTTTAATACATATAATTTCGGCCATCTTTGTCTCAAATTTATTTTAAACAAACTATAGAAAAAACGACTAGTATATAAAATACTTATTCAAAGAATGACTATCATTTGACATGAATCTATCATGGAGAATACACTGACATTGAGTCTCTCGGGAACATCATCCGTACTCGAAACATATTATTTTCCACCAATCAAATTGATACCAAACAAAAAATACGTTCTTGGTCTAGTTGAGCTATTAACATTTAATTCAATACCAAACATTGACGTTGGTTATAATAAGTTTTATATTGAAGAAGCTATTACTTTACCGACTGGTAGCTACGAAATAGAAGATATTGAAAGCTTTCTCAAAGAAGCATTAGCATCTAAAGTTATATCGTTTAGCCTGAAACCAAATAATAATACTTTACGTAGTGTCATTAAGTGCAGTCAAAAAATACATTTTGAACCAGAAGATTCTATTGGATCAATTTTAGGCTTCACTAGACGTACGCTCGTTGAAAACGAAACACATAGTTCTGACTTACCCGTCACGATCCTCAAAGTCAACGCTTTACGTGTAGAGTGTAATATTACTACAGGCTCTTACATAAACGATCGCAAAGTACATACTATATATGAATTTTTCCCAGCAGTCCCACCTGGATATAAGATTATAGAAGTTCCCTCTCAAGTCATTTACCTTCCAGTCGTTGCGAGGAGCATTGATCATTTTCAAATTCGTATAGTTGATCAAGACGGAAACCTAGTTAACTGTCGAGGAGAAGTCATCACAGTGCGAGTACATATAAAGATCATATCTTAGTAATGGGTATCATTTGTAATATAAAGACCGGTCGAGGCTATATTAAGAGACAAAAATGTCAATCAACAACCAGTCAACACGGAGCTATCAGATCGCTCACACCTCAGAACAGTCAATTTCTGAAAAGCTTGAGACTAAAAGTCGTCGAAAATCACGGAAGAAAATATTGTGCATATTAGTGTTCTGTATAAAACAACAACAACAATATGGAGGGAATTCTAGACATTCATTCAGGTGTCGCTATCGATGAGTCTATAGTTCATTATGAAGTTCATGCGCATCAGCCTTATTCATTATCATATTTCAATAATATTGATGAAATCCATAAAGCAATTCAACATCAAGATTTATCTCTGCTTCCATCATATGATTCATATTTGTGATCGGTTGACCAAGCCGGACGGTACTATGCGAGTGGAGAACACTTTATTAGTCAACAACACCCTCTATCATTTGTTCGAGGAAATACGATATAAAATAAATGCTATTAAAATTGATAAAGCAGGTTTCCGTCTTGATGAACTATACGAATTTGAAAATGATCAATGCTCTTTACAGTGACTGGAAGGTAAATGACTTGAGAGGGAACTTCTATAATCTTATATCCAGGTGGGATTGAAATAGATTAGTGGTGATGTTAAAAAATTAGCTTGAAATTAACAAGACATCAATGTACACGATGTTTTTCAATAAAAAAATAAAATAAAATATATATATATATATTATTAGAATTTAATGCAAACTATCTATAATCATAGAGAGAAAGAAAGAGAAAGAGAGAGAGAGAGAAGCATCCACACTAAACGGCGTACGCACCTAGCAAGCTAGAGACGCTACCCCCTCTCCGAGAGCCCAAACTTAGCCAAAATAAGCTTATTATGCTCCCTACTATAGAAGGAGAATGAGAGAGACCATCACATAGCTTACTTAATACCCTACCAACTTCTACAGCATCCTACCTTACCAACCTCTGTAGGTGAATGTTGGTGGGTGGGTGGGTGAGGATAGGTAGGTAGGTAGAGTAGGTGAATGGGTAAGGTGGGGCACTTTGTAAATTAATACATTATTAATTTTTTAATTTAGTTTATTTTATTACTTTTTTTTATAAATTTTACACAATTAAAAATACATTTTTTTTCTTTTTTAGTATTATTATTATTATTATTTAAATTTTCTTGATCCGACGACCTTCGAGGGGCGAGTCGGCTTCCTTACTGTTAGTTCGGCCGGAATCAAAATCACTTTCCGTCGAACACACTCGACGTTCTTCACCAACGGAATTTTTTTCTGTAAAAAAAATTTTTTAATTATTATTTTTAATTTATATTTATTAATTATTTCTATAATGTAATTACTTACAGTAGCAGTTAAATCGAGTGGTATATATATTTGTGCATCGTCTCTTTGACAGCCTGCGGATGTTGCTGTAGATGAGGTTGCTGTTGACGTCGCTGGTGATGTTGACCTCGACGTTGCTGATGATGATGATAATGTCACCGACGCAGATGATGTTGATATCCTCGAAGATGGTATATTATCTTGATTCACCATGGCGGTTGTTGATGGTGCAGCAATCTTGTTTATGCTGGAAAGCCTTCGCTTAACTTTCGCAGCAAGTTCGTCTTGCTCCGCTTTAGCTAAGTCGGCTTTCCGTTTCCGCTCCAATCGAGCGGATTCTTGCTGCTTCCTCATAGCGTCCGCACGCTTACGTTGTTCCAACTTTGCCTTCACGCGATCATTGAGAATCTTGTCAATTTGATACGCGACTTAATGCGCCATCATTCTGGCCGCCATAGATTCCTTAATCCACTGAAAAGAGAAAAGACAATTAAATATTAATAAAAAATATAAATTGATATATTTTTATAATAATACTTACTTGTTGGACAATCGCCTTTATCTCCCGGATTTGCAGTGCTTGAGGACTGCTCTCATCTACAAATCGTTGCAACTGGAAAATAAATGATAATAAATAAATAAATAAGTAAATATATAATGAAAAAAAATACTTACGCTTATTAATATTAGAATTAGTAGCCGATATAACGGTTCTCTTGCTACAGCCTGAACGGTAGAATTAGTAAGCTGGAATTGAATAATAATATTATTATTAAAAAAAATTCTAAAAGTTATTTTAATTATTTTTAAATTATTCAAAAATTTTACTCACAGTTTCTAAAAACTCGCATGCTTTAATAATATTCTCCATAGTTTGTTTTTTCTTTTTTATTAAATAAATTTTATAAAAACATAAAAACATACTAATCTTGAAATAATAAGCAATTAGCACTTCACTCTGAACAGCTCGAAGTTTCCTTTAAGACTGACCAACGAAAATCCTACCGAACACTCACACTATTATCAGGTACGATTTTTCTACAATATATGTAACGCTACAAATAAACGTAGACATTCTTTAAGTGAGATAGGACGTTTGGTGTGCCCTTTCCCTTCCCATGTGGGCTAGAAAGTTTGCCACTTTCTAAAAAACTTCATAAATCTTGCATTAAACGCAGATGGTCATGCATCCGCGCTAATGAGTTTATTTGATCATCCTTAAACCGTCTATGATCTGCATTTGTGATAGTCATAGGCAACATAAGATAAGAGGGAAGGTAGTAAGCATAGATGCTCTCTCTTTCTGAAAGTAGTGGAGAAGCTTGATCACCCTTAAACCAGCTGTGATCTACATTTATGATAGATATAATCAATTTAAGATAAGAGGGTAGTTAGTAAGCATAGCTGCTCATGCGCTCCGCTCCTCCTCGCTCTGTAGTCCACGCTGAGTTAGAGCTAGAGAGAGAGCATACGTTTACTACTACTATAGTAGTGCATCCCCATCAGGCCAGAACTATAGACAGCATGAGCTTCCCTCCTCCTCCGCACGCTGTGTTCCACGCTGAGTCAGAGCTCGAGAGAGGGAGAGAGAGAGAGAGCACGCATCCTCAAATTAGAACTATAGACAGCATGCCTCCCCCCGCTCAGGCCCTATACCAAATGTATACGTGTGTAGCTAATATACGTACACAATATACATCCCCTAAGGTATGTGTGGCATTGGCTCTAGTGGTAGAGCGCTAGCCTGCCAACCCAGAGGACTTCTGTTCGATTCTCCGGTCTGTCTCTTCATTTTTTTCAAAAATCGTAGTTATTTTCTACTCGTTTCATTTTCAATGTAGCAAGTAAATTATCAATAACATATATTTATATCTTTTAAAAAAAATACATTTAAATTTAATTAGACTGAAAGCACTAGGTATACGGTCCATAGGGACTAGGAGCCCTAAAAACCATCCTCAAAAATTATAAACAATTATTAACATTAATAATAATTAACATGGAAGGGTTAGGCCAGGAAATCAAAGGGTTAAACCAGGGACCCCCCAACGAATATTGTTAATAATAATTGTTATCAATAATAATTATTATTAACATGAAAGGGTTAAGTCAGGGGGGAGACCAAAGGGTTACGGACCCCCCGCAGAAATGCTGGAACATACATTGCTATACTACTTAAATGTTATGTCCTTAAAAGCGCCTTTTTATAAGAAATTTTTTAACGTTGAGTTTACTGAAAAATATTCATTTGATGCTGAGAAATATTAAAAAAACTGATTTTAGGGGTTGATTTTCAGGGTGGATTTCATCCCTTAAAAGCCCTTATGGGCCGATAAAAAAAAACACTTATCTAATTTTTTTTCAAGTACTACATCATATCCCAAAATCATTCAAATCGGTGAGGTCGGGTTGAGGTGGTTCCCTCGTTAGTGATACACATTAATACACATTTAATTTACAACAGTATATTAGAATATGGGAAAGAGAGACATAACGAGCAGCAGTCGCACTCGTTATAGCCTGTATGAGTGAAAAACTTTCGCCTATTTGAAATGGTAAAATTTGTAATCCAAAATAATGTGTAAGCTCGAAAAATAATGTTAATGCTAATTTGTCAAATATTATTTATCATTTTCTACCATTATATATACATCAAATAAGAATCGAAAAAACGTCCGAAGACGCAGTGAAATTTATTTTTATCTATTGTAAGCTTAAAAAATTGTAATATATCATATTATTGTCATTCATGTCATATCATTAAGTTTCTATTAAATTATTTTATTTATACGATTTTTTATATTCTATAGGCATGCGACAAACAATCAAGTCAAAATTCTATATTAATATACATATACAATGGTATTATGTGTTTGCGATTAAACAACTTATTTGCAATTCAGTCGAAATTTAAAAGTCATATTCTGCAAAATTCGAAGAAAGATATGTATCTCACTGTTAACCCATTTTTCCGTGAATTTTTTATCGGCAACGCAAGTTTGTACACCGCTGTTTTTTGTCTGCGAACAACTGACTGTCAGTTTGCAGTTGACTTGTTGGTGCGTTTATGTGTATATATGCTTATTGCAATTTCTTTAGTTGGAATATGTTGTGTAGATGTGTAATCTTGATCAAGTACGAGGTCTGTTCGAAAAGTATCGGGCCTAACTTTATATTTTCGTGCTAGCGTTATTCTTTATCATCTGGTGGATGGCATACTTCAAAGTAATCTCCACTTGATTGAATAACACGGTTCCATCGATGTTTCCATTTTTCAAAACCGTCCTGGAACTCACTTTTAGGGCCTTAAGTACACTCGTCGCATTGTTTTCAACCGTTGTTTTGTCATCGAATCGGTGTCCTTTGAGTGGCTTTTTTAGTTTTGGAATCAGCCAAAAGTCACAAGGGACTATGTCGGGACTGTATGGAGGTTGTCGAAGCAATGCGATATTGTGTTTGCTCAAAAATTGCTGCACAAGATTGGATGAATGTGCTTGCGCATTATCGTGATGGAGAAGCCAGTCACCACTTTCCCAAAAGTAAGGCCGTTTTCTTCTTACTGCATCACGCAAACGTTTCAAAATTTGAACGTAGTATTCTTTATTGATTGCCTGACCTGTTGGTACATATTCGTGATGTACAACACCTTCACAATCGAAAAAAACAATCAATATTGACATAACATTACTCCGACTTTGACGTGCTTTTTTTGGTCTTTGCGATTCAGAATGCTTGCACTGTGATGATTGTTGTTTTATTTTAGGATCACAACCATAAACCCATGATTCATCACCTGTAATAACTTTTCTAAGCACATTATCATCATTATTGACCATTTCCAGATTGTCCAGAGCGATTTCTAAGCGAATGTTCTTCTGCTCTGCTGTGAGCAATTTTGGGACGAATTTCACACACACGCGATTCATTCCTAAATTTTCGGTTAAAATTTCTGCAATGATAGTTTTTGATATCCCAACGTCTTCCTCTAGTTCTCGCATAGTCATACGACGATCTTGTTTGATTGCAAGTCGCACCCGCTCAATATTCTGCGGTTTTTGTCGTCGAAGGTCGGCCGGAACGAGAATCACTATCGACAGAAGTGCGACCATCCTTGAACCGTTTATACCACTCTTTTATTCGTGTGTTGCTGATACACTCGCTTCCGAAGGCCTTTTGCATTATTTCAATAGTTTCAGAATTCGTTGTTCCGAGTTGAAAGCAAAATTTGATGCAAATTCGTTGATCTTGTTTTTCAGTCATTTTTGACAATATCAAAACTCGACGAACGCGAAAAAAGCACTGTAAACAAAGATACGCTGCACATGAACTATACGTCCGGCAGGTGTCAGTAAGTAACCAAGAGATTCGTGAGGCTTTACTGTTGACGTTTCTGTCCGGTAGAGGTCACTCGAACACTATGGCGCGAAGATAAACGTAGGTCCGATACTTGCCGGACAGACCTCGTAGATTTCAAAAGGTAAAGTGTCGTGTGAACGGCTGTTCATCGGTGAGAAACAATGCAGCTAAACCAGAAGGAAGAATATCATTTTTTTTGACCTACTAAAGTAAGTAGGAACGTGTTGTCATCTTCGTAACAGAAAATTTTGACGATCCTCACTATTCCGAGCGGTCGTATTATCAATATTATAAGTAACTTTACATTAATGTATTTAGCAAATTTTATACAAATAAATATTCAGTAAAAAGCATCCTGTGTTTCTTTATTAACAGGACGAAACACGTGAGAAATGTCGGGAGTTCATCCCCGATTTAATGAAGCACCACAATGTTTTTTTTTTTTATTAAGCATTTCAAACCTGTACAAAGTATACACTTATAGGCTTATTTCTGCCACAAAAAAAAAGAAAAAAAAATAATAGTAGAAAATTACGATTATACGGTTATTTATCGTATTTACACTTTGAGTTTACATTGTTGTAGAAAACTGAGGATACATTTGCATGCCTCGATGTGTGGTTCCGCAATGAACATTTCGATACATAATGGTCGGTATAGTTTAAGTTTTGTTAAATTTGTATAAAGAGAGCGTCTTTGAGTATCGTATAGCTCGCATTGCCATAGAACATGGTTAATATTTCCGTTTTTCTTTTCACAAACACACATAGGTGAATTAACAACATTTATTTTTTTTAGCGACTCCGCCATATGATAATGCCCTAATCTTAGGCAATTAATTGTTACAATTAGTTCTCTAGGTAGCGTCAGCTTTTTAAACTACAGATTTTGGCTTTCTTTATAATAAAGTTGGGAGTACAGTCGAACCTCTATAACTCGAATACCCATAACTCGAATTCCTCTCTAACTCGAACTTTTGCCCTAGTCCCTTGATATTCGTATACTGACACATAAAAAAACCTCTATAACTTGAACTTGAACCTCCCTAACTCGATCTTTTTAAATTCGAGATTATAATTTTGCATAGACTTTAAACGTGAATAGAGCGCAGACCGTCTCTGGGCTTTCCCCGGGTTTTTCCCAACGATTGTCGATTTAACTTTATTGCCCTACCTGGCCTTCGTTCATTATGGCATTTATTCACACGTACTTTGGAGCATAGACGATTTTTTGGATTTTCCATAAACTGGCGGGACATAATTGCGATGCTAAGGTGGTGCAGGGTTTTTACCCGAAACTGTTGCGACGATTTTATTACCCTCGCTCTACATACATACTTGTCGCTGGTATGACTGAAATTTTTATTGCATGGTGTATGCTGGTTTTCATTGCCTCCCCCACAACAATCACAGTCACCGTTAAAAGGAAATCGAAAATCTGCAGAGGCAACAGTCTACATCGGTTTTCTGTTGAGTACGTGTCTAAATTCTATTTTTATCTTTGTTCTATCTATGTTCCTTGTGTTTTTGTCAGTTACAAAATGATTTGTATTCTGAGTACATCAACTAAAAAAACTTTGAAAACTTTGACTTTAGCTGAAAAAGTTGCTGTGATTAGAGAAATTTAAAAAGTGGTGAAGAAAAAGTCGAAAATTGCTGCTGATTTCGAAATTCCTCGGAATACTCTTTCCACTTATCTGAAAAATAAGGATAAAATTATTCAACATTATTCGAATTCTCAGACGAATCAGAGTAGAAAAAGATGCCGAGAGACAACGAATGAGGGATTAAATGGATGTGTAACTAAGTGGTTTAAACAAGCTCGCGATAAGAAGATCCCGGTCAGTGGCCCGATACTTCAGGCGAAAGCTCAAGAGTTAACTAGCAGTTTGGATTGTACTAACTTGAAGGCGAGTAATGGTTGGTTGCAGACGTTCAAACATCGTCACAACATTATTGCGAAAAAAGTGTGTGGGGAATGGACAGAGAATATCTTGGAGAAAATTAGAGGTGTCGATCCCAAGAACATCTTTAACGCTAACGAAACGGCTCTTTTTTATGAATGTTTGCCGAATAAAACGTTAGCTTTCAAGGGAGAAAATTGTAGCAGTGGCAAGCTAAGTAAAGTTCGCATCACGGTTCTTGTTGGAGCTAATGCTGATGGCATTAAGAAGCTACCGCTTCTAACGATTGGGAAATCCGCCAATCCCCGATGTTTTAAGAACGTTAAAATAAAGCCATGCGAGTATGAGTCTAACAATAAGGCATGGATGACTCGCGATATTTTTGAGAAGTAGCTCCTCAAGTTAGATAGCAAGTTTGCCAGAGAGAAAAGGAAAATTTTACTTTTCATCGATAATTGCAGTGCCCATGGATCAATCCCAGAACTGCGAAATATTGACGTTGTATTTCTGCCGCGAAACACGACGTCTGTTCTCCAGCCAATGGCCCGGGGGATCATCAGCTCTTTTAAAAGTCACTATCGGTCCATTTTAGTGCACGACGTCTTGAATGAAAATGCAACATCGAGCAGAATTCCGGTGAAAATCAATGTTTTGCAAGCTTTAAGGATGTGTGCAGAAATGTGTCGAGAAGTCAGTTCACAAACAATTAGGAATGGATTTGAAGAAGCAGGATTCCCTGTTGCAAAAGAGAATGCCGTCATCGCCGAAGAAAACCTACTTGAAGAACGGAAGTTGGTTGAGGTGTACACGAGGATCGACAAACACGTAGCTATTTGCGGCGAGCTTACGGACTCCGAGATTTTAGAAGAAGTCAAGAAGAAAATGGCTCCACAGTTACCCGATGAAGAAGAAAGGGAAAATCAAGAGCCATTTCCAGTAGTTCCATCCCCCAGTGAAGCTTTGGAATGTCTTGCAAAATTTAGAGTGTTTGCTGAATCACGCTTAGATGTGAGTGAAGAAATTTTTGTGGCTCTCAGCAAACTCGATAAATTTGCAACGAAAGAGAAAGTTGCCAGTTTGAAGCAATTCAGCATCTCTGACTTCTTCATAAAAAAGTAAAATCCTCCCCCCCCCCCCCTCCTCCCCACATTATAAACAATCGTTTCTTCTAAGGACCAACAATTATTCGAACGTTAAACAAATAATTCATGAAAAATTATTTTATATAAACATTTATTTGAATATATCTGTATGTATATTGTTCTTATTATAACTATTTATGATTGAATTTTAATTTTTTATATTTTTGTCATAAATCATCTTTATATAGTACATACTACAAGTCGAACCTCCCCCTCCCTAACTCGAACACCTCTATCACTCGAACACCTCTATAACTCGAACTTATGTCTCGGTCTCTTGCAGTTTGAGTTATGGAAGTTCGACTGTATAGCTTTCCTTTTGTTTGGCCTAGTTTTTGAATCGTTGTATTTGTGCTTGTGATAGTTTTCTTTCTAATGTTTTCGAACAAGTCTGTGTAAGGAATTTTCAAGTAATTAATGTAAGGTTTTTCAGTAGCTAGTCTTGCTAGCTTGTCAGCATTTTCATTCCCCTCAATTCCTATGTGAGACGGTATCCAGAAAAAAAGAATGTCAGAGATGTTGTTTTTAGCTTTGAACATTTCGTATTTTTTTAATCAGAAAAATGTAAGGATTTACTGCGTATCTGTCATCTCTTAATTCTAAGCTTTGGAGAGCACTTAGGGACTGAATGAAGATGAAGAACTTTCGGTCATCAAATTGCAGAGCAGTGTCCATAGCTAGATTCAGAGGAATACATTCTGCAGTATAAACAGATGCATTTTTTAGTTATACTTTTAGAAATTGAAATGTTTAATAAGGGGACCACACACGAGGCACCTACGTGGTTATTGTTTATAATTTTGCTGCCATCTGTGTATATATTTAGAGAGTTTTGATTTTTAAGTATAGATTGAAGGGAGGCATGAGAATTTTTTTCGTTTTTCAGATATTCTCCTAGAGTTTTATTGAACGGTATTGAAATAGTGTCGATATTGTATTCATGACAATAGACTGAGCAGGATTGTTGCTCTGTAATTTGATCTGTGGTACTGGCTACATATTCCATACATTCTATTAATAACCTTTTCCTTTTTCTGTGACTTTCTTTTTTGTAAACTATTTGACCGTACATTAAGTTGTTTTTGAATGATAAGCATTTGGTTAGGAAGTTAGAACCTAGAAATTTTGCTCGATCTTCGATGAATGGTAACTTGGACTCGGCAATCAGAATATTTGTTGGAGTGCTTTTTCTAAATCCTAAAGCAGATCTTATTGTTGAATACTGTATTTGCTCTAATGTATTAATGAGTTTTTTCAAGGTAGGTAGGTAGATGAAGCTATCGTATGCAATTTTCGAGCGAACAAAACTTTTATATATCGTAATGAGAGTAGACGGGTCTGCTCCTCACCACGTACCGCATAGATATTTTATAATATTAAGAGCAGAATTACATTTTGTAAGAATCACGTTTACATGTGGTGCGAAAGACAATTTATAATCAAATATTAGACCCAGAAAGCACACTGTTTCTGTGGAGAAAATTTTGATACCATTCAGTGCGATTTCTGCCAGCCCAGGTGATATCCTTTTATTATTAAAGTGTACGAGTGAGGTTTTTTTAGAGCTAAGTGTAGTCCGAAAGAAAGTAGGTTCTTATTCACGGTGTGCAAGGATTCTTGTAAAACTCTTTGACACTCTTTAGTGTTTTTGCCTTTCGAATAGATGACTATATCGTCAGCAAATTGAAGCATAGTGACTTCGTGGCTGATGTTATCAGTAATATTAGATACGTATATCAAGTACAATAGAGGGCTCAGAAGTCCTCCCTGAGGAACTCCCTTAGTTGCGCTTATTATATCAAAACCTTCAATATTGGTGTAAAGATATCTTTCATAAGTCAAGAATTTTATAAATTGGATCAATTGATCTGAACAGTTTAGTTTGTCGAGCTTTTCTAATAGACGATATGGCAAGACGTTATTAAAAGCATCAGGGACATCCAAGAAAGCAGCTAAAATCTCCATCTTATTAGAGAAAGCTTCATCGATATCAAACGTTAAGTATGCTAGATTGTCATGATAGGATCTACCTTTTCGAAAGCCGGATTGGGCGGCTGGTAAAAAATTGTTGTATTCCATCCACCATTGTAGACGGTTTTTAACTAGTTTTACAAATATTTTGCATAAACAAAGCGTCAGAGCAATGAGCCGGACAGATTTTCCGTCAGGTTTTGGTATTATGTGAATAAAAGAGTGCTGCCATTCTTCAGGAATATCACTTTTTAGGTACATTTCGTTAAAAATATCTAAAAGCAAAAGTTAATATGTTATTGGAATCTTTTCAATAATTTCGTTATCAATTCCGTCTAGTCCTGAAGAGGCTTTTAGTGTAATTTGACTCAATACTTTATTCATTTCTGCAAATGAAAAGTATTTGTCTAAGAGCTCATTTTATTTACCGACAAATTTACATTCAGGATCAAAATTGTCCTGAAGAGAGGGGCATGGCTGATACAACTTGTTTATGCAACTTATTGATTGTTCTTTAATTTTATTTGGATTCAGTAAGTTAACTTTGTTGATTTTTATCCAGCTGTTATTTAATACTTTACATTTGTTCCAGACATATTAGCTACTTGTTCTAAAGTTTATACTTTCAGCAAATTTTCGAAAGTACTCTTTTGTGTTTAAATAATTTTTTGGTTAGGGCGCAGTTTCTCCTGTACTCAATATAATCTATATAGTTTCTAGTTAACTCCCATTTATTTTTATAGAATGCTTACCTTAAACATTTTGGTTTGTTGCATTCAGAGTCCCACCACGGTGCTGGATTTTTGACTTGTATTTTTTCAGAATTCTTTTTCCTAGAAGTAGTCTTTTGTGCTGCCTCGGTCACTGTTTTGGTAAAGAGTTCATACTTTTTCGAGGGGGAAAGTTGATCGTAGTCTCAAGTAAGAAAGAATTTAAAGTCATTTTCTAATGATTTTTCAAAGAGAGGCAAGTCCATTTTTAATGAAGTGATTTTAAATGTTTTTCTTTGATATCTTTGTTTACTTGCGTCTACATTTACAAGGACAGGAAAATTATCAGAGCCGTGAGGGTCGTCGTAAACTTCGTAACTAATTTTGTCAGATATGGAAGTATTAGTCAGTACAAGATCGTTATTAGATTTGGTTTTATATTGAGAGTTAATAGGGGTAATTGAATTTGTGTTGTGTAGAAACGTGTTTTTAGTTTCAATACTATGGTCCATACGATCACCATTTACATCAGTATCTTTACAGTTCCATTTTGTATTGTGAGCATTGAAGTCACCAACTAGAATTGCATTAGTACTTTGATTAACACAGTCGAGAATGTTATTCCACTTTATTTAACCCATTAACGACCAAAGAGGTCAGTTTTTGGACATATTTTTGATCGTAAAATTCATTTATAAAACGAAACAATAAATTGATCCAGGGTACCATACCTTATGTTTTTGGGTGTGCTGAATCTAAATCCGGCCTCAAAATTCAAAAATTTTGCTTACATAATTAAATATGGCCGGTTTTTTATAAAAAAATAGGGAAATTTTGAAACAAAAAATTTTTTGGAATTTTTTTTCTACCATAACACATGTTAATATCGAAATCTTTCTTCAACCATGAGTGCACAAAATTGTTGAACTTTAACAGAAAATTTTTATATTCAAAGTTTTTTTTCCAAAATGGCGGAAAAAATGCCAAAATCGGAAAAAAAAAAAACGATTTAGGTTACAATTTTTTTTCTCAAAAACTATGAGGTTCGCGAAAAAACTTTATATTACAAAAATGACTTATAATTTGTCAAGAAAAACTCTAAAATTTTTTGAAATTTTTTTTAATTTTTTAAAAAAATTACAGAATTGAAAATTTCAAAAAAATTTCGAAAAATTGCGGAAAAATTAGAGAGTATTCTTTGACTAATTCTAAGACATTTTTGATCTTATAAATTTTTCCCGAAAGCCTATAGTTTTCGAGAAAAAAATTCTCAAAGAATTGTGGAAATTCTATTCAACCGTTTCAACTTTTG
The DNA here is from genome assembly GCF_024137745.1 of Phymastichus coffea. Classification (NCBI taxonomy): domain Eukaryota; kingdom Metazoa; phylum Arthropoda; class Insecta; order Hymenoptera; family Eulophidae; genus Phymastichus; species Phymastichus coffea. The sequence continues at coordinate 3,902,188 of NW_026706823.1, forward strand.
GAATTTCATAAAATAAGTTGGGGTATAAACGTACCGAAGTTTAATTTATCAAGAGGTTCTAAATAAAGTATTGCGTAAGTACCTCTAAAGTGTGACTACTTTCAGTTTATATTTACATTTTACTCTTAGCGTAACCCAGAGACAACAGCGTGGACGTAGTAAAATCAAGTCTCCTTCGAGGTGCTTGTTTATAATGAGTCCCCTTGCCTCTCACTCTATGGGATGTTTGTTTATAGTGAGTCCCCTTGCCTCTCACTCCTCGGGGTGCTTTTTTATAGTGAGTCCCCTCGCCTCTCACTCTACGAAGTGCTTTTTTATAGTGAGTTTTCTGGCCTCTCACTGTAATCAGACATGCTTTGCTTTCATGCATGCACTGCAAAAAAACAAATTATACTTCTCACAGTACACATATGTTCTTATTAGACAAATGGAACACTTGTTCTGTTTCTTTTTTCGAATTGTTGTATGCTTTTCCTTATTTTTTTCAGCATCATGAATGTAACTTTTCGCTATTGACATTGCAAATTATTTAGTTCCAACTTATTTTTTACTATCATCAGCAGCATTGAATATTACAACTGCATTTGTAATTGCTGCTTAGATAAGTCTAATGAAAACCACCCACGTCCACTTCTTTAAACGAATACTTGGCAACAAATTGTTACAGTGACCGTCGTGTACATCATCTCCACCCATGGACTGATTATAAAGGTGAAAAGCTTGCGGAACTGGCATATCGACTTTTTCTTTTTCGATCGAACTGTATCTCTTTGCTGATGATAATGGAGTGACCCCTGCAGCTGTAGATAGTATTAATACTGGCTTTGAATCCATAACCGTGATGTAATTTATTCCAGAATTTTTTTCATGCTTTACTGCATATGTTCAACGTGGAGCCATTTTATGAATGACATTTTTTACTGGGACACGATTGTCTCTAACAGTTCCAGTACATTTCAATTTTAATCGGTTTAAATACACAACAAGATCTAAATTTGTAAAGTAATTGTCAAAATAAAGATGATAAAGAGGAATTTTTGCATCAGAAGTCAATTAAAAAAAAGGCTTCAATAAATGTAAAACCACGCGAGATCCTAAAGCGCATTTAGATAACTTATCTCCTATTACAGAGTTCTTTCCACAGTATAAATCTATATTCAATAAGTATCCATTAGCAGCGCACAAACCCCAAAATTTAAAACCGAATCGTGTAGGTTTTCCTCGTATAAACTGTTTCAAACACGTTCTAGCATACGATTTAGCCATCATTTCATCCACTGATAAACCTGATTTCCAAAAGCCAAACTTCAGAATATTCTTTTGAAACAGTTTCAACAAAGCACGAACTCGCCAAGCCTTATCTTGTGGATCTTTATCTTTGGCCTTTGAGTATTTCAATTTCGACTTTATCATTTGAAAATGAGATCGTGACATTGCTGAAGAAATTTTTTCACAAGATAAAAAAGGGACAGTTGACCAATAATCTCTTTGAGATTTTCGTTTATTGAATGAACTTATTATAATGATTCCAATGAATGTATTTAGATCGACTAATAATAAGTCAAAATGATTTTCCTCACACGCATCGATAATATAATTTTTCATTTTAATAGAAAAAAAATGTTCAAACAGTTCTCTTGGATCACATTTTCTAATTTTTTCTTTTGTAGATCTAGGAAATAATATTTTATCTTAAATTATATCAGAATATATCTTTTCACCATCTACCCAATCAAATTTATGACCTTTTCAAGCTTAGCTTGATCAGCTTGATAACTTTTTGAAACTCTCTTGTAAGTAGCTTTCGGTATTTTTTCATCACGGTAATTATCTGAATCACTATCTGAATCATTTTCAGAATCTGACAAACCAGAATATTCTGCATTTGGTATCATGCAATTTTCATCATCGTCTGTGGTGCATGATTCAGATTCACTTCCAGATTCAGAAGAAACAGCACTTCTCGATCTTTTTCGAGACATTGCTAGTATAAACACGAAAGTGTTAAGAAAATCTCCTAATTTCAAAGGATGAATTTGAATAACTTTTGAGTTGAAAAACCACGTTATGTTTATCGACTTCAATTGATCTACCCAAATAGGTTTTGGTAAAACTTTTCTAAGAGAAGAGATGGGCTACGCTGAGAGTAAAATCTAAATATAAATGTTATGAGAACTCAGGTAATACTCAGGTAATACGATTTTTTCCTCCAACCTCATGGAGAATGGAAATCCCGTACATTTGCCCCCCAACTTATCTTATGAAATTCCAAAAGTTGAAACGGTTGAATAGAATTTCCACAATTCTTTGAGAATTTTTTTCTCGAAAACTATAGGCTTTCGGGAAAAATTTATAAGATCAAAAATGTCTTAGAATTAGTCAAAGAATACTCTCTAATTTTTCCGCAATTTTTCGAAATTTTTTTGAAATTTTCAATTCTGTAATTTTTTTAAAAAATTAAAAAAAATTTCAAAAAATTTTAGAGTTTTTCTTGACAAATTATAAGTCATTTTTGTAATATAAAGTTTTTTCGCGAACCTCATAGTTTTTGAGAAAAAAAATTGTAACCTAAATCGTTTTTTTTTTTTCCGATTTTGGCATTTTTTCCGCCATTTTGGAAAAAAAACTTTGAATATAAAAATTTTCTGTTAAAGTTCAACAATTTTGTGCACTCATGGTTGAAGAAAGATTTCGATATTAACATGTGTTATGGTAGAAAAAAAATTCCAAAAAATTTTTTGTTTCAAAATTTCCCTATTTTTTTATAAAAAACCGGCCATATTTAATTATGTAAGCAAAATTTTTGAATTTTGAGGCCGGATTTAGATTCAGCACACCCAAAAACATAAGGTATGGTACCCTGGATCAATTTATTGTTTCGTTTTATAAATGAATTTTACGATCAAAAATATGTCCAAAAACTGACCTCTTTGGTCGTTATTGGGTTAAGTTAGATTAACGCCCGGGATTCTAGAGCAAGCAATAACATCTATTTTCGGACAAACCTTTTCTATTCGAATACCAGCTATTTCAACTTCTTCTGTTAATTTTGTAATTTGCTTATGCTCTGAGACTATCAGGTTTTTTTTAACCATAAGGAGGATGCCATCTCCACGATTACGACATCTATCATGTCTTATTGAAATAAAACCAGGAATTTTGAATCGATCTTTAGGTTTCAACCACGATTCTACACACACAAATACATCTACGTTTTGTAACATATCGTAGAGATCGTTTTTACGCTGAGAGATGCTTCACGAATTCCGAAACAAAATTTTAAGTTGTGACTTGTCTTTACTAACGTTATAATTTGTATTACTTCTATCTGAGCTGTTATGCATATTAGTGAGAGGAATAGGTATTTAAAGCGAACAATTATAATCGGAAGAGTCGTCATTGGTGTCAAGAATCGGAGTAGCGCTGGGGGTCGCATGCGAGGCCAGAATATTACGGAGACGCGTGATTTGAGACTTCGCGCGTCGTTTAGCTACATGTGGGTATACTTCTGTCAGTAGGTCTGCTAGAACTTTAGGATCGTTCGTGTATACTTTCGATGTTTCTACTACTGTATTACCGTGCGCGTTTTGTAGAAATTTAACGAGTTGGTCGAAGTTAACAGGATACTTTTTATTTTCAGTGTTAAACAGTTCTTTTACACTTTAGAGTTCCTTTACGAAGTCTATATTAGTACTTGGCGTTGCCTCTCTTTGCTTTTTTGTTTCTGGGCTTTGAATGTTTTTATTAACTTTTTTTATTTCTTGGCTTTCATTAGACTCAACAGACAGGCTGGGTGGATACGGCCTTTTGAACTTTGATTTTTTTCTCCATTAACGTATTTTCATCCGACGCGTCGTTAGGTCCCTTAAGGCTGTCTTGATTTGTTTCTACTTGTTCCGTTTCTAGGAATTCTACATTTTATGTTTCATCTGATTCCTTGTTAGTAATTTGACTTTTCTTTAATGTATCAGCAATAAGATTAGTATTGTCTACAATGTTATGACAGTGTTTGGCTAAATGACCTCCTTCTTTGCATTGATAGCAAGTAAGCTTTCCTGACGAGAAGTATATCCAGTAGTTTATTTCTTCGTGAGTGATTCGCAGATTACTAGGAATCTTGGGAATATCTTCCTCTTTTACGTACATTTGTTTTTTAAATGTCAACAAATGACAAATAGAGGTGTTTTGTTTACCCATTTTGACCACTGTGATTTGAGAGACTGGTGTGATATTTAATTTGTGAAGTTCATTCACTATTACTGAAGCCGGTACAGATGGCTGGACGTTTGAGATTATTACTCTTTTTGCCCTTGATACTAATAGTATAATGTTCAGTTGATTTGCGCCAATATTTAGTATAGACTTTTAACTCATCAGTTTTTCTACAATGTCTTTATTATTCAGGTAGAAACAGATGCGGTTTTGACTAATGTGTGACGCATATAGAATGTCTTGGGAAGTTACGATTTTTCTAAGTTCTAGGGCATAGTCCTCGACACTGTAACCTTCGATTGAATCGACGATAATGGCTTGTTCTCTTGATAAGCCTTTATCTTGCTGTATTGTTTGAGAGTACGATGTTTTTTGTTGGGGCATATTTACAGTTGGAGACATTGTTGTTTGATCTCGCGCAGAGACTGAACGCGAAAGAATATAAAGTTTTTGGTGATTTTACACTAATTTGACTTTTTGTTTAACGGCTCGAAATGCCATCGCTACAATATACACACGCGTTTTTTATACTAGTTCACAACACTGAAATACCACGGAGGGCGTTTAAAAACACGTCTTATCGGTACGACGGTCAACGAGCGAATGGACCACAATGTTTGTGAATTACATTTCAGAGAAAACGAAGTAGAAAAGACCTTCAATCAAAAGTTGAAAGATGGTTCGATATTCACGACGATCAAAGAAAAATCCTCATTGTAAGAAGTTCAAAAAAAGTTGATTGTGTATTCAAAGATTAAATTACAAGCATGCGTAGCAGCATCAAAGGTTGGTGGGTGCTCTATTGTATGGATCACACCCACAATAGAAAAACGCTAACTTCCGGCGTCCACGTCGCGCCCACTGGAAACGTAAATATTACGTCGATGCTCTCTGCAGCAGCGCTATAATAGAGACGGATAACGGAAGCACTGGCTACACCCGCCAATAGTGGTAGGCAGTAAGGCTGTACACAACCACTCATCACACAAAACCTACACATCTGATTGACTGTCCGAAAATTCTCTGGGAGCATGAATGAAGGGCCCTATAAACGGGTATTGCCTACGAATAAGATTGAACCCTATAAACGGGTATTTTTTCCAAGCGGGTTATAAATGAGGGGGCTCTATAAACGGGCATCTCCCGAATGGATATGAAACCAGAGGAATGACGGATTAGTCGATCAGACACAAAGCAGAACTTTACCAGACGGTGGTGAGAGCAATCACAAGAGAGTTTACCCGAAATTGTGTGTGCCGACTCTGGATGGTACAATCGTAAAACCAGTCTCGCACTCCTGGGCCGCTAGTAGTTGGAGGGGGGTTAGACCCAGCTCAGCCAGCATGGGAGGCTCGCCCTACACAAAGGTAAAACGCTTAATAAGCGCCAAATCTCGCTCTCTGTAGTAATGCCAATTGGCGATCGGAAGGGCCCTTGCTGCAGGGGGAGGGGAGAAACGGTCGAGACCGCCGGATTCTAGGCATGGTCGGTCGGGGGGTCTACTCAAGAAAGATTGCAGGATCCACTATACCTAGTAATTAGTTCTGACCACTAACACATAAAACACATAGTAGATGGAAGGAGATGAAAATGAGATGAAAGGTAAAGAATATTTTGCAGGTACTAGAGTACCGCCTGCGCCCATCGACTCAGGAGAGTCACTGGAGCTGCCCGGCTCTCCCGTTACACCAGTAGGAAACCTCGCTGGTGGACGGGTAATTACGACAGGAAAAAGGACAGGGTCGACGTCACCAGAATCCTGGGATGCTGTGGAGAGTAAGATGCGAGAGAAACTGCTCACCATACACAGCGTCCTAGGACAAATGACGGAGAAGACGAACGTCCAAAGAAACGTGAGCCGTGTGACTACGAACGGTATGGCTGAGATATATAAGGCTGTAGAAGTTTGTATGTATGAACTGAAGCGAATGCGACAGATCAGACAAAAGACGAACGTAACGGAAAGACGAGCGAATGTAATGGAGGAAACTCCAGGACATAAAAGGCGATGGCTAAAACAGACCCCAAGCCCAGACCAAGTAGATGACGAAAGACGGAGAACGCACTTAGACGTTGCTGCCACACAGCAAATGCCAGGGGTGAATGCCGGAAACCAACAGACACCTGACGAGGGGCATACCACTCAACAGACTCCTTCGGAGGATGTTGAGATGAGAGCGGAGGTGTCAGAGGACTGGGCCACCGTTGTAAAAAAGAAAAAGAAAAGGAACAAGGAAAAGACCGACAAAGAGACGGTACAAAAGACGACAGACAGACACAGAAGCCGAGAATCGGAATGTACCAACCTGAAAACCAGGCGCGGGATCATTCTGATCAAGCCGGCGGAAGGACAACTGTACGCCGATGTCTTACGGACTATCAGACAGAAGGTAAACCCCAAGACAGAGAAGGTAGACGTTCGGACGATTATAAAAACCAAGGACGGTGCTGTATTAATGCGGCTGGAAAAGTCCCAAGGACAAGACTTCCAAAGGACACTTCAGAAAGTATTAGGACAGACTGTGACAGTAAGACTTAACTTCCAGGGTGACGCTGGAGTTTGCTGACTAGGACTGCGTCACGACGGTACAAGACATCGCCAACGCGATAAATCACGAACTAAATACGAACGCGGAGCGGAAAGTGCATCTCTTTGCGCCAAACGCATATGGGAATGCGCAAGCCGTTTGCGAGTTCGACGCGACGGAAGCAACGAGACTGACGGACAGGGAACGCATCAAACTAGGATGGATGAATTGTCGAATTCGACTACGCATTCATCCTCAAAGATGCTTCAACTGCCTCGGGTATTTATACGCGGAGAGAATGTAAAGGGCCGGACAGAAAGAACTGCTGCATGAAATGTGGACAGACGGGTCACGTGGGCAAGGAGTGTAAAAACACTACTGACTACTTCCTCTCTAAGGGGATAGAAAGACAGAACCTGGCCCACGTGCCTGGATCGGGCGAGTGCACCGTATACAGAGCAGCACTGATGAAACTGAAGACGAAACAGAAAAAATGACCCTGACGATACTACAATGCAATGTGAACAGGAGTAGCGTAGCACACATGCTCCTCCCTCAAATTGCGATGAAGATGAATGCAGACGTGCTTGTTATAAGCGAACAATACAGGAAAAGACCTGAGCCATCGTGGTTCGCTAGCAAATCGAACACGACAGCGGTGTGGGTACGCGGAAACGAAGCGATGCGAGTCTCTGCAAGCGGGTCCGGGGCGGACTATATTTGGGTGAGGGTGAGCACTGTCGTTGTCGTCAGTGTATACCTGTCACCAAACTATTCCGCGTTGGAGTATGCCAACAGACTCACAGATATCGAAGACGCAGTGAGGGATATATCCGGAAATACGATCGTGGCGGGCGATTTTAACTCGCGGGCGATTGAGTGGGGTTTGCCCACGACAAACAGACGCGGACGGCTACTACTAGAGATGGTCGCGAGGCTGCAACTAGTAGTGGTGAACGAGGGAAAGTCGGCGACATTTAGACGACCGGAGTGGGGTCAATCTATACCAAACGTGACCTTGACCACAGACAGACTACTGACGCGAATAAGAGGATGGAAAGTGATCGAGGAATATACAGCCAGTGATCACCAATACATCATCTTCGAAGTGACAGACGAAAATACGACTAGACGAAGAGGTAACGTGTTACTCCCTCTACGATGGGACACGAAACTCCTGGACAGAAAAAAACTCGACAGACTACTGCAAAATGCAGAGCCTTTTACGAAAACCACTTGAAGTGGTATGGACCGTGACTCGGCGGAGAAGTTAGCTGAGGAGACGGAAAAATATCTCCATCACCTATGCGACGCTACGATGCCGAAAAAACGATACGGACGCGACCGGCGACAGATGTACTGGTGGACGCAAGAAATCGAAGACATCAGACGCGAATGTCACCGGCGACTTAGACAGGCACAAAGACAAAGAAACAGACATGAAGAAACCTCAAAGGCATACAAACTTGCCAGAAAAAGGCTGAGACAAGCTATAACGAACAGCAAACGACAATGCTAGACACGACTGACAGACGAGGTTGACTCAGACCCGTGGGGGATGGGTTACAAAATTGTGACCCGAAAGCTAGGGGTCCGAGCTCCACCGGAGACAAAAGATGCTAGGACAATGGAAAAGATAGTTGAAGGTCTTTTTCCAACGCATCCTGACAGAATCGATGACACGAACACGGACGAAGAAATAGAATGTCCTTGCTTCACAAGGGAAGAGCTCATACGAGTGACAACCTTGCTGAAGATGAACAAGGCTCCTGGACCAGTAGGTATACCGGGTGAACTGCTACGGTATGTAGCGACTCGACGGCCCGACATAATCTTGCAGTTGTACAGTGGCTGCCTGACAGCGGGTGTTTTCAGTAAACTCTGGAAGAACGCGAGGTTGGTACTCATTGGCAAAGGCAAGGGAGAGTCCGATAAGCCAAATTCGTATAAGCCCTTGAGCCTCCTCAACACGACCGGCAAATTATACGAACTGCTACTGCGACCAAGACTGAACGCGGCGGTGCAAGCCGCTGGCGACCTATCGGACCGACAACACGGCTTCCAGAAAGGACGCTCAACGATAGGAGCAATCACAGACGTGTCACAGGAAGTTGACAGAATGAACGAGATTTGCTACGGAGCCAGGTCAATAACGCTCCTAGTAACATTAGACGTAAAGAACGTCTTTAACTCTGCTAGGTGGGTGGATATTCTGAGAACAGTAGCCGGCTTTCAGATGCCCGCCTAACTTCTAAAAGTCTTGAAGTATTACTTAAAGGACCGAAGACTGACGTACAAAACGACGGAAGGACGGAAGTACCGGAAAATTACAGCGGGTATGGGACCCATACTGGGTCCCGACTTCTGGCACGTACTGTACGACGGACTCATAAAGCTCGACATGCCCCCGGACACGCATTTGGTCGCCTATGCTGACGATGTAACAGCCGTAATAACAGCCCGCGACACACATCTAGCTCAGCTTGAGCTGAGCCAGATGATGAGGCGTTTGGATGGGTCGATAACTGACCACGGACTGAGCCTGGCTCTTTTTAAGACAGGCTTACTGATACTGACGAGATAGAGAATAGATACGATAATACCGATAACCATAGGTACGGAAAGACTGGAGACCAAAAGTGAGGTAAAGTACCTGGGGGTGACTCTAGATACGAAACTGAACTTTTGGCCCCACATATGAGACGCGACCGCCAGAGCCAGCAAAAGGATCAAAGCCTTGAGTAGGCTGATGGCAAACACGAAAGGACCGAGACCGAGTATACGAAGACTGTTGATGAGCGTAACCCACTCGATTATGCTTTACGGAGCAGAGGTATGGGCCAACTCGTTACGGGTGAGGAGAGAAGAATGGTGAGGAGAATGGTAGCGCTAAGAATCGCGTACGCGTACCGAACACTCTCGGAAAGCGCGATATTCGCGATCACGGGCGTTATCCCGATCGACCTCTTGGTAGGCGAGAGGAAACGTATTTACTATACGACCGAAGTGCGACCGTAGGGACGGCCGACGCTGCAACAGAGGAACGAATGAAAACGACAGAACAATGGCAGACAAGATGGACGACAGACGTTCAAGGACAATGGACCCACAGACTGATATCAGACGTTGGTCCATGGAAAGACAGAAAATACAGGAGGTGGATTTCTATCTCACCCATTTTCTGACTGGACACGGATACTTCCAAAAGTACCTGTACAGAATTGATAAGGTAACTTTCCCCAGACTGTGTGTACTGTAGGGGGTCTTGGGACGACGCGTAGCACACGTTTTTCGTGTGCGACCGTTGGGCCGAGCAAAGATTGAGACTGGAGACAGAATTAGGGCCGATTACGCCAGAAAACGTGACGGACGTAATGTTGACAACAGCTGACGCATGGTGTAAGATCGCGCTGTACTATACGTTTCAAATGTGTTACGAAACAAAAAAACGGATGGATGCTTAGAAAATTAAATGAATAAGAACATTTCAGAGCCTACTCAGGAATGAATGAGTATTAAAGGGATGAATGTGTGCTTGGACACGCAATAACAGCCGCCCAGTCTGAAGTAATGTGATAAACAGTTCTGGGCTGGTTGCGTTGCGAACAAGGAGAGATATGTTTGGTGGGTATTGGTGGCCTAAGCTACTGAGTCCCACACTTGGCAGGCGTCCGTCAGTTGTCCGTAAATGGATTCAGACTCTCCTCAAAAAAAAAAAAAATAAATAAATAAACATCGAAGGTCAAAGGTATTAAAGGAATAAGATATTCGACACAGTGGATCTATGAATGTTTAATACTTCGAATAAAAAGCAAGAAAATTTCCAATCACTTGTAATCACGTCAGATACTTGCTTTACCATCATTAACAACACTTAGTTGTTACATAAAGCGAATGAAAGGAGCATACGGTTTGGAACAGAGCACCTTCGACATTTTGAAAACGAAAACTGAAAGCATGGATCCCAATGATGCCCGAGGTTAGCAATCGTAAATTCATTATTCTCATAAGCGCGTAACTCTATGTAAATAGTACGAAAATGTTTTTTATTATGTCGTTTATCGATAGCTAAATTAATCGAGCTTTTAAATGATATTTTCCTTCTTTTCACGACGAAACTGTCAATTAGCACTAGTGCAATACACCGCTAACGTTTTTTTCGAATGAAGTATTTTCAATCTCCTTATTTTGGCGATCTAAAAAAATTATGAAATTGTGCAATAGTAATTTTTGAGCTTTTCTCTTTCACTCAAGTTCTAGTGTATTTAGTATGAACTTTGGAGTGAAAAAATTCACTCGATAGAAAATACGCTATATTTATCTTGCAATCATTAATTGTAAAAAGAAAAATAAGGAAGGTCATTTTGATGAAAATGTTTTAAAGGAAAATAAATCTACGATATTTTATTTTTTTATAATTGACATTTTCCTTTTGCCTCAAAAAGGTTTACCAGAAATATATCTCTTCTCAAAATTATGTGAAAATTATTGTAACAATTTTACAAATTCTTCATATTAATCAACTAATTAAAGCAATATATTAAACAAAAGAGTCTTTTATTTGAATTGTCAATAAATGACTATCCACATTTGAAATACACACCTTTTTTATTCTTTGAGACAGAATAACCGAAGTTAGTATTTGTTTGTTATTAATATCGTGAATGTAAACCCGTCAAACATTTTCGAATACCAAATTGCTTTTTATCAATAATTGCGCATGACTAATTCGACTCTACATTTATTTTGTAATATAACCTGGCGTCGTATATAAAATTAAGTAGTGCAAGAGAGTTTTGGGGCAACGGGTTTACCGTGTCTGTCTTGTGACACTTGTTAAAGTGATTTCTTTAACAAGGCAATGGGTTTCTATTTTTACAACTATTGCCTGTATAAACGAATAAATGTCACGATATTGTTACTGGAATATTTTATAGTTGTAATATGGTAGATGATAATTTATTTATTAGCTATATTTCGTTTGTAGGAGTTATTCTTGTAGATGAGATGAAGCTTGCAAATTTGCTATCGTTTAATAGGCAAAATTTACAATTCAAAGGCTTTACTAATCTTGGCAAGTATACTCCCAAACACCAACAAGGAGTTAAAGGTGATAACCTCAATCAGGTAATCAACCTTTCAAAGGGAAATGGGTCAAATGTTAGGATACTTCTTAAGCAAAGGTAGCGCGACTGGAACAGTATTCTATCAGATATTGCTGGAAGGTATAATATGGACTGAAAAAGCTAGACTAAAAGTTGATGAGATCACGAGCGACGGTGCATAGTGGAATCGAAATATATGGGAACAGTTTGGTGTAAATGAGGAGAATATAAGTATTCCTCACGTAGCAGAGACTGATCCTGATTCCACGCGGCGTTTATGATTTTTATCGGATTTTTCACATTTGATCAAATGTTTGTGCAACTTTTTTTCAAAGCAAAGATGCTACGATAACATTTGGGTAAGACATTTTGTGCATTAATATACGCTTTACTTTTGATACATTTGAGGCTTATTGCAAAATTCCGCTTGAAAACTTCGACTGCAGTAAAAGCTTGACAGATCGCCATTTAATTACATATGACTAATCGAGCTTTTAAGTTATGAATATAATTTATTTCATTAATTTAAGGTACAAAAATATTGTTTCGTTATAATTTAATTTACTCAGCTGAAACTCGCTCGAATTCTCACACTTTTCTATGTTTTATTGAAATTTATAGTAAAGTATTTTGTCAGTAAAATGATTTGTTACTTTTTAAATTTAATGGAGACACATGGTGGATCAGTAACGTTAAATCATTGACATTCGTTGCTTGAAGTGGAAAATCCGAAAAGTTACAATATGAAAATTAATTACAAAATCAAAGAAGAGCATATTAGATCACAGTACTATCAAAAAATGAAGGTGGCGATAGCATTTCAGGTAATGTGCAACTTCGGTGAATAGTATCCGCTTTGTAACTTTAATTTCTTTAATTAAATTTTGTAATCTTGGGTGAAGAAAATTATTGTTGATTATATAGTTCTTTGGAGCAGGCGATGCAATGACCGTTTTGAAAGACTATCATCCTGCTTTGAGCGATTGCGATAGGATTATTAAATTCTGTAATAGGGTGAAAAGTTCAATAAAAGCTATGAATTACGGAACTCCAATCGCTAATATGATGTCAGGGAATGCTATGGTAAATTATATTATTATTCGATTGATTATTGCGAAAGAAATTTTTATTACATTGCATTATTTATTAATATTATATTTTTAGATTGTTGAAGATTTCATTGTTTATCTTGAAAAGTAGGAGCAAAAAGCTAAGGATGAGAATATCGAGTTCATGCCTCTGTTACGTCTCATCCAACGGTCGCGAATTGACAATAATTATTCAACCGCGACTATCACTTTTCCGTCGATGTGTGAGCGTTTTACCACAGGTACAAGACTAAAACTAGAGCAGGCTGGCAATGTAACTCAAGCACCAATCGGAAAAGTGACAATTTAAATAATATTACCTGTAGTTTGACTGGTCCAGAATTTCGTACGCCAGAAGCCAGGGATGTATCGTAGTTATAAGGATTAGGTATAAGTCTTTAATAATTTATAATAAATTATTAATAGAAATAGAGTTTAAGTTTTTATTGTTCAAAATACAGAACATCCGCAGTCTTACGGAGTCGAAGACAGAGTGTTCTTGATTATCGTTTTGCCTCTTCTTTTATAGGACAAAACACATAAAAAGTAATCTATAAAGAGTTAAACCCAGAAAGGGAAAGTGCATCACTGAGAATAAAGTCAGCTATTAATTGACCATTACTTTAATTAAGGGAATTCCCCTTTTATAAAAATTCAAATTTTGCCGCTATTATATTGTCTGACTTAATCTCGACATAACATGCCCGCCCCTGAAGAATAGCGACGCACGGCGCTCGCAAGTTGCACCTGCCTATTTGAAATTTCCTGAATCAATGGACATACATCAAAATATTACTTATAATTATACTTACACTTATATCTTGCATACAATGAAGTTACTATACGCACTACCTACTAAACAGAAAGTGATCATGCACATATATATATTTTAAATGACAAACACCTCGAAGTATTACTTAACATATAGTCTCTATTTTTTAAAAGGTAAAAAACTACCTCTCCACACTATGCACAGTCTTGGCTGAAAAATTTCTTCACCTATGTTACCACGTTTACACATACGGCATTTCTCTCCAGATAAGGGCATACTGATAAGCAGTAGACCAGCAGTTCCAACAGATGAGAAAAATATTCTTTGATACATTACTTAAGTATATTAAAATACATAGCTTGCAAAAACGCCACACAGGTAAAAACCGAGCGCATTGTATGCAGTTATCGTAGGTTAATAAATCTGCAAATCCCCTACCTCCAGAAGGCAAGTGGACTAATTCTGCAAATGTCCTCCTGCGTTCGACTCGTTCTCCTTGGAAATATGTAACCAAATAATTTATCCATATTTGAATCTCCATTCTACTACATCCTTCAGGTGATCAAGAAATAAATTCCACATACTGTTCATGATCGCTTTCATACCTTAATTCCCATCTTTTCATGAAGATCTGTAATTGTTCGTTAGTTACGTTAGTTCCAGGTGCTAACGGTAAGAGCAGATTGTAGCCCATCATTCGAGCGGAATACTCCGATGCCTTTCTATAGTCCTCACAGTTTTCATAGCATATCTGACCTAGAACTTGGCCATGATTCGTAGGGTTACCTGTTCGGGACGAGCGGCCCGTCTTTACCGTTTCACTATTTAGCCACATGATGAATCCAGGTCGATACATTTCCGGTAACATCACATTTTCGTAGGGTTCCGGACTGTGACTAAATAAATTCAATGGATCAGTCATAATCCCTTCTTCGGTAATGACAAATCCATGATCTTCTGCAAAGGCAGACTTCAACCTTTCTAACACTTTACTCACAAACATATTGCACTATAACTTGTAGATCTACCGATAAAAGACTAGTTGACACGATGAAGTCTCACTGACACCTAAGTCCCTTTTTATTTTGCCCTACCTTTCATACTGGGAGCTTAATCATTAATCTAGCAATAAAATTTTAGTTTCACTCCTTTCCTACTGTTAGATACTACTTAATTTTTCGAGCACCATGTGTCGAGTTCAAAGCATTCTTTGACAACTGTTTTTGGAGGAGCCTTACCGGCAAATTGCAGTATTTGATAAAAATCCTTTCTAATGATAATTTACTTGTTTATTATTTTTTTTATACATAGATACCAAAAAACTTTTATTTACTACAGATTTACCCAACAACTACTGTTCTCCGAATATAACTCATCCACTTGCCTACTCCACGCCTGTATTAATTCGCTACCACCTTGGTGAAACAGGCACTTTTCGTCTTCATTTTCTAATGACTTGCGATGTTCCGCAAAGGGACATTCTAAAATTTGCACCAACACGTCCTTATGCTGTTTACTTAAGTGCAACGCCGTACAGTAACGACAATCACGTACCACTAACAACGGTACCTGGCTAACTGCACAATATCTAAAGGTAAGTCGGTTATCTGTATTAAGATTACCATAATTACTCTGAAACAGATACAGAATAAAGATATCCGTACTTTTACTGACTGTTTAAGACGGACAGTGAAGTAAATTTTGGCTTCTGTATAAACTATCTTTTAATATCGTGGACTACTCTGGATATTGAAGAATCTCATTATTGCTTCTTAATGCAAGGCGTCTGCCTCTGGCTTGTTGTTGTACCATTGTGAATCCTCGCATTACTGGATCTAGCAGGAGTATCCTATCTTTGTTACACTCCTTTTGTATAGTTCTTGAAATTTTGGTGAATAGTTGTACAGTATTTCCCTGATTAATTCATACGTATTAGTTGGCTGGAAGGTATGTACTTTATATCCGTATTCACTTGCTGTTTTGTTCAACCAGCGGCGAGCTTCCCAGCGATAGATATGGAATGGTTCGGGTGTCTTACAATAATTTTCACTAGTTTCAAACAGTCCTAAAGGGTCTCGTTCCACAACACCTTCTTTGTTAAAGAGAAAACCGTGGTAATATCCTCTTTCACTTATCAGTTTGATGCTAACACACTGAGCATACATTTTTCACTGAATTATATCAATTGTTCGCTCTGTTGTTTTCTATAGACTAGCCAATTTCCTCTTTCTCCATTCGTATTAACACTGATTTTTTCTAATTCCTTACTCCTCTCTTTCTACTTTTAATTTCCTGGATGATTACCATTTTACAATCGATGAACTACTCTAGTCAGACTTGGAAAACTTTATTACCCACACCTGGCCTAATACTACAGATAACGTTCCCCCGCAAAACTGAATATTTCATCGCGTTATAACTTATAATAATTGCTAAAACTGCAACTAGCCGGCTGACATTCTCAACAAGAGATATACTTATTTATTCTTTGGTACGAGTACTTATCGATTCTAAGATTTCAATACCTAATCGTTCCGACGAATCTTCCTTTAGTTCTTCATTCTGAGTTGATTCTGATAGAGTTGGTAACATATTTTCATAGACATGAACCTTCTTAGGAAGTATACGGGGTGTCTTGTAAAACCGTGGCCCTGTAAAATCGTATCTAAATCCGGTATCTAATCTCGACATTGGTATATACGTTTCGCTTACCGCAATACCTCTTCTACTTTATTTTTGGTAGACATAACGATATACAATTAACATAATTAGAGAACTTATAATTTAAACATAAAATTGCAATGCTGACACAAATAAAGTTCCAAAGTGACAAGTCTACTATTTTTGATTCTACTTTTGTTGCTAAGGTACTGATCGGTTTTATCTCTATTATACGAGTAGGTGTACTCTCTAACCGCTGGTCTATATTTAAAAGAGTTAGTCGGAAAGGCGGAATAATTAGATTTTTTATTAATTTATTGTCGGCCGCACCTCTATAAATTTTTCCGTCGGCTCATACGTTACATGACCTTGGGAGTTCAACTATGCCAGAGGAAAGCTTCGGAATAGATATCATATTGTTTGTGCATTTAATTTTTAGGGAATCATATTCTCTCGTGGAAAATAACCAGACATGTCTGCTACCGGTCTTGATTAGAAAATAATCTTGATCAATTTAAAATTACATTCATATAAAGTTTTGATTTTTGGCTTTATTAGCATGTTGAACTCATAAGATGCTTTAGTATTTTCTATTAATTCGAAACTACATATTCTATAACATTTTACCATGTTACATAATTCGAAGACCATTTCGCTCATAAAGAAATATGAGTTATTAGTTTCTGATATAACAATGTAATCATTCTGTGGTTCAATGTATGCAGCGATTGACTTGTTTGTCTCAGATTGTTGAAAAACTGGAAAAGACATCATTTTGTACACGACAAACTGTTGCGCATGTATGAAAGGTAGTACTATTTCTATTATTAGCACTTTTTCATACATCATAAAATGTAACTGTGCTATGTCGGCAATATTTGCTGTATAAATACTTTTAGGTTTAACATTGGATTTTAAAAGTGATGTGTTTTCAATTTCATGTACTACTGCTTGTAACGTGTGCATAGCTAATAAATATTTATTATATTTAAACATTTCAATTATTAATAACATAATTTCTTTGCCTTCATGTTGTATTTCTTTGATGAGTGAAATTAATTTGTGGAAATTAGCGACCTGATTTTTGTCTGTTATATTCGGGTTATGTTTTAACAGTTGCACAAATTTTTTTAGATAGTCAGTTTTCAAGTTTACTGATATAATTTGTTCGTGTAGGCCATTGTCAAAGAAATAAGTGTTCGGTTCATCGCCCATAATATAAGATAGATCGATTATACGCATGTTAATTACTCTTTCTATAACTTTTTTAGTGTTACTCAATGCGTAAATGTTTTGAAAAGATAAAGCTTTTCCTCCCCACCTAATTTTGACAACATGTAACGTGTTGACAAGACGATTCAGGGAATCGTCGACACGTTTAATATCTCTCAATTGTTCTTTAACATGCTGTATAATCGAATTTGCTTCTATATAGGACACATTATCCTGTACGAAAATGCTATTTAGACTAGTTATTTGATTAGTAAGCACCTCGTTCCAAGTGAAAATGTGCTGCAGGTCAGTGGTTGTTAGTAAACTCCAATTTTCACGAGTGAAGGCTATACGCTCAATTTCGTGAACCGCAATCCCTGGATTGTCTTCAATCAGATGTACGACGGGGTTTTTATCTCATCCCCTGACTGCCATAAATCCCACAAGAAAATACCGGAAAATTGTTGCTTTTTTCATCTTGAGCGTTTTTGTGTGTGTGTGTTCTGCAAACTGTAATTCGATATAAATAACCATTATTAATAGAAAAACAACAAAGCCTGAAGAGGTCAGCAAATGTGCTGACGAAACGTTGCTGAAAATAATTAAAATTAAGTGATTTTCCATCTATCACTATTTCCCTTCTTTCCATTATTACAAAATTTATCATTTAAAAAATCTTAAGGAAATCAAGACAGTATGTTACATTGAAAACAATTATGTTTTTTAATGTTCTTGTATAGTTCGCAGGTATTCTCGTAAAAATTTTACCTTCGGTAAATAAATATTGATAAGTACCTGAAGTCAGTTTTCCGGATTTTGATGCTTCAACATGTATATTTTTAATTCGAAATAAATTAGATTCAACAACTGGTCCAAACTGGCCACTTTTTTCTTTTAAAACTAGAAAAGTGGTGAAAGTAATTCTCCATCACCTGATATTAGAGGCTGTATTGTATAACTATGTGTTGTAGACGAAACTGATTGTACAACACACTGCACCTGTTTTTCTCCTTCAACAGCTAATGTTCTACCAGAATGTATCTCTAACTGTAATTCACTTTGATCAGAGTTGAATAAATTTTCCATTCCTACCTCTTCTGCACATTATTTAACATCAGTTACAAATTCATTTGCATGTTTTTCTAACTCTCCGGCACTTTTTAAAGTTTTTCTGCTTACGAATTTATTAATTTTTCTTGATACTATTCTGTGTGATTTCTTCAAACGATTAAGCCAGTGATTCGAAGCTTTAAATCTAATATCTTCATAGCCTATCTTTTTTTGAGCTTGTAATGCCCATTTACGTAAGTCTGAATCATGCACGACCAATCCCGCTTCAATTGCAGCTTTAAAATTTTCCAATGTAAATTAAGATATTCTAGAAATTTTCTCTCTATATGTCCCTCCTTTATTCAAACCATGAGCCCAACGTTGCAACTGCCTTATAGAACTTACTTTCTTAAACTTTTGTTTTACTAAGTCAAGACTCAAATTATTTTTTGTTTACTGCTTCTCCAGTATTCCACTGCTTTTAATTTATAATCATATGATATATCTTCTTCATCTTTAGTACATTCATTTGTTGGTCAAAAAGGACGATCTGGAAAGTAATGCAAGATTGTATATTTAACAATTTCAACTTCCATATCTTTAAATGATTCTTGGGAATCTAACGTTTCATCTGTTATTATTTCCGTTTCATTAAAATCATTCATTGCATCTAATAAAATCGTTTCAATTTTATTTGCTACCTCAATTTCTTTAAAGTTAACTTGACTTTCGAGAATATTTAAAGATTGAAAAGCCATAAAAACAACATTGATCATGTTTATTGGATTTATTTTCATATTGAATCCTATAAATAAGTAACTATAAGTATTCAAATATAATATATATAATCAAATAAGAATTACATCTAAAAAAAAATTTTGTAATTAAATTATTAAATTTATATGTATATTTATTAGACTTACCTGTATAGTAATAATAAAAATGAAATCACCAGTTTAAATATATATCCGACAATTATCTTCTACTAACAACGAAAAAAAAAAGTTTTTCAAAAAATGTATTTAAAAGAAATATTTAAAATGATTAAAACTTTTAAATCTACCAAGCACGAAAAGTAGACTGAACGTTTTTAACCCTTAACTACTATGTGGGGTAGATTTACTCTAGACAATTTTTAACAATAAATAAAATTTTTTTTTTTTCTAAAATTTTTTTCAGTGTGTGTAACATTAAAAATTGTTAACCTGAATATTTTTTTGTAGTAAAAGGTTTGAAATATAGTAGAAAAAATTTTCATAACAAAATATCTAAAATTCTCTGATTTATTCGATGTTTTCCGGGCTGAGGTAGATTTACCCCACAGAGCAGTTACGTGGCCAAAATGAGGTGTGCAAGTTAAGGGTTAAGACGTATAAAATATTTAAAATATCATCGAAGTAATTTATTTGATAATATTATACGACGAAGAAATGGGTATAAAAAATAAAACGGAGAGAAAGATAAGATAAACTTTATGTACATACTGACTACATTATCAATTTTTAAGATAAGATACGATGGTAAAAATAGTCTGAACCAATATACTCGTATTATGGTTATTTTGCAAAGTAAATATTTTTAAAACTATTCTGCTTTATATATCATATTATTAACATAAGATGACACAGACACACACACACATATTATTACTATTACTATATGTACATAATTATTATAAATTACTAAATTTATTATCATGATAATGATGACCATCATCATCATCATCATCATCATCATCATCATCATCATCATCCTCATCATCATCATCCTCATCATCATCATCATCATCCTCATATTCATTTTTGAGTGCGCCCTGTCTCTGTACCATCATCATCGTCTGACATTGTTTCTTTGTCTTCATGAAGTCTGCCCATATTTCTGCATCGTATAGAAGGATCTAGTGAGCTGTCATCATTAACAGTCGTCGTTTCCCCGATCTCGGTCCTGTCGTATTTGCCGTCAGGCGACTCAAGGATGCTATCCTCTCTGCCGCTTTCCGGGTTGTTTTCTGTATATGTGGTCAGAAGGTCATCTTCGTATCGAGGGTTACCCCATGATACTTGACTTCATTCTTGGTCTCCATCTCGTATGTCCCCACTCCTCATGTGTACTATCGTCTGTATGCGTCTTCTCGTGAAATACGTCAGTTCCGTCTCTTCTGTTGCGAGTTGTAGTCCTTGGTCTGTCATCCATCCTCGAATTTATCTCATGGTCTGTTTCGACATCAGCTGCATCAGCTCGGGGTACCTCTCCGTAATTACCGCCGCTACGTCATCAGGGTGAGGGTCACTCTGAGCGGCATCCCAAGCCGAAGCAAGCTATTGTATAAATCATTCTAGAAGTCAGATCCCAGTATCGACCTCTGTGCCATCCCAGCGGTGACCTATCTCGTTACTTGTCCTTCGATCGTCTCGTACGAAATCTGTCTGTTTATCATGTAATCCGCCACAACCCGGAACAGGTATGTTGGGATCCCGAAGTTGCTTTTCAGCACCTCTAAGATATCCCCCCACTTGACCGAGTTAAAAACATTCCTAATGTCGAGCGCGTCGCCAGCAATACTATAGATCGGGCCACATGGCAGTGTCTGTCTAGTTCCAAGAAAGAGTCGATCACCTTTTGGATCGCTCCAATCGTCAATCGACCCCTCCTAAAATCGAACTACAAATCTGAAAAACCTCCTCCGGTCTGTATCGCGTCCATGAGTCTCGGTCTCAGTAATTGTTCAAAGAGTTTACCAGTCGTGTCAAGTAAACTCAAAGGTCGGTAATCCGAAGACGTGCTAGGATAGCTCCCACCTTTCGGGATAAGAACGAGTCTTGTCACCTTCCACCGGTCGCTGAACGTTTCTGTCGTCAAGCACGTGTTGTATAGGTCGAGGAGTATCTCCGGCCGTAGACGAACCATAAGCCGAAGGATCTCGGACGGTACTCCGTCCGGTCCAGGTGCCTTACCCGTCTTCATCGCATTCGTTGCTCTGATGAGCTCCTCAGCGGCAAAGGCGGGGGGCATTTGTGCGTCCACGTCGTCCATGACGTTTGTCCTAATCGGATGTGTGGGAAACAATCCGTCAACAATCCGTCCTGCACTTTCGGCATCTTGAAGTTCCGGTGAGATTCGGGCCGCTAGTTTTCCGGTCACGATCTTGTAGCCGGTTCCCCAGGGATCCTCGTTCACCTCCTCACAGAGCTTCCTACAGCATCGCGTCTTGATGTCCCGTATTGCTTTCGCCAGCGTCTTCTGTGCTGTTTTGTATATGGCTTGGAGGTTTTCCCTTCCGGGTCCGTCCTCTGCCCTTGTCACTCGTCGCCAATTTGTCAGACATATCTTGCGTAGCTCGGCTATCTCATTCGTCCACCAGTATTGTGGTTGTCTTTGTTGTATCTGTCGACGTTTCGGCATTGTGCTTCTGCACAAGATGTCTATTAATTTGGTTGTCTGGTCTGTCAGTCTTTCCGCTCCTTGCCGGCCCGTTAGTTCGGGGGGAATTCTCTCCCCTGGAGCCGGTGCTGCCATTAGCTCTTCCGAAAATTTTCGTCCGTTGAGTTTACCTAGATTGCACCGCGGGGATTGGTGGGTTCTCGTTCGTCTCGTTCCCGTCCGTCCCACCACTTCGAAGACGATGTACTGGTGATCACTGGCTGTGTAGTCTTCGATCACCCGCCATCCCCTCAGCCGTGGCAGGATTCTGTCCGACGTCATCATGACGTCATGGATGGAGCTCCAACACCTGGCTGTCTGTACGTCGGCATATGTCCCGTATTTACTACTGCTAGATCGAGCATTGCGGCTATTTCCAGCAGTAGTCGTTCGCGTCGATTCGTTTCGATCATTCCCCGCTCGGTCGTCCTCGCGTTAAAATCCCCCGCAACGATGACATCGCCAGGCAGGTCCTTGATCCCGTCTTCTAGGAGAGCCGCCTTTCATTCGAACGCCATCGCGGTGTAGTTGGGTGACAGTTAGTGTTTGTGTGTTGTCATACTTTTCCGATTTGAGGGAGGCACAGCGTAATCAAACATTACCACCCTTCTCACTGGGCACCAACAGTTTGGCATAGCCCACTGTCTTTCACTCCTTCGCTTTCAAACATTTTTGGAGATCCGGAAGTCAAGTTTGCTGCGACATCCCTGACGCACACAGCGAGTCGGAACCTTTTTTTTCATCTAAGGCGGCGACCTCCTCGAAAGAAGTACCGATCTTTTCAAGGTTCGACACTCAAGGAGAGCGGAACTAAAGGCTTGACCCTTGGTTTGGGCACGACGGGACTCTAGTTGCCCCGACGTCTGCCGCGTCGGAAGCACGCAGCATACAAATCTTACGAGATTTGCTTGACCTGGTACCACTACCCCGCAGAGGCCAACCCAAATTGGGATGTCAGAAGAGAGACTCAGCTAGGACAGCCAGAGGAGATTCCTGAGACGATCAACCAGCCAAGCTTCCCCTCTTGGGCTCGCGTTCGAAAACACCCCACCCTGCGTACCTGTATTAAGGGATTTCTCCCACGACTCACAGGTCCATCGTTTCGACGTACCTAGGCACGTCTTCCCGTTGCGTTTCGGTCATCCCCGCTCACGCTGGTGGGTATCCGTTATTCGAAAGGGTTGTTTCCCGATTTCATCCCAACGTCGGATTTTTCTTTCAAAAGAGCGGCTCTTATGACTGGCTGATACTGGTGTTTGCTCTTTCGATTTGGTGTTTTGACTTTTAGGTCAGGGCGGGGTCTCGTCTAGCCGACAAGGCGAATCCCCAGGCAGTTTTCAGTATTCATGCCGGTCATGCCACATATTTAATTCAAAGCTCCGATATCAGGTTAAGTAAGGGAATTCGCGTTCAAATTGTCGAATTTCAGAGTTTATTTCTGAAGTTCAAAGTTCGAATTATCGTTCAAAAATTTTTAAGCTTATGCGCTTCTGTAGGTTTAAAAATTAGGTTATTGTGCAAGTTTTGGTCCTTTGGTTAGGGACCTTGTAAGAGGCGGCGTTTTTCTATCATTGTTTGTAACTATTTTTCTACGCTTTCTCTTTGTTATTGGTGCTCCTTCCCTGGGCTCTATGACTTTTCTAGCAAAGTCTTCAAAGGCTTTGTAGATTTTCCTGCTGGATACTAGGGCCGTTTCCGGGCATGGCCATGTATGGCCCTCCTCTTCAACGGCCTCTATTAATGGCTTTCTTAGTTCCCTTATATCTTCGCAGTTAAAGAGAATATGACTTTCGCTTTCTATTTCTCCACAGCAACACAGTTGGTCTTCGCATAATCCTCTCTTATGGAGGTATGACTTAAAAGCACCATGTCCAGTCATGCATTGGACTGTGTAGTGATTGGGATTTAGCCACCTCTTCTTTAATCTATCCTTGACTACTAGGAAGTAGCAGTACGTTCTCCTGCCATTTGTTGCTGACTGCCATCTCTCCTGCCATACCCTTTCGATTTCATCGTTGATGAGTTGTATGGCTTTCGAGATTTTTAGTCTGACCGATCGAAGTTCTTCCGATTTAATTCGGATGCCGTGCATTTTAATCGATTTTCCTTTCCTGACGCAGTACTTTGCAACTCTCGCGTCAAGCTCTAGAGCTATTGGTCGGGAGGCTGCAAGCACGTGCGCCGCTTCACGAGAGATCGATTTGTAGGCTTTGAGTGTTCTGCAAAGAACTGATCGCTGCAATCTTTCTAAAGCAGATTGTTGTTTGATGTTAGTTCTTTGCCACCAGCCCATAGCGGCATATGTAACTTTCGATAATAGGAAGCCATTATATATCTTTTTCATGGAATTGAATTTTAGGCCCCAGTTCGCTTTTGCTATTTTACTTAGCTTGAAATAGCTGTTATTACAGTCTTGAACCACGTTTCGAATATGTTCTTCCAATCGGAAGTCCTTCGAAATCGTGATTCCTAGGTACTTGACTGTTTTTTGCGTTCTAATGTTGTCTTTCCCAATTTTGACTGTAGGGTTCCTATTCTCGCTTAGCTGGCCTTTAAGCCATATTAATGCTGACGTTTCCACTGCCAACTTCATTTTGTCAGACTTGCACCAGTTCGTCATTATATTAATAATTTCTTGGACTTGTCTTTCAAGATCAATGCGTGTCTTCGCCTTAATGATAGGAAGCACATCGTCTGCGTAGGCTAGTACTTCGTATCCTGCGTCTCTGATTGCCCGGAGTGGTTTGTCAAAGATGACGTTCCAGCCTACCGGTCCAAATATTGAACCCTGTGGGCACCCCTTCGTCACTGTTTTCAGTGTTTCTTCGAAGTGAGCATATATGCCCACCTCTCGATCACTAAAGTAGCTTTGTAGGAGCTTGTAGATGTTCTTCGGGCAATTTCTTTCTTTCAATTGGGAAAGCAGGCTTGGCCACCATAAGGCATCGAATGCTCCTGAGACGTCTAGTGGAATAGCGGCTACGTACTTGGTCGACGGATCAGATTCTGCCTCTTCTACTATTTCATGTAGTCTTCTGATGGCATCCTCTGTGGATCTATTTGCCTTAAAGCCAAATTGATCTTCTGAAGACCAGTCCGAGCTGTTTAGAATGTTGGATATTCTTTGAATCACAAGCCTCTCGAGTGTCTTCCCCGCTATAGGGAGTAGACATACGGGTCTATATGATTTAATCTCGTTCTCGGGTTTTTCAACCCCTTTGAGTAACGTGATTAGCATTCCACTTTTCTATCTTCTGGGGAACACTCCGCATTTTAAGCAGGCGTTGAAAAGTCGCGTCAGTTCCTGGTGTAATGGTTTTGCGTTAACAAGCATCTCCGACTTTATTTTATCTTTGCCTGGTGATTTCTCTGCTTTGTTCGCTCTAAGGGCCATTTCAACTTTCCTTGTTAGGAAAGGCATTGCGTCGCCGGTTGTTGGAACCTCCCGCATATATCTGTGAATTTCTGCATGTGCATCGTTTTCGCAGCTTGGGTCGTCATCAGGCATTAATCCTTCTAGTAGAGCCATGCTTGTTTCTTTCCAGTCTTTTGTAACTGAAACATTACGGTTAACCGTGCACATCGCTTTTGAGATTCTGACTTTATTGGATGCTTGTTTGTATGGATACGCCCAAGCATTCTTTTCGCTTTCGATAGTGCAGAAGTCTCGCCAGCTATTGCTTTTGGCTCTTTTAATAGCCGTTGCATATTCGGAATTCATTTGACTCAATTTTTCAAGTGATCTCTGGAGGGTTTTCCTTTTTTTTATATTCGGTCCTTCCTTGTTTTTCAGAGCAGCGATTTTTTTGTTGTCTTTGTATCGCTCGCTTCTTACTTTCCAAATCAGGATTCCACCAGGGTTGGGAGCGCGTTTTTCTCATTTTTGATGGAATAGAGTCCTTTGCTGCCCTTATCAGAACCTCTTCAAATTTTGAAACATATGTTT
This sequence comes from Phymastichus coffea, assembly GCF_024137745.1. Lineage (NCBI taxonomy): Eukaryota > Metazoa > Arthropoda > Insecta > Hymenoptera > Eulophidae > Phymastichus > Phymastichus coffea. Next base: position 3,928,182 of record NW_026706823.1, read on the forward strand.
TAATGTCTTTATGGGTTTCTAAGGGGAGTTTAGAAAGGATCTCTTTCTCGAATTTACAAAGCCTCCCGAATTTCTCCCAATCAGCTTTTCTCATATTGAACCTTGGTTTTAATGTTTCTTCGGTTCGTATGAGTCTGGCTGACTGTGAGGCAGAATCCAGTTCGATCACTATGGGCCTATGGTCACTGGTGGTCCATTCTTTCACCGCCCAGCTAGCCAAGAGGTTTGACAGATTTGATGTATGTAAAGTTACATCGATGTCCGACTCACCCCCTGTACTACGGCACGTTGGAAGTTGATCCGTCCTGTTGGCCACAATTAGCCCGTATTGGTCTATGAATTCTTCAATGATTGTTCCATTCTTGTCCTGTGTATTAGACCAGATCTTTGACTTGGCATTTGCGTCCATTCCAACTAAGATTCTTTTGCCTTTCAATTGTTTCAGAGTCTCAGCTAGTTTGTCAAGATACGTCTTCCTGCTGTGGCTGAACTGGCAGTAGATGCTTATGAAATAAATTTCACCAAAGGCTCCGACTACTTGTGCACAAACACAGTAGGAGTCACACAGATTAGAAATCTTGGTAGCAGCGACTTTGTGCGGATTATAAAGTATCGCAGCTTGGATCTTTTCGCCTTTTTGGGCTCCATAAATAGCTCTGATGCTGCCCATACCTGAAATCGCGTTATTCTAGTGATATGGTTCTTGCACCAGTGCCACCTGTATGTCAAGATTTCTGTCTGTCATGATTTCTCCCAGCTCATCGTTGGCTACTTGCCTTTTGTTGAGGTTCAATTGTATGATCCTCAGTTTCGGGCCCAGTTCAGGGTTTTGTTGTGCCTTCAATTTAAACCTCTTAACTGGTGGGCAATCGTCTTTGCTTTCATCAAGATTGTTTGGTTGCGAAGGAAACTGAGTTGACGCCGGAGTATTGGAGCAGTGCTCTGGTTTCTCAACGGTCGCCTCCTGCTTACGTTTCCTCGCCTTATTATACCTAGAATGGTTGACCATATCGCTTTCAAGGTACAACGCAATGTCTAGTTATATATTTCCTCCTTTGGAATCGCTGCTGGCGATTCTGGAGGATGGCTTTCAATTCTAGTTCTGGCGTTAACGTGCGCGTTCAATTAAGCGAGTGGCGTTCAAGTGCGAGCAGTGAGTACTTGTGTGTCTTGACGTGAGCTTCGTTAGTTACCTTGGCGGGTTTCTCCATGGTTTCCCATGGCTCTTTTATGTACAATTGATTAAGCTAGTTATTTTTCTGGCTTTTTAATCTGTTATTAGATTATTTATTTTGATTTTGTTTTATTTCTTTTGATTGGATTTAGTGATTTTAAATCTATAGGTTTAAATCTGTAATTTTTAATTTTAAATCTGTAATTTTTAATTTTTTTTTTTTTTTTTTTTTTTTTCTTATTTTTAGTTTTAATTGAACTTTGATTGGTAACTTTCTTAATACTATTTACTACACTACTGCTTATATTACTGCTTAAATTATTGTTAACTACTTAAGAACTAATTTGATTATAATATAACTTAAAACTACTTACGAGTGTACCAGCGTGTTTATCTTTCACGCTGGGTTTGATATTAATCAAACCTCGTTTTGGTCAAGTCAGGGTTAGGTATTTGACGAATTGCAACCAAAGTAGCATTTGAGTGAGCATGTTGGGTTTCCGCCTTTTCTATCATCTTAGCCTGTGTTCACCATTAGCAGCATTGGATCTGATGGACGTTTAGTGCATGGTTTTCGCTTTCAAAGGGAGCTGACAGCCACTAATTTCGCTTTTAAATGTAAAATTGTTTTAGCTATTAGGGCTTAATCAATTCCTTAGCAGGAAGGATGCTGCCCTTCTGTGGAAATATTTTTCCTAAGGGTTTCGGCATCCGTAGTGCGTTCTAGTCATCGAGAGTTGCTCGGCCCAATGGACTGTTCTCTCGCACAAAGGTGTCGGACCTTACTCCAGGAGCTCGAGGCAAAGAACTTTGGGTTGCTGCTATGACCACGGCCGCGACTCTTTACCCACAGTAGTGGCACCTACCGATTGCCAGTCGATAGGAAGTAATTTCTTATCTACCCGAATTAAATTCGGATTGTCGGGACCATTGGTTCTCTGCAACTAGCTCCCGGAGCGGTCTCCCGTCCTCTAAGATGGCGCGCGGTACCACAATCCTAAGAGATTTCCCCTCAAGTAACTCCCGGATTTTGGCTTTTCTGGGCTCGAGTTGAGCTCTTGGGGTGTGGTAGACTTCGCGTTGAATGTTTGGGCGTTTACAGGCCGCACCTCACCACGTGTTGTAATGGTCCGTGTTGTTTCTTTTGTTTGGCCGGTTGGCCTATTGCCCTGGGGGAAAGCGTTGTGTGTTTTGCCTACTGTTTCTTTACAGAGACAGCGTTTTCAGCCCCACCGCGTGAAGGTACACACATCCGCACTTGTAATTGCAAGTCTTCGTTCAAATATACATTGCATTCACTTCGGGTTGACTAGCATTAGTTGCTTGTCGAGGGCAATCGGTGATGCATTTTGTACTTCAGCATTTATATATGCCCGTACACAAAAGAGAGAAGTTTTCGACGTCCTCTCCTAAAACAACGAGTTGTTTGTTTGAGGAGTCTCCGTTTTCTGCTGAGGAAGACAATTACTGTCCGCCGCTTTGACAAAAAATTTTTGCACGAAGTGACCTGGCCAGCCGCGAGGCTGGCCATATGGTGCACTATGTGCATCATCCATGTTTTTGCTAAGCGGATTATAATCGAGCTTTCTGAGAGCGTCGTGATCGCAACCGCCGCAGTTGGGTGACAGTTAGACGCTGAGATAAGTGACAGCGCCATCTGTGACCCAGACGTAGTCATCTCCGACACCGCGATTGGAGACTCTAGATTGGGCGCCGTCCCTTACCCGGTTAGCAGTGATCTCTGTCTCGTTCGTGATGATGTCTGGGTGATTACGAACGGTATGGCTTAGGTATATGAGGCTGTAGAAGTTTGTATGTATGAACTGAAGCGAATGCGACAGATCAGACAAAAGACTAACGTAACGGAAAGACGAGCGAATGTAATGGAGGAAACTCCAGGACACAAATGGCGACGGCTAAAACAGACCCCAAGCCCGGATCAGGTAGATATCGAAAGATGGAGAACGCTCTTAGACGTTGCTGCCACACAGCAAACGCCGAGGGTGAATGCCGGAAACCGACAGACACTTGACGAGGGGGACACCACGCATACCACTAAACAGACTCCTTCGGAGGATTGAGATGAGAGCAGAGGTGTCAGAGGACCGGGCTACCGTCGTAAAAAAGAAAAAAAAAGGAACAAGAAAAAGACCAACAACGACACGGTACGAAAGACGACAGACGGACACAGAACCCGAGGATCGGAATGTCCCAACCTGAAAACCAGGCGCCGGATCATTCTGATCAAACCGGCGGAAGGACATCAGACGCGAATGTCACTCCCGACGTAGACAGGCACAAAGACAAATAAACAGACATGAAGAAGCCTCAAAGGCTTACAAACTTGCCAGAAAAAGGCTGAGACAAGCTATTAAGGACATCAAACGACAATACTAGACACGATTGACAGACAAGGTTGACTCGGACCCGTGGGAGATGGGTTACAAAATCGTGATCCGGAAACTAGGCGTCCGAGCTCCACCGGAGATACAAGACGTTAGAACAATGGAAAAGATAATTGAGGGTCTTTTTCCAACGCATCCTGACAGAACCGATGACACGAATACGGATGAAGAAATGGAATGTCCTTGCTTCACAAGCGAAGAGCTTATACGAGCGACAACCTTGCTGAAGATGAACAAGGCTCCTGGACCAGACGGTATACCAGATGATCTTCTATGGTATGTAGCGACTCGACGGCGCGACATACTTTTGCAGTTATACGGTGGATGTCTGACAGCGGGTGTATTCAGTAAACTCTGGAAAAACGCGAGGTTGTTACACATTGGCAAAGGCAACGGAGACCCCGACAAGCCGAATTCATATAGGCTCTTGAACCTCCTCGACATGACCGGCAAATTATACGAACTGCTACTGAGACCAAGACTGAACGGGGCGGTGCAAGCTGATGGTGATCTATCGGACCGATAACACGGCTTCCGGAAAGGACGCTCAATGATAGGATCAATCACAGACGTGTCACAGGTAGTTGACAGAATGAACAAGATTTGATACGGAGCCAGATCAATAACGCTCCTAGTAACATTTGACGTAAAGAAAGTCTTCAACTCTGCTAGGTGAGTGGATCTTCTGAGAACTGTAGCCGGCTTTCAGATGCCCGCCTACCTTCTAAGAGTCTTGAAAGATTACTTAAAGGACCGAAGACTGACGTACGAAACGACGGAAGGACGGAAGTACCAGAAAATTACAGCGGGTGTGGCACAAGGATCCATACTAGGTCCCGACCTCTGGCACGTACTGTACGACGGACTAATAAAGCTCGACATGCCCCCGGACACGCGTTGGTCGCCTATGCTGACGACGTAACAACCGTAATAACGGCTCACGACACACATCTATATCAGCTCAAACTGAACCAGGTGATTAGGCGTTTGGTCGGGTGCATGACGGACCACGGACTGAGCCTGGCTCTTTTTAAGACAGGCTTACTAATACTGACGAGACAGAGATACACGATAATACCGATGACTATACGAACGAAACGACTGGAGACCAAAAGTGAGGTAAAGTACCTGGGGGTGACTCTAGATACGAAACTGAACTTTTGGCCCCACATATGAGACGCGACCGCCAGAGCCAGCAAAAGGATCAAAGCCTTGAGTAGGCTGATGGCAAACACGAAAGGACCGAGACCGAGTATACGAAGACTGTTGATGAGCGTAACCCACTCGATTATGCTTTACGGAGCAGAGGTATGGGCCAACTCGTTACGGGTGAGGAGAGAAGAACGGTGAGGAGAATGGTAGCGCTAAGAATCGCGTACGCGTACCGAACACTCTCGGAAAGCGCGATATTCGCGATCACGGGCGTTATCCCGATCGACCTCTTGGTAGGCGAGAGGAAACGTATTTACTATACGACCGAAGTGCGACCGTAGGGACGGCCGACGCTGCAACAGAGGAACGAATGAAAACGACAGAACAATGGCAGACAAGATGGACGACAGACGTTCAAGGACAATGGACCCACAGACTGATATCAGACGTTGGTCCATGGAAAGACAGAAAATACGGGAGGTGGATTTCTATCTCACCCATTTTCTGACTGGACACGGATACTTCCAAAAGTACCTGTACAGAATTGATAAGGTAACTTCCCCAGACTGTGTGTACTGTAGGGGGTCTTGGGACGACGCGGAGCACACGTTTTTCGTATGCGACCGTTGGGCCGAGCAAAGATTGAGACTGGAGACAGAATTAGGGCCGATTACGCCAGAAAATGTGACGGACGTAATGTTGACAACAGCCGACGCCTAGAATAAGATCGCGCTGTACGCTACGTATATGTTACGAAACAAAAAGACGGATGGATGCTTGGAAAATTGAATGAATGAGAAAACTTCAGAGCCTATTTGGGAATAACTGAGTATTAAAGGCATGAATGTGTGCTTGGACACGCAATGACAACCGCCCAGTCTGAAGTAATGTGATAAACAGTTCCTGGCTGATTGCGGTGCGAACAAGGAGAGATATGTTTGGTGGGTATTGGTGGCCTAAGCTACTGAGTCCCACACTTGGCGGGTTTCCATCAGTCGTCCGTAAATGGATTCAGACTCTCCTCAAAAAAAAAAAAATTATTATTATTAAATTACTACTACTACATTATTTAACTTTATATATCTATTATTATAAGACAAAATCAGGGGTAAACATTTTATTGAATAAATTAAGTTTACTCTTAACCTTTTACTCACGGTGATCGTTTAAACACTTTAGGTTTACCTGAAATGACGAAAAATTTTGAGTGTGGTATTCTATGGTAATTGACCCGTAGAATCCAAAAATAAATGTCCCGAAATCGCATCTGCTCCCCTTTCAAAGAAATATTCAAAAATATCATTTTTTCTTATTTTTGATCAAAAATTGTACATTTGACATAGGAAAATGAAGTACACACCTTAATTTTAATGCAAATAGTAAACATTTTTATTACATGGCAATATTTGATGAATATTGTTAAAAAAACGTTCGCAGGAAATTTAGACAATTTTTAAGGTACCATATTTGTTAATATATTGGTTATACATTGAATACCAACATATTCAATCACCGTATATAAAACAAATACTCCTAGTTGTCTATCTCTGGGATCGGCTGTGTTTATGTTTACATTGCTCGCTGTTTCGCTGTGTAGTTAAGACGGCTTAAAAAGCATTTTCGTCATTGACTTATTTAATTTTTTTTTTGAAATTATGCCTGTGAATAAATGCAATCATGAAGATAATAGAAAAAAGGTGTGTGGCCCTTGTGGGCAAAAAATGGTTTTTCGAAACAAAACTGTGAATAGTTTTTTAATTAATGACAATGTTGAAAAATTAGTAAGAGAGTATTATGATAAAACTTATGATCTAAGTGATGTAAGACTTCCCCTGAGTATTTGTGTCTCATGTCGTCTTGCCCTTCAAGAGCGAAAAAAAGGAAATTTTCAGACAAATTTCACAAATACCAAACTATAAAGATATAGTCTTGGCGAAAGATACTCAAGCTCAAACATTTTCTGTGAATGGTAACTGTAATTGTTACATCTGCGTAACTGCTAAGTGTATTGATCATGCAAAATCAAGAAAGAAATAAATACTGGATAAACGAGATAAACGAAACAAGATAAACGAATCAAATGGTTTGTATGGCTCATGTAAGTCAAAAGTAACACAGCTTAAAAAATGTAAGAATTCTACATCTAAATCTTAAAAAGTAATTCAATTATGTAAAGTGTGTTTGAAAAAGATAGGCAAAGGTAAAAATCGCGTTTGTATTACTTCATCATCAGCTGCATGTAAAAATCTTATAAATTTAGTAGATAAGCTGTCAGAAAAAGATCAAGAGCAAATTGCTTCTAAAATAATAAAAAACAAAATTGACAAAAAAGGAAATACAAGTGCACATAAGACAGTAGAGCTTCATACTTTAGGAAAACCCATCGAAATATGCCTCACCCCTAAAAAATTCAGCCTAGAAACGTATTTACTGCTGCAAGCTTAGATGAATTTCAAACTACCATAGGTATATCTAACAATCACATGAAAAAAGTGACTGGCTTGATTCGTAAATCTGTAGGGAGAAAAGCTATACCGGCAAATTATGCAATGCATGTAAGTGAACAATCGAAGTTGTTGAAAAATTTATATAAAAGTGAGGTTTTAGAGTTTGAAACTGGAAAAAATAATGATAAAACTAAATTGCCTGTAGTTTTTCCAAATGCTGAAGAATTATTAAAGCATGTAGTAGAAAAGCGCAATATTATCGGCGATTACCGTGTTAAAATTATGGCTGATGGTGGGCAAGGCTTTTTTAAAATTTGCATGTCCGTGATATCTGGTGTATCTACAGATCCTCCATTAGAAAAAATAAGAAAAGTAGTTTATAATGAAATAAATCCCATCAATAACTGGACTAGTGTTAAAAAGTTGATAATAGTTTGTATTGGGCCAGAGATAAAAGAATCACATGCAAATATTAAAATTCTTTTTGATTTGATAAAAATAAATGATATTTCGTTCAAATTCACATCAGATTTCAAAGTATTATTGATGGTAAATGGCCAACAAACAGCGACAGCGACAATTCCGTGTCCTTATTGTTTTATTAGTTTATCAGACATGAGAGCCAATAAAGGAAGAATTAATAATACTAATAGAGACAAACGTTATGCTCTGAAAACATATGGTGATTTGAAAAGAGATAGAAAGAAACATGTTACTACTTTAGGTTGTAAAACTAAATTCTCAAAAGATTGCCACAGTACAGTAAATGAGCCACTGTTTGTAGAGGAAAATGATTTATGTATACTGGAAAAATGCATTATACCTGAGCTACATATTCTGCAAGGGTTTGTCAACCATCTTTTTTGGGACGGTCTAGTACCGCTACTTGGTCGAGAAAGAGCACTACTCTGGCCAATGAAACTGAAATAAGTATCTAAAAATTATCACTGTGAAGTTTTTGAAGGTAATGCATGCAGAAAATTACTAAAAGAACCCGATGAATTACTGGATCCTAATATTTATAGAGATGTAGGTCAATTTGTTTGGATACCTTACGTAAGTGCATTCAAGGCCATGAATAAAGTAGTCGATTTTTGCTTTTCTACAAGAAAAATTGGGAATATAAATGAGCTAGACAAATTACTTAAAGAACTAGCAAACGCAGTAATGGCAACAGATGTCTCGATCACTTTGAAACTACATGTTTTTGTTTGAGCATCTTAAAGATTGTTTAACATTTTTCGAATATTCAGAAGGTTTAGGACTGTGGTCAGAACAAGCTGGCGAATCTGCACACAGAGAATTTTTGCGATTTTGGGAGAAAAGGAAAATAAATTTGATAAGTGACTTGTCCTACCCTCAAAGGTTGAAAGATGCTGTTGTAGAATTTTCTTCGTTTCATTTATAAAGCACTGAATTGTACGTGAATAATAAAAATGTTTGTTATTTGTATCAAAATTAAGTAGTGTACTTCATTTTCCTCTGTCAAGTGTACAATTTTTGATCAAAAATAAGAAAAAATGATATTTTTGAATATTTCTTTGAAAGGGGAGCAGATGCGGTTTCGGGACATTTATTTTTGGATTCTACGGGTCAATTACCATAGAATACCATACTCAAAATTTTTCGTCATTTCAGGTAAACCTAAAGTCTTTAAACGATCACCGTGTACTGTAGAGTTTTATTTATATTATTGTTGAAAAACTTTTTTTTCAGTCTATATTTTTCCAATATAAAATACTTTATAGGATAGGTTTAAGATTTCGGCGTTATGGGTTTGTGAATTTGTGAGTTTAGGCTTTGAGATTTGGAATTCATTGGTTAAGTGTTTAGGAGTACTGCATCGGAATTTGTGAGTTTGAGATTTGAAGTTTATGGGATTAAAGTTTGAGGGTATGTGGTTTTATGAATTAACGTTAGGGATTTGTGATTTATGAGTGTAGAGATTGTGGTAAGTAGGTTTGGGGATTGTGAGCTTGGCATTTGTTGACTTGGAGTTTACAATCTCAAAAATTCGAAGTTTGTAGGTATGGAATTTATGGACTTGGGTTGGTAGGCTTGAGATTTATAGGCTTGCTATTTGTAATTTTGGAATTTGGGGTTTTGGAAATTGTCAGCTTAAAGTTTATGGGCTTGGGATTTATGAACTTGGCGTTTGTGGGTAAAAATATATTTTAAAAATATAGTTTTACCCCCATAAAATATAAGGTGTGCAACCCTCCATATTCGAAACTAATATTGTAGTTTATTTATTTACAACTTATGTTACATTTGGTTTTCATTTCTTACATTACTATTTGTGTCTCGTGTCCAGTTTGTGTAGTTGAAAATGTATTTGTTTTGTGTGTTTCTGTGTATGTGTGTATGTGTGCGTGTGTGTGTGTATGTGTGTTGTGTATATGTGTACGTATGTAAGTGTGTCTGCAACTCTTGTGTTCTATCGTCTGCGCCTTCCAATTTGTCAGTTGATTAATCTTCTCTTCCTCTCTCACTCCGAGATCTGCCTTTTCCGCTCTTCTTTTTTTCTCTTTCTTGGTTATTTTCTTTTCGACTTCTTCCTTTGTTATTTTCTTTTGCCTTTTCACCTTTATCTTTCCTTTGCTTTTGCTCTCTTTCGTGCTAATCATTTCATCTGTCTTTCTCCTTATTAGGGCTCTGACACCTTTTTCGCATTTCCTATTGCTCCCTCTGCCTTTCCTTTCCTTAACCTCGCTTATTTTCCTTAGTATCTTATAATTTGTCTACTTGTTTTCCTTCTTATTTCTCCTCTTCCTTTCTTCTTCTTTTCCATTTTAGCTCCATCATCCGCGCTATCTTTTCTTTGCTTCCTATTATTATTTTTCCCATTCTTCTCCTTCCTTTTTATTATTTTCATATTTTTCTACTATGTGCTTCCAATTTTCTTCCTCTTTCATACACATTCTGCATCTCTTATTTTCTTCTTTTTCCTAATACCTGCTTCCTCTCGTTTCATTACCTAACCTAAACCTTTCCTTTATTTGTAGGCCTTTTATTCTTCCCTCTCCTTGAATTTCCTTTAATTTATCCTTTGTCATTTTTTCTTTCAGTTCTTTCCACTCGTTTATGTATCTTGACTTTTCTACCTTTTCATCTAATTCTTCTTCTTCTTTTTTCTTTAGCTCTTCTCTTATTTCTTCCAAAAACTCTTCTCTCATTTCGTCTTCCTCTTCCCTCTCTCTGTATATTTTACTTTTTTCTAGCCTTTTTTCTCTCTCCTCCTTCTTACCCTTTTTATCTTTTTCATTTCTTTCCCTTTTCTTTAGTTCTCTCCATGCTTCTTTTTTTATTGAGTCATCTTTTTCTTCTCTTATTATGTTTTCATACCTCATTGCTCTTTCTAATACTGTTTCTTTCATTTCTTGTCTTCCTGTTTCCCATCGTATTAACCATTAACTGCTATGTGGGGTAGATTTAACAAATTTTAATAAAAAATAAAATTTATTCATTTATTTTTTTCAACAAATTTTTTCAGTGTGTGTAACATTAAAAATTGTTAACCTGAATATTTTTTTTTGTAGTAAAAGGTTTGAAATATACTGGAAAAAATTTACATAGCAAAATATCTAAAACTCACTGATTTATTCGATGTTTTTCGGGCTGGGGTAGATTTACCCCACCGAGCAGTTACGTGGCCAAAATGAGGTGTGCCAGTTAAGGGTTTAGTAACTTAGCGTGTTTGTATTTAATCTCTATACCCACTTTATGTATTTTAGTCGTAATCTCTCTAGTTCTTCATAACTTTTCCATTCCCAGATTTCTGCTCCATACATAATCACGCTTTTCGCCAGTGCGTCGAACAGGTTCATCCTTAGCTCCTTTTCTCTGAATCTTAGCTCCTTTTCTCTAAATAGCTTTTCTCCTAGCCTCCATAGTCTTCCGAGTCCCATATTTATTTTCCCTTCTACCTTCTTTATCTGCTTTTTATTTCCGTTATTTCTGCTTATCACATATCCCAAGTAGTTGTACTCTTTAACCATCGCTATCTTCTCACCTTCCCATTCGAATTCTTCTTTCTTCCCCCTTCCTCCTCCTTTCCTGCATTTCATCATCTTTGATTTTTCTACAGTTAGCTCTAATCCCCTTTCTTCCAGGTATCTTTTTAATTTTTTCAGTATTGCTTTCATTCCACTTTCACTCTTTGCCATCATCACAATATCATCTGCATATCCTAATGTCCATATTTTTTTCCTTTCTATCACTACCCCTCCTTCTTTCACCTATTTGATCTTCACTTCCAGGTCGGTGAAGGCAAGATTAAATAGCGTGGTGCTCAAAGGGCACCCTTGTCTTACGCCTTTGTAAGTCTCCAACGCCCCAATTATTTTTCCTCCAACTTTTACCTTACCCTCTGTTTTCTTATATATTTCTTCTATTCTTTTTCTAATTTTTCTATTTATCCCTTTCTCTTTCATTGTTTCCCATATTTTCTTCCTCTTTATTTTATCAAAAGCGGCCTTCATGTCTGCAAAGAATACGAACAGTTTTCCTCCTTTTTCCATTATTTCCTTCCCTATATTGTTTTTAATATACAGGGTGTCCAAAAAGTAACGATACACCTGAGAAATTTGCTAAGCCGGTTATTTTTTTAACCGGGTGATGGTTGTTCTTGAAGTAACTTTTTACGAGGAATCCGATGGTAACCTTGGATTTGACCTTGAACCTCATTTTCAAAATTATTTTGAGGTCAATCTCATTTTTTTAAATGGAAACCCCTATTTTTTATGGCGGAATCGGAAAGAGCGGAAAATTTTACGTCCAGATATGTATTGAGGTATGAGGTTGAGGTAACCCCTAGAGGTCAACTGGAGATCAAAGTATGAATTCTTAAAAATCTCGCAAATTCAATGGTTAAACAAAACAAACAAAAGGATAACCCCAGGTAACTTTCAACGGTGCTCTTTAATTTGTCCTTGAACCTCATTTTCAAGGTTATTTTGAGGTCAACCTCATTTTTTTTAATGGGTTCCCCTATTTTTTATGGCGGAATCGAAAAAAGTGAAGACTCTCACGTATGGATGAGTTGAGGTTTGAGGTTAAAGTAACCTCTAGGGGTCAGATGAAGGTCGAACTGTGGCTTTGTAATAGTACCGGGATTTTAGTGGTACAAGGAAGCAAATAAAGGTCATGGAAACCCCCATTTTCGACAGCGGCAATCGAAAGAGCGGAAAATTTCACATCCAAATATCTACTTAGATCATAAGTCAAGGGCGAACTTAAAGTTTAAGGTCAGTCGAAGGTCATCCAAACTTAAAGACGCCCTAAAATTTTTTAAAGTTTTTTTCATAATGGAGAAGGGTATTTATTTAGTAATTGCCCATCGGAGATCCATAACCTTGAATTTAACCTTCAACCTCATTATCAAGGTTTTTTCAAGATCAATTTTTTTTACTTTTAGCGTTACCCAGGAACAACGACGTGGACGTAGTAAAATCTGTCCCCTTGGGGTGCTTTATTTTCGTGTGTTCCCCTCGCCTCTCATGATCGGGGTGCTTGATTTTCGTGAGTTCCCCTCGCCTCTCACGATCGGGGTGCTTGATTTTCGTGAGTTCCCCTGGCCTCTCACGTATGATTTATCTTACATCAGCACATCTTATTTTAGGTGCTCGAATTGTTCACCGTTCACTTCTTGACAGTAAGCTAATCGGTGGTAAAAAGCATCAACATAAGTTTGGATCATTTCAGTGGGAATGAGAGCTGATTCGTCTATGATCCTTTGACGTAATTCGTCCAAGTTTTGGGGTTTAGTTTTGTATACCCGATCCTTTAGATAACCCCAATAGAAATAATCTAAAGGCGTCAAATCGGGGGACCTAGCTGGCCATTCAATTGTGCCTCTCCTTCCTATCCACCGATTATCAAACACCTCATCTAAGTAAATTCGAACGTCTCGTCCATAGTGAGCTGCAGCACCATCCTGCTGATACCATGTATTTTCGAAGTTGTCTCCGACTATTTCTCTAATTGCTGGAACTATTTGATTACGAAGCATCTCTTCATAATTTTGAGCGTTTAAGTTACCATCAATAAAGAATGGCCCTATGATTCGATTATTCACTATTCCAGCCCAGACATTCAACTTCTGCGGATATTGCGATTTATCTTCTCGCATCCAGTGTGGATTTTCCGCAGCCCAGTACCTGCAATTATGTCGATTTAATGTTCCGTCTAGTTGAAAAGTTGCTTTATCAGAGAAAACTATGTTTGATGGAAGATTTGGATTTTCAATTATGCGTGCCATCATATCTTCACAAAACTCAACACGACGATCGAAATCGTCTTCATTCAACTTGAGAACCAGGTGTACTTTAAACGGATGGAATTTTGCTGTTTTTGAAATGATATGTACGGACGATGTACTTATGTCATGCTCTTGAGCAACTCTGCGGATAGAATTATGTGGATTTCCAGTGAATGATAATAGAACATTTAATAAATTCTCTTCATTTGTTGCTGAGCGTGGTCTGCCTGACTTAGGTAGATTTCTGACATGGCCAAAATTTACAAACCTTGAAATAGTATTCTGAACAGTAGACACAGCAATTGGAGTTCTATTAACCCGAAATGTCTCTTTAAAAAGATTTCTCACTGCCCTGTAAGATCTTTCTACTCCACCCCAGCCTCTCATCATAAGAAGTGATATTCTTTCTCGTTCAGTGAGGCGTTCCATTTTAAGTCAGCGAATCGAAATTTACTCAAAAATCAATCAGAATTAAAAACAAAAAGTTTGCAACCCAAATAAATGTTTTCAAAAAATGAAAATTATAATTTGAGTACTTTTACAAAAAAGTTCTACTACAGTCCGACTAATGCACTAATGCTTTATGGAGATTTTCGAATGGTAAAATCTTTTCAAATATGTTGCTTTTTTAAATATTAATTTTTGAAAATGCAATTGTCCCGAAGAATAAGCTCAAAACGATAAAGTTAGGCATAGTACATTTCCTAAGGATAGAACCAAGTGAAATTGTTAGTGGATTTTCAATGAATAGGTATGGGATAGTAACCTTAAAAAGTTTAACCGGCTAATCAAGTTATTAAGAAAATAAGCGTAAAAAATCATTGTTCATAGGCGAGGGGAACTCACGACAATCAAGCACCCCGATCGTGAGAGGCGAGGGGAACTCACGAAAATAAAGCACCCCAAAGGGACAGATTTTACTACGTCCACGTCGTTGTTCCTGGGTAACGCTAAAAGTAAAAAAAATTGATCTTGAAAAAACCTTGATAATGAGGTTGAAGGTTAAATTCAAGGTCACGGATCTCCGATGGGCAATTACTAAATAAATACCCTTCTCCATTATGAAAAAAACTTTAAAAAATTTTAGGACGTCTTTAAGTTTGGATGACCTTCGACTGACCTTAAACTTTAAGTTCGCCCTTGACTTATGATCTAAGTAGATATTTGGATGTGAAATTTTCCGCTCTTTCGATTGCCGCTGTCGAAAATGGGGGTTTCCATGACCATTATTTGCTTCATTGTACCACTAAAATCCCGGTACTATTACAAAGCCACAGTTCGACCTTCATCTGACCCCTAGAGGTCACATTAACCTCAAACCTCAACTCATCCATACGTGAGAGTCTTCACTTTTTTCGATTCCGCCATAAAAAATAGGGGTACCCATTAAAAAAAATGAGGTTGACCTCAAAATAACCTTGAAAATGAGGTTCAAGGACAAATTAAAGAGCACCGTTGAAAGTTACCTGGGGTTATCCTTTTGTTTGTTTTGTTTAACCACTGAATTCGCGAGATTTTTAAGAATTCATACTTTGACCTCCAGTTGACCTCTAGGGGTTACCTCAACCTCATACCTCAATACATATCTGGACGTAAAATTTTCCGCTCTTTCCGATTCCGTCATAAAAAATAGGGGTTTCCATTTAGAAATTAAAGAGATTGACCTCAAAATAATTTTGAAAATGAGGTTCAAGGTCAAATCCAAGGTTACCATCGGATTCCTCGTAAAAAGTTACTTCGAGAACAACCTTCACCCGGTTAAAAAAATAACCGGCTTAGAAAATTTCTCAGGTGTATCGTTACTTTTTGGACACCCTGTATACTAATTTATCTCCAGGAAAGTAATATCTGTCGTTGAATTTATTTATTATATTTACTATGTGTTCCTTTTCATTTAAATTCAAATGATCGAATTGTGACATACTGATCATTATTCTTGATGCCCTAGCTTCCGTATTCTGATTCATATTTATTTTGGCTATTTGCACGTATTAGTTAATAGTAATAGGCATTAGTGTTTTCTCCTTCAATAAAAACTTTACGGCGATTAAAAGTTGTAAAACCACTCATTGTTCATTGAACCTTTGAAGATGGCTGATAGTTTGATATTTTCTGGTTATTTATACCACTCCCTCTAATAATTCTTTAAGGTATTCTTTATCTCTGATTTCGTCCAATGTTTCGAGCAGGGTAATTGCAGAATTAATTACTGATAAAAAGTGGCTTACGGAATTTGGTTTATTACTTTTGTATGAATTCGTATTTTTTAATACGTTGTAACGGAGAATCTCGGCTAGGCCAATTTCGACCGTGTGGCTCTCACAAATGCCCGTGCGCCGCGCCAAGCTGAGAGTGTCTGCGTGTGGTACACACACTCATGCTTGAATTTTTGTTTACGACGTGCGGTACACGGGCTGAGCTGATGACTGGAGATGGCGCAGAAGAAAGGAGAGAGAGAGAGAGAGAGAACGCTCGAATCGCAGATCGCCGCGGAAAATTGGAGAGAGTCTCTGCTAGGCAGTAAGCAGAGGAAGTCGCGCGCGCTGATCAAACGGAAGGTCATGGTTTTCCGAAGTTGGCCCCGCGATCTCGTCGACGATTCTTCATTTTCGGAGACACGCCCAGTGCGCGGATGAGTATTAGAGCATGAGGCTGGGTCGCGCCCAGCCGTGTCACGAAGGATACCTAGCACCGGTGCGTGTGGGTAACCGGCAAGGTGCACGGGTGCGCGCGAGCAGTTTTGGATGTGCCGCAGTACCGAGCAATAAAGAGGCGGCGGAGACAACGACAACAGCAATCATCGAGCGGAACAACGGATTGAGGCAGTAGTATTGTGGAGCGAGTGTGAGGACGAGCAAGAAGATAAACAGCTACGACAACAAACACCAGCGAGACGGTCAGCGAGAAGAAGCGCACCAGTGGCGTCTCACTGCAGAACGTTCCAGCCGTCGGAGAGGCTGAGGGTCGAGGTCAGTGCCGTGTTTTTCTCTTGTTTCTCTCTCTTGCATGTTTGGGCGCCAGCTTATGGGTGGTAGTACGGCAGACCTGCTGGCTACCTCGTTGATAGTTTAACGGCGGAAAGTGTTTGTCGGGAATTTGTTGTAATATTTAGTTTTAACAAGGGAATCGGCAGGCTGACCAGCCACCGTTTCACCTTCGCGGTCGCGTTTGTTATTGTGCCACTCGTAGTGTATAAGCGCGAGATCGCCGTCTTGTAACCAATTGTTGACGATTAAAGGATTAGTGTGTTAATCCGCTGTTGTGTTTATTCGCCGTTGTATCACTTCTCATCCCGATTTCGAATCTGTGCATTTAACGTGTTTATGCAGGACGCGTTATTCAGTCGTGGAAACGTCTTTTGCTTCTCGAATCCCCGAATAAATAATTTGTGCGAACGGTCGCGAGTAACCCACACGGGAATGGTCGCTAATTCTCCGTTACAACGTTAATACCTTTATTAACTCTTTCCAATAGGTAGTTTCGACAGTATTATCGTAATAATCTATACTCTTGAGATCCTTGCTACTAATTTCTCTAGTTTTCGACTTATAATATGGCTGTATATTCAATTTATTTTCTGTCATTGAGAATTTCGCGGGGTGATCTTTATCATCCACAAAATGTTTATCCCTGATGCTTTTATTATGGCTTTGTTCAGCTGTACTTATTTTATTATCCTGGGTAAATAATGAATTAACTTTCGCATGGTGTGTTTTAAAAAATTTAAATCAAATTGAAAACCACTCTGGATTTTCTTGTTGAGTACGATAGTAGGAACTTTTAGAAAATGTTTCCACGCGAAATCGAAATCTAGGACTTGGCCGTTTTTTTTACACATTTAACTGTTTTTTCGTCATTATATGGTATCTACACATATAGTGACGTTTAATAATTAAATAAAGAGGTAATGAAGGTTTATAAATAAATTATATAATAAAATATAATCTAAAATTAATTTATTAACACTTTTTACAAATAAATAAAATAATTTTACTCTTTTTTTAGAACAAAGTATTGAAAAAATATAGCAAATTGCTTTACACTCTTTAAACCACATTTGACACATTTTACATACATTATTTTCTATTTACTTAGATCTCAGACTTATTCTCTCTGTTTAAGTTTCACGCGTTTTTAAGTATTTACCTATATAATTTACGATAAGTGTTTATAAGTATATACGTATACACATAGGCTTAACTCGCAGAGCAGACTTCTATTAAATTTTATTACGATATATTAGTTATCAGTGCTATTTCGTTTTTCGTTTACTGAAGAAGCATGTGCTACAATACCATCTTTCAAATTAAAGTTCGGTGAATTTTTTTACCTACTAGTGTTGTCAAGCGCACTTCGCGCGCACTTGTTATACCCCTTTTTTCTGAAATAAATTATTTTCTACAGACTAAATAAATTAAAACATTTTCCTTATTCCTATTTCCTATTATGTAAAAATAAAAACGGTTTGTTTAACCATATTGAATTAGTATACATACATGTACGCGTACCTTATCTAAAAGTTAGGTTAAGATTTGTACATATTTTTAGTTTTGGAACTGAATGATTACGTTTTTCCACGTGTAAGAAAGTACGTCTATGCATAATATAATTGAAATCACATATAACTATTGTATAACTCATGGCATAATACTTCTTTTTGAATATGGTAATTAATCAATAAAAATAATATTTGAAATCTAACGATACTTCAAATTTCCGTGCCATTTCATATCTCAACCAATGTAAATACTGGATGTCGGCGACGCATTTTCCTCGTGATTCTTTAAGGACAAGAATGAAAAATGGCTCTACATTCAAAAGATGCGTACTCTCACGATGAAAATCGCACAAAATTATGTTTATTGTGTCAACAAAAGAAAAAAAATATGACAAGTATAGGTCCTAAGTTTAAAAGTTTGATTCAAAGTTATATAGATTACGATTCGAATGATGTTCGTTTGCCAACTGCTTTATATAGTACATGTAGAATTAACTTTTATCGAGAGATAAAGAAGTAAAATGTTAATATTTTTTTCTGAATTACTCAATATATACTAATCCTCTTAAATATACTAGAACAACATCTCAGGGTAAGTGTCAATGTACTCTTTGTAATTTTGCGAGAGAAGGCAAATTTAAAAAACCAAAAAAAGTTTCGTCTTCACAAGTTAATTCTCAAAACTCCATTATCATTTTCATCATACTCATGACGCCTACGTTGACGAACCATGTGTACACCACGAGCTTTGTGGGTTAAAAGTCTGATAGCTCTATCATCAGGGTGTCGTCTGCCATGATAGCGTTCAGCATAAAGTCGTATCGCAGCACGATAATTATTTTGGCTTGCTCCTAAAACCAAAATCTTATCAACGATCTCGTTGGGTGGATAGTCAGCCATTTCAGAACCAACTATTAATTACTATTAAATGTAAATAAAAAAGGAAAAATGTTGAAAAATTACGGTAACTTTATTTAGCTAACTTTATTGCCAAAAATAATTCGTTAATCACATTTTTTTAATTTTAAATTTTAAATGCAAATAATCGTAAAAAAATTCAAGGTATTCAATTAAGCATTATTTCTTATTTTGATTGTAAATAAAACTAGAACTTCTTTTTATATTTTGTTTTATGTGAAAAATGTGAATTAGTAGCGCTCGAATTACAGAAATACTAATTTGGATAATGTAATCATTCACACGTTATTAATTATAAACAGGTCTGCAAAAAAATACTTAAAAAATGCTGTTTTTTGAGCAACAACCCACTACAAGAGCAGATATGCAGGACAGGATTCGTCGAGCATAGCTGCTGTTCCGAGGCAAACTTAGTTGAACACCGTTTGCCATTTTTAAAGGCGTTTGACAATGTGTCTTGAAGCAAATGGTCGTCATTTCGAACACTTGCTTCGAGGTTAGTGAGAGGCAAGGGAACTCACGTGAAACAAGCACCCCAAAGGAAACAAACCTTACTACGTTCACGTCGTTGTTTCTGGGTAACGCTAAAAGTAAGGAAAACCTTTTCAAGCTCGTTGTAATATTGGGGTTGCTATTCATGAGAAAAGGCTCCCCGCGAGAAATATACGTACGGAAACCGTACGGATTTCCCTACATAATCCGTACGTCTTCCGTGCGTTTTATGTACGGATTCCGTACAGATTCCGTACGGATTCCGTACGGTGTTTGTCCGAAAAAAACCGTACGTTTTTCGTGCGTTTTTCGTACGGATTCCGTACGGTTTCCATACGGAAAACGCACGGAAAACATACGGAAAATGTACTGATTTCGCACGGATTAATACAAATTTTAGAAAAAAAATAATTTAATTGTAAATTTTTATTTTTTTTTTATATCGATAATATAGTGTCAAAATAATAGAATGAATATTTCATAATCAACAACACTAGTCATATTTTATTTATTTTACTTATGTTAAGTTGTACATATATTGTGATAAATTTTGCATGTCTGTAAAAACATGTCCTACATCGCTAACAATGATAAGATGAACAGTCGTCGTCATTTAACATAAACGATATTATTATTAAAAGTTATGCAACGTTTACTCTAATCGCAACAGTAAGAAAAAGTGAATATGAATGCCTTATTCAGTCTCA
The DNA here is from genome assembly GCF_024137745.1 of Phymastichus coffea. Classification (NCBI taxonomy): domain Eukaryota; kingdom Metazoa; phylum Arthropoda; class Insecta; order Hymenoptera; family Eulophidae; genus Phymastichus; species Phymastichus coffea. Next base: position 3,948,234 of record NW_026706823.1, read on the forward strand.
CGTACTATCTCGCAAAAATTTTTTTTTTCAATTTTTTATTTCACTAGGATTCCATTCCATTCTCGACACAATATAAACGGCAAAAGTATGATCTGTTTTAATTCCACAACCAGAATTTGATGCAAGACATGTGATTGCAGGTTCGTTTTCTATTTGAGTTTTTCAACAAAGTTAAAATGATTGTTAAAATAATGAAAATACATATCTAATAAAATGATTAAGAAGTCGCACTGAAAACATATTTTTCATCAAAACTAACATTATTTTTTTACTTTTAAATAGAATTAGTTGTAATAATCTTGAATTTCTTTTTCAACTAGTATAATATTACGTCAATATTAGCTACAAGGATTGACAAGAATTGACTATTTTTATAAAAGTAGATTGACTCAGTCTTCAGTATACTTCGACGTGATTGGATTTCTAATAAAATTTGTAGATTTCATGTAAGAAACATTCTTTGGTTTTCTTTGCTCATACTTCTTGAATTCAGCTGATATCTTGTTTGATAATATCACCCTTGTGGTACTTAGTATAATGTCCATTGGTCTTTCAGTCAATAATACTGGGCATTTAGTATTTATCCAGTATCTAAGACAATCTACAAAAAAATTTATTTGATGTGCGATAAATAATAGAAAGTACCGAATATTAAGAGTGAAACTTACTTACGTTTTATAACTTTCAACTCGGTTTCAGTAACTTCTCTTCTAGGCTTTCCATCAGCCACTTTCATATAAGGTTTGATTTGTAAAAATAATTGGAGGATTCCTTTACCAAACATCGTGTCTGATAGATTTGATATAAAAGAATACTCATCTGTAGACTCTACTTTACATCTTTTCCAATCAGAATACAGTATGTTGATATTCCAACCTCAATGAATGTATCCCACAGCCTGTAGAATAGTTAATTATTATTTCTTACTTTTAAACTCAAGGTTTAACGTTTGATTTGAAACTAACCTCTTCAGAATTTGGATTTTGGATATCAAAACGCTTGAAGACTTCACGCTCTTCCGTGGTCCCATCATCAGAGTCAGAATCCTGTGATGATAGATGAAATCGATTTCCATCGTTTGTGTAATATTTTTCACGGTAAACTGTCCTGGTAGAGTTTGTTTGACGTTTGAATCTTGCCAAATTTCTGTTTTTTTTCTATATCTTTGTGTTTGTTTCACTGCTGAACTTGGAAGATTATTCTCATCATTGGAGCTGTGATCGATAACTTTGTTTTGTGCTTTACGATTATGAAGTTTCGAAAATTCATTTACATGTACATTAAATCAAATAAAAATATCAAAATGATCCAGTAAATTATTTATATTTTTTACTCTTTGCTGTTGTATGGTATGATGAATTGTTAGGCCCCAAAGGAGTTCTTTTACGTGGCATTGTTAAGAAAGTAGGTAGAATAACTGCATGCACATTATTCGCAATTCTGTTGTTCAGAACTTCATTATCATCCATGTCGTAATGTGCGTGAGACTCTTTTTGTTGAGGCATGTTCCTTGATCATGAACTTAACAAAATATCTGCCCTCCGTTGATGTTTTGCATCACTTTCTTCAGATGAACTAAGTTTTTTCTTATGCTTCTAAAAAAATTAAAAAATTCAGATTTTTAGATACAGTTATAGACATAATTTTAATTTTTTTACTGTCTGCCGAGTTCGTTTTGGTGCAGGTTCAAAGATACTTTGCTCGCTGTCATATTCTAAATCTTCTTTGTCACTACTGTAGTCTGATACAGTTCTGTCACATTTTCGAAGATCACTAGAATTGAACTTTTTCATGTTCAATCTTTTTTTCTCGTTCATTTTCTTGAAATTCAATATTTGTTCATCTAAAATATAATTATTTATTATATAAGTTTATTTTATAAATTTATACTTCTACAACAGTACTTACGGCCCAATTCAAATATTTGTATAGCGCTGTATCTGCTAGAAGAAGTTAAACGACCTGAATAAGGTTTATTCTTATCAAAGTCTTGTGCCGTTTCAGGAGGGCTTCTTTTGAAATCGTACACAAAATCAATTGGAATGACTTCCTTCTGATTACTTGATTTGAAAATAACCAAAGCATGTGTGAAGACATTATACATATCAATAAAACTTGAACATTCTAGAAAACCTTTAAGAAACAAATAAGAAAAAACTATTAAAAAAGGTTACTGAAATATAAATAATTGTAACTTACATCCTAATCTTAAGATTTGATAATTGGTATATTCTTCAGCGGTAATTTCTAGTCTAGCATAAACTTCCCACTGATTGTAATCTGATCTATTCTCTGGTTCAAGACCCTCAATTTTTTCAATGGACGCTACTTGTAATGAATCATCATCAATGACACGTACAAGTGCATGATGAATGTTGTGCTTGAATTCATTGAATGCTATCAATACTTTCTCATCATCTGTAAATTGAATAACAATATTGTAATTTCATTGCACTAAATAAAACTCAATTTTCCAAGATCTTACCTCCTAACGCAAAGATTGAATTATCAAAACTTCATTCACGTTGTAGGTACAGTCGGCATAAGAAGCTTGTGATTTTCACATTGCTTTTAAAATAATCTCATTGTCTCTGGTTTTGATGAAGCAGCCATATCAAACTGATTTTTATCATATTGTTATAAGAACATGGCTAATAGGACAAAAAAGTATAAACGATATCTAGATACAGGAGATAGTCCTCCAAGATCTACAAAATATGATCATGCAGCGAAAAAAAGGCGGATGTCAAGTAGCAGCAGTTCTGATACAGATGATATGGAGGTTGGTTTCACTAAATGTCTTCTCTCACCAAACTAATACATAATAATTAGCATTGCTCAAATTACTTCATCGATATAGTAAATTATGTGTACATGAAATGCAATTTGAATCTATTCAAAAACTGAAAATATCAGAAATTTGTTTTACATAATAGTCATATTTCAAAAGGCAATTATATAATTTTATTGTCATTAATGTTTTGATAGGAGTTCTATAGTAGACGCCACCAGAAAATCAAACTGCATGAAGTTGGAAACAACTTATCTCCAGACAGAAAAAGTAATTCTACCTACTATGACGATGAAACGTCATTTGGTGCTCTACCAATATATAAAGAGGCAATCATTCCAGACAGCAGCAAGAAATTGTACACCCATTCAGCAGGCCAGTTTATAAATAGTGATGAAGCCAGCCATTCAACAGTCCAGTTTATAAGTACATCAGAAGATGATCAATTTGATTTGAGCGACGATGACATGCCAGTATCTATGGAAACTCGACTTGGTATCTCTACTGTAAGTATACTGTAAGCACCACGCTTATGGAAAGTTTATGATTAAAAATTCCTGTTTAATGTGGGGTTTTGAGAACTCTTATGAGACGTAATGCATCCTTATTGGCCTCCATCTCATAGGAGTTGTCATAATGAATCTCATAAGGAATCTCATAAAGCTTGGTTGATTCAGGGCGATGACTTCTCTTTCTGAGATCTTTTATAAGAACTGTTAAAATTAATTGAAAGCACATCGTATAATTAAATGATCTCATAGAAAACTTTAAATTAATAGTAATTAATTAATTACTAAAATTACTTTCATTACTTTAATTTATAGTAATTAATTACGCAAAACGAATTTTTATCAAAATCTCTCAAGAGAAATTTTAAGATAATCCAAGAAATAATAACATCTTTCCGGTGTGTATCGAAAAACTTAAAAAACATGCAGACTTTTTGAATTTTGATAATTATATTTGTAAATATTGATAAATAAATGATTCACTGACAGGTACATGAATTATGTGCACTCTGTCAAAGTGGAAATCAATACATAATGATGACTAAGCTGCAAGAATGTACTTGTGCACCTTGAACTTTGCCACTTCTGTTTTTGTGTTTTTTTGTGACAAAATTTTCATTCAAAGGATTCACCAGAAGAGCTGACTAGATTTGTAGGAATTGAGTATTGCAGCGTTCTCAGTTTTCTGCTTTTCTGACCGGTACATGAATTATGTCAATTTCAAGTCTTGTGAATACCTTATTCGGTGACCGCTACATGAATTATGTGTACTATTATCAATATACAATGATGACTACAACGAAATTGTACACACATAGCAGTTACGACCATTCAACGAGAAAAATCATGATTTCTGGAGTTAGTCTACGATCAAAGCAATAAAGGTCTATGAGATAATTTTGTTGTAGTCATTATTATGCAGATTTCCACTTTGACTGAGTGCACATAATTCACGTACCGGTCACTGAAAAAGGTGTTCACAAAGCTATTCGAGTCTTTTAACCTTGTTCTGTCACATTATATTGTTGCTGTGTTTCTGTCATGTTCCATGTTCCATTTACAATTTTCCAATACACCGTTGATTTCTAATGTGACTGACAGTGAGTGCACTTTAGAAAATTCTAAGCGTAGTCCAGAATTGGCAATGCTCAGTAGTTTGATTCCACCACAAGTTTATTGTTCATTGTGTCATGCTAGTTCACTCCATATGTTTAATAAAGTGTATAACTAGACTGCGTCTCACTGATTTGGTTTGGAAACATTGAACTTTACTCTATTTTACTTTGATGTTTGTCATTTATAAAATTATTCATAAGAAAGTCAATGACTATAGGAATGTTAGTGATATCTCTGAAACCTACTGTACTACAGTTAAACTCGGCAAGTATGCCTTTTTCATTTCCTTCTTCGTTATTTGGTTTTGCATTTTATAATTTGAATTTGTAATTGTAAAATGGAATTCAGGAAAGTAGTGATATCTACCTATTTGTTGGCAAGCATTAAAAAAAAAAAAATTACTATGTTTAAATTATTATCTTTTATGCACGTACTTGTGCTGGGCCTGTCGTTGTATAGTTCATATTAGGCCCAGCACAAGTACGTGCATAAAAAGATAATAATTTAAACATAGTAATTTTTTTTTTCAATGCTTGCCAGCAAATAGGTAGATATCTCTACTTTCCTGAATTCCATTTTACAATTACAAATTCAAATTATAAAATGAAAAACCAAATAACGAAGAAGGAAATGAAAAAGGCATACTTGCCGAGTTTAACTGTAGTATAGTAGGTTTCAGAGATATTTCATATCATTTTCTCACTTCTTTATTAAATTATAAGAAATTTGTTCAACAAACTTATATAAATGGGTCCGCATTAATTTTGACTTTTGTTAAATCGAGTGTTCAAAATCTGCATTGATATCATTTATTTACGTTTATTATAGGTTGATGATTGCAGCACCTTGGAAATTTATGAGTCTGCAGATGATCCAGCAGAAAAAGAATGTAGGAATGAGGCTGAAGAAGGAAAGTTTCCAACGCTCACTGAAAAATTGGCTAATGGAACATTGGATAAAATCTTACCGGCTGAGGTAACAGCAAGTCAAGCGGAAATGTTATGCGGCATCGAGAATTTTAGTTCACATTATTCCTTACCTTTGTGTATTTGAAAATGTGTGCAAATTGTTTAATAGTTTTTTTAATTCACCGGTTTTACCTGATACAATTTACGAAATTGATAAATTGCTAAGATCCAATAACAACGCGAATTTCCATGCCGTTTGTCCCACGTGTAAAAAGTATCTTAGAGCCTTTAAAAACACTGAGCGCAGTGTATTTTGCGAAAATTGTAAAGCAGATGTACCTGTTAACGGTAATAATGTTAACTCTTTCGTAATTTTTGATATCAAAGAAAAAATAAGGCATTTGTTAGAGAAGAACGATCAGTACTATACGGCACTGACAAGTGATCAAAATCGTGTGCGAGAAGATTTGAAAAATATTCATGATGGTTTAAAGTACAAAGAATTCATTTCTTCGTTGAGCGATGACTGTAAAGATTCGTACGTTACATTGATTATCAATAGCGACGGGGCTCCCGTTTGGAAAAGTACAAATTATTCAATATGGCCGATACAGGTTGTAATAAATGAATTGCCTTCTGATGTACGATTTAGTAATACAATAACAGCTGCTCTGTGGTATGGGAAAAGTAAGCCCGATATGGATATTTTCATTAAGACTTTTGCTAAGCACGTTAATATTGTTAATGAAGAAGGTACAGCTTGCGAAATTGGAAATCGGTTGAAAACAATGAAAATATATCCAATATGTTGTTGCGCAGACGCTGTGGCACGGGCACCAATGCAAGCAATTATACAGTTCAATGGATATTATGGTTGCAATTGGTGCCTTCATCCCGGTGTACCAGTGCTACATAAAAAAAAAAGTAGTTAAATATCCGCTTCTTGATTATGTACCGCAAAAACGACCTCTATTGGATACATTGAAACTTATGGAAAAGGCGTCAAAGACATTAACTATGTCGAAAGATATGAAGGGTGTGACCGGAGTATCTCCTTTAGTACACCTCCCATATTTCGATATAATAGAAGGTTTCGTCCCTGATGAAATGCACTTCGGTTCATTAGGAGTTGGCCGACAATTTGCGCGTATGTGGTTTGATAAATCGGGTTTACCGTACTCACTCAAAGATAAAGTAGCAGAAATCGATCTGATATTGTCAAAGATTCAAGTACCAAATCAAATAACACGATTATCACGATCACTAACTGATAGAAAACACTGGAAGGCCCGTGAATGAGAGAACTGGTTGCTTTATTATAGTTTACCTGTTTTAAAATTGATGCCTAATTTTGAAACTTATGGAAAACATTGGCAACTCCTCGTTGAGGCGATGCACGTTTCAAAAATGGAGTCAATAAGCAGAGCGGATCTTATAAAAGCTGACAACTCTTCAAAAAAATTTGTGGCACAAACAGAAAAACTGTACGGTCAAACCGCGATGACCTATAATGTTCATCAACTCCTTCATTTGATAGACAGTGTCATAAACTGGGGGCCACTTTCGTTTCATAATGGCTATCCATTTGAATCAGGAAATGGAAAAATTCTTAAAATGATCAAATCAGCTAACGGAGTTATACACCAAATTTGTCGAAAACTTGATTATAAAAATAGTTCAATTTTATTAGAAACACATATTATGGAAAATTACGAAAATTCACACGTAATGAAATTTATTTCGCGCTTAAAGAATAATTATACTGAAAAATCTATTAAAATTGAAAACAATAGGTATTTTTGTGCGTCTGTTTATACTGATGAAAAATGGATTAGCTTGAAAGAACTTGACAAAAACTTCACAAAGTCGTACGATAGAATGATTAAAGATAATTGTATTTTTGCTTGCGGCAAGAAAGAAGGGTTACGCTCAAATAATTCTTTCGCACAATTAGAAAATGGAACCTTCATAAAAATAGCTAAGTTCATAGTCGATAGAGTCAATCAAAAAGAGTACACTATATATAATTATATAAATATAGAAGATGCCTTTCAAGAGTGCCAAAAAATACAGAAAATTGTGAACATCCAAACAAGAGAAATAGCTATTCCTACAAAAAATATATCCAAAATTGCTGTCTGTGTTAATACACCATTGGGTCAATACATTTCTGCCGTACCGAATATGTTACATTATTGATTTTCAATTTTTGTTAAATATTTGGTTCGAATTTTACGAATGCTATTGTTATTTTCAGCAACATCCTGAAATTAGCTACTTTCACCGTATCTTATCACGATCATATATGTGTTACAAAACTTGAAAAATATTGATTGAAATTGTTCATAATTGTATGTAGCTCATAATTGTGTATAATTGAAACTGTTTGTAGTTCTAATTTTTCATCGCCGCATAGTTCTAATTACTGTTTATTAATAGATTGTAAAAAGATACTGAAAACCTATCACAATATGTATACTTAGCTAATATTGACGTAATATTATACTAGTTGAAAAAGAAATTCAAGATTATTACAACTAATTCTATTTAAAAGTAAAAAATAATGTTAGTTTTGATGAAAAATATGTTTTCAGTGCGACTTTTTAATCATTTTATTAGATATGTATTTTCATTATTTTAACAATCATTTTAACTTTGTTGAAAAACTCAAATAGAAAACGAACCTGCAATCACATGTCTTGCATCAAATTCTAGTTGTGGAATTAAAACAGATCATACTTTTGCCGTTTATATTGTGTCGAGAATGGAATGGAATCCTAGTGAAATAAAAAATTGAAAAAAAAATTTTTTGCGAGATAGTACGTGAGACTGAATAAGGCATTCATATTCACTTTTTCTTACTGTTGCGATTAGAGTAAACGTTGCATAACTTTTAATAATAATATCGTTTATGTTAAATGACGACGACTGTTCATCTTATCATTGTTAGCGATGTAGGACATGTTTTTACAGACATGCAAAATTTATCACAATATATGTACAACTTAACATAAGTAAAATAAATAAAATATGACTAGTGTTGTTGATTATGAAATATTCATTCTATTATTTTGACACTATATTATCGATATAAAAAAAAAATAAAAATTTACAATTAAATTATTTTTTCTCTAAAATTTGTATTAATCCGTGCGAAATCCGTACATTTTCCGTATGTTTTCCGCGCGTTTTCCGTACGGAAACCGTACGGAATCCGTACGGAAAACGCACGAAAAACGTACGGTTTTTTTCGGATAAACACCGTACGGAATCCGTGCGTGAAACGCACGGAAGACGTACGGATGACGTCGGGAAATCCGTACGGTTTCCGTACGTATATTTCTGGCGGGGCTAGCAAATAGCAATCATAGGATTTTATAGCATTTGACCTAGAAATTCCCACCTCAAGGTCATAAAAATAATTTCCAAAATACCATTTTGGACGTAAAATTTCCCGCTCTTTCCGAATCGATGTCAAAAATAGGGGTTCCCATTTAAAAAAGAACACTTTGACTTTGAAATAATCTTGAAGGTCAAGTTCAAGGTCGAAAGCGTTAGCTCTATCGTGTTGCCCCCTTTGCCCTCTACAACTTTTATCAAAACCATTTTGCCCTATCTGGCTTACTTGGCCTATTTGGCCCTATCTGGTTCCGAGTAATCCGGCTGCGGCGATTAAAATGGGTCACCGTATATGTATATGTAGTACTACAGTATTTCATATACTATCTTTCAGTAAATCAGATTAAAAATAAATTTACTTGTCTAGACAGGCTATCACCTTTTTATGTACGAGTATAAAAAATATGACATCTATATGATATATTTTGTTGTACTTTTGATAATAAACAATAAATAAATATAAGAATAAGAACTAAAACAATCGATAGTATCTATCTACTTAAAAAAATTATTAATAATACTGAAAGTATAGGAACTAAAATGATTATTCAAAAATCAAGGGAACAAAGAATATTGACTATTTATAGCTAATAATCTACACAATATTATTATTTTTGTTATATCTGGAATCCTAAATGACACGAAACTAAACCAGAATATTTGACAGAGTTTATAGTAACACCAACATAATTATTTATAAAATATCTTTAAAATTTTAGTCTAAAATTACTTTTGTGCTTAAGAAAAAATTATTTATGATGTCTTATATTATTGTATTTAAGTGTACCTGCAATCATATATGTTAAATATGAGTAATACAAAATTACACTTTGTATGTAGGTTTTGTTTAAAAGTTTCTAATAATACAATTTTAGGGAATCTATCAAAGCAAAATGTTATTTACTACATGAATGTTTATATCTTTCTAAATAGAAATAATTCATATAACTTTGTATAGAATTTCTATATTATATTTAGGTAAAAAAATCAAAAGAAAAATGAAGTTTTTTCATCTTCGATTCATGATAATACGTTTTAACTCTAGTAAAATATATTTAATATCATGGACACTTTAGAAAATTTGTTTAAACTTCATAATCATGTTTGAATCAAAGTACTTTCATAGTTTTCCAAAAAAATTTCCAAAAATTCTCTTTCACAGAAAATCATACATACTAAAATTGGTCCATTTTTGCGATAATTTATGAACATCAATTTATAGTCATTTATTATCAGTCTGAACTAGGAACACGACAGCGCGCTACGCGCGCGCATAATCTCATTTCACTACGAAAATTCGGATAAAATTAAATTAATTGTAACTGAATAATCCTCGTAAATTCAGGAAGTAATATATCACATAAAGAAATAATTATTGAAGAAGTATATATTAGTAGACACTGAAATTCGTAAACGATCTAAGTAGGTGTATGTTTTTAAATATAAATATATTTATATAAACTTCTTATAGTACCCTGTTCTTCGATCAGATATGCTCACCTATACAATTCTGTGTATACATAGTTTTTAACTAATGAAGTCTCCCTCTGGTTTCCTAGATAAATTTTCAATGAATCCCACGATCTAACTCGGGACATAGCTACGTAAAGTTGTCCATGATTAAAAACATCTCTTCGAAGATCGATGCCAATTTTTTGTAAAGTTTGGCCTTGCGATTTATTTATGGTAATAGCAAAAGCCAACCGAATCGGAAATTGTCTTCTTTTGAAAGTGAATAGATATAGATTTTCACAATACAATGTAATTCTATTAAGAAAAATAATGTTATTGCGTTAGTCGCCCGTTAATATTTTACATTTTAGTAAATGATTAGAAAAATCTATTATTTGTAATCTTGTCAAATTACACAACCCTTCACTGAGACTTATATTTCTCACTAACATAACTATGCAAAATCGTCTTAAACGCAATATATGAGCAGGGAAGTTAATGAAAGAAATAAAGATTTAATGAATTAAGATACTCTGGTAAAAGAATATCTCCCATTTCACCATTATCACAATTCTCCGTGCTATCAATACCAATATATATATGCTCACTGTTTTTATCCAATAAATTAGTAATTCTGTCATTCATGTCATCTACGTCAGCATTTCTGGCAGAAAGAATAGCACAATTACTTATTTCATCAAATTTTTTATTTGTGATAAGTGTACCAAAAATGTTTTGAACAATACATTCATTCGCGGGAAATATACAATGTTGTGGTAATTCTATATTGTTATCCTGATCATTTAATGTTCCATTTCCGACATCCAATAAATATTTAGCAAATTCAATTTCGTGCGGTAAAACTCTCATATTTGTGTGTAATTGGTATTTTACAAAATGTGTCCATAAATGACTGTTTTTATAGATAAATTTAATATTTCATCACGTGTTCCTTTTACTTTAATTGGCAATAGCTGCCTGAAATCACCACCTAAAACCAGTATTTTGCCTCCGAACGGTAGATCATTATTCATGATATATTTCAAAGTTCTATTTACAATTTCCAAAGCATATCTCGGAGCCATTGGTGCCTCGTCCCAAATGAATACTTTAGTTTCTTTTAAAAGTATACCTTCCTTTGATTGTATTTTAATATTTGAAGACGAATCATTAAACATAGAAACTGGTAAACCAAAAGTTTTATGTACTGTTTTTCCGTTTGGCAACAAAGTAGCAGCAATACCAGTAAAAGCCATTGTAGAGCATTTGATGTTTTCTGACATTAAAAGATGATAAATGGTTGTGTAAAGAAAAGTTTTTCCAGATCCTCCTTGACCATCTATATAAAAGCTATTCGATGCAGTATAATTACTTGAACGTGAAGCAATAAGAACTTCATCAACTATTTGTTTTTGTTCTGGATTTAACATTTGATATTGTCGATTGCCAATTTCTAAGTGATTATTATCTTCATCATGATTATTGTCGTGGACTATAGCATTCATAATATTTTGTTCCATTGTTGGAAAATCTGCTAAACTTCGTCCTTCTGTAATTAAAATATCATTAATTTCTGAGTAAGTCATTTGGTAACATATATGTAATTCATAGTTACGCGCGAAATCTTCCGACATTTGTTTTTTAAACATTTCCCACAGTTTTTTCGGATAAATTGGTTGACAGTGTATCAGTATACGAACGAATAACTGCCTCAAGCGTCTAGACATCATCCAAGTTTCTGCTTCTTTCATAGCTTTGGCCCATTCATCATCATCTTCAATGATTCCTAATGCTAAACATGCTGCTGTGAAAGAAGGGTGTAATACATTATCAACTGTTTTTAAGTCATTGTAGCTTGTTGCTCCTTTCACGTTTAACAATAACAATCTTAAATGAAATAATTCAAGTTGCATAGGACTTACAGAATACATACGACCAATGCAATTAAAATGACTCTTTCGAGGTGTCCATAGAGATACTCGTTGACCATCAACTTTTGATGTTTTATGCGTAAAATGTGTCGGGATTTCACGATAATAATATTGTTGTGCTTCGACGTGTGTAGAATTCAAAGTAAAATAATCAAGTAACATGCTACTTGAATTATTTAAATTGGCTAAAATTGAATTAGCATCTTCATTATCTGTTATTATGACGGGTTGTTCATTAAGTAGATGTATTGGTAATTTTGAGACTGAATGACTTTTATCTTGTAGTTTTTTACTGAAAATGCGGTAGCATGCCTCCACAGGACCAACGTAACGTGTTTCAATAAAATTACGACATTCATCGTGTTCAATAACGTTACTATTATCAGATTGTCCAATTACAACCGTTGCAGCATCGTGGTCTTTGTAGATGTATTTATACAAATATTTGACTGCAGTAATACTTGAGACAATCTCCACATTAATATGGCAATCGAACATTAGTAATAACGTAGTACAATGTGGAACAACCCATATGTTTTTTTCGTTATCATGACTTCTACGATAATGTGGGAACCCATTTTCATCCATTGTAGTCTGTTCTTGAAATTCCTTTGGAAATTTTTTTGAGCATTTTCCGTCTTTCATACACCAATCACCGCAGGGACCATGAATCATATTTCTCATAACTATGTCAAATAAACGTGGATCTCTTATTTCAAATAGTATTTCGGCTGATATGTATTTGTCCACTATTTCTAGCGTGGTAATTTTATACCCTTGTTCCAATGTAATTAATAAATGCATATGTGGTAAACCTCGTTTTTGAAATTCAATAACATACACATATGAAGCGACTTTTCCAAAAAAATTTTTCTTTATAACAGTATCAAGTAAACGTTCTTTTTTTAAATCAAAAACTCTCACAACTAAATCTGGTCGGTCTGAAGCTTGCTGACCTGGTAATAAATTTTCCGATATTTCAGGCCAATTTGGATTACATGTCATCGTTAGAAAAATATCCGGTTTTCCAGTCTCATTGACAATAGCCATTGCATCTTGATAACATTGCTGCATATAGCGAGGTGAGCCGATGAATGTTGATGGTAGAATTACAGTTTTACCTACATGACCATTTATGTCATTTGCACAGTTTCGCATATGATCATGTAAACCTTGGTACGTATCAGCTCGTAATTCTTTTTGATGGTATTTATGCCATTGAATCCTCTCTCGTTCAATTTTGACATAACTATCTACTACCCATTGTTGATACAGTCTACGTCCTCTAATAATAGGATTAAATTCATTGTCTCTGATAGCTATCCGTTATTTAGTATAATCCAAACGCGTAAGCCGAGCACGTCGCTGAGTATTTGTACGCTCCATGTCTTGATGCCAACCTTGTGAACCGTAGGGGTAAAATAACCGATAAATCCATGATTCTATATTAGGATCTAAAGAACTAACAATTTGTAATGATTTTGTGTTTTTATTTCTAATAGTTACATATGATTCTGGTATTTCTCCATCAGCAGTTGTCGAAAATATTGCAGCAACTTCATTGATGCGTTGAAAATTATATCTACGGCTGTCTTGACCAGGCTTTAATGAAAATAATAATTGCAATTCTGGTTGCGCTGAATCACCGTGTATATCACTTATTAGTTGCTGCAATTGTATTTCTTCATTCATCATTGCGTAAGATTTGGCATAAATGTTATTATCACGAATGATACTATCCAAAACTGTCATTAATTGATAATCTATAACATTATTTTGCTGCATTCTATAATTTAAAGCTTCATTTTGATCCATTATAAAAAGTTGTCCATATGACGGATTTTCGCCATCGCTAGGATATAGTGCTGTATTCATTTGATAATATATCTGACCTTGTATTTTAAAACAGTATGGTCCTGGTCTACGTGTTTGAAAATTTACTAAATTGGCATTAAATGAGGCAAATGATAAAGAACTATTATAACTACGTATATTTTCAAAAAATGTGGGTGACTTAATATGTTCCCCTTGGAATAATCTTGACAGTTCTGGTGGAAAATCTGGAAACGTATCTAATTGAACACATCCATGGCCGCAACAATCATTAAACGATAATCCTTTATTCGATACTTTTTCGTCTTTAAAATGCTTAGCTTTACAATGTTTATGTTTACATATAACATCCATTGGTCTTAAATAATCTGGTTCTACTGTTTGTTGTAAATTACGATTGATGTCAATAATATTTTGGCGAGCGACTTGTCGTCGGCGACGTTGATTTTCAGTTTCTTGAAATCGTCTGTTTTTCTGTGCAACTGCTGTTTCCTCACCAGTAATCTTTCGACGACCTATAGTTATTTCCTGTTATAACAATTATTCAAATATTGGAAGAATTGACAATTAAAAGAAATCTCTTATTATACTATAAAATTTTCCTAAATTTTATACTTCACAACGGACTTTTCACTAACCGAATATTCAATAAAATTTGAATATTAGTCACTTCATTAAATCAACAAAAATACTTTTTCCTTAATTTTTGTAAAGGAATTTAAATGTTATCACAATAATTTTAATTAATTACGCGATGGTCGAATTTGTAAACTCTCCAGCGCTATAAACGTCTGTGTGTGCAAAATGGTTTTTTTTTAATCCCTCCATCCGATGAAAGTTGATAAGTATCAAATGCAAATTTTTTTTTTAAAACCATTTAACACAGATCATAAGTAATAGAATTAAAAACTAAGAGAATAGATGCTTATTTAAATATTCAAACTTATAAGAACGATTTAAATAATTTCATTATCTAATGAATCGATTATAAGTTCATCAATTAGGTTGATTACATTTTGGTTTCGGGCATATGTAGTTTTTGGTATTATTAGTTTAGTTTGGTTGTGGTTTTTGCAGTTTCAATGAGGCTTGGTGGTTCAAGTTAAGTATACAGTTAGGTGATAAAAATCAATAATAAATTGTAACAGGCTGTCGCTTAGTCGATAATCTCTAGAAAATACCTTTATTACGACTAGACGAAGCCTTGTTATCTCTGTGCTTAAAGCACAGTAACCTACCTTGTCTCGGAGTGCGCCTGCGCAGAGTCTCTTACTATTCCGAGTTGGGTTCCCCCAACTCACCGCTTGGCGGCGCTGTCGCCCCTTGCTAGTAGCGCTCGTGCGGCCGCCGCTGGAACTTGAGTTGTCGATTCGCGTCTATCGGTATTCGCACGATTCGTGCTACGCAACCGGCGAATTCGAATCCACTGAAAATAAACACTGACACGACCTCCGGACAAAGGAAAGACTAAATAACCGAAACTCGTTTAAATAAAAATGATGATTGATTTATTCAACAAAATCAATGACACGGGGAATCTGCCGAGAGACTTACGCACGCTCGCGTGAATGACAAGACACGCTAAAATTGAGAGAGAGAGAAAACCGCGATTACCGCGAACTACCTGCTCGCACGCAACAAATAAATTCTTCGCGCTCGCTGCGCGGATTCGCACGCTAATTGTAACAACAATTAAAAAGGGGAAGAGGTGCACCTACCGCGAGAACGATTAGGATACGGTGGCCAACCGTATCCGACTAGCAAATCGCTGAAAAGCCGCTTCGCTGCTCGCCGCACCGCCGCGATTACTGTTGCTGCTGTTTTTGTTGCTGCTGTCGCTGCTATCACTACTGTCGCTGTTTCTCCTGCTGCTGTTGCTGCTATTTCTGCTGCGATTGCTGCTGCTACTGCACCCATGCACTCAAGCTCGCAAAGTCACCAGGAAACACGCGAAAAACTTGGAACGGCTCAGGAACAGAGGTTAGATCGGCACGAACGGACTGAGTGGCACAGTCATACTGCCGGTCGGAGCCTCCCCTCCCGGTCATTGCCCCTACGCGCTCTCTCTCTCTCGCGAACCGAACGCGCTCGCTCTTAATCCGGTACGCGGATCTAAACGATTTTCGATAATCGTTGCAAAATGTATAAATAAAAATACTTTTGAAATAAAGTTAATTTATTGACTTTCCAAAAATACTGAATAATTCAGTCGAGTAATGTAATTCGTAGAACTATAATGATATCTAGATTATAAACTGGAAAAATATATGTGCTTGTCGTTTAATCAATACCTGAAAAAAAATGAATAAGTCAATTCTCATGTATTCACAATAGCAAAAATTAAACATGAAAAAAATTAATATTTTACTCACTATCGTTCAATTAACTGTGCTTCTAAGGCTGAAGTTATTACACAGCCGTAAATAGAATCAAAATTCAAAGTAGACTTAAATCCCAGTAGTAAATAGATTCTGAAGCAGCAGAATAACTGAAACATTAATTATTACAAATTAATGAATAAACGAATCGTATATGAACACAACAGTTAAAAAAAGTATTGTAAAATATGAAATATACATATACTTACGTTTGTATTTACTATATGAATCTTAGATTTTAAATTCCAACTGACGTAAACAAATTGTAAAGCAACAGAGTAGCTGAAACATGGAATGTTATATATTAATGAATAAATGAAGTTGTTATTGGAAAATATTAAACATATATACTTACGTTTGTATTAACTCTCTCTATGATACTGATGTTTTTGTTAGATGATCATGTGCAATTATCAAATTATAAAAATTGAATGTACACATTTAAATTTGAATGTTGTTGCTATCATATTAATAAAATAATTTCTCGAATGTTTTAAAAAATTGCATTTATTTTACAAAGTTTTAAGAAAAATTAAGAAAGAAAGGTTATAATTTTCAAAATAACCCTGACGTATACCATAATAACACAAATAATCATCTATACTGGCTGATAATTATTATTAAAATAATTAAATTTTTTTGCACTATATAACAATAAAGAAACGGCACTTACTTATCGATGTAGATATTATTAACAGAAAAATTCAATGGCTATGGAGTAGCGTGTCGCGTGTTCACAAAGATGGAGTAAACAACGTTGAATGAGGTTAAGGTCACTGCTTGATGAATCATAATTTTGAATGATTGATAAACTGAATAGAAAAAAAAGAACCTTTTTTCAGAATTATATTGAGATTCTTAACAATCTTAAAAATATGATCCCGGTATACCAATATCAATAAATTTTTGTTTATAATAATTCATTGCCACAAAATTCAACTCGTTAATTTAAAACTTCTTAAAGGGACGATAACAAATATTTATTATCAGTAACTACTATCAAAAAATTTTTTTATTTGAGTTTTATTCCACTACACAACTCTAGTACAAAAAATGTCATAAACAATAAATACAAAATTATATTTCCTTTAAATATCTTTATCTTATAAAAAAATATGATATGCAAATTATTGCATAAATCGTTAAAAACGTATCTGAATCTACATTTGTACATCATATAAATATTAGGTTTACACATTATTATACATTTTTACAATGTTACAGTTACAATTTACAGTAGTTGTATATTTTATATACATTTAAAGTTAACTTTAATTTTTAACATTTGGCACATTAAAAAATCTTGAGAAGTTTTGTAGATCGTAGAGTATTTAAAGAAAAGGTTTGGAGCACTTTAACTAATTTATGATAAGAAAAATACTGAATGGTAATGATACCTAATTATAATGCTAATTTGTTATATGACATATTTGAAATTTACATTTAAATGAAAAAAATAAATAGTGAAAATAAATAATGATCATAACGCTAAATGAAAACTGGAATGATTTGAAGAAACATAAATTGAAAGCAGAACTATTCATGGCCACGTTTTGGAGTTTTAACACCAAGAGCCACTTGAGCAGCTGACATAACCGGAGCTCCAGGAACTGCGATGATTGAGTTTTCATCCCTGCATTTTATAGTGATTGGTCCAGCCCCTGAAAAGTATCAATTAAACGAATCACATTAAAATAGATACAGATTAAATGAATTTGAAAGTTTAAAATATAAACTCCATATTTTTATTATATTATAAGGTATTATGTATTATTATTGTGTTGGGTTATTTTATACATACCAGATGTATCAACTTCACCGATTACTATGACACGAACTCCTTTGCCAAAGGTTATACCGGTATAGTTGCTTATGTTCACACAGACCTTGGCATTTCCATCAGTAATGGCTCCGCAGCCACAAACTTCCTTTGTGTATTTGTTCTCAGTCTTCGCAAACTTGAACTTGATGTTGCCTTCGATGCCTGTTAAAAATTATTGAATTATTATATCGATTAAAAATGAAAAAATGACTAAATGTAAAAAATAAATACTCACGGACTAAGCCTTCACTTTTTCCTACATCTGCAAAAGTAACCTTTTGAATATTCATTTCCAAATTTGCTTGGTTTGGATTGTAATCACCAATATGCTCCAAAATGGTAACATCTTTAATCAGCAACTCAAAGGGAACCAACTTTTTGGATTCCTTGAAGAAATTTGATGCTACAGACTTCATAGTTGCTCCTTCGACATGAAAAATCTGAATCGAAAAATATAAAATGTTTAGTAATTACAATAATTGAAAAAGACAGAAATCAATTCCATAGTACGTTTACCTTTCCAATGGTAATAGAAGCAACATGTCGATCAATCAGGGCTTTGCCCCATACCAAGCATTGGATTCTACTGCCATTAGCGTTATTCAAAGTAAATTTGAATAAATCAAATTTCTCTCTCGATCCTACTACTGCAGGAGCATGAACTTCATCAACGTAAGCAACAATCTCACTGAAAAAAAACATTACCATTAATTAACTACCACTAATTGTAATAATTAAAAAAAATTCAGACCATCGCTTACGCCATTCTATCTGTATCCCTAAGTTCTTTGAAATGCTCATTGGTAGTGAAAGGTAAAAGCTCTTCGCCCTCTCCACCACTTTCATTGGGATTACCATTCATATCGTCCTGATCCTGGAGAATGTTAGCTACGGCAGCAAGTCCAGCGTTTGGATTACCTCCACCTTGCTGACCATTGACTCCAGCACAAAGTCCAACGTTTGGATTACCTCTACCTTGCTGACCATTAACTCAGGCACGAAGTCCAGCGTTAGGATTACCTCCGTCTTGCTGATAATCCATATTTTCCGTTCTCTAATACATGTACATAAAATTTGTAATTTATCTGAGAATAAAATCATTTAGTTTTTTTTCAATCTGATTGAATTCAAAATTTGTTTATCAAAATTTGTTTATAAAGTCATGTAAAAAATTAAATTTATACAATCACAACTTGAGTGCATTAAATAAACACATGTTCATCTTAAATATTTTATATCATCTTAAATATTTTTATACCAATAACTTTCAAGTGCAAAAATCAATATTTCTATAAATTGGTTTGTTTATTATGTAATATATATTATTTTTTTAAATAACGTGCGAATGCAATGCGATAACATAGTTTAGATTTTTGTTAACTAACGTGTGAATGTGCGAAAAATAGTTGAGATGAACATGTGTTTATTTAATGCAATCACGTTGTTGTGATTTTAATTTTTCACGTGATTTTTGCACTTGAAAGTTATTGGTATAAAAATATTTAAAATGAACATGTGTTTATTTAATGCACTCAAGTTGTGATTGTATAAATTTAATATTTTACGTGACTTTATAAACAAATTTTGAATTCAATCAGATTGGAAAAAACTAAAAAATGACACGCGGTCACCCTAACCTACCACAAAAAAGTTAAAAAAATAATTATATATTTAGTACAAAATTTTTGTTTTATACTCACTTTCAAGAGTCGCAATAACTTTTAAAATAAATATTTTAAAATTTTAAGCGACGATTACAATAGATTAAATCAGCTTAAACACCCGGAAGTAATTACTGCGTGCCAATGCATATGCATATACAGCCATCGACTGTTACTGCGCCAGACAATGCGCACATCAATTAATGCGCACATCAATTAACACATCACACTATAATATCCACTTCTGTGACAGGTGCTCACGTGACCATCTCTCAGCCAATCAAATCACGAATAAAATGACTTCACTCGCCAAGCCATCACTTTTCATATATAGAATTCAGTATTCAACTACTCAAAATCATTGCATTTTTCAACAAAAAAACAGAACAATTATTTTATATAAAACAAAACAAAACAATTATTTGAAGCAAAAATGCCTCACAAACTTGTAACAACTCTTGAAGAAGTTGTTACAAGTATACATTTTATGTTTCTCAGGAACCCAAAATTGAACCTAAAAATTAACTTATAGTAAAATAAGAGTTGAGCATTAAAACAGTTTATAGAAATACCATAAAAAAAAGAATATTTCATGTAATATAATTTCTTGTGGCTGATTGTACTGCTGTATTTATGGCGTGTCGGAATTCATTAAGGTACATATCTCAATTTCGGTGATCATTTTCTACATACGTCACTATCATGGTTTTTAATGTCCTATTACTTCTTTCGATTGGATATGGCTTGTGGATGATTTGGGACAGTCGTGTTATATTTTATACCATATTCTTGTAACATGCTATCTAAATGTTTGTTAACGTATTCCTTTCCGTTGTCGGTTAGTAGATAGTCAGGTGTTTACTATCTGAATATAATTAGTTCTTCCGAAATTCCCTGCCACAAGTGGCGCCCAACTTTTAAATCCGCGTATAGTTACCGATCAGAAATTTGCGAATTAATCTGACCACCCTATTACTACATATATATTGATAATTATATGTTTATTATATGTTATTAACATTTTAAAAAATAAGCATGTTTATGTAATTGATTGTTGAATCGGAAATAACTATTTAATAAGCTTATTTTCAGCAATTCTGACCATCAGTACAAGTACTGATACTTATTTTCAGCAATTCTGACCATCAGTACAAGTACTGATACTTATTTTCAGCAATTCTGACCATCAGTACAAGTACTGATACTTATTTTCAGCAATTCTGACCATCAGTACAAATACTGATAAACAGCATATTTTCTGACCATCAGTACAAATACTGATAAACAGCATATTTTCTGACCATCAGTACAAATACTGATAAACAGCATATTTTCTGACCATCAGTACAAATACTGATACATAGCATATTTTCTGACCATCAGTACAAGTTACTGATACCTAGTATTATTAGCATTTCTGACCATCAATATTAAATTGATAAACAGTTATTTTGGAGACAACCAGGATATTATTAGAAAAAAAATTACAATAGCACATAAAATCTGACCGATCTTACGTACCCGTGAAGGCCAATTCCGAAGCTCCAAAAACCTGGCCATAGACTTTGGACTCACAACGAATTGAACTCGACTGTGTCAGGTACTGACAGTTCAGACTTGAACAGTACGATTACGTTGCCACAGACTTTGACAGTTCAAAGTCTGACTTGAAACTATTTCAAGGAGCGACAGTTCAAGTTCGTTTGAGGTTCGCGTATAGCTTGGATTTGACACCAGACTCTGACAGTTCAGACTCTGGGAAGGTTTCGGATTTGGTCACTGCCGAGCGGATATTATAGGAAATTAACTTAAACCGATAGTAGATAAATTAAATTAATAAAAATGGTTGTGACTCATGATGACATACCAGCCAGAACAACAGTTAAACCGCCGCTATCAAACACTGACCTGCTATATATTTTAAAGAAAAATAAAACAGCCAGAGAGATAGCAAACAGAATAGCTGATAATACGGAAGAGGAAATTCGTAATGAATTGCGTCAAGGCGGATGGCGAATATCAAACGAAGAAAATACAGACCGACTAGAACTACTACGATGGGTAATTCGAGAACAGAGATTGTCAGCTAATCCGTCCATGACACGCAGTCAGAGAATAGACAGTTTTCCGCCGTTCGCTAGAATACTATGGAATGAAGAACATGAAACTGACTCTAACAAAACTGCCAACCAGCCCCCAAAATCAAATACGACAGATGCAATGTCAACAGCAGGCGAAGAATTAGAAACAGACGAGCGACCGACAACAGAGACGGATCAACTAATTGACCTACCAATCGACGTAGATACCATTCGTCGACAAGCAACGCCACCGAAACAATTCCATACAACCTCGCCAACATTGACATGGAATCAGATTAACGAAACGGAACCAAACAATACCAATAGACAAACAACCAGGATTAGAGAATTGGAAATAGCACAAATCACATCGGATGATGACTATTCCCGTGCTCAAGCACCACGTTCGCCGACATACACTAGACCTCGCAAAATGCGTACTAGACAGTCAAATTAGTCTGACAGCAACACTGACTCACCATCAGAGAGTGAAAGAAGAACACGTAGGCGTTCAAAACCACTACTCAAGGAACGAGTAACCTGGGGGGTAACCAGAGAAATACATGGTCCGTCAAATATTGACCAGAACAAATACAGATCAGACCTTGCCACAGTCAAACCGCCCAGGACAAAGCTTGCAACCACAGATGAACTTGTGAAAAAGGCTAGACCAAACAACACTGTAAAAACAAATTTAGATAAAAATCATAATTTTAATGTGAAACCTACAAAGGACCCTGTAAAAATGAACAGAGATCAACCAGTCCGACATAAGAAACAGTATTCAGAGGAAGAGGAATCTTCCGATGACAATCAACAACGAGATACATCACGACCAGACAGAATAAATGAGATACAAAAAATTAAAAGAATTGACAGAGTAAGGGAACGTCACAATAATTGTTCTCGCCGACCATCTAGTTCCTTCAGCTCATCAAAAGAAACTCATAGTGATAGAGATAACCACAGACATAGCAAACGATTAGGAAAAAGAAGACGAGTAAATAAATATTCAGATAGCGAAGACGATACATCCATTGATAATCGCTACAGTAGAGAGCCACAACGACCCGACCACTCTGACCGGAACCGATCAAAACATATCCACCGACACAGAAGGAACAAAGGATATTCATCGGAAAGCGAATCTGAGATTGAACAACGGAACAGACGCTCAAAACACCGAACAGATTATCGATCTCGATCAAGATCACGGTCACAATCCAAACGCAGAAATAAACATACAGGTTATCACTATTCTCGTGAACAATGGCGAGAACCGACTAGATATTACTCTGACACTGAAAGCTCGACCTCATCTTCGGAAACAGAATATGAATCGAGACACCGTTCAAACAGACTAAGGGAACATGCCTATGACACTGCCCGACGAGATCTCCGTAACATTAAGTTACTAGAAAGCCGTAAAATAAGATTTAATGGCACAGACGGCCCAGAAGAATTTATTAGTCAAATCGAAGACCAGAAAAGACGTGTTAGAATGTCAAGTGAGGACCTGCTGCAAGCAATAACGGCCGTGTTTTCCAAAGAAGTTAATTCGTGGTACCGAGGGATACCCAAGGAAATTTACTCATGGCGAGACCTGAAAAGAGCCCTACGAGGCCACTACGGCAGACGTATGACCGATGATGACATTGAAGAAGAACTCAGACGACGGACGCAAAATGAAGATGAATCGATAACAGATTACCTGAACGCCTTCCGATATATAGCCAGCCATTTTAAACGTCCTATTTCCTTGCGACAACAAATTAAAATCGCTAAACGAGGACTCCTTCCGACATACCGGAAATACATGTCTGATAGACGGATAGAATGATTCAGTGATTTGACATATTACGGCCAAAAATGAGAAGATTTGGAGGAAATGGATGAACAATACCATCCGCCTTCGACCAAGACACATTTCCCAGCAGCAGCACCAAAAACCAATAAGAGAATAGCAAAAACCTCAGCGGTACAGAAAATTGAAACAAAACCTGACAATACACGTGAAAACCCTCAAAATAATAATAGAAAAGACAAGACAAATAAAACAAAACAAAATAATATACAACAACAGACCAAGCAAGGAAATATATATGCTACACCCATGATGGCACAAATTGCAGCATACCAAGGACCTCACCAATACTTGGGCTTCCCACCAGTCAAACAAGAACGACCATGGACAAGCCAAGAAAAATCACAGACAGCAAATAACAATCAGACTAATGACAGAATAAATTACCGGAACCAACAGAGACAAAATTACAGCCAAGGTCAACAAATACCGACATCGAATGGAGTGGAAACAAGATGGAATCTGCCCTCACTGATACCATTCCAAAACAATCAAACAGATAATGATAATACAATGAATAATGATAATCAGACCGACAGACAAAATAGAGAACCATGCAAATGCTGCCAAGGTGATCATAACTACCGACAATGCCCAAAGAACCCTTGTTTCTTCTGTTACCAACCAGGTCATTATGCAGCATCCTGCCCAAAAAGAGAATCTTTATTCCCAAAAACAGGACCAAGAATAAGACAGACACATTGCCAAGTTTGTAAAAACATAGGCTCGCCTTTCGACTTTTGCAAATTTTGCCAGCATATTCGTTCTGAGTTGTTGGGAAACGCGCTAGGTGGGGAGCAGACGAGCCCACTGCTTCCTCCCGATTCCCAATAATGGGCCAACATGACCACATAGGGGAAATAACCATGAAAATGGCCTCCCATATAGAAATTGATACGGACTCAGAAGAAAATACTCGCCCAATATGGGAAATATCATCAGATGACAATAAAGGGATAAACAACCAGACATCAGAGGAGGATGAAAACTGCACCGACAGACATACCACTCCAATAAATGGACAAGAATTATCCTGGATTGATGAGGAACCACTCAATAAGTTGCTAAAACGCCTCAAGGATCAAGAGACGTTACTATTCGACATGGATGGGGAAATACAAAACAGTGAACAGTCGGTGGAAAACCTAACATTTCCACCAGATGAAAAGGTAATAGTAATGAACAACATTGACCATCAGATTCCAACAATAACAGACCAAATAATAGAACTCCCAGACAAAATAGATACTGTTACACCTGAAAAACAACCTGAAGGAATGCCTAAAGGAATAATAAAAACCGTGAAATTTCTAGACAAGGAAGAGATAATACAAACAATAGACAAAGAACTGACAATGCCCTCACAATCAGACCTACCAACAGCTAAGGAACCTGATAAAAGACAACAGAAAGCTTTAGATGAGACTAAAGACAAAAGCAAGACAGCGATATTCACCGAACCTCCACAATCGATAGGAGGGTTAAGCTCAGACAGTAGGTGTTTCATACCAATTATTATTGGTAATATAGCATATGACGCCTTAGTTGACTCAGGAGCAGAACTCTCACTGGTAGGACCGGAAATAACAGACAGATTCAAAGAAAGACTAACGCCTAGTTCCACTACAATCCAAGGAATCACGGGAAAAACCGAGAAAACCATAGGCGAACTTCCCCTACAGATTGATTTCGATGGACATACACAGAAATTTAGATTTAAGGCAATGAAAAACCTACCTGGACCGCCAATTATCTTAGGTCTAGATTTCCTGACACAGTGGAACATGCTCATACTTTTCCGAGAAAGGAAATGGAGAGTACATAATGGTAAATGGCATCATCTACAACCTAGACAACCGACACAACGAGAAGCTTTCTACGCAGAATGCGCTGGCCTCACAGAAATTACACCTGACCAAACTAAACGAATCAAAGAAATAACGGACCGTTTAATACCACCTATGACTGACAAACTAGGAAGAACACCGATAGTAAAGCACATAATAGATGTAGGTGATAGCCAACCAATAAGACAAGGTCTACGACGAATGTCACCCGCAATACAAAAAATAGTACGAACTGAAATAAGGAAAATGTACGAAATGGGCATTATCCGACCGTCCAAAAGTGCATGGCGTAGTGCCCTAGTAATGATAAGGAAAACTGACGGTTCCTGGAGATTCTGCATTGACTTTCGCGACTTGAATAAGGTTACAAGGAAAGACGCATATCCACTGCCTAACATGGATTCAATATTAGACAAATTACGACACGCCAAATATATTAGCAAAATTGACCTTAAACAGGCCTACTTCCAAGTAGCCCTAGATGAAAACAGCTGCGAATATACAGCTTTTGCAAGCCCAGGTGAAGGATTGTGGGAATTCATAGTTATGCCATTCGGACTCGTCAATGCCCCAGCGACCTTTCAACGATTAGCTGACGCATTATTTGGACCTGACTGGGAACCTCAAGTATTTCCATACCTTGATGACATTATTATAGCAACCGAGACCTTCGATGAACATACCAAATATTTAGAATTAGTACTACGCCGAATTAATGAAGCTGGACTGCAGATAAATGCGAAAAAATGCGAATTCGGCTGTACTCGTTTGAATTACTTAGGTTTTCTGCTAGACCAAGAAGGACTACGACCTGACCCAGACCGGACTAAAACAGTACTAGAATTTCCAGTACCCAAAACGGTAAAACAACTACGTAGCTTCCTGGGAATGGTCGAATGGTACTCGAGATTCATAAAAAATTGTCCGGAAATAAAGGTGCCGTTACAAAAACTTCTAAAGAAGCATCAAGTATTCAACTGGGAAACTGACCAACAAGAAGCATTTGACAAGTTGAAACGAGCATTAACAGAAGCTCCAGTATTAGCAAGACCAGACTTCGCCCGACCATTCACGGTTCAGACAGATGCAAGCGATTTTGCAATTGGTGCCGTATTGACTCAAAACTTCGATGATGGCGAACATCCAATAGCGTATATTAGCAGAACACTGACCGGACCAGAAAGAAATTACTCAGTAACGGAGAAAGAGTTATTATCAATAGTATATGCTATCAAGAAACTAAGACCGTACCTTGAAGGATATGACTATACAGTTATTACTGACCACTCAGCACTAATATACCTATTCAATATAAAAGAACCAAAAGGTAGATTAGGAAGATGGATATGCGACCTGATGCAAGAACGCGTGACCTTTAAACATCGTAAAGGCACGATGCATAAAGTACCTGATGCCCTGTCACGAATGGACGAAGAGGCTAACAAAATCGCAGCCTTCAGCACAGTACAAGACAACTGGTACCTGAAAAAACGCAGAGACGTAAAAGAAAAACCAGACAAATACCCTGACTGGAAAATCGAAGATGACATGCTATATTATAACAGACCAGACCCGATTATGGACCCGTTAACAAATGGAGAAACGGAATGAAAACTGGTTGTACCTGACGAATACCAAATGGAAATCATGAAAAACGCACACTGCCTTCCGGTAGCAGGACATTTGGGCATAGAGAAAACGTATACGAGAATTAGTACCAAATATTACTGGCGAGGAATGTACACTGACACTTACAACTTCGTCACAAGATGTCCGCTATGTCAAAAATATAAATCCAGCCAACTAGGCCAACAAGGCCTCATGAAACCACGGAAAATAGACCGACCATGGGCAATAGTAGCAATTGACACAATGGAATTTCCCCGAAGCAAAACGCAAAATAAATACCTCTTAGTTTTCCAAGACCTCTTCACACGTTGGGTAGAAATGAAACCAGTACGCTCCGCAGACGGGAAAAACGTTGCGAAAGCATTAGAAGAACTCGTCATATTCAGATGGGAAACACCTGACTACATACTGACCGACAATGGGAAAGAATACGTCAATAAACACTTAGACGGCATGTTACAGGAATACGGTATCAGACACAACACAACAGTCCCATATCATCCACAAGCTAACCCCGTCGAAAGAAGTAATAGAACGGTAAAAACTATGATAGCAATGTTCGTTGAAAATGACCACAGGAATTGGGATAAACATATTAATGAGTTCCGACACGCCATGAACACGGTAATACAATCAGCTACTCAAACATCCCCAGCATTCCTGAATTACGGCAGACAACCGAAACTGATAAAAAGTTTACGAAGAAAAGTAGAATCAAACGAACTAGAACTGACACTAGAACCAGAAGAATGGACAGAAAGGCTTAAAAGATTAAAAGACCTATATGAACTAGTTGAAAGGAACCTAGAGATAAAGCATAAAAAAATGGCTGACCGATTTAATACTGGAAGAAAGTTGACCGAATATAAAACCGGAGACCTAGTATTGATCAAAACACATCACCTATCCAATGCAGCAAATAAGTTTTCGACCAAATTAAGCGAAAAATATGAAGGACCTTTCAAATTGCTAGATAAACTCTCAGACACAGTATTTACCATCGAGACACTGACAAAGAAAAAAGTTGGTAAAGTTCATATTGAACAACTGAAACCTTTCAAGAACCCGGACAAAAATAATTATGACCTTAGATAAAACTAAAATGAAGAGAACATAGATAATCTGACCGATCTGACCATACCCTGTATTGTCCGACTTATGGGTTTAACTCGCGTACTAACACGGTTGTGGCGTGGGGAATGATTCCGCGGCAATTGGTGTTTGACCTCTAGATGTGCTGTCCCACGCCTGGACAGGCTAGCCTCTCCAGGCTTAGTGGGGGGTGTAGTCGTCGACTAAGCTACGCCCCTCAGCAGATAAGTGCATGCACTGTACTGTCCCGATACTGCCCTACAGACCGTTGCACTAACCTGTTTAATTTTCAGATCTACCATGGCCCCAAGGATCCTCATAGCAAAGAAGAAGGGCCTGAGTCTTACCCTTGAAGATCCCGCTGTCCGCCGTCCCCAGGACCATCACGGGGACCAGGAAGCGGGAAGCCACACCAGCTCAGGCCCCGGAGACTGACCGCCATGAGGAGAGCCTTCGCCTGCAGGCACTGGCCACCATGCCTGGGTATCAGGAGAAGGTAGGGGCTCAGCCCATCATCGAGCCCCCCCCCGACAGAAGACCCGTCGGCCTGGTATATCCAGGACATGGTGGAAGAAATCGAGCAGGAGAAGGCTCGCCTGGAGGCCATGGAAGTGGCGGAACCAGAGGAGCCACCACAACCACTCCCGGAGGGCCAAGAGAGGGAGCGCCTCCTTCGCTGGGCCCTCACGTTCCAGGTCCGCATCCCTGAGTCGGACTGGAGGCGTGAGGAACGCCGGCGAATGGAGGTGGTCCGCGCCATCCGGGAGGAGATGGAAACAGACCAGACGGACGGCAGGACAGCTGAGACTCTGTCCGAACATGGGACCTTAAAATCCCATTGTTCGGACACCTCAAAGGGGTCCCAGCTGTCCCTAGACGGGCAAGCGGAGAAGGAGCTGGAGGACTACCTGGGCACGGGAACGGAGTCGGTACCAGCTGGGAAAGGGGAGACCATCAACCCCCAACCAACTGGACCACCGACTCCGCCCCCTTCACTCCGACGCCCAGGGACAGCAAAACCGTCCACCTCCACCATCTCCGCCACCACCGCCCAGCCGTCCGTCAGCACCAGCCACCGACCATCCACCACCGCAGCCGATCGACCATCCACCAGCACCAGCGACCGACCATCCACCACCTCAGCCACCGACCGACCATTCACCGCGCAGCCACCAACAGTCACCACGCCAAAACCACACACCAGCCACCGACCATCCACGACCAGCACCGACCGACCATACACAGCCACCGACCAGCCATCGACCTCCACAGCCACCACCGTACAGCCGTCGACCACAAGGAGTCGAGGTCACCCAGGCTGGTTGCCTGTGATCTCGACCCCAATTGGCCAAACCACCACCACCCGGCCAATAGCGACAACCAGGATGGATCCCGTCGACCGTCCAGAAGTCCAAGGCCTGCACTACCGGACGGCCAGCGGCAAGCGCCGCAAGTACAATCCGCGGCGCCACCTGCAGCTGGACGATCTGGTGGGTGCAGGAGATCTATCCTCCGAAGGATCGGAGGATGACCTCCCTGGACCCCCGACCAGCCGCGCAACAACACGACCAGCTGCTGCGGCCAGGATACCATCCTGGGGTCGACTCCCTCGCCGGACCGGAGCTGGGTTCGGGCAGTTGAGGGAAATCCCAATCGACCCGACGGTTGATCCCCCCCTCCGAGCCTGCTTTAACTGCTGGCAGACCGACCACAATTTCGGGAACTGTTCCCGCTCCAAAGAGGGAACGTTCTGCGGAAATTGTGGCCGGCGGGGGGTCGAGGTTTTCGATTGCCCGAGGTGTGCCGAGGCATACCACCGCCGACACGGCTCCTCGGGCTCGAACAACCCGGTGGGCAACGACATCCCTCCACCGAGACCTCGACCGACCACCAGCCGCCGGAGTGGGTGGGACGAAGTGGACAGACCAGCGTCCACTTGTTCCGGGTCCGGTTGGGACCGGAACCCCACACACGGGCCCCGCCATCAAGACCAGGCAACCCAGCTGAGCTCGGACCCTCGGGAGACGGAGGACCCTCCACCGTCCTACCAGGAGGCAACCCGGGGCCGAGCTCCATACCGGGAAAGGCCACCGAGGAAGAGGCCGACGGCTGACACCGGAGCGATACCCCGCGCCGGACCCTCCGCTTCTTCCGCCAGGCCATCGGCGGAGGAGCGAGCGAGGGAACTGCTCCGGAGGTCACACCACCGCGGGACCTCCGACGAAGAGGACGACCGGGACCTACGCCTGAGGGAGCTCCAACAGCTCCAGCGCGCCCTCCAAGAGATGGAGGATATGGAGAGGCGCGATCGCTCCCGCAGGCGTGGGTACCAGTGACCACCGACGGACCGCCAGTTTTTTTTTATTATTATATTGACCGCAATAAATGCCAGGGCCAAGCCCTGGCTTAAACTAACCAACCTGCGTCTTAAATTTCAACCCCTCCTGACCAATCCTTGCCGACCCAACCACTGGACCTAATGGACCAAGGAGAAGGGAGGATGCAGCTAAGCTGACCCAGCACGCACCGGACTCCGACCAGAATAGATCACGGACCAAGGGGGACAACCCCACCAGGTAAGATTTTGGTATATCTGACGATAACTGAGAACGAGACGGCAAGAAAAGGGAATAAAGCAAACTAGCGGTACACGTGGTAGTGTACCGGCTTAGTGGGGGGTTCTGTAATGTGGCACATTACAAGGCCTCTCCTGAGTGCTGCATTATTTGCAACACCTCAGAAAGGCCATCCCCGTCCCTTGCCGCCCCGTAACCGGTTGTTTAAAATAAAGCTAAACAAGCCCTATACTGAACAATTATTATTTTCCATGTCCGAACGACCACGCCGGAAATATAGGCGAAACAAACTTGCCCAACGCGATCCGACGGACGCTCAAAGAGCAGACAAAAAAAAAGGAGCGCACCACAGAAAAAGAGAGGGCACGCACACACTCACTCACATACACTCCCGACCACGTGTTGCCGGCCGGCAAAAGAAAAATGCCAAACCTGACTGGGAAATGCAACGGAGATGCATGTTGATGACACATGCAGATCCGTTACACTCCCAGACACCAACACGAACACTCACGAGGCACTGACACTCCTGGGGCGAGCAGAAAATCGCCGATGAAGTGGCAGCCGGCAATCAGCTGTGTCGGGATGCCGAACACCATCGGCGACATCCTGAGCGCCACACACACGAAAATCAGCGACCACACACACAAACACCCGGAAAAACACCACAGAACCGACACGGGAGCGCCCCAGGAGGCGCTCCAACAACCGGCACAAGGACACGAGGAGTACGCGCGAGAAACTGAGCGGCCATCTTGAAGCGCCGATATAGACTGAGAGCGAGCGAGCGAGACAGACTGAGACAGAGCGAGCGAGACAGAGCGAGCGAAATAGACGAAACAAGAGCGAGCGAGACAGACGATATAAAATAATAGAATAATATGTAAATGCGAAAATGAGGGCGCTACAAATGAAACGGTATATTATATACGTATCTCTGATAATAAAATTAAAATGTTAAATTAGAAAATAATGAACACGAAACAAATATCGAATTGTAAAATTCGCACGCGACCGACACCCCTATTATGATGGCGAGCGACAACTACCCCCTTTAGGTTTAAATAATAATTTAACTAACCGAATTCTAACATCTGACAAAATTCGCTAGTGACGTCACGATCAATAGGCAAATTAGAATAAAATTTGATTTCCGTCCGCATAGACGAATAGATAAGAGTAGGGGTAGATTTGTTCCGACAATTAATGATAGATACCTTAGTGGGGGGTGAGAGAGAGTAAATAATGACGAAAGTAGGAGAGATAAGGAGGGCGCTGTATTATTCTAATTTACATACGGACCAATGATAAAAATTCGGAGGGCGCTACCGATATCCGAATTAGCATACCGACCAATAATAACATTTCTTCTCGGAAAGAGGAGAAGAGAAACGATCTTTGACCGCGAGAAGCCGATTCTCGTCCATTTTGCCACTGGATCTCTCGAAAGAAGGAGCCTCTGCCAGATACTCTTGCCGCCAGATTATTAGCGCTAGACGCCAGTCATACTCCTTACGCCAATTTTGTTTGCTAATACCGCAAGGAAAATTTGTAAGTAGGCAAAGTGCCACTCATTTTTTTTAACTAATCGCGGAGTGCGGGGATCAATTGTTCAGTGCCGTAGGTCGTCGCGACGCGTGGATCCGTCGACGCCGGTGCCTATCGGATCGTGCTGACCTGTCCGCCATTCCGTGAAAATAAATTGAGTGTTCGTTTTACGGAAGCAAATTGTAATCTAGTATTCGCGCTGATCTTTCGTTGATGTAGGTTTAACCGAATCAAAGAGTCTTGATTAATTAGTTGTGCCGACCTTCCCGCCATTTCGCAAACCGAATTTGAGCGTTAGGTCTTACAAAAAAGGAAATTGCGACTTAGTATTCGCGCTGACCTTTCGTCAAATTGTATTAAGTCCGTTTTACGAAAGAAAGTTGCGACTTAGTATTCGCGCTGACCTTTCGTTTACCAGTAATTAAGTGTTCGGTTTACAGAAGAAAATTGCGATTTAGTATT
This sequence comes from Phymastichus coffea, assembly GCF_024137745.1. Taxonomy (NCBI): domain Eukaryota; kingdom Metazoa; phylum Arthropoda; class Insecta; order Hymenoptera; family Eulophidae; genus Phymastichus; species Phymastichus coffea. Next base: position 3,981,133 of record NW_026706823.1, read on the forward strand.
CGCGCTGACCTTTCCGCCATTTTATGAACCGAGTGTAAGCGGTAAGATCGGACAAGGGAAATTCGCGACTGAGTTACTTGCGCTAACTTTGTCTCTTTATTAACCGAAAACCGACCGGAAAATTATTAACGTCCGATTAAATTGTACTTTAAGGATTAATGAAAATTCAGAATTTTACCGACCATATTTATTCCGACCTCGTATGTGAGAAATTTTTAATGCATCAATAAAGCGATTGATTATCTTTATATTTATATATAAAATTTACTTGATAACCTACCTCTATTGCATACTAGCGATTTTCAGCCGCGAGCGGTTACATACGGGTTTCACTAATTCGCTATATTTTCGGGTCACTCGTTAGGTGAAATACGCGCGATTTCGAACGTCCTCACGACCTGATTTAAGGAGTCATCACCTGAGCTGCCGGCGTACTCTAATTAAGGAGGAGAAATCGAAGGAGAGTTGGACACCAAAGGCCTGAAGTTAGGATACCACGCGTATCCCTCAATCTGCCCACTCTACGCAGTCGCCGTTAGGCAGACCGGGATACGCGTAACCCTACTGGCCTTACCCCCGACGATCGCCGTAATCAGCCGACGGTCTGACGCCCTAAATAATCGGGGGTAGAGCCAAACAGGCCTTGTGGCGGAAGAACTAGGAGCGCGGTCAACACACCCGAAATTCCCTGCCACAGCTCTCTCACCTAAATTTTCAGACCCCTATGTGGCAATAGAGTGCCACAATCGTAAAAAACTGGGTTTTGTGAAAATAATTTCTCCTGCTTTACTGTTTGCTCAATAAATTCTGCAAAAATTCAAGGATATTAAATTTTTTACTACAAAATAGCCCGATTTTTTTCAGATTTTTTGGATAAAAATCGGTGTCAGAAAAAATTATTGGAATTTTTAATGATTTTTTAGGTTAAGAACGTCATATTTGGCTAACATCTATATAATCATTTTTCATGTATTTTTTCCCGTACTTTCAAATGCATTTATTCAAATTATCATATTATGACCGAAACATGCTCAAAAACTGAAGAAACCGTTATTTTTCGCGTTTTTCCCATGTTTTTAGCGCATAACCTCAAAATTAGATACTTCACTACGTAATAAAATACCTATAAATACTCTAGGACTCTTTGCCTGTATGCAAGAATACCAAAAATAGTTTAGAAAAATTTTCCAACTCCTAAAAGTTCATACAGTCAAGTATTACTTCCCTGTAACTGAAAAAGAGCAAGACCATTTATTATTGAGACATTTTTGTTGCTTAAAATTAATTCAAACCTTAAAGCTATAAAACATTTTGAATTAAAATAGTTTGAACAATATAAGCTAGACATTTTTTTAACGAGCCTCTTATTATATTGACAATCTTGTGATCCACAAGTTATAGTTATCGTACTTAGTCATACGTATTATGTACAACCCTTTATTCATAGTGTCATTGAATAAAACTTGTGAGATTGCATACTTGAATTACACATTAATATAATAACACATTATATTACACATTAATGATTAAAAAAACATTGAATTTACTTCTGTGACGTTATGAGAACGTTTTAGCACAACAACATCAGTTGTCTTCTGCTACGTTAAATTATCTCGACGACCTACTAAGTCGCCCGAAAAAACGCTCAGTATCACGCGGTGAGCTAACAGGTCGGCCTCAGAAAAAGTACTTTTTGGTTAGTGACCTACCCACTCACTCGATGGCACTACCGGGATTCCGTACTCCCCTCCCTCCCAGAAAAGCCTACGTAATCCTACTGCGCATGAAAACGAATCGTTGGTCATCTAGCCCAATCATGGCCAACGATTCTGACGGTTCGCTTCTGACTATTTAAATGGAACAAAAATGTACCTCAAAGCTGAACGTGGATCCATTTCAAGTTTGTATTTTCATGACATTCAAGGCAAAAATTGAAGAATTCCGTTAGGCGCTTTTCAAAAAAAAATGAAAAAACAAAAATTGAAAAATGTATTATATTTTGATAACATTTCATAAATAAATATCCTTATAGATATTTAAAATCTAGATAAAATGAGATATTCAGTTAAATTACTGAGGATAGATGTTTCATGAATCATGTATGTTGGTATAATATAAATTATTATAATTATGATTAATATTACTATTATTATCTAAAGAAATTATGAACATAATATTAAAAATAATTTCAATAAATTACGATATTTGACGGTTTTTTCATGCTGAGTTTTTCTCTGAGGTCCGTACTCGCTCTCTGCGAAAATTCTGTGGGTACGTTCGACTATAGACTACAGTCCGACCATTCATCCGCCATCCGTTTGACACGTACGATGACCGTTGAGTGACCTCAGCACTCGCAGCAGCAAAAGCTACCTCGGCAACAGATTATTCTCGTATTAACACCTATAAGTACTTGATGGTAACGATTGCATTTCAAATAGAAAACGAAGTCAGTAACAGTATATACATATCGACCTTAATGGATAAAAATTTTTGTTTTGTATTATTATAATCAGTATTATTAGTAACGTTACAATTGTTACAGAGCATTATATTAATTTAGAAAACGGAGTCATTTTGCAGTATATAAGTAAGTATTTGAATCTATTGAAATTTTTGTAAATTAAAAGTATCTTAAAAACTAAAAATTCATCGTATGATTCAAGATTAATTTTTTTCAAATACCTCCATTATTTTTAAATGTCGTGTACATAAATTGCAGGAAAATACATTTTCTATTCATTTTACACTAATTTGTTTTGAAAGAAAAAAACGGATATTCCAAGATTTTTTTCAACATTTTCATAATATTTTTACAATCTTTGGGTATCAAGAAAGGCAAACGTCATTTTTGCTGAAGTTTATTGAAGGAAATATAATATTACATTTGTGGTTATCATTTATAACTATATAATGATATGATAATTTACTTTTTTCGATGGAAGCATGTAGTTACCATAATATTGATATATTTATCACTATTCATTGTACCTTCTATAAAATGCAGGTCATCTGTTTCTTTTCTCGACAAACAACCCCAAATTATTACAGACCCACCACCTTTCTATACTTTGCGGACTGACAATTACTCTTGAATTTTTCGCCAAATGTCTCACTCGTTTGGGTCATAAAAATGTAAAAAAAATCTTGGAATATCCCAAATATTTTTGTTTTTAAAACAAATTAATTTAAAACGGATAGAAAACGTATTTTTCTGCTATTTATGTATTCAAAAATAATAGAGGTATTTGAAAAAATTGACCTTAAATGCAGTAACTGAAAGATTTTCGAATGATAAAAATTAGACGGTATTTGTGTGCGGTTTGAACAATTTTATAGCTATTTGAAATTTTTGTCAATTGAACTTGAAAGTTGAAAAAATATAAGGAAGAAAGAATTATGCCATGATATATTGATACTACATTTGTAGAGTGTTTCTAGTATAACGAAATCGACGATATTACGTGGTTACAAAAAATATTACTTTTTAAATTGAAATCTGCAAAAAAATTCTGTAGTGAATCAAACCTACATCGGATTGAGGTTTTTTTGTTTATAAAGACATTAATTTTGAATAAAAAAAATATTGGGAACGACTACTAAAAAATTCGTAACTCCAAGGCTCTGTAAAGCTTAAAAATCGTAAATAAAATGAAGCGGAATTGGGGGTGCCTCATAATTTTGAGTAGCTTGTCTGACTACTGTAACGGTCCAGTCTGATTTGTCTCCTATTTTCCTCTGCAAAACGGCAACCCGTCACACACGAGACTATTAGAGAAAAGCGGTAATTGAGCGTAGGCGCTTTTCACACGTATATGCTAATGTGTTAGGGCAACTCTGCGAAAACATTACCATATGAGTAATTCCCTAGATTTTTGAAGATTCGAGCGTCGTAAAAATTAAAAAAAAAATTAATGGCACATCTACGAAACATGATTTTTCATATTATAGGCTGTATAAGTACCCTAAAAAATTTAGTGTACATGATTTTTTTTACATGTTATTTTAGAAAAACGAATAGGAACAAAAATTATTTTTTCAACTATACAAAATTAATTTACAAGTATGATTAACGAAAAAACTTTATTTATTAAATCAATTATTTTTTTAACAATATAACAAAATATTTTATACATAAATATATTACAATCACAAACAAATGATCACAATTTTGGTCCAAATTTGAGTATACGCTAATTTTTTGTCGCAATAACTTTATTCTTCCTAGCCTTTTTCAATTTACTATCTGTTTTCGCACCTTTTTTTAATGTATTAACTTTTTTGGCTTGAACAACTTTTTTCGTTTTGCTTTTTGTTTTTTTGTTTGGTTTGTTTTTTTTGTTTGGTTTGTTTTTTGCAACAATAACTTTTTCTGTACGACTTGTTTGTTTTTTAACGCATAAATTCCATCCGTTTTCAATTAATAAATAATGCTTACATGGTGGATTTTTAATGCAGTGTAAACATGACAGATAATTGAGAAATAATTTTTCTGGCTCCTTTCTAGTCCACATAAGTTGGAAAATTTGAGTTGATTTATAGTATGTGCTGCTTTGATATTCGGATTTACTAATTTATCAATTTTTTCCACGTCAGATAAATAAACAGGGAAAATTTCAATTTTACCATCAGGTACACGTTTGACTGCATCTATCATGTCATTAACTGATAATATATCAGTACCTGATAGCACGGCTTGGTCACAGATTCTTTTTACTGTACCTCCTGTTGCATCAGCCGAACTTTTGCCGTGTCCAGGAGTTGAAAAATTCCACGTCGCATGATGAAGGCCTAGGTTTTTACAATGGTATTGGAATAACTGAAAATTAGTCTTATTTTTGTATTGAGTCGATGGGCCATCGCTCTGAAAATGAATAGTATTTACTGATGGCAAAATCTTTTTTATTAATTCTAAAACTGGCTGTAAGTGAGCCCAAATTGCCGCTGGATCATGCCGCAAACATTCTGAGGTAGTACAAAAAGATTTACATTTTAGTTTACCATCCGCAAGATCTATATAATAGAAAACCCCAGTGTGTAGAGAAATTTGTTTTCTAGACGCCCCGAAATGGACTGCTTAAATATCCTTACAGTATTTGCTGTTGTAGTTTTCAGAAAAGTCAATAATAATTTTGACTTCATTCCGTTTTAATCGCAAAGTGTTTTTTTCACGGAATGAAAATTGATGGTTAGTGTCATAGACATGTTTCAAAAATGATGAAGTTTGAGAATTTACTTCATTAATCAATTCAGACACCGTACACATTATTTTCTTTTTCAACGTCACAGTTACATTGAAAATTTTATTTTTCGCGCCAACTCTTGTTTCTTTCTCAGATACCCATTTATAATAGAACGTATCAACATCATCCTTACAATTACTAACTTTTTTATCTTTACATTTACTACATGCTCGATACATACAATCTTTATTTTTCACGTCACAAACAAGAGTCTTAATAAACTTCTGGACATTCTTATACGGCAATAGTTTCAAATAAGCTAATTTGTTTACCAGAAATTCAAAGTTTGCATGAGGTTTGCACAAACAAGTATCTCGAGATGAAAATTTTTTTTTCAAAATCCAAAATGGTCTGTATTTATAAAATAGCGATTTGGATATTTTGAAAGTTTCTTCACTTTTGTATTTTCTGTATAAATTAAACCCGTGAATCAGCTACATATCTTTTTCTCATAGTCACACCATTTTTCGTTATTGTTTCTCGTATACCTGGAGCTACAGAAGAATTTTCATCTTTTTCTAAAAAATTACAAACCGCACTTTCGACTTTTTTCCTAAACGCTTCTTGCTTCTTTCTTTGCCTAGCAGCCATGATTTCATCTGCGTCGATCATTTTTCTTTGATGATACTCACTAGCGATTGATTTCATATTTCCCATTAATTTATATTTTTTAACTATTTTTCCGGATACTAATCGAGCTAACGTGGATTTTTCTGATTGCGTTTTTGTCATTTTTTTATTGTTTTTTAACTGAGTTTCTAAGACTTCGCAATGTATTAACTGTTTCCTAACCGCTTCTGAACCTTTCATTTCAATTTTCTCAACGCGATCAATTATATCATCTTTTTTCAGTGTTCTGTGTTTAGCTAACAGTTTATAATATTTTGATTTGTATCGATTGGTTTGTTTACTTGTATGTTCACGCTGAGCTATTATCTTACGCTCTAATTTGGCATTTTGTCTGCGCAGTCGCGTTTCTCTCCTACGCGAAAACAAGAGAGCTCGTCTCAAACGAGTGACTGTCTTTGATTCTTTTTTTTTCTGTCGAACTTCCTTTGTACAAGGCACATCAATACTATCTTCGTTGAGTAAACATTCATCTCGGCCGTCATTGAAACACTTATTAGTTTTACTTTTTTTAACAGGAACAATTTCATCGCACATAAAGTCACTTTCAACAGAAATAGATGAGTCATTCACACATGTTTGAAAATTAGAATTTACTTCTATGGTATTATCATCACTTGAATGTTTTCGCTTACGACGAACAACACTTTCACTAATTTTGCACTTTGCGTTCAATTTCGCAGGCCTTGTTGTGATTTGACTACAATTGTTTTCGACAATTACTTCCACTTTATCACAGGCAGTTTTTTGTTGACATTTAGGATCATTTATACTGGTGACTGAACTTACTAATTTTGTTTGATTAAAGATATGCAAACGTTGCTTGAAAAGCAACGTTTGCATATCGAAGACACTCCCACAGAGTTTGGGAAGTGTCTTCGAGGTAAAATTAAATAATCCTAAAGAAATAAAACCTACTATTAAGCAACCCCTTAAAGGAACTTTTGCCTCTCATAGCGCGTGTTGTATCTGTAAAAATACAATTAAATTGATACTTGTGCCATTGAATGCAAGATTACAATGTTTCAATGAATTGAAAATTTTTATTCCAGATGGCAATCGCGTTTGTTCTACACACTTAATCAAAAAACGATTTTTCCAAGATGAATTAAAATTAATACAAGCATACTGTAACACAAATTTTTTAACTGCAGATGAAATATGTTTATTTCATCAGAGCTTAGCGAGAAACAATTATTTTCTTTTACAAGTCTCTCTGATAATCAATTACAAGAGTTAAGTAAGTTGTTAGTTTCCATGAGATCATCACATTCTAGGGACGTTACACAAGCTTTGGTCATATTTTTATTCAAACTATGGACTGGATCATCGAATAATTTTATTTCGCCTATTTTTGGAATAAATAATGAAATAAAAGTCTCAGGTTTTTGCGAATCGGTAATTAATTCATTTGAAAAAGACATCTTGCTCATATTCTTTGGAGTAAAAAGTATTTCAAGGGAAGAATTAATTCGTGATCATACTTCTATTTTTCTGAAAAATTTTTTAGTTTAACGAACGTGCTTGCTTTGGTATTTGACGGTACTTCTTTACGTCATTAACCCATTAACGTCCAAAATGTCAAAATTTCTTGCACGTTTTCAAAGTGATTTTTTCCTATGTAATTGGCGTTGAAAAAATTCTTGAACCACATATTCTGATGTAAAATTGCATGCTCTTTCAGAATCCGTTGCCAGAATCATGATAAAACTCACAGAAAAAGAGATATGCTCGATTGAGACATAAAAAATACCTAAATTTTCGAAAAAAAAAATTTTTAGGATTTTTTTTCGAAGTGTTACGGTGAAGATATCACCTTGCGACCGTGATCAAAGGTGATCATGGGATTTGAAATTTAACAGGGAATTTTTTTGTTTACCTTGAACCATCGCTTCTTTACAAAATGGCGGAAAAAACGAATTTTTTTTTTTTAATCTTCATCAATTTTTTTCTCAAAATCTATGGACTTTAGAAAAAAATTCATAAGAACAAAAATGACTTAGAATCGCTTAAGGAATATTGTCAAATTTTTTCAGAATTTTTTGAGACATTTTTGAAAATCCCATTTTCCAAGTTTCCCGGAAAATCAAAAATTGTCTCAAAAAATTCTGAAAAAATTTGAGAATGTTCCTCGAGTGATTCTGAGACATTTTTGTTTTTATGAATTTTTTTCTAAGGTCCATAGATTTCGAGAAAAAAATTGATAAAGTCGAAAAAATAAAAATTCGTTTCGGCCGATGTTTTGAAAACCTATTGGTAAAAAAACGTTCTGTCTACGAAAACTCGGAAAAAATTTTAATATTGCTCGAACGATTCTAACTTATTTTCATTCTTTTTTCAAAGACTTATAGATTCCGATAAAAATTTCATCCTTTATTTCCATTTCATTTCGGCAGATAAGCGTAATTTTTGGTCTCATGTATTCATGAATATTCGTCTTTTTTTGTTCTCTTCTTTCGTGTTTTTGTACATACGGATGAGTGATAAATAAACGAAATCATTAATTTCATACATTATGTCGCGGAAACGTGTAAGATCTTCTGAATATGAATCAGATTCTTCAGATAGTGATTCAGAACGCAACGTATTGATTCCGGATCCTGACTATTCAGGTTCCGATGATTCTGGTTCCGATTTTGATTCAGATTGCGAACATGAAATACCCAATATCACTTACAATAAAGCTCGTGCAAATTATTCTGAAAAACAAGATAAACTTGAAAAAGGTCATGAATTCACTTGGATTGAGGTAGAAAAGTTACACCCTGATTCTTGTGAAGATAAAGTATTATTGTCCGAATCGCAAAAAAGAAAATACGTAGGAGCGAACCTTTTCAATTGTTTGAAACCTTTTTTTCTATTGAAATGAAAAAATATATTATTGATGCGTGTAAAGACAATGGTTATGATCTGAAATTGAAAGATCTTGATACTTTTATTGGAATAGTTATTTTTTCTACATTCAATCCCAGAAAATCAGAGAGATTACTAGTCATCTGATCCGTATTTATCTAATGAAGTAGTTTCTTCTGCAATGTCTCGCCAACAATTTGAAATCACAAAATCTAAATTGAAGTTTTCAAAAAACAAAGACAAAGATTCAAATGATCGAGGATGGCGCGTTCGTTCTCTACTGAAACTTTTTCAAAATAACATCATGAAATTCGGAATATGGAAAACTGCTCTATCCGTTGATGAGATGATGGCCAAATCCTATTCAAAAACTGTTTTGAAACAATTTATTCGAGGAAAACCGATAAGATTTGGTTTGAAATTTTGGGGCTTGTGTACTTCGGACGACTATCTACTGAATTTGGATCTTTATTGCGGCAAGAATTCTCAAATTGGAGATAAGTTATCTAAATGTGCTTTAGGTTCACGAGTAGTATTATATTTATTACAACCATTTTTTCAAATAATAAGTTATAACAAAATTTCTCAATTTCATCTGTACTTTGACAACTTCTTCACGAATATGGATTTGGTATTACATTTGAAGAAATTGCGTTTGAAATGCACTGGTACTGTCAGAGATAATCGAGTCAAAGAAAAAAATGTGCTTGATAAGAAAGCTCCAAGAGGGACATATGTGGTGAAGCACGACGTAAACAGTGGCATAAATTTCATAACTATCATGGATTCGAAGCCCGTCTCAATAGCTTCAACTGCAGCAGGTGTCAATCCTCTATCTATTTCAAAAAGATACAGCGCAGAGGCTAAATCTAAAATTGAAATACCTTTTCCGCAAGCTTTTCACCTATATAACAAATTCATGGGAGGTGTTGACCTGCATGACGGACATTGCAATGACATACTCCTAAGTATACGATCAAAAAATGGACATGGGTAGTTTTTATGAGACTTATACAGGCGTCTATTACTAATTCTCTTGTAATTTTCAATGCTGCTAACGATGGAAAGAAAAAAGTTGGAATAAAAGAGTTCACTATTTCGATTGCCAAATACTACTTACAAAAAAGTAGTCGCAAAAGTAAAGCACATGAACGATCTAATAGTGACAAATTGAGGATTTGTTTGAATGGAAACTGTCCAATAAGAACAAAAATTTTCTGCAAAACATGTAATTTAAATATTTGCAATAAATGTTGGCTAAAAAAGCACAGCTAAAAGTATGAATAAGTGAGAGGCAAGGGGACTCACGGAAAACAAGCACCCCGAGACGTGAGAGGCAATTACATAGGAAAAAATCACTTTGAAAACGTGCAAGAAATTTTGACATTTTGGACGTTAATGGGTTAAAAAAGTAAAAATAATGACTATCAACGGAAATCATATTCAGGTCATAAGAAATATCCTTTGATTAAGCCATTTACTATTTGCACCACAAACGGGTTCGTCGTAGATGTTCCTGGTCTGTTCTTAGCTACGGAAAACGATGCAAGTATTATGAAAAAAGTGATGGAAGATCCGAATGGTGTAAGAACTATCATGAGAGAAGGTGATGTTTGTATTGTGGATAGAGGTTTTAGGTGTGTGGTACCTTATTTAGAAAGCCTTGGATATAGGGTTCTTATGCCCGCCTTGAAAGGGAAAAGGCCCAACTTGACAACATCTGAATCAAATGAATCTCGTTATGTTACAAAATTGAGATGGGTAGTAGAGGCCGTTCACGGTATTCTCGGGAAAAAATATAAACTTCTTCACCAACAGTTGGATAACAAGCTTCTACCAAAAGCTGGCGCATATTGTAGAATCGCTTGTTTTCTCAACAACCGTTTTGGAAAGCGTTTGAACAGCGATAAAGATGAAGATGGATTGCAAGACATAATTATTGAAAGAATGCTGAAATGTAATCAAGATGAAAATACTTTGGCATCAGAAGTTGCGACAGCCAGATGGTCTAGACGATCTACTACTATGACTAAACTAACGTCAAATGAAATAACTGACTTTCCGGAGATGACTAAACGGGATCTTATGATTTTTTTTTCAGGTACCTATCAAATAGTTCAAGCCGTCTGTTATCTGGCTGAATTAATGGATGATAATCAACATATTAATTTGGAGTATGTTAAGGTGAAACCAAATATTATTAAAGTATTAGTAAGATCCAGGCATATAAATAGCAAGACCTATAAGTGCTACGTTGAATACAAGCCTAATTCAATCGGCTATAGCGGTATTCTACGACACGCATGCGACTGTGCGAACGGATTACGAACTGTAGGCTCTTGCTCACATATCGCAGCAGTTATATACTATCTCAGTAATGCTAGATATCAATCGAAAATTATTAGACCAGCAAAAATTTTTTCTCATTTGTTTTCCTCCATAGATATTGATCCAGTTATAAATGAAGATAGTGATGAAGATTAAGAATAATATTGTAATTAAAATTGATAATGTTAAAGTTCTTGTAAATTTTAATTGATATGGATTTATCACATTTACATTGACAATACATTTCATGAACAAATTGAATGCACATATTTATATTTTTATAAACATTATTATAATTTCTACTATAATTATATACTTACTTACTCAAGGATATTATTTCATTATAATAATTGATAATTTCAAAATGATACAGAGTTTCTCTGTACTTGAAGTTGGCTGAATAGGCTCTTTGCCAGTTCCAGGGAAGTAATATTTGACTTTATGAATTTTTAGGAGTTGGAAAATTTTTCTAAACTAGTTTTTGGTATTCTTGCATACAGAAAAAGAGTCCTGGAGTATTTTTAGGTATTTTAGTACCTGGTGAAGTATCTAATTTTGAGGTTATGTGCTAAAAACATGGGAAAAACGCGGAAAATAATGGTTTTTCAGTTTTTGAGCATGTTCCGGTCAAAATATGATAATTTGAATAAATGCATTCGAAAGTATGGGAAAAAATAGATAAAAAATGATTATGTAGATGTTAGCCAAATATAACCTTCATAACCTAAAAAATCATTGAAATTTCAATAATTTTTTCTGACTTCGATTTTTATGCAAAAAAACTGGAAAATATCGGGCTATTTTGTAGTAAAAAATTTAATATCCATAAATTTTTTCAGAATGTTTGGAGCAAACAGTAAAGTAGGAGAAATTATTTTCACAAAAATCCGTTTTTTACGATTATGGCATTCTATTGCCACCTAGGGGTTGTAACAAGCTGCCGTTTAGTCTATAATCTCTTGAATGTACCTTTATTAAGACTAGACGACGCCTAGTTATCTATGTGCTCAAAGCACAGTAACCTACCTTGTCTCGGAGTGCGCCTGCGCAGAGTTTCTTCACTACTCCGAGTTGGGTTCCCCCAACTCGCCGCTTGGCGGCGCTGTCGCCCTTGCTTAGTAGCGCTCGTGCGGCCGCCGCTGGAACCTAAGTTGACGATTCCTGTCTACCGATATCCGCGCGATCCGTGCTACGCTACCGGCGAATTCGAATCAAAACAAACAAATATAGACGCGACCTCCGGACAAAGGAAAGACACAATAACGATGACTAGATTAAATAAAGGCTAACGTTCACTTTATTCATGTAATTTAATTACACGGGGGTTTTGCCGAGAGTCTTGCGCACGCTTGCGCGAATAACAATGCACGCCGTATGAGAGAGAGAGAGAAGACCCGTTCGCCGCGAACTAACCGCTCGCACGCAACAATTAATTTCCTCGCGCACGCTGCGCGGGATCGCACGCTGTTAACAATAATAAAAAGGGGAAGGTGCACCTACCGCGAGAACGATGAGGATACGGTGGCCAACCGTATCCGAACAACACGCTGCTAATAAGCTGCTTCGCTGCTTGCCGCACCACCTCGATTACTGTTGTTGCTGTTGTTGTTGCTGCTGTCGCTGCTATTACTGCTGCTGCTTTTGCTGCTGCGGCTATTGCTGCGGCCACCCCCGCACTCAAGTCACGCTGTTCGCTTAAGCACCACCAAACGAAAAACGCGATAAAGGCACGGAAAACAGGTTAGCGACAATGCAGGCCGACTGAGTGACACAGTCATACTGCCTGTTGAACGCTCCCCTCCCGGTCATTGCCCCTACGCGCCCTCTCTCTCTCGCGAACCGATCGCGGCTTTTCTCGATCAGCCGCTCATTAACCTCGCGCGAGTCGAACGATTTACGCTAATCGTTGCAGGGTCTGAAAATTTAGGTGAGAGAGCCTCCAAATATGCTCTTTCGAATGACTGATCCTCGATAACGATTCATTCTTAGGCAATTTTAACATTGTTAACCCGTTATAGCCTTTGAAATAATTTTTATTGATATCGGAAATCGCTCCAACATATTTTGTATAGGCTAATTATACTTTACCAATTGTCAATTTACCTTTCCCGAACACAGTATATCTAGATTTTTATATTTTTCGTCTATTCTTAAATTTTTCAATTCTTTTATTTTGTGAAAAACACTTTAATTAAATAATGTTCTTTCTTTACGTATTTAGCATATTGATAAACAGAGTACCTATAGTTTGATTTTGAAAACGTCAGATTTTTTTAACAAAAGTCAAACAAGAAAGCGTAACGTATAATAACATAAAATGTTATATCATCAGCGAACCTATGAATGAATTCTTCGTTAACGATTAGTTTGTGAATCTGAGTTAAGTTACGCATAATTATAGTCCAAAAAATGAACATAAAAATGCCCTTCATATTAGTCATCAATTTATCTGCATTTCTATCTTTTTTCGAATTACTAAAAACATACTTATATACTTTTAAAGCTGTGTCCTGCTATTTCTTGGGTATTAATCATTGCTATATAAAAGTGTGGGCAATACTATCAATATACACTAGTGGAAAAAATTAAAGGATAAAAAAAAAATTCCATTTTTTGACGCTTTTTAACTGGCTGTATTTCCCTTGAAAATGCTCGTACTGAAATTTAAAAAAAAGCGTTTTTAAGTTTGAAGTTTCTAGTTTTGAGATCTCAGAATCAAAAAATTTTTCAAGCAACATGTTCTGCTCAATCCTCATGAATACCAACAAAAATTTTTTATTAAATTTTTTTAGTTCTTTTTTTTAGTCTACGACCTTGGAAAAAACTTTTCTAACTCAGCCACTATATGATAACTTGTTTATTCAGCTTTAATTTGCATTTTTGAAAAGTTGAATACCCCCACCTCTCGCTGAGATATCGAACTTTAAATGGAAAAGGATCTTTGTGTCTTTAACCAACAATATCTCAGCAACCGCTGATTGCACAAAAAATGAAGGTAGATTTTGAAATCTTGAATAAAGGACCCCGCACAAACCTTATAGAAAAAAACTTTCTGTCAAATGTTCCTAAAATTTGGGAGAAGGTAGCTAATATCATGTAGATTAAATGTCTACATGGGTCCAAAGCTCGCCTATGGCTGGGTTCCGAGATACCAGGGTTCAAACACAGGCAAAACGACGGATTTCTGGATCACGGTTATTGACTTTATTTTCATGTTGTTTAACTCACAGACACGCACACACTCATGCGCGGTATATTATATATATATATATTGTCTAACGACGGTGCCGGTGGTGGTTCCGTGGGGCCGCTTGGCAGGGGGCCGTATCTACATCCAATTATTATATATATATATATATAGATAGATATTTTTTTTCTTTTCTATAGTCCACCCTATTCAGCCATTATGTAAATCAGGATCTATTATTTCAATACCATTCGGGTTGCCTATATCCATCTGTGCGTTCATTACAGTATGTAAAAGACGGAGTGAAGGGTAGTGAACATTTCCTTCGTGATGTCTTGCGTAGGAGAGATACCAAATAATGGAAGCGATGTGAGCACAAGTTCCTAGAGTTCGAGCTCCTGCTTTACACGTGCAATAATATCCGAGAATTGGATCTTGTTCCCCGTGTTCTCCGCCGTTATGTTCTTCGTCAAAAGCGATCCACAATTGATATCTAGTAGCATTTCTATAACGCGAAAACAGCCGGATTCTTATGAATCCCGGTTCATTTGTATTGGCATCGATTTCAAACGTCATATCTTCTTGCTCGTCATCTTCCCGTTCAGCTCTTAAAGAACTATCTTGCATGTAAGATGGTGCCAAGTACACTTGGTATGTTCCAAAAGTCAGAGCTTGTAACTCATTCACAGTCATCTGAGGAAATAATGGTATATGAGCTGGAGTTAAGAGAATCCAGCGAGCTCTTCTTCGTCCGAGATTATCAGCTTCTACTCTTGCCTGTACTATATTTACTTGCTGTGCTTGTTCGAGCATATGATTGGCCAAGGCTTCATTGGCATTTGGCATATTTATAGGTCCATAATACCTATTTATGATTGCACCAGCAATACGTAGGAAATCTGACAAGTTTGTGGCATGAGACGTTGGTATTGTATTGGAAAAAAATGAAAAAATACTTTTTAGATGCCCGTTGCGCGCTTCGACAATCCACCTCGTTTTAGTCACTATGCGAGACTCATTAGCTTCTTCAGTTCGAAACTGATTTTGATTACGATCCAAAAGTGGTGGCATTCTCGTTATCAGGCCTATTCCTTGCAAAGTTTGGATTGAGTTTTGGTATCCACGATCTACTATAACTATATCACCTTCTTGAAACCAATTCTGCATTCCATTAACATCTCGATTGAGTTCATTCAAAAGGATTCGAGCATCATTGTTAAGTGCATTCGAAAAGTATGGACCTTGAATATCAAGAATGTATCCATCAGGGCCAACAATTACTGATGGTTTCACGAGATGTTTATGTTTATGCACGCAAAAGGACTGTCTTAAAACTTGGAAACAAGAACTCTTCTCGATATCAAGATAAGTACAATCTATATAAACTATTGCTCTCGGATATTGGGGCGTATGGTTGTACAATTGATTTGCAAACGGTGTGACATGCCTTTCAATGAATTCTTCTCTAGTCATAGCGTCAAATCCAATATTTCCATGGCAAAATCTTGCAGATAGTGATTGTCTTACTGTAGCTATTTGCATACCGGTACTCTGTCGAGAAGGATAATAAAACATTACACATAAAAAGTCATCACTCAGACTGTGACTCAACTTACATAAAAAGCACAGAAGATCCTTTTTGCTAATATACCTATGTCCTCTTGGCACAGGTACTGGATCGCAGAAAGAATAAAGATCGTTGAATTGGACTTTTGTTAAAGAGTAGAGTGTTTGAAACTCCTCATTGGTTACACCGTGCTCGTCTTCATATCTTCGTTCCGCACTTCGTTTTATTTCTTCGCGCATTCCTTGTAAGAACGATTGAGCCTCTTCACCATTTAAGCGGTATGGTCTATTAATGTATCTCAGTCCTTCAATTAAAGCTTGCAATAACCATCCCCTTTCATCTAAGTGAAGCCTGCAGCAAACATGAGTTCTGGGAATATATATGTTTCTCTTAACAAAAATATCAACTCTACATTCTAATGTCAATCTATGAATATCATTGATACCATTACATACCAAACAAGTTTGAGACGAAGTTTGAGATAAGACATTCAATCTCAAACACTGTGGGTCATTGGCCAAAATCTCAATTTCACGACGGATTGTTACGATGCAGTTATTGCAAACTCGCGTATCGGGAGTTACTTCAGCTGGTGGTCTACCGTTTTCATCGCGTCGTGCTATAGCTATTTCACATACGATAGCATTTTCATCACCACATATGAATGCCATTACGCGTGGTATCTGTCGGTTCTCACATGTGTAGCATTCATGTCGTACCCGGAAGGCCATTGTTCTGTTACTTTGGTGAGTCAGTTGTTCCCTGCTATACAAATGATGAAGGAACAATCACCCCCAACTGCGACTGAGCTTCAACTATCCTGAAACGGACTATTGAAGCAACACCGACCAGCCAACTGCAATGGAACTCCAATTATCCTGAAAAGGACTATTGAAGCAACACCGACCAGCCAACTGCAATGGAACTACAATTATCCTGAAAAGGACTATTGAAGCAACACCGACCAGCCAACTGCAATGGAACTCCAATTATCCTGAAAAGGACTATTGAAGCAACACCGACCAGCCAACTGCAATGGAACTACAATTATCCTGAAAAGGACTATTGAAGCAACACCGACCAGCCAACTGCAATGGAACTCCAATTATCCTGAAAAGGACTATTGAAGCAACACCAAACAGCTAACTGAGATGAAGATGACTAGCAAGAAGATATGACGTTTTAAATCGACACCACTGCAAATGAACCGGGATTGACAAGAATCCAGCTGTTTTCGCGTTTCAGAAATGCTACTAGATATCAATTGTGGATCGCTTTTCACTACGTCTTTTACATACTGTAATGAACACACAGCTGGATATAGGCAACCCGAATGGTATTGAAATAATAGATCCTGATTTACATAATGGCAGAATAGGGTGGACTATAGAAAAGAAAAAAAATATTTATCTATATATATATATATATATATAATAATTGGATGTAGACACGGCCCTCTGCCGAGCGGCCCTACGGAACCACCACCGGCACCGTCGCTAGACATATATACATATATATATAATTATATATTACTATCAGGGTGGGTTATTTTAAGTGGACCAGTAGGTTTTCTCGGAAACTATGAGAGATAGCGAAATATTTTTCATACAAAAGTTGCTCAATTTCGAGGGGGTCAAATTCCTATGACCTCACCTTTAACCTTGGAAGCCATGTTCAATGTCATTTGAAGGTCAACTTTGTTTTCTTAAATGGGAACCCCTATTTTTGACCCCGGATTCGGAAAGAGCGGGAAATTAAAACCTTTTTTTTGTTTAGGCTTCATGTGTGCTGGATAAAATTGGGTATAAATTCCCGCTCTTTCCGAATCCAGGGTCAAAAATAAGGGTTCCTATGTAAGAAAACAAAGTTGACCTTCAAATGACCTTGAACATGACCACTAAGATCAAGTTAAGGTCATGGGACCCCACATATGTTACTTCATCTGAACATAGAATTTTCCGATCTTTCTGAATCCGGGGTCAAAAATAGGGGTTCCCATTTAAGAAAACAAAGTTGACCTTCAAATGACCTTGAACATGACCTTCAAGGTTAAAGGTGAGGTCATGGGAATTTGACCCCCTCGAAATTGAGCAACTTTTGTCTGAAAAATATTTCGCTATCTCTCATAGTTTCCGAGAAAACCTACTGGTCCACTTAAAATGGCCCACCCTCTATAATTGGGTAAATGGTGAAAAAATATATAATGATCACTTACAAATAAAATCTTACTTACTAAGGAACAAAAACCACAAATACTATCTTATTCACGCGTAGAATTATTTGATCTGTATTTAAAAAAAAACATATCATTTACGCTATAGCGTAAGAAAATGGATATACACTTACTGCAAAGATTTGACGTGTTATTAGGAGTTCTAATATTCTCTGTTTTCAACAAAAGAATGTCTCAGAAGGATTTTTGATTGGACCAAAAATCCTTTATTACGAGCTGAACCAGTCACAGCAGCTATGGGCCAAAGAGAATTCGAACAAATAAAATCTCATATAAAGTATATTCATTGCCAACGGATGAGGATAAAAACGATAGAATATGGCGAGTACGAAAACTGTTGAATATTTTTAGAGAACGCTGTGTCCAATTTGGAATTTTTATAACTGCCATGTCTATCGATGAAATGGTGTTCAAAGTTTATGGACTCAAACAGTACATCAAAGCTAAATCTATCAGGTTTGTTAGAAAGGATAGAATAGATGAATCGAATAACGTAGATGCAAAGGCATCTCGAGGTACTTATGGAGTAAAATATGATACAAATAGTGGTATAAACTTTATTAACGGTAATGGGTTCGAAACCCGTATCAGTTTTATATACAAGCACAGGTGTTATACCAATTTCATCTGTGAAACGTGTGAACTAAAGCAAAAATCAGAAAGTTGATATACCTTTCTCGAATGCATTCACTACTTACGAGTATGATAAGTTTAAGGGAGGCGTATACGTTCAGACCAGCACTGCAACAAAGTACTACCAATAGTTTGATCTAAAAAATGGACTTGGATTATTCTCATAAGAATATTACAGGTAGCTATAACGAATGCTACTGTATTATATAATACAGCTTCTAATAATGATAAAAAGTTGATAAAAAAGGAGCTTATTTTAAAGGTTTGCGCAGCTTACCTAAATAAGTCAAAAGTAAAACCAGTACTAAATCACATTTGGCACAGTAATTAAAAATAAAAGTATTGCTCTGGTTCTCAATAAGTAAATAATAAGGCAGAGAATGAAAGCTCATGCAAAACAATCAAATATTGATTGTGTACTTTACAGTACAATAATGGTAAAAATAAAAAAAGTGATAAAAAAAAGAAAGAAGAACAAAAACAAAAACAAAAAAAGTGATTCTGGATAAGCATCTGCGAGGGGGGGTCAATAAGTCATTACAAAAAGAAGGAAAAAAAAGTTTTGCGTATGTAATTTTTTTTTATTTTTCAACATAATCTTCTTGAAGGTCGATACATTTT
The DNA here is from genome assembly GCF_024137745.1 of Phymastichus coffea. Taxonomy (NCBI): domain Eukaryota; kingdom Metazoa; phylum Arthropoda; class Insecta; order Hymenoptera; family Eulophidae; genus Phymastichus; species Phymastichus coffea. Next base: position 4,000,425 of record NW_026706823.1, read on the forward strand.
ATTAAACGGCCTTCCAGTTTTTTTAAACCATCAGAAAAATATGATTTCTGAAAACCCCCAAAATAGGCATTTGTTTCGGCGATGACTTCTTCATTCGACGTGAATCGTTGTCCGGCAAGCCATTTTTTGAGGTGAGGAAATAAGTAAATGTCATTGAGAGCCAAATCAGGCGAATATGGTGGATGGTCAATTAATTCGAACTTTAAATCGTTAATTTTTGCCATCGCAACTGCACACGTGTGAACTCGAGCATTGTTTTGAAGAAAGAGGCATTTTTTTTGTTCAAGTGAGGACATTTTTCTGTGATATTTTCGTTCAGCTGACCTAATAATGACGCATAATATTTTCTAGTGATCGTCTGGCCCTTTTCCAAGTAGTCGATGCAGATTATTCCATATGCATCCCAGAAAACCATGGCCATAATCTTGCCAGCTGATTTTACTCTCTTTGCCTTCTTTGGGGCTGGTTCTCCTGCGGTAATCCATTGTTTGGACTGTTCTTTGGTTTCAGGATTGTAGTGGTATACCCATGTTTGGTCTACAGTTACGAGTCGACGCCAAAAGTCTTCCGGATTACGACATATGCGTGCCAAAAGAGCCTCAGAGGTGACCAAGCGGATTCGTTTGTTTTCAACAGTGAGCAAACGCGGCACTAATCTTGCTGAAATTTTTTTCATCCCTAATTTTTCATGCAAAATTGAAATAATTGTACCCTTTGATACCCCTGTGGCCTCAACTAATTCTCGCAATTTTAATCTTCTATCACTCAACACCATATCGTGGATTTTCTTGACCATTTCGGGCGTACTCACTTGTACGGGGCATCCTGAACGAGGTTCATCTTTTGTTGTTGTACGGCCGCGTTTAAATTCATTTACCCAGTTATAAACATTCTTAAACACAGGGGCAGACTTGCCATAAACGGCGTTCAACTCAACTGTGATTTCTTTTGTAAGGCCTTTCAAATGATAATGTTTTATCACCGCTCGAAACTCTGTTTTTTCCATTTTTCAAATAAACCAATAACTTTTTGTTCAACCAACGCTCACAAAAAAACGACTTAATGAATCGAGCTGAAACTTTGTACGATATATAGTTAGTAGTATTGCTTGCCAAAAACATCATAACTTAAGCGTGACGAGCGCCATCTCTAGGATTTTGTAAAAACTTATGACCCCCCTCGTACCTTCATGTGGTTAGAATTGGAAACATTTTTATAGGTTGAAAAATGGCTAAAAGGTCTTATAATCATATATTAAAAATTAATATTCAATGTTAATCATATTTGTACATTAATTGCTAATTTTCTATATTTATGACGTTTGTAAAGGATAATAATCAACTTTAGAAAAAAATTTGATAGAACAAAAATTGCTTAAAATTATTCAAAAGTTTTTGTTTTTTTTTAAATATTTTGAGAGTTTTGGATTTGACTGTTCTTTTTTAAAAACTCAAAAACATCTCCAAAAATTTTTTAAAAATTCATACGTTTTTTTAACATGATTGTAAACACGTTTTGTTCTATAACATTTTTTTCTAAAATTGACCCTCCGTCAGTTGAAAAATAATGAAAGTTTAACTTAACATTGCACCATTTTGGACGCTATTTTGAATTAGGAAACATGAAATTTGTTTTTTGAAGTTTATAACTTTTAAGTTCGAGGTTTAATTGTAAGATTTTTATAGGTTTTATGCCAAAAGAACAGGTGATTCTAGGTGAAAATGACGTTTGAAATATATCTAAAAAATCGTGTTTTATTTATTTAAATCTAAAAATTTAGTGGTTTTTTAAAAATTTTCGGAATTTTATTTAATTTACATTTCAATTATCGTAGGTAAAATTTATTTTTCGAATATTTTTTCTAATACATCTTGAATTTAGTAAAAGTTCATCGATTTATATTAAAGATTTTCAGCCCACTCGGTCCACGATTTCTAGGCTAAATAAACGTTCGAAAGTTGTTTTTGTTTATATCTCGCGAACGGCTTGGAAAACGTTAAAATAATATAGACTAATTGAAAGAATGTTGAATTTTACGTTACAAACATTACTTTGCTCAATTTCGACAAAAATAAAATTGCGCTGAAAAAATTAATATGTGATATCGCTCGTCAAAATCAATCAATAAAGTAATTAGTTATTAACAATAAACCGTTAAACAACACCATTTTTGGAATAGTTTTTTATTTTGCAATAAATATCAAAAATAATAGTAAGTAGTCTGAAATGATGCACTTTCATCATCAAAACCTGCTTGATTTTTTTGTACGAAACTTGGTATAGTTAGTTCAATATACAATTTATTACATTGCGATCGCTTCATTATCAATTGCTTTAATTACATGAAAAAAAATTCATACGATTGTCTGTGTCATGTCATTTGACTTGTCAAGACTTCTAGCACAAGAATCATCCATAATATTTCGTTATTTTTATGAAATTGTTACTTCAAAACACAATTGTTTATTGCATAAATATAACACGAAGTGTAAAATGTATTATCAGTATTGTTTATTTTTTAATTCTTGGTTTTTTTTCCTACCATTTGAAAATATGGACTCTCCAACTTCATTTAGAGCTAGGATGATTTTTGTTTTTATTTAAATCGCAGCTCCTTTAATTATTAAAATTAAGTGACTAATTTTGTTTTAACTTACAGATAAAGAGTTGGACTTTATTATTCAACACTAAGAATTGCTTCAATTACCCGAGTAACCTTGTCGTTCATTAGAAGACCGACGTGACCGCGAACTAGTTGCGTGAGGATCCGACGTGGAGGCGAGCGCTCGAAAACAGATGGCGTGGTTAAAAATTCACCCCGTTAAAAAATTTCGTATTTTTTTCAAAACTTTTAGACAGATTATAAGTATTATTTTTAATTAAAGATTTTACTAAAATATTAACAATCGATAAATTTTCGCGTGTAGAACATGCATGCTTGATTTTACAAAACGATTTTACTACTAACTTTGTTAAGGCGCGCAGTTAATTTGTAATTCATAGTATTTATAATATATAAATTCATTATTATTAAGATATTCATGTAAGAGCGTAAGTAATTCCTATTTATTAATTATCTATGTAAAACATACTTTTTCACGTTTACTGGGAATTTCTGTAACAATTACACGATAATGCAAATATATATGTAGCGAGTACATGCCTAATAATTTTTGTAAATAATAATTTTTGAAATGTGGAATAATAAATTACTGATCATAATTCAAATAATTATAATTTTCGTTTTTGAATGACAAAAATCGGATAAGTTTGAGAAAATATCGGTTGATTCAAATTATATCAAAAACAAATCAGCCTTAGAAACCGTTATCAATGAATAGCTATATTGCGGTCAACATATATATGTGTATATATATATATATATATATATATATATATATATATATATATATATATGGCAGTCTCACCCACTTTTCCGCAACAGGCACGAGGAGGCGCCATTCCTCAGTCTACGGTGCGACGAGCGCGCAAACAAACTCTCACAACAAGGTTGACCTTGACGATACAATCAATACTCCGACATCCAACAGCTCGCATTCTAGCAGCACTAAAGTATCAACACAACAGCAGAACTCGAAGCACATTCCACATCCGAAGTTCCAACCTCGTACGCTTGACTTCAATTTCGTTGACGACGACGAGATGTCAGGTATGGCTGATATGCATGCCGAAGCTAATAGCATAGCGGCAGTTATAACATGCAAACTCTTGCCGTTTGGGACGGATGAACCCTAGCTCTCGTTTGCAAAAACAGAGTCGGCATTCCAAGTGAGCCGTATACGGTCTAACAATTCGAAATATCATTTAACAATCGGTGTCCTTGACATACGCGTGCTTAGGGAAATCTCAGATATTTTGAAAGCAAAACCGGAGCAAAACAAATACGACACGCTTAAGACACGCCTCATCGAGCGTTTTCGCTCAACGGCCGACAAGAAGCTCGACACACTGTTGACGCGTCTCGACCTTGGCGACAAGAAGCCATCTCAACTATATAGATAAATGGTTGACCTTGCCGGAGGTAACGCTACTGAGGATCTAATCAAGGTCAAGTGGCTCGGTATGTTGCTGCGCCATGCTCAGAGCGTTCTGAAAATTTTCAAAACCAGTACAACGAATGAGCTGTTCGACACTGCTGACACAATTGTGGATATTCCGATCGCACCGTCCGTAATCGCGGTCGAACCAATTGCTGCCGTAACGGTCGGGCAAGACCGCGCTTCTGAGTTGGCCGAAATAAAATCACTCCTGTTTCAGCTCATCAAACCCGTGATCTGTCCACCCGCGTGGCCGAAATCGTCGCCCCAGCATACCAGTCCAGACGGGACAGTAAGCAAGGAGGAGCCATTAATCAAAGTAGCTCACATTCTAAGTCGAGGCCGCACACGAATGGCATGTGCTATTATTACAATAGGTTTGGCGAGGCGTTCAACCACTGTCACCGCCCCTGCACCTATTTTGGCCATCAGTCGCAACAGCGTCAACCCAACGACAGGCAGCAGCTCATCGGTCACCCTAACCTCATCATACAAGCCTCTAACGAAGAACCGACTGCTTGTAATCGACCGCTCGTCAGGCATGCGCTTCCTGGTCGTCAGTGGTTCGGTCGTCTCCATCATCCCGGCTCGCGGTCAGGGCAAGACAGCTATGGACGACATACACCTCTCTGCAGCAAACGGGTCAACCATAACGACTCGTGGTTGTTGAACAGTCTTGGTAGATTTAAGCCTACGGAAAGTGTTCCCGTGGTCTTTTGTCTTAGCCGACGTAAAAATCTCAATTGTTGGGGCTGATTTCCTCAGGGACTATGGCTAGACCTTCGCCCGACGGATCACTACCGAAGTCTAAATACCCAGACCGTTCCAGATCGCTACCCAATCCCTAGGATCAGCGATTTGCTCCTTCTTCATGGTAAGAAAATCTTCTCGACCATCGATCTTAAAAAGACGTACTTCCAGATCCCCGTAGCTCCGAAGAACGTCCAGAAAACAGCAACCACAACCCCGTTTGGTCTGTTCGACTTTCTGAGAATGCCCCTTTTTTTAAAAAATACCACCCAGACGTTCCAGAGATACATGCATAGTATATTTGGACACCTCAACTTCGTTTCCGTCTCCATAGACGACATTCTCATCTCATCCAGCAGCATGAACGAGCACCTTAATCACCTGCGTACTGTCCTTGATATTCTACTCGAAAACGGTCTTAAGATCAATTGGAACAAGTGTCAGTTCGGTTAACAGGAAGCCAACTTTCTGGGCTTCAAGATCAATGCCGATGGGTTTAGGCCGCCGGCCGAGAAGGTTGAGGCTACTCTCAATATCCCGAAACCTTCAACTATTCATGACATGAAGAGGTTCCTGAGAGCAATCAACTACTTCAGGCTGCTAATTCCACATGCAGCTGAATCGCAAGCTCTGCTCAACGAGTGCACCAGCAGCATGAAGAAAAAGGACAAAACGCCAATAGCCTGGTGCCGGAGTTGGAAAATGCATTCGAGGATAGCAAGAAATCGCTCGCAGCGGTAACATCCTCGGCTTATCTGCATCCAAGCGCGCCCATCATTCTCACAGCAGATGCGTCTGCAACGGCAATTGGAGGGTCCCTCGAGCAGTTAATCGAAGGAAGGCACTCTCCACTTGACTTCGTTTCTAAGAAGCTATCCGCTGCAAAGCGCAATTACAGCCCGTACGACCGTGAGCTGCTTGTAATATTCGCAACGCTCAAAAACTTTACACACATAGTTGAAGGCAAAGAGTTCATCATACGGACTACCCACAAACCGCTCACCAAAGCTTTCCAGCAACGCCCGGATAAGGCATCTCCACGGTAACTACATCAACTGGACTATAAAGGTCTATTCTGTACAACGATCTTGCACATTCCAGGGAAGCAGAACGTCGTCTCTGATGCGCTGTCACGAATCTGCATCATCAACATGATCACTCACAAGGGAACCACCCCAACCCGACCTCAACGATTTAAATGATTTTGGGATATGTTGTGTAACGAGTAGGCTCGTTAAGGGGTAGATGAGCGAGATTTAAAATAGCGCGCCATGGGCAATAGACCCGCGCAGCGAGCAAGAGAGAGAGAGATAGCTACGACACGCCGATTCGAGAGAGTACACGTGAGACCGGCAAGCGGGTAGCACGCGTTCGAGGTTCCATTGTTTTCTTATCTCCTTTTTTTGTCATTTTCGTGTGCGTGAAGAAATCGAGTAAGGTGTAACGAGTATCGTGAAGAGGAAGTGTGGCGATTGAGGTTGGTGTCCAGCGGTGGCTATCGCGTCAGAGTGGTCGGATTGGGAGACACCATCCGAGCAAGGGAATCCGGCTAGTTGCGGATCGTCGCCCATAGTAAACAAGGATCGAAACATAGTTCGCCTGACTTCGACGACCTTGGGCGACGACCTTCGCGAGATTAAACTTGGATATAAGGCGAAGCTGTCTGCAGCAGCGTTCGCTCGCGTAAGTCCACCTAGATATTGTAATATTCGCGTGCGGAAGTCTGCGCGGCCTGCGCGCCGACCGAAATCGTATTACCTGTCTCTCTCTCGCGCGTACGTTTAAGGAGACCATGCGCCGCGAATCTCTCGGCCAATGCGGAATGCGCACAAGTGTGTAAACAAATAACGAATAAAATCCGCTCTGATTGTAATGAGTAAGACGGCGAATTTATTCGACAATACCAGATTTTCTCTACGTTCCCTTCTCCTTCGCAACGTTTTCTGAGAATCTACAACCATCGCTCTTCTTTGTTGTTTCGTGCTTTCGCGCTCGTTTTCAGGCTGAGCGCCCAGCACAGAGCTAGCCAAAAGAGGGAAACAGCGGTGACAGAAATCTTGTTAGCGGACGACGATTTATCTACGAAGAAATCAACGACCGTTACAGTTGTAGTACTTGAAAACAAAGTAGATAAGTGTTTTTTTATTGGCCCATAAGGGCTTTTAAGGGGTGAAATCCACCCTGAAAATCAACCCCTAAAATCAGTTTTTTTAATATTTCTCAGCATCAAATGAATATTTTTCAGTAAACTCAACGTTAACAAATTTCTTTTAAAAAGGCGCTTTTAAGGACATAACATTTATACCGAAGGGTTGCAACCCCCTTTTTAATAAGGGTAAATACACTATTTTTTGTACTGTTTTACGACATGTAATATAGTAAATCAGCTCGAGTAATTTAAAAATCGCACTGATAATGAGAAAATACCAAAATTAAATTAACGTGTTTCCGGATTTAAAATAAAAATGTTTAAGGGGTGTTTCACCCCCTAGAAACCACACCAGTCAAACTATCAGCAGGTTAATCCACCTAACCCTGAGATAAACAAGTTTAGTCGTTTGTTATTTCTTGAAATAATTTAATCCTATGCATGAGCGAGCTACCTCAACTAACCAACCTGCCGCTAACGCACCAAACCCCCATAAACCACCCTTACCGAACCACATGCAGGCTAACCCACCTAATCCTGGGAAAAGCAACTTTAGCCGTTTGTTATTTCTTGAAATAATTGAATTTTACACCATAAGCGAGTTATCCCAGCTGAATCACATACCTCTTATCCACCTACCCCTAACCTATCTAACTCCCACCCTTATAAACCACCCTTACCGTACCACATACGGGCTAAATCTCCTAACTCTGGGAAACACGAGTTAAGTCGTTTGTTATTTCATGAAATAATTTAATCTTATGCCTGAGCGAGCTACTTCAACTAACCAACCTTCCTCTAACCCACCAAACCCCCATAAACCATCCTTACCCAACCAAATGTCGGCTAATAGACATAACTTTGGGAGAATTGAGTTTATCAGTTGCTTTTTCTTAAGATAATTGATTTCTACACCGTACGTGGGGTATCCCATTTCATTTGATAAAATATATCTGTAGCTCAAACATAATTTATGAAAATAAAAATATGTTTAATACATTTTATTTTAATAGTACCAAAATGGCGAGAAATATCTCTTAAAAATAAACACGAGAATAACACGAGGTCTAATTATCATTTATAGATCTATACATATATATTTATATTCGTATGTAGATACATAAATATATTTACGTAAGAGCCATCGTACGCGATACTACATATATTTTGATTTCTCATAATAATTTTCAACTTTTTCTTTATTGGTAAATTAAAATCTATCATTCAACCAATTCCTTACAGAAATAATAATCATCGAAAAAGTGTTTGAAACATAATGATCTTTTACACCAACTACACCGTATTATAGCAACATATTTACATGTTTCTACTTCGCAATGTATATTGCAAGAATCTACAAAACTAAAATCAACAGGGTTATCTGTTTTAGCTGGTTTTTCAGCAATGTAGCCGCTTTTATACCAAGCGTATTTAAAAATATTTGTATATCTTGGTGAAGAAAGCTGGTTATGGACAAGTGGTTGCATTTTTATGATGTTATTTCTTAAATGTAGATTCATTTCATAGTCCATCAAAATTACTTGATCTGATAAACGTCGAACGAAGTTTTTCCAGATACGAAATCCATAAACATCGAGTGGTTGGATGTACCCTGTCGTTCTTGTGGGAATTTTTTTTATTAACAATTTTGTTTGTCGGCATCGGTTCCCTTACAGCTTTATCGTAATATCCACTCCAAGAGTCGAGTAAAAGTACAGATTGAAGTCCAACATTTGGGTAAAAAATTTTAAAATGATCTAAAATAAAAAAATGTAAAAATTTTTTCATGTCATTGCATTATAATAAACAAAAATATTCTAATTTGTCGTTAATTTTCCAGATTTAGATGCTTCCACATGCACATTTTCTGGTCTAAATAATGAAGATTCCACTATAGGACCGAATTGATCACTTTTTTCTTTTAATACTATAAAAAGTGATGATAAAAGTTTCCCGGTTGCTGATATAGTTGGCTGAATTGTATAAGTGTGCGTTGTCGATGAAACCGACTGTACCAGACATTGCACCTGCTTTTCTCCTTCAACTGCTAAGTTCTTCCGAGTGCATTTCTAATTGGAAACCACTCTGATCTGAATTATAAAAGTTTGCAATGCCGATTTCTGGTATACATAATTTAACATCAGCTACAAAAGCATCAGCATTAGTTTGTAGTTCTTCTTTACTTTCTAATGTTTTTTTGGTGATAAATTTATTTATTTTTCTAGATACTATTCTATGAGCTTTTTTAAATTTTAGTACCCAATTTTGAGAAGCCTTAAATCTTATATCTTCATGGCCAACAATTTTTTGAGCTCTAAATGCCCATTTCCGTATATCTCGATCATGCACTATCGTACCAGCTGCAATAGCAGCTTTTCAATTATCAAACGTGTATAGGCAAATTTGCGCAATTTTTTCTCGGTAAGTTCCATTTTTATTAATTGTTTTCGCCCAACGTTTGAGTTGAGTTATAGATGAAACTTTTTTGAATCTATGTTGTACAGTATCCAGTTTTAAGTTTTTGTTTTTTCCGCTCCTCCAAAATTCTATGGCTCTTTGTTTATAATCATATTTTTTTTTAAATCCGGAAACACGTCGATTTAATTTTGGTATTTTCTCATTATCAGTGCGATTTTTAAATCACTCGAGCTGATTTACTATATTACATGTCGTAAAACAGTACAAAAAATAGTGTATTTACCCCTATTAAAAAGGGGGTTGCAACCCTTCGGTATAAATGTTATGTCCTTAAAAGCGCCTTTTTAAAAGAAATTTGTTAACGTTGAGTTTACTGAAAAATATTCATTTGATGCTGAGAAATATTAAAAAAACTGATTTTAGGGGTTGATTTTCAGGGTGGATTTCACCCCTTTAAAGCCCTTATGGGCCGATAAAAAAAACACGTATCTAATTTTTTTTCAAGTACTACAACATATCCAAAAATCATTCAAATCGGTGAGGTCGGGTTGGGGTGGTTCCCTTGTCAGCTCAGTGCTCAAGTCATTCACGAGGCTCAGGCGAAATCCGAAGCTTTACCTAGCCAAGAGAGTGGCCACTTGAGTGATCTACAGCAGATCAAGTTGGACGGACACCGTTTCCTCTATGAGGTTTCAACAGGAACGGTACGCCCGTACCTACCACCCGCTCTGCGGAAGACAGCGTTCAACGTCATCCATGGCCCCGCCCATCCGAGCGGTTGAGAGACAACAACGAAGCTTCGCCAAAAGTACTTTTGGCCTGGCATTCGCAAATACGCACTCACCTGGTCGCGTGAATGTATTCCGTGCCAGAAGGCAAAATTCCATCGTCATACGCGGAACCAGCCAGCTAGCTTGGACGTACCAGAAGCTCGATTCAACCATATAACTTGGACATAGTAACTATGCCTCTCGTTAACAAGTATAGGTACTGCCTCACTCTTAGCGATAGATACACTCGATGGCCACAAGCGATCCCGTTGAAAAGTACGACAGCGGAAGAAGTGGCCGGCGCATTCTACTCTGGCTGGATCGCTACGTTTGGCACATCGCTAACAATTACTACCGATCAAGGACCGCAGTTTGAATCTGCACTTTTCACCTCATTGGCAAAACTGATTAGAGCTACACGTATACGCACAACGCCATATCATATCACCCGTAGTCGAACGGAATGGTTGAACGCTTTCACAGAACATTCAAGGCCGCACTAATGTGTCAGCGTAGCTCGCCATGGACTCAGCTGCTGCCTACGGTGCTATTAGGACTAAGGACAGGCTACAAGGAGGACATCAAGACTTCACATGCCGAGCTTACTTTTGGAACAACAATTAGAGTTCCCGGAGAATTTTTGGTAGTCAAGGATCTTCCGACGTCACCAGTAACCTTCCTAGACCATCTGCGAAAGCATTTTCAGGTCATCCGACCAACACCAACTTAGCACCACGCCAGGACCAAGCAGTTTATACATGGAGATCTTCATACATCTACACATGTTTTTAAATTGGGAGTGCCAGTAAACCATCCACTTACACAGCCCTATTCAGGATCTCATCGGCTAGTCAGACGGTTGGACGACCAGCGATACGTCATAGACGTCACCGGAAGTCCACACACTGTATCAACTGCTATGCTAAAACCAGCATACATCTCTTTAAACGATCTCGTCTATAGTCTCGTTCAGTATTATTTTATGTACCCCTTATCCAGCCAGCTAGCTCATTGGGAGATACCAGTCCTGTGGTCTGGTCACGCCAACATCGATGAGGACAAGCCCGACCAGCACCTGGCCAAGACTTCGTCAGAGTTGCCCTCTGATCGGGCAACTTCCAGGGAAGGAGAATATGTGACAGTCTCACCCAGCTTTCCGTAACAGGCACGAGAAGGTGCCATTCCTCAATTTACGATGCGATGAGCGAGCAAGCAAACTCTCACTCCCCGCAGAGAGTTTGTGTAGCCGCAACTCCAGTCTATTTCCGGTGCTGACGAGGCGAGCTCGTCTTTCATAAGCTAGCTCCTCACAGCAATTTCTTAGTTGCTTCTAAATAAAGGCAGTCAGTCCATGCTCGCATCCTCACAGCTCTGGGGAATCGAGCATAAGTGTAAATCAGGTTGCAGCAGCCATTTGTAATCAACAATAATAAATGTAGTCAACAGTCTACAGTTTCTTCCTTTTCCCTGCGTGCGCCTCGCAAATTTAACACACATATATATATATATATTATATAACGGTATGTTTTTATTGTTTCAATAAAAGACCGTTGAAGAAAAAACCCCGCACAAAACCAATGGAAAAATACTTTCGGTTAATTTAAATCTTACACTGACAAATCGATAGTTCGTAACATACTGATCAAATGTCTCCATGGGTACTATATCCGGAAACTCGTTTTTTAGGGACAAATCAAGGGTGTTAGCTCCAAAAATACATAGTATACGTCTTAGCCATTTTAAGACGACAATGATATGCTTTTATTGAATGCATGTACATTGATTTATATTTTGTGGACATTTGAAAGTCGATGCACATATAAATACTCACTACCTCTTTCTCTGATCCGTATATCTCTTTGTTTTACGCGAAAGTGATAGTGTACGGTGACCCATTCTCAGCCGAATCCAGGATCAACGGCGTGGACGTCATGGGCGTCTGATCCCTGTGTGTGTGTGTGTGTGTGTGTGTGTGTGTGAGTTTATGTGTGTGTGTGGGTTAGTTCATGTGTAATTATCTACGTATGTTAGTGTTTGTGTGTGTTATTCATTATGCGTGTTAGTGTGTCAGAAAATGCACAATGAAATATTGAAACCTGACTTGTTATTGAGAGACTAGTCCAGGAGTAATCGAGTTTGAATATTTCATTTCACTTTTTATATATTTCATTTCACTTTTTCACCACTAGATAGGAGCCTCACTCTCTCTAGAACTTTTTGTTTGCCATAATCCTTAAGTAGAACCGTTTCGTTATTTTTTTCAATATGTGTCTACGAAAGCGACTACTTGTTACGTACTGACGATGGCCGGTCAGTAGTCGTAAGCCGATACACAATTCTATATTTTTAAAAAAACATTCCTTTTTTTCTAAAAATACCAACTCTTGCCATTGTAATCTCAATATGCATGGTTATGAGGCTGCCACCACTGCAGTCCACCATTGCAGAATATTGCGGAGAAGAGTTCGTGGCTTGTAGAGAGATCGTTGTAATATTTCTTTTCTCAATTCTTAAAAATAATCTTAGTTTAGAATAAATCCAGGGCAGTCTTCTTCAGACTTCCTTATTCATTGTTATTTGAACAACGTTTATTAATTATACACCCAGAAATAAATGCTTACGCTGTTGATTTACATGTCTTACAATGTATACTGGGGTACAGTAGAATACAAAAAATTCAAGTCTTCATCGTAGAGAATAATTAACTGTACAGTACTGATTTGATTTCATTGCAAAAGAATATAATTATTTCTGGTTGTTAAAATGGCTAATAGATTTCGGATTCCTTGCTATATTTGCCCTAACGCTTTACATGCTAGAGTAATGGTACGTTTGGCTAACGCTGAAGATGACCTTCTACGAGAAATCGCTTTTACAAGACGCTTGGAGAATGGAAGACCAGAAGCTCCTATTGATCTTGAAACTCGGATCTGTAACAATTGTAATATAACAATACGCCGTGAAATTCAAATGTTACAGGCTGATCCCAATTGCATTCGACTCAATGTTCTTTCTCATCGTACTAATAATGAATGTTTGGTGTGCCATAGACGTATTAACATTCACAGATTAAGTTTGCAATCCAGAGTTCATATTTTTGTAGAGCGAAACATTTATGTGCCAGCAAGATACTGTTGCTGTAATGAGCATTTGGATGAAAAGGGTTTATTACCACTCAATATTATTGAAGATTTCAGGTTCATTAAGACCATACATTTTGAATGGTCCAGAATTACAATCATTTGTTCAAGCGATGCGTGAAGAAATTGTGCATAGCCCTGTACGCAGATATGAAGATGAACGCACTTTAACAGATGAACAATTTGCAGCTATTTCTCCTATTTCAAAAGATAACTTTAATGATCTTTTCACATACTCTGATCCTGTCATCGATCCAGGTGGCCATCGTTATGTGTCTAAAAAAGACCTTCTATGTTTCCTGTGTAAGTTAAAACAGGGTCTTTCGGATGAATTTTTATGGGTAATGTTCCATTATTCTTCAAGGTAAGCTACGAGTTTAGCAATCAGTACAGTTCGACAATCGTTGATGACGAGATTTTTAGATGAGAACATAGGGTTTGGATCAATAACAAGGGAGGAATACATAGAAAGACATATAACACCATTTGCAAATCGCTTGTATAATGCCACACCTGAAGAACCGACGGCAATTGTGTACAATGATTGTACTTATCTAAATATTGAGAAGAGTTCTTGTTTTAAAGCCTTGCGTCAATCGTTTTGTGTTCATAAGAACAGACATTTATTAAAACCTGTCATGTTTGTAGCTCCAAATGGTTATATACTTGATATTCAAGGACCTTATTTTTCGAATGCCGCTAACAATGATGCCAGACTGCCGGCTGCAGTGGCACGTAAAGCAATAGGTGAAAGGGGTAAAATCCGGATTGGCTTTGTCAATTGTAGGATAAGAGAAAGCAATCGGTCTCTCAAGTGTTATAGATGCTGGCATCCGGGACATATAGCGAAGATATGCACGAGTGAAGTGGACCGATCTAAACTCTGCATGAAGTGCGGTGGACCTGGGCACAAGGTTGCAGAATGCACCAAAGATGCATACTGCGTCCTATGCGCTGAATCAAAGCAAGCAGAGCACTGCAAACATGTAGCTGGCAGTATTAGATGCGCAGTTGCTAATGAAGCTAGCAAAAAGCGGAAACGACCACGACGACAATGAAGATATTGCTGCACAACCTAAACCATGACCACGGTGCGCACAACTTGCTCTTGCAGACAGTACGAGAATGGGAAATAGATGTGGCCATAATAGCTGACCCGTACAAGGCCGGAGTAACTCAGTCATGGGTCATCGACAGGACAGGAGAGGCAGCCATCTGGCCGTGTGGAAACTTACCTTTCCAGGACACAGCAAACTGCAATCAAAGTGGATTCGTCAGAGCTAAGCTCGGTGGCATACACTTTTATAGCTGCTATGCACCTCCTAGATTAGACAAAGAGCAAGGAAGATTTACGGACCTCCTAGATAGGCTGATGAAAGATGTCAAGGAACACTCCCCAGCAGTAGTCGCAGGAGATTTTAATGCTTGGGCAGTAGAGTGGGGAAGCAGGTGGAACAACAACAGAGGAAATGAATTGCTAGAAACTATGTCGTACCTAGACCTAGAGCTCCTCAACACAGGATCTATGCCAACGTACGAAAGAGACGGAAGATCATCAATTGTTGACCTGACGTTTGTCAACGCGGGTATTGTACGAAATTGCGTAAACTGGAAAGTGAATGACATTTTCAACTTAAATGACCACCGAGTGATTACCTGGGAGATAGGAAGGAAGGAGACAATGCAAGAAAAGCCAAATGCAATGGGATGGAAAGTAAAAGAGTTCGACCCTGAGCTTTTCATAACGGCACTTGATACGGGCCTTATCAGCGCTCGTGACGCCGAAGAAGAAGCTGAGAAGGTTATGAAGAAAGTCGCTGAGGCTTGCGATGCAACTATGGCTCGAAAGGGCACAAGAAACAAGCATGCACCGATATACTGGTGGAGCGAGAACATCGCTACCATTCGAAAGGAGTGCATCTCAGCAAGAAGGGCGGTAACACGCGGACGGAAGAAAGGCAGAAATGTCATAGAGCTGCAAAACCAGTACAAAAGGGCTCGTTCAAACCTGGTAAAAGCGATCAAGGTCAATAAAAGACAATGCTGGAAGGAGCTTCTGGAAGAGGTCGATACTGACCCTTGGGGAAGGCCCTATAAGGTCGTCACCAAACGGCTAAAGAGCCAGGCAACGGTATCACCAAGTTGTTTCTCAAGAAGGTAGTAGAAAACCTATTCCCTCAACGACCTAGCTGCGAATTTCATATAACGCAAAACGAGGGAGAAGTCATCCCACTCGTGACGAGAGAAGAACTGAACAAAGCATGTACGAAGGTAAAAAACGCGAAAGCCCCAGGATTAGATGGCATTCCAAACGCTGCACTTAAGAAGGCTATAGATGCAGCGCCAGACATGTTTCTCAGCATGTACAACAGATGCATCCTAGAAGGGTCATTCCCCAGCAAGTGGAAAGAGCAGAGATTGGTTCTTCTCCCTAAGGGGAAAAAGCCACCTGACGAACCATCATCATACCGTCCACTTTGCATGCTCGACACAGCAGGAAAAATTCTAGAACGAATCATCCATGGAAGAATCGAGGAAGTAGTAGACAAGCAGCTCTCCGATAAGCAGTTCGGATTTCGAAAAGGTCGGTCGTCACTCGATGCTATTGACCTGGTCACTAACATAGCGAAAGAAGCTATCTCCGGTGAAAGATGGAGAAACGGGAAGAAGAAATACTGCTTGGTTGTCGCACTAGACATTAAGAATGCCTTCAACTCGGCAAGGTGGGATCGCATCATGGACGCGCTAACGAAGATGAATGTTCCCGCGTACCTTCTCAAAATGGTGGCCAGCTATTTCACGGACAGAAACCTGAAATATGATTCAGAGGAAGGGCCAAATGAGTACCGGGTGACAGGAGGCGTACCGCAGGGCTCGGTACTTGGACCACTCCTATGGAATGTGATGTACGACAGTTTACTACGGCTTAAACTGCCAGGAGCAGTTACACCAGTGGCGTTCGCGGACGACATTGCCCTGGCCATCGTCGGCAAATACCTCGAAGACCTGAGAAACCTTTTCGATATGTGTTTTGTGAGATACCAAGAGTTCCTAGGTTACCTTGGACAGGAACTCGCAAAGCATAAAACGGAGGCGGTACTAATAACAGGCAGAAAGGTAACTGAAACAATTACATTGCGAGTGGGACAACACAACATCAGATCACAGCCGTGTATCCGATATCTGGGAGTGATGATCGATGCCCGACTTAGCTACAAGCAGCAGATGGAAAACGCTGCCAGTAAGGCATCGGTGGTCGGAGCTGCCCTGTCGAGGCTCATGCCGAATGTGGGAGGACCTAAACAAAACAGAAGAGCGCTCCTGGCGTCTGTAGTTACATCAGTCATTACATATGGCATTGCCATCTGGACAGATGGACTAAGGACACAGGAATCTCGCAGAAAACTATCAGGGGTATACCGACGGTGTGCCCTTCGAGTGGCAAGCGCATACCGCACTGTTGCGAAGGAGTCTATCGAGGTCATCGCGGGGATGATGCCAATTGAAGAACTCGCAGGCGAAAAACGACGTATCTACTATCAAAGAAAGGATAGTCAGATTGATGCAGACCAGGCTAAACGTCAGGAGAGACAGGCAAGCCTGCTTCGTTGGCAAGAGGCTTGGGATAGATCAAACAAGGGACAATGGACCTACCGACTCATCCCCCGTATTGACAGGTGGGTGCAACGTGCACACGGTAGTGTAAACTACTATCTGACACAGATGCTATCAGGACACGGATGCTTCAGGGCATACCTGTACAAATATAAGTACGAAGATTCCGTGGAGTGCCCGACTTGTGCTGGACTCGAAGAAGACGCGGAGCATGTGTTTTTTCACTGCCCGAGATACAAGACCTATCGCTGCAACCTGGAACAGACGTTAGGACGAAGCATCACAGCGGAAACACTAGTAGAAGCCATGCTGACCACAGAAGAGGCATGGAACGCCACGACGAATTTCGCGACCGAGATCATAAAGGACCTACGGAATGAAGAAAAGAAGAGGATCCTACTGAAGAAGATCGAAGAAGGAAGAAGTACGCTGCCGAACCCTGTAACCGACCATCGCCATCTAGGTTAGTGCAGGGATGTAGGCAGCACAACTAAGAAGGAAGAGCTGGAAACAGCTAACGCCTCCTCCACGATGTAATACTTCACCGTCTTTCCATGGAGGATTTAAGGCCGGGTGTAGAGAGGTTATTTTTAGTCGGTAGTGCACTTGGCATACGAATAAGTATGAAAAGGCCAAGATGTGGTCATACCATCAGACCACACAGGTTGTTTTAACACCCAACAACCTGGCGAGCCCGGCACAACGTGCGTCAATGCATTTTTTTCCTCTCAATTAAAAAAAAAAAAAAAAAAAACACTCATACACACACACACATACACACGCTGATTTACATTTAAATACATACATTCACACACAATCACACATACACACACATACGCACTCGCACACGCATACGTACACCCACACGCACACGCACGCACACAAACACACACGCACACACACACACACACACACAGGGATCAGACGCCCATCACGTCCACGCCGTTGATCCTGGATTCGGCTGAGAATGGGTCACCGTACACTATCACTTTCGCGTAAAACAAAGAGATATACGGATCAGAGAAAGAGGTTGTGAGTATTTATATGTGCATCGACTTTCAAATGTCCACAAAATATAAATCAATGTACATGCATTCAATAAAAGCATATCATTGTCGTCTTAAAATGGCTAAGACGTATACTATGTATTTTTGGAGCTAACACCCTTGATTTGTCCCTAAAAAACGAGTTTCCGGATATGGTACCCATGGAAACATTTGATCAGTATGTTACGAACTATCGATTTGTCAGTGTAAGATTTAAATTAACCGAAAGTATTTTTCCATTGGTTTTGTGCGGGGTTTTTTGTCATTTGAGATGTAAAATTGGGATCATTGAAGAGCGTTCGGATCTGTGGGCCATCAAAAATGCCTGCCTTTAGCTTGGCTTCACTGAGTTTGGGCATTTTTTTCACTATATATCTAAAGCAATCTCCATCTTTATCTAGAGCTCTGACAAATTGCTTCATGAAACCAAGTTTGAGATGCAGTGGAGGAATTAAAATTTTTAATGTATCTACAAGCGGCGGCTGAATGACGTTGGACGATCCAGGCTGCAGAGAATTTCTCGTTGGCCATTCCTTTTTGATGTAGTGATTTTGACGATCCCTGCTGTCAAAAAGGCACAAGAAGCAAGGGTATTTAATATTCCCGCTCTGCATCCCAAGAAGAATTCCAATGATTTTGAGGTCACCACAGATTCTCCATTGATGTTCTTTGTAATTGATTTTTTCTAAAACAATTTTCATATTTTGGTAAGATTCTTTGAGAAGTGTTGAGTGAGCTATGGGTATTGGAACCAGTACATTCGTATTGTGGAGCAATATCACTTTCAAACTGCGAATAGAAGAATCTATAAACAGTCTCCACTCATTCGGCTTGTAGACATTAACTTTGAAACTATTTATAAGTCCGTTGATATCATTGCAATACACCAATCCCACTGTACCATCTTTAGTAAAGAAACGTCGAAACTCTTGGTCTCTGTTCCTATAAATTGAAATCTTTACACCTTCTGCCAAAAGATTCTTTTGTTTCAGCCTTGAAGCCAAAAGTTCATGAGCTTCCTTTGAAAGTCCTAACTCTCTTCCTAAGTTACTCAATTCATTCTGCGTAAATTTTGCAGGCTCCTTATTCCTTTCATCCTGGTTTTCGTCACTTTCACTTCCTTTGTCTGTCTCTATCTCGCTGTCACTTTCCTCTGTTTGTACTTCTTCGGTACCTATTCCTTCATTGGCCAGGACGTCTACAACAGGATTCTTGGCATTACCACTATTTTTTGAAATCAAAACAGCTGGAATTACTTTATCGGTAAAAATATATTTGATTTTTGATTTATTTTTCCTATTGTATCCGTGAGTAATGGTATTGCAGAAGAAACAGTCTTGTTTTGCTTCTGGCATATTCCATGTCACTGATACAGAGTATTCCAACTTTGAAAGGTCCTTTTTCATATAACATGTCAGCAACATTTTATGACAGCGCAGACAAACGACATATGGAACCCAATTCTCATCTTGATTCAATATTTCTGATGAAAAACAATAACTGTATGCAGTACGCATAGCACGAGTGATATTTCTCCGGCTATATGATGGTGCGTATTCAGCACAAACGTAACAAAAATAATTTGGTTTTTCCGGGTTGTCATGCTCATGTCTAGAGGTTCTGGCTATACTTGTAGCTTTATACTTTGGTAAGGCCAAGTTAGCCACCTTAACAAAGCTACGGTCGCATGATGACGACGCCTGCGGGCCCGCTTTCTCACCCTGACCAGCCGCCGATACTGGGGTTCCGACCCCCTGCATCGTAAGTTTTTCCGGTGTGTTTGCCATGACGGCATGAGCATCATGACCCAGGAACTTTGCCGGATAGCGAGACAACTCCGTTGCCCGCCGTCACCACGGGGAGGTGTCCTGGATGCAAACACATGGAAAAAACCGCTGCCAACAGATTCCAAAAATAGATATCTAAGTCTTATTTTGGATAACCGCAACGCGACCTACAGAAGTCGGTTTAAAAAAAAAGTTACTACGTATTCGGACGTAAAATTTTCCGCTCTTTCAGAATCTGGAGTCAAAAATATTGTATCATCCGATTTGAATGATTTGACCTCCGTTTGACCTTGATTTTGACATGTTGAGGTTCAAAAAAGATTGGATTTGGAATCAGGAATCCCAAAAATATATTATGAATTTTTTAAAAATTTTTTAACGGGTCGATTCACAATTTGACCTTCAAATGCCCTTAACCCTGACGTGATGGAGTCAAACGGACCCCGGATTCGGATTCAGCGACCTCAAAAACATAAAGAACATACAGTCAGATATCGGGGAAAATACTTTCATTTTTTTTTGTGGAGCTGTGTAATATACGCCGTTTCATTTGTAGCGCCCTCATCTTCGCATTTACATATTATTCTATCTATTATTTTGTATCGTCTGTCTCGCTCGCTCTTGTTTCGTCTATTTCGCTCGCTCTGTCTCGCTCGCTCTGTCTCAGTCTGTCTCACTCGCTCTTGCTTAGTCTGCTTCGCTCGCTCTGTCTCGCTCGTTCTGTCTCAGTCTGTCTCGCTCGCTCGCTCTCAGTCTATATCGGCGCTTCAAGATGGCCGCTCAGTTTTTAGCGCGTACGCCTCGTGTCCTTGTGCCGGTTGTTGGACCGCCTCCTGGGGCGCTCCCGTGTCGGTTCTGTGATGTTCTCCCGGGTGTTTGTGTGTGTGGTTGCTGGTATTCGTGTGTGTGGCGCTCAGGATGTCGCCGATGGTGTTCGGCAGCCCGACACAGCTGATTGCCGGCTGCCACTTCATCGGCGATTTTCTGCTTGCCCCAGGAGTGTCAGTGCCTCGGGAGTGTTAGTGTTGGTGTCTGGGAGTGTAACGGATCTGCATGTGTCATCAACATACATTTCCGTTGCATTTCCCAGTCAAGTTTTGCATTTTTCTTTTGCCGGTCGGCAACACGTGGTTGGGAGTGTATGTGAGTGAGTGTGTGCGTGCGCTCTCTTTTTCTGTGGTGCGCTCCTTTTTTTCTGTCTGCTCTTTGAGCGTCCGTCGGATCGCGTTAGACAAGTTTGTTTCATCCATATCTCCGGCGTGGTCGTTCGGACATAAAAAAGAGTAATTGTTCGGTATAGGGCGCGCTTAACTTTATTTTATACAACCGGTTACGGGGCGGCAAGGGACGGGGATGGCCTTTCTGAGGTGTTGCAAATAATGCAGCACTCAGGAAAGGCCTTGTAATGTACCGCATTACACAAAGAAAAGAAATTTTTCTTTGCCTCGCGCAGTCGGTATTCGCAGTAGCGAAAAAAAAATCAGAGGACTTTCAAGGCAACAATGAAAAATGATTTTTCTTTGCCTCGCGCCGTCGGAATTCGCAAAGCGAAAAAACAAGTCAGTGGACTTGTTAATGCAACCACGAAAGACCACTTTTCTTTGCTTAGCGCAGTCGGTATTCCCAAAATGAAAAAATAAGTCAGTGGGCTTTTAAATGTAACAAAGAAAAACAATTTTTCTTTGCTTCGCGCAGCTAGTATTCGCTGTAGCGAAAAAATAAATCAGAAGATTTTGAATAGAGCTATGAAAAACAATTTCTCTTAGCTTAGCGCAATCGATATCCGCAGTAGCGAATAAATAAAACAGAGGACTTTTCAATGTATTAAAGAAAAGAAATTTTCCCTTGCCTCACGCAGTCGGTATTTGCAGTAGCGAAAAATAAGTGAGTGGACTTATTAATGCAACCACGAAAGACAATTTTTCTTTGTTTTGCGCAGTCAGTATTCACAGTAGCGAAAAAATAAATCAGAGGACTTTGAATAGAGCAATAAAAAACAATTTTTCTTCGCTTCGCGCAGTCGGTATTCGCAGTAGCGAATAAATAAAACAGAGGACTTTTCAATGTCTCAAAGAAAAGAAATTTTCCCTTGCCTCACGCAGTCGGTATTTGCAGTAGCGAAAAATAAGTGAGTGGACTTATTAATGCAACCACGAAAGACAATTTTTCTTTGTTTTGCGCAGTCAGTATTCACAGTAGCGAAAAAATAAATCAGAGGACTTTGAATAGAGCAATAAAAAACAATTTTTCTTCGCTTCGCGCAGTCGGTATTCGCAGTAGCGAATAAATAAAACAGAGGACTTTTCAATGTATCAAAGAAAAGAAATTTTCCCTTGCCTCACGCAGTCGGTATTCGCAGTAGCGAAAAATAAGTGAGTGGACTTATTAATGCAACCACGAAAGACAATTTTTCTTTGTTTTGCGCAGTCAGTATTCGCAGTAGCGAAAAAATAAATCAGAGGACTTTGAATAGAGCAATAAAAAACAATTTTTCTTCGCTTCGCGCAGTCGGTATTTGCAGTAGCGAAAAATTAAATCAGAGGACGTTTTAATGCAACAATAAAAAACAATTTTTCTTTGGTTTGCGCAGTCGGTATTCGTAGTAACGAAAAATTAATTCAGAGGACGTTTCAATGCACCAATAAAAAACAATTTTTCTCTGCCTCGCGCAGTCGATATTCGTAAAGCGAAATAATAAGTCAGTGGACTTGTTAATGCAACCACGAAAGACAATTTTTCTTTGCTTCGCGCAGTCAGTATTCGCGGTAGCGAAAAAATAAATCAGAGGACTTTAAATACAGCAATGAAAAACAATTTTTCTTTGCCTCGCGCAGTTGGTATTCACAATAGCCTAAAAATGAGTCAGTGGACTTTTAAATACAAAATTATTAAAATTATTCGGTTGCAAAATATCTTTACTTGATTAACCATAACTACAAAAGAGTTTCTATGCCTCGCGCAGACGGTATACGCATTAGCATCAAAATGAGTCAGTGGACTTTTAAATACAAAATTATTAAAATTACTCGTTTGTAAAATATCTTTACCCGATTAAATATAAAAATAATAATCGATATAATATTTCTCTACCTCTCACTTTTACGGTAAGTAGCTAACAATAATAATACATTAATGCAAAAATGCCGTATTAAATGCATGTACAAACATTTCAGAAAGTTGATAAACTAATGTTGAAGTCAGTCAATCGACTGCGGTACAGTTGATCAGTTTATAATGCAGCCACGTTATATGGATATTAATTTTTCCAGAAAAGAAGTATATACATAAATGTGTAGCTCTCAAGCCCTAAAAAATGCAGAGAGAAAGCTTAAAAAACTAATATTATCAGAAATATTATATGATTATTAAAATAAACATAACAATAAAAAGTTTTATATTCTATGATACAGATTATTTGGAACGGATGTAGGGGTGGATATTATAGTATGCGAGAGGCGTTAATTACGCTGCTAATAAGTATAATCAATATTGACAATACAAACCTGCGATTATTTTGTAACGCTTGTTTAATAAAATTCTGAAAATAACAATGAATTTTTCGGAGTTGTCTATTGCAAACGACTAACAGCATGGTTCTTAAGGTGTACAACAGAGCAAACTACTACGTTAAATGCACTAAATCTTATAATGAAAGAATTACATACAGAAATGTGTAGGTCTCATAAAGAGATTGAGAACACAGACTTACCCGCACAATGAGTAAAAACAAATATTACATCAAGAATTTCCATTCAAATACGGTAACTTAAAGTTATTAAACATAACAATGAAAGAAACACGATTCAAAAATAGAATTTATAAGTAGCTGTCATGATGGTTTGTGAATCTGCCCACTAGCGAAATCATTTATATTATTTCATGGTAATTCGATCGTACAACAAAAGATAATAAAAGCCTACTTTCTGTGGTTATTTAATGGGATGTAGGGGTAAATTGCCAAGGAGGAAACTTTTTTAGTCACCTTCTTATTGGAAATGTTATGTAATAAATCACTCGGCATTTTTTTCGTGATAATTACAAACTAAAACGTAAATACGAGATAACGAAATACGCTATTTAGTGGTCGTTTAATTAACTTTAGGGGTGGTTCGAGAGGGCGTCGACCGGAGATATTTCCTGAGCCCTTTTCTTGGAACAATACTTACAAATCATCGCTCAGCATCATATATCTTGGTGGTTAGAAGTTAAAACAAAAAAAGGATGGAATTTAATGTTGAGCGGTTTTTTAATGTGGTGTAGCGGTGGTTTGCAAGAGTGCCAACCGGCGCAACTTCTTCTGTCCGTTTTTTGTACCAATGGCTGTCTAGAAAAACATCGCTCACCATTTAATTTAGCGGTGATGAGAAGTTGTGTGGAAAAAATAATACAATTCTGTGTTTAGCGGTTGTTTGTTGGGCTGTAGGGGTAGTTCGCGAGGGCGCCGACCGGAGATTTTTTCTGAGTCCTTTTCTTGGAGCAATACTTACATAAAAAACCATTGCTCAGCATTATATGTCTTGGTGGTTAGATGTTTGAACAAAGAAACGATAAAATTCTGTTTTAACGGTTTTTTGATGGACTGTAGGGGTAGTTCGCGAGGGCGCCGACCGGAAAATTTTTTTTCGCATTCTCATTACAATTATACTTTAACGGGAAAGCATTATGCTGCATCTTATCTATTGGTAATAACAAATGTCAACGTAATACACTAATATTCATTATGCCAGTTACTTTAAGGATAGTTTATAGGGGTTGTAATTAAATTGATGACGTGAAATCATTGTTCATATCAATATAGCATTGCTGAGAAGCAATATGTCGTATTGAAAATTGAAATTTGAAATTTCGAAATTTTCGTTCACTGTGAACGATCCAAACTTTAGACTCATAAATTTCTAGACTGTAATAATATAATTAGGAAAGGAAATAGTCTGAGGCTGTTTTTTTCTCATGAGAGAAAAGGTTTTATGAGTTGAGCTCTAAGACTATCATGTAGGAAAGGATCGTGGCAAGGTTAACCACTGAATATTGAAAACCGATCTCAGGAAATGGCTGAGACTTTATTTTCATGTAAAGAGTGCCCACGTTGCTGGGATTCCTTGCTTGCCGTAGCGATGAAAGAATTTATACTTGCGAAAGAGGCCCCTTTTTTGACGCTGGATTACCCCCATAATGCTATTTTAGCAAACTTACATAAAATTTAAATCAGTTTTGTCGCAATATCGCGCACACGAAGTGAAAAGTTGGTGATTTAAAAAATTTAGTTAAAAATGTCTAATTTTATAGTATAAGTCGCTTCTTAAGGAAAAATTTCCTTACGAAGTTATAAAAGACTACAGGTAATGAAATTTACATTGAAATTAGTGGAGTTTTCTACACCAAAAAATTATTTATGATACACGAAACATTATTCAAAACCAAAATTACCAATTTAATAAACAGAATTTGAATGATAACACAGGAATACAAATAATAGGGCATTTTCTGTTTTACAAGCGAAATATTTCCGAAGGATTTTGATATGCTAAATCCAAATCTGGCCTCATAATTGTTTCATTATATCAGGTTTTTATGATATCTTAACCTAAAAGTACAATAAATACTGTTTTTGGAGAGTTTGAGGTAATGTAGAATCATAAATAAATTAAAATTTTTTCACAGCAAACTATTTGATGCATCTTAAAGTACAAATCTTGCCCTTTCAAAGCCATTGAATTTTCCATAATATCTTTTTTTCGCTAAGATATAGCATTTTGAAAAAGAAATATATATATATATATACATTTTTCGAAATTCGAAAATCCATTAATTCTTTTTAAGCACATATTTTTTTACAAGCTTTTTTTGCTGGAAGAATTTTACTCGAGGATTTTTAGAGTCGCTGAATGCGAATTTGCAACAGAATTACGTTTTTTTCAAAATCGAAGATAGCGAATTCTAAATAACCAAATGAAAAATTTTTCAAATCATTAATTGTATTCTAGAAATAGTAACTCGGGAATTTTTGAGGTCGATAAAAATATGAATCTGTTATCAGAATTTCAATTTTTCAAAATCACGTTCGGGATGCTTGATTAACATGAGTTCCCCTTGCCTCTCATGATCGGGGTGCTTGATTAACGTGAGGCTCCTGGCCTCTCACGATTAAGGGTGGTATCTTTATTTATTATGATTTACGAAGTTATTTGTTTGTTGGTTCAATACTTTTAGTCCCTCGCATTCTTTTGTGTTTTATACCCACTTCATCATACTTCAAATTCCAATAATAGTCGGCTAACATATTTGTGTTCCACTGGGCTTGTTACCTTCTCTTTATTTTTTTTAAAACCTGATGGAATCTTTCTCCTTGTTCCAAGATTTTCAGAAAATTTGTCCTCATATTGCAACTTAATTGTTTTGGTACTTTTAAGTAAATGGGCTAGCAATAGTCTCTGATACGAAAAACTTCACTACACAAAACATTGAAATGTATGGTTCGATTCCTGCTAAACAATGATTTGATTATAATATTATGATTTTATTATAGAGAGATGTAGAAAAATGTAAAAAATTTGACGCACTGCTACCTATTTGAAAGGAGAAGGCAAGAGAGGCACTGTCGCTCTAAATGCAATCAGAAGAGTAAATAAAAAAGTAAACCACATTCAATATGACAAAACCTTATTATTACTTTACATTCAAAACGCGCGCTTAAACTAATCATAAAATAAACCTATTAGTTGAACACTTATAACATTATGTACGCTAATCAAACAACGAACGCGACTTATTCTACCATAAAAATCCGCAAGAAATAGCCAACGAGTAAACGCCTGACTACTTTACCTTTACAATAAATTACGCGATACAAAATAATGGCAAAGAGTGGAACAAAAGTAGACGGTGAGTGATCGCCAGGCTACCTATAAGATCACGCAGCTACACATTACCACGATAGAGAGAATAAATAGGAGAGAGAGATGACCTGACCTTTCTTTGGCGATCCCCGCAAGGAGAAGGTGACAGCGATGAAAATTTGTCGTCGGGCTTCTTGACGTCGCCGTTACTGCCGCCGTGGAAAGGCGTCGAGCTGCGCTTAAAGGCGGACTGACCCAGGGAATCTGCGTCGCACAGGATGACACATGACTAACGACTCACAGGAACAACCAAACGAACAAAGACCTTTTGCCGCGCGATCCTCACTTAGTCCACTTATTAGGCGGCCTGCGTCGAAAACGCTAATTGGTTGCGCGTTGTACGCCTGCCTCAACCTGTCTACACGCGCGAGCTCTCTCTCTCTCTCAAACTTTCTCTCTCAAACTCTTTCTTCTTCTTCGGACCATCTCGGCCAGGCTCGGCAATCTTCGAAGGTTGGAAAAGTATACAAAGGCCATTAGTTAGGTGCTATATTATTTGTATATTAAAATGCGCCCAACGTTGGCCACTCTGCCTTGCTGAGGAAAAGGAGAAAGAGAGAGAGAGAGACAGAGAGTAGCTGGAAGTAAGCACCTTAGTTGCTCCTGTCACAAAAATTTGTGAGTCATTATTCGGATGGTATTAAATTTCCAGTGTTTTTAAATCAAATACTTCGGTTTGAAAGATTAATCAGCACAATTTCAGTCAATGTGTTTGGCTTAGAAGAGAAAAAAATAGTTCCCGTTACTCTCCCTCTCGTTCTTCACTACTCGTACTCATTGGTACTATTTCTTTCTTTCTCTCTTGCTGATGTTACGGCTAGCTCTATCGCTGAAAAATAAATGCAAACATCAGGCACTTAATTAAACGTGCATCTCATACTAACCGTAAGCCTTCGCTTAAGGTTAGAGAGAAAGAGAGGAATACACGGTGCAGGCAATGACGAGCCTGTCATTGCCGTCTTGTTTTCGTACAACTACTGGTGCACTATACCACTGACTATTCGACGGCCTGATTATCTTTGCTTTCCACACACGTATCGTTTCCTATTGTAGACAAGTCAAGATTTTCGGTGACATTCAAGGTATTGGTGTTTTAATCGGGCGCGTACCACTGTCATCGATAATGTGCTCGATACCGTTTGTGACCGCCGGCGTATCTCCAGACTCAGGAACGATTCGGCGAACGAGCGTCATGATCATCTCCCGCTGAGTTTCTTCGTACCCTGCACATTCTGCTTACACGTCAACTGCTTCGCTACGATTTCCAAAATTAATGCTAATGTCCCATTTATTCAAAAAATCCACGCCTGAAATAAGGTCGTGTTTTAAAGTTAACATAGCCGTCGCGGTCAGCCAAGCGATTCTACCACCATTCTCGAAACAAAGTCTGCGATCGCCCAATGTTTGTGGCCTCCCACCTGAAATGCCTCCCTACTGAAACAAAGACATTTAACCGGATCAGAAATTCAATCCGCTTTGAGTCTATTTCTGAATACTACAAATGACAATTTAAATTTATTAAAGTGGAATCAATGTCAATCCCCTTTAATATTTTTCTTTCCTGAAATCAATTATCATAATATGTAAAATTAATTAAGGGATCAAATAACATTAAAGTGAATTAGGATTCATTCTATTTTAATGAATTTCATTTGTTATTTGTAGGATTCAGAAATAGACTTAAAGCGGATTGGATTTTCAATTCGGTTGAATGTTCTTGTTTTAGCAGAGCTTGTACGAATTTCATCGGCAGTCTCTAAGGTTCCTTTTACTCCTGTGCAAGCTTCGATCATACTACTGTTACCTGAGCATCCGAGTCTAATAGCGTAGTATAGACGTCATCGCCTATTTTCACCTTTAAGAAAAACCTATTCTCAATCACGGCTATTAACGCTTGATTTGACTCTTCTATCATCGGTAGTGGTACGCTTGAGCTACCTTCAGTTTCTCCCCTCACCAAAATGGACGGTGCATCAGTACAGACAACCGTATGGTTACCCAAAGAAGAAAGAGAAAGGAAGTTAGAAAAGTGATAGACTTATTTTGTGCATCTTCTTGTTCTGCGGTAAACTTCAAATATTTGTCAAATTCGTTGAAATTAGTTAAACATTTTTTTATCATATCCTGCCCTACTATCCAAATTGAATCATCAACATAACATTTATAAGAATCATATCTGATTTCATTGATTCAAGGCAATGGTTTTCCATACATTCTAACGCCAATTCACCAAATCATGGATTTGAACTACCTACAATGGGAACACCCAATATTTATTTGTAAAACTTAGTATTAAATAAGAAGTACGTAGAATTCATGAAAACAATAATAGCGTCTAAATATTCTTGAAGTGTTAAAATTTTCAACAATATCTAAAATGTTTTGGTGGTATTTTAGATATTTCCACGTTTGTCTTATACTCGCCAAGGCGATTTTAGTACATATTAATATTTGTGAATAATAACACAGACACACACAAAAACAAAAATGGGCTGTTCCAAAGATCGCACCTGAGTACACTTATGTTTTTTAGTGCGCTGAATCCGAATCCACCGTCAGAATTGGCTCTACGAGGGTAGTCCGATAAGTACTTAGCCTCACCGCCCGATAGCGCCACTCTCGCAAAAGAAATATTCTATCGCGTAGTACAACCTTCTCGATGGTTACTGTCAAGATTTCAGCCGGATCGGAGTTGTCGTTTATTTTTGAGAGCGTGTGAAAGCAAGTGAGTCCGTTGATTTTTGAAAAATGGAAAAAGAGCAGTATCGGTCGGTGATTCGATTCTTGTTTTTGGAAGGGAAATCACGCAGCGAAATCAAAAAGCGCTTGGATGTTGTGTACGGTGACTCTTCTCCTTCGATGGCGACCGTCAAAAATTGGTTTAACGAGTTTCAACGTGGTCGCACGTCGATTTTTGAAGAGCCACGTCCAGGTGCTCCGAAAACGGCTACCACGGAGGATAAGGTGACAATAAGGTGTCGTATTGGCAGATCGACGATTGAAGGTGCGCGAGATAGCTAAGATCGTAGGCATCTCAAAAGACCGCGTGGGTCATGTCCTGCATGAAATTTTGGGCATGAGAAAGCTGTCGGCGCAATGGGTGCCGCGTTTGCTCACTCCGGACAACAAGCGCAACCGTGAGACAACTTCAGAGCAATGTCTGACGCTGTTTAAGCGCAATCCGAAGGAGTTTCTGCGTCGTTTCGTGACAGTCGACGAAACATGGATCTACTGGTATACACTAGAGACCAAGGAACAGTCGAAACAGTGGACTTTACCCGGCGAAAGTGCTCCGAAGAAGGCGAAGACTGCCCCATCGGCCGGAAAGGTGATGGTCACCGTTTTCTGGGATTCACAAGGTGTGATCTGATTAAAAAACGGCCCCATTTGGCGAAGAAAAAAGTGCTCTTCTACCATGACAACGCACCGCTTCACACCTCCGCCGTCGCCATGGCCAAATTGGTCGAATTAGGCTACGAACTGCTGCCCCATCCACCGTATTCTCCAGATTTAGCCCCGTGCGACTTCTTTTTGTTTCCAAACTTGAAAAAGTCACTCGTCGGGCAGAAATTTGAGTCGAATGAGGAGATAATCGCTGCCACGGAAGCCTACTTTTCAGACCTCGAGGAAATGTATTTTTCAGACGGGTTAAAGAAGTTGGAGCATCGTTGGGCCAAGTGTATCGAACTAAAAGGAGACTATGTTGAAAAATAAAACGCCACTTTTCCAAAATTTTCGTTTTTCTTTTGTAGACTAAGTACTTATCGGACCACCCTTGTAAGTATACTCTTGCATATTAATAGTTCATTTAAGGCCTACGTACCAGACTTTATGAAAAGTAAGAGTTATATGAAGAGACATGACATTACAATATTCGTTTTCTTCGAAAGTATTTTTGATTTTAGCGGAAACTCTGTTAATTTGTACGATTTTCACGCTGTTATTTCGAAAACCAAATTGGTAATCAGGTATTATATTTTGTTCTAATAATAATTCATTTAATCTTTTGATAATTATTTTTTCATATGCATAGCTCGGATGGCTTCCCTGATGTTGGAATAAGTATAATTATTGCCACTTTCCATGCAACAGAAAATATAATAATCAAAATATTGCATTTATTACTATAATGATAAATCTTTTTGCTTTTATAGAGAATTCTTGAAGTATTTTTCCATTAATGTTGTTGTGTCCTAAGCTTTTACTAATTTGTAGGTTCTGTAACGGGGGAGGTTATCTAACAAAATGGAAAATTTATTTAAGCACAAATTCCCACGATACAGAGCTAACAGCCGCTCCGTCAAACACGTATAGTTATACGTTTATCCGCCTTTACGTCAGATGATTTCGTTTAAATGTCTTCTTTCCAACTGAGTTGAACTCACCTTAAGTCACTTGACTTGTGACACTCGGTGTATCTTAGGTGTGAGTGGCTTTATGCCTAATCTGCTTAATCCCCTAAACAAAATCGGATTAAAACCTAAGCCTTTATAAATCGCTTAAGCTAGTAGGAAATGAAATGACGTAATCGGCGACTAAACTTAACTAACTTTAATTAATAAAAATTACAGTCTTTTATGGACTGAACGACTAACGCACGCGAATAGGATTCACAATGAATTATTAATATTCGGTGAGAGAGAAAGAGAGAAGATTGGAAAATTACCGCGAAACTAACGCTCGGCACGAATACAAAAAAGATTCGATATCGTGGTTGAAAAATACCTTGGAATGTATTTTGTCACGAAATAATAAAGGGAGGTGCACCTACCCTGCGGTGCAATTACGGGGATCAGCTGTAATTGTTGAAGAAGAAAATCAACTGCCGATGCTCCTCTACTAAATCTGCTACGCTACCTCGTTCTCTTATCCGCTACAATTTTCTGCTTCTGCGATGCTGCTGCTTGTTGCCACGGTAATATCGTTGCACTCACGCACGTAAAATCGTCCCAGAAAATTTTATAATCGGCGAAACACAGTGCAAAATAATTTGGCGGTTCGAATTAACGCGCGAGTAACAGAATCGCGAACGGATCGATTAAGGGTGTTGTCTAGTCGGGTACTTTGAAAAAAATCGATTTTTTTTTTTTTTACATTTTTCGAATGTATATGTATGTAAGAAATTTGTGTTAAATTTTTATAAAGATCGGAGCAGTATAAGTGTATTTTTTTTCAACCGAAACGACCCTACCCGACCGCTCGTATACCTGCGCGCGGAGCGCGCCGATCAGACCTCTGCTCTAATCCCCTCTGACGTGTCTTTTCTATTCATTTAGGCAGCTGATGCTGTATGAGTCATACAATTCTCTGAATTCTATTGTAAATTTATCTTTGTGTTGATTTATAAACGTATACCTTTAAGTTTTTGGAGCAATAACGTACCTTGGAAAGAGCTCTGCTGCTATTGTAACAGCAGTTTACGCTCAGACTTCGTGCGAGCAGTATCCACAGTTCAGCATCATACCTCAAGCGAAAAATAAGAATCCGAGCAGAAGAAAGAAACGGAGATTCAGTAGAAATCAATATACTACTGAAAAAAAGTCAACGCAGTCAACAAGCAAAGCTGCTGAGAAATTGGAATCTGACAATTCATGTTTTGACGTTGAAGAAGATCCAATGTCTGGGTACGTTATTATTAACTTTTTGACTGTGTTTTCAATGCTGGCAACATTTTTGGTGTGCAAAGATTGTAGTAAAAGTGTTAAGTTTACGAAATTTGGAATACGAGGATTAGGATTCAGATTATGTGTAACGTGTGAATGTGGAAAAAAATTCATAGATTCGTGCCCGCGTATTAAAACTGGGTATGAAGTTAATCGTCGCATAGTATTTGTAATGCGATTGATTGGTGTTGGATTAACAGGCATTAATAAATTTTGTGGATTAATGGAGTTGGGCAGAGGTTTACATAAAAATGCTTATTATTGTATTCTCGATCACATTACCGCCGCAGTAAACAGTATTTTCAACATCGTAACGCGCAAAGCCGTTAGCGAGGAACAAGAAGTGCATAAGGAAAAAGGACTTCCCAAGGATGTTTTATCTGTTTCGGGTGACGGCTCTTGGGCAAAACTAGGTTTTTCCTCTTTGATAGGAGTAATTTCTCTTGCCCTTAAATTCACTGGAAAAATTGTGGACGTGATTGTAAGCTCAAGTACGAGTACAACGAAGGATACAACCCAGTTTTAAAAATCATGGAGGAAATGGGTTTGAAAATCGGGCCGAGCTCTGTGAATTACATCGCTGATCACGATTCCACACGTGTTCAAGAAGCAAATCGCCACAGCTTGAATACTTCCAAAGAGTCTAGAACAGCGAGAAAAAAGGCTAGATTGGAAAAAAATCAAGGTTTCGATCAATCAGAAGGTACTTCATACGGTGCAGGCATTGCAGATTAAATTTTGGTAAGATATTTCTTATATTTTTTGTTTAAAAAAACTTTATAAACGCCTTTTTCTCAAAACAACGTTTTTTCGGACCTGCAACACGATTTCTCCGGAACCAGTGGACCGATCCTTTTGAAATTTAGACCACATATTCTATACATAATTATCCACAAAGTGGACCACATACAAGTTATAATTTTGATTTTTACTATTTTTTTTCCAAAAAATGCCAAAAAAAAGCCGTTTTTTTCAACTTTTCACATTTTATTAAGTAAAATCCACAAAATTAGCCCAAACTTAATAATTATCGTCCATTCTGTAGCTATTATCATACCAAATCTAAAACACTTTGATTTTTTTGTTTCAGATAAGCCGTTGCTGAGAAATCATGTTGCGACTAAGTTGTCTTGAAATTACCGCTCAATATTCAACTACGTATTTCGTACAATAAACTTGAAAAAAATGAATAAAAAAAAATTTTTTTTTGGAATTTAAGATCTAATTTATTATACCTATGTATTTTTATATCCATATCTTTCATAATCTACTCAAAAAAAAATTCCAAAAAATAGCAATTTTTTTACCCCGCCGACTAGGCAACACCCTTAAGAAAACAAGTTCATTCTTAAAAAAAAATGTTCCTGTTTCTATATACTTTCTCTTTCTATTTTCGTGTGATACGAGCTCTTCTGGCTACATCTATGGTAACTAAGAGCCTGTTGGGAAACGTAATAGTTATCTTGTCATTTATTTAGAAGCTTTACCGACTCATTACCTTTTTCTTGCTGGGATCTTGAAATTTATTTGCAAGCTCTACCAACTCTTTCATGATCTTAGCTTAGGAATGCCTATCTATTTCAAACAACACTTTTCTTGTTCTAGGTTGACGGTCCACGAGCACCAAAGCAAAAAAAAACTCGAGAGAAAACTGAGTAACTTCTTTCCCGACATTACAGTTGCTCTAATAATCAGACCGATTCTTTTCATGTGAACTAATAAATCTGGACTGGTGACAAGATTATCAAAATAAATATGATGTTGAAATATTTTCTAGGAACAGTATTCAAAAGCAATTGTTGTAACATTTGATGAACCATCATACTTCCCTAAGCATAGTTAGGTAGAAAAAGTGTGTGCATTGTTCTTGTCAATCAAATGACGTAATCAAACAAGTAACCTTCAGGACTGCTAAAAACTCATATCTTTATTCTAAATCTAATCGGTTTTAATTTTAAAATTGTTGGAGGGAATTTGTCCTAAAATATTTAATCATCATTTCATTGACCAAAGGAACTGTCGAAAAAAATTCAAATTACTTGATATTTTTTCTAAATATATCTAGCACTTTTTGAATACGCCATACTTTATTATTGTCGTTTTTATCATTAAACGTTGAGTATTTTATCGACGACTTAATTTTTTCAAATTCATTTCGAGGCATTGTTGATGCTATTTCTCGCGAACTAAGTAAAGAATAAGTACTCCACTAATCTCTGAAATAGTCTTCTATTAACAA
Organism: Phymastichus coffea; assembly: GCF_024137745.1. Classification (NCBI taxonomy): domain Eukaryota; kingdom Metazoa; phylum Arthropoda; class Insecta; order Hymenoptera; family Eulophidae; genus Phymastichus; species Phymastichus coffea. Next base: position 4,034,956 of record NW_026706823.1, read on the forward strand.
TAGTGGTCGTAATTTCCCCAAAGAATGTTTCTAATTTATTTAAAGAAATATCATAATCATTATCTATAGTACAAGAAAGAATATACTCTTCTAATTTGGTAGAGAAAAATAATTCAAATAATTCTGTATAAGAACAAGATGATAACTGACTTTTTATTTTGTCAGGGAGCAAAATTTAATTTGTTAAAATATCATTGAATGGATATTCGCCCTACTGCTATTTAAAAATGTGATTGTTTTCTTTGCTTCTATCAAGGAAAAGTTATTCAATATTTTTTCATAAGTATCAAAACTTCTAAAAGATTCAACTTTCTTATCACTGTCGTTAGCCTTAGAACAATAGATTTCATCACATTATTCGATTAAGTTTATTATTATTGATTAACTTTGTTTATTGTTTATTCGAGTTTCGTTATTTCGACTTATCACTCCTCATTCCGAAAATTTAATAACACTCGTTTTGATCCATTTAGCTTGGCGAATCACTTACTTGTTAGTCGTCGTAACTTTCATGTTTTCCGAATCCTCTTCTTTAAACAATTTGTACAGACGGCCACAAGCTAGCCGGAAAGGGAACGGTCGCTTGAGCAATGCCGTTATAATATTTACGTAAAAAAATAAATGCTAAAATATGCTTGATGAAAGTGTTTCATCTTAATACTGTTAAAAAATTACTGTAAGTATGTAACTTAAATATATATTAGTAAAGTCTTCATAAATTATGAATATATCAAGATATATGCAGTCAGATGAGAAATATCGATTTTTCTGAAAGAGGATAGACATTAGAGAAAATATGTTAGAATAAAAATATCTTAGAAGTAATGCATCAATGTCTCTACATGTTCTTAGCTTTAAAAAAAATTTTTTTCCAAATTTTTTATTTTTTGTTTCCTATAAATTAAAAATTTTTGTAATTGTATTGAAAAAATTTAAGTGCATTAATTGGTTGATTCTAAGACTTTTTATTCTATAACATTTTTCTTAAAAATCTATAGTTTTCGAGAAAAAAAATCATGAAGTTTTATAAAAAATTATTTCACTTCAGCCGCTATTTTATTTTTATGAAAAATTTTCCAACTTTATCAATCATATTGTGTTCAAATTCTGACCCCAATACCACAATTTTAATAGGTTTTAGGCATATAGTTAACCGAATAGGAGTCGAAATTTGAGTTTTAAACAAAAATTGTAAAAAAATCCGCTTTTTTTTGTATATTTTTCCAATTTTTTATGACAAAAAGTTATTTTTTAGAAATTTTAACTGCCGTCATTAGAAAAAGCACTCTCAGAAACATAAACTACTATACTTTCAAAATTTTTCATACATCTTGTTTTTCAGAGCAACAGTTCAAACTTAACTCTCATAATCGCTACATTTCGGCGTTAATGGGTTTGGTTAATTGACGGAATCATTAACATTTCACTATGTACGGCTTTGTGTTTAGCTCTTGGGTGAATAGTCCGTGTTATATATTTTTATTCTAATTTATGATCGATCTATATTGTTCAAAAATGATAACATGATTTTAGACAGAATGTTCTTTCTTTTATTAATAGTGACAAACAATATATGAAAAATACTTTTTAAATCTTATTAAAAGCTGCAATATCCACAGACTGTACTAAGTCTTCAAATTCTTGAATTTGTTCAACAAGGGAATCAACAGAAACTTTTTCATCCTCTACTACACACATTATCTGCAATTTCTTTATTCCATAGCCAACCGGAACGAGCTTAGCTATAATCATTATTAAAAAAATTAAATGTAAAGATTTTTATACGGCTTATGAAATGAAATTGTAGGACTAACTTACAAGCACCCCAAATAAGTCCTTCCACTTCGATGGATCTAACTACTTTCTCCATCTCGTCCATATTAGTTTCATCATCCCATGGTTTAACATCGATTACAATACTTGATTTAGCAACCAAAGTAGGTTTCTTTGATTTTTTTTCAGTATAAGCTTTTAGCCGTTCTTCTCGAATTTTTGCGGCTTCAATATCCTCTTCTTCGTCAGAACCAAATAAATCAATATCTTCGGTATGTTGTTCAGAGGTAACTACATAGTTCTTACTTCCCGGTAAGGTTGCATGATCATAAGATTTTATATGATTATACCATCGTAACACGTGTGCATTTACAATTTGTATTGTTCCTAAGGCTTGGAAAACAGCAGCATCAGCTTGTGACGGTTGCCATCTGAAAAACAAAAGTAGAATAATTTATTTATTGAATTGTTTTATAATATAATATTATATAATATTTATATAATATGCTGTCATAAGAAATTGAAATTATAGAATCTACAAAAAGTGCATTAACTAATTAACATCCAAAAAATATAGATTATTAGTAAGTTTCCAAATGGTTTATTTTGTACGTTATTAAACTAAAAAAATTTCGATATAGCTCCCTGCGACTTCTGACTGTTTCCTCGATTGAAAATTCCACTTAAGGGACATCGAATCGACGATAAAGAGATTGTTAAAACTAATACAACAAATGCACTAAAGGCGATTTCGAAGTCTGACTTTCAAGAATATTTCAATAAGTGGAAACATCTATATGAGCGTCTTATTAAATACAACTACTTTAAAGGATGCTACTCTCCGGACGACGAACATTAAATCAAGCGCCGAGAAATCGAGGTAGATCGGATACTTTTGAGACAGACCTCGTAAGAAAAAACATATCTTAAAATTAGTCGAAGAATACCCTTAAATTTTTTTCAGAATTTTTAAAAAAGAATTTTATTTTTAAAAAAAGGTAAAACAATTGAAATATTCAGAAAAATTTTATTTTACCTCTGAAAAAATTTAAGGGTATTCTGTGGTCAAATCTAAGATATTTCATTGAGTTTTAATATATATTCTAATTTTTTATTATGTTATAATAGCAATAATTTTCAATGATAATTCATAAAAAATAACTTGATTTAGCCATTTATGGCAAATGGGATAACGATGTGATCAATTTTGAAATTAAATTATATGTTTTTAATCAATGGTAAATTTACATAAAAAAATAGCATAATAAATCTAAGTCAAAACAATTTTATTTGGGAATATCATTAAATAATTTTACGGCAACTCATTATCTCATTAGCTCCAGGAATCAATTTTTCAATAAGTACACCATAGAGACACTAAAACTATTCAAGATAATTTTTTATTCGACCATGTAATCAATGATAACTCAAAAAATAATTAGTATACGTAACATGAAAACTTGGATTGATAATTCACAGCAAATATGATCATTTTTAATTATGTAAACCAATGTGAAATCAGATTGTATGCTTTTAGTCAATGTCTTATTCACATTGAAAATAAGTCTGTCTATCTCAAAGAAAATTAAATTATTTGGCATGAATTATCAAACCAAGTTACGTTTACTAATATTTAGACATTTATGGCAAATGAAATAATGATGTGATCAATTTGAAATGAAATTGTATGCTTTTAGTCAATGGTACATTCAAACAAAAAATAACTTAATAAATCTCAATCAAAACAATGTTTGAGGCGTGTACACACTACCTTAACAAAACATATTTATTTTTTATTTTACAACTAGTTTACAGTTATTTTTTATATTTTTTTTGAAAGCCTTCTCTTGGCTTGGTGGTTCTCTCAGCAGCAGCAGCATTAGCCATAGCAACTGTAAAAGCTGCGACGTTCCTTATCGAGTTATTTAGATGTCTCGCAGAATATTGGTAGTTTGAATAGCGTTGTCGACAGAGCTTTCTTTTCTGTATGTTTCCCCCACGTTTTCTTCTATCTATAAATTTAATACAATTTTTTATATATTTTTATCTTTTATCAATTATATAAATTGAAAATATGCTATTAATTGGAATCTATGGCAACTGATGTTTTTGTTGATACTCCTTCTAGGTCAAGATTTCGACATCTTCTTTCAACTTCATTGTGACATTTTCATTGTCTGCTTTTGTAGATTCTTGTTTTTCGTTGATTGTAGGTGGAGACAACACTTTATCATTTTTCATTGCTTCTTTCAACATCTCTATTTCAAGCTGTTCATCTTATTTATTTCAGCTAATTCATTTAATTTCCTCTGCATCTACATTATAATTAATTTCACCAAAGTCGGATTAACTAGAAAAACAGTAAAAAAATTAAAATTAAAATTTATTAAAATTAGTAAAAATATAATAAAGTAAAGCTTATTACTATTATTTAGAAGTAGTACATCTTCCAGAACTTGTTCAACTTCCATTGTTGTAGAATGTTTATTATTATTCATTGTCTGTAATGATGTAATATTAAAACAGTTTGAGAACATCAATGAAAATATAAAATAAAAATCTCACTTACATGATACAATGTTTATATTTCAAAAAATAAAAAAATCACAGGTATCTCGAATGCTGTAGCTCACTGCTAAGCTGCGGGTTACTGGACTGAGCATCATAGAGGGAGGAGAACATCCTTTGCTAGTACCAAAATCAGCCACTAAGGGAAGCTAACATCAACCCACACTGACTAGAAAGACTGAAAAGCTGACTACAGAGCCAATTAGCCAGAAACTTAACTACTCGAAAGTAAGTCAAATTTCAGCATTCAGTAGAACAGACTAGGCAAATAGTAGCTTATTCATTTAATGAAAGGGTATCAGTTCGATTAGGTATATCAGTATTAAAGAGTCAGTATTAATGAGTATCAGTATTAACGGGTATCAGCGATTAGCGAGTGGAAAGGCAACGGACAAAAAGTTAGAAAAATCAATGCGGTCCCATGTTTGGCGCAGACAATTATATACAGGCACGCTAGCGTGTTGTAAACCTTTTCAGTTTCTATATTATTTTATGTTTCGGAAAAATTTCGACCACCGCTCGTCCGTTCTATTAAAAAACTTGTTTTGTATGTAATAGTCCTATCTATGAGATCTTAGACTATTCTCTTATTTTCACTGTATTACTGCAATCCACTAAACTCATGAATCTACATATATCAATTAGTATATTAAATGGCGCCTTCTCATATATTATATGATTGTATTAGTGCTAGAGTCAAATTTCATGACCATATAAAGGAGCGTAACGAGTAGTATAGCAATGTATGTTCCAGCACACTTCCGGTGTGCTGGAACAATTATTATTAACAATATTCGTGGGGGGTCCCTGGTTGAACCCTTTGATTCCCTGGCCTAACGCTTCAATGTTAATTATTATTAATGTTAATAAATGTTTATAATTTTTTGAGGAATGTTTCTAGGGCTCCTAGTCCCTAGCGACCCTATACCTAGTGCTTTCGGTCTAATTAAATTTAAATATATTTTTTAAAAAGTTATAAATATATATTATTGACAATTTACTTGCTTTATTGAAAATGAAACGAGTAAAAAATAGCGATGATTTTTGAAAAAAATGAAGAGACAGACCGGAGAATCGAACCGGAGTCCTGTGGGTTGGCAGGCTAGCGCTCTACCACTAGAGCCAATGCCACATGTACCTTAGAAGATGCCTATTGTGTATATTAGCTACACACGCATACATTTGGTTTTGGGCCTGAGCGTGCGGAGGAGGAGGGAGAGCGTGCTGTCTATAGTTCTAGTCTGATGGGGATGTGCTACTATAGTAGTAGTAAACATGAGCTCTCTCTCTCCTACGCTCTAGCTAAGCGTGGACCATGGTGCGTGGAGGGGAGCGTATGCTGTCTATAATCAATGCGTGCTCTCTCCACGAAGGGAACTGTTTTCGTGAGAATGCTAGAGACTACGAATGCAGTCGCTCGACTGACGCCTCCTTGAGATGTTCCTCCTAAACATCTCTGCTAGGAGAGAACCTTATTCCCATCCGTTCGCCCTTTCTTGAAATCGTTATGATTATTTTACTATTTAAACAAGTACACATTTTATTATTTATTTAATATTTATTATTTTTAATTATACATTGAGTAGACTACACTTTGTCTATAATCTTTATGTTCAGTGTCTGACATAGCTATTTTTAAATATTCAGTTGAATTTTTATATGAATTATAGTCATCTGTAAATCTTTCGACTGTGTCGATCCCTTTTGATTTTGCTTGTTTTTGTCTTTCCATCAACCAATCGTGTATCTTTTGTGTATTTACCGCAGCACATACTATATTCTCGCGATTTTGACTATGGTATATGCATGATGGTTTAAATTTAAGACTTAAATCTTCCAATCGCGGACATCTTATTTCAGTTTCGATATCTAAAATATTTCTGTAATTAAAAAAAAAAACTAATTAAATTCAAATTTAGAATTTTATACTATTGTATATTATTTGAACCTACTTTTCAGGAATAATTTTTTTGAGCCATTGCTTCTTTTGTAATCCTTTCACATAAATATTTCTACAATTATGTAAATGACTACGAATAGTATAATTTAAAAAATATGGTAAAAAACCATTTCTCCATAATATACCTATAAAATTGATTATATTAAATATTTCAAATAAAATCAATGTTAATTAACGATAATAAAAATAAATACCATGATTATGTAATTCCAACCACTTATTAACACTTTCATATTCAATAGGCAGTTTGAGCCAATGAGATGGAGGCTTAAAAAATAGTACTGTAGGTGAAGTATTAGAACATACTGGTAAATAGGCAAACTCCTTACAAATAAAAATATTATTAGGACTCTGAAAGCCTTGTATATCTAAAATATAGTCCATCTTAGAGTATAAATCCAATTATTCTCTATGATATGTGAGCTGAATCGTATCTCAAAGCAATAATGACTATATTTTTATTCTGAAGATCTATATAAACCCTTTAATACTAAATTAATAAGTTAGATGGTGCTACAGTCGGCTCACCCCCACTCTTTCGTTTGAGCTATCCCTTCCATATACTAGCTACAGCGCCCTCACTTTGTAGGTAGCGCCCTCAGTTTGCTGGCAGCGCTCTCACTTAACCTTTAAAAACCGCTTTGGCCTAGTAAAAGAGCGCAGTCTCTCGAGACAGCCTGCGAGCTAAGCTTGCCTTACCTTACTCCATTTGCAAGTACATAGTTCCTCGGTAGTTAGTTGAATCCTTATTGATTTGTTAAACAAATCAATATTAATTACCAACTGAGAACAAGTTCATTTTAGAGCTGTTCACTACCTTTTTCATCCTTTCATCATTATAATCCTTTATACAACTATAGACAAGTGACTCTACAAGACAATAAAAACTAGATAACTAACATGACTTCTATCGCCTATTTTTAAGAAACAATTAAAAATTTGTGGAAAGCTTATAATCATTCGGACGACTTAGGTATAGACGGTTGTATTAGATGGAGACATCTAGCAATTAATGCTATAATTTCAATTAATGAATTTATGAAACGATCTGATTTAAGTAGAGCAATTCGACAAAGGTGTCAAACTTGTGCTTGTCATTTGAATTCTATTGAAGTCAATTTAAGTAAAATTATAAAAGTTGGTGGAAGTATACATCCATTAACAGCTATTCAGGATGAAATTCCAGGAGATGGAGTTGTTTGGAGACCAATTCATTCAGCCTTTGAAAATCGAATTAGTACAGTCTGGATAGTTAATCAACATCATTTAGATATAAAAACATTTCTAGTTGCCGCAAATTAACTTTTACAACTTAAAATACCTCAATTTCTTGCTATCCATAATAACTTAAAAATAAATACAGAAATGGCATCACGACTTATCATAAAGAAAAATCAAGAAAAAGATATTCAAATAAAGTATTTCAATACAAAAAATGTTTGCATTTATAAGACTACTGATATTGATAGATGGTTTCAAAATAACGTTAACCCTTTGTTGCACTGTGGTAACGTGGGTTACCACCAACTTGACTTCACATTTTCGCTATTTATTCAATTGTTAACGTATTTACATCCGGTTTTTTTTGTTCATATACTAATTTATTAGTAAGAGAACATAGAAAAATGGTTTATTTGGCAAAATTGTTTATTATAATTGTTATATAAATAAACAAACATGAAAAAATGTCATTTTTTTCGGAGAAATTCATTATTGAAAAACATAATCAGTGTATTAACTAGAAAATCTGTACTCGGGGTTTTTGAGGTCGCTGATTACGAATATGAAGTTCAAATCCCAAAATTTTCAATTCAAAATGGCGTATTCAAGATGGCGGTTCCAAAATTTTGAAAAAAAGAGATATATCAGCTTAAAAATTTCTACTCGGGGGTTTTGGGGTCGCTGATTATAAAAATAAAGTCGGAATTCCAAATTTTCAATTCAAAATGGCGTATTTAAGATGGCGGCAGAAATTTAAAAAAAAATAAATGTATCAACTTGAAAATCTCTACTTGGGGGTTTTTAAGATTGCCGATCATAAATCTAACATCAAAATTGTCAAATTTCCAATTCAAAATCGCGGATCTAAGATGGTAGTATCAAAATTTTAAAAACAGCTCATAAATCATTACTTGTTGTTGAATCCAATTCGAAATCACTTTATAAAAATCGAGATAAAAATTATATGTAGTTTAGGTTTACATCTAAATCGTTGAAATCGTAGATGAGGTGATATATTTTGAGGTAATTCTTTGTTTTTATCACAACTTTTTTTTATTATGAATAGGAAATAAACATAATAACTTTTTTTTACAATCTTGAAATATTTTCAAAAATTCTGACTTTTCATTGCAAATGCTATTGATCAAAACTAATACTAATTTTATATTTTTACATAACTTCGTGAGCTTATATTTTTTTTATAAAAGATACTTTTTGCACATTGAAAGTATTCAAAGTTACAAAAAGTTATAAATATGGGGAGAAAAAAAAATGTTGTTACAACCGAAATTCCTAGCGATTCTGAATCGGTTGATGGGCTTCAAGATTCTGACAAAGAAGAAGACGTTGTGAGCTCAAGATCACTTTTAGACGAAAATGTTTCTACTGTAAATAATAACAATGACGAAGAAGAATCAATGGACGCAGAAGACATTGATGATTCAAATCAATCTGATATTTGGGAGTCTGTTAGTCGGCCAAGATCCGATTTTATGTTTTCTAAAAGCTTTGGTCCAAATATTCCAGATACAGCGAAATCACCATTAGACATATTCTCTTGTTTATTTTCTTCTGATCTATTGGATCATATTGTACATCAAACTAATCTCTACATTTCTCAAAAAAAGGGTAAGCAAGATCCCATCACAAAAGAAGAATTAAAAATATTTTTAGGCATTAACATTCTGATGGGTATAAAAAAATTGCCATCTTACCGAGATTATTGAAGTGAAAACCCTCAGCTACGTGATTCTTACATATCATCTCTCATGACTGTTAATCGTTTTAGTTTTTTTCTGTCTCATATGCATGTCAATAACAACTCTAAAGAACCAAAAAAAGGTGATCCGAATTACGATAAACTGTATAAGGTAAGACCACTTTTAGACGAGCTTTCTCGAACTTTCAAAGAAAGTTTCAATCCTGGTAAGCACCAATCTGTAGATGAGTCTACGATAAAATTTAAGGGAAGAAGTACTATGAAACAATACATGCCAGCTAATCCTATAAAGCGCGGATATAAGTGCTAGACTCACGCAGATGAGTCTGGTTACGTATGTCAGTTTCAAATCTATACTGGAAAAGCAGACAACACTGAAAAACAATTGGAAACAAGAGTTGTAAACTTACACGAGAACTTGTTGATGGCAATCATCACGTATATTTCGATAATTTTTTTACTGGGGTGGAACTTCTTTTATCACTGAAAGACGATAAAATAAACGCATGTGGCACGGTTCGGCAGAATCATTCTGATCTACCAACGAATATCAATGATAAAAAATCCAAAAAAAAAATGGACATAGGAGAATATGAATTTATGACTACCAAGACAGGTCTTACCTGGATCAAGTGGATGGATAAGAAACCAGTTTATTTTCTATCCAACTTTCACGATGCATCTGAAGTTACTACCGTAAATCGTAGACAAAAAGATGGCTCTCTGAAATTTGTCAATTGTCCTGTTATTTCTTCAGATTATAATAAGCACATGGGTTATGTAGATTATGCTGATCGACTTATTTCAGTTTATAAAATTGATCGTAAATCTAAAAAGTGGTGGTTTAGAATATTTTGGCATTTTCTCGATCTAACAAAAATAACGCATAAATTTTATAACGAGTCACATTCTCGTTATGTCTCTCTCTCCCTGCGGCCAGTCTATTGATTAATCATATTTATACCTTACCATGCATTATAATAATTTGTAATTTGTAGCGCAGTTGAAATGTCAGCGAACAAGATAAGAGTCGAGCCCTACGATCTATACTATCGATAGTCCTTAGCGCGGATGTCGCGGAGAGACCGCGATCACGAAGGGGAGAGAGAAAGAGAGCTCGTAATGAGCAGTTGGCATGCGAGCAGAGACCGGTACAGACGCTAGCTTAGTCTGACAGCAACATCTTTTTTGAGCTACGAGAGATTACGGAGGAGTAAGCGAGTACGCAGTGGCGATTATACAAGCCTGAAGATCGCCAGTGAAGAGCGAAGACTCATAGTGAATGCTGACAGGAATTCCGTCAGCTATAAAGCTTAGAAGCGAGAACGCCCGCGCGAGCATAGGCTAGGAGTAAGCGTGGTCGCGACCTGTCGTGCGCGCGTTTCTGTCGTTCTAACAACCGACGACAACAGCTGTAAGTACCTGCTCGATTCTTTTCTCTCTCCCTTGGCTCTCTCTCTCCTATTGCTTGCAAGCTGCATTTGTTACTTTAGCTTTTTGCCCAACTTACGCACTCTGTCATTTTGCTCGGCATTACGTATTGCCTCGACCCGCTTTAAGCGAATTCGTCGTCCGATCTTGCTCAGTCGCTGACAAGATCGGCTCGTCGCGTTTTGTGGTCGCCTTGTTCGCTACCGCTCACATTTCGTCGACACGCGCGCTTGCATATACTCGCGAGTGCCTAAATACACGATTCATTTTTACTAAAATCCGCAGTGTCTTATTTCGATACACCTGCCTTATTGCATAACCACTTTGCAGCGAGACTCTTTAGGTTGTCTCTCGCCAAGTGACCTGTAGCTCACGACACTCTCCGCGGGCCGAATTGCTACGTAAGGAAGGAGGCAAGCTGATGCAGCTGGACCCAGGCACTGTTCGCGCTGGCGCACAGGGTCGCCTTGGATAGTGTACTTCGCTTTATTAAAATATTAATCCGCGAGAATTATTTATTTATATAGCTGATTTAGCCCGAAAAGAGCTCGAGCTAAAACCCCGTTATAATTTTGTACAGAGAAAAACATATAAAACCAACGTTGAATTTGAAAAAATTTCGATTAAATTTAGTAGAACAAATGGTAGGACACAAAAATCCAACTGCCAAAGGTCGAAAGCGCAAATCTGACCATTCGAAGGTTTTCGTTACCAGAAACCACAAGTTTCTTTAGAGAAAAGACGCAATCAAGCAGCTCATATGCCTGTTTCTATTCAAAGCGCAAAACGATGTGTTCATTGCAGTACAAGAAAGGATCAAAGGAGAACAAAGTGGAAATATATGACTTCCGATGTACCATTGTGTCTTTTGCAAGATAGAAATTGTTTCCAAAATTACCACACTTAGGTAAAGAATAATGCTTACTTTTTCATAACTTCATGGGCACAATCAAAAGAAAATACATAAAAATAGTTTGAATAATTCTAAAAACTGAATAAAATACAAAACAATTACTAAATTACTACTAAAATACTAAAAAAAGAATAAAAAAACAAAAAAAAAATAAAAAACAAAAAACAAAAAAAAAATGGAGCTAGTACTCTTTTACGTGCTCGTCGTTAGCTCTGGGTTACGCAAAAAAAGAGTAAATTTTCGAAAGTCCCCAATATTTTAACCACTGCTTATGTCGTAGTATTCGTCATATTAGATCTACAATAATGAACTATAAAAAAAAATTAACAGATTCATAATCAGCAACCGCAAAAATCCTTGGGTAGTGATTTTTAAGCTTGTACATCTAATTTATCGAAAATTCCCGAGCCGCCATCTTGAATCCGTCATTTTGAATCAATAATTTCTGCATTCCGACTTCATATTCGTGATCAGTGACCCCGAAAACCCCTTAGTAACGATTTTTAAGTAGATACATCTATTTTTTGGAAATTTTGGTACCGCCATTTGGAATTCGCCATCTTGAATTAAAAATTTCGAAATTATGACTTTAGATTCGTGAATTTTCAGAAGGAATTTTTAAGTAAAACCACTCAATAGAAAAATATATGCAACAAAGGGTTAAAGATATTATACTTAAACAAATCGAAGCATTTCAAGAAAGAGACTCAGGCTGTTCGTTAAAAACTATTGTTGGTCTCACTATTAATATAAATAAGTATAATACATTTAAACCATACTCATATATATCATTACCGTCAAGCATAGATGATAAAAGAGCCTGTGTTTAATGTTAAAAATGAAGACAATGAATGTTTTAAATGGGCTATACTTTCATGCCTTCATCCAGTTGCAAGAAATCCAAATCGAGTAATTAAATACAAGCCCTATGAGAATGAACTGAATTTTGATGGTATAAGCTTCCCTGTAAAAATAAAAAGTATACCTAAATTTGAAAAGTTGAATAATATAAGTGTAAATTTATATATACTAAAAAAATATGGATCGAAATATGAAGCCTCACCGTGCTATATAACGAAATTAAAACAAACTAAACATGTGAACTTACTCTTAGTACAAAACGAATATATTGATGAAAATGATACTAATAGACCACGAATATCAATAGATGATGAAAAATTCAAATTAGAAACTCACTACGTATGGATTAAAACTTTATCTGCTTTCCTTCGTAAACAAGTTACTCAACATACTGAAAAAATTTATCTTTGCGAACGTTGCCTTCGTTATTTTATTAACGAGGAAAATTCGAAATCTCATGAAGTTGACTGTTCCAAAATAAATAAGTGTCGGATTCATTTACCTGACGATGCTACTTTAGAATTTAAAAATTTTAAGCATAAAGAGGAAGTTCCATTTATTATATACGCTGATTTTGAATGTCTGTTCAAACCTATAGAAGATCCGAATATAAATCTCAATGTAAAGAGACATAGTTTCCAAGAACATGAAGCCTATAGCATTGGATTATATGTAAAATGCCGTTATGATGATAGTAAGTCGATATATAAGTCATATAGAAAAAAATTAAATGAAGACGAATCACCAGCATTATGGTTTATAAAGCAATTGAAGTCCCTAGTGATTGAGTTAGAAAAGATATATAATAATGCAATAAAAATGGATTTATCATTTATTAATGAACAGGCATTCAAAATGGCAAGAAAATGTCATATTTGCAACCAATATTTTCAAGATAACCAAAAACGAGTTCGTGATCATTGTCATTTAACAGGAAAATTTAGAGGTGCAGCTCACAATCATTGCAATTTGAATTATAAAAATGCTGCTTTCATACCAGTCGTATTTCATAACTTTACAGGCTATGACTCACATTTTATTATAACAGAAATTGCTGCTAATTCAGAATTTGAAGGAAAGATCTCTGTTCTCGCTGAAAACAAGGAGCGATACATATCGTTCACAAAAGAAGTTGCAAACAGTCGAATTAGCTTTCGTTTCATTGATTCCTTTCGATTTATGCCTACATCTCTAGATAAATTAGCATATTATTTACCTCAGCTAGATATTGTACAGAGAGAATTTCAGAAAGATAATTACACTTTAGAACAGATTAATTTATTCAAAAGAAAAGGAGTTTTCCCATATGAATACATCCAAAATTTAAATAGACTAAGACAGAGTTACCATCTAGTGAAAAATTTCATAGTTAATTGACAGATAGTGATATTCCTACTAAAGAATATAAGCATGCTCAAAACGTATGGAATATTTTCGGTAGTATTTGGAAGAAAATACATTTAGGAATGTATTCTTATCTCTATCTGAAAACTGATGTACTTTTACTAGCTGATATTTTTGAAAATTTTCGATCAACCTGTAAGAATGCATATGATCTCGATCCTGCTCATCATTACACTACCCCTGGATTATCATGGGACGCGATGTTAAAATATACAAATATGAAGCTTAAACTATTAACAGATATAGATATGGTTTTATTCATTCAAAAAGGTATTCGTGGAGGTATTAGTCAACGCTGCAACAGATTTTCAAAAGCAAACAATAAATATATGGGTGAAGAATTCAATAAGGATGAGCCAAACAAAATTTTAATGTATTATGACGTAAACAACCTTTATGGTTGGGCTATGACTCAATCACTACCATTTGGGGGTTTCAAATGTGGATATATCAAATTATTTTAATATCTCTGATGATAACGACGTAGGCTATATTTTAGAAGTAGATCTAGAGTATCCACAAGAGATGCATGATGATCATAAAGACCTACCTCTTTGTCCTGAACATACTAAACCACCCGGATCAAAACAGAAAAAACTTTTGACAACGCTTTATGATTAAGAACGATACATTATTCATTATAGAGCGTTAAAACAAGCTCTCAAATATGGACTAAAACTCAAAAAGATATATAGAGCGCTAGAATTCACACAAAAACAATGGCTGAAACCATACGTTAATTTAAATACTGAAAAAAGAAAGCAAGTTAAAAATGAGTTTGAAAAATTATTTTACAAGCTTATGATTAATGCAGTATATGGAAAAACGATGGAAGACGAAAGAAAACGAAAAGATGTCAAACTGATCAATCAATGGGGTGGTAGATATGGCGCTGAAGCTCGAATTGCCCAACCAAATTTCCATAGTAGTTCCATGTTTCATGAAAATTTAGCTGCTATTCAATTATCCTGGACAACTATCAGTATTAAAAAACCTATATACATCGATCTATGTGTATTAGATCTTTCAAAAACATTAGTCTATGACTTTCATTATGGCTACATGAAGCAACAAATTGGTGAAAAATGTAAAATACTTTATACTGATACTGACAGCCTCATTTATGAAATTCAAGATGTCGATATTTATGAGATCATGAAAGTAGATATTAATAAATTTGACACATCAGACTATCCTGCTGATAATCAATTTGGAATGCCTCTAGCTAACAAAAAAGTTCTTGGTGTTATGAAGGACGAGTGCAATGCTGCTATTATGAGGGAGTACATTGGGCTACGAAGTAAACTATACAGTATCGAAATAATAAATAAGGATCCCTTGAAAAAGGCAAAAGGAGTGAAAAAACATACAGTAAAAAATACAATAACTCACTCAGATTATCGAAAGTGTTTAAACGAAATGAAAATTATTAAACGTACTCAATGTAATATTCGATCTAAATTACATCAAGTAATAACAGAGAGAGAGAAAAAGACAGCACTAAGCCCTCATGATGATAAACGTTGTATTTTTGATAATAATCCGGACACACTTCCATGGGGGCATTATAAATCTCTCGAAATTGCTGAAATGAAAGAAAGAGTTTAACAGCTATGAAGAAAGAGGTATAGAGAAGAAGACGAAGTGATAGAACAAAATAGTAATATGAAAAGATCCAGAATTGAAGAAAATAATTCTAGAAGGCAGCCCTAGCCAAAGAATTCTACTCCTTCGACAGTTACTAGATGGCGCTGATGACTAGTAATGGAGAGGGAGAAGCAATGGACACCCGAGTCTACAGAGTGGGAGAATGGTTTTAGATGAAGAATCATGAGAGAGGGGAGACTGAAAGAGAGGGAAGCGGCGACGGCGGCTTGAGCTTTAAGAGTGGGGATGCTACTTATAAAACTAAGAGCTCACTCTTGTTCGAAACAGTTGCTCAGTTCTCACTCAAGCAACAGTCTTACCTCAACCTCTAATACATCTTCCACTAACTATTAAAACAAGTAAGATATTTAAATAATTTTAGTTTATTAATACCTTAGTAATAAATAAATAAGTAATTAATTCTTTGATTTTTTATTTTACAGAATGGATTTCTCAGCAATAAATGAAATTTCCAAGACGACTTTCCTTCCTCGGAAGGTGATGTCCCAACTTACATCGAATACATTATGTCAAGTTACTAAAGTTAGATCATTAACAACGAAATATGGATTTAGCGTTGTAATGACAATAGAAGATGAATTTGATGTGTTCCTGCCCAAAAGGGTTAATATAGTACTCGAAAAAGATGAAGAAATGTTGAGAAACCTACATCAGACTAGTGAGAAGGAGGAGTTATTTATTTACCATATTGTCGGTTCAAACTTCGAATTTAAACATAATTGTATCTTCAACGAATAATAATTAAATGTATTATAATACTAATGTAAATAGCTGCACTATGAATAATAAAAAAAAATATATCTAATTGAATAGTCTTTTTTTCTCCTTTATTTAACTATCCTCTTATTTCCTTTTGTGGAGAGGTAAAAAAAAAAGTTCAGAATGTAGCCCTTTCCAATTAATTTTATCTCATTGTAAAGGTGACTTATGAGCCACGATTCGAAAGGAAGTACCTCACAGGTGAGAGCGAAGGTTGGGACTCTCACTATTCCTATAATTAACCTTAAGTACCGATAGAGGGCAGTTATTCGAGTTCTAAGATATTTATAAGAAGGATGCATAGTTTACTTTACCATCATTCAGTGAGAAGAAATAGCTATAGCAAGACTATCCTCTTGTGATTCATCATGGCGCCTATTAGAAGAAACAAGAAGAGCATTCGTGCTTCGAAGTATGTACGAGGTGTGTTCAAAAAGTAAGGTGACTTTGTATTTTTAAGAAAAAATATTTATTTCTTTATCAATATTTATGTTATATCCTTCAAATTGATTCCCCTCAGACACAATACACTTATGCCAACGATTTTTCCAATCCTCAAAGCACTTCTCATAAGCACTTTTCGGTATAGCCTTGAGCTCTTCCAGCGATGCAGTCTTTATCTCTTCAATAGTTGCAAATCTCCGTCCTTTCATAGATCTCTTTAGTTTTGGGAACAAGAAAAAGTCACATGGGGCCAAATCCGGTGAATATGATGGCTGAGGCATGATTGTTGTTTTTGGCCAAAAAATCTCTCACAAGCAAAGATGAGTGAGCAGGGGCATTATCGTGATGCAAAAGCCATGAATTGTTTTTCCACAATTCTGGGCGTTTTCTGCGTATTTCTTCTCGCAAACGGCGCATAACTTCAAGATAATACAGTTTATTGACCGTACGTCGATATGGTAAGAACTCCTGATGCACCACGCCATGGTAATCGAAGAAAACAGTGAGCAAAACTTTGACATTTGATCGAACTTGGCGTGCGTCAATATTTCAAGTGTTTGGAAGCACTTTATTTTATTTTTTACACAAAATTTGATGCAAATCCTTTGATCCATATTTTTCGATAGCAAGAAATCGCCGAGCACGCAAAACACTTATAACCTTTACGCCTCTCAAAACTAAACAAAAAATGCTATACACTTGAAACTTGGTACAGATGTTCGGGAAGAGTGTACCAACATAACAAAACAAAAAAATCGATAATCGAAAGTACGTTGCCCGTGAAATTTGAAAAGTCACCTTACTTTTTGAACACACCTCGTATGGTTCTCGGATAATATTCAAATTCATCATCTTTTTATTGAAGACAAAGACTCAAGAAAAGGAGTGTGGGAGCAGCTTGCACGAGATCGAGAACGCTTCGAACGTTGTATTATGCAACTAAGTAGTATAATATCGCGAGCACTATTTAAAAAACGTATAATAATGATGAATCATATTCTTGAACCTATACTAACAAATCATTGTATAGTATATACACTTAACAAACTAAAAATCTAAGTGGAGGTGGAAGAAGCAGCAAGTGAAGGTGGAAGAAGTAGCAAGTGGAGGGAGGCGGTCGTGACGGCTAGAAAAAAAGTGTAGTAGTGGGGTAAAGGTTCTTAAGAGAGAGAGAAGAGCTCGGAAAACCTCATTCTGTTAGAAGAATCATCACCAGTAGTATCCACTTCCTTCTCCATTATTCTCAAGTCTTCGATAGCAAGATGGACTTAGAAATGTTAAATAAAATAGCTATGAAGTCCTTTGATCCACTACCGGAGAAAAATCATTATGAACTTGAAGAAAATCATTGTTATTTAGTAACAAGCTTTAAGGAAGAAGATAACAATCGAATCATTCTCGAGCTCGATGCTGAATTCCAACTATTTTACCGGATCAAATTTCAAGAGCCATAATGAAACATTATGATCTTTATATATTACTTTCAGATCATGTACAAAAATATTGTTTACAGATTGAATATTATAGAGCTGGTAGATTTCAATTTATTATTTAATGTAACAGTAATGTATCTTTATTTCAATAAAGTATGTGCAATAAATTTAATATAAAATATATTGTGGAGAGGTAAATGAGTTACAGGTGTTTCTACTGAAGCAGGTTTCAACTTGTTCTAATGGACTCACAAGTGATGATGCTTAAATGGAAGTACCTTACAGGTGAGAGCGAAGGTTGGGGCTCTTACCATTAAAATAAAACAAAAATTATTTATTATTATTATGATATTTATTTGAATAAAAGTTACTTTACATAAACGTCTTTATTCTTTCATACGTATAAAGTCTTATCTATCCATGAATTGTGCGAATTCTCGAATCCCAACCATTTAACGTATACTTGATTACCACGTTTCCTTAAAACTTTTTCAATGAAATAAACATCAGGATAAATAGCTTTCTGTAGTTCTTGCTCGTAAAAACCTCCAACAATTGGATTGCCTTTATAATCTCTTAAATGATAAGTGATAGGCTTTGTCTTCACAACTCGTTGAATAGTAAAAATCTCAGTAGACCAGTTAGGAGTGTATTCTTTTTCGAAAACGTGTTTAGACTTGCTCACACGTACTTTATCGCCTACTTGGAATTTAGGGCTCTTAATGAAAAGACGTCGGTCGTAAGAGAATCGTCTGAACACCTGCATTTCATTCTCTTTAGTTACGTCTTTAGGCTTCATATCTATCGTACGATGTTTTCGATTATTGTAAGATTTCAATAAATCAGCTAGAATATTGATCCATTTGTAATTTCCTCGAAGACTGAATTTTTTCCACACGACATTTTCTAGCGTGCGATTGAAACGTTCACAAATAGTTGCCTTAAGATTGCTATAGGTTGAATATAGATTTATTTTATACTTTGTCATTAGTCTTTGAAAATTTGAATTGTAGAATTCTTTGCCACAGTCCACATGTAGATTACTAGGAGTGCGTCCTTTTTTTAATATAGACTTCATTGCATAAGCAACATCTACACCAGTTTTTTGTTTCACAGGAACTGCCCAAGCGTACTTTGAAAATATATCAATGACAGTTAATAGATATCCAAAGCCTTTGTTCTCTCTCGAGTAGCCTTGCATCTCTACAAGATCAGCTTGCCATGTCTCATCTATTCCGCGTACATCAACTTTTCTACGGGGATAGTGTCGACGTGCTGGTTTATGTAACTCATCCACCACTCTTTGATGTTTTATTTTAATCTATTTTTTTAATTGTTTTAAAAAGTCAAACGGTCCAATAGTTCTTTCTTTCTCCCTATTATTATTATTATTATTATTATTATTATTATTATTATTATTATTAATATTATCTTCTTCTAACTAACTAATAACTACTCGATGCTTTACTTATTCTAATCTTATTGTATCCAATGATTTTGAGAGATAATACTCGAACGCCTAGTAACGATAGCTTCACTAGTTTTTCGCAACGTTCGTAAGTTTACAGCATCGAGGATCTCTCCTGAGAATCGGCTAGATAACAAATTCTTTCGTCATTCGCGTCGTATTGTCCGTCTTTATTGATATTATACCCTACACCAGGAGGACCTCGATTACTCTCCTTTTTTTATTCAATATACGTCCAAACACAGCAACACTCATTTTATTACTGAGTAATATTTAGGATTCTCTTAATATATATAGCCAGCTTCGCGTAATTCTTCAATAATTGAATGAATTTCATTAACATGACTAGAATTACCGGCGGTTTGTTCGGCAATAAGTAATCTCAATCGATCAACGAGCTCGTTTGGATCATCAAAATATACATAATCAAATAACGTTCCTTTTCTAGCTATTTTATAGTTAGGAAAAAGACCTCTTCCATCAACAGTCGATTTTCGCTTCTTAGTGCTACTGTTCAGATAAATTTGGACCAATATACTTTTTGAATTTATTTACATGCTTATTGCGATATTCTCCATTTGTTTCGTATCTCTTTCGATGAGCATTAGTGATTTCAAGAATTTTTATATAATTTTCAATATCCAATGAACTGATTAATTTAGAATCAGGTTCTTTACCAAAGAAAAGTTCCATTAAACCAAGCGTCTTGCTGTATGCTTTATCATTCATAGTCACGTTATCGTTTTGGAAGGAAATTGGAGAATTACCTATGACATATGTATTTTCATGCAAGCGAACACCAAATGTCTTGTCTAAATTACTTTTCTGCTGAGGTTCATGCAATAGTCGAACATAGTTTCCTACAATCGAATCATCCAATAGCTGTTGTCTCTGTTCTGTAGTTACATTTGAACTACTTTTGTTCAAATTTATAGCAGTTGTATCAAGTGATGATTCATCATGATCATCATCATCATCATCAATAGAAATAGCAGACTCAAATGTAGTATCAAGCGATTGTAATGTAGAATTTAATTCATTAGCAGTACTATTGAAATATCTAGATTTGTAGTGATTGTCAGTTGCTACTTCTGATTTGAAAACATTATCGAACGCGATTTTCTTTTTCTTTTTCGTTGTCTGTTCAGCAGTAGTAGCGTTACTTTTATCAGTAATTGCCTCTACGAGTTTCTTCAATGGATCAACCATAGGTTTAAAAGTTTCATGCAATGTCTTTTCTAAATCAGCTTTACCGCGTTTTATTAGTTGATACTTGCGTCTTATGACATCACGAGCCATGGATAATTGCTCGAGCACCTTCTTTTCTCTTTCAAAGTCAGCCATGTTTACGCTTTTAATTTCTGAAGTTAAATAATCTTCATCCACTCACTCATCTATATTTATAGCAAAAGAATCAAATCCCTTTCTATATCGTCCATGATTTATTGGTCTGGCTCTGTCGATAACCAAAAACCCATGATTATCGTCTCTCCAACATTTTGAACAAATTGCTTTAAACTTCTCAAAAGACATATCTGAGTTAACATGATCAATGTAAATGTGTTTAATATCACGTCATCTTGTCGAAATAAAACAAGTAAATTCACATTATCTCGGATGAGATGGTTCGGAATGCGAGCGTACGATTGACAGAGATAGAAACTATCTACTTTTTTATGTCTACCCATACAGAAGAATGCTCTAACGTTAGCTTGCTTCTCAGTGGCTATATCATCAAAAATCATGATAGAATTTGGTCGTGTTTTATCTGGTGAAACAACTGTCTCATGCTCGCTGAAAGCATGATACTCTGTACCATTAATAGGCTCTAATAAATCTTTCAAAAATTTATATTTAGGCTGATTAAGGGATTTGAGTAGACATATACGTTTTCAAATCGAAGACCATTTAGGATGAGTGATTAATGTTAATAAACAACTAGTTTTTCCACAATTACTAGGTCCGCAAAAAACGGCACGGATACTATTAGGCAATAGTTCGCCATGTCTTTTTTCTTGTTTTTCCGTCTCCACCACTCTATCAAAATTAATGACTTGAAGCTTAAAAGGCTGTTCTTTGAAATCCATGTTGTTTACTCATCATCGACACCTCAATGAATGAGTTTATTAGGTATAAAAAGTCTGCTTATATATCTTTTATTTCATTAACATGCTGTCTTTCGAAGAAGTATGATCACGTACTATAAAAGAAAGACTGGTGGTGATCTAGTGAACAAGATTATAAATAACTTGACTATTAAAGCTCACTTACCTGGATATCAGTATTGTGGTCCTGGTACAAAATTGAACAAACGATTGGCACGTGGAGATCCTGGTAAAAATCCACTAGACGTTGCTTGTAAAGAACACGATATTGCTTATGCGCAAAATCTGGAGGATATTGCGACAAGAAATAAAGCTGACGAGATTCTAGCTAACAAAGCTTGGGAAAGAGTGCAAGCTAAAGATAGCAGTTTTGGTGAGAAAGCAGCTGCCTTCACTGGAACTAACATTATGAAAGTTAAAAGTAAGCTTGGTATGGGTGTTGATATTAAGAAAGGTAGTAAGAAACGAGATAGAGGATTTAAAAAACGCCAAGCACGAAAGAAATGTAGAAAAATCGAAAAGCCGTCAGTTACATTGAATAAAATTATTAAGACGGTCTCGAAAAGTAGTGTGCCTAACAATCGAGCTCTTGTAGTTATTCATTCGGCTATAAAAGGAGCCAAAAAAGCTGTGAAAAAGGCTGGCGGTAGAAGTAAAATAAATATACCGCGTATTTTACCTATTCCCAGTAAAGTTGGTGGAGCGCTTCCTTTTTTAATTCCATTATTTGCTGCTTTAAGCGCCACTGGAGCTCTAGCTGGAGGAGCTGCTTCAATAGCAAAACCCGTTAACAGTGCTAAGGCCGCTCAAAATTAATTGAAAGAAGCTCATAGACATAATAAAACTATGGAAGCTATTGCTATTGGTATAGAACTTTATTTGAAACCATATCGTAAAGGTTATGATCTTCATCTGAAACCATATTCAAGTGGAAAAGGTTTAAAAAGAAAAGCTCGAAGTAACTTTACCTAATCGAGCACTGACAGATAATGATATAAAAAAATATGCTAAAATACTAAAAACTGCAAATTTTCGAGTTGTTTTCATGCGTAATGCTGTGCCAGCCGATGGACCACGATATAAAGAGACAGCTATTGTAAATTTAGATGATAAACGTGGACCAGGTACTCATTGGGTGGCATACAAAAAGAAAGGTGATGAGATTATGTATTTTGATAGTTTTGGTAATCTACAACCGCCTATAGATCTATTGCTTTATCTCAAAGTTAATAGAATCATGTATAATTATATGAGATATCAAGATTTTAATACATATAATTGCGGCCATCTTTGTCTCATATTTCTTTTAAACAAACTATAGAAAAGACGACGAATATATAAAATAATCTATCAAAGAATGACCATCATTTGACATGAGTCTGTCACGGAGAATACACTGACATTGAGTCTCTCGGGAACCTCATTCGTACTCGAAACATATTATTTTCCACCGATCGAATTGATACCAAACAAAAAATACGTTCTTGGTCTGGTTGAGCTATTAACATTTAATTCAATACCAA
Organism: Phymastichus coffea; assembly: GCF_024137745.1. Taxonomy (NCBI): domain Eukaryota; kingdom Metazoa; phylum Arthropoda; class Insecta; order Hymenoptera; family Eulophidae; genus Phymastichus; species Phymastichus coffea. Next base: position 4,058,207 of record NW_026706823.1, read on the forward strand.
ACATTGACGTTGGTTATAATAAGTTTTACATTGAAGGTCAAGAAGCTATCACTTTACCGACTGATAGCTACGAAATAGAAGATATTGAAAGCTTTCTCAAAGAAGCATTAGCATCTAAAGGTATATCGTTTAGCCTGAAACCAAATAATAATACTTTACATAGTGTCATTCAGTGCAGTCAAAAAATACATTTTGAACCAGAAGATTCTATTGGATCAATTTTAGGCTTTATTAGACGTACGCTCGTTGAAAACGAAACACAATTCTGACTTACCCGTCACTATTCTCAAAGTCAACGCTTTACGTGTAGAGTGTAATATTACTACAGGCTCTTACATAAACGATTGCAAAGTACATACTATATATGAATTTTTCCCAGCAGTCCCACCTGGATATAAGATTATAGAAGTTCCCTCTCAAGTCATTTACCTTCCAGTCGCTGTGAGGAGCATTGATCATTTTCAAATTCGTATAGTTGATCAAGACGGAAACCTAGTTAACTTTCGAGGAGAAGTCGTAACAGTGCGAGTACATATAAAGACCATATCTTAGTAATTGGTATCATTTACAATATAAAGACCGGTCGAGGCTATATTAAGAGACAAAAATGTCAATCAACAACCAGTCAACAGCGAGCTATCAGACCGCTCACATCTCAGAACAGTCAATTCCTAAAAAGCTTAAGACTGAAAGTCGTCGAAAATTGTGGAAGAAAATATTGTGCACATTAATGTGCTGTATAAAACAACAACAATAATATAGAGGAAATTCTAGACATTCATTCAGCTGTCGCTTTCGATGAGCTCATTATGAAGTTCATGCGCATCAGCCTTATTCATTATCATATTTCAATAATAGTGATGAAATCCATATAGAAATTCAACATCAAGATTTATCTCTGCTTCCATCACGCAGTATGATTCATATTCGCGGTCGGTTCACCAAGCCGGACGGTACTACACCAGTGGAGAACACTTTCTTAGTCAACAACGCCCTCTGTCATTTGTTTGAGGAAATACGATATGAAAAAAATGCTATTGAAATTGATAAAGTGAAAAATGTATGCTTAACGAGCCTCATGAAAAATTGGCTTTCACTCAATCCATGTCAAAGCTCTATCGCTGAAAATGCCGGATGGAATGGTGATAACAATGAAATTTCAATATGTAACGCTCTAGGTTTTTTTGATGTGACTATCCCTCTCAGTATGTTGCTGAGGTTTGCTGAAGATTATCGGAAAATTGTAGTCAATGTAAAGCATGAACTTATTCTCACAAGATCAAAAGATGATTTGAATGCTATTTCAAGTATTCCAGTAAGGAATCCTGATGCTTCAGAAAAATCAAAAATTACTTTAACTAAAGTTGAATAGTTGACGCCATATGTGATGGTTGCAGACAAAGAAAAAATCAAATTACTCAATCAGATTGGACGAGATCGTGCAATTACTATGAGTTATCGTACTTGGGAAATGTATGAGTATCCAAAATTACCTCGTACATCAAAGCATGTTTGGAGTGTTAAGACTTCCAATCAATTGGAAAAGCCTCGCTTTGTTATTTTAGCTTTGCAAACTAAACGTAAAAGTTCAGCGAGTGTTAATTCTAGTAATTTTGATCATTGTAATATTAGTAATGTGAAGCTATTTCTCAATTCACAATGCTATCCGTATGGAAATCTCAATTTAAATATCAATCAAAATCAGTTTGCTGTTCTCTACGATACGTATACTATGTAAATTCTAAATTAATGTCCGGTCAACAGGGTATTTACACACGAATAAAAGAGATTGGCTCGAACAAACAAGTTAGCAAAAGGCGATTCGAGATATGTAACAAATTGGAAGGTTCACTGAAATAAGAAACATTCATTCTTATTCATTGCCATGTATTATTATAAAAGTCATCTACGTGATCACGTCTTCACTCAATCGCACACACACACACGCACACTATACAATATTTCGCTATGTCGACATCCCCATCAATTATCTTTACGTCAAAGAATAAATTCAAATAATTGTTATTCTTGTTCATACCATGTTACGCTCGAACAATGTCGTGATTTAAATTATACAAATGCTTACACTCTCGTATGGATGACAAACGTCAGCACGCTCCCTTGCTGCCACTTATGTACCACCGTTATTTTTTGATGTTGGCCAAAATGATTAATTCTTCTTCTAACGCTCCGGCCGCAGAATAAGATAATACGTAAGCTCGGAAACGTCAGATATTCTATTTCGATTCAAGAGTTAATGGCTGAGATCTCTTTTAGTATAGGAATGCCTTGATCAGCGAAGTCACGGGTGTCAGTTGACCATCGCTGCTAGGTGACCGGTGGCACGGCAGGACAGGAAAGAGAGCGAGCTCGGCGTGCGTTCCGATTTTATTGGATCCTAGATCGTGCGCAGATACTCGCAATTCACACGCGCACAACGAGCGCCTCGAGCGCTTAATTCAAACTCCAAAGCAATCGTTACAACTAATTTTCAAAACGCTTACTATGGTAAAGAAAACGAGCCGTTACTCAATAAAAAGGATTTCATTAATAAAGTGCCGTTAATAGTTATAGGCTGCTCCAAAGAAAATGAAACATTAAAAAGCGCTCCAGTCGATGTTCGCCTAGAATTTGAAACTCGGACCGATTTTCCTGAAGATACTGCAGCCAACTGCTTAATATTACACGATCGTATTGTACAATATAATTCAATTAGTGGTGATGTTAAAAAATTAGTTTAAAATTAACAAGACATTATATGATCAATGTACACAATGCTTTTCAATAAAAAAATAAAATTATATATATATACACTATATATATTGTTAGAATTTAATACAAACTACCTATAATCATAGAGAGAGAGAGAGTGAGAGAGAGAGAGAACAGCATCCACACTAAACAGCGTACGCACCTAGCAAGCTAGAGACGCTACCCCCCTCTCCGAGGGCCTAAACTTAGTCAGCATAAGCTTACTATGCTCCCTACTATAGAAGGAGAATGAGAGAGACCATCATATATCTTACTAAATATCCTACTAACTTCTACAGCATCCTACCTTAATAATCTCTGTGGGTGGGTGTGGGTGGGTGGGTTGATGAGGGTTGGTTGGTGGGTGGGTGGGTGGAGTAGGTGGATGGGTGGTTGATGAAGGCACTCTGTCGGAGGGCCCACTGGCAGATCCAATCAGCGGTGATGTGAAGAAATTAGTTTAATATAGTTGACTCTCTAAATAAATTGGAATTAATACAATTAAATATAAGCTAAATAAATTAAAATGTGTAACAGACAGTGCATCACGTTAAATTTTAAGAATAAAAGCATTTAATTTTAAATATATAATACATAATCATAACAGCATATGTAACTCTCTCTCTCCCTCCCTCTCTCTCTATCTCTCTACCACTAGTTCTCTCACTCTCTCCCTTCTTTCTCTCCCTCTCTCTAATTAAAAAAAATAAAGCATTTTATTTATTTTAATTTATTTTATTCAAAATTTATAATAATTATTACAAAAGACAATATTATTTTATTTTATTTTGTCTTCTTTCTTCTTATGCGTTCCTACTACCTTGAGAGGGCGAGTCGGTTTTCTCGTTGTCGGTTCAGCCGGAATCATGATTATTCTACGCCGAATAGCTTCACTACTTTTGATTTGTGGTTTCTTCGGCACAGTTCTCTGTAAAATATTAAAAATATTAATTAATTTTGTTTAAAATAAACGCATAAAATATATAAATTTTATAATAAATATAAGTGTTTTCTTACCTTAGTAGACAAATCAATTGCCTCATCATATTGTAAAATGTCAAGCGAAGGCATCGATGATGTTGCAGATACAGATGTGGTAGACACAGACGTAGATGACGCAGACGTAGACGATGCTGACGTAGACGAAGATGACAACGTCTCCGATCCTGAAGATGATGTAGATGAGGGCGACGCTGATGACGATGATTTTGCTGCAACTAATCTTTTTTATATTTTGTCTGCTAATTCATCCTGCACCGTCTTGGCCAGCTCAGCTTTTCTCTTGCGCTTTAATCGTGAGAATTCTTGTTTTTTTTTCATTATTTCTGCGCGCTTCTGGCGACATAGCTGCGCCCTCACTCGCTCTTCTACGGTCTTCTTAATTTAATAGACTAATTGTTGCGCGACCAGTCTTTCAGTCATTGATTCTTTGATCCACTGAAAAATGAAAAATCTGTATAAGTACATGTATAGAATTAAATAATAATATTAATATACTTACTTCACGAACAATCGCAATAATCTAGGTGAGTTGGGCAACGTGTTGTGCGTTGCCTGCACACCTAAGCAACTGAAAATAAATAAGTAATTAAATATTTAAATATTAAATATTAAATAATATAAAAAAAGACCTTACTGCGTTTAAAATAACAATGAGCAGCCGATACAGCAGCTCACGCGGGATAGCATTAGTATTCTGTAAATTAGAATTAAAAATTATTAAAATTATATATATATATAATTATTTTTAAATTTTAAAATGATTACTTACGGTTTCCAGAAGCTGACAAACATTAACGATACTTTCCATTTTCACTAACACAAATTTTTTTACACAAATAAATAGAAAAACCAATTTCACAATGTGCTATGACTAACTCAATGTTTGCCTTGAGACTGACCGTCGAAAATCCTACCGAACACTTGTAATAATAACAGATAATATTTTTCTACAATATGGAGTATAAGATAAAGAGGGTTGGTAGCAAAACATAGCTGCTCTCTTTTTCTCACTTCCGGAATATAGTGGAGAAGCTTGATCATCCTCAAACCACCTGTGATCTACATTTGTAATAGACATAGTCAACTTAAGATAAGAAGGTAGGTAGTAAGCATAGCTGCATATGCGCTCACCTACTCCTCCGCACGCTGTGGTTCACGCTGAGGCAGAGCTAGAGAGAGGGGGAGAGCTTACATCCTCAAGTTAGAACTATAGACAGCATGCGCTCCCCCTCCTCCGCATGCTCAGGCCCAAAACCAAATGTATGCGTGTGTAGCTAATATACACAATATGCATCTTCTAAGGTACATGTGACATTGGCTCTAGTGGTAGAGCGCTAGCCTGCCAACCCAGAGGACTCCGGTTCGATTCTCCGGTCTGTCTCTTCATTTTTTTCAAAAATTATGGCTATTTTTTACTCGTTTCATTTTCAATAAAGCATAATATATATTTATAACTTTTTAAAAAATATATTTAAATTTAATTAGGCTGAAAGTAATAGGTTAGGGTCCCTAGGGACTAGGAGCCCTAGTGACTAGGAGCCTTAGAAACCTTCCTCAAAAAATTATATACAATTATTAACATTAATAATAATTAACATTGAAGCGTTAGGCCAGGGAATCCAAGGGTTAAACCAGGGACCCCCCACGAATATTGTTAATAATAATTGTTAAAATTAACAATTATTATTAACAATACACCCCCCCCCCCCCCGCAGGTGTGCTGGAACATACATTGTTATACTACTGTAATGCCACTCTATTTATAGATACGAGATATAGATATGATAATTGTTATTGATGTGATAATTGTTATTGTTCAATTAAAATGCGTTATTAAGAGTAATTTCAATGAAACAAAGTATTTTCTATATAAATTTTAGGGCATAGATTGAGATTATCATATTTTCAAATAATTTTAACTATTGAATAGTATTGAATTACAATGTGCAAACTTAATTTGTTTATAATTTTGTAAATGTTAATTAATGTAATAAAGCGGATACTCTGAGGTTAAGATGACTCTTAGAAATATGAGTAAGAATTCGTTTATTTGATAATAACTTTATTATTATTATTATCAATAAATAAACAATTAATAATTTATTTAAACAAATAAAAGTATATGAACCGAAAGCGTTAATTCTGTACATAATGACAACATTGTGATAATTTATTAATTTTAATTAACCGATTTTATATTTAAAATATAAGATTTTGCAAAAATACGAAAATTAATTATTATTCAAATATTATTAACTAATTTAAGTAGTTCATTTTTGAAATTATATCTACAAGCGATAAACTGTTTTTATATGTGAAATTTTCTTATTATTATATTGTAAATTTTGCACTAGTGTTTTAACTAACTTCATTAGTTAATAACTTTTAACTCTGACTTTTACGATAAGTGTAAATTATCCTTAAATTATCTATATCAACTTCTGTATTTTTAAACTATTTTCTTTAGATTTTCTTTAAATTTTCTTTAGAGCTGTCTATTTTGTTGAAAATAAGAGAAAATGATTTTGCATACTTGCGTGAAGAGGGCCTTATTGCGAAAATGGGCGGAAAAATTTGTGTATAAATATGTTGAATTTGCATAGGCTGGAATTCTCTCTTAGCCTTGCAAAATGAGCGCTCGAGATTGAATAAACTTATACCTATGTTGTTTCTCTCTAGTGATTAGCTAAGCAATCCTCTTTCCTCTTGTGATTTACGCTCGAGTCAGAATATTTCGCACTATGAGAAAGTTGGACTAAATCACATCCTCTCAAAGAAAAGACTTAGGCTCTACTTATGAAACTCTTCGTGCCATAAGAAACTAGAGTGAAGTCCATCCTTGATTATATTTCAAATCATATATATATAGTGTGACGGTAAACGTCTTGTTTGCGCTACCGTCTCGATCACGCGGCTACCTACGAGGGCAGCACCTACCGGCCGGGGAAAGCGAAAAACGGGAACTCGGTCCGATACGGGACGGAATGCGCGCGAAGGTAAAAAGAACCAGTCGAGGATTAGCCATCCAAGAGTTAAGAAGCGCAGAAGAGCGAAACACGAACATTTAAAGAGTGCGGAAGCGAGGTTACCGATAATTTACATTGCTATTGCCGTTTGAAGTGAGTAGTAACAGCGACAACGTAGGCCAACTACGAGGTTGTGGAACCCCTCCACCCGCTAAAATAAACACTTTATCGTGATAGAGATGGCAACCTGAGATATCAGAGGCGATAATAATCTGCTCCCCCTGACAGTGCGACCATTCAAATAAGGTAAGCTGGCCAGCATTGCGTTGCGATTTTTGTCAAACCTCCGCTCTTGATTGCTCTTCCCTCGCACCGGCGATTATGAGAAAATCGGTAGCGTGCATGCAAACGAATGTCGCGAACGAAAGATTGTGAACGTACTCGCGATACATGATATTATCGCGCACGCCGTGCAAGCGTAAATGCGCGGGCCAAACGTGTTGTAAATTATTTGATGAATAAACTAGTCCATGTATGATTTAAACGATAATTCATTATTGTCAATAGTAGTAAGTTGGTTGACTGCCTCTTGTCCCCTCCTGCTCTCCGGTTAGCAAAACGTGAATATTTCGATCCCGCCGAGCGTATTCCAGCACGACTGCGCATCGCGCGAGACAAAGGAATAAAACAGAATTCGCACCCCGTTACAATATATATATATATATATATATATATATATATATATATATATATATGGGTCAAAATTATAGTTCATCGAAAAACCGTGCGCACGGGGTCCTCCGATTTTATTGAAAATTAGTACACGTATTCTACATAAGAAAAAAAGAAACTGCCCAAAATTTCAGCCCCCTAGATAAAAAATTAGGCCCACAGGACTGTTTCAAAGATCAAAAAATCGCCTTTTTTAAGCGTTTTTCGACCTATTTTCAGTTGCTTCTCAAATCTCGAGTTTTAAAGCTACTTGAACAAGCAGGGGCTCATTTTCTTTGTCTTCTCAAGAGCTTTATAGCGCCGTAATATAAAATATAGGTTCGTGTAATAATAAGAATCCTAGAGACCCAAAAGTGCAGAGTGATTTTTACGATTTTTGCCTATGTTCAAGGGCCGTAAGACAGTGAATTTTCAATATTTACAATTTTTGAAGTACGGCATTGGATAGCTCTTGAAAAGACAAAGAAAATGAGACCCAGCCCATTTCTGTAGATTCAAAAGTGACGGAGATATGCTACTTTAAAAATAGCTATTTTCGTGAAAATCGCGTTTTTTGCTGATTTTGACCTAGCTGGAAAAAAATCTGCCTGTTTCGATTTGTCTCAAAATTTCAGAGGATGTTCTTCAAGTGTTCCTCAACAGAGTGCAATAATTTTTTTTCTGTATATCGGCTGATTTGTGTGCTTTTTCAGCTATGAAATATGCGAGTTTTCAGATTTTTCGTACGAGAACGATCAATATCTATTCATCGGTTTCTCTATCTTCTAAGTTTCATAAACGTAATTTTCAGCAAACAGTCATAATTGTATACTCCAAAGATTAATTGAAAATCATAAACTATATTTACATACTTACTGTGCATAATTATTTGGGTTAGTTGCGTAGGTTTCGACAGGAACTTTACGAAGTATTACTCAAAGCTACACATTCAAGTGTTGATGTATTTCAATATAATTCAAGGGATATAATTAATCTTTCTACAACAATTGAAATAAAAAGAAATCGAATTCTTATCAGTACAGCAATAGAAATATGACTAGTCGAATATATTCACAATAAATGATTCTTGGTCGGAAGAATAAAATTTCACTTTCATAGTTTTTTGATCAATTGGTTCAAAAAAGTGATATTGTCTGGTATCCTTAACAGTTTTTGCTGATGAAAACCTCTTAGCGAGTGATTTTCCTCTTGCCTCAACTGCACTATCATCAACATACAATATTCTGTAAAGAAAGTGTACATATATAATTTGTTTGACTAAATTTTCGGCAAACTTCTATCATATTAACTTACTTTATCTTCGATTCTTTAGTGGACAAATAATCGTGCATTTGCTTTGCATTCAAAATTTGAACTCCTTGCTTCGATGCTTTTCTTGCAATGCGCTTTACCACAGCCCCTATACCATCACATGCACTTTTACCATGAGATGTAGCGAAAAAATTGTAGGAAACTATTTTCAGTCCAAAGTCTTTTTCATGATAGCACAAATTCCCAAAATGATTTCTGAAAATGATATAGAATATCAATTCTATTAAGTCTTTTCTTTGAAAGAATACATTTTTTTGATAGGAGTATAGCAACACACAAATAAAAAAAATTTTTACTATTAATTTACAACAAAATACTTATAAAATAAATATATTTAAATATATGTATTTTGTTGTAAATTAATAGTAAAAATTTTTTTTATTTGTGTGTTGCTATACTCCTATCAAAAAAATGTATTCTTTCAAAGAAAAGACTTAATAGAATTGATATTCTATATCATTTTCAGAAATCATTTTGGGAATTTGTGCTATCATGAAAAAGACTTTGGACTGAAAATAGTTTCCTACAATTTTTTCGCTACATCTCATGGTAAAAGTGCATGTGATGGTATAGGGGCTGTGGTAAAGCGCATTGCAAGAAAAGCATCGAAGCAAGGAGTTCAAATTTTGAATGCAAAGCAAATGCACGATTATTTGTCCACTAAAGAATCGAAGATAAAGTAAGTTAATATGATAGAAGTTTGCCGAAAATTTAGTCAAACAAATTATATATGTACACTTTCTTTACAGAATATTGTATGTTGATGATAGTGCAGTTGAGGCAAGAGGAAAATCACTCGCTAAGAGGTTTTCATCAGCAAAAACTGTTAAGGATACCAGACAATATCACTTTTTTGAACCAATTGATCAAAAAACTATGAAAGTGAAATTTTATTCTTCCGACCAAGAATCATTTATTGTGAATATATTCGACTAGTCATATTTCTATTGCTGTACTGATAAGAATTCGATTTCTTTTTATTTCAATTGTTGTAGAAAGATTAATTATATCCCTTGAATTATATTGAAATACATCAACACTTGAATGTGTAGCTTTGAGTAATACTTCGTAAAGTTCCTGTCGAAACCTACGCAACTAACCCAAATAATTATGCACAGTAAGTATGTAAATATAGTTTATGATTTTCAATTAATCTTTGGAGTATACAATTATGACTGTTTGCTGAAAATTACGTTTATGAAACTTAGAAGATAGAGAAACCGATGAATAGATATTGATCATTCTCGTACGAAAAATCTGAAAACTCGCATATTTCATAGCTGAAAAAGCACACAAATCAGCCGATATACAGAAAAAAAATTATTGCACTCTGTTGAGGAACACTTGAAGAACATCCTCTGAAATTTTGAGACAAATCGAAACAGGCAGATTTTTTTCCAGCTAGGTCAAAATCAGCAAAAAACGCGATTTTCACGAAAATAGCTATTTTTAAAGTAGCATATCTCCGTCACTTTTGAATCTACAGAAATGGGCTGGGTCTCATTTTCTTTGTCTTTTCAAGAGCTATCCAATGCCGTACTTCAAAAATTGTAAATATTGAAAATTCACTGTCTTACGGCCCTTGAACATAGGCAAAAATCGTAAAAATCACTCTGCACTTTTGGGTCTCTAGGATTCTTATTATTACACGAACCTATATTTTATATTACGGCGCTATAAAGCTCTTGAGAAGACAAAGAAAATGAGTCCCTGCTTGTTCAAGTAGCTTTAAAACTCGAGATTTGAGAAGCAACTGAAAATAGGTCGAAAAACGCTTAAAAAAGGCGATTTTTTGATCTTTGAAACAGTCCTGTGGGCCTAATTTTTTATCTAGGGGGCTGAAATTTTGGGCAGTTTCTTTTTTTCTTATGTAGAATACGTGTACTAATTTTCAATAAAATCGGAGGACCCCGTGCGCACGGTTTTTCGATGAACTATAATTTTGACCCATATATATATAATATATATTAAGGTATTGTGACGGTAAACGTCAAATTAGCGCTGACTATTTAGCTTAATTGCTGCCTGTGAGGGCAGCACCTGCCGGGGGGACAGAATAGGTAACGAAGGAATTCGGCACGCGAGCAGACGGAACGCGCGCGACCGAATTTGAACCAGTGAAGCCTAGACCATCATAGTGTCCGTCCGCTTACGCTACTGCAACTAACGATTCACGTGCCCTTGACGTCTACACGCATCGAAAAAGCAACAGTCAGTGATCCAGGATTGCAGCCGCCAAGGTGCTACCCAGCTACGAGTTTGAGGCCGGAAAGAGAGAGAGGGTGTGTGAGGTTTCGCCATCGAGGGCGAAACCAGTGTGTGCGCGCATTCGCGACCCGCGAACAATAAAAACAAGAAACAACTGTTCCCTGCTGTGCGACTTGTCGTGGTTTTCTCCGATCGCCTGCAAGTAGAAGGTAAGCTGGCCAGCTTATTTTCGCGATCGCGATCACATGAATTATAATTTGATGCTAACATTCGATGCGTGCATGCAACGGCTCTAATAACAAAGAGCAGCGAGCGTACCGGCAAAACGTGTTGTCGACGAGCGAGCGTCCATGTAAACAAACGCGCGGGCCGACCTTTTGTAGATTTTGAGGGATAATAAAAGATCCAATTTATATTACTAACAAGTGTTTTCTTTGAGTCTCTCATATCTTATAGCTTCCACTCACTCCCATTTTAGTATAGGTTATTAACGATTAGTGGTTGACTGACGCATACTTTCTCGTGCTCTCCCGGATAAGTAGTGAGCATTGACAATTACGCGTGTCCTTTTAATATAATCGCGCGAATATAATAATTAAACGATTTAACCCGTTACAGTATATATATATATATATACACACCTTAATCGAGCACTTCAGGGTGATTTTTTTCTCGTATTGAGCAACTTTGGGGATATATGAGGCAGTTTGGGGAGATGCCCAAAGTGCCATATCTTAGACGAGTAGTTTGGGGAGATCTCCTCAAAGTGCCATACCTTAAATGAGCCGTTTGAGGATATGATAATATTGCAATTTTTTATTAATGATATTAATAATAAACAGGTTTTTAAGATCGCTTTCTAAAAATTCAACCTCAGACTTTCAAAATTCATGATTACTAATCATGTATAACAAGTTCAATACAAAATATAAAATATCCTAAATATACTATGGATTGGACCCTAGACAATTTAATTCTAACACTCATAGCGATCGAAATCGTGAGCTGTGACATAGGTTAAGTAGTCTCTTCTCCGCATTAATTGCAATAAATTATCATACCATATCAGATTTCTTCAGAGATAAGTAGTATGTCGATATTTATTATTTCAATTAATATTTTATTTAATCAGTACATTTTATTATAACAGAGACGTTTTTTTATTACTACATCATCTATACTAAAACCTATTAAAAACCTGAAGATTTAAAATCAGTGTTGGTTATAACCGTAACAGTATTTTATAATATTATTCTTAGCATTAAAAATAATAAATTAATATTTTATAATAATTTCCTTTTATTAAATTGGCTGCGCATTAAAAATGATGAAAAAAAGTTTAATAACTTTTATTTGCGCGTGGTCACGTTTTCGAAAATTATGAAAATTATAATTTTTGTTTTATTAATAAAATACAATATTGAATATGTTTGATCAATCATGCCGACTGCGCGTATCACGCAACGAGAGCATCCGAAAGAATTTATTGAATATTATATATACAACTGAATTAATTAATAAATTATACTTTTATTTATTTTTGCTTGACGAGTGCAAAACATCGTTCCGGCCGTAAGGCCACTATAGGTGATACATAATCTCTATTAGGGGTGACATTGGCAAAATACTACGATTTCTAGTTTATTTGTGTTAATAAAAATTTTTTCACCACAATATATGTATTGTTTGGTGGTTTGTGCAAAACTATTTATTCTCGTTTTTTAATCATAAAAATCGGATAAATGCAATAAGGTATACATTTGATACACATCTTAGTATACCAGCCTAATTGAGGTATACGAGGATACTTTCGTATATGCTTTATAATGGGAAATTATAGAGCCGTACACCGAACGACAGTAACACTATCGCGTCGCTGGTACAGATAGTTTCTTGGTGAACTAGGTCCTATCTAAGCCTCTTTATAGAAATAAGCGTCTATATTCGTAACTCTAACTATAACAAGAATATCCGGAATATATGGAACCGGAACGATGTTTTAGCACCCGCAAAGCGAAACTAAATTAAAAAATCATTTATCAATTAATTCAGTTATAATATTCAATCATAATATTCAATTCATGTTGAACGTTACAGATCACAGGGGTATTTAGATAATTTTCCTTTTTTAAAAGTGGCTTGATAACCCGGTCAGTCGAAAGTTACAGCTAATCGTAACGCAGAATGTGTGAATCATGTCATCCTCAACTGGTATATAATGACGTCGATTGCAAACCTTCTGATTTATTTGAATGTACAAAAGAAACATTCAGGAAAACTATATTGTTTTTACTATACAAAATGTTTTAAATGATATTATAAGCATAATGCTTTATTTAGACGACATTTTAATCAATTAAAGCCATTGCCTGACGTTTTTATTTCAGATGAGGGAACTCTTAGTGCTACTCAACATATTCATTAATGTACAAGGAAAAATCAGTATAACACATCAATCTGTACCATTGCTGAGACAGAATTTCGGCACTGCTTTTCTTTACGAAGATACTTGGACCATAGTCAATCATATTAACTTGACTGTACTCCTACTTAACGGAAGAGAAATTAAACAGCATTTAGATCTCATAACTACCACGTGTAGTGGCTACAAGTGTCAAGCTAAAGATTTCATTGCACACCAGAATCGCCGATTACGCAGTCTAACGCAGAAGTTATCGCTTTTTCAGCCACACCCTGTAGAGCCAAAAACAGAAAAAAAGAGGCTTATTTAACTTTGTCGGATCAGTCAACAAATTTCTTTTTGGTACAATGGACGCAAATAACGCAGAGTACTATAATCAAGAAATCGACAAACTATATAACCATACAGGGAAAGCCCTGCTAGCAGTAAGAAATCAAACAATATTTATGCAGAATACTTTTAATGAATTTTCAAAAGAATTTCATACATTCAAAAATAACGAGCAGGAATTGTTAAATTGGAGTAGGAAAATGAAATCTGTATTTACAGACTATCAGGCAAACACAATGATACATCTATCACTTGAAGAAATCGACGTAGCGATTGAAGAATACGATAATTATATTACAGAGTTATTTACGGCTATAAACATTGCTCGAAACGGTTTATTGTCACCAGCACTTATGAAGCCAGAAACACTCATACAAGGTCTACGTGAAGCATATGAACAAAATGTATATATCGACATACTTTTACCACCTCACATAAATAATTATTTCTCTATTATACAGTCCATGACATTTTCATCATACATATCCAAAGCAGGACTTACAATAGTTACTAAATACCCCATTGCACTTTAAAGTTACGAGCACTACCTTTTGAAAGTCGCTTAAACGTACTTGGATTGTTCGATATAACACAGCAATACATACTCGTATCAAAGGATAACACTAAATACACGACTATTGATGACGTTAACACATGCTCACGCAATGATCAAGGAAGACTATGCCCAATTCAGTTCTTTCCAAAACGCCTGCAGTCACTAGATAATTGTGAAAGACTTCTCTTTGACGATATAACAAAATGCCCGCCAAAGTACTTTGCATTATCGCAACCCTTCATACAAAGATTAAACAACACCAGCCTACATACTACCTACCGCTGTGATGCAGATTAGTCTCTTCTGTCGTTCTTATATAAAGGATTTGCAAATAGAGCAACCAACTGTTGTACAACTATCTGACGGATGTTTTCTTACTAATGTTGACTACAGACTCGAAATCACACATAACGTACGTACTCATACTGAAAGCTACCCAAAAATAGACATTCCATCACTTCCACAAAATACCTCATCCGTGATTCCTACATTAACCTTACAAACGTATCACTTAGAGAATTTATACACAAAAGCGTCAAATTTAAAACAAATAGAGGAAGAGCTTGAATTATTATTAAGGGAACAACGTCATCACTCTTATATCGCTACCGCCGTAGATTACCTGCACTACGCTGGATACATTGCGCTCGCACTTATAGCAATTTATATCAGTTATAAGATAGGGTTGTTTAGTGCCATAGCTGTATTTTTACGATATATTTTTAGACGTCTTACAGGACATTGTTGTTGTCATAATCGTGCATCCACTTCAGATATAGTTACCTACACTCGTTGCTCTAACGTTAAAGCTGTTGTCGATCCGATTAATAATGATATTGTCTGTAACTCTTTTATGTTGCACAAAGTGCCACCACAGGTTGCGAACATATTGTGAGATTCTTGAGGACAAGAATCAACTTAAGGAAGGGATTGTCATGCGAACTAATAATAAAATAATATAGTTATCTCCTGTAGCTATAAGAACATATGTCATACACGTGTATTCGTTGCACACGCGGGCCGACTGAAGTAGAAGACATAAGATAGGCCGAAACAAACAAACTGTACGCGGTAAATACATGATAGACCAGAAATGAAATAGAACATAGACATCTGCAAACCTAAATAAACAATTAAGCTATATGAATCTCTCGGTTCTCAGGATATACTTGTTCCTGAAGGAAGTGGTAGGGACTTATCTTAAGTTTGTGAGCCCCCGAGAGGGACAAGCGCAGTCAGTCCTGTACACAATCTCGCCTTGTAAAGACATCTCTCTGGAGCTCTGCACTTTATAATAAAAAGTATTATTATATAACTGCCGACTTCGACGCCTAGATTCCTGCAGGTACCCACATGCGCCTTATAACTCGACCATCGCTACCGTGTAAAACTTGCCGTGACAATCATCAAAATTGGATGACAGTCATTCGTCGAATGAGTATTTTTTATACTAGTTGTCTTTTCTATAGTCTGTTTAAAAGAAATTTGAGACAAAGATGGCCGCAATTATATGTATTAAAATCTTGATATCTAATATAATTATACATGATTCTATTAACTTTGAGATAAAGCAGCTGTAGATTACCAAAACTATCAAAATACATAACCTCATCACCTTTCTTTTTATATGCTACCCAATGAGTAACTGGTCCCCGTTTATTATCTAAATTTACAATAGCTGTCTCTTAATATCGAGGTCCATCGGTCGGTAGAGTATCACGCATAAAAACACCTCGAAAATTTGCAATTTTTAGTATTTTAGCATACTTTTTTATATCATTATCTGTCAGTGCTCGATTAGGTAAAGTTACTTCGAACTTTTTTTTTTTAAACCTTTTCCACTTGAATATGGTTTCAGATGAAGACCATAACCTTTAAGATGTGGTTTCAAATAAAGTTCTTTACCAATAGCAATAGCTTCCATAATTTTATTGTGTCTATGAGCTTCTTTCAATTAATTTTGAGCGGACTTAGCACTCTTAACGGCTTTTGCTATTGAAGCAGCTCCTCCAGCTAAAACTCCAGTGGCGCTCAAAGCGGCAAATAATGGAATTAAAAAAGGAAGAGCTCCACCCACTTTACTAGGAATTGGTAGAATACGAGGCATATTTATTTTTATTCTTCCTCTAGCCTTCTTCACAGCTTCTTTAGCGCCTTTTATAGCCGAACGAATGACAAAGAGTGATTTATTACTAGGTACAACACTTCTCGAGGCAGCGTTAATAATTTTTTTCAATGCAATTGATAGATTTTTACTTTTTACATGTGTCTTTCGTCGCTGTCGTTGTTGTTGGCGATTTTTTCATCCCTTACCTCGTTTCTTTCCTCGTTTTAAAATTTTAACATCCATACCAAGTTTACTTTTAACTTTCATTATGTTGGCTACAGCAAACGCAGCAACTTTCTCACCAAAACTACTATCTTTCGCTTGCACTCTATCCCAGGCTTGTTTAGCTAGAATTTTGTCGGCTTTGTTTCTCGCCTCAATGTTCTCTCGATTTTGAAAATAAGCAATATCGTGATCTTTACAAGCAGCGTCTAGCAGATTTTTTCCAGGATCACCACAAGCAAGTCGTTTTTTCAATTTAGTTCCCGGCCCGCAATACTGATAACCAGGCAAATGAGCTTCGAATGGTAAGTTATTAATGATCTTATTCACTAAGCCAGCACCACCAGTCTTTCTTTTGTAACAAATGATCATACCTCATCAGAAGACAAAGCCTTAATGAAACTAAAAATATATAAACAGTCTTTTTATAGTTAGTAGTCTCATTTGTCGTTCGATCGGTGATTAGAAAACAATATGGACTTCAAAGAGCAACCACTTAAGTTGCAAGTCATAAATTTTGATAATGTGGTTGATACGGAAAAACGAGAAAAAAGACATGGTGAACTACTGCCTGACAGTATACGAGCAGTTTTCTGTGATCCTAGTAACTGTGGGAAAACTAACTGTTTGCTAACACTAATCACACATCCTAATGGACTTAGATTTGAAAACATTTATGTTTATTCAAAGTCTCTCAATCAACCAAAGTATAAGTTTTTCAAAGATTTATTGGAACCGATTGATGGTATACAGTATTATGCATTCAGCGAGCATGAGGCAGTTGTTTCACCGGATAAAGCTAATCCAAATTCAATCATGATTTTTGACGATATAGCCACTGAAAAGTAGGACAACGTGAGAGCATTCTTCTGTATGGGAAGACATAAAAAAGTAGTTAGTTTCTATCTTTGTTAATCATACGCTCGCATACCGAAGCATCTCATTCGAGATAATGTAAATTTACTAGTTTTGTTTCGACAAGATGACGTGAATATTAAACATATTTACAACGATCACGTTAACTCCGATATGACTTTTGAGAAGTTTAAAGCAATTTGTTCAAAATATTGGAGAGACGATAATCATGGATTTATAGTTATTGATAGAGATAGACCAATCAATCACGGACGGTATAGAAAAGGATTCGATTCTTTTGCTATAAATATAGCGGAATTTTATCAGGAAGTATATCGAAAAGCTTCATTCCAATGTTATTCAACATTTCAAAATTCATCTTGCTGTAGGTAAAGAGATCTAGAATGTTACGTATTCTTCTTCTAATACTACTTCTACTACTACTTCTACTACTGCTCTCACTGCTTTTTATACTGATGCTGCTGCTGCTGCTGCTGCTGCTGCTACTGCTGCTACTGCTACTACTACTACTTGAATCTTGAAGCAGAATGAAGCTCTTCGAGGCTCACGGCTCTTTTAAAACCTTTCCCCACTACTTTGGATTTCGAGCCGCCACAACCGCCTCCCTCTACTTTAAATTAGAATTCCATTTTATTAAACATATATATAGTGTGATGATCTTCTAATATAGGACCAAGCATTCTATTCATCATCAATATACGTTTCTTGAGTAATACTCGTGATATAACTTTATTCAATTCAGCAATACGTCTTTGGAAACGTTCGTGATCTCGTGCTATTTGCTCCCAAATACCTTTTCTAGAGTCTTTTTCTTCGTATGGAAGATGATGTATTTTAACTTTCTTCGCAAACCATACATGCTTAGAAAAGGAGTGAGATCTCCTGTTGTCTCTTATAGCTGGCATGGCTAATCTTCTACTACTACTTCTTCTTCTTACCACTGCTTCGAACAGAATGGGCTTCCTATTAACATCTTATCGCTATTTTAGAATATAACCCCACTACTTCGCTTTTCGAGCCGCCGAAATCGCCCTGTTCTCTCTTTCTTATTTTTTTGTTAGGGAATGGTTAGAGCCCCAACCATCGCTCTCACCTGTAGGTGCTTCCACTACTAACATTGCTTATGAGACCTTTACACTATGTCGAAACTCGGCAGAAGGAACGCATAAGTAATTACTTCAACCTCTCAAAAAAAAAAAAAAAAAAGGATTTGAAGGAATAATTAAATTAGCATTAAAGACATAATTAAAATTTTAAATATAAATTTATTTACTATGTATACATTTACACATTATACTAGATTAATTTTTAATTTCAAAATTCGAGCCTTCTCGATGGTAAATAAACAACTCCTTTTTCTCCATAGTCTCGAATAATTTCTTCAACATATCTTCGTCTTTTTCTAACGCTAAGCTTACTCGCTTAGGTAGATAAATTTCAAATTCGTCGTCTACGGTTATAACAACACTGAATCCATAACGAGTATTCAGCCATCTTAATTTCGTTATCATATAGGTGCAGTTATTTTCTGATTGCGACATTGTTTTTCTAGGTAAGAATGCCGATTTGGTTATTTTGTTAATTGATGAAAAATCCATTCTACAATAAAAAAAATAAATCAATAATTAATACTACTAGGATATAGTTAGAGAGCTACTCGTATACAAGAAACTTACTTTTAAGAGAAAATCTAGAAGTCGAATAGGAGAACTAGGAAGAGAGACTACTGCTGTTGTTTCAACCTACTGCTGAATAACTGCGGCGGACTGAGGTGTGTTCTCCGTTTTGTACCATGCGTCCCCTCTCTGAGAACTCGAGCCGCCGTAATTTTCCTCTCTTTTCGCCTTATCCCCACTTGAGTAATTTCTCATATGATTCCATTGCCCATACTCCTCAGACTTCAGTCGCCATGTCTGCCGTTGTCTCCCACTCTACCGTTGTCCCCACTCTCTCATTATTCTATCCTTAGTCTTTTCCTAACTAAGCCTTCTTCCTCCCCACTATTACTACTCTATTCTGAGCGACTTCTATCGGAGGTTGGAGGAAGCTTACAACTTTCTTGAGGATTTTCTTCCATTTCTATGATCTTTCTTTTCCTGCGTTGTTCCGCACTCTTGATTTTAAGCTTTGATGTTTCAATAGTTTTGTAATGACCCCATGGAAGTGTATCAGGATTTTTATCAAATATACATCGTTTATCATCATATGAACTTAGTGCTACTTTCTGCACTCTTTCTGTTCTTACTTGGTGCAATACACTTCGTATATTGCATTGCTCACGCCTAATAATTTCTAAATCCAATAAACAGTTTCGAAAATCTTCATGATCTATTGTTTTTACGACAGTATGTGGTTTACGCCTTTTGCTTTCTTGATTGCTTGATGGTTTTCTATTAGTATACTATACATTTTACTTCAAAGTCCAATGAATTCTCTTATAATATTACCATTGCATTCATCTTGAATAATACCGAGAACTTTTTTATTAACTAACGGCATATTAAACTGATTATTTTATGAGTAATCTGATGTATAAAATTTATTGATATCTTCTTTTATTATTTCATATATATCAACACCTTG
This sequence comes from Phymastichus coffea, assembly GCF_024137745.1. Lineage (NCBI taxonomy): Eukaryota > Metazoa > Arthropoda > Insecta > Hymenoptera > Eulophidae > Phymastichus > Phymastichus coffea. Next base: position 4,078,273 of record NW_026706823.1, read on the forward strand.
AAATTCATATACGAGGCTATCTGTATCAGTATAAAGTAATTTTGCTTTATAAGGCAGTCTTTCTTTTATGTAGCCATAGTGGAAGTCATATACTAATGTTTTTGAGAGATCTAGCACACAAAGTCGAATATATATTGGTTTTTTAATACTAATAGACGTCCTTGATAACTGTATTGCTACTAACTTTTCATCAAAGATTGAACTACTATGAAAGTTGGGTTAGGCGATCCGTGCTTCTGCTCCATATCTACCACTCCATGCACTAATTAATTTAACGTCTTGTCGTTTCTTTTCATCCTCCATAGTCTTTCCGTATACTGGATTAATCATGTGTTTATAGAATAACTTTTCAAATTCATTTTTAGCTTGATTTCTTTTTTCTGTATTCAAATCTACATAAGTTTTAAGCCACGGCTTTTGATTAAACTGAAGTGCTCTGTGTATTTGTTTTATTTTGAGTCCGTATTTAATAGCCTGCTTTAGCACTCTATAATGAATGACATACCGTTCTTTATTATACAGTGTTGTTAAAAGTTTTTTTTGTCTTGATCCAGGTGGTGTGTTATGTTCAGGACAAAGTGGAAGGTCCTTATGTTCGTCGTGTAGTTCTTTTGGATACTGTAGATCAACTTCTAAAATATATTCAACCTCATTATTATCGGAAACATTGAAAACATGAGGTTCATCGATGTTAATGATTGTGAAGTTTGCAACGTTCATCGTGAACGAAAAAATCGAAAATTTAAATATGAGGATTTGACTCCATATATTACTATAAATATCAAACTAACGATATAAAATACTATAGTCAGTAATTTATTCGATTCCCAACGCCTAAAAACCACCCTTAAGACCGTTTACACACGAGCAAAGGCGAAGTTGGCTTCTATAAATTTGTGTATTAAAAAACACCACAAAATTCAGCGCTTAAAAGAATTTTATGAAGGAGAGAATAATACTCCCTACATGTGTAAAAAGTTTCCGGGGTCGGAACGCACCCTACTCAGCCTGACACCCTTGCAAATCTTGGCATTCCATGCGCGCAAAGGCGAAATCAGCTCGTTTTAATATATTTATTCCCAAACACCCAAAAATAATTTTATCAAAAGTATTTTATCATGAAGAAGATACAACTAGCTATCCGTGAGCGAAGTTTCGTGCGTTGGAACGCACCCTGTACACTCTGACACCCTTGCAAAGACTGGTATCCCATGCGCGCAAAGGCAAAATCAGCACATTTTCATTTGATTTTTCCAAAACACCCAAAAATAATTTTATCAAAAGTATTTTATTATAGAAAGCATACAATTATCTATCCGTGAGCGAAGTTTCATGCGTCGGAACGCACCCTGTACCCTCTGACACCCTTGCAAAGCATGGTATCCTATGCGCGCAAAGGCGAAAATAGCGCGTTTTAATTTATTTTTTCCAAAACACCCAAAAATGAAGGACTCAAAAGCATTTGATCATGGAGAGACTATAACTAACTATTCATGAGCGAAGTTTCGTGCATCGGAACGCACCCTGTACACTCTGACACCCTTGCAAAGACTGGCGTCTCATGCGCGCAAAGGCAAAATCAGCGCGTTTTCATTTGATTTTTCCAAAACACCCAAAAATAATTTTATCAAAAGCATTTTACCTTAGAGAGGATACAACTAGCTATCCGTGAGCGAAGTTTCGTCCGTCGGAACGCACCCTGTAAACCCTGACACCCTTGCAAATCATGGCATCTCATGCGTGCAAAGGCGAAGTAAGCGCGTTTTAAATATTTACTGTAAAACACCCAAAAATGAAGGACTCAAAAGCATTTGATCATGGAGAGACTATAACTAGCTATTCGTGAGCGAAGTTTCATGCGGCGGAACGCACCCTGTACACTCTGACACCCTTGCAAAGCATGGCATCTCATGCGCGCAAAGGCGAAGTCAGCGCGTTTTAATATATTTATTCCCAAACACCCAAAAACAATTTTATCAAAAGTAATTTATTATATAAAGCATACAATTATCTACCCTTGAGCGAAGTTTCGTGCGTCGGAACGCACCCTGTACACTCTGACACCCTTGCAAAGCATGGTATCCTATGCGCGCAAAGGCGAAAATAGCGCGTTTTAATTTATTTTTTCCAAAACACCCAAAAATGAAGGACTCAAAAGCATTTGATCATGGAGAGACTATAACTAACTATTCATGAGCGAAGTTTCGTGCATCGGAACGCACCCTGTACACTCTGACACCCTTGCAAAGCATGATCATGGCGTCTCATGCGCGCTAAGGCAAAATCAGCGCGTTTTAATTTATTTTTTCCAAAACACCCAAAAACGAAGAACTCAAAAGCATTTTACCTTAGAGAGGATACAACTAGCTATCCGTGAGCGAAGTTTCGTCCGTCGGAACGCACCCTGTACACTCTGACACCCTTGCAAAGACTGGCGTCTCATGCGCGCAAAGGAAAAATCAGCGCGTTTTCATTTGATTTTTCCAAAACACCCAAAAATAATTTTATCAAAAGTATTTTATTATAGAAAGCATACAATTATCTACCCTTGAGCGAAGTTTCGTGCGTCGGAACGCACCCTGTACACTCTGACACCCTTGCAAAGACTGGCGTCTCATGCGCGCAAAGGCAAAATCAGCGCGTTTTCATTTGATTTTTCCAAAACACCCAAAAATAATTTTATCAAAAGTATTTTATTATAGAAAGCATACAATTATCTACCCTTGAGCGAAGTTTCATGCGGCGGAACGCACCCTGTACACTCTGACACCCTTGCAAAGCATGGCATCTCATGCGCGCAATGGCGAAGTCAGCGCGTTTTAATTTATTTACTGTAAAACACCCAAAAATGAAGGACTCAAAAGAATTTCATCATGGAGAGGATACAACTAGCTATCCGTGAGCGAAGTTGCGCGCGTCGGAACGCACCCTGTTAACCCTGACACCCTTGCAAAGCATGGCATCTCATGCGCGCAAAGGCGAAGTCAGCGCGTTTTAATATATTTATTTCCAAACACCCAAAAACAATTTTATCAAAAGTAATTTATCATATAAAGCATACAATTATCTACCCTTGAGCAAAATTTTGTGCCTCGGAACGCACCCTGTACACTCTGACACCCTTGCAAAGCATGGTATCCTATGCGCGCAAAGGCGAAAATAGCGCGTTTTAATTTATTTATTCCCAAACACCCAAAAATAATTTTATCAAAAGTAATTTATCATAGAAAGCATACAATTATCTACCCTTGAGCGAAGTTTCACATCTATGTATACTAATCTGGAATAAATTATTATTAATATTATTATTTGAAAGTAGAAAATTGAGATGCTATCCCTCTGCATTGATTGTAACCCCTGATTAAAGTCCTGTAAATAATCAAAGAGCCAAAGGCGTTGTTCGCTTTTAAAAAAATGGAATTGACGCATTTTTTTTAAACCAACAAGCACTTCTGAATCCTTAACATGATATTTTACTTATAGTTTAGTTTAGTTTAGTTTATTTATTTACAACTTATATGTTATATTTGGATTTCGTTTCTTCTATTACAATTGTGTCTCGTGTCCAGTTTGTGTAATTGATAATGTGTGTGTGTGTGTGCGTGTGTGTGTTTTGTGTATATGTGTACGTATGTAGGTGTGCCTGCAACTCTTGCGTCTCTATCTTCTGTTTCCTTCTGTCCTTAGAGTGTTGAAATTTTGTCTTCTTGTTTTTCTTTTTCTTTCTCCTCTTCGTTTCTTTTTCTTTTCCATTTTAGCTCCATCATCCACGCTATCTTTTCTTTGCTTCCTATTATTATTTTTTCCCATTCTTCCCCATCCTTTTTGCTTTTTTCACATTTTTCTACTATGTGCTTCCAGCTTTCTTCCTCTTTCATACACATTCTGCATCTCTTATTTTCTTCTTTTTCCCAATACCTGCTTCCTCTCGTTTCATTACCTAACCTAAACCTTTCCCTTATTTTTAGGCCTTTTATTCTTCCCTCTTCTTGAATTTCCTTTAACCTATACCTTTTCATTTCTTCTTTCAGTTCTTTCCACTCGTTTATGTATCTTGATTTTTCTAGTTTTTCTTCTAGTTCTTTTTCTTCTTTTTTCTTTAGCTCATCTCTTATTTCTTCCCAAAACTCTTCCCTCATTTCATCTTCCTCTTCCCTCTCTCTGTATATTTTACTTTTTTCTCGCCTTCCTCTCTCTCCTCCTTCTTACCCTTTTTATCTTTTTCATTTCTTTCCCTTTTCTTTAGATCTCTCCATGCTTCTTTTTTTATTGAGCCATCTCTTTCTTCTCTTATTTTGTTTTCATACCTCATTGCTCTTTCTAATGCTGTTTCTTTCATTTCTTGTCTTCCTGTTTCCCATCGTATTAAGTAACCTGGCGTGTTTCTATCTAATCCCAATACCCACTTTATGTATTTTAGTTGTAGTCTCTCTATTTCTTCATATCTATTCCATCCCCTTTTTTACGACTGCGTTCCTCACTCTATTTTTTATATCTTTCCATTTTTCTGTTGCCTCTATTGCGTCTATCCATCTCTGATACTCTCTTATACCTTCTTAGCTCCAGTCGTCTACCATTCTTTCTTCCTTTTCTTTTCTTTCTTCTGCTATTTTGTGTCCCAATTCCACTTCTACTGATAAGTGGTCCGACTTTACCCTCTTTTTTATTTAAACCCTTTTTATTGCCTCATCACCTTCCTCGTTACCTACTACATAGTCTATCGTTGACATTCCTCTCGCTCCTATATATGTTTTATTTCTCCCTCTTCATCTCCTTCTTTTCTCCCATTCGTTATCACTAAGCCCATTTCCCCTAGCCATTTTATCATTTCTTCTCCCTCTGCGTTCATCACTTTATCTTTGGCCTTTATTTCTTCTAGGTTTTCTTCTGTCTCCCATTCTCTCCCTTCATTTCCTGTTCTTGCGTTGAAGTCTCCTCCTATAATTACTGTTTTTCCTCTGTTCTCCTCTATCTCTTCGCTTAGATATTCATAATTTTCCTTTTTCTCATGTTGCATATATACCGTTGCTCTCATGTATTTCTTCCCTCCGATCTTTATTGCTCCTGCTATTACCTCACTTGTTCTTTCTTTCTTCCATTCAACCTTACTCATCCCTTTCCTCTCTGTTACCGCCATTATTCCTCCCTCTATTTCTCTCCCTCTTCTTCCTTCTCTTCTTGAGTCTCTCCACTCTATGTTATACCCTTTCAGTTACTTCTCCAACCCAGCTTTTGCCCCTTGCATCTTCACCCAGGTTTCGGTTAGCCCTATTATATCAAATTCTCTAACATATTCCCAGTCGTCTTCCTCCATGCTCCTAATCCCCGCCACGTTCCAGAATAGTATCTTTACTGCCTCTCTTCCCACTCTCTCTCTCTTCCCTCCTCTATCTCTCTTTTTTCCCTATTGTTTTTTTCCCTATTGACTCGTAATGAATTAACATTTCCTCCGACTTTTATGGAATTATTTAAATTAATTTCGATTGAAATCAAATGAGTAGCGCATGTTTGACATCTCTGTCGTATTGCTCTACTTAAATTAGGGCGTAACATATATTCTTCAAGAGAATTCAAAGCGGTAATTATTATATTTTTCCATATAATAACATCATCCTTATTAGCGTCTGAATTGTAATAGGCTTTCCATAAATCGCGTACTGTATTTTCAAAATAAGAAATAGTATTGTAATGAAAATGCAAGTAGGATAACTAGTAATACTACTACTACTAGTACTACTACTACTACTACTACTAGTACTACTACTACTACTACTACTACTAGTACTACTACTACTACTACTAGTACTACTACTACTACTAGTACTACTACTACTACTACTAGTACTACTACTACTACTACTACTACTACTACTACTACTAGTACTACTACTACTACTACTACTACTAGTACTACTACTACTACTACGACTACTAGTACTACTACTACTACTACTAGTACTACTACTACTACTAGTACTACTACTACTACTACTAGTACTACTACTACTACTACTACTACTACTACTACTACTAGTACTACTACTACTACTACTACTACTAGTACTACTACTACTAGTACTACTACTACTAGTACTACTACTACTACTACTAGTACTACTACTACTACTACTACTGCTTGTCACTGCTAAGAAAGCTAGTGAAGCAGGCTGTCTCGAAAGACTGTGCTCTTTTCCAATCGAGCACGGCTTTTAAGCACTATGGTGGCGCTGAAAGCAGCGGTTTCGGCGCTGTAGGTTGAAGAGGGAGTAGTCAGACGAAAGGTAGGAGGTGGGTGGGTGGGTGGTGGCTGCGCCTAGCAAGCTAGAGACGCTACCCCCTCTCCGAGAGCCCACACTTAGCTAGCATAAGCTTACTAAGCGCCCTACTATCGAAGGAGAGTGAGAGAGAGAGAACAGCATCCACACTATACGGCGTACGCGCCTAGTAAGCTAGAGATGCTACCCCCCTCTCCGAGGGTTCACACTCAGCCAGCATAAGCGTCCTACTATCGAAGGAGAGCGAGAGAGAGAGGGATAGAGAGAGAGAGAGACCATCATATAGTTTACCAAACACCCTACCGACTTCTACAGCATCCTACCTTAACAACCTCTGAAGGTGGGTGGGTGGGTGAGGGAGGGGGCACTGTCGAAGGGGCCAACTGGCATGCGGGAGCTGTCAAACGAACATCGAATGCCCTTTAAACACTCAGCATTGGGTCTCACCTTAAATGAAAAGGTGTCACTACCGTCACACCTTCATCGGGCGGCTCCTTTGTGTCCCAGAACATACATTGCTTATCTACTTTCCTGTCTAAAATTTCAACGTCATCGTACGGGAAGATAAACTACCAGAGCGTCATAGGGATTTACTTCCATATAGTATCAGAGCAATTTTTTGTGGTCCATCTAATTGTGGTAACACCAATAGTCTTTTGGCGTTAATTACTCATCCCAATGGTTTTAGATTCAAAAACGTTTACGTTTACTCGAAATCTTTCAATCAACCAAAATATAAATTACTGGAAGAGATGCTGAAGCCTATAGACGGAGTGAGGTATTTTCCCTTCAAAGAGCGTAAGTCAGTGATTGATCCCGAGCATGCATTACCCAATTCGATAATGATATTCGATGACATCGCGTGCGAGAAGCAAGACAACGTGCGTGCTTTCTTTTGTATGGGTAGGCATAGAAATTTCGACTGCTTCTATCTCTCACAAACGTATGCTTGTATTCCTAAACATCTCGTACGAGATAACGTTAATTTGTTGGCGGTTTTTCGACAAAACGAAGCAAATATGAAACATATATTTGACGATCACGTGAATTCGGACATGACTTACAATCAATTTAAAGAACTATGCGCGAAATGTTGGCTAGATGATAAATATGGATTTTTAGTAATTGATAAGGGTAGAGCAATAAATAATGGATGATATCAAAAGGTTTTTGACTGCTTTGTTATAAATATATCACACCAGTAATATAATACACAGTCTAATAGTACGCGTTGAAGCGTCAACATGGAGGATCATCAAAAAAAAAAAAACATGTGCTTTCTCAACTTGTGAAAGCGCAAGATGCAATCAGAAAGAAATATAATCTACTGAAGCATGCTCAAGATTGCGATGATAAAGTCTTGAATAAGACGTTCAAGCCAGTAATTGATTCGCTAAATACTATAGTGAGCGAAGTGGAATCAATCAAAAATTTAGTAGAATCAATCAAGAATTTTGCGATTAAAAATCCTCCTCCTCCTCCTCCTCCTCCTCCTGAAGTTTTTTTAGTTAAAAAGACAGAGTTTTTCAAGAAAATACCACAACATGAAAATAATTATTTTTGTGCTGTTAGTGATGATTATGAAAACCTACAGTTTAGTAGTGAAGATACTGATGATACAGTTGGGCACAACAATATACAAATTTATCACAGTTTATCTGAACTAAGCGAGGATGAAAGCTTGCCTGTCGATAAGTATAGTACATAAATGCTTTGGATAAAAGTGACTCTAGTTTTTTGGACTTGATTTATGGTGTGCGCAAAGAAAAAAGTGGAGCTTACGTGCTTGGTAACTCCACAGTGACTTTTAATGAGAATACCGTAAGCGTTGATGATTTTAAGTATCCGAAAACAAATGATTTAATGGAGTTACTTGTGACAAAGTAGCCTGATAGAAGTATAATAACGCAAGATAATCTCAAGAGATATCGAGAAATTTTGGAAAAGTCTAGCGTTCATAGAAAAAGCATGAATCCAAAACCTATACAAGCTCATAATAGTCATAAATTTAATAACATCATTGGTCCATTATTTAATAAGACTAAAAATCCTAAGATAGAAGAGAAGGAATTAAAAATTGGTACATCTTTACCTAGTTTTAAGGTTGCACGAAACAACAACAACAAGACTCAAGCTCTGCTTATGGGACACTTCGCACCATAAGAAACTAGGGTAAAACTTTCCTTAAAATCTAACTCGTATAATCATAGATATTCATTTATTATTTTATTTCAAAGTTAATATTTCGAAGCAATTTTGAAAATTGAAACAAATTCTTACTCATTAACGCAATAGACCACCAGTACGAATATCACAACCAGCCCGTAATCATGATAAAATAACAGAATTTTATACTGGTTTGATGTATAAGTAACTAAGAACCTCCTTACCAAATTATCAAAAAGATCGTTTCATAATTGCGACATTCAACAGAGATAGTTCACCAATTTTTGGAAAACTCGGTTTTCTCTGTTTGGCCTATTCAGATAATAATAAATGAATTACCTTTTTAGTTAAGAACTTTAAAACCAATAATTTTCAGGTTATGGTATGGTAAACATAAACCGAATATGGTTGTTTTTTTCCGAACCATTTGTTATGTAACGGAATTATTTAAGCCGACTATTCATTAGAATACCTGCTCGCGGCCGTCCGCACAATATTTATCAAAAGGAGGGCTCGGGAGGCACGAATGCTCCCACGACTGAATGGCACACCGAGCGTGTGTGCCAATCGCGCACGAATCAAAGGAAAGTCGGAAAGCGAACGGGTTGACGCAGTGACATATGACACAAATATATATATTACAAATTTATTATTACAAACACAATAAAAGAAAATAAAAGAAAGACACACAAATTAATAACTAGACGGAGCACGCACACTCCGTCTCGTAAATCGGCCTAATACAAAAATCACTAATCCGCTCAAGCCTAAGCGCCCGCGAACGCACTCGCGACCTCAACACCCGGCAATGGGGGCCGGCATCGCTGCCCGACCTGCACCGTTGCACCCGCGAGCACCACTGAACATGCAAGAGAGCGAGAGAAGGAGAGAGAGAGAGAAAAAACCGGCACCGACCTTCCCAACGACGACCTCGGGCGAAGATGGCCGCTCTCGGCCAACGGCTGCGGCTTGCTGCTGCTGCTGATATTGTTGCTGTTGTTGTTGCTGCTGCAGCTGGCCGCCGCTAACCCCCTGTTGTTGCTGTTGTTGCTGCTGTTGCTGCTGTTGCTGCTGGTGCTGCTGCTCAGCTGCTCGCCGGACTCGCTCGCCGAACGCGCGCGCGCCGGCGGTACAGGCTTCGCTCTTACCCGCGCACACCGGTGCTGGGCGGCAAGGCTTGGCTGGGCGCGACCCGGCCACTCACTCCACACTCACACCAAATGGAACCACCGAAATAAACGCGCGCACGCGATCGGCCAGCCCAAACGATACTACCGATTTCCCCCCTCGGCCGCGCTCTCCCCATTCCACTCGCCCCCACGCATAACGATCCTGGCAACGGATCGTCGCCTCGTCAACCGCCTCCAGCTCCGCCAATGCCCGTTCGCCGCACCTCAAACAGAGAAAATGTAGGCATGAGAGTGTATACAAATACACCCTCAGCCCGGGCGCAACGAACGGACGAGAGAGAGACAAAGGAGAAGCCGGCAAGCCGAAATTCTCCGTCACAGCCCCCCCGTAGCAACCGATCCTGTACCAGGATCGGGAGCTATCCCCCGCTCTCATCGTCCGTGTGTCACACCCGGGCTGGGTCCCGAGTGCAAACTCGGCCCGACGGCAATTCTGCCCGGGGAGCCTCGCATCTCGCTGACCACGAGCGAACAGGAATGGTGGGTCATAACTACCTATAACGGGACAACAAAAGAAACTACAAATACAGGGGATCACACGACATCCCCTAACGATACTCCCGAAAACGAAACATGCGTCATTGCGGGGTTCAGAGCGCCACTTACTTTGGGTCTCGCGTGGCCTCACCTACTGGCCACCCTCGCGGGCGGGAGGCTGCGATATTAGGCCAGCCTCCTCCACAAGGCGCAGGCAATCCTCCCGGGACAGCCCTGCAAGATAGGCCAGGGCCCTCATACGAGAGGACGGCCTCGGCGCCGACGGCACGGGTGACACCGATGGTGGTGATGGCGTCGCCGACGCCACAGGTGGTAGTGGCGTCTCCGGCGCCACAGATGTTGATAGCGCCGCTTGTGCCGTCGGGAGCATTGGCGGCTCCATGGTTGGCGAGCCCCGCTCGGCCCTAGCCCGGATCTCAGCCTGAAGCCGGCGTCGAGCCCGACGCTTAGCCGCCACTGAGGTGGGCGATGGCGTGCCCTGCTTGGCGACAGCGGCTCCGGACCCGGGCCGAGGCAGCTGACACCGGCTTGCCAGCGCGCCATCGGCGGTCTGATGGTCGACCGCGGTGCGTGCTGGAGAGACCCGCTTGGCCTCAACCCCCTTCCTCGCGCGCCGCCCCCCCGCTCGGGTCACAGGGCGAAAATGGCCGTCACCGCAAAGGCGGTAGACGATGCCATCATCACCCACGACCCGACGCGAAGACGACACCGAGGCGGGGACGGACAAACCCGTCTCCAGGGTGGGTGAAGGTGTCGCGGTTGCCGCGGCTTCCGGCACCAGACCAACCCTAGCCTCGGATGGAGGCGTCGACGGGACCCCCTCCACCAGTCCCGCGGGTGGAGACGAATCCGAGTTTCCCACAAATGGGGAACCGGCCCTCACCGTCTCCTTCTGGGGGCACCCAATCTCACCGGACGCGTCCGGCCCCGCCAACGATCGGTATTGAGGAACCTACTCCTGTCGAGGAGTTGGTTTCTCACCGATGTGGCGGAACTCTACGTCCCTGGTGAAATCGGGCAGCCGCTCAGACCTCTTCTTACGGGACGGTTGAGGGGTCGCCTCCTCCTTATATCCCGCGGGAGGGTAGAGGCCCCGGCCCCCGGTCGCGACAGTTGGGAGCGCCACACGCTTCGGCTGCTCCGCTTGTACCCCCGACGCCGGGAGGAAACGATACTCGAGAGGGAATTTATCCCTTCTCGAGTGGCCGCGAGATGGGCGTGGCCTCTCCCGAATCGCCGGGAGCACGTGCCGGGCTCCCCGACACCGTAACTCGGTGCTCAGACCGGGGTTGCGCGGCTCAACGAGAGTCTGCAGACCCCGGGTCCGTGCCGTCCGGAGCCCCATGGGCGAGCCCGCGTACAGGCGCTCCACCATTTTTCCCTGCCGCGGCCCGCGGGCGGCCAGGTTGGCCAGCGCCCTCTGCAACGGCAGTGCCTGGCGAGCCGGGCCGGAGTTGAGACTATTGTCCCACTCCGACCTACCCCTCAGTGGAGAGACCTCCACCGGGACCATCCTGGCCACCAAGGCCTCACTGGCCCGGCGTTCCCGCGCCAGCCGCTCAGCACGCGGCAGAGATCGGACAGCGGAAAACAGCACCCCGGAAGGAGTCGCCAAGGAAATTGGCTCCTCCCCCAGGTACGCCGCAAGCTCCAGTTGCGCGGCTCCGCTGCCGAGCTCCAGCGCGTCCCCAGCAGACGCGGACATGGAGGCGTCCTCCACCTCCGGACATGGCTCGCCAGACCCACGAACGGGGAAAGGCCCACTGCCCCGGGGCTCGGAGGGCATCACGGCGGCCACCGAGGCCACACTCCCTCCGAACCGCGCAGAACTCACCTCAACGACCGAGTTGGCCACCAGTTTAGCTTCCGCCGCGGCATCACTGCCCGCCGCGGAGCCCCCCAATGGCTCCGGTGTCGAGATCGGGGCCGACCCCTCACCTCCAGCCCTGCTGTCCGTCCCGACGAGGGCTCCCAGTTTGCGGATCTCGTCCGCCAGTGACATGCTGCTGGACCTGTAACCAACCAAATCAACCCAATCTAGAGCCCATCCCATAATCCTCTGTCTGGACACCACAACGACCACATGCAATACCAGCACACCATAAACAAGAGTGACGACAAAAAGAAAACACTCACGATTCGCACGACTGAAAAACGCAAAACTCAACCCACCATTCGCCGACTTACAAACTATTGGCCGTTTCTACACACACGCTGTCGCTCGGTTCAACCACGGAGGGACATATCGCTTTAACTCCTTCACGTGTACGCGGTCCACCTGCTTCTTGCTATCCGTCGTCAGAATATACAATTCTGGGGACAGCACCTCCAGCACCTTATACGGACCGATATACAAAGGGTCAAGTTTGGCGTTCCTACCTAGCGCTGCGTTGGACAGAGTGTGGGAGCGTCGCAAGACCAAATCTCCCTCTTGGAACTGGACGAACCGGCGGCCACGATCATAGTGGCGCTTCTGCCTGTCCTGTGCCTGCTCAATATGCCTGACCACCAGGCTCCTCAGAGCATTGAGGCGCCTCAGCCGGTCCGCCCACTCCTCAGGAGACAACCGAATAAAAGGGCCCCGCACCTCTACTTCCCTACGCAGGCTCTTCGCTTGACGCGGTTCCCGACCAAAATTGAGGAACGCCGGTGACACCCTTGTACTCGCCTGTACCGCCGTATTTATAGCGTGCCGAAACTCGTGCAGGTGCTTATCCCAGTCGCGATGATCATGATCTACAAAAATAGAGATCATGGTCTTCAACGTCTTGATCGCACGTTCACAAAAGTCTGCCTGTTGATGGTAGGGTGGGCAGGGCACGTGTTCAATCCCATACTCTTTGAGTACGGTCATGAAGTCCGCCCCGCAATAGTTCTTACCACTGTCGCTGACCAAATACTCCGGAACTTCCCACCGGAATAAAATAAGTTCCTCGAGCGCGCATCCTAACATCTTACCGGTCGCGACTGTCAGTGGTTTGAACTCCACCCATTTCGTAAACAAGTCCTGGAAAACCACCAGGTACTTGTAACGATTTTTGCTGCGGGGCAGTTCGACAACATCCGTGGCAATCACTGCCCACGGACGTTCCACCACACGCTTGCTCATCAGACCTTGTGGCGCGCGTTGTTCTAGTTTGTACCTCTGGCAGGCCGGGCAAGCCTGCACAAAACCCTGCACGTCAAACCACATGCCAGGCCAGAAGTACTCGCGCGCTATGCGATCGTACGTTTTCTCGCGTCCGAAATGTCCGGTCGACGGTTCGCAATGAGCATCCCGCATCACACGTTCCCGATGCTCACCCGGAACTACGAGTCGCCAGCACTGCTCCTTATGAGTCACTGGATCTAGGAGTTCATTCGTGCCGTACTTGTACAGCATTCCGTCTTCAACCTTCCACCCGCGGTACTTAAGTGGACGCGCTACCACGTCCTTCATCCGCTGAAGGTACCACGGGTCGTTGACGACCTCGAATGCTGCAGCTTCCACGTCGCTCCCAAACCCACGAGACAACGCATCAGGGACATGGTGGAGTGTCCCCTTGCGATACACCAGCTCGAAGTCCCATTGCTGCAACTCGAGGATCCAGCGGGCCAGACGCCCCGTCGGATCCTTCTTGTTCTTCAGCCAGGTCAGAGCCGTATGATCGGTGACTGCAATAAAATGCGCGCCCTCGATGTATGGTCTGAACTTCTGGATTCCGAACAGCAGCCCTAGGCATTCGAGCTCGAACACGGTGTAATTCTTCTCGTGCTCATTAAGCATGCGACTCGCGTAACATATCGGGTGATCGTACCCTTCGTCGTCTTTCTGCATCAGGCAAGCACCCAGTGCATAAGACGACGCGTCGCAGTGCACATAGAACGGCCGGCAAAAATCCGGTCGCACAAGCACGGGAGCTTCCGTAAGAGCTCGCTTGAGCGCATCGAACGCTCGTTGCTGCTCGGAGTCCCAGTGCCATGCTTCGCCCTTGTGCAACAGCTTCGTTAAGGGCACTTTCAGATGTGACTCATGCTCGATGAACCTAGAGTACCATCCACGATGAACGCGGAGTACCATCCCAGGAAACGGCGCAGCTGTTTGATGTTCTGCGGGGCTGGAAAGTCCAGCACAGGCTGAACTCGATCAGAGTCAGGCCGCAGCCCACCCTCGTCGAGAAGGTATCCCAGGAACGTGACCCTGGAGCAACCAAATTCACTCTTCTCGACGTTGATCTCCAGCCCCGCCCGGACCATGCGCTCCAGCGCCTTCTCGAGCCACACCAAGTGATCCTCGAACGTTTCCGTGACTATGATCACATCGTCGAGGTACTTGAATACATGCGGCTCGAAATCTGGTCCGAACAGCGCGTCCATCAAGCGCATGAAGGTTGCGGGAGCGTTGACCAGACCAAAAATCATCCGGTTACACTCCCAGAGCCCGCAACCCGGCGCACCAAACGCCGTGTACTTTCTACTATCTTCCTGCAAGGGCACCTGTAAATAGGCACTCTTGAGGTCGATCTTAGAAATGTACCGGGCTCCTCGCAACCTATCGAGAATCACATCTACCCCCGGCATGGGGTAAGCATCGATCCGAGTGGTCTTGTTCACCGGCCTCAGGTCGATGCACAAACGGTAGCTACCATCGTGCTTTTTCACGACCACCGGTGCACTGCACCACTCGCTCTGAGACGGACGTATCACTCCTTTCTGATACCAGTCCTGAATATCCTGGCGAATAAACTCCGTGACCTGCGGAGAGTACCTGCGCATCAGCGTCTTAATTGGCCTGGCACCTTGCACATCAATGACGTGCTCGATAAGGTCCGTTTGCGCAGGGGACCTCTCCGGCACCACTCGCCGCACCAACGTCTCAACCTGGAGTCGTTGGGGCTCCTGCAGTGCCGAGAGTCCTCCTACCTCCGCGGTCAATTGGAGCTTTCCTGGTTGGTCGGGAAAGTACACCCGGCCATCTTGCCATTGGGCAAAATCATGCCAACTCTCCCGACCTGCGACACTCCATGCATTGTGTTCGGCATCCATACGGAAACCAAACGCACGGATGAAGTCCTGTCCAAGGAGCATATCGTACTGCAATCCCTGCTCGCACGCATACGCCTCAATGGACCGGACCACAGTGTCGATCTCGATCACCAGCCTCAGTTTTCCTACCATACTGACTGATGTACCCGAGAAACCATTTACTGCTCCCGGAGTTCTCC
Organism: Phymastichus coffea; assembly: GCF_024137745.1. NCBI lineage: Eukaryota > Metazoa > Arthropoda > Insecta > Hymenoptera > Eulophidae > Phymastichus > Phymastichus coffea. The sequence continues at coordinate 4,093,606 of NW_026706823.1, forward strand.
TCACCTGAGCCTGGAAGTCTTGCGTGACACGGCAGCCTACCACTGACACTTGCGCTCCGGTGTCAAACAGCGCACTGTAAGGCTCGCCATTGATGAGCAGTATGAGCAGAGGACGATTCTCCGTTACCATGTCAACTGCAGGATTTCCGTTGACAGAGGCGCCCGGGCAACCCGTTGTGCCACTCACAACGCCCACCCCCGCCGGAACCGACGAGGCTTTCAGCTCTCTCGTCGCGTTTCTCACGCACGGGGAAGCCTTTGTACCCGGCACCTCGCGTCCACGCAGTTGACTTGTCCGCTCTAAGGACCCCTGCAAGGTCTGACAACCGGGGGCAACTTCCTGCGATTGCTCGCTCGCAAGTCGCCTCGCACGCAGTTGCGACCTTGGGCTCTCCTGCTCACCTCGCACTTCCTGGGACTCGCCTCCGTCGGCCACCTGCCAACGGCTCTCGAGTCGCCGACTCAGTTGTCGCCAGTATTCCCACGTCTCAGGCCCCGAATCTTCTTGGGGTCTTACTCGTAGGTCCCATCCGCTGTGCTCCACGCCGGCTGCCCTCTGCGAGTTATGGCGGAGAGCGTAGGGCCACCGTTCCCCGCTGGCCTGTTTTCCGCCAACCGACGAATCGGCTCGCAGTTGATGCACGTGCGGAACGTGCAATTGGGCGCCTGGCAGTTTTGGCACGACTCGGCCGGGGCACCGAAGGGGCAGCTGGGGGCATAATGGCCCACCCGGTTGCATCGGTAGCACACAGGTGCTCCGCGAGCCTGGTCGTTCTGGCGGCCACCATTGTACGGACACTGTGACCGTCTATGTCCCTCCCCGTTGCAACCAAAACAACGACCTCGAAACGGGGATGGGCCCTGGCCACCTCCAGAACTCGCGCCACCTGGTCCCTGCTGCAGGACTACGGCTCGCGCTGGAGCCTGCAGGGATGGCGCTGCTCGCGGGTTCGTGCCCCCACCGGCAACCTTCCCCTGGGCCTGGGCGTTGGGATAACGCCCGGGTGCTGGGTGCATCACTGCACTCGCCATGCACCCCTCAGCCCCCGAACCGCCACACGACGAACGCCCCGAAACCTGCGCTCCCGAGGACTTGGCACCCTTGCTTTTCTTCTTCTTCTTCTGCTTCGGCTTGCTGGTCGGCTGCTCCTTGGAGGCTTGGGAGACCTCGACGGCAATCTCTGCAACGTGGGTCTTCCTTGCCTTCCCTCGGTACGCAGCATCCTCCACCAGCAAGTTATCCTTGGCAGAAGGTGGGTGCCATCTCCTCTCGCGATCCTGGTGCCTCTCCAATCTATCTCCATAATAACGGAGATCGCGGAGGTCGTGTACGGGTCTATCTCGGAGGTAGCGCCCATACTCCGGGTTCAACCCGGCCATCGCCAACCGCACTTGCCGTCTGTCGGACGGAGGAGGCCGCATCCGCCGCACGATGCTCTGGAATGCGATGAGGTAGTCAGCGATTGACTCATCCTCACCCTGCATCCGGCGGCTCAGCTTACAATAGAGCTCCTCGCGGTCCAATGTCCGGCAGTACTGGTGGCGGAAATCAACCGCAAAATCATGGAAAGTGCGCCACCCTCCGAGGTTGTTCGCCAACCAAACCTCCGCGCGATCGGAGAAGATCGCATCCAGGGCCGGGAGCACCTCACGATCGGGGAGGTTATATAACCTCACGCAGCGCTTCAACTTCTCCAGGAAGCGTTCTGCACCCGATCCCGCGGCGCCGTTGAACCGCACGTTCCAGGCCCTAAACGCCGAAATCGCATCGGCGGGCCTGCCATTCAAACGGCCGCGAGACTCCTCCCTGCGCGCGCCTCGATGGCCCAAACGTGCGCGCCCCCGACGACACCGGTGATGGCGTCGCCGGTGGCACGCGCTTACGTCATCGCTGGAAGAACTTCCAGCGATGGAGGGCTCGGATTCGGAGGAGCTCGTGGTTTCCCGGCTGTGCCGTCCTCTGCGCGGCCGTCTCCTGGGCCTCAAATGCGCCTTGCTCGCCTCACTAGGCGAGTCTGACGTTGAGGACAGCAGCAGCGGGGGCCTCGTCAGGACAGGTCGTCGCTCCTCCTCGAATCCACTCGAGGCGGCGAAGTGTTGTCGCCACTCGCGTGCGAGCTTGCGAGGACAGTTGCGTTTGGGAGAGTCCAAACCCGTTAACCGCTCCCCCCGCTGGGGGTCAGCTGCGGGGCAGCCCGGGCCCATTGGGGGCCGGGGCCGCAGCGGGGAGGGCTGTACCGTCGGTATCCCGGCCACCAGCGGGGCCGTACCAACAGGCCCATAACCCAGGACCTGCAAGGCCGCCAACACCTGCTGCAAAAATAGCGGGTCCAGAGGCGACACTGGCACCGCTGGTACCGGGACGGGTCCGGCAGCCACGTCCCCCGGGCCCTCAGCCTGCTCCAGGTGGGCCCCCCGTGGCAACGCCGCAGCTACCGCAGCCTCTCTCGCGGTATCACCGGAGTCGGAGCCTGTCGAGGCGCTCCGGACTTTCTCCTCAAGCAGGGTACGGTTGCCCTGGTCCTCGCTCAAGACCGGCCCAAGCCCAGGAGGAGAGTGCTTCACTTTCCCCTGGACCGTTGAGCTGAGCAAGGACACGTCACCCACTCCCGTGCGAGCGAAAAGGGGATTCCAGGCCAGAGTATCCTCAAACCGTGCGAGCAAACTCTGGTCCGGCACTACATCGCGCGCTTCGCTAGAGGAGGGATCGGGGATGCGCCCCGACATAAAGTCAGAGGGGCGAAGGGGCACCTCAGCTCCGGATCGCGTATTCGCCAGGAACACGCGGAAGACGCGGTCCTGAAGTACCAGGAGTCCACCCTCTGTAGTCAGCCCCTGAGTCCGCATATACCTCACCAGTTCCTCCCGCGGAACCCTGGTGATGCTGGCCCTCAGGTGCTGTAACTCTGGTTGCCGGGATAAACGACGCATGAATAAATTCGCGTCAGCTGCGGGGGGCGGCATCTCAACGGGACCGAGCGACAGACGCGACGCGATCGCTGCCCGGCGATCCTAAAAAAAACGAAAACGAAAGAAAAAAACAACCACAATCGCAACACGCGTCGTTAAGCACCTGTCACCGCTACCGATTCGCGATCATCCTATTCGCGCACGCGTCGCGCCCTCCCCACAAGGGATGCCATGTAACGGAATTATTTAAGCCGACTATTCGTTAGAATACCTGCTCGCGGCCGTCCGCACAATATTTATCAAAAGGAGGGCTCGGGAGGCACAAATGCTCCCACGACTGAATGGCACACCGAGCGTGTGTGCCAATCGCGCACGAATCAAAGGAAAGTCGGAAAGCGAACGGGTTGACGCAGTGACATATGACACAAATATGTATATTACAAATTTATTATTACAAACACAATAAAAGAAAATAAAAGAAAGACACACAAATTAATAACTAGACGGAGCACGCACACTCCGTCTCGCAAATCGGCCTAATACAAAAATCACTAATCCGCTCAAGCCTAAGCGCCCGCGAACGCACTCGCGACCTCAACACCCGGCAACGGGGGCCGGCATCGCTGCCCGACCTGCACCGTTGCACCCGCGAGCACCACTGAACATGCAAGAGAGCGAGAGAAGGAGAGAGAGAGAGAGAGAAAAAACCGGCACCGACCTTCCCAACGACGACCTCGGGCGAAGATGGCCGCTCTCGGCCATCGGCTGCGGCTTGCTGCTGCTGCTGATATTGTTGCTGTTGTTGTTGCTGCTGCAGCTGGCCGCCGCTAACCCCCTGTTGTTGCTGTTGTTGCTGCTGTTGCTGCTGTTGCTGCTGGTGCTGCTGCTCAGCTGCTCGCCGGACTCGCTCGCCGAACGCGCGCGCGCCGGCGGTACAGGCTTCGCTCTTACCCGCGCACACCGGTGCTGGGCGGCAAGGCTTGGCTGGGCGCGACCCGGCCACTCACTCCACACTCACACCAAATGGAACCACCGATGCGCGCCCACACACCGGGTGCGCATCCACAAATAAACGACGTGGCGAAGCACCGCACCGCTTCCAAAAACCAACGGAAAAAAAACCGGAAATCGGCGACGACAAAATAAACGCGCGCACGCGATCGGCCAGCCCAAACGATACTACCGATTTCCCCCCTCGGCCGCGCTCTCCCCATTCCACTCGCCCCCACGCATAACGATCCTGGCAACGGATCGTCGCTTCGTCAACCGCCTCCAGCTCCGCCAATGCCCGTTCGCCGCACCTCAAACAGAGAAAATGTAGGCATGAGAGTGTATACAAATACACCCTCAGCCCGGGCGCAACGAACGGACGAGAGAGAGACAAAGGAGAAGCCGGCAAGCCGAAATTCTCCATCACAGTTACACAAATGAATATATTTTCAATGAAAGAATAATTTACAATATTAGAAAAGTACCCTAAACCGTGTATATTTATGCTGTCTGTTCATACGATGATTCGGTTGCACAAGCGCCAATGTAAGGTCTAGTTCAATTAAATGGCTATTTCTACACTCCGTGCGCAAAGTGCGTGTTTCCCAATAAAAACGTGCGTTAAAAATCGCACTTTCCACACGTCGTATAAAAAAATACGGTACGGCACATGTTCGGGAAAGAGTTTGTCGTCTCGTGTACTTTTCCACCCTCGCTTCGCTCGGGTGTAAACACCACGCGAAACAGGACTCTACTTTCCCGCGCTTGTATCGTAATGTACTATTTTGGGTATAATTGATGTTTGCACCCGGAATACTACATTGTAATCGGTAATGGTGGTAGCGTAAAATACATTCTATTGAATCAACCAATAAACGATAGAAATGAAGTAGATACTCTGCGATACGCGAAACAGGCCATTTAATCTGCATAATCTGTTAGCGGTGTTGTTAATGACACTGTTTTCACCCGTTTAAGATGTTTCAATAAAGTATTCGGGTTTATTCCAGATCCAATGCATTTTCTTGATTAAGGATTTATTGGAAAGCAATTCCTGAAATACCGGTCTGACACAATTAATATGCCTTATTCCTTAACTAATGTAAAAACCAATCAAATTGTTAATGTAATTAAACATTAAAGATTTCTTGTAAGCTAATGCGAAACTGTCGCTGTGTATGAGACAGAAAATTTAGAAAGCTAAAGAAGTATAAAGTTGGATTTTATATTATAGTACTATTACTTTAAATATGGTTCTCAGAATGAAATGTTGTGCTATACATTGGTCTTATTTAGTGAAAGTTTATTATTTACTTAAGTAAAAAAGTATTAATAAAGAACAAAGACACGAATCACATTGCTTACTTACGATATTTATGGCACTAACAGAATTTTATTATTTAAAAAGTGCAATAACCTGCATCTGTTACTTCATGCAGCACAGTGTCATTAATTGGGACTCATCGTTTTATCATTCTGGTTATAGTTTTGAAAATGGCAAAGATCAAATTGTTAAGTAACTACATACTGCTAAAGGTGTTCTACATCAAACTTGTAGAATTATTAGGATAAGAGAAAGAGAGTTTGCCCTTATGAAGTTTATGTTACAAAATGTTCCAATTTAGTAATCATTACCTACATTATATATTTAGATACACGAATATGCTAAAGTATTGATATCAAACGCTGGAAGATACTTTGATACATTTTCCTATCTACCGCCTCAGTAGATAAGAGAATTAAATCTATCTGATTCAGCCCTAGTGTATAAAAAAATAGTGAAAATTCAATCTATATATTTGTCTTACAATTTAATAAGAATAAAATCAAATAATTCTTTTACGCAAACAACTCATAATAAGTTCATGATTTTTTCATTGTCGACAGATTAAATAAGCGCGAATATACTGTATGTAAAACAATAACTGCGTCTGGCATCATTCATAATGATGATTTTCATAACTTTCAAATAAAAAGAATATCAGCTATTAGTGAAAACTTGAAAACTATTAATACTAATATCTTAAATAAAATGTGTTTACATGGTGTAACGAGTCATTTGAAATGAGCGCCTCTGCATCGATAGTAAGGGGACATTGCTAGTTAATTAGGGGTACGCCCATATATATAAAACAGAGACACCTTAGCTTCTTCAGTTTTAATCTTACGGCCGTTGATCGTCTATCTTCAACTATTGCTGCAAAGATATTCGCAACTTCATCATTGACGAAGAGGCGAAAAATCAACATAACCAGAGAACAACGCCAAATGGTCAGACTTCAAGAGTTCTTGTGTACACATCGCTTTGCGATCAAAGAATTTAGGTAGAAGCTTTCCGGATATTCATTAGAAGATTTATATGGATATCCAATAAATTGTAATAAGTGTGTGAAGAACACACACGTAAAATTTTATAATGGAACGTGTCCAAATTTTAAATATAAATATAAATTGGCCACAATTTTACTGAGTTAACTAGCCTATTATCTAGCCTTTCCTCCTTATTGTATACTTCGAATTAATCAATACCTGCTCAACTGATTTTTGATGACTGCTAATCTGTACATACGAAGATTATAGTTATAAATGTAATTTTACAATGGAATGTAATAATGAAACTTACCAAATTTGTAGTCTTATTAATAATATATAAGGATATAAATTTTATAACAATTACTCTAAATACGTCAATAAAAAGTATTCAATCCCTACCTATACCATAAAATGAAAACGTGAAAATTATATAACTCATAATTTAATTACGTTGTTTGTTGAAGAAGGCGTCATTCTTTTCAAGGACACTTACGATGGTAAATATAACGTCATTTAGTAGACCTGACGTCATTATTATTTTTTAGCAAACTGTTTTACCTTAAATGTTTTTATTTTATTTAGAAATAAAAAGTTTGTGTGAATACAATAACGTTATTAGATGACGTCTTTTTTTGCTTCAACTCCTCACACGTCCAATAAGCTCAGAAAATGACCTTCGAAAATTACGTAGGAAATTGACTTAATTATTTTCAACAAGACATATATTGATGATTTACATTAAATTTTATGAATTTCTTATTATTCAGTCTTAATGCCAGTAAGTTCATCCCAACTGAGTTGATCTGCGGGCCATTATATTATTTTTTATTTTTGTGTGTTATAATTAAAGAAAATTTAATGTAATTGAATGTCACTGTGTTTCGTCTATCATCAATCCCTGACCTAGCGTTAGTTTCGCATACGAAAATCTACACATCCGGTATATTATTCAGCTGTTGGAACGTTCACGCTTCCCGAATTATCCCTTGTTAAATAATTTGTGTGGACTGCCGTGTGTATAACTTTTCGAGTTAACGGTTGAATTACTCCGTTATGTATAATATTAATAAATAATAAGGTACTCAATTTCGTAGTTTTGAATATAGCAGAATTTAAGCTGTGATTAGGTTTAATGAGACGGATTTTAGTACTCGGACTATCCTACTTATTTTATAGAACTTCCCCCCAACCCTCATGGTTTCATCACACGTTCAATGAAAATGACTCATTGCTGTAAATCTATCATAGCAATTATAATATTCAAGTGTGCAAGTATAAGTCGTGACTATACACATAATATGTGTTTGTTATGGACATATCAAATATATAGATTTTTAGTTTACACAAGATATAGTTTTTAGCTACTGGTATTGAATGATGTGAATGTTATGGGTATTATAAGTGTATTTTAGAATAACAGTTGCCATGAGGTTTTTTTATTATATTATAGTTGTTAATTACATAATGTATAATTGTTGTTTTACGTAATAACAAGATCCTGAAGGTACCGCAAATACAAGTGATAAATCACCAATGGGCAGTTGTATTGAGTTTTAATATTTTATTTATTGTATTGACTTTTTAAAAATCATTTACATTGCTATGACCATTGAAAAACAAAAAGTGCTATCTTAGATAATTATATAATTAATGCGATAAAACATTCAATTGTAAAATACTTATTGATAATTAATACATTTTTATTAATAAGAAAAATTAATTTAAAAATTTTTTATCTATTTTGTATGAAATAGAAAATTTTAGACAAACCTTATATATAAATTATATCTTAAATTATATCTTAACCTTATATATATCTTAAATTTTCATATTTATTTTTTCAGGGCTTAACCCAAACTCCAATATTTTAATAAATATTTCCATAACTATCAAAATGAAATTCTACATGTTATTGTATACTAACTTGTTTCAACAAAAAATAACGATCAATAATAACTATGTTTTTAATAAATTCAAATATTGTATTCAAATAACTGCAAGATTTAATTACTGAGTGTTTAATCACTCTTTTAATTTAATCACTCTTAATTACTGAGTGTTTTAATGAAGACAGACAGTTGGGAATGATTATTTCGATAGTCTATTCTTCCATTTTTCAGCAACTTGTTGACTGTAGCTAGCTAGATTCTATAGAATACCTAATTAATACATTAATTTTTTTCAGTCAATTTTATATTTTACAGAAGATTTATAGGAATTATTCTTAACAAATTAGTGAAAAATCATAAAAATTAAAAAATAATAACTGCATTTATAGGCAATTAATTCAAATTTTTTTTAAACTCCTATTATATTTTTCGATAACTTTGCTTGAAATTTTAGTGACAAGGTCCAACAAAAATTAAATTATATAAAAAATTAGTTTATAATTGTTTAATATATTATTTTTTAAAGTTATCAATGTTTAAAATATAATGATTGTACCTAATAAATCATTAAAACTTTTTACCAAGGGGAATATATTTATTGACTCAAATACATATTCTTGTAATATGGTATTTTGCTAGATATAATCCCAATAAATTTTTAATTCAAAGAACTCATGGGTTAAAATTGTGAAAAGGACTCTTTGTTTTTGTACAAAAGAAGACCTCTTACTTATTTTCAACATAATATTCCATATTCCTATTTACAGCTTCTATCATTCTCTAATTAACATTTTACTAATATTATACTTAAATAGTATAAAGGCAAAGGATATTGAATTTGATTTGAAAACATTTTTACTCTCAGTAAATGAAGTAACAAATAAGAGGATATACCAAACCATATTGTATATTAAACCATATCATATAGATTAAGCTATATTTTCCAGTACTGAAATAAATGTGATATCATTATTTGCTATTGTACAATTCCAAAGATCAGCTAGAGATTAACTATTAAAATGTCAAACCACTTTCAAGGAATTATGATAGCGATTAATGAGCACAGAGGAATAATTGTTACTTAAGAATTTCCATTTTGTGTCCAACTCAAATTTAGGGTTTCAATTTAAGTAATCATATATAAAGTACACAAATCTTACATAACATATATATACATGCATGATAATTGAAAACAGAATAATTTCATAATTACACATGCAAGCATGCACTTCCTCACCCAGGCTTATAGTGTAGGGTACATCAAACAACAGTGTTTAGTATTAAATGAAATTAAAGGAATATATCTAGTTATTCCATGCCCCTAAGAATATCATTTTACTTTAATATTATTGTAAATTTAATTAGAAGAAATATAAAATACAAACATAGGGAAAAAACATATTTACCCATCAATGTAACTTCTTTCAGAAAGATAAGCATTTAAATCTTGAACACCTTTTTCAGTTTTGAGATCTCCAATAGCCATGATTATTGCTTTTAATAAATAATTAAATTTTCACAGAATGACTTGTAAGCTTACACTTTGTAATATCTTATTCAGTTCTATCAATTAAAATATATGCTTCAAAATTAAATTAAATTTTTCTTAGTAAGTTTCGTTCATAGACGAGTATTAGTATTGAATGGAGATCAGGCTGGAGTTTCGATAGTTTACTTTGGAAAAAAGGCTCCCTGAATCTGTATACGCAGCCAACTTCCGTACGCTCTACCGAGCAACTGTTTTCTATTCCTCTCATTCCATGTTTCCCGCTCTCAAGTGCAATTTGGCGCGAAGTCACAAGCTACTATTTTTCTCTGAAATTACATGAGCTGAGCTTACGAGTAAAATTCAGACATTTAGAAGGTATTTATTAATCATTTTCAGGTGGAATATTAGTATTATTCATCTTAAAATCGAAGCTAAACTGATAGTGGTAAGAATAATCAAAATTTGTATATGCATGTCATTTTATGATTTTTATTTACATGCATGGAATTATTTTAAATTGAAGAAATGGTGTTTTAACAATGTTATAAATAAATTTACGGTGATTTATGGAAATGAACGTATAATTTTATGTACAAAAACCTCTTTCTGATATTAATTTTTTAATTACAAACATATAATTGTTATCCATTTTAACATATGGGTTAGGTCAATCGAAAGATATCTTTGTTTTTTTTTTATGTTATTCTAAGTATACTAATCGTAACTTATTTTTAATAGACATATGTATAGAATATTTTTTGTTCATAAAAATTATACATATTTTGTGTAATATTATAATATTGACATATTTGACATGTAAATCTCGGCTAAATAATTAATTATATTTTTTGTTGTGTTTTTATCAAATTCTACATTATAGTATCGTGTATAATTTGCAGTAATATTGTGTGGGCAAATTAATTCAATCAATTAATTATTTTTTAATTACTGCAAATAAAATGGTGATTGAATAACATTTAGACAATTAAAAACTCATAACTGGCACGGAAAGATTTCTTTGTAAGTATATAGAACTCAACTCAATTTTTAGACGAAACGTAAAAAGCTTCTTGTTTATTTTACAAAAAAAAAAAATTAAACGAGCAAGAATTTCTAAAATGCTATCAATTTACTGTAGTTTTATTCAATTTAGTTTATTTACCAAAATGCAACAGGCTAGGTTGTCTGTACCTCATTTTTTAGACTAAACTAGACCATTTATATTGTTTGTAAAATAATATCAATTATTGTTACTGATAAATTAACAAATACATGGGTGTAAGATTTTTTTATAATAATTTTTTAAAGACTGTTTTACTTCTTCGAATTAATATCGTTGATCAATTCTGTAATCACGATTGTACTTCCATACTACGATAATTAGTCTTAATTAAATAATTATATTTAACAATAATAAGATTTTTAGACAAAAAACAAAGAAGTGTTCAGACAATTAAATTATCAGGATTGATTTAGTTGTTTGCTCGACAACGTAGCATCAAGGGTTGCGGCATCGACCTGCGGCATGAATGCCGAAGGCGTGGTAAACGCGAAACATATACAACGGCTTTGTACATCAATTAATTATTTTGCGTATTAAGTGAAATATTTTTCGATAGTCTTCAAAAAAAATTATGAAAACATTTAGCTAAGTACTTATTTGGTTTCTCAAAAACAATAGGATGGGCAAATTTATAATTAAACTAGTTATGAATGGCGATCAAATATATATATATATATATATATATATATATGTATGTCAAAAATCGATTCAGACGACTTTTTACCGTGAAAGTAACCGCTTCAGACGACTTTTGCCTATTTAGACGACGTCGTCTGAATGATTTCTTGCTATAATTCGTTTCAGACGACTTAACATCAATAATCGTTTTGAACGACTTTTTCGCTTTAGACGACTTTTGAATAATAACCGTTTCAGAAGACTTATATAAACAATTTTAAATCGTTTCAAACGACATTCAGAAGCAATTAAACGCGTATAATGAATAAATAGATACGTAACAACTAATTACATGCTCGTAATTATTATTATATTGTGAAGAAAAATTATTGAAAATATGAGAAAGACATGAAAAAAAATAATGAAGTTAACAAAACAACGAAAAAGATTGATTTTGTGGGACAATCATAACAAAAATTTCCACTATTGCAATTATTAACAAAGCTTATTGTCAACCTCTAGGCTACCTAGAGAAAACAGTCCTAGAAGTCGTCGGAATCGACTAGATTCCGGAAATATGTGAATGTATGCACGTTCGGGAAATCGTTAGAATAATGGTTATCAGGTTGTAAAGTGTTCACTTTCATGCTGTATTGAGAATCACCGGATCGTAGATTTATTATACTTAGTAGATATATTTTCGAGATTAAACGGTACACTAAGTTTTATGTGCCCAAAGTCGTCCCTATCGGTCTACAGTCAGGCATATCATATATTCTTCATCATACGAGTGCGTGAACATCTGAACGGAAAGTTATTCCCCGATGTTCAGTTTTTTCCATTTAACATTATAATCAAATGGAATTCATAACCCCAATGAAATTTACACGATTTATGATTGGAATATGAAAGAAATAATTGTACCATAGACACAAGCACTGATAATACATTCATAATCTAAAATACTATTTTTAGCTCTGTCAATTAAACAATCATTATAAGACATTGTCATTTCAAGGATATATAATAAATTATGAATTCAATTAAAAATCTACAAGCTAGCTCATATTATAAACAAAACTCGATAGCAGCTCTTGCCAAATCTTATATTGAATTCGCAAGCCTCTGAATAAAACTTCTGCTCAAGAAACTTACTTTGGCTGCACCGATTTATCATGGCAGTGTTTGCTATTTAATAGCCTGTGTTGCTGTCGTCTATAACGGGTTCTTCTAAGAATTGGATATTCTTTAGCACTCTCTAGGTTACCTAGTATTTCAGTCCTGGAGGTCGTCGGAATCGACTAGATTCCGGAGATATGTGAATGTATGCATGTTCGGGAAATCGTCAGAATAATTGTTATCAGTTTGTCAAGTGTTCATTTCCATGCTGCATCGAGATTCACAGGAACGTAGATTTATTACGCTTTGTAGATATATTTTCGAGATAAAACGGTACACTAAGTTTTATGTGCCCAAAGTCGTCCCTATCGGTCTACAGTCAGGCATATCATATATTCTTCATCATACGAGTGCGTGAACATCTGAACGGAAAGTTATTCCCCGATGTTCAGTTTTTTCCATTTAACAGTATAATCAAATGGAATTCATAACCCCATTGAAATTTACACGATTTATGATTGGAATATGAAAGAAATAATTGTACCATAGACACAAGCACTGATAATACATTCATAATCTAAAATACTATTTTTAGCTCTGTCAATAACACAATCATTATGAAAAATTTTCATTTTGAGGATGTATAATTGATTATGACATCAATTATAAATCTTCAAGCTAGCTCATATTATAAACAAAACTCGATAGCAGCTCTTGCCAAATCTTATATTGAATTCGCAAGCCTCTGAATAAAACTTCTGCTCAAGAAACTTACTTTGGCTGCACCGATTTATCATGGCAGTGTTTTCTATTTAATAGCCTGTGTTGCTGTCGTCTATAACGGGTTCTTCTGAGAATTGGATATTCTTTAGCACTCTCTAGGTTACCTAGTATTTCAGTCCTGGAAGTCGTCGGAATCGACTAGATTCCGGAGATATGTGAATATATGCATGTTCGGGAAATCGTCAGAATAATTCTTATCAGTTTGTCAAGTGTTCACTTTCATTGTGCATTGAGAATTACCGGATCGTAGATTTATTATGCTTAGTAGATATATTTTCGAGATTAAACGGTACACTAAGTTTTATGTGCCCAAAGTCGTCCCTATCGGTCTACAGTCAGGCATATCATATATTCTTCATCATACGAGTGCGTGAACATCTGAACGGAAAGTTATTCCCCGATGTTCAGTTTTTTCCATTTAACATTATAATCGAATGGAATTCATAACCCCATTGAAATTTGCACGATTTATGATTGGAATATGAAAGAAATAATTGTACCATAGACACAAGCACTGATAATACATTCATAATATAAATACTATTTTTAGCTCTGTCAATAAAACAATCATTATAAGACATTGTCATTTCAAGGATATATAATAAATTATGAATTCAATTAAAAATCTGCAAGCTAGCTCATATTATAAACAAAACTCGATAGCAGCTATTGCCAAATCTTATATTGAATTCGCAAGCCTCTGAATAAAACTTCTGCTCAAGAAACTTAATTTGGCTGCACCGATTTATCATGGCAGTGTTTTCTATTTAATAGCCTGTGTTGTTGTCGTCTATAACGGGTTCTTCTGAGAATTGGATATTCTTTAGCACTCTCTAGGTTACCTAGTATTTCAGTCCTGGAAGTCGTCGGAATCGACTAGATTCCGGAGATATGTGAATGTATGCATGTTCGGGAAATCGTCAGAATAATTGTTATCAGTTTGTCAAGTGTTCACTTTCATGCTGCATTGAGAATTACCGGATCGTAGATTTATTATGCTTAGTAGATATATTTTCGAGATTAAACGGTACACTAAGTTTTATGTGCCCAAAGTCGTCCCTATCGGTCTACAGTCAGGCATATCATATATTCTTCATCATACGAGTGCGTGAACATCTGAACAGAAAGTTATTCCCCGATGTTCAGTTTTAACCATTTAACATTATAATCAAATGGAATTCATAACCCCATTGAAATTTACACGCTTTATGATTGGAATATGAAAGAAATAATTGTACCATAGATACAAGCACTGATAATACATTCATAATCTAAAATACTATTTTTAGCTCTGTCAATAACACAATCATTATGAAAAATTTTCATTTTGAGGATGTATAATTGATTATGACATCAATTAAAAATCTTGAAGCTAGCTCATATTCTTCCCATAACTCAATAGCAGCTTTTGCCAAAGTTTAATTTTAATTTGGAAGCCTCTGAATAAAACTTCTGCTCAAGAAACATAATTTGGCTGCACCGATTTAGCATGGCAGTGTTTGCTATTTACGAATCTCGTTTCTGTCGTCTATAACGCGCTATTCTGAGACTTGGATATTCTTTGGCACTCTCTAGGTTACCTAGTATTTCAGTACTGGAAGTCGTCGGAATCGACTAGATTCCGGAGATATGTGAATGTATGCATGTTCGGGAAATCGTCAGAATAATTGTTATCAGTTTGTCAAGTGTTCACTTTCATGCTGCATTGAGAATTACCGGATCGTAGATTTATTATGCTTAGTAGATATATTTTCGAGATTAAACGGTACTCTAAGTTTTATGTGCCCGAAGTCGTCCCTATCGCTCTACAGTCAGGCATATCATATATTCTTCATCATACGAGTGCGTGAATATCTGAACGGAAAGTTATTCCCCGATGTTCAGTTTTTTCCATTTAACATTATAAACAAATGGAATTCATAACTCCATTGAAATTTACACGATTTATGATTGAAATATGAAAGAAATAATTGTACCATAGACACAAGCACTGATAATACATTCATAATATAAATACTATTTTTAGCTCTGTCAATAAAACAATCATTATGAAAAATTTTCATTTTGAGGATGTATAATTGATTATGACATCAATTAAAAATCTTCAAGCTAGCTCATATTCTTCCCATAACTCGATAGCAGCTCTTGCCAAAGTTTAATTTGTGACGAGAGCAAGCAGTACGCTTGCTCCTCGTCTGCCCTCCTTCTCTCTCTCCCTCTTGTCACTCGGCATGGCGACGTGGTCAGCGTTCGGCGCATATATTTATTGCGCTTAAACACTGGCCTTTATGTTTTTCCAGCCGCCGAAGATTGCCGAGCAAGATTGAGAGCGCTCGAAGAAGCAAGAGCGCAGCGACTATGAGACAGAGAGAGACAGAGAGAGAGAGAGAGAGAGAGAGAAAGTTAGCGAGCATGCTAGAGTGCCCGTCTATGCACGCAATATGCAGGTTTGGGCCGGCGTGTGACGCGCGACCAATTAGCGCTTTTGTCGCACGCCGCCTAATGAGTGGGCTTGGTGGGAGAGCCCGGCGAGAGCGCGAACGTTGATCATGCGTCAAGTCGCGTGAGCTAGTTCCCGGAAGAAAGTTGAGGAGAGAAGTTGGAAGTAGCAGCGCAATGAGAGAAGAAGAAACACGTGCAGAAGTGACCAGACCAGGGCGAGCCGAGGCAACGTGTGGCGGCAACACCTGCAGCAGGGCATTCAGTGTCGCCCTCGCTGCCATGCACGGCATGACTTCCAGTGGGTTCACCACGGGCTACGCCGAGGAAGACGTCCAGCCAGTGGCCAGGTCAACTCCCCGTTGCCGGCTCATCGCCAAGGACAAAGGTCAGGTTATCTCTCTCTCCCGGTATTTCTCTCTCTCATGGTGATGCGCGGCCGCGTAGGAACGATACGCAGCCAGGCGATCATTTGCCGGCTACGCTCATCGTAATGCGGTAGAGAGGTTTCGAAGTATTCTTTCCTTTGTAAGGAGGTAAATGGCCAAGGCGATTTAGTCGCCGGGCCATTCGTCCTCCCACGTTAGTTTAAGTTGTTCTGTATAAGTGCGCGTGATGTAAACGTAATTGTAACTGATTTTGTATTTGTTTGTCTGAATAAATTTAAGTTGTATGTTCCAAGTAAAGAAAATTATTTATTCGTTCGACCTATCCTCTCGTTCCCCGATTGTTAAAGAGCGAAAGTGACCCTCTTATTTTCCCCTTAATAAATTAGTGACGTCAGTGCCGAATAAGGCGCTGCCCCCGTTACAAATTTTAATTTGGAAGCCTCTGAATAAAACTTCTGCTCAAGAAACATAATTTGGCTGCACCGATTTAGCATGGCAGTGTTTGCTATTTAATAGCCTGTGTTGCTGTCGTCTATAACGGGTTCTTCTGAGAAATGGATATTCTTTAGCACTCTCTAGGTTACCTAGTATTTCAGTCCTGGAAGTCGTCGGAATCGACTAGATTCCGGAAATATGTGAATGTATGCATGTTCGGGAAATCGTCAGAATAATAGTTATCAGGTTGTCAAGTTTTCACTTACATGCTGTATCGAGATTCACAGGAACGTAGATTTATTGCTTTGTAGATTTATTTTCGAGATTATGCGGTACTCTAAGTTCTACGTGCCTAAAGTCGTCCCTATCGCTCTACAGTCAGGCATATCATATATTCTTCATCATACGAGTGCGTGAACATCTGAACGGAAAGTTATTCCCCGATGTTCAGTTTTTTCCATTTAATATTATGAACAAATGGAAATCATAACCCGATTGAAATTTACACGATTTATGATTGGAATATGAAAGAAATAATTGTACCATAGACACAAGCACTGATAATACATTCATAATCTAAAATACTATTTTTAGCTCTGTCAATAAAACAATCATTATGAAAAATTTTCATTTTGAGGATGTATAATTGATTATGACATCAATTAAAAATCTTCGAGCTAGCTCATATTCTAAACAAAACTCTATAGTAGCTCTTGCCAAATCTTATATTGAATTCGCAAGCCTCTGAATAAAACTTCTGCTCAAGAAACATAATTTGGCTGCACCGATTTAGCATGGCAGTGTTTGCTATTTAATAGCCTGTGTTGTTGTCGTCTATAACGGGTTCTTCTGAGAATTGGATATTCTTTAGCACTCTCTAGGTTACCTAGTATTTCAGTCCTGGAAGTCGTCGGAATCGACTAGATTCCGGAAATATGTGAATGTATGCATGTTCGGGAAATCGTCAGAATAATAGTTATCAGGTTGTCAAGTTTTCACTTTCATGCTGCATTGAGAAACACCGGATCGTAGATTTATTATCCTTAGTAGATATACTTTCGAGATTAAACGGGACTCTAAGTTTTATGTGCCCGAAGTCGTCCCTATCGCTCTACAGTCAGGCATATCATATATTCTTCATCATACGAGTGCGTGAACATCTGAACGGAAAGTTATTCCCCGATGTTCAGTTTTTTCCATTTAACATTATGAACAAATGGAATTCATAACCCTATTGAAATTTACACGTTTCATAATTGGAATATAAAAGAAATAATTGTACCGTAGACAGAAGCACTGATAATACATTAATAATCTAAAATACTATTTTTAGCTATGTCAATAAAACAATCATTATGAAAAATTTTCATTTGAAGGATGTATAATAGATTATGAATTCAATTAAAAATCTTCAAGCTCGCTTATATTCTCTCCATAACTGGATAGCAGATCTTGCCAAAGTTTAATTTTAATTCGGAAGCCTCTGAATAAAACTTCTGCTCAAGAAACATAATTTGACTGCACCGATTTATAATGGTAGTGTTTGCTATTTACTAACATGTGTTGCTGTCATCTATATGAAAGAAATAATTGTACCGTAGACAGAAGCACTGATAATATATTAATAATCTAAAATACTATTTTTAGCTATGTTAATAAAACAGACATTATGAAAAATTTTCTTTTTGAAGATGTATATTGATTATGAATCCAATTAAAAATCTTCAAGCTCGCTCATATTCTTCCCATAACTCGATAGCAGCTCTTGCCAAAGTTTAATTTTAATTTGGAAGCCTCTGAATAAAACTTCTGCTAAAAATTTGAGCTGCTATTCTGAGAATTGGATATTCTTTAGCACTCTCTAGGTTACCTAGTATTTCAGTACTGGAAGTCGTCGGAATCGACTAGATTCCGGAAATATGTGAATGTATGCACGTTCGGGAAAATACTCAGAATAGTGGTTATCAGGTTGCCATGTTTTCACTTTCATGCTGCATTAAGAATCACACGTTTATTATGCTCTCACGGAGGATGGGTAGAATTAACTTTCTACAAGCGTTTTAAAGAAATAATCCCTTACTATACATTGTTTTTCTGCATTTATTTACTATAACTAGGTAGAGATTGCTGTCAATTATGATTTTCATTTGGGAAGCCTGTGATGTTCGTATCACTTATAAATAAAATAATTCGAACTCTCGTAATCTAGCTAATGAGTAAGAATTTGTTTCCAATGATTTTACTCTAATTCTCAATAAAATCGATAAATAAATTAAATATAATAAATAAATAAATCAAATATACATAAGTAAGTGCAATATCTCGAGGAAAGTCAAACAATGCCCTAGTTTCTTATGGTGCGAATTGTCCCATAAGCAGAGCTAAAGTCTTTCTTTGATAGGATATAATTTAGCCCAAGTTTCTTATAGCGCGAGATGTTCTATAAGTCGAGCTCAAATTATAAGGAGAGGATAGTCTTGCTTAGTTAATCACAATGAGAGAAAGAACTTAGGTATTAATCCAAGTTTATTCAGACTCATGCGCTCACCTTGCAAGGCTAGAAGTGAATGCTAGCCTGTGCAAAGGTGGCCCATTTATACACAGATTTTCCCGCTTATTTTTGCAGGAGAGATGTCATCGAAAATTCGAGAGACTTTCGCGAATTTTGAGAAATGAGTTTTCTTAATTTACAAGTAAATAACCATTAATATTGAGTTTTTAACACATGTAAACTTTGTAACGGGGTGAAACCGTTTAATTGTTATATTCGCGCGATTACCTTAAAAAGACACGCGAAATTGTCAATGCTCACTACTATTCCGGGAGAGCACGAGAAAGTATGCGTCAGTCAACCGATAATCGTTAATAACCTATACTAAATTGAGTGGAAGCTATGTGAGATGAGAGAATCAATGAAAACACTTGTTAGTAATGTAAATCGAATCTTTTATTGTCCCTCAAAATTCACAAAAGGTCGGCCCGCGCGTTTGTTTACATGCACGCCCGCTCGTCGACAACACGCTTTGCCGGTACGCACGCTGCTCTTTGTTATTAGAGCCGTTACATGCACGCATCGAATGTTAGAATCAAATTGTTATTCGTATAATCGCGATCGCGAAATTAAGCTGGCCAGCTTACCTTTTACTTGCTGGCGATCGGAGAAAAACTACGATAGGTCGCACAGCACGGAACAGTTTTAATATTGTTTTTGTTCGCGGATCGCGAGCGCGCGCACACACTGGTTTCGCCCTCGATGGCGAAACCTCACACACTCTCTCTCTCTCTCTCGTTCTGGCCTCTGGCTCGTACTCGATAGCTCCTTGGCGGCTGCACTCCTGGATCACTAATTGCTGTTGTTTTCAAAGCGTATGGATGTCAAGGGCACGTGAATCGATGGAACGATAGCGTAAGCGGACGGACACTATGATGGTCGATGCTTCACTGGTTCAAATTCGTTCGCGCGCGTTCCGTCTGCTCGCGTGCCGAATTCCTTCGTTACCTATTCTGTCCCCCCCGGCAGGTGCTGCCCTCACAGGCAGCAATTAAGCTAAATAGTCAGCGCTAATATGACGTTTACCGTCACAACTTTACAGAATTTGTTATTTGTTGATTTTATACAATATACAATTATCGCAAATAGTGTCGTCAAAAGTTATTAACTAATAGAGTTAATTAACGTGATATTACAATATTTACAATAGAAAATTATTAAATTTTCATATAACTTTATAGTTGATTAATTTTGGAAGTATTCTCCAAAATTAATTATTTAAATTAATTAATAACATTTGAATTATGACTAATTTTTCATATTTGTAACGGTTTTTTCTAATCTTAATATACAATTATTAGATTAATTATCTAAGATTTCTAAATTATAAAGTTATCATTATTAAGTAGTAACTTAATATTTTCGTTCTATATATAGCTTATTGTTTAAATAAATTATTAATTGTTTATTTATTAATAACAGTTATTATTCAACTGTTATTAATGAAACCAATTCTTACTCATGTTCTATGCTTATTCATTTTGCATATAAATTATTTATATTTTTCTAATATTTCATATGTTAATAAATAAATCAACTTTGCATATTGATATTCATTATTAATTTATAATTGAATGAGATATTATGAATCTACATGTTAAAATCTATATAATCGATACTTTGTTATATTAAAATTATCTATAATTAACATATTTTTCTTAATATCATGAATCATTATATCTATGTCTATTATTTTGTGACGTCATGCTGTTTATTTTGATTCGACTCTTATTTGTATACAGTCGCGTAAACAGTGAGGTAGCGCCGCTTAATGTATTGTTTTGACTAAACAGATAAATACGTTAGACTAGTCGCAGTCATTTAATAAAAAGCTCATAAATAGGACCGTTACAAGCCTCTCAATAATACTTCCCTTAAATTTAATTGCTTCCGCAATATCAATTATATTAATGATTTATTATGTCATACCTTTTGATGGTGCCGCTTAAAGTGCTTTGCAATTTATTCATATCGGTATTAAAGGGACGAGTTATACGTACTGATGCTTTTATGTTTTTAGTTGACTCATTATTCCGAAGTTTTGGACTTTATGTATTATTGTGAAATACTCAATAATGGTAGTGCTAATTTTTAGTTGTTTTAATTGATGAGTTTTTTCGAATGTGCGAATCATCAATTATGATGGATTTGGGTTTTTCTTTTTCAGTAAATGTGCTTCTTCGTATTCAGGAAGCAAAGATCGATTTTTGTTCATCATTGAATAATTTTTGGTATTCTTGACATTTTTATAATGTAGCAGTTCCCATGTAACATTTCACGTACAAAATTAGTTAATCTCCACTATCATTAATAATAAAATGGTTTAATAAATATTATTGCTTTCTTGACATCTGATGAGAGATTCTTCATTTGGGATTCAATAAAATTTAACCTCTTCTGATAAACTCTGTAACAGGCTGCCGTTTAACCTTTAATCTCTGTTAAATATATCTATTCGTATGGTCAAACGACGCCGTGTCATCTATGTGCTGTAAGCACACTAACTCACCTTGTCCCGGTGTGCGCCTGCGCCGAGTTCTCTTACCGATCGAAGTTGGGTTCTCGATCTCTCCGCTAGGGGCGTTGGCGCGCTTGCTTAGTAGCGCTCCGTCGGCCACTGCCGATAACTCGGTTGGCGAGCCGCTTCTTATGTTGCCTACGCGATTCGTGCTAAACTACCGGCGCGTTTGAATTGAATGTAAACAAGAACACCGATCTTGAACAAATGGAAGACGAAATAATACGCTCGTTACGTGTAAATTACTGACCACTTTATTTACTTCCAAAAACTCGTATAAGGGAGGGATTTGCCGAGAGACTTCCGCACGCAAGTTCGAATGACAATAGAAACGGGGAGAGAGAGAGTGAATTTCGCGATCGTCGCGGACTTTTCGCTCGCACGCTTTTGATAATATCACCGCGCACGCTGCGCGGGATCGCACGCTAATTACAATTAATAGGGCTGGGCACCTACCGCGTAATTGATGGGGATACGGTGGCCAACCGTATCCGATACGCGCGCTTCGGATCAACTGCCTCTGCTGTTGCTGCTCTGCTGTTGCTGTTGCGTGGCTGCAGAGGTTGAGTGCGCCGGGGCCGAGGTCGCACACGTTCGACAATGCGCGCACTCGGCACTCCGCTCTCAGTTGTAGTTATCGGCGACGGTGTCACACACGTTGGACAGTGCGGACACCCGTCTCACCACACTAATTGTTGTCGTCAGTTGTTTATACACACGACGTGCGATGCGCACTTCCACCTCGACACTCTCGCACAAAGTACCAAAACTCCCTGGATCTCACTCGAAACTATCAAGTACGTTGGCAGCTAAAACTCAATAGCTATGATGTAGCCGGACTGAAGGTCGCAGTCATACTGGCTAGCTAACTCTCCCCTCCCGGTCATTGCCCCTAACGCGCCCTCTCTCTCTCTCTCTCTCTCTCTCTCAAACCGATCGCGGCTATTAAGCTTAGCCACGCTTATTAGCTCACGCGAGTCTAGACGATTTTCGACAATCGTTGCAACTCTTAAATGATCGTCTAACTGAGCAAACTAGACTTTCTAGCCAACTTCATATCAATGTTGTAAATTTTCTTCGAATTTGATTATTTTTAATTATATAAATTTGAGTAGGAGTTGTAAAGTTATTTGAAAAATACTTATGTTTTGTAATGAGATTATTATATATTCATTTATTTTTCAGGTGAGTATCTTCTAAACTTATCTTTTTGTAACTCTAGTTGGGTAAGTTTTAAAATTTGAAAATCTATATTGATTCTAAGTAATTTAGGAAATATATAGTTTGTTATTGAGAGAAGAATTGTATTCTTGGATATTGCAAGCGAATTGAGCCAAAACGTTCAATCTAAATAATAGATATAGAAAATTAGCTTGTTTCAATCACATTTAATTTTTATAGATAATCACCTTTAAACAGATAATTATATATGTATAACTATAACTATATAATTAAAATATCTTTTTTATTTAGAAAAAAAATTGTCACCCTATCGAAAACTAATATGTATTTTGTGTTTTCAATAAATTACAATATTAATACGCATCTAATATAATATATTTATAGCTGAGATTTAAAGAATGTTACATTTTTACTGAGAGAGTATCAAAGAGACTAAGTCCCACATAGTATTTATGCCAATTCAAGTGCCTGATGCGGTTTCGATGATTAATTTATAATTTGATGTTGCGTAAGCATAGCATGTCAATTTTCGATGATAGTGATTATAATATCAGTTATTTCGAAATGTTGATATTTTCTTATATTTTAACTTGAACGGTTGTATTGGTTTGAACATCTGACGTGATTGATGAGAACATTCTATAGACAAATGATTTTCAAAGAGAGTTCATGTTTCTTAAATCGATCAGAATAAAAAATAATTTTTGATGTATTAATGCATTATTGAATAGAAAAGGGCATTATCGATCACTAATAAAGCATTCTTATATGTTGTCCAATAACGATGAACATATATTTTGTAATTTTCAAGTTTTCAATCATTTATACAGCAAAAGGAAATATCAAATTGTGATATAAAGACTATAAAAATATTAAATCTTGTATCATGTGAAAGATAGATATATTTGAGATAATCTACTTTGTTTATTTTTTATTACTCCACTCGATTGCAAATGTCAATTGTAAAATATGAGTCAATTCAATAGGTCTCTAGTTTATGTTTAATTGCTAGGAAATATCGTAACGGGGTTTTCGCCTAGCTTCGCTTGAACAGAATCTGTTATATAAAGATTACTAATAAATGCCGCGGAAATTAAATTAATAATAGAGAGAAATTTTCTCCAGAGCGATACTGTGCTCCTACGCAAGACGTCCTGGGTCCACCTGCTCAGATTTGTCTCCTTCTCGTTCTAGAAAATAGGCCCGCAGAGAGTGTCGTGTGCTACGCCAAAAAGAGATATGTGTGTGTGCGCAAGTAAACGTTTAGAGGGAATTCGAGGAAAATGGAAATCGAGTAAATACGGGCAACTTCGGAATAAAGATGCTCGTTTATTCGAAGTAAACGTAATTAAAGTTACAAAGAGCACATACGTTGAAAGTAGCGCCGAGAGTTGCAATGCAAGCAACTTAACTGAGATGCGTCCGTGCATACAAGAAAACACTGCACTCGCGCCACGCGGACAGAGTGCATGTAAGCACACGCCGTGTTGTGAGCTGCAAGACGCGATGGCAGCAGTGAATTGGCGCGTAACGTCCAAACGAGGAAGCGATCACGCTTAACCTCGGCTCGTAAAAACGAATGAAACACGACCACATCTGAACATTTTGCACGTATGCGAGTACAAGAAAGCAACGGTACGCACGCAAACAGAGAAATCAGCTTAAATCAAGCATCATTCAAGGAGGAATGCGCGAATGGCAAACTAAAACAGGAGGAGAGAGCAAAAAAGAGAGAAACCAGATAAAGAACTGGTACGCACAGTGCTGGACGCTGGCGTAGTCTCATCAAACTTTAATAGCGTACACGCTTTTACAACAATGGCCTTCGATCAATTAATTTTTGCGTAGACGCTTTCCTCTCTTTTTAGTGAATTCTTTTAGCACACGCTCGGGTTCTCCGAGATATTTCCTTCAGAAATTAATTATCATGAGCGTGTCTTATCGATTTCCCCTTGATATTATTAAAATCCTCGAGTATTGCTATCTGCTTTTCACATAAAAGCTTTTTTTTTCTCTGTGACGAAACTCAAAACTTTCCTTGTCAGGCGTTGACCACTTGTCGGTCGGAAGCTAACTCTATAGTTCGCGCCTATGCTCTCTCTCTCTCTCTCCTCGAGACTATCGCATCTCCACGCGGTCCGCGTCGCGAGTTTACAATCGAATATCGAACGATTATCGTGTCACTCACCAGTTCACTGACGTCTGCGCTGCGCTGTTAACAACTTTATGGAATAACAAATAATAATTATAAATCATTTCTATTACTGGCTTTGCGAGAATAGAGAGACATAACGAACTACAAGTCGTTATAATATTAAAAAATTTCGCAAGTTATCTTAAAAAAACTGACTATCTATGAAAGGGAATTAATTATAATATTAATTTATTCTGATTAAGGGGAGTACGCTAGCAAAACCTTGTTAGTATAAGAATATTTTTTCTTACGCGAAACTGTCTTTGAAAATCATTTATCAATTGTTTTCCGTATTAAATTTATTAATATAACCAAAGTCTATTTATCTATTATTATCAAAGTAATTAACAGTTGTACCCTCATACTGCTAATTAATACGATAGCTTTATTATTGATGTTAAGTTTCTATAAGTTTGTTACACTCTAACTGATTTCAGCGATTTGTTATTCCTACAGTTTATTACACTCAACTTGGGAAGATGAAAAAATGTTGATTTAGTAATTGTTATTAATGTAATTTTGTATTTGGAGATTGAATGTTGATTTAGTAAGTATTTTTACATGTCATTTTTTATTATTCGTTTAATGATAAATATTTCTTGTATTTGCATTATTTAAGGTACGTAAAAAATAATGTTATTATATTTAAGAATATGTATAAAAATATATTTTAAAATATTCTGAGTTAATGGAGTAATCTAGCCAGTATTTACCTATTTATATAATATAACAATAGAATTTTCATATATTGCTGAATATTTAATTCAATAAATTTGTCGTTAAGCGGTCATTCGTCTCCATGCATTGTAATCACAGCAAATAAAATCGCAGTTAACTCAATTATCAACTAATAAAATATTAATAATGTCGTACTGCACAACGAAGTCTTAACTAAGCGTACGGTTTAGTCATACTGCGTTGACTATAGCAGTAAATGTATTCGTTATGGCTATACATACATCATGCAGAATAAGCTAAGCGACCCTGTCTCATCTGTACAGTATTTTTTCTATTCTTATCTCCATTCTTAAACCTTCAAACAGTTTGAAGCACACGGCCTTATCTAAGTTACTAGCAGCTTTTCAAAAGCAAACTAATGTAATAAGATTACTTCAAACGAGTCGTCTACAGAAAAAGAATGTTTAATAAAAAATTGCTTGGGTTAAGTATCTAGTAAATAAACAAACTGAAGTATTCATTTTTGAATACGTACAGGGTAAATAATCAGATACAACGTTTAATTCCTTATAGATGTATGTTGCTGAAACTTTACGTGATTCAGCACTTATTGTCTAGAATTGCTAGAATTCAGATGGATCAAGATTCGATACTTCCTTAAAATAAAAAAAAAACTATTTTTATATTTACAGCTTCAATTTCATATATCTACCCTATAATAGTGTCGGTACGTAACAACATCTGTTATCAATTATTTATTAAGGTGGGGGTAAGCGAGACGGTGTGTTGCTCTAAGCAAAAACTGCGGGAATAGTTAATATTGAAACAATAAGGCGAGCAAATAATTTTTATTAATTTACTACAAATACGCTACCTCTCGAGAGTAACAACAATACTCAAATGTCCTTATAAACTACTCGTACTAATACTTATATTAAGGCGAGGTAGCCGACATGTCAGCGCCAGGCCAACTCACTTAGTCCTGAGATTCATAATACGATCGGGTCAGCTTCATACAAAGCCAGTGTTTGGTCTCTCTTAAAGGAGAGGACCAGATGAAGGCTGCTCTCAAGAGAAAAGCCCAGATAGATATCCGTGGCTCAGTTGCTACGTGGTAAAAGGCACTTTTTCACCCCATGGCAAAGGCGACGCACAACCGGCTTTCTATCTGAAAGAGGAACGAGGACGGGGCGGTCTATTAGGCCGATCGCGGGTCGCGCGGAAGGGTGTCGTTGTGACAGTCGACATACAACGTTCCGTAGGACCGGAGTTGGTGCGAGTTTAGAAAATCCTCGGGGATGTGTCTCCGAGGTTTCATACACTGGGGCTCGAGAAGGAGGTGGCCTCAGAATTGCACGTGTCGACTTGCGGGTGAGGACCGGGTTTTCGTCCAATTCTGGTACGCCCATGACCACCTTGGAAGTCGAAGAGTTGACAACCTTAGGTGTCGATGAAGCTAAATGAGGATCTGAAGTGAGTTCAGATCCGTGAAAGGGCCGGTTCTTCCCAACGACGATGATGATTCTCGTAAGAGTCTCCTTTTTGGCTAGTTTCCTGGCGAGTCTGGCCTTAATCTCGGTTTGCCGGCGTTGTAGACGCTTCAGATTACGCTCTCGTCTCTTCTCCTTGCGCTTCTGACTTATTCCAGACGAGAACGATCCTCTTCGGCTAACGGGACCTTGAGTTGTCACGAAACTCACTGTCCGGCGAGAAGGCAGGCGCTTGAACGCGCGTTCGACCATGGCCCTGAAAAAGGAGCGGTCAGGCTACGGAGGACGATCTCTCTGGCTAGTGAGACTTTGAGCGAGGCTCGTCGAACAAAGGAGGTCGCTTTCGAATTAGCCGTCAGAAGAGCCGGTGGAGCACGGTCCTTGCGGGCTAGCAAGACTCGAATCTTTGGAGCTCGCCACCCACCAGAAAACTCTCTTGGCCGGCGGGACTTCGAGCGAGGCTCGTCGCCAACCAACAAGGTTACTTACAAGGTGACTAGTGAGGTGTCCCGTGGAGTGGACTCCGAATTACGCACAACTGGAAAAACGCGACTCTTTATCTCCTTCCCCTGAGCTACGGCACCGCGCTCCCATTGGCGGAGAACGAAAGAGTGGGATGACCGTTGTGGAGTACCAATCAGCGATGGCCGTGAGCTCCCACTACCTCCACTAATGAGGTAGAGGGAAAAAGAGAAAATTAATGGACTATGCGCAGGCGTGAGAGAAAAAATTAGACTTATAACACTTAAGACCAGGGTGATGAGGGCTCTTCTTCTTCAACACACTCTTCAGCTCTAACAT
The DNA here is from genome assembly GCF_024137745.1 of Phymastichus coffea. Classification (NCBI taxonomy): domain Eukaryota; kingdom Metazoa; phylum Arthropoda; class Insecta; order Hymenoptera; family Eulophidae; genus Phymastichus; species Phymastichus coffea. Next base: position 4,121,457 of record NW_026706823.1, read on the forward strand.
GTGTCGTGTTAACTTTTTTATGCACTTGCCCTTTTACGTGCGGCTGAACGCTAGAGAGAGTCAATCATCAGTACCTCTCCCTGCTGTCCCCAATAACCTAATTTCTTCAATATATTGAAGAATATATAACCCTCGTTTTCGGTAAAGTCATTGTCTGTAAAAACGATTTAACTATAATTTTAATGTACTAAATTAGTTATATGAGTTAAATAATTTTTTGTGAGTCAACGTATACTACTACGCACTTAACAGGGCGGTGGTTATCCCTGTTACGAGGATAAATAAGAAAATAATTATTGCTAATTTTCACCCTATTATATAAAGCTAAAACCGTTTTATATTTTTAATATATCCCTATTTTATTAATTGTTTGAGAATCATCTCTCCCTGGATGGAGGGAGGCGCATGCGCCTTGAGTTTTTTTCGTTGCGCGTGTGCGCTACGCTCAAATAAAGTGATTTTTCACCTACATTCTCTCTCTTCATTTTTGAAAAAAAAATGCCATACCGTCCAACATTCATGAATATTAAATTATTAAATAGACAAACAATTAGCTACTAGTAACTCAAACGTTTTATAAGTCTGAAGTTCGTTCCCGGGCTCGAACTGGTTAATCAATACTGCTCGTATCTTTATCAAATCTATGCCTAAACAAATATCTAGTTAAAATTAATGAAAAAGTTCTTTCCGGTTTCCGCTTCTAAGAGTACAAGTGCACAATTAAGATATGTAAGTTTCTTTCTCTTTATAAAATGTCTTTTGCAGTATAACAATTAATTTTTGGTTGTTGCTATCAGTTACATTTAAATATCCGAGAATGATTATAAAAATAGATATGAAAAATTATCAGTAATCAATGGCAATAACCTAATAACCATATGTCATAAAGGTGAGAATATAAATTACTAATATATTTTCTAGAATTGGTATACTGATTTTCCTTTTATATTATTTCATTTTAATATTTTTTAAATATTTATATGTATTATCCGCGATTTTATACAAGTAATATTGTAATTGTTATAATTATATTGATTGAGTTTCTTTTACAGTAAAATTTGTATTTATACAATGAATATGTAAATTGTATTTATACAATTTTACATAAATACATAATCTAATTTAAGTACATAAAATACGATATATCATAATTAAATTTTATTTACATAAAAAAATTAAGATACATAAAATAAGATATTTCATAATTAAATTTTATTTACATAAAAAAATTAAGTAATTATAATACAATTCCTTAAATGTAAATATTAACTGTAAAAATATTAATTATATTAATTGAATAATTATTAAAAATTAAAAATAATTATTAAAAATTAAAAATAATTATCAAAAATGAACTTCATAACTTGAATAACAGTTTCCCTTTCGCTTCATATTTCTTGGAAATAAACATTTTGATTGAAAATCATTTATTCAGTCATTCTTCATTCATGAAATATTTTGTATCGTTATTAAGCATCTGAATACTTTTTATTGAAAAGATTACCTTTGTTCATTTAAGACTTTTAAATAGTAAAATGAATTGTCAATAAAGTTTGAAGCATTTAAAAGTTCCTATTTTTTACAGAATGCATTCTTTCTGTATATACCTTATGAGAACATTATAAAAATATAAGCTTTTATTTAAATTATATTTATAAAAAATAATTGTGTGAACTAATAAAGTTTGAAACATATAAAAGCTTATATTTTTACAGAAGGTATTCATGACACTTAAAGTTTACATAAAATGTTTGATGGATGGATGTTTGAATAAATGTTTTTCAACTAAAGTCTATATTGGAGATAAATTTGATTTTCATACCATACATTTATTTAAATTTATTATTCACACAAGTTTTATAAATAGGACAATATATTTCCTTTCGCTTACAATTTTTTTAATACCAATATCTATCCATCCAACAATTTATATGACCTTATGAGAACATTATAAAAATGTAAGCTTTTATTTAAATTATATTTATATAAGATGATTGTGTGAACCAATAAAGTTTGAAACATATAAAAGTTCATATTTTTACAGTAGGTATTCATGATACTTAAAGTCTACATAAAATGTTTGATGGATGGATGTTTGAATAAATGTTTTTGAACCAAAATTTATATTGGAGATAAATTTGATTTTCATACCATACATTTATTTAAATTTATTATTCACACAAGCTTTATAAATAAGACAATATATTTCCATTCGCTTACATTTTTTTTAATACCAATATCCATCCATCGAACAATTTATATGACCTTATGAGAACATTATAAAAATGTAAGCTTTTGTTTTAATTATATTTATATCAAATATTTCAAGAATGAATGATTGAATAGAAATTATTCAATCAAAATGGTAATTTGAAATAAATTTAACTTTCAAATGATACTTTTTTAAAATTTAACTTGCAGGTAAGTCATTCATTCATGAAACATTTTATACAAATATAATTTAAATAAAAACTTGCAGAGTTATAATAAGTTCTCAATAAGTCATATAAATTGTTCGATGGATAGAAATTGGTTTTAAAGGAATTGTAAGCGAAAGGAATTATGTTTTCCTATTTATAAAACTTGTGTAAATATTTAATTTAAGTAAATATATGGTTTCAAAGTCAAATTTATCTGAAATTCAGATTTTAGTTGATAAACATGATTTATTCAAACATCTATCCATCAAACATTTTATGTAGTCTTTAAAATAATTGACAATTGTATATCTACCCATTTATTATTTTTACTTGTTTTTACTATTCTGCTTGTTGTTTATTTATAGAAAAAATTAATTTATATATATACACACAACAATATAAAATAAATATGATGTAATGAAAAATATTATATCTTAAAATTGTAAAAGTATGACCTGAGACTCCAAACTGAGGTTTCGTACAGTATACCTATCATGCAGTGCTGATAATGTATGAATTATTGATTTCCATCTCCTGACATATATTTTATAAGATTTGTTGTAAGATTGGTGGATGTTTTTCATGACTGGAATATCTAGAGATTACTTGATTCACGTGATGCAGATAAATTGTAAGATAGTGAGAATTTTGTGTGTAGACTGTTTTATTGATAAGCAGAGATAATACTATGTTACTCTGGGATTGTAGAGAAAGGCAGCCTAAGCGCAATTTATGGTACGTTACATGTTATTTTATATCAGTTGTGGGAAGAAAAGTGCGAGGGTGCACGTAGTCGCGTTGCGCCAGGACTACGCCCTGTGAATTATTTACGGGTTGCTTCTCTATAAAAAGAGTTGGCGCTGACTCTCACGGCGCGAATAGACACGATGGTTGGGAAAGTAGAGGGACGGCTAAATCAACGAAACTCTTTCAATTAGAAAGAAGTATAAAATGGCGATCTCTTTATTACGCCGAATAACATTAAACAACTTAGTAGCATATAAAAGAAAACAGAAAGGTGAGGGAAATCGCTCAAGCTTGCAGGCTCACGATAATTAATCGGCGATGAAGTGAACGACTTTGCTCATCGTCTAGTGCGAATAAAGTCGCGATTGGACACAACGGCGATGTTTCGCCGAGCGAGAGCTGGCGCGAGAGATGGTGGGCGATTATTTGGAATACTAATAACATCTAATGTACGCTATTTAGATTTGGTCTGTTTAGCAAGCTGTAAATTACGTGAGGTATAATTATTTTGGCTTTATCAAGTTGGCTGGAAATGGCGTTTATGAGAGTTTTGTGTTGGAGCAGAGCTTGAGAGTTCTGGAAAATTTTGGCTAGTTTAAAAGGCGCGTGTTGCATACGCATGACAGCAGATCTCTTCAGTAACCCATCGTTTATTTTTTTTCGAAATAGAGATCAGACGTAGCTGCAAGCTCATTGAAGGGAGCTATCGTTGCTGAGATAAAAATGAGTTCTAGGATGTCTACTGACGGAGAGGATATTTGAGATGTGGAAGAATCTAGTTCTGGAGCTTTCGAGAGAGGGCGGTGTTAAGAGCAATTTTATCTATTTTGTGGAGATCTTGAGGGAAATGTTTTCAAAGAGGAGAAAAAAAGAATGGAAAGCTCTATGAGATCATGGAAAAGAGCGAACGGGGGGAGAGAATGCAAAAAAATTATGAATAGTAGTGGAGTAGTTGTTCGGGTTGAGGATTAGTGATAATTTAAAAGAGTAACAAATAGTTAGAAATGTTAATTTTAATTTCAAACGATGTTTAGCCGGTAACGGAAGGACAGGCTTAAACCATTATAAATATAAAAATAGAGAACAAAAGGTGAACAAATTAAATTAACGCAATAACAAATAGAATAAAGATAAACAATTATAGCTAGACACAAGTTAAACAGTTTTTAAGTGTATAAATAAAATAAAATAGAAGTTGCTGCAGACAACGTATTGAAAAATCGAGAAATAGAGCTCTAGCGCTAGAAAAAAAAGGTACTCGCCTAGTGAAGCGTCAGAAACGTTCTGAGCTATGCGTCGATAACTGCAAGCCGAAAAGTGTAAAGAACCCCTCTCCCTCCCACTCTTATAGCTCAAACAAGGACCAGAGGCGAGTTGCATGTTTTCGCTCTACAGCCAATGGTGATAGCATTGCCTGATGTCTCCCCGAACATGCATTAATGATTTCTTTTGGCTTTCGGAGGAGAGACACGTTCTCCGCCCTCCACCGTTCAACCTTGAGCTCGCTAACGAGACTCAGATGAGGTCATCAACCAAATTGTTGTGACCTGCTGATTTTAAGAAGCAATGCAGCATCTTATTAAGCGATGCGCATGCTTGCAGGGCGTGGACAGCGGCTTTACTCACATTTATTCCCACCCCGATTTATATCATACCTGTTCGGGCTAGTACGAACGGCAAGTTGAGGCCAACTTAAAGCCTCACTTCAGCTGATTTGTTCTTTAATCTATTGCTATTTAATCAATAGGGAATCCCCAAGTAAACCCGATTTGCAACAGCAAGCATCGCCTAAACCGCCTACGCTTACGCTTCTTTCATTCAGTCTTTTCACTCTTGAATCATTTTACAGCTCTCTTTTCTATCGCAACAATTCGCAGACAAATCAATCGACAACAGGTTGAACTCGCTGTTGTTGTTGCGGAGCTCTGCCCCGCTAGCCTGCTGCAGAGCCCTTCTACTTGCTAACTTCGCGCGTTCCTTCTTGCTCGAGCGATGACGATGTTTGCGAATCGCGCCCGAGGTGCTGGTTCCGGTCGCGGTTGGCTGCTCTGGTCGCACCTCCGGTTCACGAGGAACCTGCTGAAGCGCCGGCCTATCTTGAGAAATAGGCGGCGAACTCACCAACGGCTCGCTCGAGACCCTGGCAGGCACAACCTTTGCTGCCTCTATTTTCGCCTGCTCGATCGCAAACGCCTCTACAGCGCGGACACCGCTGACAATGGTGTTTAATCTCCCATAATTTCTACAATAATCGCGTTGGAGAGGCGCCCTCGAGCAGTCAGATCTGCGATGCGATCCGGTTCTGCAATTAAAGCATCTGTACGGTGGGAAATCTAGACAATCATCCCACGGCACATATGCCACGTCACGGAGAAACGTGCCCCTCACGTGTCGAACCTCGCGGATCGCATCCTCAACCGGCCTATCCAACGCGCAAAAAGCTGTTGACGGAGCCTGATTTGTCAGTGCGCACACCTCCGATGACATTGGAGTGTTTCGAGCAATCTGCATCGGTGCAGGTCTCATTGGCACGGGCAAAACAGGCAGAGGTTCACGTCTAACCGGAACCGGGAGGGTCGGCAGAGACGCCACCGGTTCCTCCACATCCATCGGTTCGACGTCCACCCCACGCGGCCCGCGCACAGGGCTCGTCGAACGAGTCACCAGGGTCACTGAGTCACTTTCCAAATCGATCACAGTGACCACTGATAACTCGCGCGGCGGCAACGGCAACGGATCCCGCGAGTGCAACGTCGACTCGATGTTGCTGGAGAACAGATTAAGCCGCGCTCTTTGTCGATTAGAGAAGCGCGATCCGACGCTTCTCAAATCGCCAGGGTGGCAAGGCGATAAGAGGCGCACTTGTAGATGGCCTTGGACCAGGTTCGAACTGGCGCAACCAACTGTAATGAAGAGCCCGGAAACCTCTTCGAAGAGACCATATATACTGGCCCCGGTGGCCGGACTCAATGGTAACGGCGGCGAAACGGGAATCGCGTGTCGTACGAAATCAACGCGTGCGGACTCATCAGCCGAGATACTCGAAGGGCGAATGGAATCAGCCTCGACAAAAGAAGCCGCTTGCTCACCTTGTGAAGGTCAAGCGGCGAGCTCCTTTGCCTGGCCCGATTCCACCTCCTCCGACGTCTTCGACTGGCGACGATGGTTCTGCCTTCTCAGGTTCCATATCTAAACAGAATAATATCAAGAACATCAAAACGTCTATTTTTATTTCATTTTAATTCCATTTAACTTAGCCTTTCGCGGTGAAATATACCGTTTCAGCTCTGAAACATGGACTTTTGTACTGCGATGTTTGCTGTCCGTTTGTAGATCATAGATTTCCGGCAATAAAACACTGATAATTTTAAACGGTCCGTCATATTTTGTATATAACTTCGCGTTTTTACCCCCGGCTGCGTTCGAAAGCGTGTGCACCTTCCTCCAGACTAAATCGCCTACTTAAAAGAACTCTTGCTTCCGACCTTTATCGTATTGTCGCTTTTGTTTTTCTTGCGCAGTTTCAATGTGTTTCGCAACTAGATCTCTAAGCGCATTTAATCGCAGTAGCCTATCTGTCCATGCTTGTGTGTCGATTTTTGTTATCGGCATCTTCTTTTCCACCTCGCGTCTTAAACTTTTAACCGGCCTAGGATCTCTACCATAATTTAAAAATGCGGGCGATACCTTCGTAGACGATTGCGTCGCCGTGTTTAGCGCGTGTCTAAATTCATGTAAATACCTATCCCAACTACGATGATCTTTTTCTACAAACATCGCGATCATAGTTTTGAGCGTCTTGTTTACGCATTCAACTGGGTCGCTCTGTTGATGGTAGGCAGGACAAAGTACGTGCTTTATGCCATGCTCTTGCAGCATGCTTTGGAAGACTTTGCTTTTATATGCTTTCGCATTATCGCTAATTAAGTATTCTGGGTTTTCCCATCTAAATAATATAAGTTCTTCCAATGCAGCAGCAAGTGCAGGCCCGTCTGCTGACCTAAGCGGTTTCAATTCTACCCATTTAGTGAATAGATCTTGAAATACTACCATAAACCTATTTTTGCTACGAGGTAGATCGACTACATCGGTAACTACTACAGCCCAAGGACGTTCGACAGCGCGCTTTCCCATTAAACCTAGCGGAGCTTGTTGTACCGTATTATACTCCTGACATTTCTTACATTCACTAACAAAAGTACTCACGTCGTACCAAACTCCCGGCCAGTAGTATTCTCGAGCCACTCTATCGTAGGTCTTTTCCCGGCCCAAATGTCCGGACGATGGCTCACAATGAGCGTCTCGCAGCACGCGCTCCCTATGCTCAACCGGAACTACCATACGCCAACACTCCTCTCTGTTTGTAATCGGATCTAGTAAATGGTTTTGCATAAACTTGTAAAGTGTGTTATCTTCTACCTGCCACGTTCTATACTTTTTCGGCCTAGACAACACGTCTTGCACCCGTTGCAAATACCACTTATCGCTAGTATCCTCAAACGCGTATACTTCGCATTCGTTTTCAAATTCTCTAGAGAGAGCGTCCGGCATGTGGTGTAATGCTCCTTTCCTATGAACGATCTCGCAATCATGCTGCTGAAACTCAAGCACCCATCTCTCTAACCGGCCTGAAAGTTCTCTTTTATTCAAAATCTTCGTAAGAGCGCTGTGGTCCGTAACTACAATAAAGTGCGACCCCTCAATATAAGGTCTAAACTTCTTAACAGCAAATAAAACGGCTAAAAATTCAATCTCGCTAACTGTGTAGTTACGCTCGTGAGTATTGAGCATTCGACTGGCGTAACATATGGGATGTTCACCGTCGTCGAAAACCTACACTAAACACGCGCCTACCGCGAAAGAAGAAACGTCACAGTGTAAATAGAAAGGGAGGTTAAAGTCCGGGCGCGCAAGAAGAGGCGCCTCGGTCAACGCACGCTTCAACCTTTCGAATGCAAGCTGCTGTACTTCTTCCCAATACCATGGCTGATCCTTACGAATTAATTCAGTTAAAGGGACCTTTATCTCGCTTTCGTGTTCTATAAATCTAGCGTACTAACTCACCATCCCAAGAAATCTACGCAACTGAGCAACACTGCTCGGGGCTGGGTACTCTACGATCGGCTGTACTTTATTATTGTCCGGCCGCAAATTCTTTCGAATTCCCAAAGGCCTGACCCTGGGACTGCGTAAGCCGTATACTGATTACTAGCCTCCGAGAGCGGTATTTGCCAAAAAGCCGACTTTAAAACTATTTTGGATAAGTAAACTGCACCGCGTAACCTTTCTAAGATCGAGTCCATGCTTGGCATTGGATACGCATCTATCTTCGTCACTTTATTAACCGGCCTAAAATCGAGGCAAAATCTATATCCTCCGTCTTGCTTTCGTACAACCACCGGCGCGCTACACCACTGACTATTCGACGGCCTAATTATTCCCGCTTTCCATAAACGCATGGTTTCTTCCTGCAAGAAAGCTAAAATTTTCGGCGACATTCGATGCATCGAGGTTTCGATCGGGCGCGCGTCACCTACATCTATCACGTGCTCGATCACGTTTGTAACCGCCGACGAATCTCCAGACTCAGGGACGATCCGGCGAACGAGCGCCATGATCGTCTCTCTCTGAGCCTGCTCATATCTATTCAACCCTGCGCACTCCGCGAAAACATCAACCGCCTCGCTAGCACCGTCGGCGAGTTGATACCAGTCACTGAAGTCTCTCGACCGCCAGGCGCGATTCTTCACATTAATGTTAATATCCCATTCGGTCCAGAAATCGGCGCCTAAAATGAGGTCGTGCTTCATTGCTGACACGGCCGTCGCAATCAACTACGCAACTCTACCTCTAATCTCGAAACTCAATCTGAGATCGCCTAATGTTCGCGGCTTTTCACCTGAAATGCCTTGTACGAAAATCGTAGGCGTCCTCAATCGTTCCGCGTATTTCTGAGCTATCTCTGGCCCGGCTACTGTCTCCTGTGCACCCAAATCTAATAACGCTGTATAGACATCATTGCCTATTTTTACCCTTATGAAAAATCTATTTTCTATAACGGCTACTCGCGCTAATTCCGATTCGTTTCTCGGCGGTGTAGGTACACCTGAGCTCGCCTCAGTTTCCCCCCTCACCGAAATGGACGGTGCATCTATCCAGACAGCCGTACGCTTACTCAATACTCGTGCGTTCGCAGGTTCATTATCTGTCCGCGATTCCGGCCCTACCTCTGTAGCTTGCCTCGCTCGCGAATTTACTGAACTCGCTTCGTCATCTGATGAGAAAGAGTTTATTACCTCATCCCGTTGCTCTTTATCGGCTCTAGCTCTAGCACGTCTAATCGAACGCTTTGCGTTTCGCGATTTGCCCGATTTCGTGTTCTGTGGCTTTAAAGATCCGTCCAACGTCGAGGAAAAAGACTCTTTATTATCTGTAGGGCCTGGTACTCCCAGTTTCCCGCCAGCTACATCATCTGTACTAAGGCTACGCGACATTTCCGGCCTACAAACGACTGGCTTTCTTTCGCTTGTATCCGATTCCTCAAACTTTATTTCATCCGTACTTACCGGGTGACACGCGACCTGCTGACTTTCGCTTGCGCCCAGTATCTCCTCTAACCTTGTACTACCTGTGCGTTCGAAATTTCTAATTTTTGACGCACCTGTCGAGTTGCTTATCGTTCTTAGCAACTCTCTTTCCAAACTTAACCGCCCGATTTGCCTTAGGCAGGAGTCGCAGAGCGGTTCACGGCTCCTGCGCCCGAGTTTTCCTGTCTCGTTTGACTACAGGTCGGATAATTGCGAAAAAAAAACCGACGGTTCCGCAAACCTAACATACCGACGTCGCCTCCGCAGTTCTCAGTGGACAATTGTTTGCATAATGCCCTGGTTGTCGGCACTTATAGCAAACAATCGGCTGTACGCTCTGCGCAGCCTGACACTGAGCTCTACGATGGCCTACCATACCGCACGCGAAACATGCTCCACCGAATGGTCGCTCTGCTCTCGCGTTACCTGCTTGCGCCCCGTTACCCTATCTTCGTTGCTGAGGAATTAGATTCGGCGCAGAGAGCACTGGCGTCTGAACGGCGAGAGGCTGCGCGGCGACGTTCGTCGCCTGCGGCTTGGACTCTTGGGCCCCGGCCACGGCGATTTCGCTATTCGTCCCCTTGTCTTTCGTCTTTGCTCTCTTTTTCTTCGCTTGAGTTTTATTTTTATTCGGTTCTACGATTAAAATTTCCTCATCCGCGTCTTCCGCTTCGTCTAACGCCGCGACTATTTTTGTTTTAACGATCGATTTCTTCGGTTCTTGATACGTGGATTCTGGCACTAGAGTAACGTCCACCTCTTCCAACCTGCCATACGATCTTCTAACGCCATTCCTAACTCTTTAAAGTGACTCAAATCTTTAAACGTTTTTTTTCTAAGTAACGCTTATATTGAGGGTGTAATCCTTCAACTATAATTACTAATAGCCTCTTATCCACAACCGGTGGATCAAAACGCCTCAAAATCGATTGAAAAGCCGCGACATAATTTGCTATCCGATCGCGTTCACCTTGTGATCTTTGACGTAGCTCTCTGTATAGCTGTTCGCGGTTGAGCAGTCGGCAAAAACTATCTGCAAAACTCTTTTTAAATTCATTTAGACTAGCCCAACTCTTACGATTGAGTTCGTACCACGAACGCGCCTTTCCACGGAGCGTCGTACCTATCGCTTTTAATATTTCCTCGTCCGGGATCGCATAGTAGCATTGACAATCTTCCAAACTCGACAGATAGCTAACCGCTGAAATATCGTCGTCACCCATGAAATTCAATGACCACGCGCTTAACGCGCTCACACCGTCGACAGGTACACCGTTTATGTATTTGACGCGCGCAGGGCTATTCTTCTTTTTCTTGATTTTTACCGGTTTATCGCTCTTACTCTCTGTTCTTTTCCTTCGATCTAACTAGGTAGCGCTAGAGATTGTCGCTATGCTGCCAGACCCCGGCAAAATTTTCGCCTTGGGGGGCTTGTACACCGACGCCTCCATCGAAGCCCTAGATTCTAAGTCCGAGTGATCTTTCGCTGGTAAATTTAAACGCCTAGACTCCTTGCACGGCGCCCTCATAGCCCTTTCCCATTCTTCCACCCAAGATTCTATATCCGATTTAGAACGCCTATCGTAAATAGTGCTTGTATGGCTAGATGCAGGGAATGCGCGAGTTGGCGACTCACACCGCGAGGCAGTGATTGAGCGGCTGTGCACAACAGGGCTGGCGGTCGCTGGCGCGTTGAGCGCCGCGCGGCCTGCCGACGGCTCGGCTTGCAGCGGCTGTTGAGCCTGCTGCATTGCCTGAGTCGTTCTGCCTTGTACTGCCTCTCTTTCCACTCGTATCACGGTGTTGGTGCCATCGGTGATATCTTGTTTTATCTCGCGCCTATAGATCCATCGCGGAACTGCTGTTATTGCCCTCCACAATTACCCTAGAGTGCTACTACTACGTCCCTCTACTTCAGGTACAACCGACATTTGCGCGTCACTATTTCGCGTAGCCGATCTTACCTCGCTGACTGCCGGCATCATTACCTCCTCGCGAACGGGAGTCAACGCCCTTACACCCGGCGGCTGAAACGGTTCACGTAGAGCGGCAACGTTTACAGATGTTCGCATCGCCTGCTCTGGCGTTCTTGCTTCAGCTGCCTTTGGCGAAGCAACCCGCGCAGGTTCGTCTGCTCGGTTTCTATGTTCGTCGCTAACATGTGCCGCTTGCACATGTGTACTGCGATGCATCAGGTACGCAACTCGTTAGGAAATCACCGGGAAGTAGATTTAATTCTAATTCCGGCATTTCTGACGCGATCGTATACCGAAGGTATCGCTCTTTCAGATCATCTATGTCACCATGCAATGACAATTCGCGGAAGCGCATTAATTCTAATAGAGCGACCCGCTCTGTGGAATCAATGCGACGCTTTACCTCCTTAACACGTGGGTCGCGAAGCAGTCGACGCATCGACGTTCTAATACCACGCGCGGGTGGCATGTCGCCTAATTTTGTTAACTTAGAGAAAATATTTAAATGACTAATTAATATTAATAAATATATTTAGAAATAATTTCAATCTCTTAACCTAATATCCATAAAGAATAAAATAAAAAAAAAAAATTATTATTATTTTAATAGTGATACACACACATGCACGGCTTTACTTTATTTATTCCGCGGAAATAACTTTGCGACAGCAAACAAACACAGATTTTTAGAAAACGGCCGATTGTCCTTGCGTTTTAGGCCGGCGAGCTATCGCCTTGCCACCAAACGCATAGGAATGTGACGATCAATAACAAAACAAACATACGACTCTACTCGAACTTTTCAGAAATAAGACGGACGCAATAGCGCGAACGATTGGTATGCCGCAACCCGACACTGGTACTGTTTTCATTAGCAAAAGGTCGCATTATGACGCCTTGCTCTTGCTAATAAAATTTCCGAATAACTTTACGAGACAAAGAAAAATTTGAAATTTTTTAAATTTAATTAATTACACTTTTACCGTTTGCTACTTCTAATTTCGCGTCCACCTTATACGTTTCACACCGCTTCACTGTTTTTTACCAAGCCACAAGGGATTGCCATGTCAGTGCATCGGGCCCGCCAAGGCCACAACTACGCGACTAATTGTTTAGGTGGGATACGGGATGCGACGGATCGCTCCAACAGTGAGCAGGATGAAGGTGTGTGAGGTCGCGAAATGAATAATTAACAAACGATTTAGAAATATAAATAATACTTTATAAATACGTTACCTCTGTGCGCAACGCTAAGATACAAAACCTTACAACTAATTTACAGGTACTACTTAAATATAAGTAATCACTCGACGAGGCGATGAAATAGCCGGCGCGCGAGCGCCTGGCTGATTCGTCTCGTCGAGGAAACGCAAACGCAGGCCGACCTCACCGCTATGCTAGGCCGGCTCGTGAAAGCCTGGCCTCGGTCGTGGTTACGCGAGTCGCCATGCCGAGAGAAGAAAGAGAAGAGAGAATGAACTTGCTTCCTGGTGCTGGGGTTGCCAAGGGTCGAAAACTACATGACGAGTCCACGTAACCAGCCGCTACTTATTCCGATCGTCGCTGTCCTGGACTATTCTTCTATTTCCCGCCTCACTATAATGGCGGGAGATAGTGGCACGGTGGAAATCCAGGTCCTTTCCTTTTGCACTCACTTGCACAAAACTTGCGGTACGACGATGTAAGGACTCTCTATTCAACTCAGAAGGCAGACTGACGCGTGACCCCCTACCGCTATCGATGCCGCTGACGGCGGCACGCAGTGTTGCCGAAAAAACAACGGCAGCCACGCGCCAACGCTAATCATCTCTCTCTCTCTCTTTCTATCTTGCTCTCTCTTTCTTACTCTCTCTCCTGACGACTTACCTCTTCTCCTCTCGTCCCTTGTCGCTGGAAAACAAAAGTAAGGTGTCAGACACACATGTACGAGGTGTGATCAAAAAGTAAGGTGAATTTTTATTTTTCTCAAAAAATATTTATTTATTCATCAATTTTTATTTTATCTCCTTCAAAGTAATCCCCCTCGGATATAATGCACTTATGCCAACGCTTTTTCCAATCCTCAAAGCATTTCAAAAAATCATTTTTTGTGATCTTGTTTAGTTCATCCTTCGATGCCGTCTTTATCTCCTCAATCGTGGCAAAACGCCGTCCTTTCATGGGCCTCTTCAGTTTTGGGAACAAGAAGAAGTCACAGGGGGCCAGATCTGGGGAACACGGTGCCTGTGACATCGTTACTGTGTTGGTTGTAGCCAAAAATTCGCGCACAAGCAACGATGTGTGAGCAGGGGCGTTATCATGGTGCAAAAGCCAATTTTTATTTTTCCACAAATTCAGACGTTTCTGGCGGATTGCTTCGCGCAAATTGCGCATAACTTGCAGGTAATATTCCTTATTTACTGTTCTACCCTGTGGCAAGAACTCATGATGCACCACGCCCCTGCAGTCAAAGAAAACTGTAAGCAAAACCTTTACATTTGATCGAACTTGGCATGCTTTTTTTGGTCTTGGTGATCCAGAATGCCTCCACTGGGACGATTGAGTCTTAGTCTCGACGTCATAACCGTATACCCATGTTTCGTCACCTGTTATAACCCTGTTGAGTAAATCTGGATCATCGTTGACGTCATTCAGTAGCTCTTGGGCGATGCTCATGCGACGTTTCTTTTGGTCGAAATTGAGCAATTTCGGAACAAACTTCGCTGACACACGTCTCATGTCTAAAACACTCGTCAAAATTGATTGGCACGAACCAAATGAGATGCCAATATCATCAGCAATTTCTCTAATGGTAATTCGACGATTTCCCAACACTATTTTCTTCACTTCTTCAACATTCTCATCAGTTGTTGATGTGCTGGGGCGTCCAGAACGAGGTTCGTCGTCGGTGTCTTCTCGGCCTTCTTGGAAGAGTTTATACCACTTGTAAACATTTTTTTGGCTTAAAGTAGACTCACCGTATGCCACTTTCAGCATTTCAAGTGTTTTGGAACATTTGATTCCATTTTTCACACAAAATTTAATGCAAACTCTTTGATCCATGTTTTTAGACAGCAGCAAATCGTGGAGCACGCAAAACACTTCTAACCTTGATGCCTCTCACAAACAAACCAAACATACTACAAAGCTGAAATTTGGAACGTATGTTCTAGACGAGTGTACCGACATAACCAAATAAAAAAGTCGAAGATCGAACGGACGTAGCCCGCTAAATTTCAAAATTCACCTTACTTTTTGATCACACCTCGTATAGCATATGTGTGTCTGACGCAGACCGCGAGCTTAGGCCTAACGAGAGAGAGAGAGAGGGTAGAGGGTAGAGAGGAGAGAGTTGCACGGTGCAGGCACGAACTTGCCTACACCGTCACAACTTAGAAGTTTACAAGAGTTTTTACATTGTAAATATATCGTACATAAAATCTGACACCGCCACCCTTTTTGCATTCACGATTGTATCGGAAGAATTTATAGTTTTGAGGGGCGAGGTGAGAATCGGCGATATTGTTTATATAAATTTAGTCTTGGATATGGCTATTATCTCATTGCTATTATTTTGTGGTTGCATTTCTAGTAGGTTAAAGTGGAAAAAGTTGAGACCGTTAATATTAATATGTGCTGTTACGAAAGATGAAATAGTAGCTTATGGAAAAATTGTAAAGGGTCATAATAATGAGGCTGTAGAGTTTTGAGGTACCTGTGAATTGATCACAGATAAATTAGATATGTTGCTAAATTAATAATTAACAAATGGATTTCATTGTTGCGTGATTTTTAGTGGGGAGCTTGCGACCCTAAAGATCAACAATTTGATGATTAATTCCGGACATAGGTGCCAGTAAAAACTGAGGCTGAGGCTGAAGTCAAAGTGGAGAAGACACATACCGACCGACGCGTAAGGTAAAAAAGTCATCAACGGTTACGATGGGGATCAGATAAAAGTGAATAGTTTATCTATAGAAAACTCTTAGACTTTTTAACAACAGGCCAGACATATCCGAACTCCGCGCTTACCCTTCTAGCTTTCGTTAAAAGGTTGATATCGAGCTTGGGTTAGATGGGCCGAACATAGACCTTGGTCAAGTCTGTGCCGTATGGACTTTGAGTCGGCCAGAGTATCAGATAATACGGTCCCTTATAGATGGAGAAGCAACCAGGAACGCAAACAAATTAAATGAAGGGCGGCCCGAGCTTGCAAGTTATTGGAATTGGCCGAAGACTAAGGCAGAAAATAATGACTCAGTCCCATTTGTTGTTGCTGCTATTGAGGAGGCTGATTTTTTTGAGCCTGTGTCGCTAAGCTCTATATCCGAATTCCGAGAGGGAATAGGGGAGAGATCATATTTGCCACCGAATCCCATTGCCCTGAGGACAGCAATAGCAGCTTGTAGGTGTACCCTAGTAATTGGAGGGTAAAACATGGATGAGTAGCTCAGGTTCATAAGTGATGGTAAACTGAGCATCTCGAACATGAGTATCCTCTGCCATATGTGTAATCATAGACTTCATATCGTAATGCTTCTGAGCACTGAGCTTAGCCTCCGCACCAAAATAGGCTTGAGCCCCCTCAATAGGGTACAATGGTTAACCGTTACAAAATAACTGCTTAGCTATTCAACACAAGAAAACTCTTTTGAAAATTGATTTCTCTTAAATTTTTCCTCATTTTTGGAAAAACTTATAAAAAACGTTCCGCCGTCACGCAACTAATAAACATATTTTTAATAATATTTTTGAAATAGATATAAAAACTGAATTTGATATTAAAGTTTCAAAAATCATTATTACATATTATAACGGGGTTTCTGCTCAGCTTCGCCTGGGCAGGAACCGCTACATAAAATTTGAATCGCGGAAAATAAATGAAATTGCTCTTCAGAGCAGCATGGTGCTCCTGCACCGGGTGTCCTGGGTCCAGCAGCTCAGTTGCCTCCTTTTCCTCTAGAAAACTTGGCCCGCGGAGAGTGTCGTAAGCTGCGTGTGAGGATGCGCGACAGCCAAAGAGAGAGATTTGTGCGTGCACGGTCGCACACGTAACCGGAATTCAAGAAACGGCGAAAGATTAACACTCGAGTAAAATTGAAAAGGGCGTTTAATCTTTAATTGACAAAAAAAAGATACAGAATATCAAAACACGTCTGTACAAACTATAAGGATCGCAGCGCAAATAAACTCGCAACAATTTATCGTTGCAGCAAACGAACTGCGCACGCGCTACGCGGTTACGGTCGTGCAAGCACTCGCTCTGTTGTGAGCGGCAAAGCACAATGGCGGCAGCGAACCGTCGCGCACCGTTTGAACAAGGAAGCGAGAGCGCTTAACCTCGTCGAGCTGCTCGACAGCGAAATCGCCTTGCTGGAGCCGGGTACTCGCGAACGGCAAACCGCACTTGCATGTTTTACGTATGACTAATACGTTAAAGCGACAGTACGCTCGCGGCGAGAGAGAACGTGCCGATACAGGCAGTAGCAACGGCGTAAAGTACACAAAAAAAGAATGAGCGTAAACGCGCGACTATAATCTACGCGAAAGGAGAGAGAGCGGTAGAGAGAGAAGCCAAGTAAGAAATCTGGTACTTACATGGTCGTCGCTTGTACACTTATTTATGTGTCGATCGCAAGTGATGGTTAGCGAACTCGCTTTTGACGGCATATCCACTTTCGCTGCGATTTTAGCGTCGGTGCTACTTTTCTCCTCGCCAAACAATGGTGGACGTCCGTATTCTTTCCCTGCTTCTTTTTATTTCTCGAGAAAACTCCCCGTTGGCCATTAGCGCGACTTATCCAGGGAAAACTTGTAAATTATGTGGCTACGCGCGCACAGAATGTCGGCCGGTAGCTGGTCGGAAACGGACTATGCTAATTTCGATTACTCTCTCTCTCTCTCTCTCCTTGCAAGGAAGCGTCTCTCCGCGAGGTCCGCGCCGCGAGTCGATATCGATTATCCAACATAAGTCGCGCCACTTACCCGTTCGCTGACGTCTGCGCTGTGCTGCAATTATTTAATTAACATAATATTTTATGATTATAATTAGTTATATAAATTACTGGCTTCTTGGAGAGAGAGAGAGAGAGACATAATGAATTTACGTGCGATTCGTTATAATATTCAGCAATATATTTCAACATAAATAAAGAAATACCAGTTCATTTCTACAATTACAAACTATTTAAAAGTGTGCGAACTGAAAACCACCATTAATCTCGCTTATCGGTTATAGTTAGCTATACTTGTACTTTATATTTTTTTTTATTGACTCTATTTCGTAGTTGCAACTTTTTATTTACGATATTTTTTTTTTGCAGATATTATGGCATCATCAAAACTTGTTTGTATAGTAGAAGATCTCTACAGTAAGTTGGTTAACTTTCAAAAGGTACCTAAGCCTGCTAATCAGCTTTATTTTAGTTTTTTAATTGATTTTTATCAACTCTATTTTAGATCCAAATAGGCCTTTGAATCGGAAAGATGAGCAAATATTTCAAAAATTTGTCGCAAAACAAATTGAACAAAAAATAAACAAAAATTGTCAAGATGGTCTTGAAATTAAAAATTATTTGGGAAAAGGGAGAGGCATTCAAGCTGTCAAAAATTTTTCCAAAGGAGATTTTGTGGTTGAATATAAGGGAAGATTATTATTGAAACAAGAGGCTCTACAAAAAAAAACATCAGAATATCAATTTTATTTTACTCACAATAATAAATATTACTGGTAAGTATTTTTTACGTTTTATAATTTGTCACGAGATTCATTTTTTAAATACTTTATGCAAACTCAACATTTGTGCAACAGATAAGATAATTCCTTAAGCTCATTAAATCTCTCCTATAGATGAATTGGTAAATAAATCATTATTACTTAAATATGTAACGGTGAATTTCCCCAGTTTACCCAGTTTCGCTAAAATAAGAGAAAGACAATATATATATTTTTATCCGAAACTAGCTGGAACCTGGGCGATTATTAGGGTTCGGGATTATAGACGCCGTAGATCGGCTAAAGTGGCTGAAACGCGCGAAATAAGTCGAAGTGTGAATCGAGAAAACGATAAATGATGGAAGAAATAATCGAAATCAAGTAATAATTTAGAGTGAGATATTTATATGACGATAAGCATAAAATTTACACCAAAGCTAAGAGAGAGAAAGGATGCTAGGTTAAGCAAGTGAAAGAATGCTATCGAGGAGGTACTTACATTCGATACGTCTTCGCTTATTCTGCTTAAGAAAAACAGTATAAGTTTCAATGCGTCCTCGCAAAACTCCGATACCGCACACAATACTTTTTTTTTTTTGCTCCTTCCGTTATGCTGTCACTATGGACACCTTCTCCATAGCTCTGTCCTGAGTTATTTTTACTGGGTGCACTTCGTCGTTCGTCTTTATATGTGCTTCTTGCATGTGCTGTAGAAAAAGAAAAATCCGTGTCTGCTCTTGGGGTGAACCGAAATGGTATTGTTTTGTGTTTACGGGCTCTCTTGCGACCCGTTCGCGATAGCCAATCAGCGCACGCGGTTACTCAACGCGGCAGGAGTGCACCTGTCTCTCTATCTCTCTCCGTGTCTCACTCTTACATCTAGTAAGTCCCTGTGTATTTGCGTCTCTCTCTCTCTCTCTCCGCTCACTTATCTTAGGCCGAAACACAGGGATAAATACATTGATAATAAATAAATTAAATGATAATAAATAAATTAAGCAATCTTGTTCATTATAAATGAAACTGAACCAAAACCTTGATTCCCACGATTAGCAGAATAAAAATGACTCAATAAAGATATCCAGCTATTTGATTCTAAATTTCAAATATAGCGCACAGTCTTTTGTAAACTATTTATCAATTTGAATAGAACACAGGAAATTCGGAATGCAAATCAATTTATTATACTAGAGACATAGAACATTCTTACAAGGACAATCTACAACAATGATTATTTTACAGCGTCGGAGAATTGTCATAGGTTTCTTTACAAAGAGCTCGCTTGCTTCGCGCGCTGTTAGTATTAGTATAAAATAGCAATCGCCCGAGTCGCGAAACACGCTACTTATCTTGCGATTAGGAGTCGTAGATTCAAGGTGTTCGGTTGGTGGCTCCTCTCCGTCGTCATGCTCCCCCTGCTTCATCGGAATCGTCAGGTAAAATGACGATAACTCATGTTATCGACGTCCAAGTATTCTTCACGATGAATTGTCAAGATTCTTAAAATTTTCTTCCTTCACAGAGGGAGACGCGTCGACCTGAGGAGAGTCCTTCGAGCGTCAGACCTGCTCGACCAACCTGATTCAACTGATCTTTCTTTTAATTGATGAGCGGTACCTACTTGCCCGGTCCAAAGCCCTGCTCTCTTCTCAGAACAGAGCCAAAGCATCTTTGGATAATCTGAAGTTCAGCACGCAGAAACTTCAGACCATCACGACCGTTACAATCTCCCCCTCTCTAGTCTGAGAATGATACCAACAACCTTCGTTGAAATCATCGTTACGTACCCCGCTTCGATCGCCATGCACACCAACTACTAGCTCGCATTAATCACGCGTTAAACGCTGATACATTACTCCAATCATTTCGCTCACTCATACATCCCTATCACATATCAATTTCGCAACAAGTATTATTACAATCTTTGGTGTCGAATCGCAATATATTTACATCGAATTTACAGGCATGGCTTATACAATTATAGATTCGCACAAACACATTTTCATTGTTCCTTGCAGTATTTTCGAAAGTTTAAGCGGTTGTAAGTGCCAACAACTTTGTCACTATCGTCCGGATTGCTTAAAACAAAGGCATTATGACCAATTCTTCTCATGATCACGTAAGGTCCCTCGTACAAATCAAAAAACTTTTGCGTTACCTTATCGAGGGCATTTGACAAATGTCTTACCCTCAACAAGACCTTGTCGCCTAAATCGATCACCAATGTGGATGGTTTCCTACCCTTTTTCCGTTTATCAAAACTACTAATTAAATTCTCCCTTGCTATACGAAGCATTATCGAGCGATCAATGAGAGTTCTATCGGGAAATGCAACCAGCTTCTCAATCTCGTCTTTAATCGAAGTTCCGAAATGCAACTCATTTGGAGTAAACCGCGTACTAAAATGAGTTGTCATATTTAAAAGCGCCTGTATGTTACTCACATGATTGGCCCAATTGGTATGTTTATTGCGACAATATGTGCGAAACAACCTTCCGATTTCGCGCATTACTCTCTCAGACGGATTGCTCTGAGGATGGCGAATCAAACTGTACAAAACTCGAATCCCTTCAGCCTTGAATTTACTCTTCCACGCATGGGCCGTATACTGCGTCCCATTATATTATCAGTTAAAATGCGCTTACTTTCCACGTTCCGGAATGTATTCCTCTAAAATTGGTTTCTAGGATGCGGCAGTCGTTGCTGCTTTCATTGGATATAAGCGTACTAGTTTTGAAAACGCGTCCAAAAGTACAAGGATGTACTGCACTCTCCCTCGAGCGCGGGGAAAGGGACCGAAAAAATCAACCGTCACCAGGTCATTCGGCTCCTCTGATGAGACCCATTGAAGTTCACCTTCCATCGCTCTCGACATATACTTCACGCGCTGGCATAAGTCGCACGACACAACGTATCACTTCACATCTCGGTGCAAAGATCGCCAATAGTAGTAGCCTCTCAAGTACATTTCAGTCTTATAGATTCCTGGGTGACCCAATTTAACGTGTATAGCGACAATCAAATCTCTCACAATCAACTGAGGAATAATTACTCTCCAATTCAAACTATTTTTACTTTTGTGAAAGAGGATATCTTGATGAATCTGATAATCTCACGTCGAAATCAATTGCTAATCAGCGGGCGTCGATTAGGCTCGAGGCTCACTAATCACTAGTCCCGTTTCTATATAATATTCGGCAGCGGCACGCTCCTCTCCCCACTCTACCAACCAACGAGCCGGCGACTCGCTCTCTCGAGTCACACATGTGCGTGCTCTCTCTCTCGCGAACGCTCTTCGCGGCTACTCTCTCGTTCGCTTTTCTTCGGCGGTCGTTGGTCTTCTCCGCCGATTACGTCATCGTCCACGGTTGCCTGAAACCAACGTCGAGCATTAGCAATGGCTATACACAGCCGCTCGACGCTGGCACCGACGGCACGAGCTTGCGAGATAGAGAGAGACAGACAGAAGCGGTCGGCCAAGCCGACGGCCCCGTCACATCTGCTTGAAAACAAATCAAAGAATTTTCCCTTCTGCGTATCATTCAATGTTGACAGATTCTCCACGGCCGAACGCAATTCATCCGATAATTCGCTCTCGTTCACGTCGATTGACTGAGTTTCAAGTTTACTTGTACATTTTATATTATTATTACATCGCCATTAATATTATTTTCACTCATTAACATTATGCGATCAATTTCATCAATATTCTCCTCATTATTTCGATCAATTTCATACTTGTTCAACATCAAGGAATTCTTTACACCTTGTTCTTCACTTTCAAATATTCTACTGTTTTCATCAATTATTACATTTCCATTAATCATATCTAATTTGTTAATCCTAATTAGATAAATAAATGTTTCCCTTTACATAAATAATTAATAATTTGGATAAAAGTCGAATGAGACGCTTTTAAATGCTACCTGAACAATTGAAGGCAACTAAATATTGAGGGCATTCTTCTAATCTTTTTAAATACTCATGAGTTGACCATTTATTCAAGAATTTAGTGGCAAAGGGAAGGATTCGAAATCTCATAGCGAAACTGGATCCATTCCCGAGCAGACACGGGTAGTTCTTACGCTTGAGTAATTACGAGCAAGTAGTTAGTAGTTTAAATTATTTTTGAGGTTGAAGCCAGAGTTTCCTCTTTACATGAGTTGAGCAAAGATTTCGTATAAAGATAGGTAGTGCGTAACATAAAACTCTTCTATACTTTTATTTACATATCGCGTACACAACAGGTACGAGCTCTTCTATCTATAATACTTTGTTCACCATCATACATAATGTATTTGTATGCGCGCTTTGCCGTTACAGTATAATTTAATTAGTTACCTAAATTGAAGGTAGGGTCTCTCTTACAATTTCGAAAAGAATTATCTCAATGTAAAAACCTAAAGTTAATGGTTAGAATGTGAGTTTAGCACTGTGACATATACTTTTAACAAGAACATTTAAAAATCGGAAAAGCGAAACGTTTTACATTTTGCATAAGGTCCTCGTTCAAAACCTGATAAATGTATTGTTATTGCTAATTACGTGGAGTATGTCATTTTCTATGCGTACCGTAAAACAATGACCAAATTTTTGGTCTACTAATTGCAACATACTCTATTTTTTAATGTGATGATCCATCTTTTTAAGATAATGCTACTTGTTTTACTTGAACACTAAGCTTCAAACATTACAAGAACGTTCATCCGGAACCTATTTAAAAATAATTAGTCAGAGCAATTTTGTGAGAGGTTAAATCAAACAACACTTTATGTTTTCAAAATATTCAGTATTCAAGCAAATATCTGAAATTTAAGTCAAATGTTGTCTTTTTATGTTAATTTCCACTATCTCTTTTTGTAATGTATTTGAAACTAGTGCACGAGGTAGTTATTATTGCATTGTAATAACTTTTAAGCATTTTAATATGATTCTTGTCTCAATCTTCTCTATGAAAAATGAATGCATGTTCATCCCTTTTACTTTTTACTTGATTTCACTTTATCATAATTCTGTAACATCCATGCTACATATAATATTATATCTATTTCAATGAAAAGATTTCTTCAATAGTACAATATTTAACTAGTGCGGGAAAGTAGATTCTCGTCTCGTTTGACATTTACGCTCGAGCGTATCGATTATGGAAATACATGAGACGAGAATCTCTTTCCCGCCCATGTTAGGTACAGTATTTTTCAATACAACATGTGAAAAGCTCGATTTTGCGCGCTCTTGGCTGATGGCGTGTTAAAAAATAAAATTGTCAGAAATTTTGAATTTCAAATCTCATCGTTATGGAAATATTACCATTGTCGAAAGTTTACTTTTATTTTAATTTATAATGCAATAATAAGTTATTTTTGCGGTTGAATCAAATTGAGAATGTTATTTTAAAACATGTCAATAACATGAAACAGTTTTAAAATCCATAATTTTTTTATTATTTTAGTATTGATGCTTCACAAGAATCACCGTATCTGGGAAGATTAATAAATCATCACATCGTCGGTAACTTATTGGTAAAAAAAGTAATAGTAGACGATAAACCTCATCTTATTTTCATTGCTTCAAGAAATATAAAACCAGGAGAAGAACTCACATATGATTATAATGAGACACGAAAATCTGTACTCCGTCACAACGATTGGCTTTCTCGAACAAAGAGTAAGTGTATAAGTTTTTTTATTAATTCTACATTCTCTTTGTACCAGTTTTAAAAAAAAATATCTATAGCGAGCTCTATATCACTATTTGACATTGTAGTAAGATGTTAGGGGGAATTTTGCCATTCGATCTAATGTTGATGATGATCCCCGCCTTTAATACGAGCGCAAAACTGTCAACCTCCAAGTCGCGGGTCGGGTTGCAAAATGCAACAATATGTCGTTGATGTCTTCTCTTTCTCGTAAATAATTACCGATGATATCCGGTGGTAGCTCAATCAGTGACCTCTCTCCTCAGGTAGGGATCGGTGGAAGACGCGAAATCGTTGATTGACGACAAATTGCGCTTCGTACGACACTTTAGACTACCGCCTACGAAATTTTAAAAGCGAATTCAAATTTGACCAGGAAAGTGAAAGCTGATGTGGTGGTAATAAAAGAGTACGGTGTGATTCAAACAATAAGGGATTTATTTCTCCAAAAGAAAAAAATACAATAAATAGATATCCGAGAGACTGATGCACGCTTGATTTAAATAACGCTAATAAAACCGGGTTGCAGAGAGATGGGAAAAAAATTCGGCGCAAACTACTAAACGCACGCAACAAAACAAAATCGCAAATCGCAAAGAAAATTATCGGCACTTACTTCTAACTAAGGTAATCAGTCGAGACTATGCCGCGAAACCAGTCTTTTCCAGGTGCGATTGTTGCTACTTCTGTGTGCTGCTACTAATCGTTACTGTAAAATTAGCTACTATTGTTGACTACCAGCTGACGTAATCGAACTCCAAAGAAACCTGTCAAAATTTATGTAAGCGCCCGGCTCGCACAGTAGCTCAATCAAACTAAATCGGCGCGCGAGATGATTGGCTCAGCCCCGGATGCACTCTCTCCCTCTTGATACTAAGCCAGCAGCTTATGCAGCCTAGCTTATGCTACCGAATTTTAACTTCCAGCGAATTTAATTTGCTCGTTGCAACTTTTATTATCATTCATACACAAGTGAACCTATAGATGAGGTAGCATCATAATATATGTTGCTAATTAGCTAATATATGGGCGTTTGATAGATTACCGTCATATATTAAATAGAGAAAAGCGAAAATCAGACTGAATAATACACAATTATAATATTTTTATACTTTATTCTAAAAATAGTTATAATAGTAATATGCTAATCAATTATTCGAATAAGTTTAATAAAGTAATATTCGTAAATATTCTGAAAGATATTATAGCATTATATTTATTTTATTTTAGAAAAAGAAAACACCCGTCTTGATATTGAAAAAAAGAAAAATTACTTGGAGGAAAATGATTTATCATTCGTCACAAATACCACCTCTAGCCCTTCCATTACAAACAGTTTTGATATACCATACCAAGCAATGATTCCTGATAATGTACCATCGGTGTTTAGACGTAAGCTATAATTCTCATTATAAATCAGAAACTAGCTTTTTTTTAATTATATCTTGAATAGCGTACTGTTTAATGGTTAAAAATAATAATATTATTACAGAAATGGATGAAAGTTCACTTGAATTAGAAAACTGTTCCCTAAATGGTCCTATAACAGCGTTAAATTCAACAGTTATGGAAGGTGGTAAGATCATATTTCATTTAATTTTTATTAAAAAATTGTTATAACTTCGCTATACAGGGTTTTATTTTATTTAGTGTTGGTGAATTCAGCGTTGTGTTATTGTCGTTTTATTACTTACTTGGATAACATATATGTTCAATTCGTTAATTACTGTTTTTTGTAGCCTGATAAGGGAGACAATTTAATAAAGTCTTCGAAACGTTGCAACAATAAATTGAAAGTTTTTCACCCGTAGTGAATGCTCTGAAATTTCTTATTAAATTGATTTACATATTGTTCGAGTATTAGAATTTCAATAAAGAGCGGAAAAGTTTACGTTTAAAATAATATATTGGGAGTTTTTTTCTGACCTCGACAAGGTTGATTGAAAGTCAATGCTCAAAAACCGTGCGGTAACTGTTCATCTTAGTTTTCTGACAGTCTAAACGTTTTGAAGGTACATTTATGAGAAAGATCGATTTGAAATATGACAATGACCTTATAAATGATGATATTGAAGTCACTTTCAAGATTATTGAAATAAGAGTTGTTTCTTGAATCGGAACATTTAATTTTGTGAATTTAGGGTTTGAGTATTTAGAAATTATAAGCTTGAGGCAGTAAGCTTTGAACTAGAAAAATGAGATCTTCAAATGTATTTGAATGTTGATTTGAAGATCAAAGTCATTGATACATATTAACGCTTTATATTTTCTTTATTTTTTAGAGCCGATGTTAAAATAATACATTCCGATTCAAGAAATAACTCTTATTTCAGTGACCTTGAAAATAATCTAAAGAATAGAATTTATAAGGTCATTGTCACATTTCAAATTGATCTTTCGTATAAATGTAGTTTTAAAACGTTGATATTATCAGAAAACTCAGATGAACAGCTACCGCACGTTTTTTGAGCATTGTCTTATAATCGACTTTGTCGAGGTCAGAAAAAAACTCCAATATATTATTTTGCCTATTACTTTTCCACTCTTTCCATATCCGATGTAGAAAGTGTAGCTTCTTATTAAAAAAACAATTGACCTTGAGAAAACCTTAAAGGTTGAGCTCAAGGTAATTTTTAAGATCATCATTAGATGTCTACCCTTAAACCTAACAGCTTTGGTCTAAAATTTATTTTCTAGAAAAGTCAAATCTAGAATTTATTCTCGTGGACTGAATAAAATAAAATACCCTGTGTCAGATACTTTTGAAATCTAATTTTAACGTTTATTATTGAATGAACTATACAGAGTGTCCAAACAATACCCAAACAATTGTCCAGACAAAGTCATTGTCACCAAGAATTCATTGGTGACCTTAAATATATCCTTGAGCATGACCTCCAAGGTTCTTTCAAGGTTAGCTTTGTCCTTTCAAATGGAACCCTATTTTTGACAACGGTATTCGAAAGAGCGGGAAATTTTACGTCCAGAAATGTGTTCGGATCATAAGTCATCGATAAACCAATAACTCGATAACCTAATAACTTTGACCCTCTGTCGGTTGAGTATAGTCTTGTATAGTTTCAGACCTTTGCTGGAAATAATGAAGTTGACCTGAGTACATTTTTGAACGTAAAATTTTCCTCTCTTTCGAATGCCATTACAGATCATACTCAAGGTCACATTTAACGTCACCAATGGATTCCCGGTAAAAAGTTGCTTCAAGTATAACCTTGATCATTTTGGAAAGTTACTTTGTCTGGACAATTTTTTGAGTATTTTGTTACTTTTTGGAGACCCTGTATAATAAAAGTTATGAATTTGTATTCATTTTTTTAATAGAACGTCTTGAACATTCTGAAACGTAGCTGCGTTCCATTTCGTTTCCTTATTCTTAAAGGAAAGTGGGCATGTAGGAACATATGCATTTTCGATTGGGTTTACGGATACAAAGTGGAACATAGCCCATGGTAACTTTCACTTCAAACTTACAATTAAATTTAATCGTTCACATGGAAACGTCTGTTCTTATCTATTGAAAATTAGAATGTTTTTTATTTTCTGCTCAAATACTGTGAAATAGTTGTTATTACCATTATTTTAGTGAAAAAATTTAATCTTATATTTTATTATTAAAATGAATTGTATACAATTTTTTATTGTTAGAATTGTAATAGTATATTTTTCAGTAAATAATGTTTATGAAATTATACCATAAACGTTATCAGAATTGTTCTTATAATCTTTGATTTATTATAAATCTAATATTATTAAGCTAGAAAATATGATTTAAATAGTATAACATTTGTTGAGAAATGAAAATGTTAATCCATTCTTTTAGTATTTTCAATATATTGAGCAATTAATAACCAAATATTCTTGGATCCAATTACAGCTCTACTATTTCATGATTATTGCTCAAAGGTTCTGCCTTCAGAAACTGATGCTCCAGATAAGGAAAATATGAATGTTATGGTTAAGTCAACCAATCAGGAGACACCATCAAGAAAGTGTAAGCGCAAAAGTTTATAATATTATTCATATAGATTAAGAACTTATTTCCAAACATTTAAAATAAATATTGATTTATATGGTGTTAGTAAGTTTTAATAAAAAAATCTCTCTAAAATAAGTAAAATAGGTTTTAAAGCATGAAAATTTCTAAAAAAATAGAATATCAATCATCTTGCAAACATGAACAGCGTATTCTTCCCATGGGCAGACTTGTTCTCGACTTAATTGGTTAAACCATTAATTAATATTATCAAGAAAACTAGATGAGTTACTTATACTTCTTTACACAAGGGTTACAAATATTTTCGTATACAATACGAGTTCTGAGCTGATTTGTAACTCATTTTTGTATTTCTTGAAAATCGATATCATTTCTTCTTTCTTTGTTAGAATTAAAGATCTTTTTTAATAATTTTCTTAGGGATAAACCAAGGTACGTTAGCGAGGATCTCGAGGGTCTCAAATTGGAATCGATACTAGTCTGAAAATTGATCGGTACACAAGAAGTTTATTTTCAAGAATAAGTTGAGATTTTCTCGAATCAATTAATACATTTTTCTAAGTTTAAGATTTAGCTGTTTTTGTTGTCTTAATAATCCCTTTAATTTAGAATACGATGCATTCCTCGATATTCTGATTGGTTACTTTGAGCAATATTTTTACCGTCCATAAAGAGACCAGCGGAATGGTTTTTTTTAAATGTGATCGTTACGTTATTACATTTGTTCTCTCTCATTCGCTCTTATTTTTCAGTTTTTAGCCAAATTTGAATCTTAATGAAATATCTGTATAGTAAAGAAGGTTTCATTGCATTCTTCTTCTGTGGTCAACCGTGCTGAATTGTCTGCATATGTTCTTGTTGTGATATTTCACCTCACTTGAATATTGACTGTGTAGACTTGTATATAAAATGGGATACAGGCCACTTCCTTGTGGAATACCTTCCTTGATTGAGAATTTATTTGTAATGTAATCAACGACTTAAATTCTGAAGTTAATGTTAGTTACGTACGATTCTGATAGCAGTGCCTCCATGAGCTTCATTGCCAAGATTATCAGACTGATAACCAATATAATTTAAGTTTTTAAAATAATGCTTACTTCTAAAAAGAGGTTTTTATGATCACATCTATTTCTTTACGAGTGAGATAATTTTCAATTTCTAGTTTTCATTGACTCAATCCGTTAGCACTTGAAATAGCTATTTTGAATTTATCATTTATTTTGGTATTTTGTTAATCAGAGCTCTCAATAGAATCAACATCGTCTCCATTTCATCCATGAGATTTTCAATCATTATTTCTAGCTTATTGTCACGATTTACTTCATTTGGTACTAGTTGGTAAGCAGTACCGGTTATTAAATTTGAATAGAATCTGTTTGTTTATCTGCCGCACCTTGAGCGTATATAAAATTAGAATTTACTGCTTAGCTTGTTAATTCTATTACTAGCTACGATTTACATCGCTCCCTGACTGTCGCTCGGTAGTGTGCATTGTTTATTTGACACTTGATTGGATTTATATTCTTTCTACAGTATTGAATAGCTTGTTTATCTTTAATATTTTTAAGTTGTTGTTGCGAATAACCAGTTGCATTGTGAAAAGTGGCGTTGGGCATTTATAATATTCTATGAATATTAGTATGATAAGTATAGCTATTATTACCTATACTATTAAGTAATTCTTAGAAAGGTCTGATATTTTCCACTTTCTCTACATAAATCGATGGAGATTTGAATGTCTAAACTATGTCCTCTTCATTTTGACATCTTTCTCTTTCTTTAATCTCTCAACAGTTCAAATTGGTAGACAGTTACAGTTGGTGTGGCGTCTGTACGTAAAACGTTTGGGCTTTTGATTACTATTTATGAACTATGCCTCAGCCGTTTACCACCTACCTCTTACCAGCTTTTTTTTCATTTTTTGATGGCATGAGATCCATTTGTATGTCATTTCGGCTTGGATTTTAATTTCACTTCTGAATTTGCTTGTGCTTAGTTACACATAAATACTGAATGAAAGATGATACGATTAGCGCGACAACTACTACCAATATTAACTTGTGTATCACTTTCAATTTCTGTATTAGTTTCTCGTACTTAGGCATATATAACTACGTCCACTCAGTATGAAATTTTACTAAAGGTTCATTATTTAATAATTAATGATATTTCTTTGTAATTAAAAATCAAACCCGCCAAGATAATGTTTAAAGCTTGACTTTTTCTAGTGACTAATATTTTAATGGTAATAGAGAAAAATCATATCAATTCCTGCTATACATGCATCATTTTTAAAAAAATTTTATTTTTTGACATTTGACACTTTACTTAAATACAAATAGTCATATGATTATATAAAAAATTTTAATAATTTCCATTTAGATGACGGCATAACAAACAAAATTAAGAAGAGGTTGTATACTTCAAATAGTTTAGTATCATTAGAAGAAAATACTTGCAATGTTGGAAACGATGCTGTAAATTCTGAAAAAAATAATGATTCACCAGAAGAAGCAATCAAAAACCGGCCATTTAAGCGAAGAAAAATTGAGAGTGATGACGAAGATGGCGATGGTAATAAATACAATCCATAAGTATTTTATGATTTATTTTCGCTTCTAGATAATTATAATTCGACATTCATTTTTTTAGATCCAAGAGATAGATCATACGAGCCTTCAGGTATTATCAATTAATTGTTTTCAAATGACACGTTATTACTGTATATATATATATATATCTTTTTATTCATTAGAACATGATGAAAGTGACATGGAAGATTATGAAGAAAACGATGACAATAACATAGAGAACGTCGTACCAAATTCAAAGTCACAATCGCCACTAGATTCAGCTTGTAAATCATCCACTCGAAAAGGTAATTGAAAGATTTTTTTGTTTATGTTTCTCAACTTCATTAGAAATATCTGAATTATAAAATAAGTCATTAGTTGAACAATAGATCAACATATTATGAAAACTGACATTAGTAAAAAAAGCGAATAAATTCTTAGTCTACATATGTAGGGTATCCAAAAAATATGGATACTCCCAGAAACTTTCCAAGTCAAATATTTTTCTCAACAGTAAATTCTTTTTCTAACTTTTTACGAGAAATCCATTGGTTTCTTTAAATTTGACCTTCCACGTGACCTCCGAGTTTATTTCAAAGTTAAATTTCATTTTTAAAGAGATATCTATTTCTTGACAACAGTAGTCGAAAGAACGGGAATCACCTTAACATTTTTTAAAAAATATTTCATTTGGTATATTTTTGGGGAATTTACTTAACTTATAATTTCATTTATAATATTCAATTCAGTGTTCTCATAATCCATTCATCATTTACATTGTTAGTATCACTATAAATTTCCATTGTTATAATATCTATTATTATTATTAAACAATCATATAATTTTTAGTGATAGATTTAAATTTATCTAAAATCTTGAAGCGACGAAGCCTAACAAACAAATCTAAAGAATTGAATGAAATTAAAAAAAGTTCAGGGACTTATACATGTCCCTTCTGCCATAAGAATTTTGTTAAATTGCCACCACATCTTGAGGCCATGCATTCTGATGAACCCGAAGTAAAAGAATTTATCGGTATGAAACCAAAGTCACTTGAACGTTTTTGGTTATTGAAAATGTTACTAAACAGAGGACGCGATTATCGAAACGAAATCTCTGATAATTTAGAGGTTTGTAGAATTCCTTTGGCAGGTAAAAGACAGCCTAAAAAAGTGATTGAAGATAACGCGAAACTGCAAGAGCAAAATAAAAATGGAGATGAAAATAAAGTTATAGTAAATAACACGGCAAATGAAAAAGAAGTCGTTAAAAAAGAAGTTAAGCCGAGTGATTATGCAAAATGCCCCAATTGTCACGGCTCATATATTCGTAAAAGATTAGCTACACATGTTAAAAAGTGTATTAATCAAGACAAACTCAAAGGAAATGTTAATTTGAAAACTTATATTAAAGGATCGAATCTGAAAATTCATGTTTGTGCTACCGAAGAGACTGCCAAATTGATGTGTGCTTTGAGATCAGATTCTATAGGAGATGTACTTTTGAAAGACCGTTTAATCATCTTATATGTAAATATGCGTTTAAAAAAGTACGAAAATGCTATTAGGAAACGTTCCATGTTAACACAAATACGACAAGAGGCTCGATTAATTGGACGTATGACAGAAGAGTTACTTCTTTTATGTGACGATATTCAGGAGTTAGGAGACGCATTTACCTTAAATACTTCAGCAAAATATGAAGCAGCAATAGAGGCAGTAGCAGGCAAAGCAACTACTGGTATCTACCAGCACCCTTCAAATGCAACACAACTTGCCAGTTTTACTGATGATTTAATAAAATTACAATTAGATTATTTGAACGAACAACTTGAATTAAACGAAAGTAATCTAGAAATCGTAAGAAGTCTTGAAAAGAAAAAAAATAAATGCATTTCATTTCAAAATAGATTTGAAGTAGATATAAGAAGTTCCTTAACGAAAAAAGCTTCACAGTCTACAGTGAGGCATGTAGCTGACAAAGAAGTGTTAGAAACTAGTTCGGAAGATGTAACAAGGTTTTATACGTATGCTCTAAAGATGAGAAAAGAAGCTCGGGAGTCTTTAGAAAAGGACGGCTTTACGAAAAAAGCTTGGGAACAGCTTGGCGAAAGCCAGCTATTAATTTCGCTCATTTTTAATCGCAAGCGTGTCGGCGACATGGCGTATTTTGAAACACGCTACTATAACAAAAAAAAAAGTATTGTAGAAACCATGCCAGAAGTTTATAATAAACTAGATAATGAAAGTCAGTTATTGGGCAAAACATATAAGCACGTATATACACTAGCAAAGCGATCTCGTATAGTTTCACTACTACTTTCATCAGAAGATGAAGAGTGCTACGAATTATTTTACTCATTTAGAAATATTGCTGGAGTTCCTAAAGAAAATCCGTATGTTTTCGGTTTACCTAGTTCAAATTTAGTTGAGGAGTTTAAAGTTCCCGAACCCTGTGGAATAATACGCAGATATTCTGAGCAATGCGGAGCAGAGCATCCGGAAAGTCTTCGAGGAACTGCGATGCGTAAACACATAGCAACGTTATGTGCTTTATTAAATTTATCAGAACGCGATTACGAAGAACTAGCTAATTTCTTGGGTCACCGCTTAGACATCCATAAGCAGGTATACCGACAGCCACAGATCGTTCACGTCGTTACTCAAATTTCCAAATTATTGGAAATGGGTATGACAGAAAACGAAGGTAACTAATTCTTGATGACACTAAATTTACTATCGAAGATTGATAACTTACATTGTTGCTTTTGTTTTACTTTTGAAGCATCTTTTGTTTCATTTTACGAGAAATCATATAAATAAAATATAAAAACTTTATATATTAAATTTTCAGATGCAACCAATAGTTTAAAAATATCTGCAAAATCACAGTTAGATTTGACTACCGACAAAGAAGTTGAACAAATAATAAAAAACATTGAGAAAACTAAAATCAATTCAGTAACAAAAGTTACTTGTGATAATTCTTCCACGTTAGATTCTGCACTTGAAATATCATTACCAGTTGTCCGTCAGTCTTCAAAATCTTCAGGATCTGGTAAAACTAAACGTAAGACCGTCATACTTTTTAAATATTTATATTCCATATAAATTAGTTAATGTACGACTTTGTATTCTTGTATTAGTTTGGAATCTAAATATATTACTCATTGTTAATTTCCCTAACGGAAGTAAATTTTGCAATCTATTATTTTGTTAATGATAAGAAAGATTTTTTATCATATGAATCATCTGATTCTACTAAAATTTTTGAATTTATTAAGATACTATTAAATCTTCTTAAGTGAAGGGATTTTATTAACAGTGTTTCATTGTACTATTTCAGAATTAAGTAAACGTAGGTGGCAAAAGGAAGAACTTGAAATCATACAAAATTATTTTAGAAATGAAATAATAGATAGCAAATTGAAGATATGTGGCTCGAAAATTTCAAAAATGCTCCGCGAAAATCAGCAAATATTTTTCAACCGAGATGTTGCTTCAACGCGAACATGTATCCATTCGTTAAGAAAACAGATATCTACAGAAGAATGTGTAAACAATAATTCAAGTTCAAAGAGAAACATGGTACCATCTAAAATTTATGAAACGTTTGAGCACCACATAAAAAAAAAAACTATACCTACCGAAAAAGACTGTCTGAAAGCAATGGAGTCGTCCTTTTACAGAGATTATTCAGTTCGACGTATTCAAAAATGTGTGAAAGAGGCACATAAAATGTCCTCTACTGACTAATATTACTATTTTTATTTTATAATATTTATTTTATTATTGATTTTGTTTATATAGTTTAAGTTGACATATAACAGATTGTATTCAACTGAGAGAATCAAAACATAATGTAAAACTCTATAACATTTATTTTATGTACATTAAAAATGTACTTTTTCGCTTTTTCAAAGATTTTAACTAATCATATAACATAAATTATTATTTATTATTCTAATTGAAAAGATCTAAAAATGTGTAAGAAACACACTTGTAAAATCCTCATACTGACTGAGGCGATAATTTGTACGTTAATTATTTACGTTTAAAATGTACTTTTATTTAGTTTTTCAAAGAGATATGTGAAATATGATTATCACGCAGATGTTATTAGACTTTAAATTTTCTACGTTTTTATGATATAATAAATATTAACACATTCTTATAACGCAAATTGTGTTTCTCTATTTGTGAGTATTTATAAATAAACTAAAACAAGATTGTCTCTTTCTCTCTTCCTCAACTTACATAATCCTCCGCGGCGCAGAAGTACTCCTTACAAGAACATACAGAAATACAATAATTATAAAAAATATATTTATGCAATGAAAGCTAAAGACATATAACGAGGATCATTCCCGTTCGTTATAACACGTGAAATATAAATAAAAATATAAACTTCTTAACCATTTATTCCTCGGTTAATTGAATATATGTAATCTCCACGACCAAATATACTTAAAAATACAAGAAAAGTCAATTTCAATAAGTACCTTTGAATCGATCTGTAATTATACTACAATAGTATATATATATGTCACTCATTTTATAAACTAACACGAAAATTATAGAAGTTATTTTTCTACCACTACCAAAAAACAGATATCAATAGATGTCTTGAATTATCATTAATTTTCAACTAATCATTTACATTTTATTGCGTGATCCGATATCTATTTCTTATAAACTTCTCGAAGTCAATATGCCATTGTTCTTACAGCCTCCCATCAGAGCGGTATAACCTCATCGGTAACACTCATACAGAAGAAACTAAAACTGAAGAGAAGTTCAGAAAAAGAACTACTAGCAAAAGATCTTGTTGTCTTATGCTCCATATTGCTGGACACAAGTCAAAATATTTGAACAACGCTTATGCCTTGCTATTCACCACAATACTTATACAACTTTAGGCTCATTTGATCGCGTTTGATACATGTATTTTCGAGTTAACGAACATCACGCTTTTCCATAACACTCATACTTTATTAATTCTACGAAAATAGCTTCAGCACAATAAAGGTAAATAATAAAAACGGCACTTGACAATGTGTCGTAGGAAACGACTCTAGCCAGATATATATTTAAAAAACTAGTATAGCTTGAAAATAGGGAATGGAAAATTTCATATTCAATATGAGAGTCTCGCTGAAGTTAACTAAGCACTCTGCCAAATTCGAAGCGTGTTGAAGAAATGGCGTTTGGATCCGATTCGTCTGAAACGACTCTAACCCCGATATATATTTCCGTAAATTATACCAGTTCAGGTTAGAATAAGGAAAAACTTACAGTCTATCATATATCTAGAACTCACCGATGTTCAGCTAGCTATAGCTAAAGGTAAAAATTGTCTGTCATTCACAAATCATAGTCGGTATTATTGTGGATATTTTGAGTATTTGTACGGGTCAGCAATGTAAGCTGTACGGAGTAAGTCGCCTGAAACGACTCTGGCTATACATATATTGTTTATTTCTTACATAACTTTAGTTTTAAAATAGCGGGTAATTTTTCCAGTTACAAATGTTTGAAAAGATAAAGTTCAGTGAGATATGGTTATCGGTACATTATATCTGTGACGATTATGGAATATCTCCTGGTTAATGGTCAAGAAATTGAGTGTTTGTACATGTAAGGATGGGAAACCACTTTTTTGCGTAGTCAGCAACGCGTTTTTGATGGCGTATGTTCTCTCCAACTACTAATGAAAATTATGATCGATAAGAAAACCCACCATATTAATAGCTGTATATAGAATCAATACAAAACACGCCATGTTGGTACGAATGGAAATCACTTCTTGCAAACACGAGAGTCTCGCTGAAGTTAATTAAGCACTCTGCCAAATTCGAAGCGTGTTGAAGAAATGGCGTTTGAATCCGATTCGTCTGAAACGACTCTAACCCCGATATATATTTCCGTAAATTATACCAGTTCAGGTTAGAATAAGAAAAAACTTCCAGTCTATCATATATCTAGAACTCACCGATGTTCAGCTAGCTATAGCTAAAGGTAAAAATTGTCTGTCATTCACAAATCATAGTCCGTATCATTGTGGATATTTTGAGTATTTGTACGGGTCAGCAATGTAAGCTGTACGGAGTAAGTCGCCTGAAACGGCTCTGGCTAGACATATAATGTTTATTTCTTACATAACTTTAGTTTTAAAATAGCGGGTAATTTTTCCAGTTACAAATGTTTGAAAAGATAAAGTTCAGTGAGATATGGTTATCGGTACATTATATCTGTGACGATTATGGAATATCTCCTGGTTAATGGTCAAGAAATTGAGTGTTTGTACATGTAAGGATGGGAAACCACTTTTTTGCGTAGTCAGCAACGCGTTTTTGATGGCGTATGTTCTCTCCAACTACTAATGAAAATTATGATCGATAAGAAAACCCACCATATTAATAGCTGTATATAGAATCAATACAAAACACGCCATGTTGGTGCGAATGGAAATCACTTCTTGCAAACACGAGAGTCTCGCTGAAGTTAATTAAGCACTCTGCCAAATTCGAAGCGTGTTGAAGAAATGGCGTTTGAATCCGATTCGTCTGAAATGACTCTAACCCCGATATAAATTTCCGTAAATTATACCAGTTCAGGTTAGAATAAGAAAAAACTTCCAGTCTATCATATATCTAGAACTCACCGATGTTCAGCTAGCTATAGCTAAAGGTAAAAATTGTCTGTCATTCACAAATCATAGTCCGTATCATTGTGGATATTTTGAGTATTTGTACGGGTCAGCAATGTAAGCTGTACGGAGTAAGTCGCCTGAAACGACTCTGGCTATACATATATTGTTTATTTCTTACATAACTTTAGTTTTAAAATAGCGGGTAATTTTTCCAGTTACAAATGTTTGAAAAGATAAAGTTCAGTGAGATATGGTTATCGGTACATTATATCTGTGACGATTATGGAATATCTCCTGGTTAATGGTCAAGAAATTGAGTGTTTGTACATGTAAGGATGGGAAACCACTTTTTTGCGTAGTCAGCAACGCGTTTTTGATGGCGTATGTTCTCTCCAACTACTAATGAAAATTATGATCGATAAGAAAACCCACCATATTAATAGCTGTATATAGAATCAATACAAAACACGCCATGTTGGTACGAATGGAAATCACTTCTTGCAAACACGAGAGTCTCGCTGAAGTTAATTAAGCACTCTGCCAAATTCGAAGCGTGTTGAAGAAATGGCGTTTGAATCCGATTCGTCTGAAACGACTCTAACCCCGATATATATTTCCGTAAATTATACCAGTTCAGGTTAGAATAAGAAAAAACTTCCAGTCTATCATATATCTAGAACTCACCGATGTTCAGCTAGCTATAGCTAAAGGTAAAAATTGTCTGTCATTCACAAATCATAGTCCGTATCATTGTGGATATTTTGAGTATTTGTACGGGTCAGCAATGTAAGCTGTACGGAGTAAGTCGCCTGAAACGGCTCTGGCTAGACATATAATGTTTATTTCTTACATAACTTTAGTTTTAAAATAGCGGGTAATTTTTCCAGTTACAAATGTTTGAAAAGATAAAGTTCAGTGAGATATGGTTATCGGTACATTATATCTGTGACGATTATGGAATATCTCCTGGTTAATGGTCAAGAAATTGAGTGTTTGTACATGTAAGGATGGGAAACCACTTTTTTGCGTAGTCAGCAACGCGTTTTTGATGGCGTATGTTCTCTCCAACTACTAATGAAAATTATGATCGATAAGAAAACCCACCATATTAATAGCTGTATATAGAATCAATACAAAACACGCCATGTTGGTGCGAATGGAAATCACTTCTTGCAAACACGAGAGTCTCGCTGAAGTTAATTAAGCACTCTGCCAAATTCGAAGCGTGTTGAAGAAATGGCGTTTGAATCCGATTCGTCTGAAATGACTCTAACCCCGATATAAATTTCCGTAAATTATACCAGTTCAGGTTAGAATAAGAAAAAACTTCCAGTCTATCATATATCTAGAACTCACCGATGTTCAGCTAGCTATAGCTAAAGGTAAAAATTGTCTGTCATTCACAAATCATAGTCCGTATCATTGTGGATATTTTGAGTATTTGTACGGGTCAGCAATGTAAGCTGTACGGAGTAAGTCGCCTGAAACGACTCTGGCTATACATATATTGTTTATTTCTTACATAACTTTAGTTTTAAAATAGCGGGTAATTTTTCCAGTTACAAATGTTTGAAAAGATAAAGTTCAGTGAGATATGGTTATCGGTACATTATATCTGTGACGATTATGGAATATCTCCTGGTTAATGGTCAAGAAATTGAGTGTTTGTACATGTAAGGATGGGAAACCACTTTTTTGCGTAGTCAGCAACGCGTTTTTGATGGCGTATGTTCTCTCCAACTACTAATGAAAATTATGATCGATAAGAAAACCCACCATATTAATAGCTGTATATAGAATCAATACAAAACACGCCATGTTGGTACGAATGGAAATCACTTCTTGCAAACACGAGAGTCTCGCTGAAGTTAATTAAGCACTCTGCCAAATTCGAAGCGTGTTGAAGAAATGGCGTTTGAATCCGATTCGTCTGAAATGACTCTAACCCCGATATAAATTTCCGTAAATTATACCAGTTCAGGTTAGAATAAGAAAAAACTTCCAGTCTATCATATATCTAGAACTCACCGATGTTCAGCTAGCTATAGCTAAAGGTAAAAATTGTCTGTCATTCACAAATCATAGTCCGTATCATTGTGGATATTTTGAGTATTTGTACGGGTCAGCAATGTAAGCTGTACGGAGTAAGTCGCCTGAAACGGCTCTGGCTAGACATATAATGTTTATTTCTTACATAACTTTAGTTTTAAAATAGCGGGTAATTTTTCCAGTTACAAATGTTTGAAAAGATAAAGTTCAGTGAGATATGGTTATCGGTACATTATATCTGTGACGATTATGGAATATCTCCTGGTTAATGGTCAAGAAATTGAGTGTTTGTACATGTAAGGATGGGAAACCACTTTTTTGCGTAGTCAGCAACGCGTTTTTGATGGCGTATGTTCTCTCCAACTACTAATGAAAATTATGATCGATAAGAAAACCCACCATATTAATAGCTGTATATAGAATCAATACAAAACACGCCATGTTGGTGCGAATGGAAATCACTTCTTGCAAACACGAAAGTCTCGCTGAAGTTAATTAAGCACTCTGCCAAATTCGAAGCGTGTTGAAGAAATGGCGTTTGAATCCGATTCGTCTGAAACGACTCTAACCCCGATATATATTTCCGTAAATTATACCAGTTCAGGTTAGAATAAGAAAAAACTTCCAGTCTATCATATATCTAGAACTCACCGATGTTCAGCTAGCTATAGCTAAAGGTAAAAATTGTCTGTCATTCACAAATCATAGTCCGTATCATTGTGGATATTTTGAGTATTTGTACGGGTCAGCAATGTAAGCTGTACGGAGTAAGTCGCCTGAAACGGCTCTGGCTAGACATATAATGTTTATTTCTTACATAACTTTAGTTTTAAAATAGCGGGTAATTTTTCCAGTTACAAATGTTTGAAAAGATAAAGTTCAGTGAGATATGGTTATCGGTACATTATATCTGTGACGATTATGGAATATCTCCTGGTTAATGGTCAAGAAATTGAGTGTTTGTACATGTAAGGATGGGAAACCACTTTTTTGCGTAGTCAGCAACGCGTTTTTGATGGCGTATGTTCTCTCCAACTACTAATGAAAATTATGATCGATAAGAAAACCCACCATATTAATAGCTGTATATAGAATCAATACAAAACACGCCATGTTGGTGCGAATGGAAATCACTTCTTGCAAACACGAGAGTCTCGCTGAAGTTAATTAAGCACTCTGCCAAATTCGAAGCGTGTTGAAGAAATGGCGTTTGAATCCGATTCGTCTGAAATGACTCTAACCCCGATATAAATTTCCGTAAATTATACCAGTTCAGGTTAGAATAAGAAAAAACTTCCAGTCTATCATATATCTAGAACTCACCGATGTTCAGCTAGCTATAGCTAAAGGTAAAAATTGTCTGTCATTCACAGATCATAGTCCGTATCATTGTGGATATTTTGAGTATTTGTACGGGTCAGCAATGTAAGCTGTACGGAGTAAGTCGCCTGAAACGACTCTGGCTATACATATATTGTTTATTTCTTACATAACTTTAGTTTTAAAATAGAGGGTAATTTTTCCAGTTACAAATGTTCAAAAACATAAAGTTCAATGAGATATGGTTATCGGTACATTATATCTGTGACGATTATGGAATATCTCCTGGTTAATGGTCAAGAAATTGAGTGTTTGTACATGTAAGGATGGGAAACCACTTTTTTGCGTAGTCAGCAACGCGTTTTTGATGGCGTATGTTCTCTCCAACTACTAATGAAAATTATGATCGATAAGAAAACCCACCATATTAAT
The DNA here is from genome assembly GCF_024137745.1 of Phymastichus coffea. Taxonomy (NCBI): domain Eukaryota; kingdom Metazoa; phylum Arthropoda; class Insecta; order Hymenoptera; family Eulophidae; genus Phymastichus; species Phymastichus coffea. Next base: position 4,162,619 of record NW_026706823.1, read on the forward strand.
AGCTGTATATAGAATCAATACAAAACACGCCATGTTGGTGCGAATGGAAATCACTTCTTGCAAACACGAAAGTCTCGCTGAAGTTAATTAAGCACTCTGCCAAATTCGAAGCGTGTTGAAGAAATGGCGTTTGAATCCGATTCGTCTGAAACGACTCTAACCCCGATATATATTTCCGTAAATTATACCAGTTCAGGTTAGAATAAGAAAAAACTTCCAGTCTATCATATATCTAGAACTCACCGATGTTCAGCTAGCTATAGCTAAAGGTAAAAATTGTCTGTCATTCACAAATCATAGTCCGTATCATTGTGGATATTTTGAGTATTTGTACGGGTCAGCAATGTAAGCTGTACGGAGTAAGTCGCCTGAAACGGCTCTGGCTAGACATATAATGTTTATTTCTTACATAACTTTAGTTTTAAAATAGCGGGTAATTTTTCCAGTTACAAATGTTTGAAAAGATAAAGTTCAGTGAGATATGGTTATCGGTACATTATATCTGTGACGATTATGGAATATCTCCTGGTTAATGGTCAAGAAATTGAGTGTTTGTACATGTAAGGATGGGAAACCACTTTTTTGCGTAGTCAGCAACGCGTTTTTGATGGCGTATGTTCTCTCCAACTACTAATGAAAATTATGATCGATAAGAAAACCCACCATATTAATAGCTGTATATAGAATCAATACAAAACACGCCATGTTGGTACGAATGGAAATCACTTCTTGCAAACACGAGAGTCTCGCTGAAGTTAATTAAGCACTCTGCCAAATTCGAAGCGTGTTGAAGAAATGGCGTTTGAATCCGATTCGTCTGAAATGACTCTAACCCCGATATAAATTTCCGTAAATTATACCAGTTCAGGTTAGAATAAGAAAAAACTTCCAGTCTATCATATATCTAGAACTCACCGATGTTCAGCTAGCTATAGCTAAAGGTAAAAATTGTCTGTCATTCACAAATCATAGTCCGTATCATTGTGGATATTTTGAGTATTTGTACGGGTCAGCAATGTAAGCTGTACGGAGTAAGTCGCCTGAAACGACTCTGGCTATACATATATTGTTTATTTCTTACATAACTTTAGTTTTAAAATAGAGGGTAATTTTTCCAGTTACAAATGTTCAAAAACATAAAGTTCAATGAGATATGGTTATCGGTACATTATATCTGTGACGATTATGGAATATCTCCTGGTTAATGGTCAAGAAATTGAGTGTTTGTACATGTAAGGATGGGAAACCACTTTTTTGCGTAGTCAGCAACGCGTTTTTGATGGCGTATGTTCTCTCCAACTACTAATGAAAATTATGATCGATAAGAAAACCCACCATATTAATAGCTGTATATAGAATCAATACAAAACACGCCATGTTGGTGCGAATGGAAATCACTTCTTGCAAACACGAAAGTCTCGCTGAAGTTAATTAAGCACTCTGCCAAATTCGAAGCGTGTTGAAGAAATGGCGTTTGAATCCGATTCGTCTGAAACGACTCTAACCCCGATATATATTTCCGTAAATTATACCAGTTCAGGTTAGAATAAGAAAAAACTTCCAGTCTATCATATATCTAGAACTCACCGATGTTCAGCTAGCTATAGCTAAAGGTAAAAATTGTCTGTCATTCACAAATCATAGTCCGTATCATTGTGGATATTTTGAGTATTTGTACGGGTCAGCAATGTAAGCTGTACGGAGTAAGTCGCCTGAAACGGCTCTGGCTAGACATATAATGTTTATTTCTTACATAACTTTAGTTTTAAAATAGCGGGTAATTTTTCCAGTTACAAATGTTTGAAAAGATAAAGTTCAGTGAGATATGGTTATCGGTACATTATATCTGTGACGATTATGGAATATCTCCTGGTTAATGGTCAAGAAATTGAGTGTTTGTACATGTAAGGATGGGAAACCACTTTTTTGCGTAGTCAGCAACGCGTTTTTGATGGCGTATGTTCTCTCCAACTACTAATGAAAATTATGATCGATAAGAAAACCCACCATATTAATAGCTGTATATAGAATCAATACAAAACACGCCATGTTGGTGCGAATGGAAATCACTTCTTGCAAACACGAGAGTCTCGCTGAAGTTAATTAAGCACTCTGCCAAATTCGAAGCGTGTTGAAGAAATGGCGTTTGAATCCGATTCGTCTGAAATGACTCTAACCCCGATATAAATTTCCGTAAATTATACCAGTTCAGGTTAGAATAAGAAAAAACTTCCAGTCTATCATATATCTAGAACTCACCGATGTTCAGCTAGCTATAGCTAAAGGTAAAAATTGTCTGTCATTCACAAATCATAGTCCGTATCATTGTGGATATTTTGAGTATTTGTACGGGTCAGCAATGTAAGCTGTACGGAGTAAGTCGCCTGAAACGACTCTGGCTATACATATATTGTTTATTTCTTACATAACTTTAGTTTTAAAATAGAGGGTAATTTTTCCAGTTACAAATGTTCAAAAACATAAAGTTCAATGAGATATGGTTATCGGTACATTATATCTGTGACGATTATGGAATATCTCCTGGTTAATGGTCAAGAAATTGAGTGTTTGTACATGTAAGGATGGGAAACCACTTTTTTGCGTAGTCAGCAACGCGTTTTTGATGGCGTATGTTCTCTCCAACTACTAATGAAAATTATGATCGATAAGAAAACCCACCATATTAATAGCTGTATATAGAATCAATACAAAACACGCCATGTTGGTGCGAATGGAAATCACTTCTTGCAAACACGAAAGTCTCGCTGAAGTTAATTAAGCACTCTGCCAAATTCGAAGCGTGTTGAAGAAATGGCGTTTGAATCCGATTCGTCTGAAACGACTCTAACCCCGATATATATTTCCGTAAATTATACCAGTTCAGGTTAGAATAAGAAAAAACTTCCAGTCTATCATATATCTAGAACTCACCGATGTTCAGCTAGCTATAGCTAAAGGTAAAAATTGTCTGTCATTCACAAATCATAGTCCGTATCATTGTGGATATTTTGAGTATTTGTACGGGTCAGCAATGTAAGCTGTACGGAGTAAGTCGCCTGAAACGGCTCTGGCTAGACATATAATGTTTATTTCTTACATAACTTTAGTTTTAAAATAGCGGGTAATTTTTCCAGTTACAAATGTTTGAAAAGATAAAGTTCAGTGAGATATGGTTATCGGTACATTATATCTGTGACGATTATGGAATATCTCCTGGTTAATGGTCAAGAAATTGAGTGTTTGTACATGTAAGGATGGGAAACCACTTTTTTGCGTAGTCAGCAACGCGTTTTTGATGGCGTATGTTCTCTCCAACTACTAATGAAAATTATGATCGATAAGAAAACCCACCATATTAATAGCTGTATATAGAATCAATACAAAACACGCCATGTTGGTGCGAATGGAAATCACTTCTTGCAAACACGAAAGTCTCGCTGAAGTTAATTAAGCACTCTGCCAAATTCGAAGCGTGTTGAAGAAATGGCGTTTGAATCCGATTCGTCTGAAACGACTCTAACCCCGATATATATTTCCGTAAATTATACCAGTTCAGGTTAGAATAAGAAAAAACTTCCAGTCTATCATATATCTAGAACTCACCGATGTTCAGCTAGCTATAGCTAAAGGTAAAAATTGTCTGTCATTCACAAATCATAGTCCGTATCATTGTGGATATTTTGAGTATTTGTACGGGTCAGCAATGTAAGCTGTACGGAGTAAGTCGCCTGAAACGGCTCTGGCTAGACATATAATGTTTATTTCTTACATAACTTTAGTTTTAAAATAGCGGGTAATTTTTCCAGTTACAAATGTTTGAAAAGATAAAGTTCAGTGAGATATGGTTATCGGTACATTATATCTGTGACGATTATGGAATATCTCCTGGTTAATGGTCAAGAAATTGAGTGTTTGTACATGTAAGGATGGGAAACCACTTTTTTGCGTAGTCAGCAACGCGTTTTTGATGGCGTATGTTCTCTCCAACTACTAATGAAAATTATGATCGATAAGAAAACCCACCATATTAATAGCTGTATATAGAATCAATACAAAACACGCCATGTTGGTGCGAATGGAAATCACTTCTTGCAAACACGAGAGTCTCGCTGAAGTTAATTAAGCACTCTGCCAAATTCGAAGCGTGTTGAAGAAATGGCGTTTGAATCCGATTCGTCTGAAACGACTCTAACCCCGATATATATTTCCGTAAATTATACGAGTTCAGGTTAGAATAAGAAAAAACTTCCAGTCTATCATATATCTAGAACTCACCGATGTTCAGCTAGCTATAGCTAAAGGTAAAAATTGTCTGTCATTCACAAATCATAGTCCGTATCATTGTGGATATTTTGAGTATTTGTACGGGTCAGCAATGTAAGCTGTACGGAGTAAGTCGCCTGAAACGGCTCTGGCTATACATATATTGTTTATTTCTTAGATAACTTTAGTTTTAAAATAGCGGGTAATTTTTCCAGTTACAAATGTTTGAAAAGATAAAGTTCAATGAGATATGGTTATCGGTACATTATATCTGTGACGATTATGGAATATCTCTTGGTTAATGGTCAAGAAATTGAGTGTTTGTACATGTAAGGATGGGAAACCACTTTTTTGCGTAGTCAGCAACGCGTTTTTGATGGCGTATGTTCTCTCCAACTACTAATGAAAATTATGATCGATAAGAAAACCCACCATATTAATAGCTGTATATAGAATCAATACAAAACACGCCATGTTGGTGCGAATGGAAATCACTTCTTGCAAACACGAGAGTCTCGCTGAAGTTAATTAAGCACTCTGCCAAATTCGAAGCGTGTTGAAGAAATGGCGTTTGAATCCGATTCGTCTGAAACGACTCTAACCCCGATATATATTTCCGTAAATTATACGAGTTCAGGTTAGAATAAGAAAAAACTTCCAGTCTATCATATATCTAGAACTCACCGATGTTCAGCTAGCTATAGCTAAAGGTAAAAATTGTCTGTCATTCACAAATCATAGTCCGTATCATTGTGGATATTTTGAGTATTTGTACGGGTCAGCAATGTAAGCTGTACGGAGTAAGTCGCCTGAAACGGCTCTGGCTAGACATATAATGTTTATTTCTTACATAACTTTAGTTTTAAAATAGCGGGTAATTTTTCCAGTTACAAATGTTTGAAAAGATAAAGTTCAGTGAGATATGGTTATCGGTACATTATATCTGTGACGATTATGGAATATCTCCTGGTTAATGGTCAAGAAATTGAGTGTTTGTACATGTAAGGATGGGAAACCACTTTTTTGCGTAGTCAGCAACGCGTTTTTGATGGCGTATGTTCTCTCCAACTACTAATGAAAATTATGATCGATAAGAAAACCCACCATATTAATAGCTGTATATAGAATCAATACAAAACACGCCATGTTGGTGCGAATGGAAATCACTTCTTGCAAACACGAGAGTCTCGCTGAAGTTAATTAAGCACTCTGCCAAATTCGAAGCGTGTTGAAGAAATGGCGTTTGAATCCGATTCGTCTGAAATGACTCTAACCCCGATATAAATTTCCGTAAATTATACCAGTTCAGGTTAGAATAAGAAAAAACTTCCAGTCTATCATATATCTAGAACTCACCGATGTTCAGCTAGCTATAGCTAAAGGTAAAAATTGTCTGTCATTCACAAATCATAGTCCGTATCATTGTGGATATTTTGAGTATTTGTACGGGTCAGCAATGTAAGCTGTACGGAGTAAGTCGCCTGAAACGACTCTGGCTATACATATATTGTTTATTTCTTACATAACTTTAGTTTTAAAATAGAGGGTAATTTTTCCAGTTACAAATGTTCAAAAACATAAAGTTCAATGAGATATGGTTATCGGTACATTATATCTGTGACGATTATGGAATATCTCCTGGTTAATGGTCAAGAAATTGAGTGTTTGTACATGTAAGGATGGGAAACCACTTTTTTGCGTAGTCAGCAACGCGTTTTTGATGGCGTATGTTCTCTCCAACTACTAATGAAAATTATGATCGATAAGAAAACCCACCATATTAATAGCTGTATATAGAATCAATACAAAACACGCCATGTTGGTGCGAATGGAAATCACTTCTTGCAAACACGAAAGTCTCGCTGAAGTTAATTAAGCACTCTGCCAAATTCGAAGCGTGTTGAAGAAATGGCGTTTGAATCCGATTCGTCTGAAACGACTCTAACCCCGATATATATTTCCGTAAATTATACCAGTTCAGGTTAGAATAAGAAAAAACTTCCAGTCTATCATATATCTAGAACTCACCGATGTTCAGCTAGCTATAGCTAAAGGTAAAAATTGTCTGTCATTCACAAATCATAGTCCGTATCATTGTGGATATTTTGAGTATTTGTACGGGTCAGCAATGTAAGCTGTACGGAGTAAGTCGCCTGAAACGGCTCTGGCTAGACATATAATGTTTATTTCTTACATAACTTTAGTTTTAAAATAGCGGGTAATTTTTCCAGTTACAAATGTTTGAAAAGATAAAGTTCAGTGAGATATGGTTATCGGTACATTATATCTGTGACGATTATGGAATATCTCCTGGTTAATGGTCAAGAAATTGAGTGTTTGTACATGTAAGGATGGGAAACCACTTTTTTGCGTAGTCAGCAACGCGTTTTTGATGGCGTATGTTCTCTCCAACTACTAATGAAAATTATGATCGATAAGAAAACCCACCATATTAATAGCTGTATATAGAATCAATACAAAACACGCCATGTTGGTGCGAATGGAAATCACTTCTTGCAAACACGAAAGTCTCGCTGAAGTTAATTAAGCACTCTGCCAAATTCGAAGCGTGTTGAAGAAATGGCGTTTGAATCCGATTCGTCTGAAACGACTCTAACCCCGATATATATTTCCGTAAATTATACCAGTTCAGGTTAGAATAAGAAAAAACTTCCAGTCTATCATATATCTAGAACTCACCGATGTTCAGCTAGCTATAGCTAAAGGTAAAAATTGTCTGTCATTCACAAATCATAGTCCGTATCATTGTGGATATTTTGAGTATTTGTACGGGTCAGCAATGTAAGCTGTACGGAGTAAGTCGCCTGAAACGGCTCTGGCTAGACATATAATGTTTATTTCTTACATAACTTTAGTTTTAAAATAGCGGGTAATTTTTCCAGTTACAAATGTTTGAAAAGATAAAGTTCAGTGAGATATGGTTATCGGTACATTATATCTGTGACGATTATGGAATATCTCCTGGTTAATGGTCAAGAAATTGAGTGTTTGTACATGTAAGGATGGGAAACCACTTTTTTGCGTAGTCAGCAACGCGTTTTTGATGGCGTATGTTCTCTCCAACTACTAATGAAAATTATGATCGATAAGAAAACCCACCATATTAATAGCTGTATATAGAATCAATACAAAACACGCCATGTTGGTGCGAATGGAAATCACTTCTTGCAAACACGAGAGTCTCGCTGAAGTTAATTAAGCACTCTGCCAAATTCGAAGCGTGTTGAAGAAATGGCGTTTGAATCCGATTCGTCTGAAACGACTCTAACCCCGATATATATTTCCGTAAATTATACGAGTTCAGGTTAGAATAAGAAAAAACTTCCAGTCTATCATATATCTAGAACTCACCGATGTTCAGCTAGCTATAGCTAAAGGTAAAAATTGTCTGTCATTCACAAATCATAGTCCGTATCATTGTGGATATTTTGAGTATTTGTACGGGTCAGCAATGTAAGCTGTACGGAGTAAGTCGCCTGAAACGGCTCTGGCTATACATATATTGTTTATTTCTTAGATAACTTTAGTTTTAAAATAGCGGGTAATTTTTCCAGTTACAAATGTTTGAAAAGATAAAGTTCAATGAGATATGGTTATCGGTACATTATATCTGTGACGATTATGGAATATCTCTTGGTTAATGGTCAAGAAATTGAGTGTTTGTACATGTAAGGATGGGAAACCACTTTTTTGCGTAGTCAGCAACGCGTTTTTGATGGCGTATGTTCTCTCCAACTACTAATGAAAATTATGATCGATAAGAAAACCCACCATATTAATAGCTGTATATAGAATCAATACAAAACACGCCATGTTGGTGCGAATGGAAATCACTTCTTGCAAACACGAGAGTCTCGCTGAAGTTAATTAAGCACTCTGCCAAATTCGAAGCGTGTTGAAGAAATGGCGTTTGAATCCGATTCGTCTGAAACGACTCTAACCCCGATATATATTTCCGTAAATTATACGAGTTCAGGTTAGAATAAGAAAAAACTTCCAGTCTATCATATATCTAGAACTCACCGATGTTCAGCTAGCTATAGCTAAAGGTAAAAATTGTCTGTCATTCACAAATCATAGTCCGTATCATTGTGGATATTTTGAGTATTTGTACGGGTCAGCAATGTAAGCTGTACGGAGTAAGTCGCCTGAAACGGCTCTGGCTATACATATATTGTTTATTTCTTAGATAACTTTAGTTTTAAAATAGCGGGTAATTTTTCCAGTTACAAATGTTTGAAAAGATAAAGTTCAATGAGATATGGTTATCGGTACATTATATCTGTGACGATTATGGAATATCTCTTGGTTAATGGTCAAGAAATTGAGTGTTTGTACATGTAAGGATGGGAAACCACTTTTTTGCGTAGTCAGCAACGCGTTTTTGATGGCGTATGTTCTCTCCAACTACTAATGAAAATTATGATCGATAAGAAAACCCACCATATTAATAGCTGTATATAGAATCAATACAAAACACGCCATGTTGGTGCGAATGGAAATCACTTCTTGCAAACACGAGAGTCTCGCTGAAGTTAATTAAGCACTCTGCCAAATTCGAAGCGTGTTGAAGAAATGGCGTTTGAATCCGATTCGTCTGAAACGACTCTAACCCCGATATATATTTCCGTAAATTATACGAGTTCAGGTTAGAATAAGAAAAAACTTCCAGTCTATCATATATCTAGAACTCACCGATGTTCAGCTAGCTATAGCTAAAGGTAAAAATTGTCTGTCATTCACAAATCATAGTCCGTATCATTGTGGATATTTTGAGTATTTGTACGGGTCAGCAATGTAAGCTGTACGGAGTAAGTCGCCTGAAACGGCTCTGGCTATACATATATTGTTTATTTCTTAGATAACTTTAGTTTTAAAATAGCGGGTAATTTTTCCAGTTACAAATGTTTGAAAAGATAAAGTTCAATGAGATATGGTTATCGGTACATTATATCTGTGACGATTATGGAATATCTCTTGGTTAATGGTCAAGAAATTGAGTGTTTGTACATGTAAGGATGGGAAACCACTTTTTTGCGTAGTCAGCAACGCGTTTTTGATGGCGTATGTTCTCTCCTACTACTAATGAAAATTATGATCGATAAGAAAACCCACCATATTAATAGCTGTATATAGAATCAATACAAAACACGCCATATTGGTGCGAATGGAAATCACTTCTTGCAAACACGAGAGTCTCGCTGAAGTTAACTAAGCACTCTGCCAAATTCGAAGCGTGTTGAAGAAATGGCGCTTGGCACCGATTCGTTTGAAACGACTCTAACCCCGATATATATTTCCGTAAATTATACCAGTTCAGGTTAGAATAAGGAAAAACTTCCAGTCTATCATATATCTAGAACTCACCGATGTTCAGCTAGCTATAGCTAAAGGTAAAAATTGTCTGTCATTCACAAATCATAGTCCGTATCATTGTGGATATTTTGAGTATTTGTACGGGTCAGCAATGTAAGCTGTACGGAGTAAGTCGCCTGAAACGGCTCTGGCTAGACATATAATGTTTATTTCTTACATAACTTTAGTTTTAAAATAGCGGGTAATTTTTCCAGTTACAAATGTTGGAAAAGATAAAGTTCAGTGAGATATGGTTATCGGTACATTATATCTGCGACGATTACGGAATATCTCCTGGTTAATGGTCAAGAAATTGAGTGTTTGTACATGTAAGGATGGGAAACCACTTTTTTGCGTAGTCAGCAACGCGTTTTTGATGGCGTATGTTCTCTCCAACTACTAATGAAAATTATGATCGATAAGAAAACCCACCATATTAATAGCTGTATATAGAATCAATACAAAACACGCCATGTTGGTGCGAATGGAAATCACTTCTTGCAAACACGAGAGTCTCGCTGAAGTTAATTAAGCACTCTGCCAAATTCGAAGCGTGTTGAAGAAATGGCGTTTGAATCCGATTCGTCTGAAACGACTCTAACCCCGATATATATTTCCGTAAATTATACCAGTTCAGGTTAGAATAAGAAAAAACTTCCAGTCTATCATATATCTAGAACTCACCGATGTTCAGCTAGCTATAGCTAAAGGTAAAAATTGTCTGTCATTCACAAATCATAGTCCGTATCATTGTGGATATTTTGAGTATTTGTACGGGTCAGCAATGTAAGCTGTACGGAGTAAGTCGCCTGAAACGGCTCTGGCTAGACATATAATGTTTATTTCTTACATAACTTTAGTTTTAAAATAGCGGGTAATTTTTCCAGTTACAAATGTTTGAAAAGATAAAGTTCAGTGAGATATGGTTATCGGTACATTATATCTGCGACGATTACGGAATATCTCCTGGTTAATGGTCAAGAAATTGAGTGTTTGTACATGTAAGGATGGGAAACCACTTTTTTGCGTAGTCAGCAACGCGTTTTTGATGGCGTATGTTCTCTCCTACTACTTATGAAAATTATGATCGATAAGAAAACCCACCATATTAATAGCTGTATATAGAATCAATACAAAACACGCCATATTGGTGCGAATGGAAATCACTTCTTGCAAACACGAGAGTCTCGCTGAAGTTAACTAAGCACTCTGCCAAATTCGAAGCGTGTTGAAGAAATGGCGCTTGGCACCGATTCGTTTGAAACGACTCTAACCCCGATATATATTTCCGTAAATTATACCAGTTCAGGTTAGAATAAGGAAAAACTTCCAGTCTATCATATATCTAGAACTCACCGATGTTCAGCTAGCTATAGCTAAAGGTAAAAATTGTCTGTCATTCACAAATCATAGTCCGTATCATTGTGGATATTTTGAGTATTTGTACGGGTCAGCAATGTAAGCTGTACGGAGTAAGTCGCCTGAAACGGCTCTGGCTAGACATATAATGTTTATTTCTTACATAACTTTAGTTTTAAAATAGCGGGTAATTTTTCCAGTTACAAATGTTTGAAAAGATAAAGTTCAGTGAGATATGGTTATCGGTACATTATATCTGCGACGATTATGGAATATCTCCTGGTTAATGGTCAAGAAATTGAGTGTTTGTACATGTAAGGATGGGAAACCACTTTTTTGCGTAGTCAGCAACGCGTTTTTGATGGCGTATGTTCTCTCCTACTACTAATGAAAATTATGATCGATAAGAAAACCCACCATATTAATAGCTGTATATAGAATCAATACAAAACACGCAATATTGGTACGAATGGAAATCACTTCTTGCAAACACGAGAGTCTCGCTGAAGTTAACTAAGCACTCTGCCAAATTCGAAGCGTGTTGAAGAAATGGCGCTTGGCACCGATTCGTTTGAAACGACTCTAACCCCGATATATATTTCCGTAAATTATACCAGTTCAGGTTAGAATAAGGAAAAACTTCCAGTCTATCATATATCTAGAACTCACCGATGTTCAGCTAGCTATAGCTAAAGGTAAAAATTGTCTGTCATTCACAAATCATAGTCCGTATCATTGTGGATATTTTGAGTATTTGTACGGGTCAGCAATGTAAGCTGTACGGAGTAAGTCGCCTGAAACGGCTCTGGCTAGACATATAATGTTTATTTCTTACATAACTTTAGTTTTAAAATAGCGGGTAATTTTTCCAGTTACAAATGTTTGAAAAGATAAAGTTCAGTGAGATATGGTTATCGGTACATTATATCTGCGACGATTACGGAATATCTCCTGGTTAATGGTCAAGAAATTGAGTGTTTGTACATGTAAGGATGGGAAACCACTTTTTTGCGTAGTCAGCAACGCGTTTTTGATGGCGTATGTTCTCTCCAACTACTAATGAAAATTATGATCGATAAGAAAACCCACCATATTAATAGCTGTATATAGAATCAATACAAAACACGCCATGTTGGTGCGAATGGAAATCACTTCTTGCAAACACGAGAGTCTCGCTGAAGTTAATTAAGCACTCTGCCAAATTCGAAGCGTGTTGAAGAAATGGCGTTTGAATCCGATTCGTCTGAAACGACTCTAACCCCGATATATATTTCCGTAAATTATACCAGTTCAGGTTAGAATAAGAAAAAACTTCCAGTCTATCATATATCTAGAACTCACCGATGTTCAGCTAGCTATAGCTAAAGGTAAAAATTGTCTGTCATTCACAAATCATAGTCCGTATCATTGTGGATATTTTGAGTATTTGTACGGGTCAGCAATGTAAGCTGTACGGAGTAAGTCGCCTGAAACGGCTCTGGCTAGACATATAATGTTTATTTCTTACATAACTTTAGTTTTAAAATAGCGGGTAATTTTTCCAGTTACAAATGTTTGAAAAGATAAAGTTCAGTGAGATATGGTTATCGGTACATTATATCTGCGACGATTACGGAATATCTCCTGGTTAATGGTCAAGAAATTGAGTGTTTGTACATGTAAGGATGGGAAACCACTTTTTTGCGTAGTCAGCAACGCGTTTTTGATGGCGTATGTTCTCTCCTACTACTAATGAAAATTATGATCGATAAGAAAACCCACCATATTAATAGCTGTATATAGAATCAATACAAAACACGCCATATTGGTGCGAATGGAAATCACTTCTTGCAAACACGAGAGTCTCGCTGAAGTTAACTAAGCACTCTGCCAAATTCGAAGCGTGTTGAAGAAATGGCGCTTGGCACCGATTCGTTTGAAACGACTCTAACCCCGATATATATTTCCGTAAATTATACCAGTTCAGGTTAGAATAAGGAAAAACTTCCAGTCTATCATATATCTAGAACTCACCGATGTTCAGCTAGCTATAGCTAAAGGTAAAAATTGTCTGTCATTCACAAATCATAGTCCGTATCATTGTGGATATTTTGAGTATTTGTACGGGTCAGCAATGTAAGCTGTACGGAGTAAGTCGCCTGAAACGGCTCTGGCTAGACATATAATGTTTATTTCTTACATAACTTTAGTTTTAAAATAGCGGGTAATTTTTCCAGTTACAAATGTTTGAAAAGATAAAGTTCAGTGAAATATGTTTATCGGTACATTATATCTGTGACGATTATGGAATATCTCCTGGTTAATGGTCAAGAAATTGAGTGTTTGTACATGTAAGGATGGGAAACCACTTTTTTGCGTAGTCAGCAACGCGTTTTTGATGGCGTATGTTCTCTCCAACTACTAATGAAAATTATGATCGATAAGAAAACCCACCATATTAATAGCTGTATATAGAATCAATACAAAACACGCCATGTTGGTGCGAATGGAAATCACTTCTTGCAAACACGAGAGTCTCGCTGAAGTTAATTAAGCACTCTGCCAAATTCGAAGCGTGTTGAAGAAATGGCGTTTGAATCCGATTCGTCTGAAACGACTCTAACCCCGATATATATTTCCGTAAATTATACCAGTTCAGGTTAGAATAAGAAAAAACTTCCAGTCTATCATATATCTAGAACTCACCGATGTTCAGCTAGCTATAGCTAAAGGTAAAAATTGTCTGTCATTCACAAATCATAGTCCGTATCATTGTGGATATTTTGAGTATTTGTACGGGACAGCAATGTAAGCTGTACGGAGTAAGTCGCCTGAAACGGCTCTGGCTATACATATATTGTTTATTTCTTACATAACTTTAGTTTTAAAATAGCGGGTAATTTTTCCAGTTACAAATGTTTGAAAAGATAAAGTTCAGTGAGATATGGTTATCGGTACATTATATCTGTGACGATTATGGAATATCTCCTGGTTAATGGTCAAGAAATTGAGTGTTTGTACATGTAAGGATGGGAAACCACTTTTTTGCGTAGTCAGCAACGCGTTTTTGATGGCGTATGTTCTCTCCAACTACTAATGAAAATTATGATCGATAAGAAAACCCACCATATTAATAGCTGTATATAGAATCAATACAAAACACGCCTTGTTGGTGCGAATGGAAATCACTTCTTGCAAACACGAGAGTCTCGCTGAAGTTAACTAAGCACTCTGCCAAATTCGAAGCGTGTTGAAGAAATGGCGTTTGAATCCGATTCGTCTGAAACGACTCTAACCCTGATATATATTTCCGTAAATTATACCAGTTCAGGTTAGAATAAGAAAAAACTTCCAGTCTATCATATATCTAGAACTCACCGATGTTCAGCTAGCTATAGCTAAAGGTAAAAATTGTCTGTCATTCACAAGTCATAGTCCGTATCATTGTGGATATTTCCAGTATTTGTACGTGTCAATAATGTAAGCTGTACGGAGTAAGTCGCCTGAAACGGCTCTGGCTAGACATATAATGTTTATTTCTTACATAACTTTAGTTTTAAAATAGCGGGTAATTTTTCCAGTTACAAATGTTTGAAAAGATAAAGTTCAGTGAGATATGGTTATCGGTACATTATATCTGCGACGATTACGGAATATCTCCTGGTTAATGGTCAAGAAATTGAGTGTTTGTACATGTAAGGATGGGAAACCACTTTTTTGCGTAGTCAGCAACGCGTTTTTGATGGCGTATGTTCTCTCCTACTACTAATGAAAATTATGATCGATAAGAAAACCCACCATATTAATAGCTGTATATAGAATCAATACAAAACACGCCATATTGGTGCGAATGGAAATCACTTCTTGCAAACACGAGAGTCTCGCTGAAGTTAACTAAGCACTCTGCCAAATTCGAAGCGTGTTGAAGAAATGGCGCTTGGCACCGATTCGTTTGAAACGACTCTAACCCCGATATATATTTCCGTAAATTATACCAGTTCAGGTTAGAATAAGGAAAAACTTCCAGTCTATCATATATCTAGAACTCACCGATGTTCAGCTAGCTATAGCTAAAGGTAAAAATTGTCTGTCATTCACAAATCATAGTCCGTATCATTGTGGATATTTTGAGTATTTGTACGGGTCAGCAATGTAAGCTGTACGGAGTAAGTCGCCTGAAACGGCTCTGGCTAGACATATAATGTTTATTTCTTACATAACTTTAGTTTTAAAATAGCGGGTAATTTTTCCAGTTACAAATGTTTGAAAAGATAAAGTTCAGTGAAATATGTTTATCGGTACATTATATCTGTGACGATTATGGAATATCTCCTGGTTAATGGTCAAGAAATTGAGTGTTTGTACATGTAAGGATGGGAAACCACTTTTTTGCGTAGTCAGCAACGCGTTTTTGATGGCGTATGTTCTCTCCAACTACTAATGAAAATTATGATCGATAAGAAAACCCACCATATTAATAGCTGTATATAGAATCAATACAAAACACGCCATGTTGGTGCGAATGGAAATCACTTCTTGCAAACACGAGAGTCTCGCTGAAGTTAATTAAGCACTCTGCCAAATTCGAAGCGTGTTGAAGAAATGGCGTTTGAATCCGATTCGTCTGAAACGACTCTAACCCCGATATATATTTCCGTAAATTATACCAGTTCAGGTTAGAATAAGAAAAAACTTCCAGTCTATCATATATCTAGAACTCACCGATGTTCAGCTAGCTATAGCTAAAGGTAAAAATTGTCTGTCATTCACAAATCATAGTCCGTATCATTGTGGATATTTTGAGTATTTGTACGGGACAGCAATGTAAGCTGTACGGAGTAAGTCGCCTGAAACGGCTCTGGCTATACATATATTGTTTATTTCTTACATAACTTTAGTTTTAAAATAGCGGGTAATTTTTCCAGTTACAAATGTTTGAAAAGATAAAGTTCAGTGAGATATGGTTATCGGTACATTATATCTGCGACGATTACGGAATATCTCCTGGTTAATGGTCAAGAAATTGAGTGTTTGTACATGTAAGGATGGGAAACCACTTTTTTGCGTAGTCAGCAACGCGTTTTTGATGGCGTATGTTCTCTCCTACTACTAATGAAAATTATGATCGATAAGAAAACCCACCATATTAATAGCTGTATATAGAATCAATACAAAACACGCCATATTGGTGCGAATGGAAATCACTTCTTGCAAACACGAGAGTCTCGCTGAAGTTAACTAAGCACTCTGCCAAATTCGAAGCGTGTTGAAGAAATGGCGCTTGGCACCGATTCGTTTGAAACGACTCTAACCCCGATATATATTTCCGTAAATTATACCAGTTCAGGTTAGAATAAGGAAAAACTTCCAGTCTATCATATATCTAGAACTCACCGATGTTCAGCTAGCTATAGCTAAAGGTAAAAATTGTCTGTCATTCACAAATCATAGTCCGTATCATTGTGGATATTTTGAGTATTTGTACGGGTCAGCAATGTAAGCTGTACGGAGTAAGTCGCCTGAAACGGCTCTGGCTAGACATATAATGTTTATTTCTTACATAACTTTAGTTTTAAAATAGCGGGTAATTTTTCCAGTTACAAATGTTTGAAAAGATAAAGTTCAGTGAAATATGTTTATCGGTACATTATATCTGTGACGATTATGGAATATCTCCTGGTTAATGGTCAAGAAATTGAGTGTTTGTACATGTAAGGATGGGAAACCACTTTTTTGCGTAGTCAGCAACGCGTTTTTGATGGCGTATGTTCTCTCCAACTACTAATGAAAATTATGATCGATAAGAAAACCCACCATATTAATAGCTGTATATAGAATCAATACAAAACACGCCATGTTGGTGCGAATGGAAATCACTTCTTGCAAACACGAGAGTCTCGCTGAAGTTAATTAAGCACTCTGCCAAATTCGAAGCGTGTTGAAGAAATGGCGTTTGAATCCGATTCGTCTGAAACGACTCTAACCCCGATATATATTTCCGTAAATTATACCAGTTCAGGTTAGAATAAGAAAAAACTTCCAGTCTATCATATATCTAGAACTCACCGATGTTCAGCTAGCTATAGCTAAAGGTAAAAATTGTCTGTCATTCACAAATCATAGTCCGTATCATTGTGGATATTTTGAGTATTTGTACGGGACAGCAATGTAAGCTGTACGGAGTAAGTCGCCTGAAACGGCTCTGGCTATACATATATTGTTTATTTCTTACATAACTTTAGTTTTAAAATAGCGGGTAATTTTTCCAGTTACAAATGTTTGAAAAGATAAAGTTCAGTGAGATATGGTTATCGGTACATTATATCTGTGACGATTATGGAATATCTCCTGGTTAATGGTCAAGAAATTGAGTGTTTGTACATGTAAGGATGGGAAACCACTTTTTTGCGTAGTC
Organism: Phymastichus coffea; assembly: GCF_024137745.1. Lineage (NCBI taxonomy): Eukaryota > Metazoa > Arthropoda > Insecta > Hymenoptera > Eulophidae > Phymastichus > Phymastichus coffea. Next base: position 4,180,011 of record NW_026706823.1, read on the forward strand.
AGCAACGCGTTTTTGATGGCGTATGTTCTCTCCAACTACTAATGAAAATTATGATCGATAAGAAAACCCACCATATTAATAGCTGTATATAGAATCAATACAAAACACGCCATGTTGGTGCGAATGGAAATCACTTCTTGCAAACACGAGAGTCTCGCTGAAGTTAACTAAGCACTCTGCCAAATTCGAAGCGTGTTGAAGAAATGGCGTTTGAATCCGATTCGTCTGAAACGACTCTAACCCTGATATATATTTCCGTAAATTATATCAGTTCAGGTTAGAATAAGGAACAACTTACAGTCTATCATATATCTAGAACTCACCGATGTTCAGCTAGCTATAGCTAAAGGTAAAAATTGTCTGTCATTCACAAGTCATAGTCCGTATCATTGTGGATATTTCCAGTATTTGTACGTGTCAATAATGTAAGCTGTACGGAATAAGTCGCCTGAAACGACTCTGGCCCGATATATATTTTCGATATAGACACAATAATAAATTAACAAAATTATTAATTTCTTAATAAATTTATTATTCTATTTGTATGCTACGTGTTAGTTGAAGCTTTACTTATTGGTAAAATGTTATTAGTGTTATTACAAATTGACTCTTTCAAAGTTTTATGTCTATTTAGGGGCACTGATGAGTTTAATTGAGTAGTATTTTTTTTGAGTCGTCCCATATGGGTTTTGCTCTGTTAAATATCTATTTTAAATCGATTCTCTACCCTCATAATTGGCTTTTATCAGAATATAGTTTTTATCCTGATTATATAATATTTAATTTTTCTTTAAATGAAGTAGATGCGAATCTGTTTGACATAAATTTGAAATTTTTATATAACATGATAATCAGTTTCCTTTATTGATATTTTAAATTGTCAATCAGCTGATAACTTTTGTTTGAAGAATATAATCTCCTAGAGGTTTCACTTGGTTTATGAACTCGTTTCCGAAGACTTATAGATTATAGTCGCCTGTTTCGATTATAAGTCAGAAAACTAATTTATTGTTAAATGATCGGGATTTGTTATAGATTACCAACATTTATGAATCTATACACATCTATAATGTTATATTTAAAATCTATAAAAAGTCGTCTGAATCGATCTTTGACATACATATATATATATATATATATATATATATATATATATATATATATATATATATATATATATATATATATATATATATTTATCACTTACATAGTTTGCTTACTAAGTATAAGAAGCCGATTCGCTATCAGTTTTCGTTATTGAATCAATGTTGATCATTAATAATGTGAAAAATCACAAAAACGAAGTGATTTTTCACATTCTTAGAGATCAACATTTATTATCACATATTATATAAAAATCACAAAAGCAAAATGATTTTCCACGTTTTGCAAAGATTTCTTTTTACAAAGTATCATCTTTCTAAACTTTAATGCCTATTCGTATATAATTGCTTCTTGATATCATGCCAGGTTAGGATGTAGTTTTTTTTTACTATAGCTACGTTTGGATATATGAGCAATTCCACAAGAATGCGTCCATAATTTAGCACAGTTTTCACGAATTTTCATATTAGGGGCACGCGTCTATGAAAGTCATTATTATAAAAAGTGTGCCTACATTTTTGGAAGATACCTATTTTTTTTATTCGGTCCTGAAGTTTTAAAAGTTATGACATTTTTTGCGATTTAGAGATAATCAAATTAAATAATATCTCAGTTTATAATAAAGATATTTTGGCTTGTAAAGGCTCATTTTGAATAACAAAGTAAGCCCTATATTTTGATGAAAAAAAATATTGTACACTCACTTGTAAACAAATTGGAGCATTAAATGTAAAATTTCTTTCGGATTTTTCGCTATTTTATTTGTTTACAAGAGTATAATTATCGTTTCAAATGAGCCAACCACCTTAAAGTTACACAATAGGATAGACATTTACTTAGAAATTAATAAGCATTTTGATTTTTATAAAAATATCATATATAACTGGAGCTATTGACTTTTAAACAATCACCGCACTGATTCGACAGTTAAATATATTCGTCAATTTGGAAAATAGTATTATCACAAAAAATAGTTGGTGTATTTTTTATCAAAACTATTTCTTGAAACAATCTTTTTAGCCAAAATGATTCTTTAGCAGCCTCACTCAGTGCTATATATTCAGCTTCTGTAGTTGAAAGAGAAACGCTTCGTTCTGCTCCACCAGAATACATTGATACCATCCCATTCACATATCGTCTATTAATCACTTGCATAATCAGCATTGCAAAAAATATTCAATCTTCCAGTTTTTAATTCATGCTTATACAAAATTCCCTGACTCAAAGTTCCATTTAAATACTTGAAAATACGCAAAATTAAATGCCAATGTCTCTCGCGAGGATTTTCCAAAAATTGAGATGTATAATTTTCCGGCTAATGCAATATCTGGTCGAGAAACAACCGCTAAGTACATGAAAAATCCTACTGCTTCACGATATGAACCTTTCAATTCTTGCGTCACTTCAGCTTCGCCAGGCTGTACATAACTATCAATAACTATCATAACTATCAATAGGTGTATGAACAATGTTTGTCTCATTTATTTGAAATCTTATTAAAGTTTCTATGCATATCTTTGTTGATTAATCAAAATCGAACCATCATCAAATCGCTGTATATGTAAACTAACAAATTAGCCAACTGGCTCTGTTGTAATTTTAAACAAATTTTTCAATTTCTTTAAAAAATCATTGATGATATCTTCATCAGATGCAACAATTAAACCGTCATCAACATAAATTGCAACTAATATCTTACAATCATTTTTAATACTATGAAATAAACATTGATCAGCTGTACTCTCATTCAAATCAAGTTTAAATAGTTCATTTTTTAAACACTCATTCCAACATCTTGGCGACTGCTTCATACAAACTCTTTTTTAACTTGCATACGCGTTCAGTAGAATCTTGAAAACCTTCAGGCTGCTACATGAAAATTTCTTCGTCAAGAACTCCGTTCAAGAAAGCAGTCTTAACATCTAATTGTTGTAACTCTAAATTTTCATTAGCAGCAACACTTAACAAAGCTCTTATCGTATCAAACCGTACCAGAGGACTAAAAGTTTCATCATAGCCAATACCTTTTTGTTGACTGAAACCTCGTGCAACAAGACAAGCCTTGAAACGATTAATTTCACCATTAGCATTATGTTTGACTCGAAAAACCCATTAATTGTAACTGCTTTACGCCCAGCCGGTAAATCAACAAGTTTCCACGTAGAGTTTTTTAAGCAACTCCCTTTCCTTTGTATGTAGATTTCATTGCCTCCTCAAAAGTTTGTGGTTCGTCAAGCTCAGCAATTACCATGAAGGAGCTTTAATGTACTTTTTGTCTCGTAACTTTCTTTTCTCAAACATCTCAGATTGATTTTCTTCTTGCAACGATTTGTTGCCGACCGACTCATTAGTGATTGGAATCATCAAGAAAAGAATTATAAAAGCTTTCATCACTATACTTTCATCATATAAATTAATTGATGTTATTGAAGCACTAATTGTATCAACAATTTTGTTATATTGATTTAATATCGACGTTTTTCTCATGTTAAGATGTATCTACATTTAAAAGATAATGCTTTTGTTATTATTAAATAAACCATTGATTTATATATATATATAATTACTTCTTATTCCTAATATTAATATTTTCTTTAGTAATGTTATTTTCAATTCGTATATATTTTTTGTAGTCTGAAATATATTAAAGTAAAAATTATATTGTTATATTATAGCTTAAAACTACTTTTTAAGTTTTAATTGTAATCAAAACATTACATTTTATAGTTATAATAATGACAAATTAGAATTTTAATATTACTATGTGAAAACAAATGTAAAATTTCGAATTGAAAAAGTGCTATAGTATTTTTCTTATTGGTTCTATCATTATACATGCAAAATACATTTAAATATTTAAATTTAGTCCATTCTGTTGTATTTTATTTTTTACTTAACAAAAATTAAAATGCAAAAGCTTGCATTTGACATGAGTATATAATGTTAATGACTGGGATGGTGGAACGAGCGGAATAGGAAAGAGCTCTTTGGTGTACGCACTGAAATTAGCTGCACACTCGGAGCTCAGGGCCCTTTTTTTCTCGAGGTAAACTATCGAAACTCCACACTGATGGAGACAGTATGAAAATTAAAGAACACACCCCTCTTGCCCCAGTCGACAAAGTTTATTGGACAATGAAAAAATAACATTCGATATATCTGTAACTGATCTCTCTAAAAATGTTCATTATTTTAATTGAACCTTTTTAATTGTCCCAAAAAAAATTAAAATCTATGTACATTTTTTGGTTTTTTGCAACTACGATATTTTTAGCAAAAGATCAGTTAACGCGCATGCGTTTTAGTAAGAACATACAATAAAATTAGATTGTTGTTTTTGACATATATATTAATAAGTTTAAAAAATTAAGCGGGGTTTAATTAAAACGAACAAGGGTTCAATTTTTTTGTCTTGTTTATTTGCAAAAATATTAAGTATTGCTAAAAATATGGGTATTGTAAAAAACCAAAAAGTACATAGTTTTTAATTTTTTTTCGTATTAATAAAAGGGTTTAATTAAAATAAATCATTTTTGGAGGGTTCAATTATAGATATTTCGAATGGTACTTTTTTTTCACTGTCCAGTACATTTTCTGGGCTGGGATAAAGGGGATGAAGAAAACGGCTCTGCTCATCTTTTGCACTTTATTTGTAAAATTGTATTAACTCCTAAAACTCACTAGGCAAGAGGCAATATGTATACGCAACCTAAATTATCATACGCACGCACAAAGAGTAATTCGTTTTAATTGAATGTTAATCAAGTTATTTTTATTTCTTTATAACAAATGTCTTATCTGAATTTCATACTGGAGTAAATAAAATCAATAACAAAGAATTTTTTAAAATTTTAATATGTATAAAGTATCCATTTCTTATAGACTTATAGCTTAACTAAAGTTGATACATAATTTTTCGTCTTGCATAATTTCTTTTGTTCGTATGTGAATAGAGCAAGTTATTTGCAACACATAAGGCAACTGAGTAAAATCATTTGCCCGAATTTAAATCAGAGGAACAAAGTAGAAAAACTAATAAAAAAAAATTTATCGATAAGCGAATCGTTACTTCGTGACATTAACTAAAGGTACCCTGCCGTTGATTATTTGCGCTAAAAATATTAAAAAACTATTTGGTTCGGCCAGGCTCGGTTGACTCGACACGTGAGCACCGACGCGCATGCTCCCCAACATGCCTCAGATACCCCCACCCGACGAATAACTGATCGACGAGTTGTTGTCAATTGTGATCATTCGTCAGCTAGAATTTATCGATCATTTAACCGCCGATGGCAAATTACATCAAATCGGAATAAATGTACATTTTAAGCAATAAAGAGGTGCAAATGTAAATTTCGAATAATAGAGAGGTGTATTTTTGTGGCATGTATTATTGGGTATTATTCCGACGAGCGATCGAGCTAAAGACAATTATAAACAATCTGTCATAATCAAGTCATGCGGTAGGGAAACTGGATTTTCTATAAAATATAAAATCACGTGGTATGTTGCTCTATACAAAGTAATATTTAGAGCGACGGTTGCTCACAGAGAATACAGTCGTATATTTAGAGTCCTAACCTATACTAAATTAAATTTGGCCTTAAATGTTCACGTCATACGTTATACAAATGATTGTGTGACAGGGCTACAGCGAGTTCGCTGGCCCTGTGCATGGCACTCTCCTCACGTGAATGCAGCGACCGAGCACGTACAATGAATAAGAGTTCATGCCCTTGTCGTTTCAGGGCCAGGACAGGACAGCGTAGCGGACGGCGAACCGGCGCCGTGAACGAGAACGAGAAGAGCGAGAGATTGATTGATAACTTTTTATTCGCTATAACAACAAAATATTAAATACAATGTATATACAGTATGTCGGTATACACAATAATTACTTCATTTTTACAATCATACCGTATCACAAGGTATTACAAAGTTATTACAAGTGTTGAGATATTTTCTTATTCAATAAATTCTAACGTCTCTTAGCTAGTGACATAGAATAGACAGACTTATATCTAGACAGACTACATTTTGACTAGTATTTATGTATTTAATATTCCAGAGGAACGCGTTAGTATTTTAGTATTTGTCGCAACAGACTAGCTTGTATATGTCTTAAAACTAGTAATGCAGCTAAAACTTCATTTAAGACTAGCATACGTCATTGAACACTAATTTCTACAAATAAATATTTTACATTACAAACATACAACGTATAAGTATTTATCAAATAAATGAATAAATGCTTCAGTAGTACCCCTGTGTCCTACGCGCTAAATGTAGCAAAATGCTCGCTCGCCCTTCTTTTAAAGCTGCCAAGCGACGGCGCATGCCTCAGATCTGAAGGAAGAGTGATCCAAAAACGGGCAGCCATCATCTGAAAAGACCTGCAGGCCGTCTCCGTTCTTGCTTTAGCAACTCTCAGTTCCGCCTGCCCTTCCCTGCCCGAATACCTTAACTTATGCTCTTTGAAGAGCTATGCCAGTTAGCCAGGTTCGTGCATACGCAGGCACTTATATATGAGCAGGGATACAAAATACTCCCTGCGCATATCCACGTAAAACCAGCCCAACTTTAGCTTAAATGGAAAGACTGAGACATCACACAAAGATGTATCTCACGCATGCATTGCTCAGTCTCTGGAGCCGTTCCCTCTACTCCGCCGAGGCCCCCAGACACAATACAGTGCAGAAATCCAGGTAAGATTGGACCATCGACTCCAGCAATTTACGCCGGAGTAACTCTCTAGTTCATGGTTTAATAAAGCATAGGACGTACAGAGCCCTCCTGACTCGCTGCGACGCGATCGATGTGCGATCTTCATGACAGCTTACTATCTAGCAAAAATTATTGCTTTAGTCTTACCGGCGTTCAGGCGCATATCCGAGTCGCGGGCCCAGTTTGTCACCAATCTAGCCGCTTTCGTTAGTATTCGAATGCCCATTGTCAATTAGTTCTTAAGTATATACAGATAAATCTGCAAGTGATCTGCATAGCATAGGTTTGAAACCTCATATCCTCTAAGTATATTTTTCAAGTTGTTGACATCCAGACAATACAAAAGCGGTCCCAGCATCGAGCACTGTGGGACCCCCAGATTCGTCTCCTGCAAGTCCGAGCTCCCATCCCTCGAGGTAACTCTTTGCGAGCGACCCTGTAAATAGGACTTCAGCCATTGAAAAGCCAAAGAAAGAAGTCAAATGCACGGAGCCTGCGCAAAAGCTTTGAAGGCGATATAGTGTCGAACGCCTTGCTGAAATCAAATAACAGCAAAAGCGTTACCATCTTATTATCAACGGCCATTCGAATGTCATCCGTCAGTTTTATTAATGCTGCCTTTATTTATTAAGACTGCCTAAAGTCAGTCTGAAGGGGATCGAGAAGATTTTCTTTATTTAGACACTCTGTCATTTGGTCGTGAGCAAGCGTTTTAAAAACTTTTAATATGAAACAAAGCATAGCTATCGGACAAAAGTCCCTGGCCGAGGAAGGAGTGCTATTTTTCCTTAAAGCTATCAGCTGTGTACGCTTCCAGGTACTCAGGAATACTTCCTTACTAAATGAAGAATTAAATATTGACCTCAAGTGTTCACCTATAATCGGAAGAGCCTTCACCACCACCCCATGGAGAACCCTGTTAACGCCGCTTGCTTGTAATGTAAAGTGAGAGACAGCCAGGATGGCGCCATTAACGTCAACAGGTTTGAAGGTAAAACCCCTCTCATCCATGACATCTACACCGACCATCCCGCTGTCTATGTCCTCGAGCAACGAAACCGAAAGCCCAGCAAAATGCTCATTCAGCTCATCCAAAGTAAGCCCATAAAGCCCATCCTCACCTACCCCTGACAAGAGGCCTAAGTTTAGCATTTCCTTCCCAATATTTTTCCCTTCATCAAGAGCGCTAAATAGATGACTGTGAAGAAAGTTGACACGCTCTTGTTTTATGTGGACGGTGACCTTTTTGCCGAGCCTAAGAGACTCTTCTAAAACATCCGCCCGCCCAGTACGCTTGTAGCGTCTACGCAAAAATCACAGTTGTGGACAAGTAATCTCAGCTCTAGACCAAACCAAGGAGCATACTTTTTCTGAGGCATATCGTTCTCTCAGGCGCAAACGTGTTAATGGCCTCGATTAAGTTATTATTGAGACCCTTAATAGCACCCTCCAGACTTGATCCAGCAGAACCAGCGAATACCCAGTCACAGCCTGCCAAAAAATCCAAAAGAAAATCCGGGCGAATACCATGGAAGTTGCGATATGAAAAGTTTCCCGTCGCAGGAGATGGCGATGTTAATTAATCGCGACATCAATAATTACGTGTTTACCGCAATCGAGCAGCAATTCGTTCCTATGGTCCGTGATGGTGTCGCATGCGTCAGTCAGCATGACATCAAGTCACGTATGAGAATGTCTCACATGGTAAGGTGGGCTATGCTGGACTAAGCTTAGCGACAGCTCCCCACTCAGACGTGCGACATTAAGAGCACCTTCCATACATGAGCTCATATCGGCGTTCAAATCACCCATGATGATTTTATGGATAAAACCATTACCAAGATCCCTTAGCATATCAAAAAGATCCGAACCCTGCTATAGAGATATCTTAGGCGGACGATATATGATCCCAACAAGCACCGGAGAGGACTTGCCCATCTCAACAGTACAAAATAGGTACTTTGGTATTCCCGGTTTCCCAGGTTCTTACGTTGCAGGTGATGTCAGTCTCTTTAGTCTAAGTCCTTCGCATATGAAGAGGGCAATGCCATCTCCGTTCATGTTGCGATCGCTTCTTATCACTGAACTCGTATAATGTGATCATCAACTACAAGTCCAAGCCAAGTCTCAGTAACTCGAAAAATATGATAGGTGGTATCTCCAGCCAGGAACAGACGAAGTTTCTCAACATGTGCCCTTAGCGAATTAATGTTATGAAACTCAGCTCTGAGAAAACTACAGAGATACGCAGCATCTTTAGTGTCTACCGTCCTGAGTCACGTTCTCCCTGTATTGCCTGCAACACACTTCCCATCTTGATTCTCACTCTTTACCTCAAATAAAGTCGCTCCTTCCGCCCCGCTTTCCTATATAGTCGATAATCGCAACCCACTCAATTCCCATGCCGACCTAATGGCTTGCAGGTCCGCTGCCGTCTCAAATGCGTACGCCCTTTCATTCGTCTTTCATTGGACCAGAAATCTTCCGCAACTGTACCACACATACCTGAAGCCAAGCCCCTTTGCAATAGGCTTCAGGTCCAGTAAGATTTGAATTTAGTTTGGGGCAGTAGTTCATGTATAAATATTTTTATCCGTGGCACTATGGTAGATAACTTCGGTCTGAGGAGGTCCCTGTACAGATCCTCAGTAGTCATATGAGTATTGGACATACCGTACTTCGCTTTCATTATGTCGCGCAGCAGCCCCTCATCCTTAACCTTTGCAATGCAGGAGGGTGACCCTGTCCTTCGTTGTCCCATCTGATTAGTCGTCCCCTTATCCACATCCTGCCCAGTGAGCTGGCGAAGAGGCCACGAGACCTTAACTCCCATCACGTCCCCCTGTACCACAAAAGGAAGAACAACCTTCAAGACCGCAAGAGCCAGCTTGCGCATGCTATCACGGAAAACGTCCGACGTTTCATAAAGTAGGCCATGGGTGATGACATAATGGCTTTCAGCGCCCCTATCTTGCGATAACGAGATACCCTCTAACGCACGAGGTCGCACAGATTTCCCACCCAAGTCCAAAGCGACGCCACTGGAGGCTAAAGCAGGTGTTTCCTGGATAACACCTTTGTTTTGGTTAGCTTTAGCTCTGTTAGGAAATGCGTTCTTCGAGAGAGAAAAAGAGAGAGAGTATTAGGGACGAAGATTTTGGAAAGGAAAGAGTGGGGAGAGGATCTGCGCATGGCGATAAGAAAATATGAAGAGAAAAAGAATAGAAAGTAAGGCACGAATAAAGTTAGCCAAGGCCGTCTGGAAAAAAGGTCGATCGACGAAGAAATTGTGCCTAACAAGCTGACCGGCCCAGAAGAAAAAAAGTCAACCCCGGCGCTTAAGAATCACCGGGGCGTCAGCACGGCAAGTTATCTGCCGAACCCGAGGTCTAAGTACTTCGAAGGGAGAACATCCAAGATTCCGCGTTCGAGGAGCATGAGCCGTGCTGCGACGGCCTCCAAGTCTGTGCCCGTCATCACCAGGGCACCTCTGCCAGTCGGACTACGTTTCCGCTGACGCTGCCTCTCGATCAGCGAGTCTTTGTCACCCTGTGAGTCGCTCTCTGGAGCGTTTTTTTATTCTTCTCGCGCCAACTCTCGCTCGTATACAACGATCAGGAATTTATTTTTCGAAAAACGTGCACGGTGAGCGAATTCGCTAGCGTGATTTATTAAAATTTCAGACTGAACTAGCACACTCGCCCATATCTCGATAACCAGACCAATCGGTTGACCTGTGAAAGTCAGGTCGGCTTTCTTTACCGAAATAGAACCCTAAATAATTTTAGTAGAACTTGGCTCAGGCGCATGGAGTACGACAACTCTCACATGGCATCCCTTGTTTGATCTCAGCAGGCACAGCTTTTCGCATCGCTTTGTTCTGGTTGAAGAGATAGAGGTGACCGCGGAGAATTTCCTTTGTGTTAAGTGTTGCGGAGTGCGGTGACTTAGTTGTTCTTTGTTTTCCGGTGAATTCGCGGAGCTGCGAGCGAAAAATATTGAGTATATTTTGTAAAATTTTGAATCTTATTAGTGTATGTGATATTATATTTCTAGTTTATTGTCGGTCGTCGACACGCATGGCTCATGTTACGATGAACCCCGGAGCTAGTCAAACGGGCAGAAGTGAAAGTCGTTGTGTTTAGATTAAGCAATTACGCTGTAGAATAGTGCGTACTGTTATTGCACAAATAACGACTGCATGAACCTAGTGTTTCGGCTATAGGTGAAATTGGTTATGTGTGATTAATTTATGAGTTGCAAAGGTTGCAACGGATATTTCCGATAGGGAACAGCTTAAGGTTAAGCATGTTTACAAGCACCGTTAAAAACTTTGTTTTGCACATTCGCATCAGTCACCGCTGTTGAAAATTGCTTGCGGACGTTAAGCTATTTTCAGATACATAGAGAACGACCGTGTTTAGGCCTGTTTGAGGTAGAATAGGTTAGAGAACATGAGTTAGTTTGGTGTTTATCTTGTTTGTCGCGCAGGGTCTAGGGTAATACGATGCCGGTGACGAGATCACTCAAGCGTCAGAAAGCGGTAGAATCGCGGCCGCAGCCGAAAACTTCTAGAAGAGAGACATGAAGAGTTCCGTAGTTAAATCGATATGGAAGCGCATTCAGGGAATGCAACTTCATGATCTTCTGACTAGGATGATCATGGACGGATTGCTCACGGATGGCACAACTGATATCATGCAGGATAAGGCATTCTGCGCGTTTTTGTATCGCATGCGTCATGAATCGGCGCTGTCAGTGACGACTGTTGATTTCCTGTCGGGCGAAATACCGACCACCGTTGATGCAAGAATTGCATCATCGCCACGGGCCGAATCGCTGCTGGGTATTTTCAAGTCAGGAGTACCGCAGCCGTAAGCGTTCGGCGACATTTGAGCTAGAGCATGCAGTGCGGCCATACGGTTCCATCTGAGATGAGAGCTCGCGCTAGTCCGGTGCGGACGCTCATGAGGGGATGCGCCAAATCGATCCGAGAGCGGGATTGAATCTTTCGGTTCCAGTAGACTTCGCGCCAGCATTGGATTTTGTGAATATGCAAACTAAGATCGTGTGACTGAACGATAAAAAAAGGTGGAAAGGTGACCGGAAAGTTTTCATGGACAGCAACCATCGACGTGGCAGCGCGCAGTGAGAGCGCCTTGGCCAACATGGTTGGCCTCGTCAGCACCTAAGGCGGATAATGTAGAGATCCAGAGTAAACATAAGGGCGTTTTGCGGAAAGTAACAACACGCGGCCCTAGAAACATCAACACGCCGGTCCGTGGATGCGATAGCACGCAGCCTACAGTTAAATACCGATCAATTGAGATAGATCCTGGGGACGCGACCGGGAATGCGAGGACGTCACCGTGAAAACGCGGAAAAGCAGACAAAAAATTAATAAGGAGTGGATCAAAACGAAAACCGATTATATGGATTATGACTCGGTTCTCGATAATGACGAAACGCGATAAGAATGTGCGTCAGATGAGGAGCACGCAGGAAAACCGAAGGGCCAATTTATTAACAGACGACCGGCGGATGTGGTTACGGCGTTGAAAAGCTGGTCGGTAACGTTCACGAAGAAGGGCGAACTGACAGCAGAGCAGTTCCTGAAGTGATTGCATGAGGTACAATTGCTTTATGAATTCGGTAATGCAGAGATATTGTCGGCATTGATGATGCCATTTACCAGCGCGGAGATGGCTTTATGGTGGAAGATGAACCGGCCGAACTGGAGCACGCTGTAGTAGTTCAGAGATGAATTCCGGCGACAGTTTTGTCCACGGCGATCGCGCAAGGATATTTACGACGCGCTGCGCCGCCGAACACAAGGCGAGGATAATCATTAGGCGAATATTTCACAGCTTTTCTGTATATTGCAAAAAGGCTAGAACCAAAACTTTCGGAACGTAGGCAGATCGAACTGATTAAAAGTAATCTGTACCCGAAACAACTAAGAAATATTAGGTCGAAAAAGGTTGAAACGCTGAAAAATCTTCGGCGCTTACGGGGAAAAATTTGAACGTAGACGCGATATTGATGATTAATATCGCCCACCGCCAGCGCCGCAGGAGTCGATGATGCCTGAAGTCGCGTACCGCGGAAGTTTATTAAAGGAAATTGCGAAAACAAGACGTCGCGTGAGTGCGAATTTCATGGTAAGAGAACAGGTTTCTTTGATCGAAAGTGAGAATAAAACGGACCAACATGGAAGAAAAGGTAAGTCGACAACATAATCCGTAGGCAAGAGCAGGAACTCGAACGGGGAAAAATTGGCTCATGCGAGAGGGTACGGACTCGTCAAAAGGGACGCTAAAGGACATGGTAGCCGCGTTGTCGCAGTTAGTTCGGACACAGAAGGGCTCACCAAGAGGAAGCGCGAGTACTGCAGCGAATAACACAGCATGTCGGATAATCTTTCAGGGCTTATGTCACAGATGCGGAGAACTAGGGCAACGGAAGGCCGAATGCCCTAGCCGAGAGAGCTTACCATCAGCGCGAAGCCGTCGCGAGCTGCGAGCACGAATGGTAGCGTGGTTCTCAACCAAACTATGGGTCGCAACCGAGGAAAGGGCACAGTGCACTGCTACAAGTGCCAACAACTATTATATGCTACGGCTAGCCAGGTGTACCCAGGGAAATCAGGCGGTGCTAAAATGCCAGGGCTATGGTAGGAAAAATGGTATGTTGGAAACGTGTCCATAATATCAAATTTACAAGGCCTTGTAAAGTTTATAAGCGGAATTCAGTTGCCCTACGGATTCCGCGTAAATGCGCGTGGTAGGGCGCTTAAAGGAGGAAAAGTCGCGTTTATGAGGTTATTTTATAATAAGTTTGCGGAATTTTAGAAAAAAGTTGAGCAGAGAGAAGCTGACCTATACATGAATGACGCAAGAGTGGAGGCCCCGGTGTAACGCGAATGCATGAATAAGAAAATTGAGGAAGGTTAAGGAAAGAGATATTGGATTGGATTCAACGATCAGTGGTTGAGATTGCGTGAAGCGGGTTATTATAGTATTATATATCATGAGGAGACGTATAGTGCGCTATACGACTCAAAAGTTTGCTAATGCTTGCATGGTTCATTAAAGACGAGAGCGTAATGCAGGAAAAAATGCTGGATATCTCTCATGAGCACGCCAAAATACCGGTAGTACTGGGAGTAGGCCAACAAGGAGAGACGGAAATTGCACTCATTGCCATCGCGGAAAGTGCGAATGACCCCATCAACATAGGCGCAACCGTAGGACAGAGCCAAGGCGAGAATGCCTGAAGGGAGCACTGAAGTCGAAATATTCGCGGAGGTATTCGCGGGGGCGGTCGCGGCGAGGCCGTTGGAGGGGCGCATAGAGCAAGCTGGTAGGATCTCCGACCCTAGAGGGTGCCTCCAGGCGTGAGCGTTTCCAGTGTGCTTCATTAAACAGTACACTGGCCGAGATTACTCTTCCATCTGGCCGGAATGCCGCCATTGTTGCTGCTACTGTGGCTGCCGAGATGAGGGCAAAAGCCGCGGAGTCGTCACGTGATCCGCCAGTGGGCACGGTGAGACCGTTACCAAGACGCGATTTCAACAGTCAGGTAGCGATGTTTGAGCCAACGGCGAATTGATTGCCCGTTGATATGCGGCCACCCACTGCAGAGGAGAATGCAACAAGTGAGTCGGGCAGCAGCAGAGGCGTGTCATCTCTGTTGATAGTCGAGATTCGGCGGGGTCTCTGACCATCTGAGCGGCGATAGGAATTGCTCAGGAGATTTGGCCCTATAGTAGACGAGTTAATAACACCAGCGGATCTGTTACCGCTGAGTCCGCTGCGGTTTGACGCACCGGTGGAACCGTTTACGTCAGAGCGTCCATGGTCCTTAAATCTACCGACTTTGAGCGCAACGTAGCGTGCTAGTACGGACGTAGTTCCATCGAAGTACTATAGCTGCGGGAAAGGTGAAAATTCAGGAAAAATTTAAGGATGACCCGGTTTTCTTGTACAATACAAGGTGTGTTCAAAAAGTAAGGTGAATATCTGTACCAAGTTTCAAGTGTATAGCATTTTTGTTTGGTTGTGAGAGGCGTAAAGGTTATAAGCGTTTTGTGTGCTCGGCGATTTCTTGCTAACGAAAAATATGGATCAAAGGATTTGCATCAAATTTTGTGTAAAAAATAAAATAAAGTGCTCTGAAACACTCGAAATGTTGACGGTGGCATACGGTGAAACTGTTCTGAGTAAAAAAAATGTTTACAAGTGGTACAAACTTCCAAGATGGCCGGGAAGATGCCAATGATGAGCCTCGCTCTGGACACCCAAGCACGTCAACAACTGATGAAAACGTTCAAGCAGTGAAGAAAATTGTTCTGGAAAATCGTCGAATCACTATCAGAGAAGTTGCTGAGGATGTTGGTATATCGCTTGGCTCGTGCCATAAAATTTTTTCTAACGTTTTGGGCATGAGACGTGTGTCAGCGAAGTTTGTTCCGAAATTGCTAAATTTTGACCAAAAGAACCGTCGCATGAGCATCGCTCAAGAACTGTTGAATGACGTCAACGACGACCCAGATTTACTCAAAAGGGTCATAACTGGTGACGAATCATGGGTATATGGTTATGATATCGAAACCAAAGTTCAATGGTCCCAATGGAAGAGCCCAGATGAGCCAAGACCGAAAAAAGCATGCCAAGATCGATCAAATGTCAAAGTTTTGCTCACTGTTTTCTTCGATTACCATGGCGTGGTGCATCAGGAGTTCTTACCATATGGACGTACGGTCAATAAACAGTATTATCTTGAAGTTATGCGCCGTTTGCGAGAAGCATTACGAAGAAAACGCCCAGAATTGTGGAAAAACAATTCATGGCTTTTGCATCACGATAATGCCCCTGCTCACTCATCTTTGCCTGCGAGAGACTTTTTGGCCAAAAACAACACCACAATCATACCTCAGCTACCATATTCACCGGATTTAGCTCCATGTGACTTTTTCTTGTTCCCAAAACTAAAGAGACCTATGAAGGGACGGAGATTTGCAACGATTGAAGAGATAAAGTCTGCATCGCTGGAAGAGCTCAAGGCTATACCGAAAAGTGCTTATGAGAATTGCTTGATTGGAAAAACCGTTGGCATAAGTGCATTATATCCGAGGGGGATTACTTTGAAGGAGATAAAATAAAAATTGATGAATAAATAAATATTTTCTCTTAAAAATACAAAGTCACCTTACTTTTTGAACACACCTCGTATAACGGTAAGGTTTGTTGGCGATGTATTTATTTTGTGTCAGATACTTTCTAGCAGGGACGATGCGAGGATGATCAGTAAGTGGCTAGAAATATTATTAAAAAGTGGAACGCAGCCTCCAACTCTGGTGATTTCAGATTGTTCATGGACATTGTTTATTGCAATCTGTTTGACATTCAACGACTATGATTATTTTGAATATAACAAGAGATGTAATACTTACGTGAGAGAATACCACAATAAAAAAGAAGAAGGAAAAGCCCGAAGATATAATCACAATAAAAGCAATCTTGCCAAAATGTCAAGTGATGAAAGACTATAAAACACATCTATGAAAGAAATAAGTTCATCACATCAATAGTAATGTTTATGTTCTTAATATTGATGATGATGATGATGAAGTATTGAACAAATAAGAAGAGAAGAAAAATGGGAGAATGAAGTGGGAAAAGTCAGGACAGAACAAGAGAGGGAGAGAGAAGAAAGGAAAAAAGAGATGAAGGAAGAAAGGGAAAAAGCAGAACTTAGAGAAAAAAAACTGCAGGAGAAATGGGGAGAGAGGATAAATTAGTTGGAAAAAGAGAGAGTGAAACTAAAAGAAAGTATGGAAGGAGGAAACGAGGAACAAAGAGGAACAGAAATAAGCAATAAGGATGAAATAGAGTATATGAGAGAAAAAATGGATAGAAAAAGTAGGATAAACAATATAATAGTGACAGACTTAGAGGGTAGGTTAAGATGGGAAAAGAAGGGAGAGGCAGAGGACTGGTTAAGAGAGGAACTAGAAATGAAAGGAGAGATAGTGAATCTGAGAAGAATAGGAGGGACAACGGGGAGGGAGGATTGGGGAGAAAGTGGAAAAAAGATATGATAAATATTAGATGCGCATCATGGGAACAAAAAGAGAGAATCATGAAGAGGAAAAAGAAGCTGGGACAGAAAAAGATCTACATAGATCAGTACTGGATGTGGAAGCAGAGGAAGGTAAGAGAAGAAGTAAGAAGGAAAAGGATAGAAATAAAAAGTAAAGGTGAAGAGGTAAAGCTGTGGCAAAACGGGGTGAAGTCAAAGGGTGACAAAAGGGCGGAAGGGTTTCGAAAACAATAGGAAAAAATAGTGAGAGGGGGGGGGAGAGGGAGAACAGGCAGTAAAGATACTATTCTGGAACGTAGCGGGATTACAGGAGCATGGAGGAAGACAACTGGAAATATGTTAGGGAATTCGATATATTAGGGCTAACGGAAACTTAGGTGAAGAGACAAGGGGCAGAAACAGGGGTCCAGAAGCAATTGAAAGAGTATAACATAGATTGGAGAGACTCAAGAAGGGAAAGAAGAAGAGAGAGAGAAATAGGGGGAGGAATAATGGCGTTGAGAGAGAGTAATGGGATGAGTAAGGTTGAATGAAAGAAAGAAAGAACAAGTGAGGTAATAGCAGGAGAAATAAAGATCGGAAGGAGGAAATACATGATAACAACGGTGTATATGCAACATGAGAAAAAGGAAAATGATGAATACTTAAGCTAAGAGATTGAGAAAAACAAAGGAAAAACCGTAATTATAGGAGGAGACTTCAATGCAAGAACAGGAAATGAAGGGAGAGAATGGAAGACAGAAGAAAACCTAGAAGAAATAAAGGCCAAGAAGAAAGTGTTAAACGCAGATGGAGAAGAAGTGATAAAATGGTTAGGAGAAATGGGTTTAGTAAAAATAAATGGAAGAAAAGAATGAGATGAAGAGGGAGAAATAACATATATAGGAGCGAGAGGAATTACAACGATAGATTATGTAGTAGGTAACGAGGAAGGTGGTGAGGCGATGAAAAGGGTTTAAATAAAAGAGAGGGTAAAGTTGGACCACTTACCAGTAGAAGTGGAGTTGGGAGATAAAATAGTAGAAAAAGAGAAGAAGAGGAAGAAAGAATGATAGACGACTGGAGCGAAGAAGGTATAAGAGAGTATCATCGATGGATAGATGCAATAGAGGGAACAGATAAATGGAAAGATATAAAAAATAGAGTGAGGAACGCAGTCATAAAAAAGAAGATAAAGAAAAAAAAAGGATCGAAAAAAAGCTGGTGGAGAGAAGAATGTAGGATAAAAAGAGCTAGGGTGATGAATTCGTAGGGATGAGCTAGGGATGAATGAACGTAGGGTGAGTTAAATAAGGTAAAAAAAGGGGAAGGAGACAGAGGCTAATACTTCGAAGCAAAGAAAGAATACAGAGAGGAAATAAGAAAAGTGAAAGAAGCTGAGGGGGAAAGAGTGGCAGAAGAAATAAGAACAGATAAGATGAGAAGAAAATTCTGGGATAAAGTGAACTGCAATAGGAAGAAAAGAATTGGATTAGATGAAAATATAAGAAAAGAAGAATGGTTAAAGCACTTCACTTAATACAACTGGGAGAGAAAGAAAAGGAAGAAGACAAAGGGGAAGAAACCGGACACAGCGAAAGAGAGAAAGGTGAAGAAATTAAAGTAAAAGAAGTAGAAGAGGTAATAAGAAGAATGAAAAAGAAAAAGGCCACAGGAGAAGATGGTATAGCAAAGGAAGTGTGGATGGAAGGCACAGAAGGCTTGTTAAAAGATATGACAAAATGCTTAAATGGAATATGGATCGAAGAAGGATACCCGGAAGAAGAGAATAATAGTACCAATATATAAGAAAGGGAGGAAAGAAGAAGTAAAAAACTACAGAGGAATAACGCTGATGGACACGGGATATAAAATGAACGCGGCAATACTGAGGAAAAAGATGGAAAGAGAACTAGAAGCAAAAGAGACGCTAAGCGATACGCATCGTTTATTGGTTGATTCAATAGAATGTATTTTACGCTACCACCATTACCGATTACAATGTAGTATGCCGGGTGCAAATATCAATTGTACCCAAAATAGTACATTACGATACAAGCGCGGGAAAGTAGAGTCTTGTCTCGTGTGGTGTTTACACCCGAGCGAAGCGAGGGTGGAAAAGTACACGAGACGACAAACTCTTTCCCGAACATGTGCCGTACCGTATTTTTTGATACGACGTGTGGAAAGTGCGATTTTTAACGCGTGTTTTTTACCGAGCGTGCGGGAAAAATGCACTTTCCGCACGGAGTGTCGAAAAAATTAATAAAGTACTTGGAAGGAAGGGGATTAGAGCTAAATGTAGGAAAATTAAAGATGATGGAATGCAGGAGAGGAGGAGGAAGGGGGAAAGAAGAAGTATTCGAATGGGAAGGTGAGAAGATAGAGATGGTTAAAGAGTACAAGTACTTGGGATATGTGATAAGCAGAAATAGGAAATAATAAGCAGATAAAGAAGGTAGAAGGGAATATAAATATGGGATTCGAAAGACTATGGGGGCTAGGAGAAAAGCTATTTAGAGAAAATTGAGAGCTAAGGATAAACCTGTTTGGCGCACTGGCGAAAAGCGTGATTATGTATGGAGCAGAAACCTGGGAATGGAGGAGATATGAAGAAATAGAGAGATTACAACTAAAATACATAAAGTGGGTATTGAGATTAGATAGAAAGACGAAAAGTTACTTAATACGATGGAAAACAGTAAGATAAGAAATGAAAGAAACAGCATTAGAAAGAGCAATGAGGTATGATAGCAAAATAAGAGAAGAAAGATGTGGCTCAATAAAAAAATAAGCATGGAGAGAACTAAAGAAAGGGAAAAAAATGAAAAAGATAAAAAGGGTAAGAAGGAGGAGTGAGAGGAAAGGCTAGAAAAAATTAAAATATACAGAAAGACGGAAGAGGGAGACGAAATGAGAGAAGAGTTTTGGGAAGAAATAAGAGAAGAGCTAAAGAAAAAAGAAAAAAAGAACTAGAAGAAAAGCTAGGAAAGTCAAGATACATAAAGGAGTGGCAAAAACTAAAAGAAGAAATGAAAAAGTATAGATTAAAGTAAATTGAAGGAGAGGAAAGAATAAAAGGCCTACAAATAAGAGAAAGGTTTAGATTAGGTAATGAAACGAGAGGAAGCAGATATTGGGAAAAAAAGAAAATAAGCGATGCAGAATGTGTATGAAAGAGGAAGAACATTGGAAGCACATAGTAGAAAAATGTGAAAAAAGCAAACAGAAGGGGGAAGAATGCGAAAAAATAAAAATAGGAAGCAAAGAAAAGATAGCGTGGATGATGGAGCAAAATGTTAAAGAAGTAGAAGCGAAGAAGAGAAAGAAAAAGGAAAATAAGAAGACAAAATTATAAGACACTAAGGAAAATAAGTGAGGCTGAGGAAATTTAAGGCAGAGGGAGCAATTGGACATGAGAAAAAGGTGTAAAAGCACTAATAAGGAGAAAGACAGGTGAGATGATTAGCAAGAAAGATAGCAAAAGCAAAAGAAACGCAAAGGTGAAAAGGGAAAAGAAAGTAGCAAAGGAAGTAGTTAAAAAGAAAATAAGAAAGAAAGGAAGAAACAGAAGAGTGGAAAAGGCAGAGAGGGAGAGAAGAAGAGAAGATTAAGCAACTGAAAAATGGGAAGAAAGTCTGAACAGACAGTCACAGAAGACAGAGACACAAGATTTGCAGACACACCTACATACGCACACATATACATAAAACACGCATACACACGCACATACACACACAAAACACATAGATTAGCAACTACACAAACTGGACACGAGACACAAATAGTGAAGTAAGAAATGTAAAGCAAAATGTAACGAAAGTTGAAATAAAATAATATATATACAAATTGATGAACATATTGCTGCTTATCTCAAACTTTTTAATGGCTTTACGCTGAACGGGATATTTGAGGTCTTTCAATACATGATCATTTGCACATCGATTCTAATTGTTAACTTGTTGTGGATTTATATCTACTAGATACAATGCCGAGAGAATGGCCTACATGAAGCAGAGATTATCTTCATTTCGTACGTTAACACGGGCTCTCTTATTAGCAATGAAAGATGGAAGTGCGATGAAAGAGCTTCCCTTGAGAGGATTCAGCTTATTAATGTTGACTGCAAGTCCTAAGATATCTTTTATAGACCAGCCAGAATCCTTTTCTGGAAACTCTTCCATTTTTTCCATGATGATGTACCTGATATTATCTATAAACGATTGAGATAAATCATTGGTTTGATAGATGGTATGATTTTTTGTTCTAAAATATTTCACCGCAGTGTTTTCTTCGTTACTTTTCTAAATAACAAACTCGGCTATTAGATCAGTATTCACCTTGGTAGCACTGTATCTGTTGAGAACTAGCTTGATTTGTGTCTCAAATACAAGACGTGCTACATTGTTGTAAGAGATGATGTCAGCGATTGGTGATAATTCCAATGCGAATTTGCTC
Source organism: Phymastichus coffea (assembly GCF_024137745.1). NCBI lineage: Eukaryota > Metazoa > Arthropoda > Insecta > Hymenoptera > Eulophidae > Phymastichus > Phymastichus coffea. The sequence continues at coordinate 4,201,380 of NW_026706823.1, forward strand.
TCTCATCTAACTATTGTTATAATGCTCCGTAAATCTCAAAAAGTCATCGAGTCTAATTTGAATAAAGAGAAAATGACTCATGTAGCTCAGACATCTTTGCCTCTACGATCTGTTCAAGTCAGCATGCAACGAAAACAGACGAAGTGTTGGATAGCTTCCTTTAAGATATCAAGCCATCTTATATAACCGTTAGGCTCGACGTCTTTCAGCCTCACCAACTTCCAAAGCTGCTTCGCCGTCTTTGAGTAGTAGTTCTGCTGGAGTTGTGCTGTTTTAATGAGCTAAAGCTAATGAGCTCTGAGAGCTTCGGCTCAACCTGTTATTCCAAAAATCGCGTCTTCGCAGCGACCCAATGATGATGGCGCCGTAAGCTGGAATTAGAGTTTGCGTCTGCGCAATGAGTTTGCGGTTTGCCGGCGCCGAAAATTTGGCTATAAAAGGAATTGGAAGACCTTTTTCTTGTAGTAGAAGCAGCAGTAGCATCAGCGGAACTGCACCTTCCGAGATGAAATACATCATTGATATGCAGTGTTTCCAAGCTCCAGCAGGTGAATTTATCTTGAAGGAGCTTGCTTTAGTTCCTGTTAAATGCAATGCTTTTCCCAAGGTGTACTGCTTTTTACTGCTTAAACCACTCAATAAAATATCTCTTTTCTTTCAAAACGCCAATAAGTGGATTGAAAAAACGCATTACGGCATATCTTGGTGAGCGGAAAACATTCCATATACGGAACTTACTACGGTGCTGCAATTAAATTTGCTGTTTTACGAACAGGTGCACGTCAAGGATGCACAAAAAGTAAACTGGTTCAGCCAATAAATGCGTGGAATGTATGTAATTATGATTTTAAAGGTGTTTGATTAATTTACTAATAGATGCAACGTTGTCTTTTTTTCTTTAGAGATCAGTTGTAGACATGGAAGCTAACGTGGGTTTTCCATCCCTTAGCAGTCTTTCTAGCGATGGTATGACATTTTGTGTATATCATCGCAACTGAAAATGCAGCTCTCTTCCGGTGTGTGTATTACAGAATGTCGAAAAGCTGTTGAAATGGATGCTGAACAAGGAGGAGGATCAAACAAGGTGGAGTTGTTTTCAACGTGACTGTCCTCTTCATGACCGATGCCGCACTGATACCTTAAGCACTGATTTCATGGGGGTCGACAAAACTGACCACTAACACGTTTCTTGTAAAGAATAAAAAGTAAAAAATTAATTGGAGGGGTATATTTAAAAATTAAATGTATGGTTGTGCCTCACAGATAGTAGCTGGGTTAGAGCTACTATCAAAAAAGATATAAAACGAATTCGAATTCTAACACACTGTCTAAATGAATTTTCAAATCGAGCGCCTATAATAAAACTCCATTTAAAAAATTCAAATTTTTAATTGCACGTCAAAGTCAAACGTATTTTCTAATATAAATTTTCAAATTACGCGCTTATAATAAAACTGTAGGAACTTGTCCTACTGATGATACGGACACTAGGTGGCAGAATGAATAACAACGCCACTGGAAGCAGTCGCGGCAACCGCGAGGCTGCTTTTCTATCCATGCTCTTTTCCAGTTCAAGCGACATATCTGAAGCACACACACCTCTTCACGTACTCTCTCTGATGTTATCAATCAGCGTGCAAGTATTTATCTTTATTAACTGAGGGATTGATTGATTGATACTTTTTATTCGCTATAGAAGCAAAATAATAATTACAATTTATATACAATATATGTCAATATATACAACAATTACGTTATTTTTACAATTATACTGTATCACAAGGTATCACAAAATTATCACAAATGTTGAGATATTTCCTTAATCAATAAATTCTAAAGTCTATAAGCAAATGACATAGAAGAAACAGACTTGTAACTAGACAGACTAGATTTTGACTAGTATTTATGTAATTAATATTCAAGAGGAACTCGTTAGTATTTGTCGCTACAGACTAGCTTGTATATGTCTTAAAACTTAAAAGTATTGCAGCCAAAAAAATTCTTATGTTTTCACTCCTGATATTTGATGATTTTATTTTATTAAATTTCTGATCTTAGGAGTTATCCCTGTTACAGGGATAACTCATCATTGCAGCCAAAAGTTTATTTAATATTAGCTTACGTTATCGAACACTGAATTATACAAATAAATATTTTACATTATAAACATATAAATTATACAAGTACTTATAGACTTCTGGTCGAGAACTCGGACGGAAAAAACGCATGTGACGTAAGCTAGCAATCCAAGTAGTGATATTGAGATAAAAAATAGAATAAATAATCAAAAAGTGAATTGGCAAGACGAGCTGGAGGATAATTAACAAATAAAAGATAAAGAAGTGGAAGGTAAGGGTAAGCAAGAAGAGGATGAGTGCAATTACGAAGAGCAACAAAAATGAGATTATAGTGGCAGCAAACAGGAACGAGGAGACGAGTGATAGAGAGCAAACGTTGACAAAGCGGGGCCGGGGCAGACCAAAGAAAATAGAAAACGAGAAGAAGGATAGCAGTAGGAAAAATGATATAAGAACGTTCATGCAAAGGGAGAAAGAAAGTAAGGAAATCGGTTTTGCAAAAAGCGACAAATTAATACAATCGCCGTCGAAGAAGGCAGATGAAATGATGTACGGTATCGTGGGAAAAAAATTACAGCGAAAGAATCGAACAGACAGGGAAAATAGAGGTCGACGACGACGAAGTAACTGAGGAAAACGAACAAGAAGAGGAGGGGAGCGAGAAAGATGGTGAAGAAAAGAGAGGAGAAAATTCGGCAGAAGACAAGAGTGAGAAAACATGGAACGAGCATGAGGTAAAAGATGCACAGAAGCTGAATGGTAAAGCAGGTCAAGACGATAAGGAAGAAAATGAAGCAAGGCGAAAACAAGACCGAGGGACGGATGTAGACACAGGCACGAGCACGGATACGAGCGAGGATGAGAGGAGTAGCGTAGGAGAGGAATTGAAGAAACTACAGGATAGAATGGAGAAGATGGAAGAGCAAAGAAGAATTTATGCACAAGCAGTAGAACTAGCGAAAGAAATGGTAAGACTGGTAGTGGAGAAGTTTGATAGAAAAATGTCAGAGTTGATAAACCAAATGGTAGAAAAGGCGAGAGAGCAAAAAGAGAGGTTGGAGAAGGAAATAGAGAAAATGAATAGATGCGGCAAGAGTAGGAGGGAGGAGAGAAAGGAGACAAACGAGAGCACAAAAAACAAGAGCAATGAAATGCAAGAAGAGGAAACGGCACAACGAGCAGACGACAAGCAACATGTAACCACGGACAAGAGCGGCGTGGACGAAGAGAGAACTAGAAGTGCATAAGCCGGACGCGATGAAATAAACAGAATACGAGTTTGAGATGAAAGAGAGGAGGGATAGGAAGAATAATGTATTTATCAGAGGAGTGAGGACATCGGGAATTAGATGGAAGGAGGAATTGGAAGGAATAATATAATGGGAACTACAAGAAGACAGTTTGATTTAGGAAAGATCTGCCCGTTGAGAGGAGAACTACTTTTTCTAAGTTGAATTAAGAATTACAAATAATAAAAAATTGAAAATTATAAAAGTCATCGCCACTTTTCGGTGAAAAGAAATTCCAAAAACAAATTTCCATAATTTTTTTCAAAATCAATCTCTCGTTGCCCTGTTCCGCATGGTAACTTCATCGTTTAAAAAACCGACATACGAAAGAAGATCCGTAATGAGTTAAAGGTGCCAGGCTGATCGGAGAGAGTAGTGGATGTGGCGATGGTGCGAATTTTGAGAAGAATAACGAAACGGGGGATGAGGCTGGGGGCATGAGGACAGACGAACGCAGTGCGACCTAAGAGAATTGCGGACGCAGACGGGGCGGCCCATCGAGGTTTATTTTGAATATAAAATGAGCAAAAATCTTATCACCGTCGATTTTGGCTCTGAAAAAATTTTGAAAGCAGCAAGTTGTACCTTGAAGGGCCTAGAATGAAAAAGGATACCAATTTTTGCGATTACAAAGTTCGGTGTGATACTTTTTCTCGAGCTCACAGTCAAAAACTGGGAAATTCAGTTTTTCGCTTTCAGGAAGGTCGCGTTGGAAATTGTACGCTCCACAATTGTTTTTCGATCTCGAAAATGTGTTTCCCATTGTATTTTTCATCGCTGAACACGAATCTGAAATGAAATTGTTTCGACAACTTAAAAGTTCGACAAAATTTGATATGCGGAAACAGAAAAAGTCACCCTACTCTTTTCGCGTTTCCTAGGCGCGAGTTTGAAGTCAATTGTCATCACAGCTGTCATGACAATTGCTAACTGTCAAACTGGCAATTTGACTTTAAATTCGGGGTCAACGACAAAAAATACAATGGAAAAAACTTTTTTTGGAAAAAAACATGATGCTTTCAAAATTTTTTTAGAGCCGAAATCGACGGTCATAAGATTTTTGCTCTTCCATGATCATAATAAACCACAGTGCGGACTCAGAAAAGCTGCGAACGGAGCGAGGCTCAAGTAAAAATTCTGATAATGCCGAGGTTTAGGCGAAGAGGGTAGACGTGCGCTTAGCTGCTCGGAGAAAAAGGTCACATATAGCAGAGGCACGGGGAGGAAAAGAAGACGAGCACGGCGAGGCCTTAGAAATAGGCAGGAGAAAGCTGGGACTTGATTAAGCAGGGTACACGAGCACAGTGATGACTAAAAATACGACAAGCGAAGCAACGGCGCTGGGAAGATAGCAGACGAGCCCAGTGCTTTTCGGGAAAAGTCAAAGGAGCCGAGCGCTGGTCTGATGAGGGGGGACAAGCCAAGTGCCGCTCTAAAAAGGAGCGGACGAGACTAGTGTTGCTACGATAAAGGGATATGAGTCCAGTGCGGAAATGTAAAAAGGCAGATTAGCGAGGGCTGCGTCTAAAAGGGTAGACGATCAGAGGGCTGCGTCGAAATTAGACGGACGGTGAAAGGGAGACGTCCAAATAAGACGGACGATCTGAGGGCAGCGTCGAAATTAGACGGACGGTGGGAGGGATTCGTCGAAATTAGACGGACGGTGAAAGGGAGACGTCCAAATAAGACGGACGATCAGAGGGCAGCGTCATGAAAGGCAGACGAGCAGAGGCTACGTCGAAAAGGGCAGACGAGCTGGGGGCTGGGCGGAATAGGGCGGACGAGCGGAAGACAAGGTGAAATGAGACGGACGAGCTGGGCGCTACGTCGAAATGTGACGGACCAGCTGAGGGCGGGTCGTAATAGAACACACGAGCGGAGGGCTGCGTCATGAAGGGCAGACGAGCAGAGGGCAGCGTCAAAATTAGACGGACGGTGGGAGGGATCCGTCGAAATAAGACGGACGGTGGTAGGAATTGGTCGAAATTAGACGGACGGAGAAAGGGAGACGTCCAAATAAGACGGACGATCAGAGGGCAGCGTCATGAAAGGCAGACGAACAGAGGCTACGTCGAAAAGAGCAGACGAGCTGGGGTCTGGGCGGAATAGGGCGGACGAGCGGAAGTTAAGGTGAAATGAGACGGACGAGCTGGGCGCTACGTCGAAATGTGACGGACCAGCTGAGGGCGGGTCGTAATAGAACACACGAGCGGAGGGCTGCGTCATGAAGGGCAGACGAGCAGAGGGCAGCGTCGAATTTGGACAGACGGTGGAAGATATTCGTCGAAATAAGACGGACGAGCTGAGGGCTACGTCGAAATTAGACGGACGGTGAAAGGGAGACATCGGAATAACACGGACAGACTGAGGGCAGCGTCATGAAAGGCAGACGAGTAGAGGGCTACGTCATAAAGGGTAGACGAGCTGGGGCTGGGCGGAATAGGGCGGACGAGCGGAGAGCTGTGTAAAATAGGACGGACGAGCAGACAGCTGTATTCTCGAGGGCAGACAAGCAGAGCGCTATGTCAAAAAGGGCAGACCAGCAGAGATCTAAGTCACAATATGACGAACGACTGGAGGGCTGCGTCCAAAATGGCAGATGATGAGAGGGCTATGTTAAAACAAGACTGATGAGCGGAGGGCTGTGTAAAATAAGACGAACGAGGGAGGGCTGCGTCCAAAAGGGCAGACGATTGGAGGGCTATGTTAAAACAGGACGGACGATCGGAGGGCTGTGTAAAATGGGGAAGACGGGCGGAGGGCTGCATCATAAAGAGCAGATGTGCAGAGGGCTGCGTCGAAATTAGACGGACGGTGGGAGGGATTCGTCGAAATAAGACGGACGCGCGGAGGGCAAGGTGTAATAAAACGGACGATCGGAGGGCTGGGTGAAATAAGACGGACGAGCGCAGGGCTCCGACATGAAAGGCAGATGAGCAGAGGGCTACGTCGAAAAGGGCAGACGAGCTGGAGTCTGGGCGGAATAGGGCGGACGAGCGGAGGGCAGAGTATAAAATGAGGGACGAGCGGAGGGCTGGGTGAAATAAGACGGACGGTGGGAGGGATTCGTCGAAATAAGACGAACCACCGGAGGGCAAAGTGTAATATTAAGACGGACGAGCGGAGGGCTACATCGAAATTAGACGGACGGCGAGAGGGAGACGTCGAAATAAGACGGACGGGCAGAGGGCAGCGTCATGAATGGCAGATGAGCAGAGGGCTACGACGAAAAAAGCATGCGAGCGGAGGACGGTGTGAAATAGGGCGGATGAGCGGACGACAACGTTAAACAGGTCAGACAATCAGCGGGCTGTGTGCAATAGGACGGACGAGCGGAGGGCTGAGTGAAATAGGGCAGAGGAGCGGTGGACTGCATCCTGAAGCCTAGTGTGGCCTCAGAGGAAATGCAGGCGAAGTCGAAGTTTTGTAACAAGCTTAAGACTAGCGCAGACTGCCCTTGCAATAGATTTGGACGGAATTCAGGCTCGGGAAAAAGGGCTATGCATAGTGAGTAATAAGTAAAAACAAATAAGCACCTCTCCAGGGTACATGCGATTTTTGTGTTAATTGTTTGTGGATAAAATTACAAATAAAAATAATTGCGAAAGAAGAAAGTTTTTATATTAATGTCACGTATACTGTGTAACCAATCCATACTAGCCACCATAAAAATTCGTCGGAAAATGATCGGCGCGTATTTATTTATTTGTAAGCAGAATATTTAAACCCATGTAAACAACGATTCTTAAAGACGTAACTCGGTTTTAGAAAATTAGTACCCGGCATAACAGCGTAAACTCGGCAAGCTTTTTAATTTGAATGAAGGATACGGGCGAACTCATCAAACTAAATTCGCCATCGTATTCTTCGTAAGAAAACCATGTTAAAGTCACGTACGTATATGAGTTGAAAAAAACGTTTCATGGATTGTCAAGGAATTCGGAAGAAATCTTTCGCCTGCGGATCGATCGACGTATGGAATTTGCTTTGTTGATATTCTTAGACTTTCAAATAATTTTTTTAACAATGTGATACGTCTTTTTCAAGTATTATTTATCGCAGAACACTATGGTATAATTTGTTGCAAAACTGAACTGCAAATTGCTAGAAACGATAATTCGAATTTGTCAGAAAATTTTTTTGATTTATTAAAGGTTTTTTGGTTCTAGTTCTATTTTTTCAAACTATACAACAAATATAATTATGCCATCGTATTCTATATCTGTAAAAATGACATCGAAAGCAGGTATCGAATTATTATAAATAATTTTAGGAACCCTCGAATATTCTACAAATAAAAGTACCATATGCTGATTAACTGAAATAGCAGTGCAACTCACCCATCATATCAACACAAACGAGCTTTTACAAATTGGTGGATCTACCATTCGAAAAGTTCTGTACAATTGATATTTTTTGCAAAATATCAAGTTTTAAACATAATTTCCCAATTTTTGCAGTTTTTTGAACGTTAAACTAGAATATCTCAAAAACACGAATGACGGTTATGGCTGGATGCCACAGAAATAACTGTAGATATGTACAGATACATGTCAAAAGTTTATTAAGAGTAAATGGAGAAGTCAATTACATCAGTCAACGCCTTGATTTTCATGTGTGCATCATTTTCTTTGTGAAATGTTCTCATGTACTCTTTAAAAAGCTCTTTATCGGCATCTTTTTCATAGAGCTGCAAGTGATCTTTCAGTTCAAACGGATAGCAATTTCTTTTGTAACATTTGTACGAGGTATTCGTGCCATCGTAAAATATTATTTTCAGAGACCCCGCATCAACTCTATCAATTTTGCCGGGCAAAATATCATACATGCCGTATTTTGCCCATACGATTTGCCCCGATACAAAATCCTTCGTGGATGGACGACCCTTTTTTTTCTTGGAATTTCGATCAGTAGCTGAGGGTGGAGCATCTCTTTCCAGCGGCAATGATGGATCCGCCATGCTTTATGTCTAAAACATTTTTTTTTAATTATTTTAAGGACTAACCAATGTTTCAAACTAAAAAATTCAAGAAAAGCGTGGCAAAGCTGAATTGAAAAAAAAATATATTTTTGTGTTTGTATGTCCTTATTAGGTGTACAATTGATATTTTGAAACTTGTGACAAAGAAAAACAAAACTTATTTTGAGTATTTTGAGCTGAAAAAAGTCATGAGTCGATATTTTTGGTAGAATAGTTTTTTCGCAGCAATAAACAAAGGTCTCAATTTTCACTTCGAGACCGACTGAAACTCTATTGGCATTATTTTGGCTGGTTCCGTATCAATGATTCCATTTTCATGAGAATTTGTAGAGAGACTCTCGATTGGTACATTAGTCCTCAAAGGATTGGAGTTGATCGAAGCTGGCAATTGCATTCCTTCAGGTGGCAAGGATTCGTTGTCCAAAGTGTTGATACGTGAAAGCGACTGTCTTCTATAAAACAACATAAAAAACGATCATTGCCTAATAAGTATTATCCTCACCATAATCACTAAAACAACGTTCGAGATGCAGTCCATGGTTGTCAATGAGATGGTTACACGTTAGTGTTTATGCGAGGAAATAAATGCATTTTCCGCGGTCTTTCGTGTTCAACTTCCTTGTAAAAAATAAATCGCTATTAGGCTGAACCGAAAAAGGGAGATATATGTCGTAGATTCTACTTTTTCATAGTCTTCTATGAAATTTTTTTATCAATTTTTTTTCTCAACAAAATTGTAATCTCAAAGTATTGATATAAAAACTACAAGCAACAGAAATAAATTAAAATTTTTAAAAAAGCAGATTTTTTCATTAGTAAATTGTTTGTTAAAATTTACAAATATGCACATTAATTTTCACAAGATAAAATTATTGAAACGCTTTTATAAATAATTCGGCGACGTCGGCTGAGGGCACAACGCGTTTATTCATAAAGGCAATTTTAAGTTTTTTCTTATGAAAATTAAAGTTCAAAATTGATATCCGTATTCTTAAAGCGTCAACAATCAATGTGTAATGAAAAAATGAAAAAAATTATCTTTTCTGGAAATTTAGAATACCTATTTGTAGTCTTACGTTTGTTCATTAGTACTTTTGAAGTTATAATTTTGTATGAAGAAACAAAACTACGAAATAAAGATTGTAAAAACTAAAATTTACGAAGAATATTTCCTACTTTTTTTTTGTTCAAGCCATTAGTATTTCACTTTCACGACCGAATCGAAAACGAGAAACCGCGCGTAGAGACTATTGAGTAATCTTAACTCGACGTCCGGCGTATGCAACTCGAATATCGTTTAGTAGTTCACTGATGCCTTACAAAGATCGACCATCATAATCAAAATCAGCGTTGCTGCGCTGCTCCGTTGCCAAAGAACACAACTCGGATACATTGATCAATGAAGATATAATTTTTCTATGTCTTCTTCTCCCCATACTTAGTATAGGCGATTACGAAAGATCCGATGTGCTGATTTCACTTCTAACCGCGGTACCAGATGGTAGAGAAGATGGGGTATTAATAGAGCTTCTTGACTTTTTTTTATAATTCTATTTAATATTTATAGGGTTGAAAAATCCTCGTGAGCTTACGGATTTATATTGTTTTTAGAAAAATTTTTTGGAGGTGATCGTATTCTCTTCCTACTAACTTTTATGAGTGTGGGAGGTGATGGAGGATCCAAAAAATTATTTTCTTTTTGAGCCATATCTGCACTAGAAGCACTTGATGTTTCACTGATTGTAAAAAGAGAAAATAATTATAAAATAGAGGAATCATTTTCAGTTATAATTGGGATTATAGTTTGTGTGTATACGTGCGTGCACGCATCTAACGAAATTTACAAAAAATTTAACTTATCTGAAGAATGGAAATGAAATAAATGTTTTTAACGCTAGAGCTTCCGGACTTTTATGCCTTATTGCTTAAAAAAATACTCGTGAAAATTTGAAAAGTAACTGGCAACTTTTTTTCTGCGCTTTTAAATAAAAAGTTGACACGGGCACGCCCTCCTATACAATTTTATTTTACAATCAAATTGCATACATGATTTGCGGTAAGCTGAGTGCTGCTCTACGTTCGCGCCCCCTTTTATCTCTCTCTCAGACAAGGCACACACACACACACGCACGCACGCACGCAAGTGGGAAACTCGAGCCACGGCCGTGTACGAGGTGTGATCAAAAAGTAAGGTGAATTTTGAAATTTAGCGGGCTACGTCCGTTCGATCTTCGACTTTTTTATTTACATACATCAAGGTTAGAAGGGTTTTGCGTGCTCCACGATTTCCTGCTGTCTAAAAACATGGATCAAAGAGTTTGCATTAAATTTTGTGTGAAAAATGGAATCAAATGTTCCAAAACACTTGAAATGCTGAAAGTGGCATACGGTGAGTCTACTTTAAGCCAAAAAAAAGTTTACAAGTGATATAAACTCTTCCAAGAAGGCCGAGAAGACACCGATGACGAACCTCGTTCTGGACGCCCCAGCACATCAACAACTGATGAGAATGTTGAAGAAGTGAAGGAAATAGTGTTGGGAAATCGTCAAATTACCATTAGAGAAATTGCTGATGATATTGGCATCTCATTTGATTCGTGCCAATCAATTTTGACGAGTGTTTTAGACATGAGACGTGTGTCAGCGAAGTTTGTTCCGAAATTGCTCAATTTCGACCAAAAGAAACGTCGCATGAGCATCGCCCAAGAGCTACTGAATGACGTCAACGATGATCCAGATTTGCTCAACAGGGTTATAACAGGTGACGAAACATGGGTATACGGTTATGACGTCGAGACTAAGATTCAATCGTCCCAGTGGAGGCATTCTGGATCACCAAGACCAAAAAAAGCACGCCAAGTTCGATCAAATGTAAAGGTTTTGCTTACAGTTTTCTTTGACTGCAGGGGCGTGGTGCATCATGAGTTCTTGCCACAGGGTAGAACAGTATATAAGGAATATTACCTGCAAGTTATACGCAATTTGCGCGAAGCAATCCGCCAGAAACGTCCGAATTTGTGGAAAAATAAAAATTGGCTTTTGCTCACTGTTTTCTTCGATTACCATGGCGTGGTGCATCAGGAGTTCTTACCATATGGACGTACGGTCAATAAACAGTATTAACTTGAAGTTATGCGCCGTTTTCGAGAAGCAATACGAAGTAAACGCCCAGAATTGTGGAAAAACAATTCATGGCTTTTGCATCACGATAACGCCCCTGCTCACACATCGTTGCTTGTGCGCGAATTTTTGGCTAAAACCAACACAGTAACGATGCCACAGGCACCGTATTCCCCAGATCTGGCCCCCTGTGACTTCTTCTTGTTCCCAAAACTGAAGAGGCCCATGAAAGGACGGCGTTTTGCCACGATTGAGGAGATAAAGACGGCATCGAAGGATGAACTAAACAAGATCACAAAAAATGATTTTTTGAAATGCTTTGAGGATTGGAAAAAGCATTGACACAAGTGCATTATATCCGAGGGGGATTACTTTGAAGGAGATAAAATAAAAATTGATGAATAAATAAATATTTTTTGAGAAAAATAAAAATTCACCTTACTTTTTGATCACACCTCGTACATACGCAACCCTATCACGCAACGCTCCCGCCTACACTTCGGCTCGTTTCCAAAAGGTTGAGAGCTGATTTGTGCAGGCTGAACACTTTTTCAGGGACTACGAGTAGCCGAAGTTTTAACTCGAGAAGGGAACTTTCCGAGAGTGGAGTCTTTAGTTACTTAACGCCTCGCGCGCCCCATAAATGTCAGTTCCTCGCGGGACTCACCACTCTCCGGGTAGCCTGGAACTGACGCTAGAGCACAGCCTCGCAGCTCCAAAGCCGCCTCCGTGATCGAGTCCTGTACCTCCGGGAAACCGTGAGCCGTCCCTAGAGCTATTTCGCCTCGCAGCTCCTGTTGCCCGAGCTCGATCACGCTGAGCTTGTGAATCTTGCAGCCGAGTTGGGGCGACCACGTGCCAGTACAGAATATTTGCACCCCTGCTCATTTTCAATCTACACACACCGCCCTCATCCCGCACGACTCGGCCTCATGTTCGCTGACCCACACCGCTAGCCGCGGCAGCACAAGGACCTTTGCGCCACCCAGGACGAGCGTAGAATCAGTGCTCACCCTCTCGCTTACCTCCGCGATCGTGCCCGCGTTAATGCCCAAAATCCGAGCGTAACGCAATGTCATATTTTTTAAAAATTATTAGCGATTTTGCCCTTCTTGAGTCGTTGGTGAGTGTCCCATCATCAAAAGCACCATCGTATTCTACATTAAAAAATACATGGAAATCATCTATCATAAGTTATGAAAATAGTGTTTGATGTTCATGAAATTCAAAATAAGCGCATACCTATCACTTACCAACAGCTGAAAAAGGGCAAAACCGGTGAATAGTTTTTAAAAAATAGGACTTTTTTCATTTAAAAAAGGAAAAAATGTAGTTACTAGTTACTATTTTAATATTCACGAGTATTTTCTGTCCCTATAAATGCTAAGCACTAAGGCGGAAAAAGTCCGGAAGCTCTAGCATTGAACATTTTTTTTCAATTCCATTATTCAAAGAAGTGCATTTTTTGACAATTTTAAGTGTCTTGGGTGCGTGCTTTTTGCAATTCGTTTCACGGGAGTGTTTGGGTGCGTGCTTTTTGCAATTCGTAAATTGTTACCGATCCTCTTCGACAAGTGAGGGTCCAGCCGATTGCTTCTTTGCCTTTTTTGTTCCCACAGTTCTGTTAAGACATACACGAATATAATTTTGTATCTGGAGTACATCATCTGGTGTGACGATGCCATGAGAATTTTGAAAAGACAGGAGTGCTCTATATTTTTTCCTTCTCTTCTCAACCAGTTTCTGAAAACGTTCACCCAAGGATCATTCGCAGATAACTTGCAGCCATATATTTTTTCTAATGCCCACACTGTCTTGTGCAAACCAATATTTCTTGGATCTTGGTTTATGTTATGTTGACTATACAAACTGAAAAAAAATGTAATATTCACATTACGAATAGGGAAGCTGAGAATAAAGCTTCAGAATTTTCGAAGATTAGAGAAAGAAAACTGTCTGACTTTTTTTATATGTTAAACTTGAAAGTATTCCACGTCAGCATGAATTTTTTCAGTATTTTTTCCGTTGAAATATTAATGGAAAAAAATGACAAAGTAAGTTGCTTATATACGGGCTCTTACGAAGAGCAAAATAAACAAAACGAATTGATAGAGTGTAAAATCTTTAATAATTGAGAGATCGTTTTCGAAAACGATGCCAAGAAAGAATAAATATTATGAAAACCATCTACGAAGTTAGAATCGCGATTTCCGTTGAAAATCATTATAAAATAATTAAAACGCGAGTGGAAATTATTGGTTGTCCGGAAAGGTGCGCGGGGAGCATAGTGACGCGCGCGGCCAGAGCGGACCCCCGGTCCTTCCCCTCCCGCGGAACACCATCGAATATACATTAATTTAATATTTAAATTGATGTTCTTTCAGTTGTTTGTTAAAATTTCGTCTCGAAAAATCATAGATTAAGGTAACAATTGTACCTATACATTCATGTTTTGCGTTACATCACAGCCATGTAATTTAAAAAGTTTATATTTTTTAATAAAGATTCCGATAGGACCTTAAACCAGAAACGAAACGTTAATGAAAAATTTAAAGTTTTTATTTGAACATCAGGGTTAGCTCTCACGACTAAAAAAATATCAATTTAAACACACAACGATGGAGAGTGGAACAAAATCAAGTTTAATTTAATACTATTTTGAGGGTGTGAGTGTATGTCTGCGCGAGTGCAAGGGCGTATGCGTGTATTCGGACACGGGAGATTGTGCATTCGCTCACGCACTGCACTTTTGTATGCGCGCGTGCGTGTGTGTGCCTACGTATGCGTGCGTGTGTGCGTGCGCGCGTGTGATAAGATTTTACTTACTTTTGCGTGATCATGTGTGCTGCAATGCTTATATCCAACAGCCACACTGGTTTTTCAATAAATCCTCTTACACCACCATGTGACACGAGGAATGATCCCAGACAAAGTGTATCTTGTATAGACACGTGAGAACTTGTGACAGCCTTTCTCAATAGCACTAACTAGCTTGCACTCATCAAGTCCAAATTTACATACTTATCAAGATTGTTTGTCAGAACAATTTTAAGTTTTAAAAGTTGGTCGAGATGTCTGTGAAAATATAAACCACTGAACCTTCCTTCATTCTTTGACATGACGTTGATGAAAGTTGACTGTACCACTTTTAGCCTACTAAAATTATTTCAACTACCGGTTTTACTGCGAAAGTTGTTATGACAGATGTTGAAAATATTTACCCGTTGCCACTGTTGATATCTGTTGCATAAGTTACGAATACATAGTTTTAATATTTATCGTAGCAACGTTAGTAGTTCTGCTAATTATGGAACCTGTTTACGGTATCTGCGCCTGGGTGTCCGAAGCGTCTGTGGTTCTCGTGTAACGCGGCTGCATCGCACATGCATCACAGCTGATCTTGCGATAAGCTGGCATATTTTCCCGGCTACCTGTGCCGCGTCTGGGACAGGATCAGCTGTGATGCATGTGCGATGCATCAGCACGTCATTATCAACATGTGTTCGACAACCGACGCGCTTGCATTTCAAGTAGCGCTCTTTGTCTCTCTATCGCACCACGGGCCCTTAATGCGGAGGGAAGTGGGAATGCTTCGCGCTTATAAGACGAGCATCGCTTTCCCGAGTTTCAGTTTCAGTTTCAAGTTCGTACGTCTTCCTTGACGGACCCGAACTTTATCATTGTTCTGTGCGCTGCGGTGACAGTTTTTGTGAACCAGAAAATTGTTCGTCGTGGAACCGGCGAGAATACCGACCGTCACCGCGACCAGCGACTCGTGGCTACTGGGCCACGGACAGGGAGACCTGCTGCCGTAAGTGAGGGTGCGACCAGCCCTCAGAAGTGCCTCCAACTACGCGGCTCTGTGTCCACCAATTTACTCAGGCGACGCTGTAGCAAGGGCTGTCCCCGTTCCCGAGACGTCGGGGCTACACTGTGCCTTATATCTCGGAGGCACTTTCTCTATCTCTCTCCCTCTCTCACGAATCCTGAGGTAAGCGGTAAGTGGACCGGATGATCCACCGGATTACGCGCGCACATACGCGGAAAGTTGTAAGGGAGAGCCCAAAGGCGAGCGACGCCTCTGCGCCGGACTTATTTCGATGTTTGCGTTCTATTTGGTTGTAATTTTTATCAATTTGCCGCATTTAAAAGGCTTTTCCCCACTTGTGACTGGGGTTTTTATGCCGGCTAGGTGCGGTCTCTTCCCTAATCCGGGGGATAAAAAACTGCGACTCTTCTCTGTATATAGAACCTCTAAACAACATACACTTCCTTGATCCTACCTAGTACTCACTCACTCTCTCTCTCTTCTGCATATACTATTGAAGTTGTTCAGAACCAATATTGCAAGCTGGAAATAGTGTTACAAATTTTTATTTTAAACGATATACAACTCGATATACAAAGAACAAAGGAAGCTTGAGAATAAAGAAGAAGACTCTTATAAAACGATTTTTTTCTGAAAAAAGCCTAGAAAAGCTATTCATATTTTAATAACTAATACATATATTATGTGCCTAGTTGTTTTGCGAGTTATAGCTACAAAACTGCAAAACGTGTGGCACAGAGAAAGAAAAGCGTCCAAATTAGCGCGTGGAGTGATGCGCGTTTGCAATTAATCAATAATTATAATTTTTTTTTAAGTTATTACCTTTTTTCAAATGCATTTTTCTCGTAGCTTCACCGTATGGGTTTAAACAATTTTTATACCATCTTGTTCCCTGTACTTTTCTACAAAAAAATATGATTGACGTTCCTTGGCACTTCATAAACAACAAGCCTGCAATAAATAATAAACCGAAGCGCCCCATTCGCATCGACTCGCTGCGAGCGATGTGGCTGTGACACGCTGAGGTCAAGTTACTGATTACCTAATTATTGAATCGAAACTAACACAATTCTACAAGCAATTCTGAATTTATTTATCGAGACGAAACTAATGGAAAGCTTCGTTATATATGGTTTCAAATTATCATGTATCAATGAACAAAATTTCAACGACATACGACAATGACATGCCTGTCGAAATAAAAGTTTAAAACCATCATCGTCGTTCGCCGACTGACGCTGAGGCGTTACTCCCGCAACCTCCAAGTTTACTTATGCGAGTTATTGTCAATGCTTTAATAATTTTCACGTTATACTATAATATTTTGGTACACAGTTAGGACTTTCCATACATGTCTATAGATGCATAAATCAATGGGTAATTTTTTATTCATGTTTTATTTTCACGAGACTATAACTTTACCACGTTATGTGATATTATTTTTTCGTTAATTAGTTGGAAACGTGTGTAAAACCTTGACCCGTGAGTCAAATAATTTATAATTAATTTTCTTGCAAGAAATAAATTAATCATTACGGTCCTGTGAGTTATTTGCTGTCATGTTGATTTTTCCATCAAAATATTTTCATAAGCCAGTGAAATACCCTGATGTACGTCAACGGAAAAATAAATTGTGATTGTTATAAGTGATGCGGGCATATCACTGTACAATTGATATGAAGTAATTCAACTCTCCATTTTTGGCCACACGCACTTTAGCCAACTTATTGTATTATAGTGTCCGTTGCGGTCAGGTTTCATAGACATTTCATTTCTACTCGCCTGCGTGCCGCTAACGTGATACTTGATATGTGTAATGTTGACACGGTAAGGAACTTACAAACCAAAAAATTTCAAAATCAAAGAAAGAATTCGAAAATGACCACGGAGAGACGCATTTGTTTTTGTCTTCATTTTTTTCTAACGAAAATCAAGTTGTATGTCGACGATTACGGCGCGAGCGCAACTTCCATCGTGGGCAACAGAATGGTTGGTTAATTCACGATTGACGAGTACGTCGATATGGTGATTTATTTTGGTGAGGCTGGGCCTGGGCTTGGAAGATCTCGACGAGCTGCTGAACTATGGTCGGTACAACACGGAAGGCCAGTTAACCCCCGAACCATCGACACCACAGTTCGGAGGTTAAGAAATACTGGTTGTGTGGCGGTGACGAGATGGAGGTTGTCCACGCGAGCTGCGAAATCAACTGCATGAGCCGATCGTTGAAGTTTTCGAAGAGGACCCGACAAAGAGTTTGCGTGTAGCTGCCCGTGAAGTCTCCGAAAATCTAGGAGTTATATGTACGTACAGTATGGCACAAAGAGTCATGCGGGATGATGGACAACACGCATATCACTACAGAGCCGTTCAGGAACTTCGTAAGTTATAGATGAAATGCAACGGTAGTCGATTTAATTAATCGAACCGTTCGCAATTCTGCTTCTCACGCGTTAGTTCGAACTATTGAGAGAGAGAGAGAGAGGGCGCGCGATCTTTTGAATAAGCAGTTACGCCTCAGCTGTGAACGTGAATTTACCGCTGATTCGTATTGCACTTTGTTTTCGCCGAATAATTAGTTTTTTGGGACAATTTCGTGCGTGAGTGTAACGGTATTTTCGAGATAACCAGTAGCAGTGCAGAAGCAGCAGCTTTGTAGCTAATTTGAGGCAGATCGAGGCAGCGCAGCTGATAATAGAAGGGCAGCAGCAGTTGAAATTTTTGCAACGACAATTACGGCTGATCACCGTAATTGCACCGCATGGTAGGTGCATCTTCCGTCATATTAAGCGAAACAAAATATATTCGGTGTTTTGTCTATTCGTGATAGTGTTATATTTGTTGTATTCGCGTCGTGCGTTAGTTCGCGGTAGAATTCAAATCTACTCTCTCTCTCTCTCTCTCTTTCTCACCGAACATAATTAAATTGTAAAATCCTATTTTCGTGAGTCAGTCTTTCGGCCCAACAAAGACTGAAGTGATTTTTTATTAATTAAAGTCTGTTAAATTTATTCGCCGTTTTCGTCATTTGATTTTCCTGGTAGCTTAAGTATTTGAAACAGGCTTAGGTTTTATTCCAATTACATCTAGGGGATTAAGAGGATTAGTAGTAAAGTCGCTCACACTTAAAACTCATCAAGTGTAACAAGACACGTGACTTAAGGTGAGTTCAACTCCGATCGATAGAAGACAACTAGGATAAATCATCTGACGTTAAGGCGAATACACGTATTATCATACGTGTTTAATGGAGCGGCGGTTTGCTCTGCATCGTGGGAGTTTGTTCTTAAATAAATTTTCCATTTTCAGATTTATCTCCCCCGTTACAGAAAATATAGATTTCTTTTATTATTTTATGGCTTTTACTGCAGTTTTGCTTCCTTGAAGAGGAAACATTGCAAAGGGTTTTGTCAAAGAATTTTTTTTTTTCGCTCTAACTTTTTTATTTCTGCAGTTTTCGGGTCGATTTTTTTTGTATTCGATAAATGTAATTCTTCTACACCGAAGTAAAAGGATCATTTAAGTAAGTCATTGTAGTTGAACTGGAATTCGTGAGAAGCTTTCAAAATCGCTTTCAAAAAATTTTTCAATGTCCATTTTCATTTTTTTCCAAGTTCACTGCCTAAAAAAATTTTTATTTCCACAATTTGACGTCTAATTTTGTTATTTCCTGTTGGGACTTTTTGTTTTGTAGTAATTTAAAACTTTTTTTTCTGTTTGCTGACTATCTGATAGTTATTAGAAGCTTACAAAACATTTGAAATGAGGTATATTTTTCGCTATTATTGTTGTATGTCTGTTAACATTGGCATTTTTAGAATTTACAAGATATCTTGATGAAACTCGGTATACATGTTCATTTTGCAACTACAATTTTTGTAATATCCTCTAACAATGCAAGATCGAATCGTGAAATTAAGGGGAAACGCAAACTCGGCCTCGTGATTTTCCTGAAGAAGGGCGTGTCACTCGAAATCGCTAGTTGCCAGCTTTGGTCATAGTGATCTTAACCAAATTTTTAAATATTCAAAATATGAAATCGCAAAGATTGTATATTTGAAAATTTCATGCAGTTTTACTATTTTTGATACGCCCATTAAATTTTGACAAGAAATAGCGGCTATATCCTAAATAAAAAAAAAATCGTTGCTCTGCAGCGATACAAACTTCAACATCATTTTAAGAACTAATTTTTTTAGAATGTGTAGTTTAGAAATAAACGAATCGAAATTTCTTGTAAAATTTTCCTGCAATTTCTCGAATCAAACCTTAAACTATGAGATGAGTTTTTTGCAGTAGTTTAAGCTTTTTTGACCAAATGGCAAATAGGCAAAGTAGCTATAGTCTCGAAATCAGCTCAGAAATCCGTGTTTTTTTCTTTCCCTTTGCTGTCACAAATTTGTCAATTATCCCAATAGATTGTTGGCAAATTGATCGAAACGAAAGATCTCAAGCTTCATTGCATTTTATTACCATTCATTTTTCACGGAAATCACCTGACCATCATTTTCAAACAGATAGGAGTAATTTCGTCGTTTTGTTTTTCTAGTAATCTTTGATGACCATGAGTTAGAATGATTTTTATAAGAAATACATGACAAAAAAAGTAGGGTTACTTATTTCGATTAAGTTATAAATAGAATAGTTTGTTTGATAACTTATTTAGTTTTGGTCTGTATCTTAATAAATTTAAAACAATTCGTCCGAAAAAAATTTGAAAAAATTCCATTTTTAATTGTTTGATAGAAAGTTTATTCAAGTTTTGAAGTAGTAGTTAGTTTAAAATAACCTAGTATAGTCTAAAAACAGTTTTTCTCAAGTTTTAATTTACAAAAAAATTAATTGATGAATGCATTGGATTTTATAGGAATCTGTTTGTTAAACTTGGATTGCCTACTTGATTTTTCTTTCTTCAAAATGATCCATGTCTATTAGAAGTTTATGAATTTTTATAGAAATTTGGGGTATCAAAAGACGTATATTCAAATAAAATACGTCGGCTACTTTACTTTAAAAAGTACACATTTTTTAGCTTTCAAGCTAAATTCTTATGTAAAATTCTAATCAAGAAATTTTGTTAATTCGCATTCATAGAATCTCTCAATTTTTCTAAGTAGCATAGATAATTATACACGATGGTTATTTTGAATATTATTTATACATTCTCAAAACAGATGAAAGAGATGCCCAGAACCGTATTGCGTTCTGTCAATTCTTGCTTAATGAAATAGATGCTGATCCAGGCTTTATAGATCGAATTCTCTGGACTGACGAATCAACATACGTACGGAAGGGAATGTTTAATCAGCACAATGAGCATCAGTGGGCTCATGAAAATCCGCATGTGGCTCGGGAAGGTAAGTGTTTTGAATAGTTAAAGACCCCATATTTTAAAAAAAATCAATCCCATGAAAATTTTCCTATGCGTGTGCGTCTTCTATTGAAAGAAAATTTATTTTTAGGATACGCTTAATAATAAACATTTTTAAGCATTTTTCAAATACATTTTCTATACCCCCTGCACGCAGACGCGACTCTGCGCACACTTCAAAAAGCAATGGTACTCCAAGTCGCATCTTTGCATTCGGAAAACCGAAAATGTTAAAAAGATATATCTAAAAATGTATATTATTACGAGTATAATAAAAATAAACTTTCTTCCAATAATACACGCACACACATAGGGAAATTTCAATCGGATCAGCAGTTTATTTTGGAATACGGGGTCTCCGTACCGGGATCCGGCCGTGAATTTGTCATTGGGTACGTTAGTTATGATTTATAAAAAAAAACAGTCTACGATCTCTAGCGATTGACAAAAAAATTTTTCCTTATCGTAATAAAATTTGTATTTATAGGTCTAAAAACAATTATTAATGAAAACGTTATTTAGTTCGTTCGAATTGCTTTTTCTATTTATCCACATGGAGGTCCGTTTGGTGGGTGAATATATTAAATAAATATAGCGATGATTTAAGTGTAAAGGAAAACTTGATGTTTTATTAAAAGTAGACTAACTACTACAAATACTTAATAGTAGAGATTTAGTCTACGCAAAGACCGCGCATCTCGCAGAGAGTAGAGATGTAAGCGTGTCGGCAGTTCTAGCGTGAGTGATGATTCACTCGTCATACCTCAGCAAAGACGCTTCCCTTGGGCATCGGGGGAAGGTAAGTCCCATCCACGAAATCCGTGAAAAGGGTAGCTGAGGACCAACGGGAAAACAGGGTGATGAGACGTTTTGTCGCTAACAACAAGGGATTAGCGAGAGAGCAAAGCAATTTTCATTTATTGCGGGCTCGCCATAAAAATCGAAATTCGGCGCGACAGTTAAGCGGCAGCCGCGCGGCAGCTGAACTAAATTATTTTATTGATGCTGGGGAAAAACTGAAAGTTTTGACCAAGTAGATCAACAGATAAAGCACGTCCGCCACACACACTTAAACAATGGGACGATAAAGTCAAAACTGATTCACAGTTCATACATTATTATGAGTATTAATCTAAATCACGAAGAAAATGTAGTTCGTATATGCATCTATAAGTGCAAAAGACTATTTAAGAACAATAATTTTTTGTGAAGCGAGATGTTCATTCGCCGTTTTTAAAAATTATCATGCACTGATACTTTATTTCGTAGTACGAATGTATACAATTCCTCACGTATTTTTCAGTCAAATTTTCCTTTAATAGCCTTAAGATTGTGGGCACGTAGAAGAGAAAAAACGAAATAGAACAAATGCAATCATAAAAGATCAAAATACTAACATAAATATTACTTTTTGTAAATAATATGGTTAAATTATCAAACTGCAATTCTTTACGGTATGACTCGCTTCGCTCACGTTGTCTCAAAAAACACAATAAGACATATGCGTGGATAGGAGACGTCTTACGTCGCCAAACATCTATCAAAATGTGCTATAAACTGAAAAATTTATAAATTTTGTTCATTATTTCCAGATCGATTTCAAAATTCGATTTTCAGTCAATATGTGGACAGGCTTGATTGGTAATCAAGTTATTGGTCCGGTACAACTTCCAAACCCACTAAACGCTGAAAATTACCTTGAATTCCTGCAGGATATACTTCCAGGATTGCTTGATGAAGATGGTGTGTCAGAAGAACTGCAAAAAAATCTTATTTTCATGCATGACGGTGCACCAGCACATACTGCTGCGAATGTAAGGAATTATCTTGATCAGGTAATTATCATAGTATACATTGTTGTTGGAAATATGTAAAAGCATCTCACCTATTTTGCTCTGCGCATGTGCGAGACTACATCTCTCGCTCTCTCTTGGCGGATAGCGGAATTGCCGCTCAATTCGTTCTAGTCTCTTCCGTGACGCGGACGCCAAAGGCTTTCTCTCGAATAAAGTATTTCTTTTCTACAACTGTTTATTCACTTATTCTGCCTGCTTTACCCTTCCTTACCAAAAATTGTATTACGCGATTTCTCCTAATGAAAGTCTTAACGCTCTGAAATTTCATGTAGGATAATTTTGTCGTGGCTTTATGCCAATTATTTGCTGAAGGGAATATTGCTCTGACTTGAAATGAAATTTAATTACTTTTATATTATTCTTTATAAAAATATAAAAGTCGTTCTAGGACAGATAGCCTTATGAAAATTTTCTACTTTGTATCATACTTGACGAGTTTTATTTCCGTCGCTCAAAGATTCTCAAATCTCAATTAAAATCCGCTCTCCTCCTCTTTCCCTTTTATTTCAACTCTACTTTGAATATAAAATTTTTTAATCTCTACGTATGCTGTCAGTATTTTGATTACTCGTACTACTTTAGTCTACAGAAGTTTTAAAACCAACACGGCTTCATTAGTATACTTTGGGGAGCATGTGAGAGTACATTCACAGTACAGCGCTAGAAAGCAAACATGTATATGTCTGTACATGCACCTGCATGTACAACTGTCGGCTAGAAAAATTATTGGTTTCAAAACAAATTTTACGCAGGTATATTAAAATCGCTTATAAAATATTTTAATTCTTCAAGGTATATGGCGTCC
This sequence comes from Phymastichus coffea, assembly GCF_024137745.1. Lineage (NCBI taxonomy): Eukaryota > Metazoa > Arthropoda > Insecta > Hymenoptera > Eulophidae > Phymastichus > Phymastichus coffea. The sequence goes on from NW_026706823.1 coordinate 4,224,709, forward strand.
ATTGGATAGGCAATAATGGTCCAGTACGCTGGCCAGCAAGATCTTCTGATTTGAACCCATTGGACTACTTTTACTGGGGGACATCCAAAGAAGCAGTTTATCACAATGGCGGCCTCAATGACCCAAATGACATGATACAAAGAATCCAACATCACGCCCAGCATCTAGAACTCGAAAAAATACATGCAGCTACACATCAGATAAGACGTAGAGCTATTTTGTGTATTCAGCAACAGGGGGGGCATTTCGAACAATGCTTGGATGGTGATGATGGTGGTAATGGTGATGATGGTGGTAATGGTGATGTTGATGGCAATGATGAAAATGGAGAAGATGATGATGATGATATGAACAACGATGGTGAAAATGATGGCAGCGAAGACGGTGAGGCTAATGATAGTATGGATGAAGATCTCTCGTTATTCTACCTTTTTTCCGCTCTCGTCCTTCCTTTCCCATATTTCCCAAAACATCGACTACGTCTAACTCTTAATCATTGACACTTATACCACAGCTTTCCTTTGGTCTGTTGCATTACCTGTTCCGCCCGTTGCTTTTGTCTTTTAAATATTATCTGCACGTCTTCTACGGCTAAACCAGGCCACACTGTGCTCCTTTGCCTTTCTACCAAAGTCCATGTTTGACTCTGACTCTTCTATTAAGCAGCACTGAGCACATCTGCCCTTCACACAAATCTCTATATATCTGACACACTTCTGAGACCGCCCTAAGGTTGACCGCGTTTTCTTCCGAGTCATTGCTCTACCTTCCCATCTTCTTAAACTATGCTCGCTCCGCCCTATTTTTTGAGACTCTGCTTCGACTAACTCTTTCTCCAAGTCAGAATGGCCTCGTCCGCTCTCTTTTCCGAACCCAATTTCGTCTAACTCTATTTTAAACCTGCATTGGATACATCCGTCCTCTTTTTCCGAGAACCCGCTCCGTTTAACATAATTTCTAGTTAGCAATGTGGTCGTCTGGGATCATTTCCGCGCCCTTGCTCCGTCGGACCCATTCCTAAGACCCTATTATGACCGCCTTATCTTGTCCCTAAGCCGCCTGCTGTTATTGCTCGTCGTTAACTGTCAATCCAAGTTAACACTATGCTCGATTGGCCTTTTCCAGAGAAGAAATGGGCTCGACCACCTTCTTATTCAAGCCCGACTTAGCCCGACCCTTTTCCAAGGCCACCCCCTGCTCGTCTAGCCTACAACTAGCGCCCTCGCTTTTATGTGCCGTTATTCCCAGTCAGCACTGCGTTTGCCTAAGCGTTTTTCCGCACCCACACTCCGACTAACCCCTTACTAAAGCAGCACAACTTTTGCTAGGCCTCCCCATATTCGACTGGCTACAAGCTATACAACCACTTCCTCTGCCGTTTTTTCCATTCAGCACAACGCATCTGCACTCTTTTCTGCGGACTCGGACACGGACATAGCCCTGTGCTCGTCTACCCTTCTGAACGCAACCCCCCGCTCGTCCGTCCATTTTCACCCAGCCCTCAGCTTGTCTGCCCTTGAGGATGCAGCTGTCTGCTCGTCCATCCTATTTTACACAGCCCTCCACTCGTGTGCCCTATTTCACTCAGCCCTCTGCCCGTCCTTCTTATTTCGAAGTCTCCCCCTCGCCGTCCATCTATATTTCGACGTAGCCCTCGGCTCGCAAGCCCTTTTAGATGCAGCCCTTCGCGCGTTCGCATTATTTCACACGCTCCCCCCCCCTCCGTCCGTCTCGTTTTACTCTGCCCTGCGATCGTCTGCCCTATTTCATCATGCCCACAGCTCGTTTGCCCTTTCCGACATAGCCCTCCGCTCGTCCGTTCTATTACGACCCGCCCTCAGCTTATCCGTCATATTTCGACGTAGCCCCCAGCTCGTCTACCCTTTATGACGTAGCCCTCTGCTCATCTGCCTTTCATGACGCTGCCCTCTGCCCGTCCGTCTTATTCCGATGTCTCCCTTTCACCGTCCGTCGAATTTCGACGTAGCCCTCCGCTCGTCCGTCTTATTTCTATGAATACCTCCCACCGTCTATCTAAATTCGACGCAGCCCTCTGCTCGTCTGCCCTTTATGACGCAGCTCTCCGCTCGTTCGTTCTATTACGACCCGCCCTCAGCTGGACCGTCACATTTCGACGTAGCCCCCAGCACGTCCGTCACATTTTCGACGTAGCGCCCAGCTCGTCCGTCTCATTTCACCTTGACTTCCGCTTGTCCGCCCTATTCCGCTCAGCCCTCTGCTCGCTTGCCCTTCTAGACGCAGCCCTTCGTTCGTCTACACTTTTCAACGTTGCCCTCGCTAATCTGCCTTTTTATATTTCCGCACTCGACTCATACCCCTTTATCGTAGCAACACTAGACTCGTCCGCTACTTTTTAGAGCAGCACTGGGCTCGTCCGCCCTTCATCAGACCAGCGCTCGGCTCCTTTGACATTTCCCGAACAGCACTGGGCTCGTCTGCTATCTTCCCACCGCCGTTGCTTCGCTTGTTGTATTTTTAGTCATGACTGCGCTCGTCTGCCCTGCTTCATAAAGTCCCAGCTTCCTCCTGCCTATTTCTAAGGCCGCGCCGTGCTCGTCTTCTTTTCCTCCCCGTGCCTCTGCTATATGTGACCTTTTTCTCCGAGCAGCTTAGCGCACGTCTACCCTCTTCGCCTAAACCTCGGTATTATCAGAATTTTTACTTGAGCCTCGCTCCGTTCGCAGCTTTTCTGAGTTCGCACTGTCGTTTATTATAATCATGGAAGAGCAAAAATCTTATGACCGTCGATTTCGGTTCTAAAAAAATTTTGAAAGCATCATGTTTTTTTCCAAAAAAAGTTTTTTCCATTGTATTTTTTGTCGTTGACCCCGAATCTAAAGTCAAATTGCCAGTTTGACAGTTAGCAGTTGTCATGACAGCTGTGATGACAATTGACTTCAAACTCGCGCCTAGGAAACGCGAAAAGAGTAGGCCGACTTTTTCTGTTTCCGCATATCAAATTTTGTCGAACTTTTAAGTTGTCGAAACAAGTTAATTTCAGATTCGTGTTCAGCGATGAAAAATACAATGGGAAACACATTTTCGAGATCGAAAAATAATTGTGGAGCGTACAATTTTCAACGCGACCTTCCTGAAAGCGAAAAACTGAATTTCCCAGTTTTTGACTGTGAGCTCGAGAAAAAGTATTACACCGAACTTTGTAATCGCAAAAATCAGTATCCTTTTTCATTCTAGGCCCTTCAAGGTACAACTTGCTGCTTTCAAAATTTTTTCAGAGCCAAAATCGACGGTGTTAAGATTTTTGCTCATTTTAAATTCAAAATAAACCTCAATGGGCCGTCCCATCTGCGTCCGCAATTCTCTTAGGTCGCACTGCGTTCGTCTGTCCTCATGCCCCCCAGCCTCATCCACCGTTTCGTTTATTCTTCTCAAAATCCGCACCTTCGCCACATCCACTACTCTCTCCGAGCAGCCTGGCACCTTTGACTCATTACGAATCTTCTTTCATACGTCGGTTTTTTAAACGATGAAGTTACCATGCGGAACAGGGCAACGAGAGATTGATTTTTAAAAAAATTATGGAAATTTGTTTTTGGAATTTCTTTTCACCGAAAAGTGGCGACGACTTTTATAATTTTCAGTTTTTTATTATTTATAATTCTTAATTCAACTTAGAAAAATTGATGTACACACATTTACGCACTTTATGAAAAGCGTTTCGCTTCCCAGACTACGACTTAAAGTTCTAATGGGTTCTTCAATAATCCTAACTATTTTGATAAATGTAGCTTGCTCGTTAGATTGATAATAATATTTTAGAAATGCGCAATGTATTGTAGATCTAGTCTTCAGCATTGCGATATTTTCTTTATAATTATTATGTGCTAGAGATAATTTCATGACTAATGATCATTACTGAAATTCAAATTTCACTTACTTGATTCGAGGCGCCGAGTTACTGCAAGCTATCGTAGCGACAGCATTCTTGTTTACGAGCCGCCTACTTATCAAAACGCATTTTTTCTCGGAGATTTAAAGCTCCTTCTATTATAGGCTCTATTAGAGTCTCACCCATAGTCTCAAATTCAGATGTGATACGATACGCACGCGTGAGAAATTGTAGGATGGATTTCCTGTGTGTGACTAGTGTAAATCATCTCGCACTCGCGTATTGAGACTTTGTTCCAAGTGTGATGACATATCAGGAGTGAATTTCCCACATGGGAATTTTCAGCCGAGGGTTGTCAGTATTTATTTATTATTATTATATTTCTTAATCTTAAAAAAACGTATAACCAAGCTAATTGGAAACACACTGTACGCTTCTACCTATTGATCTCAATTTTCTCAAACGCAAAAAAAAGCAATGATGTAGAAGCCGATCACAGCGATTTTCAGCATTAAATGAACATAATTCTTAAGTAAGACAGCGAGTTTGAATTCGACGACCACGAATACTAAATAACCTATTTCGCAAAGTAAATACAAAAGCTTTCACGTGTATCATTGTTATTAGTCAATCGGTATTGAACCATTCTTACTATTGATACGCGTTCAATCAATGAATACGTATATCAGTATGTAGACATGGGAGCTCCGTGTTGCACGATTGGGTTGAGTACCGCTTGCAATCAGCGGCGGCGCGGGCCGCTGGCCCCCCCTCACTGCTCCGCGCTCGCCACCAAGCACCCGTTCTTCTAAAGCTGTGCGCTCATTGGCCGATCTTTGAAGCTAATTATCTAATTACCTAATTATTTAATCGAAAAACTAAGAACACAATTCTGAATTAATTTTTCGAGACGAATCGAATGGAATTATTAGTTACTTATGTTTTTGAATCACCCTGTATAGTGAGGGCTTATCAGAAAGTTTCGAGACGCACCAGGGGCTAAGGCAGGGGTGCCCATTAAGCACTAACCTATTCTGTTTGTTCATGGACGATATGGATGATAGTTGGAAAAGAAAGAAATAGGAGGAACGGCAGTGGAAGGGAAAAAATTCTATTGTTTAAATTTCACGGATGATATTGTAATTGTGGCGGATAATGAGGAAGGAATGAAGGGAATGTTGAAAGAAAAAGAGATTTACAGTGACGGGAAAGGGATGGAAATTAATACAGAGAAAACTAAGATAATGATTTGTTGTGAAGGAAAAATAGGCAAAGAGAGGATTTTTACATACAAGGGAAAAAAAGTGGAGGTAGTTAGGGAATTCAAATATCTGGGGTACTGGTACACTCAAAAAAAATGTGAATACAACACATATAAATAAAATAACAGGGAAAGCAAGTAGGGCAATCAATGCGGTGTGGGGTATTTTGAAAAGGGCAAAAATTGAAAATCTAAGGAAAAGGCTATATCTTTCGGACAGTCTAATGAAAGCGGAATGTTTATATGGGTTAGAGATTTGGGGGTGGCAGAAATGGGAAATTCTTGAGAGGGTACAAAGAAAATTTATAAAAATGGCCATGGGATTAAATAGTAACACACCAAATTATATAGTGGCCATTGAAGCGGAAGGGCATCGATGGAGTTGCAGACAGCTAGGACGGTAGTTAAGTGTTTGGTTGAGATAGAAAAAATAGAGAAAGGGAGATGACCAAAAATTTGTTTGAGGGAGTAAGTGAGGAACATACGAAATAAGAACCCGACAAAATGGAGAAAGAAGGTGCTAATGCTATTGGAAGCGGTAGGGGATGGGGAAATTTTAAAAATGATATGGGACAAAAAAGAAATCGAAAAATATAGGGCAAAATATAGAGCGGGGTAGAAAGTAAAGCAGAACAAGAACTACAAAGCCTGTGGGGCTAAATAGACGGCTCAACATATAGCGAACTTTATAAAAAACTGAAAGAGACGGTGGAGGATGAGGCTTATTGGAGGGATAGGAAGATTCCGGCAAAAGGGTATAAAGAAAGTGAGTCTAGAAGAGAAGAGGAGAATTTGTAGCAAATTTTAGAATGTAGGAAAGCAAAAGAGGAAATAAGGGATAGATAGGTAAGGGGGCTTGAGGAGCAAAAAATTACCGGTAGGTGAAGGGAAAATAAGAATAAATTGATTAGAATATTAAGGGGAGCTCGAATAAAGCAATTTGTAACTATGTATACATTTTCGAGAAGTTGGCCAAATCGAGGAGAGATCGTGAGCATCCTGAATAAGAACAGAGGCAGTAGGGTAAAGAGCAAATAAGGGAGAGGGAAAGTATATATGTACAAATATTTATATTGTTAAAGCGAATATAGGTGGATTATATAACGAAGCGGTTGAATTGAGGTAGTTTAAGTTCTGAGACATTAGGTGTTAATATAAAGTGAAAAATTTTGTAAAAGGCCGTGAAGGCTATACATGAGCAAATAAAATACTACTACTACTACTACTACAAGTACTTATACAAATAAATAAATAAATAAATTTTCCAGTGGTACCCCTGTGCCCTACGCGCTAAATGTAGCAAAGTGCTCGCTCGCCCTTCTTTTAAAGCTGCCAAGCTACGGTGCATGCCTCAGGTCTGAGAAAAGGGTGTTCCAAAGACGGACACCCATTATCTGAAAAGACCTGCAGGCCGACTCCATTTTTGCTTTAGCAACTCTCAGTTCCGCCTGCCCTGCCCTGCCCGAATACCTTAACTTATGCTCTTTGAAGAGCTATGCCAGTTAGCTTCATTCATACGTAGGCACTTGTATATGAGCAGGGATACAAAATACTCCCTGCTCATATCCACTTGAAGCCAGCTCAACTTTAGCTTAAATGGAAAGACTGAGACATCACACGGGAGACCATAGATGTATCTCATATATGAGTTGCTCAGTCTCTGGAGACGTTTCCTCTACTCAGCCGAGACTCCTAGACCCACCACAATACAGTAATCCAGATTATATAGATTGGACCATCGATTCCATCAATTTATGCCGGAGTAGCTCTGTAGTGCACAGTCTAAAAAAGTGTAGACTGTACAGAGCCCATCTGACTTTCGCTGCGACATGGTTGATGTATGATCTCCACGACAGCTTACTGTCTAGCACGATCCTAAGACTAGTTACCTCCTCGCTGAAGGGAATAAATACACCCAGCTGTATTTCAACGCCAGGCAAGTCTTCCGCATAGATTTCATTTATTTCTTTATCGATATTTTATAGAATCTCCCCGTATTATGACGTCTTTATGTTTGATTAATCAGTGGTTATGGTTTTATAAATAAATAACATGATTAATTATAAACTGAAGATAATTTATTTATAAGTAAGCTCAATTACAGTTCGTTGCAGGTACATGCGAAGGTCTTACGGGATCGAGCCCGGTAGTCCAGATTGACCATATATTTGCCGTATTACAATGGCCCGCGGAGAGCGTCGTAGGTCGTGCAGCTGCAATCGCGAAAACTATGGAAAGCAAATGGAAAGAGAGAGTACATAAAATAAAAGGGCAGGGACAGTAGGTATGCAAGAGTTTCATGTATATTTGTATATTATACAAGTGTACTGGGCTGTGTAGAGAGAAAAGCAAGCTAGGCAGAGAGAGAGAGAGAGAGAGAGAGATAGATAGATAGATAGTACATTTATTACGCCAATGAGGTAGAACCCCGTCCGGCCATTTGAAAAATGCTTGAACATACAAATAAATAATCAATGACGTGACATAGAAAATTTACAAAATAGAGAATAAATATAGAATACAGGCGTTAACCTAAATTGGACGGCATAAGAGACAAAAATATAAAATGAAAATGTAATAGAGACGCCTAAATTTACAATACGAAACGCAGAAGAATATTAGAAGGTGCTCACTCTCCTATTACAAGACAATACGAAAGAATAAGATACGGTACAATAAGATTGATTTACATAGACATTTACATTAATCAGAGCTGCGTGAAAAGAAACGTGTGAGGTGTTCGTCAGAAAAGATTTGAGTTAAACAGATGTTATTTATATCGCGCATACAAACGGTTCCATTTCTAATAATCGGTGGTGCATAACCTATGGATTCAGACAGTTTTCTAGCTTTTACAAATAATAAGTATGTGTGTTTTGGTAGCAAGTTTGTTACGCATAATTTACTTGAGGTTTGGGTCCCGAAGAGTAAATTTAAACCTTTATGAGATCTCGCTCTCTTTACAAACTCATCGCGGATTGTCGGCGACGCAAACTTAACAACAAAAGAATGAGATGATCTTTGCAGATTTATAGTTTTTACCATTTTCGGTTTCCATTCTCTAGTATACATAACATGACTGATGACATTTGCTAGATTCAAGAACGTGAGAAATTTGTTTACAATTTGAATGGGATTTAGCTTTACAAACGATGGAATGCCCGTTATAAGTACTTCACATGGATCATCACTTATTACGCTCTTATGATGTGATGTGATTTTTTGGCGAGATGGAGATATACAAGATTTTGATTTTGATTTTGAGGACGCGACTACGCCAGCATCCGGCTTTGCAGAAATCTTAGGTTGTGGTACATTGAGTTCAGCATGAGACCTAGCTGGCACTGAGATATGAGATTTCAGCAAAGCAACCTCATCTTCGAGCTGAGAGATACGCGAGGTTAGACTTTGAATTAGTTCAAGTTGTTTTGAAGATGTTTCGCTAACCATATCAATGACCTCGCGAAACATATCTCTGACTTCCTTTGTTATAGTATCGATATGCGTTTTTGAAAAAGATTGGAAACATACATTAAATTCACGCCGCGTAACAAATTTATCGAGATCCAGGTCAGGCATTCTGAAAACAAGGGCCCACTGGTTGCCAAGACCTAGCGACAGTTATATAATAGATTATGAGTTCCGAAAGATTTTAATTAATAGCGCGGGTGAAAACAGTGGCCCAGCAGAAAACTAACCACACACGATCAAGCGAAACTCACGAACAGGCCAGAGAGAGAGAGAGAGCGAATTCGCAAAGAAACGATGTGTAGGTAAGATAAATGCCACTTAACGGGATTTGTGGTATAATAACACGTAGTATTATAGAACAGAAACAGAGATAATAGGTTGCGAAGTCCACAGATAATCAATAAATAGGGAGCACGAGATTATACAAATATAATATATAATAATATATAATAAATATATTATAAATATATACAAATTGACAAAAATTATTGCTTGAGCACCATGTTACACGTTGTTTTGCAATAATAGTCCATAGAAACAATAAAATTCGATTGCAACTACACCACTCTACACAACAGGATACACAAAAAGACTTGATTTAACACTGAATCGTAATGTAAAGACGTAAGAGAAAAACGATAACACAGTCACTAGTTCACATATTCAGAGAAGACACAATTTTCACTTCCAACGCTTTTTGGTGCGATTGACTGCAGAGACAGCAAATGATGAACCCAATTCAGTTTTTTCTTCTGAGTAAGATGTAGAGAGCCAGGCCTTGTGTGTGCTTATGTGTGTCTGGATGTGTGTGTGACAAAACTTTGAAGGCAGATGGTAAAACACTCGGCTGATGCACAACAAAGAATGCAATAGTTAGCGAAAGCTTGGGCCGAGATGTCCACCCTGCCTGAAAAGAATTCAACTCAAAAAGTTGAAGAAAAGATTAGTATTCTGTATACTTTGCAGAGATACGAGCGGAGCCGTGATAAACACGTCCGACACCTACCGTGAGAGAGAGAGAGAGAGAGAGACGTAAAGAACGGTCGGTAATTACTTAAAGCATAGCCCTCGTGGAGGATCGGTAGGCTTGAAATAATGCAATCACGCTGCCAGCTATATCCTCAGGAAGATCGCAGTAACACACACTCTTCCACCGTTCTACGCGCGATACAATGCCCCACACACGGGGAAAACGTCTCGGGAAGCCAAGCGGTAAAATCGGCTAGAAGTGCCTGTTGGAAACTTTTTTAATCGCCTGAGGCTTGCTGGGCATCCTATCGGCTCGGAAGCAGTTGGTTAATTGCCGGCCCTTTGTCACGCGGCACGCGGCGTGCGGCTCGTCACCCATACCACGTCAACACACATACGCGCGCCCTACTCTAACTGTTGGCTGTCTCTCCTACCTTGGCTCTCGGTTGTCGTCGTCTGCTGCTGCTACTAAATAAATGTATAATATTTAAAAAATAATAAATATATATAAATTTACATAGGGGTACATTTTACATAGAGAGAGACATGGCGAGTTGACAACAAACTAAACATAATATAATGGATTATACACTTTTTAAAGCAAAATAATGAAGAAATATAATTAATCGTTTATCATAGCTTATATTGTAAATTCAAAAACGCTATATGCTTGAAAATCTAGTAAGAAAGCTTGTATATTGACCCATTGGTTGATATTACCGGCTTAATCTCTTTATTTACATTTTGCGTATACCAAGTAGTATAGTATATATAGGGCTCATACCCATAGAATCGGATGTGATTACTATCAAATTTATTTATTTAACTAAAAAATGATACGTAACTTCAAAGACCATGTTCAAAGACCCACGAAGAAAATCGAACAAAATAGTGATTCTTTTACCAAAAAAAGAAAAAAAACATGTTAAGTATAGGACCAAAGCTGATTGGTATAGGTAATACAATATACAAGCACATGTCTTTATAGTTCAAAAAGATAGTGAGAAGTGGGCTTAAGATTGTAATGTTGCAAGAGAAATAACTTATGACGAACCTGTTTCTGCAGGAAATTCTTGTAAGACTTTGTTAAACGAAATAATCGTTTATTCCTGTTTTTCTAAAAAGTTAGATCTAAATTTTATTTATACTATGAAGGAATTTCGTCAAAGTTATTTATATTTAAATATTAATGTTACTTTTAAAGCTCATACGATATTTTATCACGTATCTATTTCTGTTTAAAAAATAACAAAGGGCTTGGGTTTTTCAGTAAACAAGTAATGGAACCCGTTCATTGTGATTTAAAAAAGACTTGAATGGAACGCAGCACACACCCAGAGCTCGCAAATAATTTATTAAAAACTATATATAACAATGAGAGTTATTTGTAAGCTATGACAAGCAATTACATTTCTTCATTATTTTGCTTTAAAAAGTATAAACTTCATTAAATATATAGCTTAAAAGTATAAATAAATTATCTTAAGTTTATAATTAATCATATTATTTATTTATAAACCCATAACCACTCGAACCTTAAAATGTCATAATACGGCTAAATTTTATAAAATGTCGATAAAAAACTTTAAATTAGCCAAAAAAATAAAACCGCTAAATTCTAGATTTTGATTTCACTTGTAATAGTTTTGTAAAGGGTTCTACAATCACGTTCAGGAATAAAATCCATAAGTGTTTTCCATTTGATTGATTTTTTTTTAAAAACAACGTGGATAGAATGGCGTTAATGATAAAAGTGTCATACACATTTTCGATGTATTTTTTTGCGTACAATACAATTGTGCTATCAATTTTATAATAGAATGTACCAATAAAGTGCTAGAAGCGAAAAATCGCATTTTTTAGTATTATTTATTTGTTTTAAGATTGTTACATTATTTCAAAAAATTTGAAAAAAAATCATACATATTGTTTAGTATATAGAACGTGCTAAAAATTTTTATTCCGTTGTATATCAGAACCCGAAAAAATGATGAAAAATTTAAGTTATTGAATAGCTGTAAAAATTTAAATATCGTACCAAAATTATTTTAGACTTAATAAGTTTGTAGGGCTTAAAAGATCTTATAACTTGCTTTTTTTATTTTTTTTTCCTAACTCAAAAATTGATTAAGATACCCAAAATTTCAGAAATTGATTGAAAAATACCCAAACCGACACAATAGCGACCCATATTGCCCCGCGGTGCTTTAGGAATCTGAAAATTTAGATATAGTCATAACTTTTGAAGACAAAAACGTCGATCAAGTCCGAATTCCGGTACCGTCTAAGGCATTTTTGACATGCTTACCCGACAGACTCTTAATTAGGTATATCTTTTTTGTAGTTTTATTAGATTTTGTACTTTTTGTATCATGAAACTGTCTAACTACGTAAGACAGCTTTTAATGTTGGATTGATCGTTAGTTCAATCTTAATTTTTAGTGCTGTCAAGATCTCTAACATTATAGAAATGTAATAACCATCTCTGAACGTAAATATGACGTTCTATTATAAAAAAAAAATTATCCTGAGTTGTGTTTCAAACTTAAGCAATAACAACTTAGTTTGTATCAATTTCAAAATCTTTTAAAATTGATTTAAATTTATTATATGTATCTTAAACATAAATATATAATAATATAACATAATTTAAAAATGAGATAAAAATCACAACTTTCTGAATATTTCATTATTGATAAATCGATCCAGATAACTTTATTTACGTAATTATTTTTTTTAAAAACATTGAATTGACTCATGAAGTAATCAATCTTTAGTCTAAGTCAACCATTAAGTCAGTTGATAATTCATTTTTTTCAAGAGCCTTATCTTCTTCTATACCATCGAACAATGATTGTAAAAATGAGCTAAATAATCCTCTGTCGGAATTGTGGCTTGATGATGTATTGAAATATTGCTTGCCGATTTTCTCCAAATAATGTAAAAATGAAGGGTCTCTCGTCAAACTTGTAAAATATTGTTCACACAAAATAGTAAATGAAGACAACGTTCCACTGTAAAAAATAAAAATTATGAAATAATAATATTGATATAAGCATTACAAATTTGCAGTGACTGTAAGTTGATTCAATAAATTATTTCTTTAAAATATTATGAATAGAAAAGTAACATAGGCATGTAGAGAACAAAGTTGCCTGCACACAATCAACGTACATATATTTTTATATATTTGATACACTGAATCCAGATCTCGGATCGGCTCAATTCCATGAGTAAAAGGTCAAGTTCATTTCTAGGTGAAATATATTTATTTCACAAAAAATGAATTTTCGACTTTCAGCTTAAAAAAAAACGAAAAATTTTACGTCCACGTAAGTGTTTTATTTTTTTCTATCATATCATTTCAAAGTCACATTATTTTATTATACAGAGACTCTATATAAAAATTGCAAAAATAGGAATACGAGGGTGGTCCGATAAGTACTTAGCCTCACCGCCCGATGGCGCCACTCTCGCAAAAGATATATTCTATCACGTAGTACAACATTCTCGATGATTACTGTCAAGATTTCAACCGGATCGGAGTTGTAGTTTATTTTTGAGAGCGTGTGAAAGCAAGTGTGTCCGTTGATTTTTGAAAAATGGAAAAAGAGCAGTATCGGTCGATGATTCGATTCTTGCTTTTGGAAGGGAAATCACGCGGCGAAATCAAAAAGCGCTTGGATGCTGTGTACGGCAACTCTTCTCCTTCGATGGCGACCGTCAAAAATTGGTTTAACGAGTTTCAACGTGGTCACACGTCGATTTTTGAAGAGCCACGTCCAGGTGCTCCGAAAACGGTTACCACGGAGGATAGCGTGACAAAAATTCACGATTTCGTATTGGCATGAAATTTTGGGCATGAGAAAGCTGTCGGCGCGATGGGTGCCGCGTTTGCTCAGTCCGGACAACAAACGCAAACGTGAGACAACTTCAGAGCAATGTCTGACGCTGTTTAAGCGCAATCCGAAGGAGTTTCTGCGTCGTTTCGTGACAGTCGACGAAACATGGATCCACTGGTATACACCAGAGACCAAGGAACAGTCGAAACAGTTGACTTTACCCGGCGAAAGTGCTCTGAAGAAGGCGAAGACTGCCCCATCGGCCAGAAAGGTGATGGCCACCGTTTTCTGGGATTCACAAGGTGTGATCTACATCGACTACCCAGAGTGGCAAAACGGTCACAGGGCTGTACTATGCCGAATTATTGGGCTAATTCGACGTCGAATTGCAGAAAAAACAGCCCCATTTAGCCAAGAAAAAAGTGCTCTTCCACCATGACAACGCACCGGCTCACACCTCCGCCTTGGCCATGGTCAAATTGGTCGAATTAGGCTACGAACTGCTGCCCCATTCACCGTATTCTCTAGATTTAGCTCCGTGCGACTTCTTTTTGTTTCCAAACTTGAAAAAGTCACTCGCCGGGCAGAAATTTGAGTCGAAAGAGGAGGTAATCGCTGCCACGGAAGTCTACTTTTCAGACCTCGAGGAAACGTATTTTTCAGACGGGTTAAAGAAGTTGGAGCATCGCTGGGCCAAGTGTATCGCACTAAAAGGAGACAATATTGAAAAATAAAACGCCACTTTTCCAAAATTTTCGTTTATCTTTTGTAGGCTAAGTACTTATCGGACCGCCATCGTATGTGACTTCATAGGACTAAATTAGTGTATTAACATACGTGGGGTTACTGAAATTAAATATGGGGTATGTTTGATCCTATCGGGAAAGCTTCCAAAGTATTTTAAGATGAAATACATTTAATTTAGAAAAATGATTTTTTCACTACAGAATTTGAAGACAGAAAATTTTACGTGGATATTATTTTTCTCGTCAAGGCTCCAAAGTTATTTTAAATTCATATGATAGTATCATATGAGGGGGGGGGGGATCAATAAGTGTTTACAAAAAGAAGGAAAAAAAAGTTTTGCGTATGTAATTTTTTTTTATTTTTCAACGTAATCTCTTTGAAGGTCGATACATTTTATTAAATGGCCTTACAGTTTTTTCAGCTATCAGAAAAATATGATTTCTGAAAACCCTCAAAATAGGCATTTGACTTCTTCATTCGACGTGAATCGTTGTCCGGCAAGCTATTTTTTGAGGTTAGGAAATAAGAAAAAGTCACTGAGAGCCAAATCAGGCGAATATGGTGGATGGTCAATTAATACAAACTTTAAATCGTTAATTTTTCCATCGAAACTGCACACGTGTGAACTCGAGCATTGCCTTGAAGAAAGAGGTATTTTTTTTGTTCAAGTGAGGACGTTTTTCTCTGATTTTTTCTTTCAGCTAACCAAATAATGATGCATAATATTGTCCAGTAATCGTCTGGGCCTTTTCCGAGTAGTCGATGTAGATGATTCCATACGCATCCCAGAAAACCGTGGCCATAATCTTGCCAGCTGACTTTTCTATCTTTGCCTTCTTTAAGGCTGGATCTCCTGCGGTAATCCATTGTTTGGACTGTTCTTTGATTTCAGGAGTGTAGTGGTGTACCCATGTTTCGTCTGCAGTTACGAGTCGACGCCAAACGAGTACGATTACGAGTACGACGTATGCGTGCCAAAAGAGCCTCAGAGGTGACACGCGGGTTCGTTTGTTTTCAACAGTGAGCAAACGCGGCACCCATCTTACTGATATATTTTTCATCCCCAATTTTTCTTGCAAAATTGAAATAATTGTACCCTTTGATACCCCTGTGGCCTCAATTAATTCTCGCAATTTTAATCTTCTATCACTCAACAACATATCGTGGATTTTGTTGTCCATTTCGGGTGTACTCACTTCTACGGGGCGTCCTGAACGAGGTTCATCTTTTGTTGTTATACGGCCGCGTTTAAATTCATTTACCCAGTTATAAACAGTCTTAAGCACAGGGGCAGACTTGCCATGAACGGCGTTCAACTCAACTGTGATTTCTCTTGGTGTAAGGCCTTTTAAATGAAAATGTTTTATCACCGCTCGAAATTCCGTTTTTTTCTATTTTTCAAATAAACCAATAACTTTTTGTTCAACCAACGCTCACAAAAAAACGACTTAATGAATCCAGCTGAAATTCTGTACAATATCTAGTTAGTAGTATTGCTTGCCAAAAAGATCATAATTTAAGCGTGACGAGGATCATCTCTTGGATTTTGTAAAGACTTATTGATCCCCCCTCGTATTCATTCATATTATAGAGCACCAGGTACAATTCATTCACAAAGCACTTGGGACAACATTTTTAATAATATCGATACACATAGTCATGGGCGATTTTAACGCTCATCACACAGCATGGAACTGTAAAGATGCTGATGACAATGGTATAAAATTTTTGAATTCCTACCTCAATTCTGACACATTTTACATAACAATGATTCC
Source organism: Phymastichus coffea (assembly GCF_024137745.1). NCBI lineage: Eukaryota > Metazoa > Arthropoda > Insecta > Hymenoptera > Eulophidae > Phymastichus > Phymastichus coffea. Next base: position 4,240,645 of record NW_026706823.1, read on the forward strand.
CTGACTAATAAAAATATAACTCCAATAATCATATTTTATACTCCAACTGGCGATATAATATTTATCTTTATAGCTACCATACTCTGTTCAGTTCATTTGATATTGATACTGACTTTGGAAACTCAATTAAGAATGCTACGGATCCTGACTCACTCATTAACCTTAGACTAATCCAAGATGCTGCTTGTGCAATATTCACAGACAGCAGTAAGATGGCTGGCAGCAAATCTGTGGGATCACCAGTCATTTGCGATCATTTTAATATTAAAATAACTCGTAGTCTCCATAGTGAAGCATCCATTTTTACAGCCGAATGTATAGCCATCAACGAAGCTATCAAAATCGCTATGACTAATTCCAACCTCAATGTAAACATTTTCACCAATTCTCTCAGTGTGCTGCTATCATTAAAAATATCAAGTACAACATAAAAATTAATCCTTATTTACTTGAAATTAAAATAAATCTACTCAAATTCCAGACGAAAAGTATCAATAATAGTAAACTTCAACTTTTATGGATGCCAGCTCACTCAGGAATACAGGGTAATGATAATGTAGATTGCTTAGCCAAACATGTAACAGAGTTACCAGCTACGCGTAACATCGATCTTAAGATACCTTTTACCGACTTAAAACTGTATATAAAAAAAGTTCGATCCTTAATACTAGTGAAATTATAAAAGAGGAAGGCTGTAACGGGGGAGGTTATCTAAAAAAATGGGAAATTTACTTAAGAACAAACTCCCACGGTGCAGAGCTAACCGCCGCTCCGTTAAACACGTATGATTGTACGTGTATTCGCTTTTACGTCAGATGATTTCGCTTAATTGTATTCTATCGAACGGAGATGAACTCACCTTAACCCATTTCTTCCCAAGGCGCCATTTTATAGTCGATTTGTTTTTGACCGAGGAAAACCTCAAAATAATCGAAAATGTATACTAGAAGTCACTTTTCTATTGTAAAATTTCCCGCTCTTTATGAATCTGCAGTCAGAATTAGGATATTTTTCACGGAAAATTACAAAATGGCGTCTTGAATGTTAATGAAAATTTAGTATTACATTAGAATTTTTCTTTCAGAAATTAGTTGCTGAAATTTATAGAATCAGGATGAAAATGTAGATTTACATTGAAAATGTTAGTTCTTTGATAAACCTAGGCATTACGAATTTTCCTGGAACATTTTTCCAAGATGGCGGCCAGTAACATGTTGACAAGCGGGGAAATCTAAAATTTTCTAAATAAAAGCCGATTTAGAGAATGAATATATATTACCTATACTTTCGATGTCGCTGAATACAATGCTAGTGTCAATTTCAATTTTATAAAATGGCGGATCCAATATGGCGTCGTTAATACCAAAATGATGAGCACTAGTGAGTGGGTACTCAATTCCTATGTTTTCGATATCGCTGAATACAATGCTAATGTCCGTTTTCAATTTTACAAAATATCGGATCTAATATGGCGTCGGTAGTACCAAAATCAGGTAATGTTGATAAAATTGCGAATCTAATTACTATATTTTTTTCTGGATTCTTTGTCCCTACAGTGAGATAAATCCTTTGTCTTCTTGAGTATTGTAAAGTGTGTATTTTATAACGGTCTTTTTCAAGATAGTTAGAGCATATTCATATTTTCTTCGGCTGCCTTTCCAATAGTCCTTTTCAGGATAATTGGCGAACTTTCCCATCTTGTGGAGGATTGAAAAGTGCGTATTTCTCTAACGGTCTTTTTCAAGATAGTTGGAGCATATTCACTCTTTTTCTTCGGCTGTCTCTCCAATAGTCCTTTTCAGGATAATTGGCGAGATTTTCCATCTTGTGGAGGATTGAAAAGTGCGTATTTCTCTAACGGTCTTTTTCAAGATAGTTGGAGCATATTCACTCTTTTCTTTGGCTGTCTCTCCAATAGTCCTTTTCAGGATAATTGGCGAGCTTTACTATTCACCGAGTATTTTTTCAAGATAAATATTTATCAGATTTGGACTCTAAAAGAAGTTTCATAAAACTGGCAAAATCATGCCGAAACGTAAGTCGATGAGGAATGCCAGTGTTGATAGCAGTGTTGTAGAAAACAATGATCATAGTGATGAACTTCTAGATTCACTGATGCAGTAGCCTTATCTTATGAAGAAGTGTATCAAAATTTTTCCGCGAACGAGAAAAAGTTAGAAGCCTCACATAAATACGAATAGATAGATCAAGAAAGACCATACGATGTTCAACTTGAATCAGAAATATATAATTTTGAAGCAATAAAACAAAATGTACTAGGAAAGGAACCTCGAGAATTATTTGAAATGTTTTTTTGTGATAGAATGAGAGATTACATTATTGAAGCGATAACTGAAAATGGATTTGAATTAGATCCAGATCATTTCAACAAATTTTTAGGTATTATCATTTTTTCCACTTCCAATATTCGTAAAAGCTGTAGAGATTACTGGTCGACTGATGAAATGTGGCATTCCGATGTTGTTTCAGAAACGATGAATAGAAATTTGTTTGAAAAAATTAAGTCTAATTTGAAAACTTCGAAAAATTCGGATAAGACTGATAATGACAAAGTTTGGAAAGTTCGTGTAATTTTAAACATTTTCAGAGAAAATGTAAAACAGTTTGGATTTTTTTGCTCTTCTTTATCAATAGATGAAATGATGATTAAATTTTTAGGTCGCACGCTTCTAAAACAATCCATCAAAGACAAACCAATACGTTTTGGAATAAAATTATGGGCTCTTTGTACTTCTAATGGATTTATTTTAGAAATAGATATCTATTGTGGAAAAAATGATTGTCAAAGTGACACGAAGTTCTCTAAATGCAGTTTAGGATCTCGGGCAATGATGAATATGCTTCATGTTTTTCTAACATCGGTCGATAAGAATGATGTAGCTAAATATCATTTATATTTTGATAGATTTTTCACATCCCCTGATTTACTGGTACACTTGAAAAAACAAAACCTGCGTGCAACAGGTACGGTTAGAGATGATCGTGTTTTTACAAAGGAGATGTTTCCAATAGTGTTGGATAAATCAAGTAAAAACTCAATAGATAGATAAACATAAACTAGATAAAAAGAAAGCTGTTAGAGGATCTTATGTTGTAAGTCATGATAAAACCAGTGGTATAAATTACATTACGGTAATGGACTCGAAACCAGTGTCCATATTATCTACAGCCGTTGGCGTTACACCTACTATTCCAATGGAACGATTCGATAAAACAGCTAAACGTAAAGTACCAATTGAATTTCCTGGAGTATTCAAGACATACAACAAATTTATGGGAGGAGTTGATCTTCATGATCAATACTGCAGTGATCTAAAAACGAATATTGGTTCAAAGAAATGGATATGGGTTATTTTATGTAGATTGATCGAGTCTTCACTGACAAATGCTTTGATTTTGTACAATATGGTGAACAAAAAGATAATGTCTAGTAAAGATTTTGCAAAAAGTGTTGCAAAGTCTTATTTAGAGCAACCGATTGAAAAGTTATCAAAGCATTTGAAACTCACAATAACTGATCGTAGACGAATGTGTATAAAGTGTACCATAAGAACAATATTTTATTGCTATGAGTGCAAAACTTATTTCTGTGATACTTGTTTCAGAGTGTATCATCATATCCACAATAAATCCACAAAATCTTCACAAAGAATATGCAAAGCTAGCAATGACTGCAAGAAACGTACGAATATTTATTGCGAACGATGTCAAGAGTATCTATGTGCAAATTGTTTTGACTCTTACCATCTTGAAAAAACAGGTACGCTTGATGAATAATTTCTTCCACTATTGCATCAATTATTTTGGAAAATACTAGAAAAAGTGCTAAAAATTCAAGATAAAATGTAGCACTTAGATTTGCGATTTTATCAATACAAACTGATTTTGGTATTACCGACGCCATATTGGATCCGCCATTTTGTAAAATTGAAATTGACACTAGCATTGTATTCAGCGACATTGAAAGTATAGGTAGTATATATTCATTCTCTAAATCGGCTTTTATTTAGAAAATTTTAGATTTCCCCGCTTGTCAACATGTTGCTGGCCGCCATCTTGGAAAAATGTTCCAGGAAAATTCGTAATGCCTAGGTTTATCAAAGAACTAACATTTTTAATGTAAATCTACATTTTCATCCTGATTCTATAAATTTCAGCAACTAATTTCTGAAAGAAAAATTCTAATGTAATTCTAAATTTTCATCAACATTCAAGACGCCATTTTGTAATTTTCCGTGAAAAATATCCTGATTCTGACTGCAGATTCGTAAAGAGCGGGAAATTTTACAATAGAAAAGTGACTTCTAGTATACATTTTCGATTACTTTGAGGTTTTCCTCGGTCAAAAACAAATCGACTATAAAATGGCGCCTTGGGAAGAAATGGGTTAAGCTACTGGGAAAATTAAATGACGTAATCGGCGAATAAATTTGACTAACTTTAATTAACAAAAATAACTACAGTCTTTATTGGGCCGAAAGACTAACGCTCGCGAACAGGATTTTACAATGAATACTATCCAGTGAGAGAGAGAGAGAGAAGATTCGAATTTTACCGTGAACTAACACTCGGAGCGAATACAAAAAAAATCGCTATCACGATTGACAAAATACAGAAAGTATTTTGTCACGCAATAACGACGGGAGGTGCACCTACCCTTCGGTGCAATTACGGTGATCAGCCGTAATTGTTGATGAAATATATCAACTGCCGCTGCCCTCCTATTTATCAGCTGCGCTGCCTTACTCTGCCTTTAATCTGCTGCAATACCGTTTCTGCACTGCTGCTACTTGCTGCTGCAATACCGTCGTTGCACTCACGCACGTAATTGTCCCAGAAAATCTTTAGTAACGGCGAAACACGGTGCAAAACAATATCGGCGGTAAACTCGCGTAAACATCTGAGGCGTAACTGTTTATTCAAATGATCGCGCGCCCCCTCTCTCTCTTAATTATTCGTACTAACACGCGAGAAGCAGAATCGCGAACGGATCGAATAATTGAATCGACTACCGTTGCAAGGCACATATAAGGACAGTCACTTTTTCATTTACTTTCATAATAACAAAGCTAAACCATGGTTTTCTGGTCTTAACCTGCCGCGTATAGTTGTCACTACGATCAACCGCTGTAGGTCCAATCACTATAAATTAAAAGCTTCACTCAATAAAATAAATTTATGCCATAATACTACTTGTGACTATGGCTTCGAAGTGCAAGATCTTTATCACATTTTATGGCAATGCCTTTTATATGATATACAAAGAGTCAACTTCATTCAAAATCTCCACCGCTCTAATATCTTCCTTCCATCTTCTAGCACTGTACTTTTATTCAATGTAAATGCTACTATCACTTTCACTAACTGTAAATAATTAAATGATTTCAACCTAGCTATATAAATTCTTGTATTCGTACTATACATATCATACGCTAATTATGTTAATCTTTATGTACTTCTTAGCAAAATAACCCAATAGGGTTCAATTTGCTTAAATAAATTAAAAAAAAAAAATAATTTGCATGTTCCGTGCATGGTAATTTTAAAATCCATTTTTTACAACCATTTTTTGAGAATTCAACATTATGTAATATTTCTTACGAACAACGTTCGACTGCTTCATTCTTATTAGTTAATTTTAATGAAAAGATAAAAGCTTGCATACACTGCTATTTCGTGCGGTATTTCATGAAAATTTCGGATTTTCAAGTAACAACTAAAAGCTTTTTACGAGTCATTACTAACCAATATATTATATAATATAAAATTAGTGTTTGTCAGTGTTTTGTTATATTTGTTGACGAGAGGATTGACACATCAAGCGCACAGGGGGCAAAGCCCATCTAGTGTACAAACACATACACGCTGGGAGTTTATATTTACACAGGTATATACTTTGCAACGATTACCGAAAATCGTAGACTCGCGCGAGGTTAACGAGCGGCTAAGCGCGAGGAGCCGCGTTCGGTCCGCGGGAGAGAGAGAGTGAGTAAGGGGCGATGACCGGGAGAGGAGGCTCCGATCGGCAGTATGACTGTGCCACTCAGTCCGTGCGTGCCTCCGCTGTTCAAAGTTTTCGTTGTTTTTGTCAATTGACATTGCGAACTGGAGTGCGTGGGTGGGTGCTAGCAGCAGCAGCAGCAGCAACAGTGGCAGCAGCAACAACTGCAGTAGCAGCAACAGTAACGACAGCAATAGCAGTAGCATCGGTAGCAGCAACAACAACAGAGCAACAGTTACGAGGCAGCACAGCGAGCATCGAAGCGGCGTCTAGCAACTTGTTGTTCGGATACGGTTGGCCACCGTATCCTCATCGATATCGCGGTAGGTGCACCTTCTTTCCCCTGTTAATTGTTGTAAAATTGCGAGCGATCCCGCGCGGCGTGCGCGAGGAGAATTTATCTATTGCGTGCGAGCAGGTAGTTCGCGGTAATCGCGGTTTTTTTTCTCTCTCTCGATCAGCGTGTGTTGTCATTCACGCGTGCGTGCGTAAGTCTCTCGGCCAATTCCCCCGTGTAGGTTAATTGCAGTAATAAAGTGCATTTTTTACCGTTTCTACCGAATTAAAGAGTCGTTTTTGTGTCTTTCCTTTGTCCGGAGGTCGCGCCCGTGTTTATTTACATTCGTTCCGAATTCGCCGGTTGCGTTGCACGAACCGTGCGAGTGCAGGTAGACGCGGATCTTCAACTTAGGTTCTAGTAGCGGCCGCTCGAGCGCTACTAACAAGGGGCGACAGCGCCGCCAAGCGGTGAGTTGGGGGAACTCAACTCGGAACGGTGAAGAGACTCTGCGCAGGCGCACTTCGAGGCAAGGTAGGTTACTGTGCCTGGTGCACAGAGATAACAAGGGGTCGTTTAGTCGCAATTAAAGGTACGTCTGCAGGATTATAGACTAAACGGCAGCCTGTTACAACTTTTTTATAGCATTATTTTATAAAACTGCCAAAGTAGGATTCGTAAATTTTCAAAAAAATAAACGATTATGATCTTGGATTTAAGCTTGAAAGTTAGTGATCAAGATAATTTGCAGGTAAACTTTGTTTTTTTTTTTCAAGACGATGCTTTATTTTTTATTGCAGTTTCAGTAATAAAGTTAAAGTAACAGTTCGAAGTAGAAAGGTCAAATTTTTTGGCATTGAACTTCCTTTCTTTAATTAAAATTCTTAGTTTATCTTCCTATCGATTAATTATCCATCAAATTTGAATTGATTTTCATCCAAAAATAGCAATGTTTCTTCCCTGAACTATTATACTTCTACATATCAATTTACATACTTCTCTTTGTTCAATATTATTACGTTGTCTGTTCAAAAAATAATAAAAATAATGTCAATGTATAAATAATTATTTCCGTTTATGAATACTTATACCATTGCCTGTATTCTATCATTAGTAGAATATCCAATATCCAGAGCCCACGGCGAAGGGGTAAGAGAATGGATTATCGAACCTCGATATGATTCAATCGATGAAGGAAAAACTCGAGAACTCAGCCAAACGGGCAATGTTTGAGATTCCAGGTTATTTGTTATGTAACGGTCCTGTCTGATTTTTGCTTTCCTGCGCAACTACAGTCTAGCAGACATCTAAAAGTTTGATTAAGGTGGTATAAATCTAGCGGCGCTACCTCGGCTATATATAAATGAGTGAGAACATTTTCACAGAAATTTGACCATATAAGGAGCGTGACATCACTATATGCTGAATTTTCTGGCTAATTTTCACAAAATTTTGTAAAAACAATTAATAAGTGCTTTTTTAATTAACAAAAACACTTTTTTTTAACTCATAGGTGCGTAAAAATCGAATAAGTAACATTAAAACCAATTTCATTGTTAAAAAATAGTGAAAATTAACTGTGATTATTTAATGGTTAATAAAATTGTTAATATTAATTAATCAGGCGGTTCAACTTCATTCATAAACGACAATTAACCAAACCAAAGTAAGAATTTGTTCTACTACTAGCCAACTACCAATAAAAATTATAAATAAATAAATAATAATTTTTTTTAATAAATTAAAATATTTGTCGAGATAGAGTTCGATCTGTAAGTCAAAGATTATGAAAAGCGAGCGTAAAACATTACAAGAACTTATATCAACAATTAAAAATTATGAAAATTTTAAAATTTATTTATAATTCTATAACGAGCGGCCAGACCCTCGTTATGTCTCTCTCTCCCCACACATAATTATAATTATTTTTATATAAATATATTTGTCACATAATTATCTCACTTGTATGGCAGCCAAAGGTAAGTCAGAGAGAGCGCTAATAGAGGGCGAGCTAGAGAGAGAGAATTCGGGAGGCCGGCGCGACGCGCGCGAGTAGGAGAGTGGGGCAGGAAAAAGCCCCGCGATAAGAACTCTCTCTTGTACCGGCGACTTCGAAGCACGTGGACGTGTGACAAGCGGATATACGTGCTTGCGACCTTTTGTGATCTGCGACTATTTCCGCGGTGTTTCTGGCGAGTACGCGAGTGCCCACTCGGTGTGAGGTTTGGTGCCGAGATTGCTCAGTGTTTTGGCGAGCTAATTCTAGCGACTACGCGTGCGAGCCTTCAAAGCCGCCCGCCTTTTGACCGCATTCGAGTTGCGTACTGCGCGTCCTCGCAGACCACGTGCGAGGCCGAGAACACCGTCTCCAGGGCTGACTCCGAGACGTCATTGTAAGTACCACCTCGAATACGTGTCTCTCTCGCTAGCTTTTCGCCGCTCTCTCTCCCGCTTACGCTGCGTACTAACTTTGTACTATTCTCTGTAGTAAACTCAATGCTGCTCGTATATCTGTTTTCTTCCTTTGCGCTTCCTTTTTACCTATCGTAAACAATCCCATTCCGTCCGGCTTTCGCACCTGAATTTCGTGATCGCTCCAAAGCGCCCATAGGACTACACGACGCTCTCCGCGGGCCAAGGTAACGGACGCTGCACCACGACGTTCCTGTTGCTGCTGGGTTAGGCTTTGCGCAGCCTATTACGAGGCCCACACCGAGCTGTTTCTAATTCCCTCGTAATTTATATAACAAGTGACCCGCGCTGGGTCAAAACCCCGTTATAATTCAAATTCTATGGTTTAAACTGAAATACGAAAGACGCTAGTATGCTCTAAGAATTAAAAGCTATTTTTTTATATAAATCAAATTTATAATTTTATTGTACATTTTGCGATATTAACTAAAAAAAACATTATTTATTGTACGGTCGGATAGCCAATAATAATGTTACGTTCTGGTATAATAAATAAAACACGCAAAACACAGACTTTAAACTTTTTGAGCTGTGGCGTAAACTTTGTTAAATATAATGCAAAACGTAAACATAAACATAATGTCTCCAACTTGACGCTCAGACGTCAATTAACTGAACTAAAAAAAACATTCACTCTGACATTGCCGCGAATACAAACGTTTGAATTAGACATTCAAAATCACATTCGTAATATTACCCCCTCCTTTGAAAAATTGTCGTCCTCGACAATAAGAAAATCTTTGAATCAAGCGGGTTAATCCGTCTTCAACCAATGAAGGCTCCAAGGTTGCCCAAAACACCAAATCTTCAAGCACAACCAAACCAACATTCCGGAAGAAAAATGGGACCCGTCTCTTGACTCTTGAATCTTCTCTCTTGACTCCCAGCAGGTTAATCTTCAGTCTTCCAATGATAACTCTAGGCCTCAAGCCAATTATCACTCCAAAAAAACAAAGGATCCATCTCTTGAACATCAGAAAATTTCGAAAGGAGTATTATCGGGCACATACACGAGATTGAACTTGGTTGGGAGTTGACGCTCTGTGGTCCAACCCAAGATTCTGTTCTGGCATCTGCCCATAGCGTGAGGAAAACCACAGCACTAAAAACTCAAGCAGAACAGTTCTCTAATTAACAATGGTCAACGTATTTCACAAGTCTATCACTATGTACAATTTTATTCTTATGTCTAGGGGACTGTCTTATACAATAAACAACGTCATTAATCTTTCGAATAACTTTAAATGGACCTTCCCAATCGGATTGCAGCTTCGGGGTTTTTCCGATTTTTCTCTTCGGATTGAGAAACCAAACTTTTTCTCTAACTTCAAATAACTTAAAAGCAGAAGACTTGTCATAGGTTATCTTGGTACGATTGGATTGTAAATTCATGTTCCTTCGAGCAACATCATGAATTTGGTGTAATTGTTGACGAACTCTTGTGACATACTCGTAATTGGAGGGAGTTTCGAGAACAACGTCGGGTGGACATCCTTGGAATAAATCAATAGGCAACAGATGATTTTGTCTAAGGTACATCTCCGCAAGAGTCATCCTAGTTGTCTCATTTCGTGAAGGACGAAACGCCAGAAGAAAGAGAGGAATAAGCTCATCCCAATTCCGTCGATTCTATGAAAACGAACAACGACAAATACTGTAGAATTGTTCTATTGAGAAGCTCAACTTGACCATTAGATTGTGGCTGTAAAGGTATAGTTCCAGATTTATGGATAATCAATAAATATCTTAATTCTTTAAAAAAATTTGACTCAAAATTCCTACCCTGATCTGTATGGATTTCTAAGGGAATTCCATGACGGGAAATGACCTGGCAGACTAACGCCCGAGCAATTGTCTTCACCCAAATATTTTTTAAAGGAATTACTTCAGGCTATCTCGTAAAACAATCAACTATAACCATTTAATACCTATTACCCGATGAAGAAGGTAATTTACCTAAAATGTCAATTTAAAGTATTTCTAATGGAGCTCCAACATTATAAACCTGTAAGGCATTTTTATTTCTTCCTGTTGGTCCCTTTTTAGCATTACAAACATCACAACTCTTACACTAATTTTCAACATCTCTTTTACAGAAATCCTAGTAAAAACGACGACGAACCTTGTACAGAGTCTTGTTTATACCAAAGTGGCCACTAAGTCTAAAAAGAAGATCATTACGAACAAACCGAGAATCCCAGTGAAAAAAAATAAAATTTAAACGAAGGACTTTTTGAAAAAATAATACCTCTATCAGGGTGTTTATCCTCCCTTTTAACTTTAAGTAGGACACTAATGTCCTCATCTTTTTCTCTTTCTATTTTCCAATCAATAGAATTATTCTCAAGAAGACAAATTCAACCAACTACCTTCTCAACAGCATAGTTGTCTTCAATTTTTTAGCAATATCTACAAAAAGATTCATCGCAGGGACGACGTGAAAGTCCATCTTCATTACTATGAGAAGATCCTTTCCTATGATAAACGTCAAAATTAAATTTATTCAATTTTCCTAAACACCTGGCTAACTAATCGTCTAAATTCCAGAAAGACATTAACCATTAAAGAGCTGAATGATCTGTACGAATTGAAAATTTTTTACCAGTGAGATAATGAGAGAAATATTCAGAAGAATCTATAACCGCTAAAAGTTCTCTTCTAGTAACACAGTAATTGTTCTCAGTCTTAGACAAAATCTTACTATAATACGCAATTGCTCGTTTAACACCATCCTGAATTTGAAGAACAGCACCAATGCCATGTCCTGACGTATCAGTATCTAAGATGAATTCGACATCTTTATCTGGATATGCTAAAATAGGAGGGTATTTCAAGGCCTGCTTTAACTTATCAAAAGCTTTCTGACATTCTGAAGTCCAAACAAATGGAATGTTTTTCTCAGTCAACTTATAAAGAGGCTTGACTATCTCAGAAAACTTTGGGACAAATCTTCTTAAATATGAAGCGAATCCAATAAAACTCCTAATCTGTTTTTTTGTTTTAGGAATTGGCCATTCCAAGAGAGCAGAAACCTTCTTAGGGTCCATACTTATGGACCCTCCTGAGATATTACATGACCCAGGTACTCTGTCTTCCTCTTAAAGAGTTCACGCTTCTTCGGGTTAAGCTTCAAATTCGCCTCATCTAAACGAGAGAAAACCTTACCTAAATTACACAGGCCGACAGAATTTGACAAAAATATTTTACCAAGAACCCGAGTATAGTTTTCCGAAGGTTTTTTGCGCGCTGAATCCGAATCCGAGGTCAGAATTACTCTGGTGGCTCCGGTTTTCGAGATATCCTAACCTTAAAGTGCAAAAAACGCGATTTTTGCTTATATTTGAGGTTATGTAGCAAAGAAAAGAAATTTTTTTTCAAAAAACTGTATAAATCAAATTAAAGTATGAGTTTTCTTCTTTCAAATGCCGTTGAGTATGCTCGGATATCTTTTTTTTTTCACGAAGTTACACAAATTTGAAAATTTCAAATTTTATGAATTTAAAAAGCACCACACCAATCAGCCGAAGCTATCTAACAAGTAACCATATTAAAGAGCCACTCACCAAATTAAACCAAACTTGGAAATATGACAAAACACTAAAAAATATTGTGAGCATCGTGCTTCTATTTACAAAATGCTCTCTTACGGGTAGAAACCACCCCTGCCAACCCCTAAACAGGCTCACCCACATAACCCTGGGTAGAGCAAGTTTAATTAACTGCTTTTTGATAAAAAAACTCATTTTCTAATCACAGGTATGCGTACTAATATGATCTAGATAGGCCTCATCCCCAAATACCTCCTCAACCCTTTAAAACCAGCCCTCCCAACCGCGTACAAAAAATAAGCTGCGTATGTCTATCTGTGATTAATTCCTTCATCGAATTTCACATGATTAAAATAGCTTACCCAGGGTTCTATGATTAGCCTGCCCAAGGGTTTTTAAGGGTTGTACATGTATACAGGGATAAGGCATATCCAGGTTAAGATGTGTATGTCTATTTGTGATTAAAAAATTAATTTTTTCATCAAAAAGGATTTAATTAAACTTGGTGTAACTAAGGTCACGTATATAAGCCTGCAAGGGGTAGATAGGGGTGGCTTTTAACCCTTTTCGGCATACATTTTTCTATTGACTATTCTGGCTTAAAATTTCTTACTCGGAGGTTTTCGGGGTCGCTGAATACGAATCTACAGTCAGAATTTTCATTTTTGAAAATCCAAGATGGCAGATTCAAGATGGTGGATGAAAATCATAGAATTAGCATATTTTTGGTTGGAAATTAGTACTCGGGGGTTTTCGAGGTCGCTGAGTTCGAATATACTACCAAAATTTCGTTTTTTCAAATCCAAGATGGCGAACGCCAGATAGCGAATTCAAAATGGTGGAGGATATTTTTTTGAAATCAATATTTCGCTCGAAAAATAGTAACTTGAAGGGTTTCCAAAACCCCCGAGAATGAGTTTTTTTTACCGAAAAGCAGTTGATTAATCTTGCTCTACCCAGGGTCATGTGGGTGTGCCTGCTTAGGGGTTGGTAGGGGTGGTTTTAAAGGGTTCAGCAGGTATTTGGGGATGAGGCTTATCTAGGTCGAGATTAGTACGCATACCTGTGATTGGAAAATGAGTTTTTTTTATCGAAAAGCAGTTAATTAAACTTGCTCTATCCAGGGTTATATGGGTGAGCCTGTTTAGGGGTTGGCAGGGGTGGTTTCTACCCGTAAGAGAGCATTTTGTAAATAGAAGCACGATGCTCACAATATTTTTTAGTGTTTTGTCATATTTCCAAGTTTGGTTTAAATTGGTGAGTGGCTCTTTAATATGGTTACTTGTTAGATAGCTTGGGCTGAATGGTGTGGTGCTTTTTAAATTCATAAAATTTGAAATTTTCAAATTTGTGTAACTTCGTAAGAAAACTCATACTTTAATTTGATGTATACAGTTTTTTGAAAAAAAATTTCTTTTCTTTGCTACATAACCTCAAATATAGGCAAAAATCGCGTTTTTTGCACTTTAAGGTTAGGATATCTCGAAAACCGGAGACACGTAATTCTGACCTCGGATTCGGATTCAGCGCGCAAAAAACCTTCGGAAAACTATACTCGGGTTCTTGGTAAAATTTTTTGTCGGCCTGTGTTATTTAACATTTCTTCGAAGCTCTTAGCCTTAACCATCATATCGTCTAAGTAAACTAAACAAACTTTGCGGATCAAATCTTGAAGAATGTCCTCCATTAACCTTTCGAAGATAGCTGGAGCATTGCATAAACCGAAAGCCATAACTTCAAACTCCCAAAGACCATTACCTACAGAAAATGTTGTTTTTTCTTTACCCTGAGACCTAAGTTTAATTTGCCGATATCCTAACTTTGAATCTAACGTCGAAAACCAAGAATACCCTATCATGTCATCGAAAAATCTGAAATATTTGGCCAAGGAAAAGAAAGGAAAGGAAAGGAAGGGAAAGGAAAAGAATCTTTAATTTTAACAGCATTCAACTTTTTAAAATCTACACAAAACCGTAATGAACCATCCTTCTTTCTTTTTATAACTACAGGGGAACACCAAGAACTTTTAGATTTCCAATAGTTCCATGTTCTTGCATCTCCAAAATTATCTTTTGGATTTCTGCATTATAGTGAAAAGGGGGTCTACAAAGAGGTTGTTTAACCCATTAACGTCCAAAATGTCAAAATTTCTTGCACGTTTTCAAAGTGATTTTTTTCTATGTAATTGGCGTTGAAAATTCTTGAACCACATATTCTGATGTAAAATTGCATGCTCTTTCAGAATCCGTTGCCAGAATCATGATAAAACTCACAGAAAAAGAGATATGCTCGATTGAAACATAAAAAACACCTAAATTTTCGAAAAAAAAAATTTTTAGGATTTTTTTTCGAAGTGTTACGGTGAAGATATCACCTTGCGACCGTGATCAAAGGTGATCATGGGATTTGAAGTTTACCAGGGAATTTTTTTGTTTACCTTGAACCATCGCTTCTTCACAAAATGGCGGAAAAAACGAATTTTTTTTTTCAATCTTCATCAATTTTTTTCTCAAAATCTATGGACTTTAGAAAAAAATTCATAAAAACAAAAATGCCATAGCATCGCTCGAGGAACATTCTCAAATTTTTTCAGAATTTTTTGAGACAATTTTTGATTTTCCGGGAAACTTGGGAAATGGAATTTTCAAAAATATCTCCAAAAATTCTGAAAAAATTTTAGGATGTTTCTCGAGTGATTCTAAGACATTTTTGTTCTTATGAATTTTTTTCTAAAGTCCATAGATTTCGAGAAAAAAATTGATAATGTTGAAAAAATAAAAATTCGTTTCGGCCGCTATGTTCTAAAAACCTATTGGCAAAAAACGATTTCTGTGCAAATTTTAGGAACATTTTTTTACTCTTAGCGTTACCCAGAGACTACGGCGTGGACATGGTAAAATTCTGTCTCCTTTGGGGTGCTTTTTTCCCGTGAGTCCCCTTGCCTCTCACGTCTCGGGGTGCTTGTTTTCCGTGAGTCCCCTTGCCTCTCACTTATTCATACTTTTAGCTGTGCTTTTTTAGCCAACATTTATTGCAAATATTTAAATTACATGTTTTGCAGAAAATTTTTGTTCTTATTGGACAGTTTCCATTCGAACAAATCCTCAATTTGTCACTATTAGATCGTTCATGTGCTTTACTTTTGCGACTACTTTTTTGTAAGTAGTATTTGGCAATCGAAATAGTGAACTCTTTTATTCCAACTTTTTTCTTTCCATCGTTAGCAGCATTGAAAATTACAAGAGAATTAGTAATAGACGCCTGTATAAGTCTCATAAAAACTACCCATGTCCATTTTTTTGATCGTATACTTGGGAGTATGTCATTGCAATGTCCGTCATGCAGGTTAACACCTCCCATGAATTTGTTATATAGGTGAAAAGCTTGCGGAAAAGGTATTTCAATTTTAGATTTAGCCTCTGCGCTGTATCTTTTTGAAATAGATAGAGGATTGACACCTGCTGCAGTTGAAGCTATTGAGACGGGCTTCGAATCCATGATAGTAATGAAATTTATGCCACTGTTTACGTCGTACTTCACCACATATGTCCCTCTTGGAGCTTTCTTATCAAGCACATTTTTTTCTTTGACTCGATTATCTCTGATAGTACCAGTGCATTTCAAACGCAATTTCTTCAAATGTAATACCAAATCCATATTCGTGAAGAAGTTGTCAAAGTACAGATGAAATTGAGAAATTTTGTTATAACTTATTATTTGAAAAAATGGTTGTAATAAATATAATACTACTCGTGAACCTAAAGCACATTTAGATAACTTATCTCCAATTTGAGAATTCTTGCCGCAATAAAGATCCAAATTCAGTAGATAGCCGTCCGAAGTACACAAGCCCCAAAATTTCAAACCAAATCTTATCGGTTTTCCTCGAATAAATTGTTTCAAAACAGTTTTTGAATAGGATTTGGCCATCATCTCATCAACGGATAGAGCAGTTCTCCATATTCCGAATTTCATGATGTTATTTTGAAAAAGTTTCAGTAGAGAACGAACGCGCCATCCTCGATCATTTGAATCTTTGTCTTTGTTTTTTGAAAACTTCAATTTAGATTTTGTGATTTCAAATTGTTGGCGAGACATTGCAGAAGAAACTACTTCATTAGATAAATACGGATCAGATGACTAGTAATCTTTCTGTGATTTTCTGGGATTGAATGTAGAAAAAATAACTATTCCAATAAAAGTATCAAGATCTTTCAATTTCAGATCATAACCATTGTCTTTACACGCATCAATAATATATTTTTTCATTTCAATAGAAAAAAAGGTTTCAAACAATTGAAAAGGTTCGCTCCTACGTATTTTCTTTTTTTGCGATTCGGACAATAATACTTTATCTTCACAAGAATCAGGGTGTAACTTTTCACCCTCAATCCAAGTGAATTCATGACCTTTTTCAAGTTTATCTTGTTTTTCAGAATAATTTGCACAAGCTTTATTGTAAGTGATATTGGGTATTTCATGTTCGCAATCTGAATCAAAATCGGAACCAGAATCATCGGAACCTGAATAGTCAGGATCCGGAATCAATACGTTGCGTTCTGAATCACTATCTGAAGAATCTGATTCATATTCAGAAGATCTTACACGTTTCCGCGACATAATGTATGAAATTAATGATTTCGTTTATTTATCACTCATCCGTATGTACAAAAACACGAAAGAAAAGAACAAAAAAAGACGAATATTCATGAATACATGAGACCAAAAATTACGCTTATCTGGCGAAATGAAATGGAAATAAAGGATGAATTTTTTGTCGGAATCTATAAGTCTTTGAAAAAAGAATGAAAATAAGTTAGAATCATTCGAGCAATATTAAAATTTTTTCCGAGTTTTCGTAGCAGAACGTTTTTTTACCAATAGGTTTTCAAAACATCGGCCGTAACGAATTTTTATTTTTTCGACTTTATCAATTTTTTTCTCGAAATCTATGGACTTTAGAAAAAAATTCATAAGAACAATAATGTCTTAGAATCACTCGAGAAATATCCTAAAATTTTTTCAGAATTTTTTGAGACATTTTTGAAAATTCCATTTCCCAAGTTTCCCGGAAAATCAAAAATTCTTAAAAAATTCTGAAAAAATTTGAGAATGTTCCTCGAGCGATTCTAAGGCATTTTTGTTTTTATGAATTTTTTTCTAAAGTCCATAGATTTTGAGAAAAAAATTGATGAAGATTGAAAAAAAAAATTCGTTTTTTCCGCCATTTTGTGAAGAAGCGATGGTTCAAGGTAAACAAAAAAATTCCCTGGTAAACTTCAAATCCCATGATCACCTTTGATCACGGTCGCAAGGTGATATCTTCACCGTAACACTTCGAAAAAAAATCCTAAAAATTTTTTTTTTCGAAAATTTAGGTATTTTTTATGTTTCAATCGAGCATGTCTCTTTTTCTGTGAGTTTTATCATGATTCTGGCAACAGATTCTGAAAGAGCATGCAATTTTACATCAGAATATGTGGTTCAAGAATTTTTTCAACGCCAATTACATAGAAAAAAATCACTTTGAAAACGTGCAAGAAATTTTGACATTTTGGACGTTAATGGGTTAATGGGACGGGGGTCAGAAAGCTCTATCTTATGTTCAACCTTATTACAAGCACCAACATTTACTGACCCATCCGTAAAAGATGACTTATGTTAAACAAGAAAGTCTTTGAACTTCTCTTTCTGAGAAATATTCAATTCAATACAATTTCTCTCATACAAGTCTTGTAAATATCCAGAAATTTCTGAGGAAGAAGAAGAAGAAATACAACACAAGTTCATTGCTCAGAAACTGGGAGATCACCAAAAAGGCCTGTTTTTATACAGGAAGTAATGCCTGCATCATCAAGAAAAACTAACCCTAAAATGCAATCAACTTCTATGTCAGCAACATAGATAATTAAATTCAAATAATGCTTTCCTAATTCCATACTAAGAGGTGTCTGTGTCAAATACACAGGAACATTTTCACCTGTAGGAAATTTAAGGTTAGAAGAACCACAAGGAATTGTTTCTTTACTGGGATCAAACAATTTAAGATTAAAAATTGAAACATCAGAGCCGTAATCAATTCTAAATGTACATAAAGTTCCATTACCTTTACCACAAAAATAAAAAACTTTCGAATTCCTTGAAATTCTTCCGAAATAAAAAGAATTAGGACTACACGATTGCAATGCGGCTTTGTTGCGATCTATCAAACTCGCCTCAAATAGTTTGATAAATTCTAATTTCTCTTTTTAGTAAACTTAGAGCAATTAACGCCGATATGATTAGTGGAACCACCCTCCCAACAAAACCCAGGATCAGTAAACTTTCTAGTGGGACATGCTCGTTACCGGGGAGAGGTTTTATTGTTAATGGAAATTTTGGATAGTCGCAGTTGGGATAACAGGAGCAAAACCAAGCAATGGCGGTGGAACCTGTGGAGTCAATCTACGATTCTGTTCCCGAATAACTTTTATCTCAAAAGCACGAGCGACAGTATTTTTTGAAAGGACTACACATTCTAACTGTAACTGTTTACGAATAGCATCAACAAACAAAGCAAGGTTAAATTGCAAACAAGCAATCTTATCCTGTTCTTCCGGTGGAGAACGAGCAAATACTGATCTGGCTAATCTCTCCAAATCCATAGCCAGTACAGCGAAATCTTCATTCATTTGTTGACGTCTATTTTGAAATAATGAAAAACTATTCAATGCCTGAAAATCATCACCATAACGAAGGTCTAATTTTGAGCGTAAATCAACAAAATTTACACAGCCATCCTCAAAACTATCTAACACGGTTCTAGGTTGTCCACGTAAACAAGAAACTAAAACAATACAACTTTTGCTGTCATCCCATCTATTAAACTAAGCAATAATGTCGAACTGATGAATGAAATCACGGAAGGATGAAGTACCATCAAAAGTGTCGGATTGTATGTTATATCCTAAACTGATATGGGTATTTACAATTGGAAGTGGTTGAGTGTTAGAAAGGCTAGATGTGTTTACATTTGTAGTTGATACAGGAGTATATAGCGAACGTTAAGGGACTGAAACGGATGTATGTGTAAGAGTAGGGTTATGTGTTTGTGGGGACGGTTGAAAAATAGAGGTAGATGGAACCGGTACAACATTACAAGAAATCTATGGTGGAATGACAGATGTGGTGCAGTTACTTAGCTGCGTCAATCGTTACTGCATCTCTGCTAGCTCTCTGCGAAACTGCGACTTCATGTCGGTTCGTAAGCGATGCTCGTCTTGGCTAGCTTTCGCAAATACGGCTTGTCGTCGAGCTAATCGCTCACGTTCCTCCCGGTTGGCTTGTGTATCTTCCTCTTGAAGACGATGTAAAGCCGCAACTTTTAGACGCAACTTTTCTAATTCTGCCTTCGCTGCATCAAGTTGGCGAAGAAAAGACTGTTGTCCATCAACCGACAGCACACCACATTGCATGGGTGGTTCTTGACGTAAAACTTGTATTTCATCCACCGACAGAGAAGCTAACAACCGTGAACCTTGATCCAGCGTCATCGAGTCATTCGGCAAGCTCGAAGACGAAATTGTTTATTGAACAAATGTACAATGAGAAATATCAACGGATGATCTACTTACATTTTCGATGGTGGCCTCTACTTCGAAAATATCCATTGTAGCAGTGTCGTCCGAAGCAGCAGCAGCAGTTGCAGCTTGAATCGCAGACTGCGCCCTCGTCTTTGTCTGCGGCGGGACGCGTAGTGGTGTACGTGTTGTTTTCCCGAACTTTTGGAAACTCATTGCCGTTTTACACAAACGGCTCACTGCCATAAAAATACATAGAACCCGGACAAATTCAAAACGGACGAGACCCCAAAATATTACGTTTACATATAATAAATAAAACACGCAAAACATAGACTTTAAACTTTTCGGGCTGTGACGTAAACTTTATTAAATATAATGAAAAACGTAAACATAAACGTGATGTCTCCAACTTGACGCCCAGACGTCAACTAACTGAACTAAAACAAATCATGCACTCTGACGTTACCGCGAATACAAACGTTCGAATTAGACATTCAAAATCACATTCGTAACAATATAAGAAGTGTGCAGCAATCCATCAAAAAATTGGTACAAAGACAAATGAATTGAAAATAAAATAATATTTAAAGTAGATTTATGAGTAGGCATGATAATCATACAATTTCTTTTATTATACTCAAACTTGTTCTTCAATCTTCAATAGTTTTATGCTATATTAGTTTCCTTGAACAATTTTATTCCAACCTTTTTTGTTGAATATAATGCTGTAATTATAAGAACGATCAAATTCATAGCTACTTGTTTATGTTTTTTATTAAAAATATATGTTATACTTGAATAACACTACTTAATATAGCTTGTAACGGGGTTGATTAACTGTTGCAATGACGGTTTGTAGAAGAACAATCGCCCACGATGCAGAGCTGACCGCCGCTCCGTTAATCACGTATGAGCATACGTATATTCTCTTTTACGATTGATACTTCCGCTCCAATGTCTCCTTTCCAACACAGTTGAACTCACCTTTAGTCACCTGACTTGTGATACTTGTATTATCCTAGGTGTACGAAGACTAATGTATATTTCCCACTATTCCCTAGACAAAATCGGCTTAAAATATTTCAGGAAACGGATCCATTAAATTAAAGGAAACAAAAGAACGTAATGCTACCAATAGAAATGAAACCTTTCATAGGATTAATAATTGGAGTCTTTTATGAGTCGAAAGACTTACGCACGCGTATAGGATTAACACTTATCCTTGGAGAGAGAGAGAGAGAGAGAGAGAAAGAGAGAGAGTACAAAATTCTACTACGAACTACAACGCTCGGCGCGAATACGAAAGGGTCAACGGTCACGTACAAATCTACGCTCGGAATTATTTCGCCGTGCTGCAATAAGGTGGTTGACCTATCCTGCGGTGCGATTACGGTAATTATCCGTAACCAATTCTCAACAATATTATTACGGCTCGTAGGACAATGCTGCTGCTCCACTGCCTCAATCACCGTTGCTACCGTCGGTGTATGCTGTTGATGCCACACACAAAAAACTGCTGTCGCTACTCGTTCAAGTGGAATGTTGTTGCTGAGACGCTTCTTAATCAGTACACCCATTTTCGTCTAATAAACTCAAAAGCACGACAATCGCAAAACAAAAAGAAAATCAGGCGGTTAACCGATTAACAGTTAAGGTTATACTGAAAACTCGCGCGCGCCTCCTCTCTCTCTCTTGACCGTTTGCTGTAGCGCTTCGAGTCTTGCCAAATCGCGAACGTATCGATTGTTTGAATAGACTACCGTTGCAAGTACAATTCCCACTATTAATGTTGTTGCTTTTGAATAGTAGAAAAAATATAAGGTAACTAAATAGTTTTATGCGTGTTCCATCATCGCTTACGTCGCTCATTTCTAAGGGATTGTACTTTCGTTCAATTTCCTGTTGAAACATCATTAACATCATACGTTGAAATGTTTCCAATAGTGGAAATAAAGTTTGAATAAACTTTATAACAGTTCTCATAGGGCCCGTCGTTATGAAAATCAAAACGACTGAAACGGTATGTATGATTGTCCTGATATTACAAATAAAAATATTTCTTTCGTTCTATCAATACAGAATAACATGAAAAGGTACAATGATATCTTGTCAGAAAATGTAAAAAAATAAATTTAGCTGTATGAATTGAGATATGTGAAGACAGTAATTTATACTCATATCAGGCACAGTATCAATCCGGAATCATCATAGCTATGTATGATTTTGTTTCGTTATTGATATTCATAACGACGGGCCCTATGAGAACTGTTATAAAGTTTATTCAAACTTTATTTCCACTATTGGAAACATTTCAACGTATGATGTTAATGATGTTTCAACAGGAAATTGAACGAAAGTACAATCCCTTAGAAATGAGCGACGTAAGCGATGATGGAACACGCATAAAACTATTTAGATACCTTATATTTTTTCTACTATTCAAAAGCAACAACATTGATATTGGGAATATAGAAACTATTACAATAGACAATGTACAGTATATATAACAGTTACTTATTAATTGTATCAATCTACTCGTTTAATAAGATAAGTGATGTCACATCGTTCTCTAGTTCATTGCAAGTACAAACTAACATATATATTTTTTTAATATACTTCTATGACGTTGTAACTATAATTGTAACGATGTAGGTTGGTCATGGCCTATACCGTGCGTCTCTTCTCTCTCTGACATCGGCAACGGCTCATGGCGGGCATCTGGCGAACGTATGTTTCGTGCCTGATGCCAGTCTTTTGTTTCAGCATCGGTTTCTCTCTTCATCTAGAAAGAAAGAGAGAGCAGCAGCAGTATTAGTGGCCAGAAGCGCGCAACAACATGCGCTCTCGTTAGTCACAGAAAGTGAGAAAGAGAGAGAGAGTGCAGCTATAGTGTGGCTAGGCGCGCGACACTGGCCACGCTTGGCGGTGCCGCGTGCCGCCGATTAGGTAAGTGACTGGGGAGGACGTGAGAAGCAGTCTCTCACTCACTATTGCGTCGTTTCTCGCGAGCATTAAGGAAGTGACCCCACGAGCGAGAGCATACCAGTTAACGCACCAATAGTATTCTCGAGAGTAGCCCTTTGTCCATCAGTCATACCATATCCGAGGAGGTCACCAGCCGGCAGAAGGACGATCAACGTGCCAGCTCAGCGGAGTTCGCCAATAAACAGGTCATACTCTCTCCTCTCGTTTCTCTTCCTTAATCGGTTTCAACCTTTTTTGGCTATTCGCGACTTGTGCACTGTACCAGGCTCTCTCGGGCCGGCACAGCTGAATTAGTGATTAAGTTTTCTTTCTTTATTGTGTATCGAGTCGGTCGTGAGATGGCAAGACGCTCACGTGCCGGTCATCTCATTTAGTTGGTAAGAAGTTATTGTATATTAGGTTAAGGTTTGATAGATTGTTCTATTCGTCATCGCTCAATCAGGTAGCGATTTTATAATAAACGTACATGTTTGGTAAAAGATGAGAATATTTATTGCGATAGCCTTTCCTCTTCTGCCTTGCTGGGAGCGATACATCGCCTCCCTTACCTCTCCCTTAAAAGAATTTGGTGATAGCGGCCAAGGACGGCCGACGCTATTACATGGCATCCCTTGTGGGGAGAGGCGAGGCAGTAAAAGAGGACGATCATTAGTGCGCGAATTTTTTAAATAAGGTAAAAGAGCGAACGCAAGTGATTTCTTTTTTTTTTGTGTGAACAAGGGCAAAAAGACGTATGTTGGAAAACAATGTGCCGCCTTGTAAGTATAAGTCTCAGATATCGACTCGCGGTGTAGCGGGGTCGTTTGCGACGTGACGTGTTCGTGTTGAGGAATTCGGCTAGTGGAGGTGTTCGCTTACAACCGCGTGACGCATTCCTTTGTCGTCTCATGCTAGGCGATAACTTGCCAACATATGACGCGTCGAAGGCACGGTTAGCTTAGTTTTTGTTTCGTTTTCTCTCGTTTCTTTTATGTGTTGTGTTGTTAAATTGCTAGCGTGTTGGTTATCACGTTCTACGCGCTTATTTAACTGTCCGTCACCATTGCAACTGCACCGTTAAAAGAAAACAAATTTTTTTTCAATATGCCGCTCGCATGCAAAAATCGGCTTACGATGCGTAGGTTGCTTCGCGATGCCCGCGTTAAGAAAGTCAAGCGCCGCATTGATTCTATAAAGCCGGCCGCCCAGCTTGAATTAATGCGTTACCGTAGGTTAGCGTTGCACGGCGAGATGGATGAACTTAAGGAAAGGTACTTGCGTTTCATGATCGCGTTAGAGAGGCCAGAGTTTGGGTCACCCTTACAGCCGAACGATTTTACGTCGTAGTGGGCGACTCTTACAGAATTCAAAAAGAATTTTTCGGCTAATTTTTGTCGTCGACTTAATCGCGAACAGCTGTATAGAGAGCTAAGACAGAGATTGCAGGGAGAGCGCGAGCGTATCTCTGATTATGTAGCAGTTTTTCAATAGATTTTGAGACGCTTCGATCCTCCGATAAAAGACAAGTAGCTATCATATTAGAAGGGCTACACCCGCAATACTAGCGTTATTTAGAGATGAAAACCTTCAAAAATTTGAGTCAATTCAAGGAAATAGGGTTAGCTCTAGAAGACCGTATGGCTGGTTGGAAAAGGTGGCAGCGTCCACCGAGTGCGAACGTTACGCTCGTATCGGAGTCTGCTTATACCGAACCTAAAAATCTGGCCGAGAAGGAAGCAGTCGCGGCGGTAGAACAGGTAGCAAGCGAAATAGATGAGGTTTTGGCGTTAGAGCCAGCCAAAAATACGCGCGCGAGCAAGAAGAAAGCAAAGACCAAGGGCAATGGGCCGAAGGGCGAAGTTGCCGCGGCTGCTGCTCAAGGCACCAAGCCGCAGGCGACGAATCGCCCTTCACAGCAGGCAGCGAAGCCGAATGTTGCAGCGCAGCTGCCGGCCGCCCAGGTGCCGATTTTTTTTGCGCCGAGCTTAATTCCTTAACAACGAGAATGAGCGAACGGCGGTTAAACAGACAATGCGAGAGGACAACGTCCTTTCGCTGGCGCGTGTTTCGCGTGTGGTCTGGTTGGCCATCAGAGGTCTCAAGGAATTTCGATCGCGCTGTTAGTAGAGTGTTAGGTGAGAAGTCGGGTGCAATCGAAAGAAAACAAA
The DNA here is from genome assembly GCF_024137745.1 of Phymastichus coffea. Taxonomy (NCBI): domain Eukaryota; kingdom Metazoa; phylum Arthropoda; class Insecta; order Hymenoptera; family Eulophidae; genus Phymastichus; species Phymastichus coffea. The sequence goes on from NW_026706823.1 coordinate 4,265,658, forward strand.
TCATTTGTAGGTCGGGTAGTGAAGTTCCTTACGATGTAGCTAACGAGAAGCTGGAGAGATCAGATCTCGTAGTTAGTGAAGAGTTTATTTCCTTGGCGTTGGACGGGCCTATAAAGCCAGAGAACCAAAAATTAAGTAATTCGCAAGGCGAAAAACACTTGGTTCACCGTGTTAGTGCTCGGGTCGGTCATAAACAACGGGACGAGGCGACAAGCGGAACATTGTTTAAGTACGATGCGTGGGATGCGGTCGGAAAGAACAAAGTTTAGCTGAACGTGGACTCTTCTACATCTAATGACGTAGCGGGCTCAATAAATTCGGTTATAGAAAATACACAAGTATTTAACGAACCCGCTAACACTATAGTTTTGGGCAAACGTCCGGTTGTCTGTACAGATGCATCGTCCGTTTCGGTGAGGGGAGAGACTGAGTATGGCTCAGATGTACCTTTGCTAACGACGGAAGAGTCAGATGAAGCGCTAGTAGCCGTGGTCGAGAATAGGTTTTTCTGGAAGGTAAAAATAGGCAATGAAGTCTATACCGCGCTGTTAGACTCGGGCGCTCAAGTAACAGTTGTAGGAACGAGGCTTGCACAAAGGTATGAGGAACGTTTAAGGCCGCCTATGATATTTATTCAAGGTATTTCAGGTGAAAAGCCGCGAATATTGGGCGATCTTAGATTGTGCTTTGAGATCGGTGGTAGATTTGCTTGGTTTACCGCGACGGTCGTGTCAACTTTAAAACACGACCTTATATTAGGCGCGAATTTTTGGAATAAATGGGACATTAATATTAATTTGGGGAATCGTTCCTGGCGGTTATGCGATCAAAGCGACTGGTATCAACTAGCCGACACCAATAGCGAGGTAGTTGATGTGTATGCAGAATGCGCAGGTCTGAATAGATACGAGAAAACTCAGCGCGAGACGATCATGGCGCTCGTTCGCCGGATCGTCCCTGAGCCCGGAGACCCGCCGGCTGTCACGAGTGTTATCGAGCATATCATCGATGTTGGTGATGCGCACCCGATCAAAAGATCAATGCGTCGAATGTCGCCGAAAATCTTGGCTTTCACACAGGAGGAAACAATGCGCCTGTGGAAAGCAAAGATAATCAGGCCGTCGAACAGCCAGTGAAGTAGTGCGCCGGTAGTTGTACGGAAACTAGACGGAGGTTATAGGCTCTGTCTAGATTTTAGGCCAGTAAATAAAGTGACGAAGATTGATGTGTATCCAATGCCGAGCATGGACTCAATCTTGGATAGGTTGCGTGGCGCGGTTCATCTTTCAAAAATCAATTTAAAGTCAGCGTTCTGGCAAATTCCACTCTCGGAATCGAGCAAGCAGTACACAGCTTTTGCAGTACCGGGATTAGGTCTATGGGAGTTTGAAAGAATGCTGTTCGGTTTGATAAACGCGCCGGCAACATTCATGAGAGTCATGGATGCACTTTTCGGACCTGAATATGAACCGCATGTTTTCTGGTATCTTGACGATTTATTGATAGTTAGTGCTGATTTCGATAGTCATGTCGTTTGGTTAGAAAAAGTTTTAAATAGGTTAGTAAGTGTAGGCCTAGAGATTAATCTCGATAAATCGGACTTCTGTACCGGAATAACGTACTTGGGCTATCGCTTGGACAGCGAAGGTTTGCGACCGGATGACAATAAAGTGCAACCGATTGTAGATTATCCGGCTCCAAGCAACGTAGCTCAGTTGCGCCGCTTTCTCGGGATGGTAGGTTGGTATGCGAGGTTTATTGAATACGAAAGTGATATCAAAGTCCCTCTGACAAAATTAATTCGTGAAGATCAACCGTGGGAATGGGGTTAAGTACAGCAAGTAGCATTTGAATGGTTGAAGCGCGCATTGACTAAGGCGCCTGTTCTTGCGCGCCCGGACTTCACGCTCTCTTTCTACTGGTATTACGACGGATCATCTTTTGCGGTTGGCGCGTGCTTAGTACAAATATTCGAGGACGGTGAGCATCCAATATGTTACGCCAGTCGAATGCTTAATACTCATGAGTGTAATTACACAGTTAGTGAGATCGAGTTTCTAGCCGTTTTATTCGCTGTAAAGAAGTTTAGACCGTACATAGAAGGAATCCACTTAATTGTAGTTACTGATCATAGTGCGCTTAAAAAATTCTGAATAAAAGAGAACTTACTGGTCGGTTAGAAAGATGGGTACTTCAGTTTCAGCAATATGATTGTGAGATGCCAGACGCGCTATCTAGAGAATTTGAGGATGAGTGCGAGGTATGCGCGTTCGAGGATACGAACGATAAATGGCATTTACAACGGATTCAGGACGTATTGTCTAGGTCAAAAAAGTATAGAACTTGGAAAGTAGAAGGTAGCACGCTCAATAAGTTTATGCCGAATCACTTGCTCGATCCGATTACAAACAGAGAGAGTGTTGGTGCATGGTAGTTCCGATTGAGCATAGGGAACATGCATTGCGCGGCGGTCATTGCGAACCTTCTTCTGGATATTTGGGTAGGGAAAAGACTTATGATAGAGTAGCACGTGAATACTACTGGCCGGGCGTTTGGTGCGATGTTAGTACTTTCATTTCTGAGTGTAATAAGTGCCAGGAGTACAAAACTGTAGAACAGGCGCCGTTCGGTTTAATGGGAAAACGTGCAGTAGAGAGCCCATGGGTCGTAGTAGCCACGGATGTAGTCGAGCTACCACGTAGCAAGAATAGGTTTCAGTATATGGTCGTGTTTCAGATCTATTCACCAATTGGGTAGAATTGAAACCGCTTAGGTCGCAGATGGACCTGCTCTGGACACTGCCTGGGAAGAATTAATTTTATATAGATGGGAGACGCTAGAGTATTTAATTAGTGACAATGCGAAAGCATATAAGAGTGTGGTCTTCCAGGGCGTATTGCGGGAGCATGGCATCGAGCACGTGCTGTGCCCTGCCGATCACCAGTAGAGCGATCCAGTTGAACGTGTTAATAAGGCATTAAAAACTATGATCGAAATATTTGTCGACAAAGACCATAGAAGCTGGGACCGTTACTTGCACGAGTTTAGGCACGCATTAAATACCGCGACGCAGTCGTCCACGAAAGTGTCGCCGGGATTTTTAAACTTTGGTAGGGATCCTCAGCGGGTTAAATATCTTACGAGGAAGATAGAAAAGAAAATTGATACGCAAGCGTGGACGGACCGTTTAATTCAACTCAATGTGCTTACAGATCTAGTAGTGAAGCATATTGAGGAAGTTCAGGAAAAACAGAAGCAGCAATATGACCGAGGCATGAAGCAAGTACTTTTCCAAGTAGGAGACTTAGTATGCCGGAAAGTTCATTCGCTCTCTAACGCTGCCGCGGGTAAGAACGCGAAATTAGACCCTAAGTATGACGGCCCATTCAAAATCGTTAAAGTATTATCACCGGAAGTATATGATTTGCAGACGGACAACAAACATCGTAGTGCGCGAGTGCATGTATCGGAATTAAAGCAATACCTTGCACCTCGAAAGGTTAAGGGATATTAGGATATTAGTTGAAGGCAAGGAGGCATGCAGTTTATAGGTGTGATAACTTGGATGTCTGTTATTTTATTTTTAAGGTGTTGATAACGACGATGGATAATAGAGCGACGGATTTGGGAGCCACCGCACCTTTTGAGCCCGAACGTACCGCGCAGTCGTCTGCCGCGATCGGGATGAGTGTCCCCAACGTAACGCAGCAGCCGATGGCGCCGGAAGTTGAGGGGTTGAGCCAGACCGAGGGGCTTGCCGATTGTCCTTCACAAGAAGAGCAGGCAACCACACTGGTCGAGGCTCCACCACAGCTTTCTGGCACCTCGAACGAGACGTTTGATAGTGCCAGTCTCAGGTCGCGAGGAGTGCCGACTCTTCCACCGTTACCGATGGGTCCGGTTCCCTACGAAACGTCGGGTTTGGTGAGCCTTAAAAAAGGCAAGGCCCCATCCACGACGTTGCGTTTGGCCGATCCAGTTCGGTACTGGGGAGAGGCCGTACGCAAGTGTGCGTCCTACCGCCTGACGTCTCTCGCAATACGCGAAGCGGCGGAGAGATCACGTGTGGCTTTCACCGCGGAGGGCCTGTATCAGCCCATGGTCGATATAGATACCTGTTTAGGATCGTCACCGGATCGGCGGCGTATCTCGATCGGTCGTTCCCCACGGCCGAATTTCCGGAGAGTCACTAGGACGCGCGCGAATTCACGAGGACGAGGCGTCGGTCGCAAAAGTACGGTATTGTGTTCCGCGGGTACTAACGGAGTGTTGGAGATCCTCGACGAAGACGGCGATGTGGCGAAGGAAATTTCATAAGCTCCTGAAGTGCCTCGAGTGGCACCCCAGAGGCACGTACATGAACCTTTGCCGTGGAAACCTCTTCGAATCCAGAGGCTCTCCGATCCCGCTTATTAATTCGTGAGGGCTAGTGGACCGGGAAGTTATATGCCGACTTGCTTCTCGGTTGATGAGCGAAGGCGAGAACATAAAGAGCGCGTTAATGCAGGGCGGAGGCGGCGTCGGGCTCGGCTTGATTTGTCCTCCTGCAACATAGAGTCGCCGTTGCGCTCTGGGGACCCGCAGCCGCCACTATCCGTTAGGATGGTTGCGGACGCTGCATCGGTGGAAGCCGACCAGCGTCCCGTGGCCACTACGGATCGGGCGGCGAGTCAATCCTTGACTCGAAGGCCTGGGCCCCGTGAGCGCGTCGACGGACCTATGGAGGCGGAGGAGCCGCTGCTACGTCTGTCATCTCCTCTGGCCCGTTCGTCCCGTGCCGACAACTAGGCATGCCTAGACATCGTTTGAGGCAACCTAGTTTGTAAGGCGTGGGGAAAGGTCATCGGTTGGATCGGCCCCGGCGAGTGTGCCAGTTAGGTCTGGCACTTCAGAAGCAGGGTTCGGGCTCGTGAGGGGGCTTTTCTCCGAGGATTAGCGTCTGTGCCATGGGATAATCAGTTAAACCTCCCGCTGTTTAGGTGTTTTAATTGCCGAATGGACTCCCACCACAGGGCCGACTGCACAGAGCTGCCGCTCAGATGCGACTGCTACCGCAATTGCAGACGGTTGGACACAACCGTCAGCATATTCCCGCGGTGTCGCCTGGCATACTTGCTGGAACAGGCGAGAATTAGTTCTAGCCGAGATGCCCCAGCTCTGGTCTTAAGTGAGCCACTGCCCAGCGTGCCGCCTGTTCCACAAGACAGACCGGCGCCATAGCAGACTCCTCAAGGACACGGACCTGTGACAACGGGACAGCCCGTTCCCCTGGTCACCTCTCCGAAGGTTACGCGAAAACCGCGCCATCGATCGGGTAAGGCTTATCGAAAGAGGCTGGCACACAAAAGTGCCCGTCAACAGACGAACGACGCGGAGTCGCGGTCGCGAGACGAATCCAGTTCGCTCTCGACGGAGGTAGCCCCGATGGATACATCGGAGGCTGCCCCGATGGATACGTCGGAGGCGTCCCCAGCGTTAGTGACTGCTGCGTTTGTTCATCGGCTCAACGGTGCTAGCGCCCTTACACCTGTAGCCGAGGAGCTTAGGGCCCTCAGGCTCAAGTACCTGGAGGGTGTAACCGTTAGTCGTCGAGCTTTAAGGTATGGTATTCTCATTAGTAATCTAACTATCTTTAAAGGTGAATACGCACGCAGGGTGTCTTGATGCATTGTCGAACCGATGGTTGAGTTAATTTTCTTTCACAGTGCATGGACCACGCGTTTGCCCTTGTAATTAACCCTTGTAAAATTTAGTCGTCGTTATTAAGCTGAACTTCAGTTTTGTTCTTATACTAACTTAGAATTAAGCTAATCATAAGCCTATTAAGTTATTGAATAAGTTATCTATTGTTCCGTCAGGCCAAGTCGTAAGTCTATGCCGAAAAGGTGAGAGAAACTTGAGGTTGGAATAAGGCCTTGTTGTCCTAGGGAGAACTTAGGCCTTCGGAGGGGTTGTAACGGTGTAGGTTGGTAATGGCCTACACCGTGCGTACCTTCTCTCTCTCTGACATCTGCAAGGGCTCACGAGAGAGAGAGAGAGAGAGAGAGAAAGAGAGAGAGAGAGTGCAGCTATAGTGCGGCTAGGCGCGCGACACTGGCCACGCTTGGCGGTGCCGCGTGCCGCCGATTAGGTAAGTGAGTGGGGAGGACGCCAGAAGCAGTCTCTCACGCACTATTGCGTCGTTTCTCGCGAGCATTAAGGAAGTGCGCGAGAGCATACCAGTTAACTCACCAACAGTATTCTCGAGAGCAGCCCTTTGTCCATCAGTCACGCCATATCCTGGGCAATTCTTGGCTATTTCAAACAGTTTAAAACTTCAAATCACCAATTTTGTTCAAAGTTGGTAGACTTGTTACCTATACAGAGTTCAATATCTGTGCAGAGTTTTAGATCAAAATATTGATAAGAGACCGTCTTATCAACTGTTGAAAAAATATTGGACTTTTTTTTATTAATTCGATTTCTCGGAGACTAATAAAGATATGGACATGATGCTTTTTTTAAAAGATGCGGAAAGAGTTTCACTTTTAAAATGTATCTAATAAAATACCAAATCATTTATTTATGCCATTGTTACAAACAATTTTTTCAAAAAATCGACGATATCTCAAAAAACGATATATTTTTTTAAAATTTTTGTACCATCGTGTTCTTTGTCATTTTTTACATAAGAAACCGTTGAGAAAATTGAGTGCCCGCTATTAGGATTAAGATAGCACTAAAATGAAACGAACCGCGCGCTAGCCGCTCGGCCGCATGGCCGTCTGCTACTTGTGCGGTTCCAACGTTGCTTGCTGCAATTGCCTTTATTAAAGAATAAATAATTTCATATTCTAACAGTCTATATGTATTTATTTAAATAATATATAAATGTATTAATTAAATAAGTAATGTAAATGAACTATTTTTTTATACAATCTGATATAATATTGAAATTAAACATTTGCTCTCTGCGTTTGAGCGGGCTTGAGACCGACGCATATTTAGGATGCGGCCGCATTAAAAATGTTTTTTTATCGGACCTATACCATAATACTCTTAATAAGTTATTTACAAGTAATTTTACAAAAAAAAACCTCTAAATTATGCGTTTTATTTCAAATTCAGAAGAGTATGAAGTTTTTTTTACTTTAATTTCCGTTGTATTGTCATCACTAACTGGAATGAATGCAGGCAGTGATTGTCTTCCTTGTATAGTAAGAGCATCTTTTAATTGACTATACATGCTACTTTCAAAAATTTCATATTCTTATTGACTTCAGTAAATAAACGTTATTTTAGGCATAGCTTGCTTGACCCATTTGTAAAATTCTGCAGAATTACTTATGATTTTACCGAGCAAGCTTTTTCGTTGAGCTAATCTTTTTATACCTCCACCAATTCCATCACACGGACTTTTTTTATAGTATAGTATAGTATAGTATAGTACTATAGTATAGTATAGTATAGTACTATAATATAGTATAGTATAGTACTATAGGATACTATAGTATAGTACTATAGTATACTATAGTATAGTATAGTACTATAGTATAGTATAGTATAGTTTCATTCAATGTTGTTTCAGATTGTACAAAATAATAGTTCATTTATATTACTTATATTACTGTTACGTCGCGTGCATCAACTACGAATAGCTAATGAATGAGACGTTCCAATATGTTGACTAGTGGTTAGATATGTCTCATTTATAATAAATGTATGTGGAAATGTAAATATGTATGTATGATAATTGCACTACTTTGATAATCGTAGTTTTTAATTGTTGATAAAAATGCAGCAGGCTTTAACTGCTTGTTGAATTGTATTGGATAGGTCGTTGAATAATACTTGCACGATATGACTTTGTAACAGTCGCGAGTTTATTAAGTAAAGTAATCATCAATTGTCGGACCGGTGTGTACGGAGTTGAGTCTCACAGGTACTTATTGACTGACTGACGAACTACTGATCAACTGCCCCCTGAGTAATTTTGTTCATTCCTTTTTATATCTTTTACAGCTCTTTTCAGCTCAGTATTGCGATATGGTGTGACATTTTGTTTTTTCTGAATATAAATTCTTGCGTCCGGTGACTTTATTACGGAGTGTCATTTACCTCGCGTTTCGTCAGCTTTTTGCTGACGTGTGAGTAGTTTAGCAGCTTTAAATTTCATGAATGTGAATTTGTTACAAAAAGGATGCGTCGTAAGACGTAACACCCCAGGGCCTAACACATTGCAATGTTTGCATGAAAATACTTCTGAAATTCAAAGCTACTAGCGGTTTATACAGAAATTTTGCGGTGTGTGCACTTTATTTAGTATATAAGGAGCGTGGTTGCTCGACTTTGTACAGATCGATTTTGACTTGTAATTTACAATGCTTGGACCTCCAAGGAAGCGTCATTTGATGGTCTGCGTAAGTATTTTACAAATTGATTGTAGTTCTTGTTACTTAGGTTTTTTTTATTTTTTGTTTTTTTTTAGTCGTTGTTATTATTATCATTATATATTTTCCTTTCTCTAGTTTGCGGATTACTCTTTTATGATTTGCCAGCACATTGCAACGGCCCTTGTCGAGCACGCGTGGAGGCTCCTAATGATTTCCACAATGCAATCACAGGTCCAAGTGCGGACCATCGATATAATTGCAATTGTATATAAGTGCAATTATATTTGTAAACATAATTGTAATTTTGTAAAAATAAATATCTCTTTTTCTTTTGTTTTTAGATAAAAAATTTGTTTTTTAATTTAAATTCCTTTGCAGTCTTAGCCTAATATCCTAAAGCGAATATCTCGCTTCCCTCCCCGCTTAAAATGTAGCCATGACGTAAAGCATTTGGGGTACTGAATGATACGACAATTAATTAGACTTCTGTTGAAAATAGGTCATGTTTGTATTTGATTAGTGTTGATTCAAGAGGTAAGCTTTGTTGAGGAATAGAACAGTGGGTATAAGGGTAAATTTGTATCTTGACGTCTGTGTCGTTCAGGTTTGTGTGCCCTGTGTCCAGTTGAATTTCTGCGTTTTGTTTGTTATTTTTTGTCATACTGTCATGGTTTTGTCGTTCTAGTATCACTAGCAGGTGGGTTATTGAGCTGAAGAAGGCCCATAGTAGGTTCATAGACCAGCCATAAACCATGTGCAGCGTATATCCTCTGATGATGGTATCAATCGTCAATTTTATTATTTGCAGTAATATTAATATCATTATGATAACTGATGAGATTGATCAGCACGTGATTAGTTTGTTGAACATGTGATTCCAAGTGCTTTCAGCCAATTTCGCAAGTGTATTTTCTGTAAAAATGTTCTTTGTTGTTCCTTCTCCTGATATCTCTTTAGCTATAATATTTAACAGAGATGCTTTTTCCATAGGGAACATTATTTGTTGTTGTAGTTGGTCCAATTCTTGTTGTGAGTATATACCGTTAGTTGCTAATGAATCTATGGATTCAAATTTCCATTTTATGTTTGTGTTAGGTTTGAGTGCTTGTGGTGGTATTTTTCCATTGGTTTGGGCGTTAGTTTTATCCATTTGTTGTTTACTTTGTAGTATGTAGGTATTATGGAGTTGCAGTTCATTGGAGTACCTCTTCTTTTGAGGATATGTGTTTTTGGAGTAAGAAACCAGGTTTTATTGCTTGAAATTACTGGTAATTCGTTGTAGCATTCGCTGAGATGCTGTGCGTTCACTACAGTAGAGGTGCATTTTATGACATGAACTGCTTCTCCTGCGATCCTGGCAATGTATCCAGGTTTCTTCATGATGTTGTATGCAAATTCGTCAGGGAGAGGGTTGCAAGGGATAGGGAGTTTTGTATTGTTTTCCTCTCTACTTCGCACCAATCTGTAATGACTTTTCTGTAAAGGTCGTTCAGCTGTCTGCCCAAATGCTTTTCGACATGTATAAATTTAGAATTTACGTATGTGAATAAATCTATGTTGACCTTGCTTTTGCTAGTAACAGTATCTTTATCGAATTTGTATTTGTTGAAGTTATTGTTTTCTTCCGCGATAAAGAGTTTTGGGTGTTCTGTTCTTATGAACTCTCTGTAGCATTTCAATATTTTATCTTTAGCTGTTACAGCAAAGGTCGTGTCGCTAGTGTTTACCATGTATATTATGTCGTCATTGTGTGTGTTAGAATATTTTGTTACTGGATCTTTATATAAAATATCATAAGTGTTAGTAAAACATTCTTCCTGAGGTAAAATGTCCCAAAATGTATAACCCCCGTCAGAGTCTACGCAAGTTGTGTCTGAAAATGTACACGTCGTTCCTGAGCTTAAATGTAATTTGTCATTACTCAGACAAATTTTCGCATAGGCTTGTATTAATGTGATTTTAATTGTGCCTTGAACAAGTACCTTACTCCACGATCCGAACATGTCTGCGTAGGCTACGCCACTGCAGCTTCCTGCATCGCCAGCGAAGTCTATGCCCTTGGTTGTTGTGGCGTTTATTTTTAAATCAGCAATCGTATGAAAATTGTCATATTTAAAAATTCTCGTTTCGTGGATAGTTTGGCATTGTCCGTGGCTCAATTCATACATGTATTCTTGTTCTCCGTTTTGTTCAGGTTCGAGATGTCCGAATAATCCGCATTGGTATACTGTCCGATGGATTTCAATTTTGCATTGATGTACTGGAACATCTCTAAATTCGGCTGCTGGGATAAGTTCTACATTTACTATTGTTGAGTTTATGGTTTCGGTGTTAAAGTCGCGTTCGTCAGAGTCCAGTAGGGAGAATGTTGTGATGTTAGTGTTTGTGGTGCCGCAGTGATATCCAATGTATGCATAAGTAATTTGAAAGAATGTAATGAATAACGTTATTTTTAAAAACATGATTTCTTTGTCCTAAAACAGAGAAAAGTTTATCAGTTTATAGTTAGTTAGTTTATTTATTTACAACTTATATGTTACATTTGGTTTACATTTCTTATATTACTATTTGTGTCTCGTATCCAGTTTGTGTAGTTGATTATGTATGTGTTTTGTGTGTGTGTGTGTGTGTTTGAGTGCGCACGTGCGTGTGTGTATATGTGTTGTGTAAATATGTGCCTTTGTAGGTGTGTCTGCAACTCTTGTGTCCCTGTCTTCTGCGCCTGCCTGTTCCTCTTTTCTTCTCATTTTTCTTCTGATTAATCTTCTCTTCCTCTTTCTCAATCCAAAATCTTCTCTTTTTTTTTTTTTTTTTTTTTCTCTTTCTGGTATGTTTTCTTTTCAGCTTTTCCTTTATTACTTTCTTTTGCCTTTTCACCTTTGCCTTTCCTTTGCTTTTGCTTTCCCTCTTGCTAATCATTTCATCTATCTTTCTCCTTATTAAGGCTTTGACACCTTTTTCTTGTTTCCTATTGCTCCCTCTGCCTTTTCTTTCCTCAACCTCACTTATTTTTCCTTAGTATCTTATTATTTGCCTTCTAGTTTACCTTTTTCTTTCTCTCCTTCGATTCTTCTTCTTTTCCATTTTGCTCCATCCTCCAATACCTGCTTCCTCTCGCTTGTGTAGTTGCTGTTACTTGTGTCTTGTGTGTGTGTGTGCATGTGTATGTTTATGTTTGCGCGAATGTTTGTGTTTTGTGTGTATGTGTGTGTATGTATGTGTGTGTAGATGTGTCTGCGAGTCTTGCTTCTCTGTCTTCTGTTTCCGTCTCTCCTTAGGGTCTTGTAGCTTCGTCTTCTTGCTTTTCTTTTTCTTTCTTCTCTTCATTTCTTCTTCTTTTCCATTTTATCTCCATCATCCACGCTATCTTTTCTTTGCTTCCTATTATTATTTTTTCCCATTCTTCCCCTTCCTTTTTGCTTTTTCACATTTTTCTACCATGTGCTTCCAATTTTCTACCTCTTTCATACACATTCTGCATCTCTTATTTTCTTTTTTTTCCCAATACCTGCTTTCTCTCGTTTCATTACCTAACCTAAACCTTTCCCTTATTTGCAGGTCTCTTATTCTTCCCTCTCCTTGAATTTCCTTTAACCTATACCTTTTCATTTCTTCTTTCAGCTCTTTCCACTCATTTATGTATCTTGATTTTTTTAGTTTTTCTTCTAGTTCTTTTTCATCTTTTTTCTTCAGCTCATCTCTAATTTCTTCCCAAAACTCTTCCTTCATTTCATCTCCCTCTTCTCTCTCTCTGTATATTTTACTTTTTTCCAGCCTTTCCTCTCTCTCCTCCTTCTTACCCTTTTTATCTTTTTCATTTCTTTCCCTTTTCTTTAATTCTCTCCATGCTTCTGTTTTTATTGAGCCATCTCTTTTTTCTCTTATTTTGTTTTCATACTTCATTGCTCTTTCTAATGCTGTTTCTTTCATTTCTTGTTTTCTTGTTTCCCATAGTATTAGGTAACTTGGCGTGTTTCTATCTAATCCTAATACCCACTTTATGTATTTTAGTTGTAGTCTATCTATTTCCTCATATCTCTTCCATCCCCAGATTTCTGCTCCATACATAATCACGCTTTTCGCCAGAGCATCGAACAAGTTCATCCTTAGCTCCCAGTTTTCTCTAAATAGCTTTTCTCCTAGCCCCCCATAACTTTCCGAGTCCCATATTTATTTTCCCTTCTACCTTCTTTATCTGCTTTTTATTTCTGTTATTTCTACTTATCACATATCCTAAGTAGTTGTACTCTTTCACCATCTCTATCTTCTCATCTTCCCATTCGAATTCTTCTTCCTTCCCCCTTCCTCCTCCTCTCCTGCATTTCATCACCTTTGATTTTTCTACATTTAATTCCAATCCCCTTTCTTCCAGGTATCTTTTTAATTTTTTCAGCATTGCTTTCATTCCACTTTCACTCTTTGCCATCATCACTATATCATCTGCATATCCTAATGTCCATATTTTCTTCCTTCCTATCACTACCCCTCCTTCCTGCACCTGCTTGATCTTCACTTCCAGGTCGGCGAAGGCAAGATTAAATAGCGTGGTGCTCAAAGGGCACCCTTGCCTTACGCCATTGTAAGTCTCAAACTCCCCAATTAGTTCTCCTCCATCTTTTACCTTACTCCCTGTTTTCTTGTAAATTTCTTCTATTCTTTTCCTAATTTTTCTATTTATCCCTTTCTCTTTCATTGTTTCCCATATTTTCTTCCTCTTTATTTTATCAAAAGCGGTATATCCCGTATCCATCAGCGTTATTCCTCTATAGTTTCCTACTTCTTCTTTCCTCCCTTTCTTATATATTGGTACTATTATTCCCTTCCACCATTCTTCCGGATATCCTTCTCCGTTCCATATTCCTTTTAAGCATTTTGTCATATCTTTTATCAAGCCTTCCGTGCCTTCCACCCACGCTTCATTTGCTATACCATCTTCTCCTGTCGCCTTTTTCTTTTTCATTTTTCTTATTACCTCCTTTACATCTCTTTCTTTGATTTCTTCACCTTCCTCTCCTTCGATGTCTTCGGTTTCTTCCCCTTTACTTTCTTCCTGTTCTTTCTCTCCCAATTGTTCCTTGTAGTGCTTTATCCATTCTTCTTTTCCTATATTTTCATCTAATCCAATTCTTTTTTTCCTATTGCCATTCACTTTATCCCAGAATTTTCTTCTCGTCTTATCTGTTCTTATTTCTTCTGCAACTCTTTTCCCTTCATCTTCTTTTGTTTTTCTTATTTCCTCTCTGTATTCTCTCTTTGCTTCTAAGTATTTGCCTCTGTCTCCTTCCCCTTTTCTTACCTTATTTAACTCTGCCATTACCCTATCCCTTTTTGCCTTACATTCTTTTCTCCACCAGCTTTTTTTTGATCCTTTTTTTCCTTATCTTCTTTTTTACAACTGCGTTCTTCACTCTATTTTTTATATCTTTCCATTTATCTGTTCCCTCTATTGCGTCTATCCATCTCTGATACTCCCTTATACCTTCTTCACTCCAGTCGTCTATCATTCTTTCTTCCTCTTCTTTTCTTTCTTCAGCTATTTTGTCTCCCAATTCCACCTCTATGGGTAGGTGGTCCGACTTTACCGTCTCCTTTATTTAAACCTTTTTTATCGCCTCATCACCTTCCTCGTTACCTACTACATAGTCTATCGTTGACATTCCTCTCGCTCCTATATATGTTATTTCTCCCTCTTCATCTCCTTCTTTTCTCCGATTCGTTATCACTAAGCCCATTTCACCTAGCCATTTTATCATTTCTTCTCCCTCTGCGTTTAACACTTTATCCTTGGCCTTAATTTCTTCTAGGTTTTCTTCTGTCTCCCATTCCCTTCCTTCGTTTCCTATTCTTGCGTTGAAGTCTCCTCCTATAATTATTGTTTTTCCTCTGTTCTCCTCTATCTCTTCACTTAGGTATTCATAGTTTTCCTTCTTCTCATGTTGCATATACACCGATGCTATCATGTACTCCCTCCCACCGATCTTTATTTCTCCTACTATTACCTCACTTGTCCTTTCTTTCTTCCATTCAACCTTATTCATCCCTTTCCTCTCTCTTACCGCCATTATTCCTCCCCCTATTTCTCTCCCCCTTCTTCCTTCCCTTCTTGAGTCCCTCCACTCTATGCTGTACCCTTTCAGTTGTTTCTCCACACCAGTTCTTGCCCCTTACCTCTTCACTCAGGTTTCCGTCAGCACTATTATGTCGAATTCCCTAACATATTCCCAGTCGTCTTCCTCCATGCACCTCACCCCCTACACGTTCCAGAATAGTATTTTTACTACCTTTCTCCACTCTCTCACCCTTCTCTCCTCTCTCTCTCTTTTATTCCTATTATATTCGAAACCCTTCCACTCCCTTTCTTACCATTTTTTTCTCTCTCTCGCTCCATCACCATTCTTCTTCCTCTGATTTCACCCAGTTATGCCACATCTTTACCTCTTTACCTTTACTTCTTATTTCTTTCGCTTTCCTTCTTACTTCCTCGCTTATCCTTCTCTGCTTCTACGTCCAGTCCTGATCTATGTATATCTTTTTCTGTGCCAGATTCTTTTTCTTCTTCATAATTCCTTCTTTTTGTTCCCATGACGCGCATATAATTTGCCACATGTTTTTTCTTCTTTCTCTCTGATCATCTCTCTCCGCTGTTCCTCCTATTCTTCTGAGATTCACTATCTCTCCTTTCATTTCTAGTACCTCCCTTAATCAGACCTCTGCCTCTCCCTTCTTTTCCCATCTTAACTCACCCTCTAAGTCTGTCACTATTATATTGTTTATCCTACTTTCTCTATCCATTTTTTCTCTCGTATGCTCTAATTCTTCCTTATTGCCTACTTCTGCTCCTCTTTGCTTCTTGTTTCCTCCTTCTATGCTTTCTTTTAGTTTCACGCATTCCTCTTCCAACTGGTCCATCCTCTCTCCCCATTTTTCCTGCAGTTTCTTTTCTCTATGTTCTGCTTTTTCCCTTTCTTCTTTTGTCTCTTTCTTTCTTTTCTCTCTCTCTTGTTCTTTCCTAACTTTTCCTATTTCCTTCTCCCACCTTTCTTCTCCTCTTTCCCCTCTGCCTCCATTCTTTCCATTTTTCCCATTATTTCTTTATACATTTCTGTCCATTCTTTCCTTTCCTCCTCCCATACCTCTCTTAATTCCCTTATGTCTGTCCGTATCTTTTTCATTATATCTTCTGCACCACTACTTTTTCCCACTTCTCTTATCGTGTTGTCCAATCCTTCTCCCCCCTCCCCATCCATCTCGCTTCCCTCGCACTCACTCTTGCATCTCTTTGCCTCTCTCATTTCTCCTCTATTATTCTCCCTCAGCGCTTCCCCGCTCTCTCTCCCCCTCACCACCTTTACTCTTTTCTTCTTTTCTTCCTCTGGGCCTTTCTTATCCAACTTTCCACCTTTATCTCTTAATTTTTCTGTTGTCACAAATCTTTCCATCCTATCCCGTACGCCTTAATTCGACTCTCTATAACTACCCGTGATCCCACCTTTATTCCCTGTCTTACCTTTTCTGTCTCTGCCTTTACTTCTTACCGCCCCTCCTCTCTGCCTGCCTTTCCCGCTTTCTAATTTTCTCTCTTAACCTCAATTTTTATTTTTTTTCTTTATTCCTTTCTCTCTGCTTTTTCCTGCTCTTCTCCAGGCCTCTCTCTCTCTCTTCTCCACTCCTTCTCCACCTCCACGCTCTTTTCACCTCTATTTCTCTCCTCAAACACTTTTCCTCTTTGACTTTCTCACCAAAACTCGCGCTCACATCCAAGACACGTCCACACTCCCCTCGAGTGAAATCTAAGCTCCGTTTATCAGTTTATATACTCTTGTGTAATATTAATTTATTTGCATGAACTGTATTTGGTTTTCCACCCTTATTTATAGTTACGTTATATTTATCTGTGATGTTTAATATTTCAAAGGGACCCAGGTTGTGATTCTTGTCTAATTTTCCTGGTTTAGGTTCTTTAATGAGCCACACTTGATCTCCTATTTTGAAATTGTAAGGGTTTATGTGGCGATCATAGTATTTTTTTGATTTTTTTTTGCTGTTACGAGGTTTTCTCGCGCTAAGTATGCAATATCCTGCATGTTTTGTATAAGTGTTGATAGATAATTATTGAATGTTGGTAATTGTTCTGAAATTTTTAACGGTTCACTAGACGGTAATCGTGGTGGGTAAGCGAAGACCAGTTCATGCGGAGTAAATCTATGTGCGCTGTGAACGCTTGTGTTGTAATGAAATTAGGCTAATTCTAATAAATTGTCCCATTCAATTTTTTTACTAGAAAAAATTTTCAAATATTCACAAAGGGGGTGATGTGCTCTTTCTAGGGAGCCTTTTGATTGTGGTGAAAATGCGGTTGTTTCTATTTTTGCAAACTTAAATCTACGAGCAATGGCTTTTAAGATTTTACTTGTAAAGTTCGCTCCTCTGTCGGTGAGGACTACTTTTGGTGAACTAAAAATACATATAAATCTTTTGATTAGGGCGTCTGCAATTGTTTCTGCGGTTTGATTAATGAGTGGAACAACTATTATGAATTTTGAGAGTAGGTCTTGTATGTTGAACTGCTTGAACGTTTTCATCAGTTGTTGACGTGCTTGGGCGTCCAGAGCGAGGCTCATCATTGGCATCTTCCCGGCCATCTTGGAAGTTTGTACCACTTGTAAACATTTTTTTTACTCAGAACAGTTTCACCGTATGCCACCGTCAACATTTCGAGTGTTTCACAGCACTTTATTTTATTTTTTACACAAAATTTGATGCAAATCCTTTCATCCATATTTTTCGATAGCAAGAAATCGCCGAGCACGCAAAACGCTTATAACCTTTACGCCTCTCACAACCAAACAAAAATGCTATACACTTGAAACTTGGTACAGATATTCGGGAAGAGTGTACCAACATAACAACATATCAAAATCGATAATCGAAAGTACATTGCCCGTGAAATTTGAAAAGTCACCTTACTTTTTGAACACACCTCGTATTTTGGTACAGTCGTTTATAATTTGTTGATTAATATCAGTACTGTTTTTAGCTATATCTGTCTGTAGCATGGTACTTTCTATTTTCTTTACATTTCCTTCGAATTTTCTGTATACGAGGTGTGATAAAAAAGTAAGGTGAATTTTTATTTTTCTCAAAAAATATTTATTTATTCATCAATTTTTATTTTATCTCCTTCAAAGTAATCCCCTTCGGATATAAAGCACTTGTGCCAACGCTTTTTCCAATCCTCAAAGCATTTCAAAAAATCATTTTTTGTGATCTTGTTTAGTTCATCCTTCGATGCCGTCTTTATCTCCTCAATCGAGGCAAAACACCGTCCTTTCATGGACCTTTTCAGTTTTGGGAACAAGAAGAAGTCACAGGGAGCCAGATCTGGGGAATACGGTGCCCGTGGCATCGTTACTGTGTTGGTTTTAGCCAAAAATTCGCGCACAAGCAACGATGTGTGAGCAGGGGCGTTATCATGGTGCAAAAGCCAATTTTTATTTTTCCACAAATTCGGACGTTTCTGGCGGATTGCTTCGCGCAAATTGCGCATAACTTGCAGGTAATATTCCTTATTTACTGTTCTACCCTGTGGCAAGAACTCATGATGCACCACGCCCCTGCAGTCAAAGAAAACTGTAAGCAAATCCTTTACATTTGATCGAACTTGGCGTGCTTTTTTTGGTCTTGGTGATCCAGAATGCCTCCACTGGGACGATTGAGTCTTAGTCTCGACGTCATAACCGTATACCCATGTTTCGTCACCTGTTATAACCCTGTTGAGTAAATCTGGATCATCGTTGACGTCATTCAGTAGCTCTTGGGCGATGCTCATGCGACGTTTCTTTTGGTCGAAATTGAGCAATTTCGGAACAAACTTCGCTGACACACGTCTCATGTCTAAAACACTCGTCAAAATTGATTGGCACGAACCAAATAAGATGCCAATATCATCAGCAATTTCTCTAATGGTAATTCGACGATTTCCCAACACTATTTTCTTCACTTCTTCAACATTCTCATCAATTGTTGATGTGCTGGGGCGTCCAGAACGAGGTTCGTCGTCGGTGTCTTCTCGGCCTTCTTGGAAGAGTTTATACCACTTGTAAACATTTTTTTGGCTTAAAGTAGACTCACCGTATGCCACTTTCAGCATTTCAAGTGTTTTGGAACATTTGATTCCATTTTTCACACAAAATTTAATGCAAACTCTTTGATCCATGTTTTTAGACAGCAGCAAATCGTGGAGCACGCAAAACACTTCTAACCTTGATGCCTCTCACAAACAAACCAAACATACTACAAAGCTGAAATTTGGAACGTATGTTCTAGACGAGTGTACCGACATAACCAAATAAAAAAGTCGAAGATCGAACGGACGTAGCCCGCTAAATTTCAAAATTCACCTTACTTTTTGATCACACCTCGTATATCTATGTGTTGTTTTGTTTGTGTTGGGAGAGTGGATGTTTCGTCGTGGAACGTTTTTATTGTCTGCTCATTCCGTAGGCGTTCCTTGCCAAAGGAGCTCCAGAGTTTTCCGAGTTTATCCCATATTTGCGGCATTGTTCTGTTGTATGACCGACACCTTTACAGGTTCTGAAAAATATTCTTTCTTCTTGTAATCTTTTAATTTTTTCACAGTTATCTATGTTATGTCCTGTTTCCTTGCAACCTTCGCATGTGATTGAAATATTTTGAAGTGGGTAATTTTTTAGTCCTTGTAGTTTCCTACATTCACTCGCTGTGTGATCCATATTTTTGCAATAGGCGCAGAATTTTTTCCTTTGATCGTTGTTACAATTGTTTCTGTAGCCGTTATTGTAGTTTCTATTGTAGGTATTGTAGTTTTGTGGAGTTTGCTGAGGGTTTGCAGATTGTTGTGTATTCGCAATTTTTCTGCAGAACTTTGCTGTGTGACCTAATTGATCACATAATTGGTACTTGTAACTTGATTTGCTTCTTTGTTCTGTGAAATATATTCGCGTTTCTTCACAATCTTGTTCTTCATTTCCCTGTTCTTGGCATAGGTTGCATATTCTATAAGGTGATCTATTTTTCCTGTTGTGCAAAATTTGATAGAGTGACCTTTTTTGTTGCATTTTTTACAAAAGACTTCAGGGCACTCTTGCGTTGAATGACTTCCCTCTTCGCAAATATCGCATTTGTTTACTTTTTGTGTGATCTTATTTTTACACTTGATGGCTTCATGTCCCTTTCTCCACATTTCCAACATTTTATGTAGTCGGCAATGTAGGGGCATTGACCTACCTCATGTCCTACTTCTTGACAGTATTGGCAATGGATATTTCTTTGTTTGTTTAGCGGGCAAGCGTTTATTGAGTGTCCTTTTTGGCTGCAGTATTTGCATATCAAATTGATTTTGTCTACTCAATTTTTACAGTTATTGGAAAAGTGATTTGATCCTTTGCAATAGACGCATGCTGCAGAATGGCAAAATAGCGCTTCGTGTTGGGGGTCATGACAAATTTGACATATCATAATTTTTTTTGGTAGTTCAGGTCTATTATAATAATCATTGTAGTCGGCATATGTGTTATTAATTGTCACATTGTCTGTTGCTTTTCTAATATTTATGTCATTTTCAATTTCTATAGCTTTTTTGGACATTTCTTGTAATGTTGTCTCGTTGCCCAATTCGTATTTTATTTCCACTCGCATTCCTTTTTTAAAGCATTTTGCTGCGTCTGCATCTAATTTTTCGTTGAAATTTTTTCTGGCTGTTTCATTTGTTACTTGTATTCTGTATATTTTTTTTATTTCTAATACTAGTTGACATAATCTATTTGTATATTGAATAATTGATTCTGTATTTCCTTGTGTTATTTTGCGTATCCTAGCACGCAGTTCGTGTATGTCTTCTTGAATTGGATATAGTATATGAGTAGACTTCGTATTGCTGTAATTAATTCCTCTATTGTTTCCACATAGCTGTTTCCTAAAGCTTCTTCTGCTTCTCCCTTCATTCTCACTTTCAATAGTTCTACTACATTGTGTTCATCTTGGTTATCTACTAGATTTTTTACTCGTCGTAGTCTCCTGATGTACTTTGCGGGCGGCATAGTTTTACCATTGAAGTCCGGGACATGATTTACCAATTCTTTGAGAGATAATTTGATTGGATGTGAATTTGCCATATTTATTGGGTTTGTTGCTGGGCTTGTGATACGTTGGTTTTCTTGAATTTGTTTTCCTTGAATTTGCTGAGTATTTCTTTCACTCTCTTTTTCTTTTGTGTATTGTGTTTTGTTTATTTGCCTAATGTCTTTTTTTGAGTCTTCACTGTTCTGGTGTTGGTTAATAGATTCGTCAGAGATTTTTGATAATGCGTATTATGTGTAGACTGATTCTTCGTTTTTGTTTATGGTGAATAATATGTCCTTTGGTGTCCCTAATATTAGACTTTGTTCAAAATTTTCTAAAAATCCTCCAATGTCTGAATATCTATCGTGTTTTTCTGAGTCAAATGTGTCAAACGTCTGGTCTAATAGTGATTATCTATCTGATTCAGTGTAGTCTGTTATGTTTGTTTGCTTTTCTGTTAAATCAACTAATTGGTCAGCTGTCGGTATGATTTTCTTTATTGATCCTGTGATTTTCTCTTTTTCTGCGATTTTTTCTTTGGTCTTAGTCGGCGATCTTCGTAGTTTGTTACTCTTTTTGAAAGCTAATTCATCCGGTTCTTTTTCTAAAAGGTTTTCTAATTTTGGATTCTTGTCAATTTGTGATCGTGTAAGTTTCCTAATTACGGATGATGTGTCCTTCGTTGTGCTGGACTTCTTGCTCATTTGGGCATTTTTTTTTTTTTTTTTATAAACAAAGGGAATTCGACAAAATCAAAATAGAGTGAAGCAGGGAAAATATAAGAAAAATTATTGTTAGCAAAAAAAAGTTATGGTAGAAATATATAGAAGCACAATTACTTATTGAGATGGCAAAAAAAAATTGTAACAATGAAATTGTTAGATAAATAATAATATATATATTGTTTGATTTTCGTACCGGAACCAATTATTACGTCTCGTGCATCAACTACGAATAGCTAATGAATGAGACGTTCCAATATGTTGACTAGTGGTTAGATACGTTTCATTTATAATAAATGTATGTGGAAATGTAAATATGTATGTATGATAATTGCACTACTTTGATAATCGTAGTTTTTAATTGTTGATAGAAATGCAGCAGGCTCTAACTGCTTGTTGAATTGTATTGGATAGGTCGTTGAATAATACTTGCACGATATGACTTTGTAACAGTCGCGAGTTTATTAAGTAAAGTAATCACCAATTGTCGGACCGGTATGTACGGAGTTGAGTCTCACAGGTACTTATTGACTGACTGACGGACTACTGATCAACTACCCCCTGAGTAATTTTGTTCATTCCTTTTTATATCTTTTACAGCTCTTTTCAGCTCAGTATTGCGATATGGTGTGACATTTTGTTTTTGCTGAATATAAATTCTTGCGTTCGGTGACTTTATTTCGGAGTGTCATTTACCTTGCGTTTCGTTAGCTTTTTGCTGACGTGCGAGTAGTTTAGCAGCTTTAAATTTCATGAATGTGCATTTGTTACAAAAAGGATGCGTCGTAAGACGTAACATTACTTTACTTATATTACTTTATATTACGTTATATTAAGTAAATAAGTCATTAAATTTAATTTAAATTTAATTACTTATTTAATTAATTAATTTATATATTATTTAAATAAATACATATAAACTGTTAGAATATGAAATTATTTATTCTTTAAAGAAGGCAATTGCAGCAAGCAACGTTGGAACCGCATGAGTAGCAAACGGCCGAGCGGCTAGCGCGCGGTTCGTTTCATTTTAGTGCTATCTTAAACCTGATAGCGGGCACTCGATTTTGTCAACGGTTTCTTATGTAAAAAATGACAAGGAACACGATGGTGCAAAAATTAAAAAAAAAAATATCGTTTTTTGAGATATCGTTAATTTTTTGAAAAAATTGTTTATAACAATGGCATAAATAAATGTTTTGGTATTTTATTATTTACATTTTAAAAGTGAAACTCTTTTCGCGTCTTTTAAAGAAAGAATCATGTCCATATCTTTATTAGTCTCTGAGAAATCGAATTAATAAAAAAAAGTCCAATATTTTTAGAACAGTTGATAAGTCGGCCCCTTATCAATATTTTGATCTAAAACTCTGCACAGATGTTGACCTCTATATAGATAACAAGTCTACCAACTTTGAACAAAATTGGTGATTTGAAGTTTTAAACTGTTTGAAATAGCCAAGAATTGCCCTCCTCTCGTTTCTCTTCCTTAGTCGATTTTAACCCTTTTTGGCTATTCGCGACTTGTGCGCTGTGCCAGGCTCTCGCGGGCCGGCACAGCTGAATTAGTGGTTAAGTTTTCTTTCTTTATTGTATATCGATTTGGTTGTGAGTAGGCAAGGCGCTCACGTGCCGGTCATCACATTTAGTTGGTAAGAAGTTATTGTGTATTAGGTTAAGATTAGATAGATTGTTCTGTTCGTCATCGCTCAAGATAGCGATTTTATAATAAATGTATTTGGTTGGTAAAAGGTGAAAATATTTATTGCGATAGCCTTTCCTCTTCTGCCTTGCTGGGAGCGATACACCACCTCCCTTACCTTCCCCTTGAAAGAATTTGGTGATAGCGGGAAAGGATTATCGGCCAAGGACGGTCGACGCTATTATATAATAAGTTGTGTTATTCAAGTATAACATATTTTTGATAAAAAACATAAACAATTAGCTATGAATTTGATTGTTTTTATAATTACAGCATTATAATCAAGAGAAAAGGCTGGAATAAAATTGTTCAAGGAAAACAATATAGCGCAAAACTATAGAAGATTGAAGAACAAGTTTGAGTATAATAAAAAAAATTGTATGATTATCATGTCTACTCGCCTGCAGAAGTTTACCTTTTCTTAAAGGCTGGGTGGTGGGAGGGAGGGTGGAGGGGGGAGATTTCATTCACTGGACTAGGTTCCTGGATAATCTATGAACAAATTCATGATTTATTAAAAAACGTTTCAAATGAAATTAAATCGTGTTTTAAGACTTATTGCTTATATTTTGAACTAGGAATTTCGCGGAGAAAAAATATATAGGCACTCTTAGCGCACTTTGGCCATTGTTTCTTATTGACGTATAAATTAGCAACTTTGAACCACTGATTGTCCCGTTTAAGCATATTATAATAATCGCATTGTTTAAAGTCAGTTCCCACGGGGAACAATCCGCTTATAACGCTATAATGTCAATTATTTATTTTTGACCGTTTAATTTTTTAGTTTTTGACATCTTTAATTTTTATATTTGTAATATCCGATACTAGGAATTGTAGAATTAATAGTTTTTCGGATGCGAAACATTGACTCTTTGGTGAATTTTTCTATTACAACTACTGGCACAAGGCGTATTCGTTTGTAACCAGTTACCCATATTAATATCGATGATATTCTGTAAAATTTCGTTTATAATATATAATTACTAACCATAAATTTCGAGGATTTAAAATTTTAAGTACTTATAAGCAATATATGATTTTAAATACAATGTTATAGAAGTTATTTGAAAATATATAAATATATATATGGGACGATCCATGTCAACCGGATCACTGCTATGTCCAAAATTTGATGTGACCAAAAAAATCGTGCAACGACTCATTTTAAAGCTTAGGATATCTACTTTCTGATGCTGTGTGCGCCTTTGCAAAATCCAACATGGCGGCTCCAATATGGCGGCTACAAAAGACAAACTCGTAAACAAAAAATTTTATTTTTCAAATTTTTAGTAATAAATGTTAAAAAAATTAATATTTCATATTTTTTTATGAAAATCTGGCTCATTTCCTACAAAAAAGTAACAGAGACCATTTTCGCTAAAATGAAAAAAAAAAAGTTATAATTTTTTGAAAATTTTCAAAAATAAAATGCGATTTTTTTACTCGGAAGGAAATGACTTTGGAAAAAAAATTTAAGGAAAAAAATTGCTTGAAATTCATCAAAACACAAGTGTGAATTTTTTCGAATTCCTTTGAGCGATTTTTTTGAATTTTTGTAAAAGATCTTGGGAAGTTTTTTAATTTTTCAAACAATCCGATAAATCCAAAAAGCAAAAAGTCGCTTAAAGGAATTCGAAAAAATTTACACTTGTGTTTTGATGAATTTCAAGCAATTTTTTTCCTTAAATTTTTTTTCCAAAGTCATTTCCTTCTGAGTAAAAAAATCGTAAAGTTTTTTATTTTTGAAAATTTTCAAAAAATTATAACTTTTTTATTTTTCATTTTAGCGAAAATGGTCTCTGTTACTTTTTTGTAGGAAATGAGCCAGATTTTCATAAAAAAATATGAAATATTAATTTTTTTAACATTTATTACTAAAAATTTGAAAAATAAAATTTTTTGTTTACGAGTTTGTCTCTTGTAGCCGCTATATTGGAGCCGCCATGTTAGATTTTGCAAAGGCGCACACAGCATCAGAAAGTAGATATCCTAAGCTTTAAAATGAGTCGTTGCACGATTTTTTTGGTCACATCAAATTTTGGACACAGCAGTGATCCGGTTGATATGGATCGTCCCATATATATTTTTAATTTTAAATATATCCTTATTTTTTAGAAAATCATAAATTATTGTGTAAAATGGTTGCATAAACATCGTCTTATTGTAGAAATAAGTTTTGCATTTCAGATATGAAAATTGTGAAACAAAATATTTTCAGCAGTTCAATGTCAGCATATACAGATCATGTCGAAGCTATTAATATTGGCCGATTCTATCTCAAATCATACAGAGCTCCATGGGCACCCATGAGCAAACTACACCAAACTATTTTTTTGAGATTCTATGATGAAAATAAAGCGACACGTATTTTTTTTTTGCCTTAGACGCATATTTGATTTAATATTGAATTTTGAAAATTCACTTCTAAAATTCAAAGTTAAAAAAAAATTTTGAGAGTTGGATTTCGACTTTCTACTGCTCGGTCATTATTAGTCCAAATCGGATGAAACTTTTTTTATATTGTAGCAAAATTGAAGACCTTCAAATGTACGTGATCAAAAATGTGCATAAATGCATTTTTCAGAAGATTATGCACTTTTGCATAAAAATTGCATCCTGTAAAAATACCGATTTATCTCAAAAAAGCCATCTTTTTTTTGGCCCATTTTTTTTTTGTAGATTCGTTGTACCATCGTGTTCAAACGTATACCAGTCCGGTTTCCGGTTTTTGCTTTTTTATGGAGAAAAAAAATAAAAAAAAAATTTTTTTCTTCCGTGTCGAAAATTTGAATAATTTACGTAAATGTATGTTACTTCTATAAAAAAAAACTGTAAATCATTGAACGCTCATGTTTACAAACACTGCCGCATTCTTTGAGTACGCGAGTACTATCCACATACGCTTATCTGGAATTTGACGACAGTAGAAGCTTGGCTTTCTTGTAGTTATCATGTCTACTCTCGAAAATTATTCTGCAAAGAGACTGAAATGCCCCGATTATTTTCAAGTTCACAAAAAGTGCGTGTATCAAAGTAGAACATTGAACTTTCAAGTTGTGGGTGATTACGCAGGATTTTTGCAAACAAAGTTTGCAGATGAAAGTATAACTGCTAACAGTAGTGTATGTAGTAATTGCTACAAGCGTATTTACAGAGCTCATAATGATAGTGTAGATCATAATGATACGGTTGAGATCCCCGATTCGGTGGAAGTGAATGTGATTAACGTTGGTGGTGATAGTGAGTTTGAACTGGATTCTTCTGTACATGTTGATGAATTCAATAATGCAGTTATTTCAAAATTGGAAAATCCAGTATCGCCTTTGCGAAAAAAAGGAAATCTTTCCCACATGAACATCGAAACATATGTTCTTAAAAAAAAAGACAACTCGTGTCATCGTTTACTAAAGCTACGAGCCGGAAGTTAAGAAAAATATATGATACACCACTTGAGGAAGAGCAAAGCTATTTGGGTCATATGTCCAAAGAATTAAAGGATAACGTAGCTAAAGCCTTTGATAGTTGTCGGAATATTTCAGACAAGATCAAGCTCTTGACCATTATAGCTCCTATATTATCTAAATGCCAAATCTTATCTTTGTTTCCACAAG
Organism: Phymastichus coffea; assembly: GCF_024137745.1. Lineage (NCBI taxonomy): Eukaryota > Metazoa > Arthropoda > Insecta > Hymenoptera > Eulophidae > Phymastichus > Phymastichus coffea. Next base: position 4,292,167 of record NW_026706823.1, read on the forward strand.
TTACGGCTTACATGGTTGATAAAGCAAGAACAATTTCTTCAAATGAAGGTAACTTTATTTTTAAAATATTCAAAATTAGATATATTTGTTGATAGTTTATTCTAAAAGCAGAAGTTTTATTGTGTAATTTTCGATTATAGGAATTTACAGTGAACCAGATCGCTATAATGGACATCCATTAGAAAAAGAAACAAGTGAAATAGTCATGCAATATTTTTTGAACGATGATTTTAACTGCTCAAGACAAAGTCCTAACAAATGTGACGTTATTACTGTGATTGAACATGGGCAAAGGGTGAAAAAAGTTAAACGTTTTTTAACGAGGAGTATGAAGGAAGTATACAAAGTTTTCAAAGAATACAATCCTAGTATAAAAATTAGCAAATCAAAATTCTACTCAATGCACCCAAAATATGTACTAATAGATCCAGTGAACGATGTATGCTTATGTATTTATTGTGCAAATTTTGATCTACTTCTCATTGCTTTGAAAAATTTTATTGGGCAAACAAGTACTAGTCTTTCGAGTATGCGCTCTGAAATGTTATTAAATGTTGTTTGTTCAGCCCCTACAGAGTCTTGTAATTTTCAAGAATGCACTTCATGCCCTGGCGCTAATGGCATCACATTCGACAAATTAAAAATTGACGAATCTGAGGTAGATAGTGAAATATCATTTGCATTTTGGAGTAAAGGTACTCTAGAAATGAGAACGGTATCTATTGCTACGTTCAAGGAAGAGATTGCAGAGCATACCATCAAAATTATTTCTCACTTAAGGATTAAGGAAATACAAAGGTTAGAAATAAAATCTGAAAAAGAAGCAGTATCAAAAAACTGTCGATGGTTATTGATCCATATTAATTTTGCTGAGAATTGGACAGTAATTTTGAAAAATCCCGTTCAAGGAAACCACTGGGTAAACAAACAGATTTCAATTTTTACTGCAGTTATTTATGTAGGAAATATGGTGAAGAGTTTTTTTGTTGTCAGCGATGACCAAAAACATGATTTTTGTCATGCTTTATTAGCGATGAAAAAAATTATTGATATAATTGAAAGCACACTTAGTGAAGACAATATTGTACTGGAGTCGATCACCATATTATCGGACGGTGCTGCAAGTCATTTTAAAAATCGTTTTCAGTTGCATGAGTTTCGAAAAGGAACCATTAATAAAAAATGGATATTTTCTGCAACCGGTCATGAGAAAGGTGCTGTTGATGGTTTAGGAGGTTTAGTAAAAAATTATGCAACGGTACATAATTTACGTTCTTCCGAGATCGACGCTATTTAATGTGCTGAAAAATTTGTTGAATATGTTCAAAGCTATACTACTTCAATACAGTTAATACACCTAGAATCTGAAGAACTTCAAAATTTTCGTAACGAGAAAATTGAAGATAGGAATAGTTCCATGAAATTCGATGGTATCCAAAGATGCCACATGTGGAAGTCTGAACCATCCAATGGGAAGAGCAAGTGTTTTATCGCTAGAACTGCAGTACATGAATGGATTGAGATGGAGAAAAAAGTAAAAATGACTAAAAGGAAAGTCAAGGTGAAGAAAACTTCGGCTAAAAGAGGAAAATATGGTCAAGTACGTCAAAAGAAAAATAAAGTTTTATCAGGAAAAGTTAAGAAAGTGAATAACAGGCGAAAAAACAAAAAAAAGAAAAATAAATAAAGAATAGATTCAAGATATACTAAAAAATAAATGTGAAACATTATTTTATTTACTTTTGAACCTTTTTTTTTATAAAAGTAATATACATTTATATAGATTATTCAAATTTTCGACACGGAAGAAAAAAATTTTTTTTTTATTTTTTTTCTCCATAAAAAAGCAAAAACCGGAAACCGGACTGGTATACGTTTGAACACGATGGTACAACGAATCTACAAAAAAAAAATGGGCCAAAAAAAAGATGGCTTTTTTGAGATAAATCGGTATTTTTACAGGATGCAATTTTTATGCAAAAGTGCATAATCTTCTGAAAAATGCATTTATGCACATTTTTGATCACGTACATTTGAAGGTCTTCAATTTTGCTATAATATGAAAAAAGTTTCATCCGATTTGGACTAATAATGACCGAGCAGTAGAAAGTCGAAATCCAACTCTCAAAATTTTTTTTTAACTTTGAATTTTAGAAGTGAATTTTCAAAATTCAATATTAAATCAAATATGCGTCTAAGGCAAAAAAAAATACGTGTCGCTTTATTTTCATCATAGAATCTCAAAAAAATAGTTTGGTGTGGTTTGCTCATGGGTGCCCATGGAGCTCCGTATGATTTGAGATGAAATCGGCCTATTATATAATTGTATTTGAAAATTTTATATAAAAGTACATGTTACATTTTTTAAACAACATTTGGAGTATTTTCTCGTGTACCCTCTATTTGCACTAGATTGAGTTTCATTATTAATTTCCACAACGAAGAACCCGACAAGTAGTCTTATAACTTATATTTGTGGCTTATGGTGACTAATAATTAACGTTGAATTATGTGACTTATAACCATATTTTTTTAAAGCCAACATAGTAATAGTTATATTTATTAACTATATGAATAAACTCGCCTTATGTATAAAAATGTTTTCATATTATTCTCTGGTTTACTGAAAGTTTAGACTACCGATTAAATTTTTTAGTTATATCTCCTAGTAATTTTCGACTACCTATATAGAACAAATAATATGCATAATTATTCAAATATTATCTTTTCTGTAAAAAAATTGAATTGACTTAATGATGTTGAAAATGTTCGTATGATTGACTACAGAAAATTATACTATGTTAGTAGGAAATATTACTGATTACACAGAGCTTTAGGCAGGAATAATATTTTCAACTATAAAAAAAATCTTTTTTACAAATCAAAGTAGATACAATTAGGCAATATTTTGAAATAGGTATTGTATGCAAAGATTGTGTAATGTCTACTCGCCGACTAGTTTTTAACTTTTTTGAAAAGTATGTGGGGGTGTGTGATGATAATTACGCTGTAAGGAAAAAAATAATATCATTATGAATATTTCAAATTTATTAAATAAAATAAGAAAATAAAAAAAAATATTAACTGTAACGGGGAGGGTTAATTAACTAATACAAAGGGAATTTATTGACGAACAAACTCCCACGATGCAGAGCTAACCGCCGCACCGTTAATCACGTATGGTTATACGTGTATTCGCCTTTGCGTTTGATACTTTCGTTTCAGTGTCTTCTTTCTAACAGAGTTGAACTTACCTTAAGTCACCTGACTTGTGACACTCGATCTATCTTAGGTGTGAGTGACCTAATTCTTAATCCGAGTAATCCCCTAGATGAAATCGGTTTAAAACTTAATCCATAATAGATTCGTTTAACTATTAGGAATGTGGCGAATAAAATTAATAACGTTCATGACTAAAAAATCACAATCTTTTACGGGCCGAAAGACTAACGCACACGAATAGGATTTACAATTATTAATAATATGGGGAGAGAGAGAGAGAATTCAAACATTTGCCGCGAAAACTAACGCTCGGCGCGAATACAAAAAATAAAGATCGTGTTAAACAAAATACTTTCGATAGTATTTTGTCGTGCAATAAAAAGGGAGGTGCACCTACCCTGCGGTGCAATTACGGTGATCAGCCGTAATTGTTTATCCAGCTAATTCAAAGGTACTCCTCGGATCCAAATCAGCTGCGCTGCCTCACTCGTAATATCTGCTATTACTCTGCTGCTGCTGTAATTGCTGCTGCTGTAATACTGCTGCTGTGATGTTTCCTCGTTACACTCGCACGTATTAAAAAATCCAGGAAAACTTTTCTATGAAACGGCGAAAAATTGTGCAAAACTAAATTGGCGGTACTCTCGCAAAAGCAGCTGAGGCTTAACTGAACTTTTCAAACTCTCGCGCACCCTCTCTCTCTCTTAGTCGTTCGTACTAACATCGCGAATGTACCGAATCGCGAACGGATTGATTAATCGAATCGACTACCGTTGCATGAACAAGATAATATTACAATAACAAAAAACACTATATTATATTATATCTACCTTGATAAAAAATTATATAATCAAGAGTTATATTAAAAATAAATCAATTTAAATTAATAATATAATAAAATATGATAATTTTATAATTTGATATAAATAAATTTGATATAAAAAATATTGATAGATAACAGTGCCTTTTTCTTTCATTGAATTTCAGAGTTTGATCTAAGTAACGTAAAATATAACGTAATATAAACGGTATTTTGATATACACCTGGGAAAAATTATTATATTTATTAATTATTATAGTTTGACAAAAAATCAAAAGAATTTATTCTTGAATAACTTTTAAAAAACAGCAATAATTAAAATGAATTTTTTTGAGGCATAGATGTTATCATCAACTTTTAATTTGACTGATAGGAAACCAGAAGGTTTATAGGAAAATAGAAAAAAAAATAAAAAGATTTCAGTTGGCTTGAGAACAGCCATTTTACTGTATAAATAGTGTCTGTCGGATGGAGTTTCGACCAAATTCGTGCGTACGCTCCTGCGACTGTCGACCGAGACCCTTGATCATCAGAAACAATAGGCAACTGAATCCGAGTCATAAACGTAAAAAAACTATTTCGAACTCCTCTTTACATTAATAAAACAAATTTTATCTACGCAGACAGGCAGCATATTAACGTAGAATAGTTGAAAATAAATGATTTCATGAATAAATTTGATTATTATATTAAATTGAATCGCATATTTATGGTTTTGCATGATTATTGATACTATACCAATGAAGAACCACGATTAAGAATCGAGAACCATGGATTCATCAATTTTCGTGAAACAACATAAAAGATCCTCTAATCTCATTGTGTACCATAACAAACAATGATGAACCATGAACCCATCGAGATCCCATGAGGAACCATAGAGAACCATGAATTCGTCGAGATCCGTCAAACAACATAAAAAACCTTAAAATACCATGGACATCCATGAATACCATGAGGAAGCACGGAGAACCATAAATTCAATATCCGTAGAATACTGTAACGTCGGGCCGTTTATTATCAATAAATTATTTTTTCCTTCATGTACTTTTGCGTAGCTTAAATTTTAACTCCGTAAATGAGCAAAGGGAGAGCATTCAGCTGAAGCGGCTGGGGGACACGTGTACATAGCCGTCCCTTTGTCGCGCGCTTTCCGAATTTTACCTCGAAAGTTCGTAAAGTTTTTTTTTAGTAGGTTTAGATATAGAGTAAAGGAGCCGCGGAATTCCGCCTGCATCCTGTTCTTCGATTTCACCCAAAAGTTTTCCACTTTTAGAAGCTAAAACTTTTGCTGTATAAAAAAAAATCTTAATAATTGATTTTACACAAATGAATCGGGAAAATAACAGCATGATAGGAAAATTTCGCAGCTTCTTGAAACCTCCCACACACTTTTTGATTAGAAACATAGTTACCGCGCAATCATCAAAAATATCTCAAAGTTTTTAAATTATAAATTAGAAAATGAGATAAATAGTCGAAAACAGTTACTTGAATGAATTTTAACAAATCAGTTATATAGTTCACAATTAAATAATGCCCCTTTTTCATTCCATATTATTTAAAGAACGAATTGAGTTAATTATTTAAGTTACTAATTGTAAACATGTAGGATCAAAGATTTTCGCATAAAATATGTTAAATATTAAGAATTGCGTTATTATTAATTGTAACAATTTTACGTAATAAATAAATTAATAATTATAAGAAAATCTGTAATGAAAATGGTACTTGGAGAGTCATCTAGCGAGATAAGGCCCAAACTCCTGAACGCGCGCCCCCAATTCTCACCACGCCCCTGAACCAATTAGGGCCCGAAATCCGAAAGAGAAAAGGAGGGAAAATCTCGGTCAGCCAATTAGAATTTACTAGCATTTCCACTCTTCCCAAATTTTGAGGGACTGAAAGAGGGATTTTCCTCCCAACCACCCCCAGGGTTTAAAAGGGCGTGCGCAAGCGAAAATCGTCCACTCTCTCGCTCCTCGCAAGCTTCATAAGTATACCTCGTTCGATCAAGTGTCAGGACTCTCCAAGTACCAGTCAACTACATTGCATAAAAAAAAAGTAAGTTTAAACAAATTTTTTTTATTGCTATCTCTCCTCTTCCTTTCTATTAAGAATAGTTAGACCGGAATTCGAAAAAAAAAGCAAGTCTTCGAAAAGTATTTCAACAAGGATTGGGATACTTTTCTATAAGACAGTCGCGCCGTTAAACAAAATTTAAATACTTTTCATGTGATAATTCTAGCAAGGTTTGGGATTTTCACATCCAAGTCCCGATTCCATTGGACCCTGGTGTTTGATGGAAGACTTGCAGTTGTAACAAAACTCGATCCTTTGTTACCAATTCTTTTGCGGGGTAAGTGAGGCACTTTCGCTCATGACAATTGAGAGAGAAGAACGAGGGGAGGTTGATAAATAAATTATACACAGACAAGAATCAAATCTCACTTACAACCTATTATTATTAATAGTTATCACACAGAACATACGCGCGCATAACATAATCTAAATTACCGACCAACAAACTACAAATCGAACAATAAACTACTTAAGATAATCACAAATGAACATTTCGCATTTTATCCTAATACTTAATCGCGTACTTAACCTATTACAAACTTACTTAAAACTACGCGAACTAATACCGGGTAAATTGCCCGGCACGTAGGCGCCTGGACAATTCACCGGTCGCAACTTATATCACTACAAATTAATCTTAGCGCGAACCTTCAGATGGCCGGCACGTGAGTGCCAGGCTATCTCTTTCACCGCACACCGGTCGTCGCATCAACAGAGAGAGAGAGTGTAGAGAGAAAGAAGAAAAGGAAGACTTGACCTTTTTTTCTTGTTCCTCGCAATGTCGAGAATCCTGGGCGATATGCTGCCGCAGGAAGTACCGGGCGTCGTCGCTGGTCAGATCGTCGCTAACCGCTGTCGCTGACCAGGTCTCCGTCGGCGACGTTGACTCTCCTGGCAGGTGGGCTGGCTGCAGTTGCTGGCAGAGCCGTTGCCGGTAGGGTTGATCTTCCTTCCTTCCGGCTATCCCAAACTGCTCTCTCTCTGCTTGGCTGGGACTTCCGCACTCTCGCAGGACTAGGCTTCTACTCCCTCACTCTAGTAAGGCTCGGCTGCGACTCTCCTCACGCACTAATTCTTGCGCGCATCTTGCAGTCGCTCAGCGGCGCTCGCTCCTCTCCCTACCTTGACCTATTAGTTAGGCGGCACGCGACGCGTCGCTTATCGGTCACGCGTTGCGCGCCTGCCAATCCCTGCATAGGCCTAATACTCTCTCTCTCTCTCTCTCTTTCTCACTCTCTCTCTGCGCTTTTCAACTTTTCTTGCGCTCAACTGCGCTGGCTCGTTCTTGGCGCTGAAACAAAAGACCAAGTGTTAGGCGCATACTTAAATGCGCCCAACGTTGGCCACCACGCTTAGCCGAGTGGGGGAGGGAGAAACGCGGACGAGAGACGGGCAGACGGCCTGCGCTCGTCACACAGTCAAATTTTATTTTTCACTCTTTTAACGCGAAACGCGAAATAGAAAAGCTCTGATTCTCCAATTGCTCGTCCCGGTTTAAGCGTACGCACGCAAACCAAATAGAGCACCTGAGATTACGTCCGCCTCAGACGTACCTGAGAAAGTGACCCGGACGTCACAATACCATAAAACACCCATGGAGTACAATAAGGAACAATCGAGAACCATGAATTATTGATTATTTTGTACGTGAGTAGTAGACGTAAATGACGTAGAGATGTATAAAAATAATAATTTTAATTATTGACCGCATCATCAATTATTCTTATACGTGAGTAGTAGACGTAAAATACTTAAATACATAGAGACGCATTAAAGTAAAACAAAGCGTAAAAGAATCTTAAAATGTCGAAAAGCAACATTATTCAAAACTTCAAACTCAAATAACTTTCTTAAATCAAAAGCTATCGAAGTAAATCTTTTTCGGATAATAGAAAAGATTCTAGACTTTTTAAAATATATACCACATTAGGAAATCGATACGTAGAAGTATAAAAAATAGGTATATTCTATTTGACCAATCTGATTTTTCTTTATTTTACTACATAGAGTGTTGCGGCCGGCCAGCAGTCGTCGTGGCCACTTCGTGCCTACTCGCCTACGGCTCTCAACCGCGACTCCTGATATAATTTTTTCTTTTCATCGAATAAGTATAAAAATAAGATTTTTCCTATAAAGAGTTATAATAGGAATTCATATACATTTTTCCAGTTTATTTTAATTAGAAACAGGAGTCACAATCCCTATAATTCAATTAAAAAGATAGAAACTATTTAACTCTATGTCCTTTTGAATTACAAATCAAAACTAAACTATTGATTTACTGCGATAATTCATGTCAATTTTTCAATTTTTACGTATCAAAAATAGGAGTTGCAACTTCCAATAGTCAAACACGCTAGAATTTGTTAGACTTTTTAGAGGATTAATACCCAAGTGGTTTTACTAAATAATATAGATTAGGAGAAAAGTTATTTGAAAAAAACTGTTTTTGGGGTGAACTTTGGGAATAAATTTTATCTGTAAATATGTTTGTCCACTGATAAAAAAAATTACGAATCGATTAAATTTATTACAACATATACAAAAATTATCAAAATCGGTGAGTTCGGGTTGGATACCTTTTTGTAAGTCATTTCAAGATAATCTTTATTTTTTTTATAAAAACCTTATTTTGTATCTTGGATTAATGTTTTATGTATAATCTACTAAGAGACTTCATGCTCTTTCAAATAACCTCATGTCCCAATAAATCAAGATCACAATGAATATTTATTATCAGTTGACTATTTAAATCGAAATGAAACGAGAAAGAACATTTTTGTTTAGAAAAAAATCTACAACATAGTTATATACAAAAGTAAACTTCAAGGGCAAAGTTTTCGTTCTAGGCGAATCTAGATATTTTACTACAGAATAGATAAACTTGTCGAAGTGTGAATGTCGTATATATTGATTTGCTTTCATTTACTATTATTCTCCAGAAGTTAAACTAATTTTAAAGGTGATTTTTTATGTAGTGTTGTAATGTTTTCGTTGCTATCGTTGCCTCTGGGTGTACTGTTAAAATTGATGTATCATCTGTATATGTTGCTGTTAAGATATTAATAGACTTTGGTAGGTCCGAGATATATAAAATATATAGTATTGGACCTAGAACACTGTTGGTTATTGGTTTTCCAGTGGATATTGGATTGTAATTATTTTTTGTAGTATTTTATACAGTACTATGTCTCTGTATGTTGGAGTTGATGATCTTGATCCCCACCACGAATGTTTCGCGTTGTAATCGCCTTCTACTATAAAGCGATTTCTTAGTGTATTGGAAAAGTCTGTTCAGTTTTCTTTTGTTTTGTTTGTTTTATTTGGAGAACAGTAAACAGTTAATATTTTTATCGATCCGTCTTTATCCTTGACGATTAAATTGGTTTCTTGTAAGTAGATTTTACTAGTGCAAGTGTGGATGTACTGATTTTTTTTTATTATAATCGCAGTACCTCCGTGTACTTTATTAAACGGATGAATGGTTTTATGTACAGTGTAGTTAGGTATATTAAGATAGTTTTTATTTGTAAAGTGTTTTTCTGACATCAAAATAATGTAAATATTTTTATAGATTACAAATATTTTAATTCAAGGTGCTCTGCATAAGACCGTTTGTATTCCACGTAGCGAGTTTTGGATTGCTCATTATGCCATTTAATTTAATAGTACAGTTAAAAAATTTAACATGGTATCAATTCTTTACATCAGCTGCATCATTATATGTTCTAGTTTATTAATTGTGTTTACTTCGTTGGTATGTCTACTGAGCTCTGCTTGAACAGCTGTTTGTTTTGTAACGGAGAATCTCGGCTATGCCGATTTCGTCCGTTTGGTTCTCGCAAATATCCGCGCGCCGCGCCAAGCTAAGAGTGTGTACGTGTGGCACGCACACTCATGCTGGGATTTTTGTTTTCGAGGTGCAATGTACGGGCTGAGCTGACAGCTGGAGCGATCGAGATGGCGTAGAAGGAGAGAGAGAGAGAGAGAACGCTCTAGCTGCGAATCACCGCAGAAAATTTGAGAGAGTATCTGCTGGGCTAGAGCAGAGAAGATCACGCGCGCAGATTAAAACCGTAGTTAACGGTTTTCCGGAGTTGTCCCCGCGACCTCGTCAATGTTTCGTTTTTCGGAGACACGCCCGGTACGTGGACGAGAATTAGAGTGTTGTGACTGGGTTATGCCCAGCTGTTTCCCGAAGGATACCCGGCACCAGTGCGTGTGGGTAACCGGCGAGGTGCGCGGATGCGCGCATAGGTAGTCTTCGTTGCTGCTGCAGTACCGAGCAACCGAGGGGTAGCGGAAACAACAACAGCAATCAACGAGCGAATAGACTGAGGTAGCAATATTGGTAAAGCGAAGGAGAAGACGAGCGAGAGAACAAACAGCGACGACAATAAACACCAGCGAGGCGGTCAGCGAGAAGGAGTGTACGAGTGACGTCATACTGCGAAGCGTTATAGCCATCGGAGAGGCTGAAGGTCGAGATCGGTGCCGCGTTCTCTCTTGTCTCTCTCTTGCGTGTTTAGGCGCCAGCTGATGGGTGTGTAGTGCGGCAGATCTGCCGACTACTCCGTTGATGAAATAACGGGGCATTTATTATAATAATTAGTTTTAAAAAAGGAATCGGTAGGCTGACCAGCCACCCATTCACCTTCGCGTTCGCGTTTGTTATTGTGCCGCTTGTAGTGGTTTTGCTCGACGCGTTATTCAGTCATGGGAACGTCTTCTACTTACCGAATCTCTAAATAAATAATTTGTGCGGAACGCCGCGAGCTACCCAGACGGGAACGGTTGCATTTCTCCGTTACAGTTTTGATATTTCTATCTTACTCTTATTGTTTTGTTTTGACATTACTTGTGCATATATTATGTTTGGTCTAACTCTATTACCGTTGACATTTAAATCGAAATTGGAATTTTGATAGGTTTGAATATTGTTTTGATTTAACGTTTTCTTTCGTAGTCATGAAAATAGTTTTTGCTGTAATTGCTTACGAACTGGCCATCCTTTATAGTTTGCGGTATGATTTCCTTTGCAGTTTGGGCATGTTACGTTTGGTATTTTTTGTTTAATAGACATTCTTTAGTTTAGTAATGTTCATCAACATATTTCACACACACAGGACTTTTTTAACAATAGTTTTTGTACGAGGTGTGTTCAAAAAGTAAGGTGAATTTTTTAATTGAGCGGGTTACGTAGATTCGATCATCGATATTTTTTGTTATTATGTTGGTATACATGTCCCTCACATATGCTTATAGTTTCAGCCAGTTTGTATGTTTACTTTTTTTTAAAAGACAGAAATGCTAGACGTGTTTTCTGTGCTCCGCGATTTCTGCTGTCAAAAATCTGGATCAAAGAGTTTACATAAAATTTTATCTAAAAAATGAAATTAAGTACTCCAAAACACTTGAAATGTTACAAGTGGTATAAGCTCTTTCAAGATGGCCAAGAAGACACCGATGACGAACCTCACTCTGGACGCCCCAGCTCTTCAATAACTGATGAAAATGTTGAAGAAGTGAAACAAATGGTGTTAAAAAATCGTCAAATCACTATTGGAGAAGTGACTGAAGACGTCAGCATCTCTGTTGGCTCGTGTCATGCAATTTTTTCCGAAGTTTTGGGCATGTAACGTGTAGCAGTAAAATTTGTTCCGAAGCTGCTTAATTTTGAACAAAAAGACCGTCGATGGAGCATTGCTCAAGAGCTGTTAAACGACGTCAATGATGATCCTGATATGCTCAAAAGAGTCATAACTGGTGACGAATCATGGATTTATGGTTATGACGTCGAAACGAAAGCCCAATCGTGCCAATGGAAGACTCCAGAAAAGCCAAGACCGAAAAAAAGCCCGTTAAGTTCGATCAAATGTCAAGGTTTTGCTCACTGTTCTCTTTGATTATCGTGGCGTAATAAATACACAAATTATTTCATAAATTAAAGTTTAATATGTAGTGGAGGTAATAGGACCTGTTTACTGCCAATCAGTGGATCTTTAGAAACGTTAGGGTCTCCAGCTTTGAGAGATTTACAAAGAGGCCAATCGTTTTTTTCATAATGCTGTTTCTTGTATCTACTATCCCATAAACATATGAAACATACGCTTTTGTGTAACCAACTTGTTGAGCAAGAACCATAGATATGTTTTAAAAATCTCCACATACTTTCCACTTATATTCAATTGCATTCAGAATAGTCTTTACATTTTCATAAGATTCCTTAAGACATATTGAATGAAGAATAGCTAAAGAAGCGTCTTGATTTGTACTATGTAATAGGACTGCTTTGAAACCTATTTTAGAGGAATCAAGAAACAACCTCCAATCCACTTAATCCTAACTTTTCCATCAAGCCACATATGTTACTGCAATAAGCGTAATCACTTTCTTTAGAAAAAAATGTACTAGTTTCTTTTTTTATTGTCTGTACCTTGAAAAAGTAGTTATAAGGGCAAGAAAATTTCTTTCGTTTAATTGCGAACCTAATAGCTTGGATTTATCTTTGGGTAAGATTAATTCCCTCACTAAGTCATTAAGTGCAGCTTGAGTGAAAAGAATGGGATCAGAAGATTCATCATCAGTTTCTTCTCCTTCATTAGAAATAAACGCGAATTCAGCACATTCTTCTTTCACCCTCATGACTGGAGGAATTGGAAATTCGCCAAGGCTTATCTTGATGAGATATGGACAATTTGAAATAATTTTTATAAGGGATCATGACGTTTTCATTAATACAAATCTTTTGCTTCTCGAGCGCCAAACGACCACATATGTAGCAAAATTTGTCAAGATGACTTGAACACTAACGAGATGACATGCTGACAGTGACCGTTTATCAAAACAGAAACAAAAAACAGCAAAACCCTGTACGAAAACCCTGATGTACAAGCAAGTAACTAACAAGGGAACCACCCCAACCCTCCGCCTCCGATTTTTCTGCAATTGAGATATGTTATAGTTCGTAAAAAAATAAAAGACCCGTATATTTTTATCGGCGGAAAAAGCTATCTAAGGGATGAAACCCACCCTCAAAAAACAGCCCCAAAAGCAGTTCTATAGCAATATCTTTAGTTGTAATGAATATTTTTTTATGAAACAAAAAAACACAAGATACTTATAAAAAAAGTAACAGACACATAAACTTGATCCCCGGGGGTTGCAAGCCCTATGTTGTATAGGGGACAAACTGTATTTTTAAGTGTATTTTTACCTTACAAAAGCAAAAAATTATGTTAAAAAAATTAAAAAAATGATATTCTAGTAGAAAATGATAAAACAAAATTGACGTGTTTCGGGATTTTCCTATTATCTATTATTTCGAGGGTGAACTACTCCTTAATGTCATTAATACAATATAAGCAGTTATTAATCGCAGATTATGCAGGTTATTTCATGTTATATGACGCTCAAAAAAGCCAAACACATGTATACTTTTGTTCTACCGAATAAACTATTTAGAGGGTGAAAGATACCTCCGAAAGTTACCCCTCAACACCATTTTATAGCGAAATTTTCATATTTTATGCACAGTTGTCGACGAAAAAGAACGTTGCGGGCGCGTTTACCAGGCCGAAGGGCATTCTTTCGAACTCCTACAGTCCAACCCCGGAACCGCAAACGCAGTAAATTGTTTACTTTCCTCGTCCAAGGGGATCTGCCAAAACGCCGACCTAAAATCAACCTTTAACAAAAATACGGCGCCGCGCAATCGATCCAGAATTGAGTCGAGACTAGGCATTGGGTACGCATCGATCTTTGTCACTTTATTTTCTGGTCGGAAGTCCAGACAAAATCGATACGTCCCGTCTGCCTTTTTCGCCACGACCGGCGCGCTACTCCATTAACTATCTGGCAGCCTGATTACCCCCGTGAGCCACATTCTCGTCGTCTCTTCCTGAGTAACCTTCAAGATCGGTGGCGACATCCGACGTATAGGCGTTTTAATCGACCTCGCATCCATGCATCCATGCATTCCAAAAATCCGCGCCCAAGATTAGGTCATGCGCGCACTACGCCACGGCACACGCGATCAACGTCCCGCTTTTTCCTCCTATCTCGAGGTATAATTTAAGATCGCCCAAAGGGTCGGGTTCCTCACCCGATACTCCTCTTACAAATATCGTTGGCGGCCTCAATCGCGACCTAAACCTACTCGCTAATCCTGGGCCCACGACCGCGACCTGAGCACCCGAATCCAACAACGGTAAATAATTAATTGTTTCCATTTATTTTAATGGCCAGAAAAAATCTATTCTCCACTACGGCCACCTGGGCTGCGTTATTGTCTTCACGAGGGCTTGCGAACCGATCATCTGAGCTGGCCGGATCCTCGACCACCGATCCCTGTTGCATCGCTTCACTGCCTCGCTCACGAGTATCCGAGAGCCGCGGAGAGGATCGCGGTGATTCCATCGCCCCGTGCTCCCCCCGCGCTCCATCGGACCTCTCTTTTCCTTTTAGCGCATCCGAGAGCAGCTAGGAGCGTCGTGGCGACTCTCCGGCCACGCGCTCAACCTGCGCTCGATCGGATGGCTCATTCATTACTCCGGACTTCCCTTTTTCGACAGTACGATCCTCCCCTGTTTCGATTCCTACCGTTTTCCCGAATTGAACATCCTCGAGATCCGACACGTTCAACCGCTCATAACGGCGCGATAGACTATCCCAAAATTCCTCTGCCCTATCCTGGGTTGCTTCGGAGTGTGCGCCTCTAATTCCGCGCACTGGTCTATCAATCGCGCCATTCTTATTCTGGTCGCGCGGCTCGGCTGCGAATAACAACGCAGTCTCATCGAGCTCGACCTCTTTATTACCATTTACTTCCCCGTTAACGGTTCTCATTGCGCGAGCTACCCTGTTCCGGTGCACTTCAAGCGCCAACCGCGCTCGCCCGAGCAGATTCAAACAGAGGTCGACGAGCGAGTTTCGGCCCCCGCCTGCGAGTTTCCTTGTGGTGCTAGACCACCCACACACGTGGGGCAGTTCTGGAAAACCACCCGCAGGGTCCCACAAACGTGGTAGCCAACCACGGCCCCCGGACATACATTGGTAAAGTGTCCGGCCTGTCTACACCGATAACAGATGGGGGGGCGGCCTACCTCCCTCGCGGTTAACGCGATTCGGACCTTGCGAACTCCTATGCCTCCGTCCTCCACACGAGAAACAATTTCCTCCGAACGCACGCGGACTCACGCCTGCGCCCTCACTGCCTCGCTGCGCGCTCCTCTGCTGGGGGTTCTGTCTCTGTCCTGTCTCCTACATTCGGGTCCACCGGAGCGGCCGAGGGTACGGAATTATTCGCACTTTCTCCCCCTCCGGCACCCGAGGTTAGCCTACCATCCTCGCCTTGCTGTGCTGCAGCAGTGAGCACTTCGTTCCTTGACTTGTCGCTGCTCTTTCTCTTTGACCGCCTCTTTGAACGTCGCGCACCCGATCTATACTCCGGTGTCACCTCCATGTTCTTTTCCGCCTCTATCACCGCGGTTCTTGCCACTTTTCTCGCTGATCCCACTGAACTTCGATTCACCGCGTCCTGAACCAGTATACTGTCGGCCGCCGGGGGCGGTCGCCACCTCTTCTCCCTTGCCCGCAGACGCTCGAATTCGCAACATACCCTTTTCAGCTTCTTGAGCGTAGCGAACAGCTTCCCGTACAGATATCTCGCGAAGGTGGGATGCAAACCTTCTTTGCAAATCGCCACCTGCCTTTTCTCTGAAGGAGGCCTATCAAAATGGCGAACGATACATTGGAACGCGGTCATGTAATCACCCAGCGTCTCTCCCTCAGCCTGCGCCCGTAACCGTAACTCCTGGTATAAATCCTCCCTTTTATAATGCCTTCCTCATTCCTCCTTTAAATCCGCGAGAAACTCCCTGAGGGTTCGCCAAGTATTTTCATTATTCCGGTACCAGAGCGCCGCCTTTCCCGTTAATACTATGCCCACCGCCCTGAGTATTTCATCATCTTTCAAACCGTAACAATCCTGACACTTCCTAATATCGCTCGCGAAACCAGCCACATCCGCTCCCCTGTCGCCCGAAAACTTCAGCGACCAAGACCGAAAGGCTTTCACCGCGTCGACCGGTTTATAACGTTGAGGCTGACGTAGCCCTGAGCGCCTGCAAGTACTCCAGCGCTTCGGTCTGCGATTGGCCAGCCCTGCTGCGCCCGGCCCGTACTCCTCCGAACTCGATGACTCGCTCCAACTATCCTCCCATTCGCTTGCCGATGGGCACCTCGGCCTATATTCCTCCCTAGAACCCCTCGGATCGGCAAACCGTGGTCCAGCGCGCGGCGACGTTCCCTCTTTTTTCACAGCGTGATCGTTTTGAACGCCGCCCTTCAACAATTCCCTTACTAAGTCTTCCCAGTTCTTCATGGCCTCCCCTACCTCACGTGGTAATGCCGGGGTACTCGTTCTCCTGTCGGATGACCCCAATATTTCCAGCCCGGTGGCGTCGCTTTCTTCCTCGGAAAAGAATTCGTCCTCCGAAACCGGGTCATGCGAGCTATTTCTCCGCCGCCGGCGCGACGCAGAGCGAGACAATCGCTCCTTCCGCTTCCGTCTATGCGGTGTCCGAGCTGCCGTCATGCTCTCAGCGCACGGCACATCCAGCCTACCAGCCTGCATCCCCAACGCGGCCTCTTCTACGCGATATAAATTATTTGCGCTCTCAGATAACGCTGCTCGCACTTCCCTACGCATAACCAATTCAGGCAGGCTCGCGATGATGTTCCACGTCTGTCCGAAAACGTTAGACCCTCCCGCGACACCTTGGAACGCTACCTCTCCGTGAGGTGCCAACTCTTTCCTCGCATCGTCGGGAGCCGTCGCCCCATCATTTGACGCAATTTGGGCATTATCCTGCACGCCCTCGCTCCTATACTTTAACCCGCTTCTCTGCGCCGCAACTGGTTGCGGCCGCTCGTCCGCGGATGTCAAGCTCTCGCGCCTGCGAATTAACGCAAGCTCGATCCGGCCATTTCTTAAATTGCCTCGTTTATCCGTTCTTTTACCGGCCGTATACTATACGTATGGTGAGTAGTGGCCTTCGACACGTTAGGTCGATGACTCACTCGCCCGTGCCAGAGCGCAGCAACGACAACACAACCATGCTACAAATTCGACCGCGTATCTCTCTCTGGATCGGCGCGCTCTGTGAACTCGAGATGAGGAGTGTAAACAAACACTGTTCGAGCTGCGACTTAACGCAACTCAGCCGATCGTTCGATCATCTCCCCTCTCTGCCTCAACCAACCTTTTCGAATTCCTTTGTTTTCGCGAAATGCTTTTCTACTTTACAATTACGGACTATAATTTCGCGCCCTGTCTCTCTTTCTCGCGACTATTTCAATCCCGATTTCCACGAGTTCACCACAAGGGATGCCATGTAACACGTACGTTAATAATTTTTCAATTCCGCGTGGAAAATAAGCCCAAACAACGTCGCGTCACAAATTATTTTAAGGGGAGAGGCTCGTAAAGCGTATTCGCTTCGAGGCGGAAAATTAACGAGGGCTTATGTCATCCGGTAGTGTCAATAATCGCGGTTTACCTAATTACGGGAGAGAGACAGGTTATACAAAGAAACTTATCACTTCTAATAGTTATTTACATTTTATTACAACTCTTATCCTACATGCGGCGTTCGACGTGTGTGTCGGCCAAGTCCGGGCTAGTCCGTTCCGTGCGAATTAACGCACAGGAGATAGAACATCGCCTTACAATTTTCCCGCGAGTTCCTGCGAGTGCGGTGCGAATTCACGCACGCAGCCACTCGAGAGAGAGAGAGAGAGAAATCGAGGCGCGCACCGAAAAATGGAATAGAGTACCTGACCTTAGGTGGAAGCGCTGCCGTGGAACTCCACGTCTGCTGGGCCAACTACGTAGTTCTCGAAAAGGGGGATATCTATGTAGGCGCAGCTGGTCTTCCTCTTCGATACTGTACACTCGATAGCAATGAACTGGTCACGCACTTTTCGTCACGAGGCTTATCCAGCTCGGAATTCGTCGCTGGTCAAAGCCATACTAATGCCGCGATCTCGCGCTTTCCGCGGCGTCATCCGCGCCCCTCCCTATAGGTACCTAATCGGCCGTGCGCCGCCGACTACGCACACATGTGCGACTCATGCCGGCGACACTATTTCTCTCTCTCTTCCTCTCTGCTCTTCGCTCTCGCTCCATCCCTCCAGCGCCAGGCATCTCCACCGATCAGGAATGAAACCTGCAACAAAGCTGCATCATGCGTCGATACTCGGTTTTAATCAACCGAGACCGATGTGGCAGCGGCTCAGGGGAAGGCGCGCGAAAGAGAGAGAGAGGCGAACAGGGCAAGCGAACTCAACGGTCGCTTTGCCCGTCACATGCTATTTTGTCTCCCAATTCCACTTCTACTGGTATGTGGTCCGACTTTGCCTATTACCGAGTTACCTACTACATAATCTATCGTTGACATACCTCTCGCTCCTATACGAGGGTCGTTTGAAAAGTCCGTGCAAAAATAAAAACTGATTGATTTTTTTAATAAATCTTTTTTATTTTTCAACATAGTCTCCTTTTAGGCTAATACACTTCATCCAACGCTGCTCTAGTTTGTTAATTCCTTCCAAATAATAGGATTTGTCCAAGTCTGTAAAATAGGCATTTGTTTCTGCAATCACCTCCTCGTTTGAATAAAATCTTTTCCCCGCCAGGAATTGTCTTCGCCTTTTTCGGAGCAGATTCCCCCTTGGTTACCCATTGTTTAGACTATTCTTTGGTCTCAGTGATCTATCCATGTTTCATCTACAGTGATGAAACGACGCTTAAAGTTTTACGGATTTTGTTGGAACAGCTGCAAACCATTCTTGCAACACTTCACACAATCTCGTTTTTGGTCAATCGTGAGCAATCGCGGCACCCATCAAGCGGAAAGCTTTTTCATGTCCAAATGTTGGTGCAAAATATTATATACCCCTTCGCTCGAGATGCCTACAGTACTAGCAATCTCACGCACCTTCACTCTTCCTTCAGCCATCACCATATTAAGGATTTTATCAATGATTTCTGAAGTGGCAACCTCAACAGGGCATCCAGAACGTTCAGCGTCTTTTGTGCTCATATGGCCACTCCAACAATTTTGAAACCACTTATAAACCGTTCTAATCGAAGGTGCACAATTACCATAATGTTTATCAAGCTGCTGTTTAATTTCCTGAGGCGTTTTGCCTTCGAAAAAGCAATGTTTAATCAATACACGAAATTCTTTTTCGTGTTTTTTTAAAACCACTCGATTTCTTTGATTGAAACGAATGTAAAACGCAAAGTAATTGGCCGATCTGGCTGAAACTTGGTGTGTGCTCTTCCAAGATATGCCACTAACTGAAAATAACCTTGATACGCACTAGTAGCGCCATCTCTTGGCGCTATCCTTGGCATTTATTTCTTCTAGGTTTTCGTCTGTCTCCCATACTCTTCCTTCATTTCCTGTTCTTGCGTTGAAGTCTCCTCCTATAATTATTGTTTTTCCTCTGTTCTCCTCTATCTCTTCGCTTAGGTATTCATAGTTTTCCTTTTTCTCATGTTGCATATATACCGTTGCTATCATGTATTTCCTCCCTCCAATCTTTATTTCTCCTGCTATTACCTCACTTGTCCTTTCTTTCTTCCATTCAACCTTACTCATCTCTTTCCTCTCTCTTACCGCCATTATTCCTCCCTCTATTTCGCTCCCCCTTCTTCCTTTCCTTCTTGAGTCTCTCCAATCAAGGTTCTACCCTTTCAGTTACTTCTCTACCCCAGTTTTTGCCCCTTGCCTCTTCACCCAAGTTTCGGTTAGCCCTAATATATCGAATTCCCTAACATATTTTCAGTTGTTTTCCTCCATGCTCCTAATCCCGCCACTTTCCAGAATAGTATATTTACTGCCTCTCCTCGCTCTCTCTCCATCCCCCCTCTCTCTCTCTTTTTTCCTATTGTTTTCGAAACCCATCCGCCCTTTTTTATACCATTTTTCCCTCCCTCTCGCTCCACCACCATTCTTATTTCTTTGACTTCACCCCGTTATGCCAGAGCTTTAACTCTTCACCTTTACTTTTTATTTCTATCGTTTTCCTTCTTACTTCTTCTCTTATCTTCCTCGGCTTCAACGTCCAGTCCTGATCTATGTAGATCTTCTTCTGTCCCAGCTTCTTTTTCCTCTTCATGATTCCCTATTTTTGTTCCCATGATGCGCATCTAATATTTATCACATCTTTTTTCCTCTTTCTCCTCTATCCTCCCTCCCCGCTGTCCCTCCTATTCTTCTCAGATTCACTACCTCTCCTTTCATTTCTAGTTCCTCCCTCAACCAGTCCTCTGCCTTTCCCTTCTTTTCCCATCTTAACTCACCCTCTAAGTCTGTCACTATTATATTGTTTATCCTACTTTTTCTATTCATTTTTTCTCTCATATACTCTATTTCTTCCTTATTGCCTACTTCTGTTCCTCTTTGCTTATCGTTTCCTCCTTCTATACTTTCTTTTAGTACACTCTTCTTCCAACTAATTCATCCTCTCTCCCCATTTTTTCTGCAGTTTCTTTTCTCTAAGTTCTGCTTTTTCCTTTTCTTCTTTCGTCTCTTTTTTTCTTTCTTCTCTCTCTCTCTCTCTCTTTTCTGTTTTTTCTAACTGTTCCTATTTCTTTCTCCCATCTTTCTTCTCTTCTTTTTTCCTCTGTCTCCATTCTTTCCATTTCTTCCATCATTTCTTTAGACATTTTTGTCCATTCTCTCCTTTCTTCCTCCCATACCTCTCTTAAATCCCTTATATATCTACCCGTATCTTTTCCATTATATCTTCTGCACCACTACTTTTTCTAACTTCTCTTATCGTGTTGTTCAATTCCTTTCCCTCCTCTCCTTCCATCCCGCTCCCCTCACTTTCACTCTTGCATCTTTTTGCCTCTCTCATTTCTCCTCCAATATTCTCCCTCAGCCACTCTTCGCTCTCTCTTCCCCTCATCACTTTTACTCTTTTCTTCTTTTTCTCGTCTAGGCCTTTCTTATCCATCCTTCCAGCTTTATCGCTTAATTTTTCTATTGTCACAAATTTTTCCATCACTATCCCGTACGCCTTAATTCATCTCTCTAATTCTGCTCGTGATCTCACCTTTATTCCCTGTCTTATCTTTTCTGTCTCCGCCTTTACTTCTTACCGACCCTCCTCTCCACCTGCCTTTCCCGCTTCCTAATTTTCTCTCTTAACCTCAACTTTTCTTTTTTCTTTATTCCTCTCTCTTTGCTTCATTCTGCTCTTCTCCAAGCCTCTCTCTCTCTCTCTCTACTCCACTTCTCTTCCATCTCCACGCTCTTTTCACCTCTATGTCTCTCCTCAAACACTTTTCCTCTCTAACTTTCTCACCGAAACTCGCACTCACAGTCATAACACGTTCACTCCCTTCCACAAGTCGAAACCCACTCCCACCTCCTTTTATTATTGTACGACAAATTACTTTCGATAGTATTTTGTAGATCGCGAGCGTAATTTTTTGTATTCACGCCGAGCATTCGATTTCACGTCAATTTTAAAATTCTCTCTTTCTCTCTCTCAACGAATTATAATCTATAATTGTGAACCCTATTCGCGTGCATTAGTCTTTCGGCCCATAAAAGATTGTAGTTTTTTATCAATTAAACTTTGTTAATTTTATTCGCCAGTTACGTCATTTCGTTTCCTATTAGCTTTATAGATATCTATAAAGGCTTAAGTCTTAATCCAATTTCGTCTAGGGGATTAGGTGGGTTAAGCATTCAGTCATTCCTAAGGTGTTTACAGAACGATTGTGACATTTAAATATGACATGAATTCTGACACCATGACAGGTTGAAATAGGATATGTCATGAGCCACTGCGCAGCAAGCCATGCGCAGGTGATTTCTAGGGATTTTAGAGGGGAGCGTATTTTGAATACAAAATGATAAAAATGAAAACAAACAAAAACATTACAATTTGTTTTCATTTTTATCATTTTGAGAAAAGGGTAAAACTATGTAACGGGGATTCAGACTTCCCCGTGGAGGGTGGTGCTAGGTGGCTACTCAGCTTGTTGGTAGCTCGTTTCGGGGTCATGCGAGAATCA
This sequence comes from Phymastichus coffea, assembly GCF_024137745.1. Lineage (NCBI taxonomy): Eukaryota > Metazoa > Arthropoda > Insecta > Hymenoptera > Eulophidae > Phymastichus > Phymastichus coffea. Next base: position 4,314,393 of record NW_026706823.1, read on the forward strand.
GCCCAATGGCTCAGTCATGCCACCGGAAGGCAACCTTGCCTTCGGCCCGCGTGTTAGCAGAAAGAGTGTTTGCTAAAACGAAGGTAATAGCGAAAGCATACAGGTGGCATGAGCCGTGAGAGAGACAAGCAAGAAGCGAGCGAGAGAGAGACTTATGATCGAGCAGGCACTTACACGTCGGTTTCGCAGCAGCCTCGGATTCGCTTCTGACACGCGCAGGTGTTCGGCCACGAGGCAGTTCTCTCGGCCTGGTCGACGGTTGTCCGCACGTACGCACGCTCGCATACGCAGTCCGCAGTAAACTCTCGGTGCCTTATCTTCTCACCCACTTGCACGCACTCTGCACTCTCGTTCTTTGTCGGCGGAAAACACTGGCTACGTAGCGCGGGGCACCTATTCGTCGCACGGTGACAGCCGGGCTTGCGTTCGTCGCGAAGGCGGGCAGCTAATTGTTGCTCGCACGCGGAAGAGGTCCCCCTCTCTCTTGCTGGCTATTCGGCAGCGGCGCGTTCCAGCCAATTAGGCAAACGTGTGCGACACTCGAGCGTCCACGCACTCACGCATACACGCGGATCTCTCTCTGCTCAGTGCTCTCTCACTTACCTCGTGCAGCATCAGCAGCTGTGGCCAGATAGGAAAATTACATAAGAAAAATACATAAGTTGTTAATAGATGTAGGCCCTTGGATCAGCTAAGACCTTCTTAACCCGATTCCGGTACCAAGGGTCTTTCGTGTCTTGGCTGATGCTGAGAGAAGCTGTAGTGGCGATCTCGTCCTCGTCAGTCTCGTATATACGGGAAAGCGCATCCGGCACCATGTTATCTTTACCGCTCCGATGCACGATGTCGAAGTCGTAGGCTTACAGGCGCAGGGACCAGCGACCTAACTTCCCGTTGGGGCTCCGCAAGTTTCGCAGCCACACCAGGCTGTGGTGGTCTGTCACCACTGTAAAATGGTAGCCCTCGATGTAAGGGCGGAACTTCTCGATCGACTAAATTACAGCGAGACACTCCCTCTCTGTCACTGATAGCCTTCGCTCTGGAGCAGTCAGAGCTCGACTCGCGAAACAGAGTACGCGGTCCACTCCCTCGACGTGTTGTAAAAGAACACTGCCCAGTTCTGTATCGCTAGCATCACATTCAACAATGAATGGAGCGGAGAAGTTGGGCCTTGAGAGCACTAGTGCGGAGGCCAGTAGAGCTTTCACCTGCTCAAAAGCCGTCTCCTGTTTTTCTGTCCACGCGTACTTGCAATCTTTACGAGTGAGTGCGGTGAGTGGCTCGCTCAGGGAAGCGTAGCCCTCGAGGAACTTCCTATACCAAGAAGCCATCCCTAGGAAACGTCTCAGCTGCTTCAGGTTTCTTGGCGCAGGGTACTCAAGGATCGGGCGGACCCGCTCTGGATCGGGCCGACAACCATCGCGGTTTACCAACAAGCCAAGGTATCGCACTTCGGTCATGCAAATCTTCGACTTTTTCCGGTTTATCGTTAGGCCCGCCTCGTTTAGCCGCTTCACGATACACGTCAACCACTTAATGTGCTTCGGGAAGGTTTCTGTTGCGATGAGGAGGTCGTCCAAATACGCAAAAGCGTAGGGCTCCATTTCAGGTGTTATAATTTTGTCAGCTAACATCTGGAACGTTGCGGGACCCCCCGTTAGGCCATAGTGCATTCTACCGAACTCGAACAGACCGAGTCCTGGCACGGTGAACGCAGTGATTGGTATAGACCTCTCTGTAAGAGGAATCTGCCAAAAAGCTCCGGAGCAATCTAACGCGCTTATGAACTTGGCGTGTTGGATTTTTCGCAGTATCACGTCCATATAAGGCAACGGATACGCGGTCACTCTCGTCTGCGCGTTCACCTTCCTGTAATCTATACAGAAACGATAAGTGCCGTCTTGCTTCGGGGTCATAACGACGGGGCTCGACCACTCGCTTTTCGACCTCCGGATGATTCCCATGCGCAGCATCTTGTGCACCTGCTCGTGCATCACGTCCTCAATTTTCTTTGATACGGAGTAGTATCGTTGCTTGATAGGACGCGCGCATTTCAAGTCGATGTCATGCTCAATCCAGCTCGTACAGCCCAGCTGTTCACAGGAGGGATCAGACAGCAGACTGTGCATTAGCTCGTCGATTTCTCTGCACTGACTTTCGGTAATTTCCTCTATCCCGAGCGAGGCTAGTAACATAAGCTCCTCAGCCCGCACTGACGAAAGAGCAGCCGGGATTTGCTCGTCACAGCCCTTAACCTTCAGCGTATTCGTCTCTGGGTCGAGCATCGCTGAGAAAGCGCGGGTGAAGTCGGCACCTAAAGTGCACTCTGTGTCGACTTCGGACAGAATCAGAACATCGAGCCAATGCGTCACCCCCCCTAAGGTGAAAGGTAGTTTTGCATTGCCCATTACTGGCACGTAGTGTCCATCGACTGCTTTTGTCCCCGGGCCTACGTACGGATGCACTCGGCGATTGAGTGCCGAGGCGATTTGTAACGCGTTTGGACCAAGGACAGTGCGGGATGCTCCGGTATCGTACAACCCTCTAAACGAGTAGCCGCCGACGTCTACCGTCATCCACCACCGGGGCGACTTCTCTACGACGGTGCTGGCTACAGTACCTCCATCGCACGACGGTTGCGCGTCGATCGGATTACTCGGGGCTAGCATAGAGTTACCCGCCATGTTGCGAAGCGTCTGCGCTACTCCTGTAACGCTGTCGGTAGAGAAGGTCCGGTTTTCCTGAGGAGCGATAGGGACCATTTCTATGCGCTCCCCATCTCGTTTTTTGGCTCTGCTAGTTTGGCGGAGCACTCCGGGCAGGAGAACCGGGTATGACCGGGCAAGCTGCAAATGCAGCAGAGTACTTTGTTGCCACTGGGGCCAATATCTTTGTCCTTGTTCTTGTCGGACTTTGGAGTGACAATCTGGGCCTGATTACCTCCGGGATGGCCGCTTCTGCCTCCACGGCTTCCACCTTTCCCGCCTCGGCCACCGCCTGGTGGACCGGTTTAGCAGGTGCTAAACTGACAAAAAAAATTTTAAACCTCCCAAATTTGAACCTAAAAGTACCTTTCTAATTTTTGTAAATTTATTAAATGATAACGTACTTTTTCAATGTTCATCGTTCATGACATTATTAATCATTCAATATTTCTTGACATGAATCTTAAAATATCAGTATATAAGTAATTCATTCCATAAAAAACTAATTTGAAGGCAATCTCGTAGATAACTAAATTTATTTACATGAGTGTTTTGATAAATAAAATGAATCAATCGTAATTATATTTCTTCTAATTGATTTATAAATGTAAAAAATATTCTCGTGTTAAATATATAAACATGCATCGGCCAATGAATCAGACGAGCTTTCGTTTTGTTTTTTACCGTATTCATGTGAAACTTTTATATTCGAAATATTTTCCATCGCTGTCCCGCTGTTTTGAAGGAAATAGAACGAATGTTTACGTAAAGTGTATTGAAGGTGAACTATTTTCAGTATAAGTATGTCTTACTTGTTAACTCATGCAGAAGAACATATCATATCTGAATAATACTAGTGTAGTTTTTGTGTTACTCTTACTTTGATTGAACTTTGCATAATTTACATTTATCGCTCATCAGCTTCAGGAAGTAAGTATTCGTTTATATTGTTTGATCTATTTTATTATTTTTATAATTTAACTGTTCATATTCATTGTAATTACAGAATTCTTTTGTGACTTATTATTCAATAATTTATTTATTAATGTGATCTATTTATTACACATTCTGTGTAAATATTTGTATTCTTTTATAGATGATTCGTGTTATAATGCATAGACTTAATGTGATTAATTTCATTATATTTTATCTTCTTAGCGCAATATTGCATGGTTTAAGGACGTTCTCTCGCTGCAGTGGTGCTCAACTTGCACAATATTATTAAAAATATAATTAAGAGTGTTCGATTGTCATCAAAAGCCTGATTTAGTCGGTATACATGACAATGTACATATACATGACAAAATAATGAAAAAATGTTAACATAAAAAAGAAAGTATAAATACGATATTTGAAATTCGTAACCTTTTACGATACCACTATATAGATATACAAATAACACGTCAGTTTTTCTTTTAACAGCTGTATCTTGGAATTTAATGCCGATTGCCCTATTTAGTAAAAAATCGTCGTAATCAGTATTTTGTCAATTATAACATACTAATTTATTTTAAAAAATCAAGAAAACTCGTGTCTTAAACGACAAAAACGCTTTAAAAATGCTACTGGGAACCACTGCTCCCATAAGATCCTGTGTTAAATAAAAGCAACTTTATATTACAATAACTCATAAGTTAGGTCCGGTATAGATAAAATACTTAATTAAGAACATATATTTCAAATTTCACGAAAAAAACAAGAAAAGTGAAAATTAAGAGAACGCCCTTAAAGCCATAAATATACTTTAGTTATTTATTATCACTGTTATAAAACTCTTCATTCTACTAATCTATGTGTATGTGATATACTAGTATGAAACGGAAGGTGCGATCCAAGAGTAAAAATAAGGGTAAAAAACGAGGCAGGCCGAGTAAAAAAGGTGGGAAGAGGTTGAATGCGGGCAGAAAACGCATGTCAATAGAAAATGCTTCTAAAAAAACAATTCGTAGGCGAGCTCAAGAGTTGTTACAATCTGAAGAGTATAATTTGGACGTAATCAACGTAGCTGTAGCTGCAAGAATCGGTGAATCCAAGTTTACTAATGTTAGTGATAGTGATGACAGCCTTATTAATAATCATAAGGAGAAGGAAATTCGTAGACACTCTAAAGAGTCAGCTTTAGCATTTTTCTTAGAGTACGATTATTCTGTTAAGAGTTATAAGGCTTTAGTTAGTGATGCTTTTGAAAAAAAGTGCCCCATGTATCCTGCTTATGAATTTGTCCATAATGCAATGGTCGAATGTAGACCACAAAATTATAGTGTGGAGACTGATGTAGAAGTTATGGTATCCCTTCAGAACATTTAGATAAATCTGCCGAACGGTTGTGTGAAAGTGTGGCTTCGGACTGGAGTGAGCAAGATCTACGTAAATTAGAATTAATCGTGACTTTAGGCTTCGACAGCTCATCGGGACATGTTAATCCTCAACAACAATGCAAAAACTCTGAAAATGAAAGCTCTAACGCTCTTCAGTCGCTTTTCGTGAGCAGTTTCATCATAATTAATTTAAGAAGTATAAATTCAGATGAACCCTTTTGGCTGAATCCCACACCACAGAGTATTCGATTTTGTCGACCTCTACGAATAGCCCTAGAAAAAGAGGACAAAGATGCAACACTACATGAACATGTTCGCTTAAATGAAGAAATAAAAAATCTTATTCCATACCGTTTCAAAATGTGCAATGGCAAATCAGTCAGGATTCAGTATAATGTTTATCAAACATTATTTGACGGAAAATGCTTAAATACTATTGTACAGAATGATTGTTCGAGTCGATGTCCTATATGTTTGCGTACGTCACATAAATTTTCTAATTTAAAAGACGACTTCACTCCAACAGCAGCATCTCTTAAATATGGATTGGGACTGTTGCATTGCGAGATAAAATCGTTTGAACATATGTTGCACATTTCTTATCGAATCAGAATAAAATCATGGGATGTACGGAAACCAAATAAAGGTAAGTTTGACCTATTTTTGCGTTTTTACAAAAAAATTTTGCTAAGGAAGATATCTGGAACGTTAAGAATTAAATTGTAACAAACAACGAATACTAATTAAAATAGTCCTATAAGAATTTCTTAGGGGTATATTAAACCTGTTAAAAAAAATATTATTGCAAAGTATAGCTTATGATTCTTCACTCTCGAAGTTACCATGTATTTTTTAAATTGAAGTTCTTTTTTATTTGTAGCATTGGGTGTAATTTCAAGCCAATGAAAGTAATAAAATCAAATGATAATGCTGTCAAGCATTTAACTAATTGCTTGCTTATAATATACAATATTTTACTATTATAATATATCAAATTTAAAAACAAAACAAACGAATTTTAACGTACGTATAAAGGACACGGGTAGCTCCTGCAAGTAGGTTGTTATACTTGCAGGGGCCTCGACTGTGGCCCTTGATAACATAATATAATTGCACATAAAACTACATTTATTAAATTCTAGTGATTGCACTTGTCTCAAGCTTAGAATATTAAATTTAATTTTAAAAAATGCTCAAACTATTGAATATAAAAACATCTATTACCCTCTTGGGATTTTTTTAGAGGAATTTGAGGAACGAAAGAAAAATGTACAAAAGCAAATTTATGATAAAATAGGTGTGCGAGTAGATCAAATTTTACAGGGTCATGGCACCACAAATACTGGCAACCTTGCAAGGCGATGTTTTGCTCGTCCCAAGGATTTTGCAGAATCATTGGGAATTGATTTACAATTGATAACTGATATTGCTAAAATAATATCAGCTTTTAAGTGTAAGAAAGAGCTGAAACTAGATGAACTGGAAAAATTTTGCTGGAAAACTTATCAGTCATACTATAAGCTCTACCCCTGGGCACGTATGAGTCCCACCTTACATAAGCTTCTGAAGCATGGCTGTGATATTTGTCGACAACTACCTCTGCCAGTAGCATTCTATGCAGAAGATGCCAATGAATCCTGGCATAAGTATTATAGACAAAACATGATTCGTCATGCTCGACAGGATAGTAGAGCAAATCGGATAAAGGATACATTCGATCGAGCTCTGTATGCTTCGGATCCTAAGATATCGCTGATTCTTATAGATCGTCGATTGAAAACTACATTCACAAATGATTCCTCCGATGTGACAGAATTTCTTGCAAATCCGTAAGTAAAGTAAAGAAATGCTTATTAATCATACTTCAACTAGAATAAAATATGCAAATGAAAATAATTTACAGATCCACTGCAGAAAACGAATACGAATCCGACGGTCATGATTCCTATGTCAAATGAATATCAAATACTTAATGAAAATAAATGTTATTATTAAAAAAACTCATAAAAATTAGGCAGAAACTTTTAAGTTCAAATTTGGAAAGTTTAAAATTGTTTTTTCACTTTAGTACCTGTGATTCGAATTCCTTGTTGTAAAATCTACAAAATAGGATAGTTTGTATGATAAAAAAATTTTTTTCAGAAAAATGCGAGATGAAAATATACATTTTTTTCAAAAAATCGTAAGTTTGACCTTGAATTTGAAGGTCAAATTTGCATTTTTTCGCTCCCGGACTATTTTTCCCTGATTTAAAATTACTCAATCATTCATTTTCTTTTTTTTTTAATTCAAATTTAATATCAATCGTAAGATAATTGATTTTGTCCCTCATTTTATCAAAATAGTACACTGTGCGCCGCCTGAGTACCCTGCTCGGGCTTTGCTACAGCACCTTGACTTCGGGTTGACGACGTCTGGGCCTTCGCTTCGTTGGCCGGCTTGAATTTTTGCTCTAAAAATTCCCTAAGGCATTTTTCCCAGTTCAGCTCCGCAGCTTGTTCGCCGACTGAGGCGATGCCGATTGACTTTATCATGGCCGCTCTCGACCTGGGCTTGTAAGCCGCTTCCGGCAGCATACTTTGTTCCGCCGGGGGAGGACGTCTCCAATGGCCTACCTCATCGTCTTCTGCTTCTTGAGCTTTTTCCAGCAGCTCTTGGAAGTCGGTCAAGCTATCCTTGCACCACTTTAGTCGTCGCTGCAGCCGTGGAAGCATATTATCTATGACCAGGTTCACTTGGTCCTGTGCCTCCCAAGGCTCCTCGAATCGGCTGAGAATGATGAGGAGAGAGACGACGTAGTCTCTCACAGGCTCATCTTCCCCCTGAGTGCGCAGTTGAGCTTCCACGATCAGGCTCCTTCTATTCCTCTTAGTCTTGCTGTACGTCTTGAGTGCCGTGTCCTTGAATTCTTGGTACGTTTTCCACGCGGGCCTCAAAGCTCGAAACCAGAACAGCGCGGGCTTCTCGAACAGCGGCGTCATCGAGTCCAGCAACTCGTCTTTCGCAACTCGGTCCAGCCGGCGATTCTCCTCTACTTGCTCCAGGAACTCCTCAATACTGACTCCTTTTTCGCCCGAGAATTTTAGTTTCCACTCTCGAACCGTCTTTCCGAGGTGCTTGCTCGTGAAACGCGACATTTCCATTGTGTTGATTGTGTCAGGTGAGGGCCCCCCTGTGCTGTGGCTCGCTGCCTGTCTTGGTACCGGCAGCGCGAGCGAATCGTCCGCCGTCCTCCGGACAACCCCCCTTCCCTAGCTCGAGCTTGCGGGGACAAAAGGGCCGAATAGCTGGTCACCCGATCCAGCAGCATACTGTGGTTTTGGAGTGGCTCCCCTTCCCCCGATTGTACCTGCGGAAGTAAGCTGTGGAGCGTATGTTGTTGTTGCGATCGTTAAATGCGTACTTGCTGCTGTAATCGCCATTCGCGGCGCTTCGTGCTGGTTTTGAACTGACGGTCTTGTAGTCGAGTGAAACATCGGCGCTTGCGGGTTCAGTGTTAAGGGTTACGGTCGCATTGAGCCATCGAACTGGCTTGACAGCTCGTAGTAGTTTAAATCGAACGTGTCCTGGAAATGAAGCCCTTTGCCTGTTCGTGTCGCGTTCAAACGCGTTTGGTTTTCGGCCGTCTGCTGCTGAGCATTAGCGACTACGTTTTTCATTTGCGCCTGTAGGTTGCTGTTTATTCGCTCTACATTGCTTTTTTCTGACCGTAATGTGGCGATGGTTTGCAGCAGTTCCTCTATTTGTTTTTCCTGTTTTGTGCTACGCAACATTAACTCTTGTGTTTCTGCTTGCTGCGTAGCTCAGAGGTCGTTCAAATTTTCTTTTAGAACGCGCGCCTGGAACTCTGCTTGCCACGTCCGTTTTAGCTCTGCAGCCGCCGCCGCACTCAGCCAATGTTCGCTTTGATCGGGGAACATTACGCGCATTGTTCGGTTTGTAGCTAGAAAAGTGGCCGGTTCGACTGCCGGAGCGGCGTAATGTTGTGCAGTATACGTCTCGCTGCTATGCGTTAAGCTCATTGCGCTTGCCGTAACCTGGGGCTCCGACTGCATGCTAGAGGTCACGATCGGCTCGCTCTGCGTAACGTTCGGCGAGTTTAAGAGGTGGTTAGGATTCCAGCTTTCGTTGACTGGCGTCTGCACGCGAGCTCTGCCCTGAATAATCGGTGTTGCTTGCGGGTTCGCTTCTAACGTGAGCGATCTTCATTATGTTAGGTTCTAATAAAACAAATTATCATTATTTATGTTATTATAAACAAATGTTGCTACTGCAACGAAATCTATTACGTTTTGAGAATAAAGATTTTTATCTCGCTAAACTAATACATAGATTAATAATAACAAGAATAAATGAAAAAACGACGAGATTCATATTTTTGTAATATTAAGGCTAAAATTTTAAAAGTACTTCATTCTTGATAAATCTAATATATTTTTTTGTTTTACCTCTAAATGACCTTGAACTGACCTCAAAATGACCTGATAAGATCAAACTCACCTTGGATTCGGACTCAGCGACCCCGAAAACCTCTTAGAGGAGCCACATTATCCTATTCCATTGTCAAAACGTGTATATTCGTAGCTTGAGTACGAACTGGTGGATTACAAACTTCAGACGTCAATTAGAGGTCAAATATCAACTTTTATCAAAAAATTCTTCTTATGAAATTTTCGTATTTTTTACCGTAGAATCTGAAAAAAAAGTATGCATGTTCCATTTAAAAAAATGAATTTTCAGGTACTTCCGTTCCGAATAGGCCATTTCCGGTTGGAACCGGAAGTTGATTTTACGTCCAATCGATAGAGCGTACTCGATTTATATATAATTGTGTTATCAATTTTTGAAAAAAAAAAAATTCTTCGGCACACTTTGGGGGGTGGACGGGTGGTCTGAGACACCCTGTATAGACTAATTCACGTAATTATTCAATGATTGAGTGAATTTCATTAATAAGACTAAGATTACTAGCTGTTTTTTTAGCTATAAGTAATCTTAGTCAATCAACAAGCTCATTCTGGTCATTTCATTTTGTAGCGAGATAAAAGACCATAACCACCGATAGACTTTTGTTCCTTAGCACCACTATGTAGCGTAGAAAAGTAAGTTAAGACCAATGTAGGTTTTGAATTTTTTTACATGTTTATTTCAATGTTCTCCATTTGATTTATATTGCTTCAGATGAGTATTAGTATTTTCAAGAATTTTTAGATAATTTTCTTCATTCAATGAGATAATTAATTTAGGATTGGGTTCTTTACGAAAAAAAATCTTCATTAAACCTAGAGACTTACAATTACTGTATCTTTCATCATTTACCATGAATTCATTACTTTTGGAATAAATAGGAGTATTACCAACCACACTTATTTTTCTTTAGACGGACACCAAATGTTTTATCTAGATTACTTTTCATATCATTTGACGAATACGATTTGTCAAAAAATATAGTAGTGGTATCTATGGATTCATCATAATCATCACTTGTTGAATTCATCAATAGTGTAATCATTACCGTCAGTAGTAGATTCATATAGTATCAAACAGTTGCAAAGCATTACTTAACTCGTTGGTAGTACTATTAAAGTATCGTGATCTCTTAGAACTGTTTACTTTTGCTGCTTTTGACTTAAATATTTTTTCATAGGTGATTCTATTCTTTCGTCAGTGGTAGGAAAAGTATTATTTTTCTCAGTAGCTGTTCCTACAAGCTTCTTCAAAGGATCAACATCCAATTTAAATATTTTATTCAAAGTCTTTTCTAAATCTGTTTTTTCGCTTTTTAATAGTTGATATTCAAGATTATTTGCATCGCGAGTCTCAATTAATCATTGAAGTACTATCTTTTTTCGTTGAAAAGCAGTCATGTTGTTGGCAGTTATATCAATGAAAGAGAAATAACACTCATTGACTTATTCTTTAATATTTATCGCAAAATAATCAAATCTGTTTCCACATCTTTCATGATTTTTTGGTCTATTTCTATCGATAACTAAAAATTATCATCCCTCCAACATTCTGAAAAAATCTCCTTAAATTATTCTAAGGGCATACTTGAGTTAACGTGATCATTATTAATATATATGATGTTAACATCATTTTGTCGAAGTAAATCTATTAGTGTTTCAGGTATTTACCCTCCAGGACATCGAAAACGCGCCGCGCTCTTCACTTTATTTTATTTTTGTTTTTCATTCGTATATTATCCAGGAAAGTAAGACCGCTGATGGCCAACATGTTTCCTTTTACACCACTTGTGTCACATCTGCGAGCGGGTACCGAGATGTCATCAGCGGCGGGTTATAGATGCGAACATAAGGAACGTGTCGTGGCCATAAACAGCTCACACCCATAAACGACGAGGTCGCCTCGTTGTAATGACCATGTGGTGGTTTCCATCGACCGCCCGCTGAGCGGCACGCATGTCCCGGCTGGGTTAGCCGTCCACACTTTCACGGTCTTTCGGTCGGGCGCTTCACGGGCCCACGACGTGCCCTCTCAGCCCCGTTTATTACACAGACTAACGGAGAGAGGGGGTATCTCACACCGACTTATACCAGCACCGCTTTTCCGACAAGAGTTAGTTGGCGTCTCAGAGTCGACGAAGCGGATCTTCCGCTCTAGGATTGATGCCATCAGTGGTTGCGTCATTAAGTGCAACGGTGACTGCGTCACCGAATCAAGAGTAAGTACGATTGTGCGCGCCTATCACCGATTACGACCAGTGAAGTATCACGACCGGGCCATGGACAGGGCGACCTGCTGCTATAGGTGAGAGTGCGCTCAGCTTTCAGGGATCAAGCACGCGGCTCTGCGCAAACCCATCAACTTAGGCGATGTCGTAGCAAAGGCTGCTCCTATTCCCGAGACGTCAGCTTAAAGAGACATAACTAAAAAGAGCTTCTTTCAAAGCAGCACACTCTGCTGTGTAAACGGACGAAGAAGAGTCAATATTTTGATCGAGCGATACGCCGAGCTCTGGGCATGAACAAGCAAATCCTACACTTGAAGAGGTTTTACTATCGGCCGTGTACATAGTTAATGCGCTGTTTTGCGCAATAAGGTCATGTAAGATTTTATCCGGATCGTAAGAATTCACCAGAGACTTTCCTAGAAAGGTATCTGTGGTAATAGTTGAAAACACAATTTAAAAATCGAAGCAGTAAATATTATAATTTGGTTTTGTAATCACTTCTGGAGTGTCATTTAGCCATTCAATTAAAGCTTTAGTAAAAATTTTACTGGTAGGTGCTTTTTTCTTTTTGCTTATATGCAAGTAACAAATAATGGCTCGAAAAGTTTGCATATTATTATTAGAGATGACTTTGATAACAAAATTTTTGTAACCCACGTTGTTAAAAGAGGCAGCTTCGAATCGGCTAATCGATATACTTAGGGTGCTGATACGAATACCGAGAGCGCAATGACCGCGCAGTTTTGAATACTTTCCAGTTTTTTAATTGGATTTTTACGGGTCTGTAAGTAAATGAAATTTGCATAGTCGATAATTAACTCAAAAAAGCTTTTATATAGCGTGATGAGAGTTAGGGGATTAGCAACTTACTAGGTACCACAAAGAAACTTGACGATGTTTAAAGCTCTAAAACATCTTTTATGTACCTCAGCTACATGTTGATAAAATGTAAGTTTACAATCAAAGCAAATATCTAAAAAGCGAACTGGTTTAGTGGATTCGATTTTATCTTTGATTTTAGCACTATATATATATATATATATATATATATATATATATATCATAATATATTCATTCTAATAACTATATAGAGATAGAAACAAGTAAATGTATACCCAAGGTATTAAAAAACGCAATAAATAGCCGATATAACACTTCTCGTGCTACGGATCGTTTGGTGGGGTGAACATTCTGAAGTTGGTTCAATAAAAATTATTAAAATTCATAAAAGTATTTGAATTATTTTAACAAATTATAATTTATAATATAAGAGGTCTGACCGAAAAGTATCAGGCCTACATTTATATTTTCGTGCTAGCGTTATTCTTTACCATCTGGTGGGTGGCATCCTTCAAAGTAATCCCCACTTGATTGAATAACACGGTTCCATCGATGTTTCCACTTTTCAAAATAGTCCTCGAACTCACTTTTAGGGATAGCCTTAAGTACATTCGTCGCATTGTTTTCAACCGTTGTTTTGTCATCATATCGGTGTCCTTTGAGTGGTTTTTGTAGTTTTGGAAACAGCCAAAAGTCACAAGGGGCTATGTCAGGACTGTAAGGAGGTTGTCGAAGCAATGCGATATTGTGTTTGCTCAAAAACTGCTGCACAAGATTGGATGCATGCGCTGGCGCATTATCGTGATGGAGAAGCCAGTCACCACTTTCCCAAAAGTGCGGCCGTTTTCTTCTTACTGCATCACGCAAACGTTTCCAAATTTGAACGTAGTATTCTTTATTGATTGTCTGACCTGTTGGTGCATATTCGTGATGTACAGTACCTTCACAATCGAAAAAAACAATCAACATTGACTTAACATTACTCCGACTTTGACGTGCTTTTTTGGTCTTGGCGATTCAGAATGCTTCCACTGTGAAGATTGTTGTTTTGTTTCAAGATCATAACCATAAATCTATGATTCATCACCTGTAATAACTTTTTTAAGCACATTATCATCATTATTGACCATTTCCAGATTGTCCAGAGCGATTTCTAAGCGAATGTTCTTCTGTTCTGCTGTGAGCAATTTTGGGATGAATTTCGCACACACGCGTTTCATTCCTAAATTTTCGGTTAAAATTTCTGAAATGATAGTTTTTGGTATCCCCAGGTCTTCTTCTAGTTCTCGCACAGTCATACGACGATCTTAATCGATTGCAAGTCGCACCCGCTCAATATTATCTGCGGTTTTTGTCGTCGAAGGTCGGCCGGAACGAGAATCACTATCGACAGAAGTGCGACCATCCTTGAACCGTTTATACCACTCTTTTATTCGTGTTTTGCTCATACACTCGCTTCCAAAGGCTTTTTGCATCATTTCAATAGTTTTCGAACTCGTTTTTCTGAGTTGAAAGCAAAATTTGATGCAAATTCGTTGATCTTGTTTTTCAGTCATTTTTGACAATATCAAAATCCGACGAACGCGAAAAAGGCACTGTAAACAAATACACGCTGCGCATGAACTACACGTCAGGTGGTCACCGGCAGGTGTCAGTAAGTAACCAATAGATTCGTGAGGCTTTACTGTTGACGTTTCTGTCCGGTAGAGGTCGCTCGAAATCTATGGCGCGAAGATATAAACGTAGGTCCGATACTTTCCGGACAGACCTCGTATATTTACATTTTCCAAAATAGGCAAGCACCAACGATATTTTCCATTGTTTCTTTTTATTTTAAACCAAGTATAAAAATTTAAATTAACATTTTTATAACACTTTTCACCAGTGGAATTTTTGAATATAAAAATTGTTATAACCAATATATAGCTATCCAAAAAAGAAAGAGAATATGAACGGGATTAAGAACAAACTTAGAGTGAACGAAAAATTTTTCTTATCTCAAAATATAATTCCTCCTAGTTAATTATAAATTTTTTTTAGATTCTGGAGTGAGTTGGGGTTGTAGACGTGACCTATAATTTTTTTAAAACAAACTCCTATTACTTATTTGTATGGAAGTATTTTTAAAGGTATTTTTGTCCTTTTTTGTAAGCCATCACAGCAAATCCTTTAATCGTATCGTGTATTTATTTTTAGTCTAAGTCTGAATTTCATTTTAATCGAAGACCATTGCACCGGTCTTCTGATCGCATAAGAATATACCCTTTTTATGGAGAGAGAGAAAAAAAGAAGGAGAAAGAGAAAGAGAGAGAGAGAGAGAGTACGCGTTCCCCTTCTCCGCGAGCTCGGATCCTATACCAAATATGTAGCTAATATAAACAATAAGAACTCTCCATGGTATATGCGGCAGTGCTTCTAGTAGTAAAATACTCACCTCCGGAACTAGAATATGCGGGTTTGATTTTCTTAAATTAGTCAAACATCTCTCTTTCCATTTTCAATTTGAAATTAAACATTATAAATAGATAAAAATTTTTAATAGCAACATAAATAAAATTTTAATATGCATTTATATAAATTAATTATACTACCAAAACGAGAGCACGAGGGTTCATAAGTAAAAGGGACTTTCGCCACCCCCAACCACGTGGTCTCTCAAAGGAAATGGTCTGGAACATACATTGCTATACTACTCGGGATTTCAATATCGCAATGAATAAAAAAAATGAGTTAAAAAGCCTCATGCTAAAAGCAAAATCTTCAAAAGAAAGAAATGGATAACCAGTGAGATCATGGTATGACGCAAAAATGAGAAAATACTGTATAGTTTATGGAAGAAAAACCCGAAAATTGAGATACTGAGAATTGATTACAAAAAAATAGATTAAAATCTTAGACAAAGTTATAAAAGATGCTAAAATTAAATTTGAAACAGAATAAGTGAAAATAGAGGCGATAAGTAAAATAAATTATGGAACATAATTAATAAAAAACATATAACGGGAGAGGTTATCTAACAAAATGAAAAATTTATTTAAGCACAAACTCCCACGATGCAGAGCTAACCGCCGCTCCGTTAAACACGTATAGTTGTACGTGTATTCGCCTTTACGTCAGATGATTTCATTTCGGTGTCTTTTTTCCAACTGAGTTGAACTCACCGTAAGTCACTTGACTTGTGGCACTCGATCTATCTTAGGTGTGAGTAGCTTTATACCTAATCCGCTTAATGCCATAGATGAAATCGGATTAAAACCTAAGCCTTTATAAATCGCTTAAGCTAATAGGAAATGAAATGACGTAATCGGCGAATAAAATTAACTAACTTTAATCAATAAAAACTACAGTCTTTCATGGCCGGAAAGACTAACGCATGCGAAAAGGATTTACAATGAATTATTAATATTCGATGAGAGTAGATAAACAATGTATGTTCTAGGACACAATGGAGCCGACAAAGGATGCCGCCAATGTATAAGGGATACGTGTATGTTCTGGGACATAAAGGAGCCGCCTGATGAAGGTGTCATGGTAGCGACACCTGTTAATTTAAGGTGAGATCCCATGCTGAGTGTTTAAAGGGCATTTGATGTTCGTTTAACACCTCCCGCGTGCCAGTGGGCCCCTTCGACAGTGCCCCCCCCCCCCCCTCACCCACTCACCTTCAGAGGTTGATAAGGTAGGATGCTGTAGAAGTCGGTAGGGTGTCTGGTAAACTATATGATGGTCTCCCCCCCTCCTCTCTATCCCTCTCTCTAACTCTCCTTCGATAGTAGGGTGCTTATGCTGGCTGAGCGTGGACCCTCGGAGAGGGGGTAGCGTCTCTAGCTTGTTAAGCGCGTACGCCGTATAGTGTGGATGCTGTTTTCTCTCTCTCTCTCTCTCTAAAAGGTATTTGATGTACCTTTGACACCTCCCACTGAGTACCTAAAAGGTAATCGATGTAGCTTATGCATTGAAGATGCGCCGCCAATGCATAAGGTATATGTGTATATCCTGAGACAGAAGCCAGTGGGCCCTTCGACAGTGCCCCCCCCCCCCATTCATTCACTCTCCCACCCACCTACAGAGGTTGTTAAGGTAGGTTGCTGTAGAAGTCGTTGCTAAGAGTCTAAAGCACAATCGATGTTCCTTTATAAATGAAGATGCGTTCTAGCAGCGTGCACTATCCTTTTTCAGGATCACATTTAATTTAGAAAAGTTTCGACCACTCACACCAGCTTGCACTCTCTCCAATAACGCTTAACCTCATGCTAAGGGTTAAAACGCATTCGATGTTCCTTTTTCAATGAAAATGCGTTCGAAAGTATGTATTACGCAACAGGTGATTGGAGATAGAGTAATCTTAATGACGAATTGTCTATTAGTCATTTTATTGCTTTTTGCCTTATGGATAGGGTTTTTGAGTTAGCCTTGATTAGTTGCGTTAACATTCCCCACATGCTGAGCGTCTAAAGCGAAATCAATGTTCTTCTTCCTTTAAAGATTTTTATC
The DNA here is from genome assembly GCF_024137745.1 of Phymastichus coffea. NCBI lineage: Eukaryota > Metazoa > Arthropoda > Insecta > Hymenoptera > Eulophidae > Phymastichus > Phymastichus coffea. The sequence continues at coordinate 4,331,444 of NW_026706823.1, forward strand.
AATTTGACTAGAGTTTCTTTTGGAGAGTAGGAATCATCCTGATTTTTCCGAAAATCTTTTCCGGACTCAATCGTTCGGTAGTGCTCAAGAAGAATACATCGACGAAGCATTTAGTATTTTTTAGTAACTGTTCTTTGGTTTTTATAAAAAAAAAATTAAAGAAATGGATAGTGTACAAATAATTAGTACAATAAATGCCATGATTATTTTCATGGTTAATGTAAGTATTTTATGTCAGTTTAGTTTATTTATTTACAACTTATATGTTACATTACTTTACATCTCTTATACTACTATTTGTGTCTCGTATCCACTTTGTGTAGTTGATTATGTATGTGTGTGTGTGTTTGTGTGCGTGCGTGCGTGTGTGTGTGTGTATATGTTGTGTAAATATGTGCCTTTGTAGGTGTGTCTGCAACTCTTGTGGCCTCGCCTTCTACGCCTGCCTGTTCCTCTTTTCTTCTCATTTTTCTTCTGATTAATCTTCTCTTCCTCTTTCTCTCTCCAAGATCTGCCTTTTTCGCTTTTCTGTTTTTTTTTTTTTTTTCTCTTTCTTGCATGTTTTCTTTTCAGCTTTTCCTTTATTACTTTCTTTTGTCTTTTACACCTTTGCCTTTCCTTTGCTTTTGCTCTCCTTCTTGCTAATCATTTCATCTATCTTTCTCCTTATTAAGGCTTTGACACCTTTTTCTTGTTTCCTATTGCTCCCTCTGCCTTTCCTTTCCTCAACCTCACTTATTTTTCCTTAGTATCTTATGATTTGCCTTCTAGTTTACCTTTTTCTTTCTCTTCTTCGATTCTTCTTCTTTTCCATTTTGCTCCATCCTCCAATACCTGCTTCCCCTCGCTTGTGTAGTTGCTGTTACTTGTGTCTTGTGTGTGTGTGTGTGTGCATGTGTATGTTTACGTTTGCGCGTATGTTTGTGTTTTGTGTGTATGTGTGTGTATGTATGTGTGTGTAGATGTGTCTGCGAGTCTTGCTTCTCTGTCTTCTGTTTCCGTCTCTCCTTAAGGTCTTGTAGCTTCGTCTTCTTGCTTTTCTTTTTCTTTCTTCTCTTCATTTCTTCTTCTTTTCCATTTTATCTCCATCATCCACGCTATCTTTTCTTTGCTTCCTATTATTATTTTTTCCCATTCTTCCTCTTCCTTTCTGCTTTTTTCACATTTTTCTACCATGTGTTTCTAACCTAAACCTTTCCCTTATTTGCAGGCCTTTTATTCTTCTCTCTCCTTGAATTACCTTTAACCTATACCTTTTCATTTCTTCTTTCAGCTCTTTACACTCATTTATGTATCTTGATTTTTCTAGCTTTTCTTCTAGTTCTTTTTCATTTTTTTCTTCAGCTCATCTCTTATTTCTTCCCAAAACTCTTCCCTCATCTCATCCCCCTCTTCTCTCTCTCTCTGTATATTTTACTTTTTTCCAGCCTTTCCTCTCTCTCCTCCTTCTTACCCTTTTTATTTTTTTCATTTCTTTCCCTTTTCTTTAATTCTCTCCATGCTTCTTTTTTTATTGAGCCATCTCTTTCTTCTCTTATTTTGTTTTCATACTTTATTGCTCTTTCTAATGCTGTTTCTTTCATTTCTTGTCTTCCTGTTTCCCATCGTATTAGGTAACTTGGCGTGTTCTATCTAATCCGTTTCTATCTAATCCTAATACCCACTTTATGTATTTTAGTTGTAGTCTCTCTATTTCCTCATATCTCTTCCATCCCCAGATTTCTGCTCCTTACATAATCACGCTTTTCGCCAGATCATCGAACAGGTTCATCCTTAGCTCCCAGTTTTCTCTAAATAGCTTTTCTCCTAGCCCCCATAACTTTCCGAGTACCATATTTATTTTCCCTTCTACCTTCTTTATCTGCTTTTTATTTCCGTTATTTCTGCTTATCACATATCCTAAGTAGTTGTACTCTTTCACCATCTCTATCTTCTCAAATTCCCATTCGAATTCTTCTTCCTTCCCCCTTCTCCTCCTCTCCAGCATTTCATCATCTTTGATTTTCCTACATTTAACTCTAATTCCCTTTCTTTCAGGTATCTTTTTAATTTTTTCAGCATTGCTTTCATTCCACGTTCACTTTTTGCTATCATCACTATATCATCTGCGTATCCTAATGTGCATATTTTCTTCCTTCCTATCACTACCCCTCCTTCCTGCACCTGCTTGATCTTCCCATCCAGGTCGGCGAAGGCAAGATTAAATAGCGTGGTGCTCAAAGGGCACCCTCGCCTTACGCCTTTGAAAGTCTCAAACTCCCCAATTATTTCTCCTCCATCTTTTACCTTACTCCCTATTTTCTTGTATATTTCTTCCATTCTTTTTCTAATTTTTCTATTTATCCCTTTCTCTTTCATTGTTTCCCATATTTTCTTCCTCTTTATTTTATCAAAAGCGGCCTTCATGTCTGCAAAGAATACGAACAGTTTCCCTCCTTTTTCCCTTTTTTTTAACATAAATATCGCGTCCATTGTTCCTCTTTTCTTCCTAAATCTCATCTGCGTATCGCTTAGCGTTTCTTTAGCTTCTAGTTTTCTTTCCAGCTTTTTTCTCAGTATTTCTGCATATATTTTATATCCCGTATCCATCAGTGTTATTCCTCTATAGTTTCTGACTTCTTCTTTCCTTCCTTTCTTATATATTGGTACTATTATTCCCTTCCTCCATTCTTCCGGATATCCTTCGCCGTTCCATATTCCTTTAAAGCATTTTGTCATATCTTTTATCAAGCCTTCCGTGCCTTCCACCCACGCTTCATTTGCTATACCATCTTCTCCTGTCGCCTTTTTCTTTTTCATTTTTCTTATTACCTCTTTTACTTCTCTATCTTTGATTTCTTCACCTTCCTCTCCTTCGCTGTCTTCGGTTTCTTGTCCTTTGCTTTCTTCCTTTTCTTTCTCTCTAAATTGTTCCTTGAAGTGCTTTATCCATTCTTCTTTTCCTATATTTTCATCTAATCCAATTCTTTTCTTCCTATTGCCATTCACTTTATCCCAGAATTTTCTTTTGTCTTATCTGTTCTTATTTCTTCTGCCACTCTTTTCTCTTCATCTTCTTTTGCTTTTCTTATTTCCTCTCTGTATTTTCTCTTTGCTTCTAAGTATTTGCCTCTGTCTCCTTCCCCTTTTCTTACATTATTTAACTCTGCCATCACCCTATCCCTTTTTGCCTTACATTCTTTTCTCCACCAGCTTTTTTTGATCCTGTTTTTTTCCTTATCTTCTTTTTTACAACTGCGTTCTTCACTCTATTTTTTATATCTTTCCATTTTTCTGTTCCCTCTATTGCGTCTATCCATCTCTGATACTCCCTTATACCTTCTTCGCTCCAGTCATCTATCATTCTTTCTTCCTCTTCATTTCTTTCTTCCGCTATTTTGTCTCCCAATTCCACCTCTATTGGTAAGTGGTCCGACTTTACCCTCTCCTTTATTTAAACCTTTTTTATCGCCTCTTCACCTTCCTCGTTACCTACTACATAGTCTATCGTTGACATTCCTCTCGCTCCTATATATGTTATTTCTCTCTCTTCATCTCCTTCTATTCTCCCATTCGTTATCACTAAGCCCATTTCTCCTGGCCATTTTATCATTTCTTCTCCCTTTGCGTTTAACACTTTATCCTTGGCCTTAATTTCTTCTAGGTTTTCTTCTGTCTCCCATTCACTTCCTTCGTTTCCTGTTCTTGCGTTGAAGTCTCCTCCTATAATTATTGTTTTTCCTCTGTTCTCCTCTATCTCTTCACTTAGGTATTCATAGTTTTCCTTCTTCTCATGTTGCATATACACCGATGCTATCATGTATTCCCTCCCTCCGATCTTTATTTCTCCTACTATTACCTCACTTGTCCTTTCTTTCTTCCATTCTACCTTATTCATCCCTTTCCTCTCTCTTACCGCCATTATTCCTCCTCCGATTTCTCTCCCCCTTCTTCCTTCCCTTCTTGAGTCCCTCCACTCTACGCTGTCCTCTTTCAGTTGTTTCTCCACACCAGTTCTTGCCCCTTGCCTCTTCACCCAGGTTTCCGTTAGCCCTATTATGTCGAATTCCCTAACATATTCCCAGTCATCTTCCTCCATGCTCCTCACCCACGCCACGTTCCAGAATAGTATTTTTACTGCCTTTCTCCCCTCTCTCTCCCTTCTCTCCTCTCTCTCTCTTTTATCCCTATTGTTTTCGAAACCCTTCCACCCCCTTTCTTACCATTTTTCCCTCTCTCTCGCTCCACCACCATTCTTCTTCCTCTGATTTCACCCCGTTATGCCACATCTTTACCTCTTTACCTTTACTTCTTATTTCTTTCGCTTTCCTTCTTACTTCCTCTCTTATCCTTCTCTGCTTCCACGTCCAGTCCTGATCTATGTATATCTTTTTCTGTGCCAGATTCTTTTTCTTCTTCATAATTCCTTCTTTTTGTTCCCATGACGCGCATATAATTTGCCACATGTTTTTTCTTCTTTCTCTCCGATCATCTCTCTCTCCGCTGTTCATCCTATTCTTCTCAGATTCACTATCTCTCCTTTCATTTCTAGTACCTCCCTTAACCAGACCTCTGCCTCTCCCTTCTTTTCCCATCTTAACTCACCCTCTAAGTCTGTCACTATTATATTGTTTATCCTATTTTCTCTATCCATTTTTTCTCTCATATACTCTAATTCTTACTTATTGCCTACTTCTGTACCTCTTTGCTTCTTGTTTCCTCCTTCTATACTTTCTTTTAGTTTCACGCACTCCTCTTCCAACTGGTTCATCCTCTCTCCCCATTTTTCCTGCAGTTTCTTTTCTCTACGTTCTGCTTTTTCCCTTTCTTCTTTCGTCTCTTTCTTTCTTTCTTCTCTCTCTCTCTTTTGTTCTCTCCTAACTTTTCCTATTTCTTTCTCCCATCTTTCTTCTCTTCTTTTCTCTTGTGCCTCCATGCTTTCCATTTTTCCCATTATTTCTTTAAACATTTCTGTCCATTCTTTCCTTTCATCCTCCCATGCCTCTCTTAATTCCCTTATGTCTGTCCGTATCTTTTCCATTATATCTTCTGCACCACTACTTTTTCCCACTTCTCTTATCGTGTTGTTCAATCCTTCTCCCCCCTCCCCATCCATCTCCCTTCCCTCGCTCTCACTCTTGCATCTCTTTGCCACTCTCATTTCTCCTCTATTATTCTCCCTCAGCCCCTCCCCGCTCTCTCTCCCCCTCACCACCTTTACTCTTTGCTTCTTTTCCTCTTCTGGGCCTTTCTTATCCAACCTTCCACCTTTATCTCTTAATTTTTCTGTTGTCACAAATCTTTCCATCCTATCCCGTACGCCTTAATTCGACCCTTTATAACTACCCGTGATCCCACCTTTGTTCCCTGTCTTACCTTTTCTGTCTCTGCCTTTACTTCTTACCGCCCCTCCTCTCTGCCTGCCTTTCCCGCTTTCAGATTTTCTCTCTTAACCTCAACTTTTATTTTTTTTCTTTATTCCTTTCTCTCTGCTTTTTCCTGCTCTTCTCCAGGCCTCTCTCTCTCTCTTCTCCACTCCTCCTCCACCTCCACGCTCTTTTCACCTCTATTTCTATCCTCAAACACTTATGCTCTTTGACTTTCTCACCAAAACTCGTGCTCACATCTAAGACACGTCCACACTCCCCTCCAGTGAAATCTAACCTCCATGTAAGTATTTTATGTATATATTCTATTAATTATTATTCAAGACAGTTTTTATAATAAATTTTTTATTTTTTTAGACTCCGCCAATCCTGCTAGCTAGTTTATCGACTAGCATATTTTATTATTTATTCATTGCGATTTTAAGAGTGGTAAGCATTTTTTATATAATATCAAATATATTTATTTTTAACCTTTTAATTTTTTCGTTTCAGCTAAATATAGTCGTGACGGAGCCGTCGCATAGGCGACATATTCAACATATATTAGAAGTAGTTTTAAAGGTATGTATATATATAAATAATTATATTGAAATAAGTATATTTAAATAAGTATATATATATTTTTTTCTTAGTTACAGAGCGATGTTGAGAGAATAGTAAGGGCTGCGGCCGAAAGAGCTGCGGCCGAAAGAGCTGCGGCCGAAAGAGCTGCAGCCGAAAGAGCTGCAGCTGAAAGAGCTGCATCCGAAAAAGCTGTGGCTGAAAGGACCGCAGCGAGAGGGCCGCTGAGCTCGAATAGTGATTCGACGATTTTCTAGAACAATTTTCTTCACTGCTCGAACATTTTCATCAGTTGTTGACGTGTTTAGGCGTCCAGAGCGAGGCTCATCATTGGCATCTTCTCGGTCTTCTTGGAAGAGTTTGAACCACTTGTAAACATTATTTTTACACAGAACAGTTTCATCGTATGCCACCGTCAACATTTTAAGTGTTTCGGAGCACTTTATTTTATTTTTTACACAAAATTTGATGGAAATAATTTGATCCATATTTTTCTATAGCAAGAAATCGCCGAGCACGCAAAACACTTATAACCTTTACGCCTCTCACAACCAAACAAAAAATGCTATACACTTGAAACTTGGTACAGATGTTCGGGAAGAGTGTACCAATATAACAAAATAAAAAAATCGATAATCGAAAGTACGTTGCCCGTGAAATTTGAAAAGTCACCTTACTTTTTGAACACACCTCGTATGCTGCTCTCTCTCTCTCTCTCTCTTTCTCTAAGCAAGCGGTATAGTAGTTTCATTAGATTTCGGGAAGCTTACAACCTCACAGTTGATTTTATTTGAATATTAATTAATAAAAGTTATAGCATTTTAGTTTAATTATTAATTTATTGTTCATTCAACTATACATTGAATATAATACTGTCTGTCTAAAATCTTTATTTATAGTAGTTGACATCGCTATATTGAAATGTTGAGTTGAATTTTTATAGTAATATTGTCAACTTCATCAATACCTTCCATTTCAGATTGCTTCCGTTTAGCTTTTATCCATAAAAACAATCTTTGTGCATCTATAACGGCACATACAAAGTTAGCTGGTTTATCGAAATGATATCTACATATTGTTTCTAATGGGTAAGGTAATGCGCTCATTGGTGGACATTTCATCTCGCTTTCAAGTTCTGAAATTTTTCTAAAAAAGGAAAAAAATTTTTAATTAATAATGATTTTAATTTCTAACATAAAAAAAAAAAAAATACTTACTTTTCAGGTAAAATTTTTTGTAACTATTGTTTCTTTTTTAATCCTTATACATAAATATTTCTAGAATTATTTAAATGATTGTTTAGTACACGTGCTAAATTTTTATATGGAATAAGACCGGATCTCAATCATAAACCATGATCACACGTTTCTAAGAAATGATTCACTTTTCGACACTTGGAAGGAAGTTGAAACCAATGATATGGTGGTTCGAAGAAAAACACATTTGGAACAGTATCTACATCTAATGGTAGATATGCGAGTTCTTTTCAAACAAAAGTCTCGTTTAAACTTTGAAAGCCTTGAAAATCTATTACGAAATCCATTTGAAAAGATGCTGAAGTTAATGTGAACTCTACTAGTTCCTAAAACCGTTATGAGAGTAGAGGCACGTGTTTGTTCTACATAAAGCCTATACCTCACTATTCGAAAGTAGAGGGCGCCATAGTCACCATACCTCACCAATCGAAAGTATAGGGTGTCATAGTCACTATATAGTATGATTATAGGTAGTTTTTATTAAATTCCAACAATATACATAATTTATTTTCTTTTTTATTGAAAAGCATTGTATACATTAATTATATAATGTCTTGTTAATTTCAAACTAATTTTTTATCATCACCAGTAATTGGGTTATATTGTACAATACGGTCGTGTAATATTAAGCAGTATGCTGCAGTATCTTCAGGAAAATCAGTCCGAGTTTCAAATTCTAGGCGAACATCGACTGGTGCGCTTTTTAATGTTTCATTTGGTTTGGAGCAGTCTATAACTATTAGCGGTACTTTATTAATGAAATCTTTTTTATTGAGTAACGGCTCGTTTTTTTTACCATAATAAACGGTTTGAAAATTAGTATACATATCGTTGAGTACAGCATACTGATTTTGATTGATATTGAAATTGAGATTTCCATACGGATAGCATTGTGAATAGCTTCACATAACTAATATTACAATGATCAAAATTACTAGAATTAACACTCGCCGAACTTTTACGTTTAGTTTTGTAACGGTGCCGGTGGATTCGACCTGCACCGTGTGTTCCCCATCTCTCCCTACCATCGGCGTGGACTCATGGCAGACCTATAGCACATAATTCACGTGCCTGATGCATGCCTGTATGTTTTCAGCATCGCCACCGCAACGAGCAAGAGGAAGAAGGATAGAGAGAGGCAATGGCATTGGTCGGCAAGAGCGCCTGTTACTATGCGCTCTTGTAGGAGAGAAAGAGAGAGAGTGAGAGAAAGAGAGAGATAAGAGAGAAAGAAAGAACGCGATTAGTGTAGGCAGGCGCGTGACACTAGCTGCACTTGACGGTGCCGCGTGCCGCCGATTAGGCAAGAGAGTGGGGAAAGCGTGAGAAGCAGTCTCTCACGCACTCGGAAGCGTACTCGCGACCAGTAGTAGAAAGTGGCCATTAGCAGAGAGAGGTGTGCTGACCCCCTGCAGTCAACCGCAAAAAGATTAGAGGAAGCCGAGACGATATCAGTATCGGCTACGGATCTAGCTAATCTTCCGCCGAGTTCTTCCGACCACGGACAGATTTGCCTGTAATCAGACGCCATCACCATCTTCGGCGAGGCCCTGCATCGAAGATCTTCAATCGTCAGGTCAATTTTCTAATCTCTCTCTCTCTAATTCTCACTCTAAGGCTACTCACGGCTTGTGCGCTGCGCCAGGCTCTCACGGGCCGGCGCGGCTGGTTTGGTTATTAGCCTAAGTTAAATTATATCGAGTCGGTATCGAGATGGCAAGGCGCTAACGTGCCGGCCATCTCCTTTCAGCGATCGTAGATTGTAGTGTAGATAATAAGACGCGCGTTTAATTGTCCGAACTGTATGCTCAGGGTAGCATGATGTAATAAAGGGTTTACTAAGATATGAGGAATGATTATTGCGTCCACCTTTCTCTTTACTTTGTCAGGAGCGATACACCGCCTCCCTTGTCCTCCCCCTTCTAAATAATTGGTAATAGCGATAGGTGCATCGGCATTGCAAGCAGACTCTATTACAGTTTAAAAAGCTAAAATAACAAAGCGAGGCTTTTCCAATTGATTGGAAGACTTAACACTCCAAACATGCTTTGATGTACGAGGTAATTTTGGATACTCATACATTTCCCAAGTACTATAACTCATAGTAATTGCACGCTCTCGTCCAATCTGATTAAGTAATTTGATTTTTTCTTTGTCTGCAACCATCACATATGGCATCAACCATTCAACCTTAGTTAAAGTAATTTTTGATTTTTCTGAAGCAACAGGATTCCCTATTGGAGCACACAAAATAGCATTCAAATCATCTCTTAATCTTGTGAGAATAAGTTCATGCTTGACAATGACTACAATTTTCCGATAATCTTCAGCAAAGCCCATCAACATACTAAGAGGTATAGTAACATCAAAAAAACCTAGAGCATTACATATTAAAACTTCATTGTTATCACCATTCCATCCGGCATTTTCAGCAATAGAGCTCTGACATTATTAAGTGAAAGCCAATTTTTCATGAGAGTTGTTAAGCGTACATTTTTCACTTTATCAATTTCAATAGCATTTATTTCATATAGTATTTCCTCGAACAAATGACAGAGGGCGTTGTTGACAGCTGAATGAATGTCTAGAATTCCCTCCATATTATTGTTGTTGTTGTTGTTGTTTTATACAAAACACTAATATGCACAATATTTTCTTCCACGATTTTCGACGACTTTTAGTCTCAAGCTTTTCAGGAATTGAATGTTCTGAGGTGTGAGCGGTCTGATAGCTCGCTGTTGACTGGCTGCTGTTTGACATTTTTGTCTTTTAATATAGCCTCGGCCGCTCTTTATATTGTAAATGATACCCATTACTAAGATATGGACTTTATATGTACTTGCACCGTGATGACTTCTCCTCGAAAGTTAACTAGGTTTTCGTCTTGAACAACTATACGAATTTGAAAATGATAAATGCTCCTCACAGCGCCTGGAAGGTAAATGACGTGAGAGGGAACTTCTATAATCTTATATCCAGGTGGGACTATTGGGAAAAATTCATATATAGTATGTACTTTGCGATCGTTTATCTAAGAGTCTGTAGTAATATTGCACTCTACACGTAAAGCGTTGACTTTGAGTTTAGTGACGGGTAAGTCAGAACTATGTGTTTCGTTTTCAACGAGCGTGCGTTTAGTGAAGCCTAAAATTGATCCAATGGAATATTTACGACTACAATAAATAATCTTAAAAAATCTTTAAATATAATAAGAATACAATTACGATCGTATGGAGAAGCGATTCAATATTTACAAACAAATAATGACAATAATAAGGAGAAAGAAATAAGGATTACGCCGTTTGACTTTTCATTCAATTATAACAAATAGATTGAAATAATGAAAGATCAAAGAGTGGTGGATGAGTTACATAAACCAGCACGTCGAAACTATCCTCGTCGAAAAGTCGATATACGCGGAATAGATGAGACGTGGCAAGCTGATCTTGTTGATATGCAAAGCTATTCTAGAGAGAATAAAGGTTTTCGCTATCTATTAACTATTATAGATACGTTCTCTAAATATGCTTGGAGAGTTCCAGTAAAACAGAAAACTGCTACAGATGTCACTAAGGCAATGGAGTCTGTATTAAAAAAGGGACGCATTCCTAAAAATCTCTAATTGGATAGAAGCAAAGAGTTCTACAATACAAATTTTCAAAGTATAATGAAAAAATATATAATAAACCTTTATTATACTTATAGCAATCTTAAAGCATCAATTTGTGAACGTTTCAATCGAACACTAAAAAATATTATGTGGAAAAAATTCAGTTTAATAGGAAATTATAAGTGGATTGACTTTCTCCTCAGTTTAATAGAATCTCATAATAATCGAAAACATCGCACAATAAATATGAAGCCTAAAGACGTGACTAAAGAAAATGAAATGCAGGTCTTGACACGATTCTCTTACGATCATCGTCTTTTCAAAAAGCCGAAATTCCAGGTAGGAGATAAAGTGCGAGTAAGCAAGTCTAAACACGTTTTTGAAAAAGGATATACGCCTAATCGGTCTAGAGAAATTTTTACTATTCATCGTATTTCGAGAACTAAACCTGTAACATATCACCTACTAGATTATCAAGAAAATCCCATTGTTGGTGATTTTTTTGAGCAAGAACTACAGAAAGCTATGTATCCTGATATTTATCTTGTTGAAAAAATTCTCAGAAGACGGGGTAATGACGTCTTTGTAAAATGGCTTGGCTTTGATAATACTCACAATTCTTGTATAAATAAGGAGACTATACAACAATGAATTACAAATATAAATTTATATGTATCTAGCTTGTATTTAAATAAATAATTGTTTTCATTTATAAATATTACATTGTTTTTTTTTATTTTAAGGATAAAAGTCCCAACCTTCGCTTTTACCTGTGAGGTACTTCCATTTTTATATTCGACACTAGTGAGTCCATTAAGACAAGTCGAAACCTGCTTTAATAGAAACACTAATGACTCATTTACCTCTCCAGAAAATAAATTTATATAATATAATCTTTATTGAAATATAATAAGATATACAAATACATTTTACTTAATATTAAATTGAAATCGATCACATCCATGATATTGAATAAATAATGCATATTTTTGTACTGGATCAGAAAGATAAATAAAAAGATCTAAATGATGAATTATCGCTCTTGACATTCGGTCCGGTAGAACAATTTCGAACTCACAATCGAGTTCAAGAATAATTCGAGATTCATCTTATCTCATGAATGTTATCAGATAATTTTCATTTTCATGCAATTCATAATGACTTTTTTCAAGAAGTATATCGAAAACTTCATTCCAATGTTATTCAACATTTCAAAATTTATCTTGCTGTAGGTAAAGAGATCTAAAATGTTGCGTATTCTTCTTCTAATACTATTTCTACTACTACTTATACTACTGCTCTCACTGCTGTTGGTACTGATGCTGCTGCTGCTGCTGTTACTACTACTACTACTACTCGATTCTTGAGACAGAACGCAGCTCTTCGAGGCTCACAGCTCTTTTAAAACCTTTTCCCACTACTTTGGTTTTCGAGCGGCCACAACCGCCTCCCTCTACTTTAAATTAGATTTCCATTTTATTTAACATATATATAGTGTGATGATTTTCTAATATAGGACCGAGCATTCGATTCATCATCAATATATGTTTCTTGAGTAATATACGTGATATAACTTTATTCAATTCAGCAATACGTCTTTGGAAACGTTCGTGATCTCGTGCTATCTGCTCCCAAATACCTTTTCTAGAGTCATTTTCTTCGTATGGAAGATGATGTATTTTAACTTTCTTCGCAAACCATACATGCTTAGAAGAGGAGTGAGATCTCCTGTTGTCTCTTATAGCTGGCATGGCTAAGCTTCTACTACTACTTCTTCTTCTTACCACTGCTTCGAACAGAATGGGCTTCCTATTAACATCTTATCGCTATTTTAGAATATAACCCCACTACTTCGCTTTTCGAGCCGCTGAAATCGCCCTCTTCTTTCTTTCTTATTTTTTTGTTAGGGAATGGTGAGAGTCCCAACCATCGCTCTCACCTGTGAGGTGCTTCCACTACTAACATTGCTTATGAGACCTGTACACTAAGTCGAAATTCGGTAGAAAGAACGCATAAGTAATTACTTCAACCTGTCCAAAAAAAAAAGGATTTGAAGGAATAATTAAATTAGGATTAAAGACATAATTAAAATTTTAAATATAAATTTATTTACTATGTATACATTTACACATTATACTAGATTAATTTTTAAATTCAAAATTCGAGCCTTCTCGATGGTAAATAAACAACTTCTTCTTCTCCATAGTCTCGAATAATTTCTTCAACATATCTTCGTCTTTTTCTAACGCTAAGCTTACTCGCTAAGGTAGAAAAATTTCAAATTAGTCGTCTACGGTTATTATAACACTGAATCCATAACGAGTATTCAGCCATCTTAATTTCGTTATCATATAGGTGCAGTTATTTTCTAATTGCGACATTGTTTTTCTAGGTAAGAATGCCGATTTGGCTATTTTGTTAATTGATGAAAAATCCATTCTACAATAAAAAAAAATCAATCAATAATTAATACTACTAGGATATAGTTAGAGAGCTACTCGTATACAAGAAACTTACTTTTAAGAGAAAATCTAGAAGTCGAATAGGAGAACTAGGAAGAGAGACTACTGCTGTTGCTTCAACCTACTGCTGAATAACTACAACGGACTGAGGTGTGTTCTCCGTTTTGTACCATGCGTCCCCTCTCTGAGAACTCGAGCCGCCGTAATTTCCCTCTCTTTTCGCCTTATCCCCACTTGAATAATTTCTCATATGATTCCATTGCCCATACTCCTCCGACTTCTGTCGCCATGTGTGCCGTGGTCCCCCACTTTACCGTTGTCCCCACTCTCTCACTATTCTATCCTTAGTCTTTTCCTAACTAAGCCTTCTTCCTCCGCACTATTACTACTCTGTTATAAGCGACTTCTATCGGAGGTTGGAGACAGCTTACAACTTTCTTGAGGATTTTCTTCCATTTCTATGATCTTTTTTTTCCTGCGTTATTCCGCACTCTTGATTTTAAGCTTTGACGTTTCAATAGTTTTGTAATGACCCCATGGAAGTGTATCAGGATTTTTATCGAATATACATCGTTTATCATCATATGGACTAATTGTAAGTGCTACTTTCTGCACTCTTTCTGTCCTTACGTGGTGCAATACACTTCGTATATTGCATTGCTCACGCCTAATAATTTCTAAATCCAATAAACAGTTTCGAAAACCTTCATGATCTATTGTTTTTCTGACAGTACGTGTTTTTGCGCCTTTTGCTTTCTTTATTGCTTGATGATTTTCTATTAGTATACTATACATTTTACTTCGAATTTCAATGAATTCTCTCATAATATTACCATTGCATTCATTTTTCATAATACCGAGAACTTTTTTATTAACTAACGGCATATTAAACTGATTATTTTCTGAGTAATCTGATGTATCAAATTTATTGACATCTTCTTTCATTATTTCTTATATATTAACACCTTGAAATTCATAGTATACGAGGCTATCTGTATCAGTATAAAGTAATTTTGCTTTATGAGGTAGTCTTTCTTTTATGTAGCCATAGTGGAAGTCGTATACTAATGTTTTTGAGAGATCTAGCACACAAAGTCCAATATATGTTGGTTTTTTAATACTAATAGACGTCCATGATAACTGTATTGCTACTAAATTTTCATCAAAGATTGAACTACTATGAAAGTTGGGTTGGGCGATCCGTGCTTCTGCTCCATATCTGCCACTCCATGCACTAATTAATTTAACGTCTTTTCGTTTCCTTTCATCCTCCATAGTCTTTCCGTATACTGCATAAATCATGAGTTTATAGAATAACTTTTCAAATTTTCATTTTTAGCATGTTTTCAAATAATAACTTTTCAAATAATTTTCATTTTTAGCATGTTTTCTCTTTTCCGTATTCAAATCTACATAAGTTTTAAGCCACGGCTTTTGATTAAACTGAAGTGCTCTGTGTATTTGTTTTATTTTGAGTCCGTATTTAATAGCCTGCTTTAGCGCTCTATAATGAAAGACATACCGTTCTTTATTATACAGTGTTGTTAAAAGTTTTTTTTGTCTTGATCCGGGTGGTATATTATGTTCAGGACAAAGTGGAAGGTCCTTATGTTCGTCGTGTAGTTCTTTTGGATACTATAGATCAACTTCTAAAATATATCCAACCTCATTATTATCGGAAACATTGAAAAAATGAGGCTCATCGATGTTAGAGACCCACTTAAAATTTTTATATGGTAATGATTGCGTCATCGCCCATCCATATAAATTGTTAACATCAAAGTACATCAAAGTATTGCTAGGTTATTTTTCATTATATTCCGAGCCCATATATCGATTATTAGCTTTTGAATATCTATTACAGCATTGACTAATACCTCCTCGAATACCTTTTTGGATGAATAAGACCATGTCTACATCGGTTAAAAGTTCTAGCTCAATTTTTGTACACTTTAACATAGTATCCCATGTTAATCCAGGAGTAGTATAATAGTGTGCTGGGTCGAGTTGATACGCATCCATACAAGTTTTACGAAAATTTTCAAAAATATGGGCTAAGAGTAATACGTTAGTTTTTAAATATAAATCAGAATACTGTCCTAAATCAATGATGTCTAATGCATGCCACAGTTTTTGAGCATGCTCATAGTCAGCTTCAGAGATGTTGCTATCTATCAATTGACTATGAAAATCTTCGATAGGTGGTAATTGAGTCTGTTTTAATCTTTCAAAACTGTTAACATACTCATATGGAAAAACTCCTTTTCTCTTCAATAATTCTATTTGTGTTTTTGTATATTTATCTATCTTGAATTCATGCTATACGATATTTAGTTTGGTTAAATGTGAAGCCAGTTTTTCGAGAGATGATGGTATAAAACGAAACGAATCAATAAATCGAAAATTTATAGTACTACCGTCCACGTGTTTTGTGAAAGCTATATATCTTTCCTTGTTTTCAGCTAAAACAGTTACATTTCCCTCAAGATCAGAGCTAGTAGCTATTTCTTTTATTATAAAATGAGAATCATATCCAGTAAGGTTATGGAAGATGACTGGTATAAAATAAGGATTCTTATAATTTAAATTACAGGATGCGTGAACACCACCTCTAAATCGGCCCATCAAATGACAATGATCTCTAACTCTTGTTTCATCACGTTGAAAATATTTTCTACAAATATGACACACTTTGCTCATCTTGAAATCCATTTGATTACGCCATGAAAGATTCATTTCTATTGCATTCTTATATATTTGATTCATTTCATCTAACAAAATCTCAAATTGTTTGATAATCCATTGTGCGGGTGATTGTTCTTCATTCAGTTTTTTCTATACATCTTAAAGACTGATTTGGAATCATCATAACTACATTTTATATAAAGCCCCAACTAAAGGCTTCATGATCTTGGAAGGATCGTCCATTATTTACTGGTTTCAATAAGCACTCTAAATCAGCATAGATAATAAACGGAACCATTTCTTTTCAATCATAATGATTAAATTTCAGAAGAGAAAAATTAGGTAGATTAACTCTATATATTTATTTAATTTTGAACAATCTGTCTCGTGAATATTCAATTTTTCTTTATTATTAAAATAGTGGAGACAGCGCTCACATAGATAAATTTGTGCAGTATGTTTCGTTACTTGACTTCTAATAAGAGCAGATAAGATTTTAATCCGTACATAGTGGAATTTTAATTTGAAATTATCATTGTTATTTGATCTATTAGATTTTTCTGTTTTATTCTCATCAATATAATCACTTTGTAGTAACAAAAGATTTACATGGTTATCTTGTTTTAAAGTTGATATATAATATGGTGAGATTTTGAATTTAAACCCGTCTTTTTTTAGTATGTATAGATTTATTGAAATACTATTTAATTTTTCAAATTTAAGAATATTTTTTACCTCAACAGGAAAGTTTATATCATCGAATTTCAATTCATTCGCAAAGGGCATATAATTTTGAACTCTTTCGCTATGAAATCTAGCTGGATGAAGAAGGCAAGCACAGCCTATTTAAAACATTCATTATCTGTATTTTGAACGTTGATAATTGCTTTTTTATCTGCTATTTGTTTTGGTAGTTGAATATAGGAGCCAGGTTTGAAAGGATTAAATTTATTTATATTAACAGGAGGTTAGATTTCACTTGAGGGAAGTGTGGACGTGTCTTGGATGTGAGCGCGAGTTTTGGCGAGAAAGTCAAAGAGGAAAAGTGTTTGAGGAGAGAAATAGAGGTGAAAAGAGCGTGGAGGTGGAGGAGAAGTGGAGAGGAGAGAGGGGCCAGGAGAGGAGCAGGAAAAAGCAGAGTGTGAGGAATAAAGAAAAAAAATAAGTTGAGGTTAAGAGAGAAAATCAGAAAGCGGGAAAGACAAGCAGAGAGGAGGGGCGGTAAGAAGTAAAGGCAGAGACAGAAAAGGTAAAACAGGGAATAAAGGTGGGATCACGGGTAGTTATAGAGAATCGAATTAAGGCGTACGACATAGGATGGAAAAATTTGTGACAACAGAAAAATTAAGAGATAAAGGTGGAAGATTGGATAAAGAAGGCCCAGAGGAGGAAAAGAAGCAAAGAGTAAAGGTGGTGAGGGGAGAGAGAGCGGGGAGGGGCTGAGGGAGAATAATAAAGGAGAAATGAGAGTGGCAAAGAGATGCAAGAGTGAGAGCGAGGAAAGGGAGATGGATGGGGAGGGGGGAGAAGGATTGAACAACACGATAAGAGAAGTGGGAAAAAGTAGTGGTGCAGAAGATATAATGGAAAAGATACGGACAGACATAAGGGAATTAAGAAAGGTATGGGAGGATGAAAGGAAAGAATGGACAGAAATGTTTAAAGAAATAATGGGAAAAATGGAAAGCATGGAGGCACAAGAGAAAAGAAGAGAAGAAAGATGGGAGAAAGAAATAGGAAAAGTTAGGAGAGAACAAAAGAGAGAGAGAGAAGAAAGAAAGAAAGAGACGAAAGAAGAAAGGGAAAAAGCAGAACGTAGAGAAAAGAAACTGCAGGAAAAATGGGGAGAGAGGATGAACCAGTTGGAAGAGGAGTGCGTGAAACTAAAAGAAAGTATAGAAGGAGGAAACAAGAAGCAAAGAGGTACAGAAGTAGGCAATAAGGAAGAATTAGAGCATATGAGAGAAAAAATGGATAGAGAAAGTAGGATAAACAATATAATAGTGACAGACCTAGAGGGGGAGTTAAGATGGGAAAAGAAGGGGGAGGCAGAGGTCTGGTTAAGGGAGGTACTAGAAATGAAAGGAGAGATAGTGAATCTGAGAAGAATAGGAGGAACAACGGAGAGAGATGAGCGGAGAGAAAGAAGAAAAAATATGTGGCAAATTAGATGCGCGTCATGGGAACAAAAAGAAGGAATTATGAAGAAGAAAAAGAATTTGGCACAGGAAAAGATATACATAGATCAGGACTGGACGTGGAAGCAGAGAAGGATAAGAGAGGAAGTAAGAAGGAAAGCGAAAGAAATAAGAAGTAAAGGTCAAGAGGTAAAGATGTGGCATAACGGGGTGAAATCAGAGGAAGAAGAATGGTGGTGGAGCGAGAGAGAGGGAAAAATGGTAGGAAAAGGGGTGGAAGGGTTTCGAAAGCAATAGGGATAAAGGAGAGAGTGAGAAGAGAAGGGAGAGAGGGGGGACGAAGCCAGTAAAAATACTATTCTGGAACGTGGCGGGGGTGAGGAGCATGGAGGAAAATGACTGAAAATATGTTAGGGAATTCGACATAATAGGGCTAACGGAAACCTGGGTGAAAAGGCAAGGGGCAAGAACTGGTGTGGAGAAACAACTGAAAGGATACAGTATAGAGTGGTGAGATTCAAGAAGAGAAGGAAAAAGAGGGAGAGAAATAGGGGGAGGAATAATGGCGGTAAGAGAGAGGAAAGGGATGAATAAGGATGAATGGAAGAAAGAAAGGACAAGTGAGGTTATAGTAGGAGAAATAAAGATCGGAAGGAAGGAATACATGATAGCATCGGTGTATATGCAACATGAGAAGAAGGAAAACTATGAATACCTAAGTGAAGAGATAGAAGAGAACAGAGGAAAAACAATAATTATAGGAGGAGACTTCAACGCAAGAACAGGAACCGAAGGAAGGGAATGGGAGACAGAAGAAAAACTAGAAGAAATTAAGGCCAAGGATAAAGTGTTAAACGCAGAGGGAGAAGAAATGATAAAATGGCTAGGAGAAATGGGCTTAGTGATAACGAATGGGAGAAAAGAAGGAGATGAAGAAGGAGAAATAACATATATAGGAGCGAGAGGAATGTCAACGATAGACTATGTAGTAGGTAACGAGGAAGGTGATGAGGCGATAAAAAAGGTTTAAATAAAGGAGAGGGTAAAGTCGGACCACTTACCAATAGAGGTGGAATTGGGAGACAAAATAGCGGAAGAAAGAAATGAAGAGGAAGAAAGAATGATAGATGACTGGAGCGAAGAAGGTATAAGGGAGTATCAGAGATGGATAGACGCAATAGAGGGAACAGAAAAATGGAAAGATATAAAAAATAGAGTGAAGAACGCAGTTGTAAAAAAGAAGATAAGGAAAAAAACAGGATCAAAAAAAGCTGGTGGAGAAAAGAATGTAAGGCAAAAAGGGATAGGGTGATGGCAGAGTTAAATAAGGTAAGAAAAGGGGAAGGAGACAGAGGCAAATACTTAGAAGCAAAGAGAGAATACAGAGAGGAAATAAGAAAAGCAAAAGAAGATGAAGAGAAAAGAGTGGCAGAAGAAATAAGAACAGATAAGACGAAAGAAAATTCTGGGATAAAGTGAATGGCAGTAGGAAGAAAAGAATTGGATTAGATGAAAATATAGGAAAAGAAGAATGGATAAAGCACTTCAAGGAACAATTTGGAGAGAAAGAAAAGAAAGAAAGCAAAGGACAAGAAACCGAAGACAGCGAAGGAGAGGAAGGTGAAGAAATCAAAGATAGAGAAGTAAAAGAGGTAATAAGAAAAATGAAAAAGAAAAAGGCGACAGGAGAAGATGGTATAGCAAATGAAGCGTGGGTGGAAGGCACGGAAGGCTTGATAAAAGATATGACAAAATGCTTTAAAGGAATATGGAACGGCGAAGGATATCCGGAAGAATGGAGGAAGGGAATAATAGTACCAATATATAAGAAAGGAAGGAAAGAAGAAGTCGGAAACTATAGAGGAATAACACTGATGGATACGGGATATAAAATATATGCGGAAATACTGAGAAAAAAGCTGGAAAGAAAACTAGAAGCTAAAGAAACGCTAAGCGATACGCAGATGAGATTTAGGAAGAAAAGAGGAACAATGGACGCGATATTTATGTTAAAAAAAAGGGAAAAAGGAGGGAAACTGTTCGTATTCTTTGCAGACATGAAGGCCGCTTTTGATAAAATAAAGAGGAAGAAAATATGGGAAACAATGAAAGAGAAAGGGATAAATAGAAAAATTAGGAAAAGAATGGAAGAAATATACAAGAAAACAGGGAGTAAGGTAAAAGATTGAGGAGAAATAATTGGGGAGTTTGAGACTTTCAAAGGCGTAAGGCAAGGGTGCCCTTTGAGCACCACGCTATTTAATCTTGCCTTCGTCGACCTGGATAAGAAGATCAAGCAGGTGCAGGTAGGAGGGGTAGTGATAGGAAGGAAGAAAATATGGACATTAGGATACGCAGATAATATAGTGATGATAGCAAAGAGTGAAAGTGGAATGAAAGCAATGCTGAAAAAATTAAAAAGATACCTGAAAGAAAGGGGATTAGAGTTAAATGTAGGAAAATCAAAGATGATGAAATGCTGGAGAGGAGGAGAAGGGGGAAGGAAGAAGAATTCGAATGGGAATTTGAGAAGATAGAGATGGTGAAAGAGTACAACTACTTAGGATATGTGATAAACAGAAATAACGGAAATAAAAAGCAGATAAAGAAGGTAGAAGGGAAAATAAATATGGTACTCGGAAAGTTATGGGGGCTGAGAGAAAAGCTATTTAGAGAAAACTGGGAGCTAAGGATGAACCTGTTCGATGCTCTGGCGAAAAGCGTGATTATGTAAGGAGCAGAAATCTGGGGATGGAAGAGATATGAGGAAATAGAGAGACTACAACTAAAATACATAAAGTGGGTATTAGGATTAGATAGAAACGGATTAGATAGAACACGCCAAGTTACCTAATACGATGGGAAACAGGAAGACAAGAAATGAAAGAAACAGCATTAGAAAGAGCAATGAAGTATGAAAACAAAATAAGAGAAGAAATAGATGGCTCAATAAGAAAAGAAGCATGGAGAGAACTAAAGAAAAGCGAAAGAAATGAAAAAGATAAAAAGGGTAAGAAGGAGGAGAGAGAGGAAAGGCTGGAAAAAAGTAAAATTTACAGAGAGAGAGAAAAGAGGGAGATGAAATGAGGGAAGAGTTTTGGGAAGAAATAAGAGATGAGCTGAAGAAAAAAGATGAAAAAGAACTAGAAGAAAAGCTAGAAAAATCAAGATACATAAACGAGTGGAAAGAGCTGAAAGAAGAAATGAAAAGGTATAGGTTAAAGGAAATTCAAGGAGAGGGAAGAATAAAAGGCCTGCAAATAAGGGAAAGGTTTACGCTAAGTAATGAAATGAGAGGAAGCAAGTATTGGGAAAAAGAAGAAAATAAGAGATACAGAATGTGTATGAAAGAGGAAGAAAATTGGAAGCACATAGTAGAAAAATGTGAAAAAAGCAGACTGGAAGGGGAAGAATGGGAAAAAATAATAATAGGAAGCAAAGAAAAGATAGCGTAGATGATGGAGTTGAAATGGAAAAGAAGAAGAAACGAAGAGAAGAAAGAAAAAGAAAAGCAAGAAGACGAAGCTACAAGACCCTAAGGAGAGACGGAAACAGAAGACAGAGAAGCAAGACTCGCAGACATATCGACAAACACACACACATACACACACACACAAAACACAAACATATGCGCAATCATAAACATACTCATGCACACACACACACACAAGACACAAGTAACAGCAACTACATAAGCGAGAGAAAGCAGTATTGGAGGACGGAGCAAAATGGGAAAGAAGAAGATTCGAAGAAGAGAAAGAAAAAGGCAAATTATAAGATACTAAGGAAAAATAAGTGAGGTTGAGGAAAGGAAAGGCAGAGGGAGCAATAGGAAACAAGAAAAAGGTGTCAATGCCTTAATAACGAGAAAGATAGAGGAAATGATTAGCAAGAATGAGAGCAAAAGCAAAGGAAAGGCAAAGGTGAAAAGGCAAAAGAAAATATGCAAGAAAGAGAAAAACAGAAGAGAGGAAAAGGCAGATCTTGGAGAGAGAAAGAGGAAGAGAAGAGTAATCAGAAGAAAAATGAGAAGAAAAGAGGAACAGGCAGGCGTAGAAGGCGAAGCCACAAAAGTTGCAGACACACCTACAAAGGCACATATTTACACAACATATACACACACACACGCACGCACGCACACACACAAACACACACACACATACATAATCAACTACACAAACTGGATACGAGACACAAATAGTAATATAAGAGATGTAAAGTAATGTAACATATAAGTTGTAAATAAATAAACTAAACGATTTATATTAACAGTAATACCGATGATAGTTTTTAATGTACAACTGGAATCTTTTTCTTGAAATTCTTCTAAATTTTTAAGTATAACATCTTCAATATTTTCTGTAAACCATAATTTAAGATCTGTCGTTCTATAAATAGAAACATTTTCGCTGTTGAAATACTTTACTTGAATATCCTCTACATTAACTTTTATTACGATAAATTAAGTTGACATTTCTATATTTATTTTTAGAGCATTATGAATTGAAAGATATTTTGGTATTTGTAGTTGTAATAGTTTATTTGCTGCTTTTAAGAATGACTTTATATCTGTATCTTCTTGATAGACTATGAATCCAGTAATGATACGTTTTTCAAATGCTGAATCTATTTCACGCAAAATAACTCCGTCCCCTTCAATTTGGTTTGGAATGACTCGTAATGAATTAACATTTCCTCCGACTTTTATGAAATTATTTAAATTAATTACGATTGAATTCAAATGAGTAGCACATGTTTGACATCTCTGTCGTATTGCTCTACTTATATTAGGCCGTAACATATATTCTTCAAGAGAATTCAAAGAAGTAATTATTATATTTTTCCATCTAATAAAATCATCCTTATTAGCGTCTGAGTTGTAATAGGCTTTCCATAAATCGCGTACTGTATTTTCAAAATAAGAAATAGAAGCCATTGTAATGAAAATGCGCATAGGATAATTAGTAATACTACTACTACTACTACTACTACTACTACTACTAGTACTACTACTACTACTACTACTACTACTACTACTACTACTACTACTACTACTACTACTACTACTACTAGTACTACTACCATCAGAAAAGCAGCGGATAAGGCATCGGCGGTTACACAATCGCTCAGTCGACTAATGAGAAACGTCGGCGGCTCCAGGGCCAGCAAGAGGAAACTTCTAATGTCAGTCACAGACTCCATCCTACTCTATGGATCGGAGATATGGGGAGAGACACTGCAAAAGGAAGTTTACCGCATAAAAATAGCTCGAGTCTAGCGTAGGGCTGCTCTCAGAATTAGTAGTGCATACCGCACGGTATCAGAGCCTGCGGTATTAGCTATTGCGGGAGTTATCCCAGTAGACTTGCTGGCGATGGAGCGGAAGACGCTTTACGAAAGAAGACGCGACGCAGAAGGAACTGGCCAAGCCTTGGACAGAGTAAAGATAGCGACAGAAGAGAGGACTGCAACTGTCGACCAGTGGCAACAGAGGTACGAAGGGGACCACCGAGGCAGGTGGACCGCACGCCTCTTACCAAAACTTAAAGAGTGGATAGAAAGGGGCCTCGGGGAGGTAAACTACTCGTATTACCTTACCCAACTGATGTCCGGACACGGGTACTTTCGATCTTACCTGTACAAGCGGGGAAAGGTAGCAAGCCCTAACTGCCTCGGCTGCGGACACGACGCCGACAGTGCAGAACACACTTTCTTCACGTGTGATCTGTGGCAGGCAGAACGACGACTATTAGAGAATAAGATTGGACAATTCACTCCAGAAAATATCGTGGAGTTGATGCTCAAGAAAGAAGAAAACTGGAACGCCGTAGCCAAGTTCGTGGAAACGGTTCTAAGGTTGAAGAAAGGACGTGGACTGGTCGACGATTAAGGTATGACAGTACGAAGACGTGAGAATGCTTGGTCGACAATACACGGCACACATGAGATGACGACCTAGCACCACCCCTGTGTCTTTTGAGGCGCAGAACAGTATTTTTTCGACGTGCCATAGGCGAAGAAGAAAGAAGAAAGAAGAGACTACGCAAGCCTGGAAGCGGGCGTGGGACACCGATGAGTAACCCCGTGAGTGATCTCCGGAAGAAGAGGAAAAGAAAGGAGTAAACGCCATACCAGCGAAGAAAAGGCCACCCTTTGTAATGCGAAAGCGTGTCTAGGGTGGTGTTCTCATGTTCGATGAGAACTGGTAAAAAGAGGAAGGGTTTTAGTGGGTCGTACAAGTAAGGTACAGCCCCACACACCAGTGAGTCTCGCATGGCCACTGACGGTGCGGTTGCGCATTTCCCCCCTCTTCGGATATATAAAAAAAAAAAAAAAAAAAAAAAAAACTAGTACTACTACTACTACTACTAGTACTACTACTACTACTACTACTACTACTACTGCTTGTCATTGCTAAGAAAGCTAGTGAAGCGGGCTGTCTCGAAAGACTGCGCTCTTTTCCAATCGAGCACGGCTTTGAAGCACTATGGTGGCGCTGAAAGCAACGGTTTCGGCGCTGTAGGTTCAAGAGGGGGTAGTCAGACGAAAGGTGGGAGGTGGGTGGGTGGGTGGTGGCTGCGCTTAGCAAGCTAGAGACGCTACCCCCTCTCCGAGGGCCCACACACAGCCAGCATAATCTTACTAAGCGCCCTACTATCAAAGAAGAGCGAGAGAGAGAGAGAGAGAGAGAGAGAGAGAACAGCATCTGCACTATACGGTGTGCGCGACTAGCAAGCTAGAGACGCTACCCCCTCTCCGAGGGGCCACACTCAGCCAGCATAACCGCCCTACTATCGAAGGAGGGCGAGAGGGAGGGATAGAGAGAGAGAGAGTGAGAGAGACCGTCATATAGTTTACCAAACACCCAACCGACTTATACAGCATCCTACCCTAACAACCTCTGAAGGTGGATGAGTGGGTGAGGGGGGGGCACTGTCGAAGGGGCCCACTGGCACGCGGGAGGTGTTGAACGAACATCAAATGCCCTTTAAACACTCAGCATGGGGTCTCACCTTAAATTAACAGGTGTCACTACCGTGACACCTTCATTAGGCGGCTCCTTTGTGTCCCAGAACATACACGTATCCCTTATACATTGGCGGCATCCTTTGTCGGCTCCTTTGTGTCCCAGAACATAAATTGCTGATCTACTTGTGAGAGAGAGAGAGAGAAAATTCGAACACTACCGCGAAACTAACGCTCGGCGCGAATACAAAAACATTCAATATCGCGGTTGACAAAATACTTCCGAACGTATTTTGTCACGCAATAATAAAGGGAGGTGAACCTACCCTGCGGTGCAATTACGGTGATCAGCCGTAATTGTTGATGAAAAAAATCAACTGCCGATGCTCCTCCAATTAATCAGCTGCGCTGCCTCGTTCTCCAATCCGCTACAATTTGCTGCTGCTATACTACTGCTGCTTACTGCCGCTTTACTGCTGTTGCACTCCCGCATGTAAAAATCGTCGCAGGAAACTTTATGAAAACGGCGAACACAGTGCAAAACAATTTGGCGGTATTATCGCGAAAGCAGATGAGGCATAACTGCCTATTTCCAATGCTCGCGCGCCCTCTTTCTCTCTCTTAATCGTTCGAACTAACACGCGAGAAATAAAATCGGGAACAGATCGATTAATTGAATCGACTACCGTTGAAAACAATAAATAATAAAAACAAGATAAATAACATTCAAGTTTACACGATAAAAAATAACAATAAAGAAATAAAAAGCAAACTAGAGATTATATTAGGTGTACAAATAAGTTTCCGCGGTTTGTCAAAAGATGGCTCCACCAGAAGGTTATGGAGAAATTGTCAGATGTAAAACGTAATATCCCAAGTTTTGTCATCCGGCAACACCATAACCTTAAAGTACTAGTGATTCCGTATCAGCATCACGTAATTTTTTTCGTGCAAAAATGTCAAGTTTTATTCCGAATAAGCATCATTTGCGGGAACTTATGATTTACTTCTTTAATTTGAAAAAATCTGCAGCTGAGGCGCATCGATTGCTTCTAGAAGCATATGGTGAAGCTGCTTTAAGTGAGAGAAGTTGTCAGGAATGGTTTCAAAAGTTTAAGAACAGTGAGTTTGACGTGAAGGACAAAGAACGCAGTGGAAGGCCGAAAGTGTACGAAGACATGGAATTAGAAGTACTATTGGAGGAAGATTCGTCCCAAACGCAAAAAGAACTTGCACTTACTCTACAAGTGACTCAACAAGCAATTTCACATCGTTTAAAATCGTTAGGAATGATTCAAAAACAAGGAAATTGGGTTCCATATGAACTAAAGCCGAGAGACGTTGAACGCCGATTATGCATGAGTGAAATGCTGCTTGCCAGGAATAAAAAAAAAGAGTTTTTTGCATCGTATAGTCACTGGTGACGAAAAATGGATTCACTACGATAATCCAAAGAAGAGAAAGTCATGGGTTAAGTCCGGCGAACCATCAACATCGACAGCTAAGCCGAATATTCATGGAAAAAAACTCATGCTGTGTATTTGGTGGGGTCAGCTTGGTGTCGTGTATTATGAATTGCTGAAACCAAGCGAAACCATTACTGGAGCTCTCTACCGAACACAATTGATGAGATTGAGTCGGGCACTTAAGGAAAAACGCGCCCATTACTACTCCAGACACGACAAAATTATTCTTTTACACGATAATGCTCGTCCACATGTTGCGGCGCCGGTAAAAACATACTTGGAAACACTCAACTGGGAAGTTTTACCCCACCCGCCGTATTCACCAGACTTAGCCCCTTCTGATTATCACCTGTTCCGGTCGATGGCACATGGTCTGTCTGAGCAGCGCTTCACATCATATGAAGACACCAAAAATTGGGTAGATTTGTGGATAGCGTCAAAAGATAAAGAGTTTTTTCGACGGGGTATCCGAATGTTGCCAGAAAGATGGGGAAAAGTAGTGGCAAATGATGGAAAATACTTTGAATAAAACGTAATGTACTTTTCCTTTACAATAAATTCCTAATTTTTTATAAAAAACCGCGGAAACTTATTTGTACACCTAATAAATTATATGAATAATTTTTTTTTGTCAAATAGTCCTCAACGTAGATCAAAAATACGAAAACTGAATAATGAAAAATCAAAGACATCATCATAAAAATAGATATAGTTTACAGTAATACATAATAATGAAATGCATAAAATTGTTATTAACATAAAAAACGAAGCGAGTGTGGTTAATGGAATAAATGTAAATATAAAAAAATATTATTAATTGTATAAAAGAGTCGTTGCAGTAGATATTACAATATGTGTATTGAAAAGGCAATTTGCCTAGTATACTTAAAACTGCAGAAATAGTCCCATTTTACTAAGGAGGAGGAAGGTTATATGTGTCGAAATATCAACAGATATCATTAATATCAAATTTCGCAAAAATATTCAAAAAAATTATATATAATAAAATACATTCTTTCCTCGTAAAAAATAAAATAATATCAAGTAAATTTTCTGATCAATTTATATAGTATATGCATAAAAACCTCGATAAGAGTGAACCTACTAAAGTAACTTTCTTAGATCTGTCTGAAGCTTTTGACACAATTGATCATTAAATCTTGCTATATAAATTGTAAAGATATGGAATAAGTGGTCATGCATTTGAATTAATAAAATACTATCGTTCTAAGAGAAAGCAATTTGTCAGAATAAATAGTAGTAACTAATATGACTACAGTTCAATTACCACTAGTGTTACACAGAATACCATTTTAGATTTGAGGACTCCTACTTTTCAGACTTTACGTAAATGATCTATTGGGAGATATGATGACCATAGAAATAGAAATCATATGTGGATGACATTATTATCATTCTCAGTAATACTACGTGATCATCCACTACAGATGCAATGAATATTAATTTGCAGTTCCTCGCAATTTAGCTTGCATTAAATAAATGATCTCTTAATATTAATAAAACTGCTGCAACGGTAGTCGATTTAACTAATCGACTCGTTCGCGATTCTGCTTCTCGCGCGTTAGTTCGAACTATTGAGAGAGAGAGGGGGCGCGCGATCTTTTGAATAAGCAGTTACGCCTCAGCTGTTTACGCGAGTTACCGCCAATTTGTTTTCGCACTTTGTTTTCGCCGAATAAAGTTTTCTCTGGGACAAATACGTGCGGATGTGCAACGACGATATTGCAGCAGCAAGCAGCGGTATAGAAGCAGCAGATAACAGCTGATAGAGGAAGTACAAGGCGGAGCAGCTGATTAATCGAGGTGCAGCGGCAGTTGATAATTTTACAACAACAATTACGGCTGATCACCGTAATTACACCGCATGGTAGGTGCACCTTCCGTCATATTAAGCGAAACAAAATACATTTGGTATTTTGTCTACTCGTGATAGCGTTTTATTTTTTTGTATTCGCGTCGAGCGTTAGTTCGCGGTAGAATTCAAATCTACTCTCTCTCTCTCTTTCTCACCAAACAAAATTAAATTGTAAAATCCTATTTTCGTGCGTCAGTCTTTCGGCCCAACAAAGACTGTAGTGATTTATTTTATTAATTAAAGTCTGTTAAATTTATTCGCCGTTTTCGTCATTTGATTTTCCTGGCAGCTTAAGTATTTGAAACAGGCTTAGATTTTAGTCCAATTACATCTAGGAGATCAAGAAGTTTAGGGGAAAAGTCGCTCACACTTAAAACTCATCAAGTGTAACAAGACACGTGACTTAAGGTGACTTCAACTCCGATCGATAGAAGACAACTAGGATAAATCATCTGACTTTAAGGCGAATACACGTATTATCATACGTGTTTAACGGAGCGGCGGTTTGCTCTGCATCGTCGGAGTTTGTTCTTAAATAAATTTCCCATTTTCAGATTTATCTCCCCCGTTACATGGCGCCCAACTGGTATTAAGACCCGTTTCGTGCGAATAGGATTGTGCATCGAAGGTAGTCGACGCACGAGAGAGAGAGACGATTGCGCGAGCGCTTAGGAAGGTTTGATCGGGTGGTAGTGCGAGATCGTGAGCGGTACGCCATCTGCCGGGGAAAAAACGAAATCACTTCGAAACTTTTAATTAAAATTGTTAAGTTGATTGTAAAAAGGGCCGAAAGCGATAATTGTAAGTAGGTCGAAGTGATTTCGGGTCGTTCGGAGTAATCAGGTGTTAACCTATTTCAGCTATAGTTTGGTGGATAAAGGGGAGTTGGAAGCACCTGATCGACGACAAAGGCAGAGAGCGCGACCTAAGCGTTCAGTCCAGAAAATATTAGCCAGGCGGAGCAAGCAAATAGCAGGCTCCGACCTTAGGTAGGATATTTTTATAATATTTATAGATAGTTTGCGGAGACTGCGCGCCCTCATAATCTCGCGAGCTTGTGCCTTATAAAAAGGAGGCATTAAGGGTAGGTACACTAAATAATGTATACCCCGCTCATACCTTGGGTGATAGAAAGCGGTAGTAGTCGATTAGGCCGATAATTTCAAACCTCGACCGCATCCTACACCCGTGCGGAGGCAAGATGGATCTGTTGTCAGCTTAGATGGACAGTTGGGCATTAGAGCTGACCTCCGCACAGAGCGAACGCTACTTGGCGGATTTAGAGCTGCGCAAGGATGGAAGTGTCATTCAGCAGGCGGCTAGGCTTGGGAGATAGTTGCTAGGAGAGTACACCGTCACAGATTTTGAGGAAACCACGCACAGTAAAGAGGTGGCGGGGCTCAGGAGGCGCACCCGACAAGCGTGGCTCGACACAGTCTGTGACGAGTTGGAAAACCACAGCGCAGATGAAAACAGCGACCATCCCCTCAGAATCATCAATAGGGAGGGAATATCCTTGACAGATATGTCAAGGACATTCGCCAGCCCAGATGAGAGTTCTGAAGGTGAAGCCAGACGCCAGGAAGAGGACGAACTCATCCGCAAGGCCCTCCACACTCAGGAGCAGGAGGAGGGAGAGAGGAGACGGAGCAATCCGGATCTCAGGTCGCAGGAATCCTGCACCCAGAAGGAACCTCAGGAAGAATTATCCTTGAGTGAAGCTTTCCGGGAAATAGAGTACCTGAAGGAGGGAGTCGACCGTAACCGCAAGCTGGTAGATCGAATCCTAGAAACCCTTCAGACTCTACAGGGAATACAGGTGTGTGCAGAGCGCGAGACACAGGACATGCGCCTACGAATACGAAAGCTGGAAGACGCAATGCATGAGATGGCCAATGCTAGCCGTTCTTCTCAGCGCGATTCGGTTCAACCGCGCTCCGGACGTAATGTGGACTTTCAGGACACATTCACTAAGATTCTGGAATTCCGGGAAGCACACCGGCTCCTCCAAGACCATTACCCAGAAGAAGGGACGTCACCCCACCGGAAGCCCTCCGTAGAAGAGGAGGTGAAGAGGATCCGGAAGAATATGGGAGATCCGCACCTATTCGACAGAGGAGTCGAAGCGGATCATCTGGCACCGGTCCTCAACTATCCTCAGGGCTCTCCACAACCCGAGATGTTGGAAAAATTGTCCGCGGATGGAAATTGAGGTTTACAGGCAGTAGGGCACAGAGCATAGATACGTTTCTGTCAAGGTTGGAAGATCTGCGCGTGGGCGCAGGGCTAACTGATGACGAAGTGCTTTGTTCCGTATCAGAGATCCTCGAAGGTAACGCGCAAGGATGTTGCGCAAGTTGGCCAATGAAAAGCAAGGTAGCCCTCCAGAACAGCTTAAGAGCCGATGGCGTGGGGGAAGGAAAAATTCTCCTTCTCCCAGGTCTCCTGGCGAGCGGCGAGAAGGACAGAGGCGGAAGATCGACTTCACCAAGCCCTCCAGTGTTCCGCTTGTGGAAAACTGGGATTTAGTAGTAAATTCTGCCCAGATTGTAACAAGGGAAACGGCAAGGAGAGCGAAGAGAAGAGGTCATCTTCGCGCCTCCAGTAGATTTGACCTTTCGCTGCGGGTCGCCGATGGGAAATAGCAAGTTGTCGACGACCCAGGGATCCAAACAGGTCCTGGAAGGGCATCAAGAGAGCCCGGGGCCTAGCGGTATGTTGGGGCAGAAGGCGATCGAACCTGATGCCAGCCATCGGCAGAATAGAGGAGTGGTCATTCTGGAGGGACCAGATGGCTACATACAAATTGTGGAGGAAGGGGAAGAGTCCAGGGAGAGCCTCTCTACACAAAAAGCTCCTCTGCCGATGGAATCCACGAGTAGAAGCAAGTCCACCGTCGTCGCAGCAGCGGATGGGAAAAAGCCACTGAAAAGCACGACGATGGGAGGCAAAGATGCGACTCGTGGATATGACCCTGAGGATAAGACTAGGTGGTGGTTGCGGGTAGACATAGGTGACTTTAAATTTAGAGCACTCTATGATACCGGCGTCTCATCCACGGTCATGGGTTAATTAGGTCTGAGATTGGCATCAGAGATGGGACTCGGATTGAATGTGACCAGAGCGCGCGATGCAAGGCTCGCTGATGGGCGACCATGCCCTATAATTGGTCACGTGATGTTCCCCTTTAAAGTAGGAGCAATCACGAAGGAAATCAGAGTCGCCATTACGCCACTGCTCACGGACGACTGCTACATAGGCGCAAACTTTCTAAGAGAGTTCCGCGCAGTTTTGGATCCCGACGAGGATGAGTTATGGCTTAAGGACGCCCAAGTGAAAGTACCAATGGAAGTGGCTGGAATTGATGGTACGGCATTTCTCGCACCGGTAGGACTGTGGAAGGCCACGGAAACACAGATGGAGGAAATAGAAAACCTCGTTAATGGATTGATTCCTGATGGAGGTCAGGCTTTAGGCTGTGCCGTGGGGGTTGAGCACGAAATAGATGTTGGAAATGCTCGACACATCAAACAGAAATATTACCCAGTCTCTGATAGAGTGCGAGAGGAAATGTACGCGCTGGTCAAAGATATGCTGGATAAAGATGTAATTGAACCAGCAACCAGCGGATGGTCAAGTCCAATAGTAATGGTAAAGAAGGCTGATGGAAAATATAGGTTTTGCGTGAATTACCAAAAGGTAAATGCGATTACCAAACTTGATGCCTCCCCTTTACCATATATGAACGACATCCTAAGACGAATAAGGAATGCAAAGTTCATATCTACTCTGGACTTGAGCAGTGCGTACCATCAAATTCCCCTAGAGGAAGAATCGCGTCCGATATCAGCGTTTACAGTACCTGGATTACGGCACTTTCAATTCAAGAGAATGCTCTTCGGACTGTCATACGCAGGAGCGACATTCCAGAGGTTGATGGACAAGGTGATAAGCCAGGATATGGATCCATTCGCTTTTGCTTACCTTGACGACGTAATTGTGGTTTCGTCGTCCTTTAAAGAGCATAAGCGGCGTCTAGAAATGGTATTAAAGAGAATTCTAGATGCGGGCTTAACCATCAACAAAGCCAAAAGCCACTTCTGCAAGACGGAAGTCAGGTACTTGGGAGTTCTTGTAAACCAGGACGGAGTAAGACCAGATCCAGAGAAGATACGACCGATATTGGAATATCCAATACCCCGGACTATCAAACAGGTGAAGCGATTCATGGGAATGACCTCGTGGTATAGACGTTTTATACCCGACTTTGCCATGATCAGTGAACCTATAAACCGCCTGACAAAGAAGAACGTACGTTTCTCTTGGGAGGAGGAGCAAGAGCGAGTTTTCACGAGGTTACAGAAGACGATGACTTCCGCCCCAATACTGCAATCTCCCGATCCTAACGGTCAGTTTATACTACAAACTGATGCTAGTGACAGTGGGATCGGGGCAGTCCTCACGCAAGACGTCGATGGAGAAGAGCGTGTGATAGAATACGCTAGTCGATCACTCAACAGCGCTGAGAGAAATTATACGGTCTCAGAAAAAGAGTGCTTGGCAGTGGTATGGGCTATTGGAAAGTTCCGGCCGTACATTGAGGGGCATCACTTCAGGGTCATTACTGATCATAGCTGCCTGAAATGGCTCCACAATATGAGAAATCCCACGGGAAGACTAGCGCGATGGGCGCTAGCATTGTAAGGCAATGTCTTCGATATTGAATATGGAAAAGGGGATCTCAATGTGATGCCTGACGCATTGTCTAGAGCCTATGAGGAGGAGGGGATTGAAGTGAGTGCCATAAATAGTCGGCCGGAGACCACTGACGCCTGGTATTTGCAACAATACCAGGAAGTATGCCAAGATCCACACTCTCACCCTACTTGGAAGGTAGTGGGAGGGAGGGTGTATCATTATTAGCCTGACGAGGACAATGAAGGGTCCATCGACAACGATGAAGCGTGAAAGCTTGCGGTGCCTAGGGAGAAAAGGCACCAGGTGCTCCAGGAGGTCCATGATGCTCCTACAGCAGGACATCAGGGACGAGAGCGTACGTTCTCCAGGACTAGGCGCTTGTACTACTGGCCTAAGATGTATGATCAGATCAGGGAGTACGTAAAGAGTTGCCCGGTGTGTCAGCAATGCAAGGTGGAACAAAGAGCACCTTGCGGGCTGATGGGTCGTAGACAAGTGTCACGACCCTGGCAGGTGGTGGCTGGTGATGTCACTGGTCCATTTCCCAAAAGCTCTCGAGGTTTTGAGTACATCTTAGTCTTTGTAGACTTGTTTACTTGCTGGGTAGAGTGTGTTGCAATACGTAAAGCCAATAGGAAAACAATCGCAAGGGAATTACACGAGAGAATTGTCACTAGGTTTGGTGCGCCCGAGGTATTCATGTCGGATAATGGAACCGAATTTAAGAATCAGGAAGTCGATTCATACCTCCAGACGAACGGCATTCAGCGCGCCTTGACTCCCGTGTATCATCCCCAAGCGAATCCCACAGAGCGAGTAAACAGGACACTCAAAACCATGATCACGTCTTACGTAAGCCGTGATCATAAGAGCTGGGATGAACACCTGTCAGAGTTCAATTTCGCGTTGAACTCGGCAACTCATAGCGCCACGGGATATAGTCCTGCGATGCTCATGTTTGGACGTCAGCCGGTACCTCTTTTGACGTTCAGAAGAGCCCAAGATCAATAGGCCCTTGAATGTTCGGAGGGTCAAGCTGTGGTGGATTGGGCTGAACATATGGAGAAGCTCCCTAATTTTTGGGAGAGGGCCAACTCCAAGTCAAAGGAGGAAGCTGCGCGTCAGGCGGCTTATTATGACCGGAAGAGACGGCAACCCGAGTTTAAGGTCGGAGATTGGGTTTGGAAGAGGCTCTCTTCGGCTGCCCAAGGCATATCAGCCAAATTGGCGCCGAAATATGCCGGTCCGTACGTGATTGAAGAGGTTTGTGGTTCCAACACGTACAGACTAGGCAATCAGCTGGAGATCCTGTCCGAGCTCTTCCATGCCAAAGACCTTAAACCGTACTACGGTCCGGGTGAGGATGAGGAAAGCGAGGAGGTCATCGATCCTCGCGAGCCGCAAGTTGAACAACCGTTGGAGGCGAACGATTCCGCGAACGCGTGCGAAGATCCGGGGAGAGATTTACCGGATAGCGAGCGGATCGAATTAGCAGCCCCCACGCCGTAGATAAGGATCTCACCGAGACGTCGGATTTACCGGTATCTGTCCCAACCAAGAGAGGTCGAGGTCGACCTCGAAAGGTCCCAGAGACGGTCACCGGTCCAGTAAGAGGCAACAACTCTCCCATGAAGGAAACTAGAGGGAGAGATAGGCTTCGAAAGACCGTGCCCGTCGTGCAAAAGACGGTTGGGCCGATAAACCCGAACGGTAACCGACGAGGGCCAGGACGTTCCCGCAAAGAAACACGAGGGAACGTATAACTCGGTGGGATGCGGCGTATATTTTTTGTTTTGGATGTTTTAGATGGACCGGAGAATCGTCGTCGAAGAGGAGACCTTCGAGGTGGTCACTCAGATACTGTTGGATCTGCAAATGGGCCCTGATGCTACGCAGTTAATAGAAGATCTGCGGATCTGCAGGGTCCAGTTGGAGGGGACCAGCCGAAGGGAGCGACAGAATGGTTCGGTGGCAGACGTTGTCCGGGACTCATCGCGGGTCGTCCCGAAGAAGGCTTCCCGGGACGCTTCGACACAGACTTAAGGTGAGTTCAACTCCGATCGATAGAAGACAACTAGGATATATCATCTGACGTTAAGGCGAATACACGTATTGTCATAGGTGTTTAACGGAGCGGCGGTTTGCTCTGCATCGTGGGAGTTTGTTCTTAAATAAATTTCCCATTTTCATATTTATCTCCCCTGTTACACTGTATTCTGACTTTTGGAAACTATAGTAATAAAAAGATAGAAATATACGAGGTCTATCCGTAAGGTATCGGGCCTACGTTTATATTTTCGCGCCATAGTGTTCGAGCGACCTCTACCGGACAGAAACGTCAACAGTAAAGCCTCACGAATCTATTGGTTACTTACTGATATCTGCCGGACGTATAGTTCATGTGCAGCGTGTCTTTGTTTACAGTGCCTTTTTCGCGTTCGTCGGATTTTGATATTCTCAAAAATGACTGAAAAACAAGATCAACGAATTTGCATAAAATTTTGCTTTCAACGCGGAAAAACGAGTTCGGAAACTATTGAAATGATGCAAAAGGAAGCGAGTGTATGAGCAAAACACGAATAAAAGAGTGGTATAAATGGTTCAAGGCTGATCGCACTTCTATCGGTAGTGATTCTCGTTCCGGCCGACCTTCGACGACAAAAACCTCAGATAATATTAAGCGGGTGCGACTTGCAATCGAACGAGATCGTCGTATGACTATGCGAGAACTAGAAGAAGACCTTGGGATACCAAAAAATATTTGAGAAATTTTAACTGAAAATTTAGGAATGAAACGCGTGTGTGCGAAATTCATCCCAAAATTGCTCACAGCAGAGCAGAAGAACATTCGCTTAGAAAAGCATTACGTGCATGTCAGAAAAGTATATGTGACTCATATATTATATTGAGGTGAATGAGTATACAACGACTAAAATTGAAATGGAATAGAAAGACAAATTAATCGGTAGTTAACTGCGGCTATATGTTTTGACCGAAGAATGCTTGCTAGGATGTATGTATGGAAAGTAAAGTACAAAAGCGAATAAAATGACTTATATAAAGTAAAATTGATTGAATTGTATGCGACTATATTTAAAATACGATAATCGTGTATATCAAAATACAAACATTATATGATTCATTCATATAATAAATTGATACTACACTGTACAAGTAGCCAGACATAGTACGAGTATATAGCGAAATTGATCATACCAACAATTATACCGCAAATTAGCATAAAATAGAAAAAGTGCCATTGACACTATACAATAGATAAGCCAATAAAAGGGTAGCTTTCAGAAACCAATTTCCGCTCTTATCAACCATGTGCTCGTAGGTGAAAGTATATTTTAAACACGAATTGAAATATATTGATAGACCAAATGGGGGTTAAAACAAATAAAATATTGCCAAAATTTAGGAGGAATAGAGAGCGCATTAGACATCTGAATTAGCGAATCCGACCAATTATGAATTTCTTTTATGTCAAGAGGGGAATGAAAAAGATTTTGGAAGAAGATGGACCGATACTCGTCAATTATTTTAGAGTTCACTAAGGTGCGTATTGATTTTTACAGTCCGTTTACTTGCTGACCACGACATTTTTGCATTGAGACGATTCGATCAATTTTGGAAGGTAAAGTACCACTGTAAGGTATCTTTATTAAAATAAAATAAAATAAATAAATAAAATAAATAAATAAAATAAATAAATGAAATAAAATAACTAAATAAAATAAATAATAAATAGTTCTCCATTAACTATTCGTTGTTAATTCTGTCGTATATTCGTAATTCGGAAAGTATGAATCTGTCGCCACCAATCACGGACCATAGGATAGAATCGTAAATTCACCTCGCTGACCATCTACCATTAGCAGTGATCGTGAAATTAGTTGCGGTTTCTGACCTCAGAGCGAGTTTAAAAAATTAATGGATCTTTCATGATTTCTTAGATGGATCCAAGATTTTCAACTGACCCAAATTATGCCCGCGATAATCCAAGAAAAATAAACGTCAATAAATTTTCCGTTTTGTAAACATCCGCTAATACCCTCCTCTGGATTGGGGTGCAATGACCAAGGACTATTATTTGGACTAAAAAATTTTTATAAAAGGACTAATATTCGGAGCAGAGTATAATCAATTTGAATCACGCCCGGTCATGCAAAAACGCCGTACTTGTCGTAGTCGGTAAGTTTATGCGAGTTAGTACTTTTTTTGCGTTTTTTGACTAAAATTTCCCACGATTGTTGTCAACTAAGAAAAGCAGTCTGCCACCCTGTTAAATTAGTCGGAGAGACGAGTCACCACAGGGTAAGCTATGATTCGAAGTTTTACTGGTGGATAAAACACCTAAAATGCTCCGTCACATTGTATATATAAACAAAATTAAGAAATTGCAAAAAGACACTGTTTTTAATTTTAAAACGGGAGGAAAATATAGTTTACGTTGACAAATTCAAAATGAATTTAGAAAAAGATTGTATAAAATTTTTCTTACGCGGATTGTGGTAAGAAATAAAACTTCATAAGTAAAAACCTATTACGTTGAACAAAGCTAGTGAATCTGCTACAGAAATAGAGCGTGAATAAATCTG
The DNA here is from genome assembly GCF_024137745.1 of Phymastichus coffea. Lineage (NCBI taxonomy): Eukaryota > Metazoa > Arthropoda > Insecta > Hymenoptera > Eulophidae > Phymastichus > Phymastichus coffea. The sequence goes on from NW_026706823.1 coordinate 4,369,132, forward strand.
TTCAATAATAAATAATTCTAAGGAGTAATTTTATACAAAATAAGTTAATAAAAATCGTACTTATTTATTTAGATGTATTTTTTTTAGGAAGGCGGTGTAACATGGTGGTTTCTGTCGACTAATAGGTTACCATGATACTGGCGGTTTAGGTAAGAAACTAAGAAGGATTAAGAGGAAATAAGGGCGCCAGGCACTTCTATGTCTAGGTATCAGTATGTAACGGTGTAGGCTGGTCATGGCCTACATCGTATGTTCCTTCTCTCTCTCCGACCTTGGCAAGGGCTTATGGCGGGCATCTGACGCACGTGTATTTCCGTGCCTGATGCCAGCTTTTGTTTTCAGCATCGGTCTCTCTTCCACAAGCAAGAAAGAGAGAGCAGCGGCAGTACCTGTCGCTCCAGTCAGTCACCGATGGAGAGAGAGAGAGAGAGAGAGAGAGAGAGAGAGAGAGAGAGAGAGAAAGAGAAAGAATGCAACTATGGTACGGCTAGGCGCGCGGCACTGGTCACGCTTGGCGGTGCCGCGTGCCGCCGATTAGGTAAGTGAGTGGTAGGGGAGGCGTGAGAAGCAGTCTCTCATGAACTCGTTAGTCCGCTCTCGCAAGTATTAAGACCCTCGCAAGTATTATCCTCGCCAGCGTCAGTGCAGCAGTCCAGCGCAGCAAGACAGTATTTTGAGCCAGCCTTTGTCCACCGGCCGTGCCATAACTCACGAAGTCGCCAGCCGGCAAGAAGATCCATGTGCCAGCCCAGCGGACTTCGCCGATTCTTCAAGTCATCCTCTCTCATTTTGTCTCACGTGCCGACTATCTCATTTAGTTATTAAGGATTTAGTGTATAATAGGTTAAGGTATGTGATAAAGTGTTTCGACCGTCAACGCACGAAGCAGCGTTTTATAATAAATTTGAATTCGTTTGTGACAAGGAGAGTCGTCATTGTGATCACCTTTCCTCTTCTGCCTTGCCGGGAGCGATATACCGCCTCCCTTGCCTCCTCCTTAAACAATTCGGTGATAACAGTGTGACACTAATGATTAAAATCTAACGCGTTTTGGGGAATGGTAATTCCTACGAGCCATGCAAGGGCCCGTGCCCAAGCGCCGTATCACAAATTATTTTTTAAGAGGAAGGTAAGGGAGGCTCATTCGTTCCTCTGAACGGTGACGATGGGCCTCATCACTAAATTGGCATTTTGGGCTTCGGTTTGAGAGGAAAAGAATAACATGCGCACACAATAATCACTCACGATAACCGTTAACAATATTTATTCTCGACGTTTAACAATAAAGAGCGACGGCGCGAGTTCATGCGTCGTCCTCAACGCCCTTGTCTGCGTTCATGCGGACAATCGCACGGGGGCACGGTACAATGATTTGAGAGGGTTACAAAGGAGGGACTCGTTCTGATCGTGAAATTCACCGTGCTCGCGGAAAATCGCGAGCACTTTGCCGACCCGTCGCGCACTCGCGAATAGAGAGAGAGAGAGAGAGAGAGAGAGAGAGAGAGAGAGAGAGAGAGAGAGAGAGAGAGAGAGAGAGAGAGAGACAACCTGACCTGGTGAAGGCTGCTGGCAGGAGTCGCTGCTGATGCTGCTGGCAGGAACCGTTGCTGAAGTTGCTGGCAGGAAATGCTGCTAATTCTGCTGCAGGAAGGAAATGCTTCAAGAACTGCAGGCAGGCTCGTGGCAGGCTCAGATGTGGATTCTACGATGCTAGAGTCGTTGGAAGTTCTTTTCATGCTGCAATCTGCTCGTTGTTCTCTGCTTTATTTGTCTGTTTAGCTCTCTTTCACGTGCCCTCGCTCAGCCGTCAAATGATCCGTCTTACTCAGAATCTCGGCTTGAACTCTCTCCTTTAATCGTTCGCGCATTGGCTCGAGCAACGCCGGCGGCTTCGCTCTCGCGAGCGGATCGCCGCGGATCACTCGCGCTTGCTTACTCTCTACTCGCGACGCGACATTCTCTCTCTCTTCTTCTTGCCGCAGCCGCTCTCGCTCTCAATTAGCTCCTAATGACGATACCCGGCTCAGGTATTGGGTCCTGAAATAAAGCGGCGCGAGCATCGGTATCGGCTCGTAATTTTCAAACGCTCGCCAGGGCAACAGCGAAGAAGGGAGGCTGTGTGAGAGAGAGAGAGCGAGCCAGACAGGGACGGCTATTCTAGCCAGGGCCCCGTTACAGCGGGAAGGAATTACCGGCCACGGACGGCCGACGCTATTACAAGTATTACTCAAATTACCTAGAATCCGAAGGGGTGCTACTTCGTCTAATTATTCAGATTAAATAATTTAATTCTAGTTAATAAATTTGGCGAACGCGAAGTGCTAAGGCCAAGGCCGGCTTCGAATGATAGAGAGTTGAACGTAATCAAGGTCGCGGTTACTCCGATAGCAAATAGTCGGATTAACTTGTTTTCTTCAACTTTTCTTAGTCTATTGTCTTTCACGGGAATTATGACGCGCTTAATAATGTAAATACAGGAGAGGAAGGTGAAGAGTAAGAAACTATGAGATTCATACGGCTGATAAATTTTGGTATAAAAGTTGAGCCTTTTATCGACCAAGTTAGAACGTGTAATTGTTAGTGTAGAATTTACAAAATAAAAATTATATAAAGTGTAGCGTATTGTATGAGTGTGTTGGATCGGTACTTAAAATTAATAAGAATGATTAAGTTGCAAAGTTATTTATAATACGCTAATGAGAAATTACAAAGAAATTGATAATTTTAAATAAGTAATAAAATTAATACTAGAATCGCGGGAGCGCTAATCAGTACTCCACATTGCTTTTACGTTACCATTGAAATTCAATTGAGAACCGGCACGCAATATCTTCCGTTAAATAGTGAGAGGAATTGCTTAAAAATTAAGGCTGGCTGAATTACAAATCTTGTGGTACTCACTCTACGGAAATGGAGTTGTGATTCCGAGTTTATAATAGAATCTTAGTCACCCAGGGCTTCCAGTAATTAAATATAATTTTCTACAAATATTCCGGCAATTCCACAGGCAATCACTAATTATGAAAATTATTCTGAAAGCTCAATAAATCCTGGAGAGTTGTTTAACAATTTATAAAAATTAATTACAATGGGCACGAGCGAGCTATGATGCTAACACTTTAATTTTAATTTACGAAATTGCAACAATAAATTAATTATAAAAACTCAGAAAATTGATAGCTGGAACTAGACGTCCAGTTTATCGTAAAGCCATCGGCACACTCTCGGCCTTCCCTCTCTTATCATTTTCTCCTAGCCGTAGATCTTAGCAGTATCAATTCGAAGTAGCGAGATATTATTAACTAGCGCTGTCCTTTTCTCATATGATTTGGCTATTAGTCTATCTCTCACTAGGCCACGTCAAAGTAAATGCGATGAGCTCCCCTTGTCTAATTTATGAAGCTATCTCTTGAGTTTCGTGTTATTGTAAGCCTATTGTAGAATGTTCAGATTCAATATTTTTCAAATGACCATATCTCCGTTGAAAAAATTATAAAATTAATTTTGAATAGTGCTTTTCGTATACCAAGAGTTGTTATTTTAGAAACCATAGTTAGAATTACGCAGAAAAAATCCTTCGTCATGTTACAGGTGGTCAAATATAGCAAAAAATCGTGTTTTTAATGCTTTTAGGTTAAGATATCTAGAAAACCAAGGGTGATAGAGCAATTTTGCGCCCAGATTTGGAATCATCGTCTGAAAATCTATTATACTTTGTCTGGTTTCAGGTTCTTAAAATTGTTGGCCCGTAATTATCAGACTGTAACTGACTATAAGAGTTTCCTACAATTCACTCAGTAACTTCAGAAATAAAATATATAACATTTATGCTGTGGTTTAAATAACTATTTTTATTAAAGGAAAACATCAAAACATGTGAAACAAAGATACTTGATAGATATATGTCTATAAAAGTGAAGCATAGTTATAATACTTGTGCTATTACTGACCTATAATAGTTCAATGTGCTAGCGACTAAATGCAATGAAAGTATTAACCATACTTACTACTATATTTTACCATACCCTCATATGCCACACATGATATGCGTATCATTCATCATTTTACTTTATTGTTCTTATAAACACAGTACCACTACGAACTATTTATGGCACAGGCAGCAATTACATAAAAGCGGATTGAAATCACGCAGTACCATAAGAATATGGATAAACATACTTACTTTTTAGTTAGCTCAAGTAATAAAAATGAAAAATTCAGTAAAGGTAACATAAATGGTATTGTTCCTTCAATTTTTGGATGTTTTTTTATATAGAAATCAAATGCTTCCATTGCAGAAATTTTATCATCTAAGCAAAGATACCTAAAACAAATAAAAATATTATTTCTGTATAAATTACTCGATCACAAATTGAAAATCGGTTTTATTTTTAATAAATCTTGATAATAGCATTTTATTAGTCATTTAATTGTAAAATTTCCTACACACACACAGATACACATACACACAATACTATTGTGACTCTTCAATGGACAGATATATACTCTTATACAGGAAATGAAGGAGTGAGTACTAGAGAAATACGTCAAGATGGAATACAACTGTCTGAGAGATTTAAGACTGTGGCTGTTTCAGACTAATTTAATAAAGAGGGCATACCTCCGGGATGTATTATTTTGTAGTAAACCTGGTGCAGACTGATAGGAAGGTTCATCTCCTAGAACGATCGTATTACCATCATTTTCGAGATAGGAATATCAAAACATAAAATGCAGGAGAAAGCTTAAAAGCAACAATTGGAAAGGATATAAGGAAGAGTTGAAAGAAAAATTGGCTTACTGCTGTTGGAAATAAGGTAAATTCATATTCTCAAGCTCACTTGTCATGTTCATTTTCTCAAGTTGTACTGCGGGAACTCCAAAATAGGCGGCGCGCGACTCGTCGGCCCCCATTAACTTATTTAAATACGATAACGAAAGGTGTGAGCGATGAGCGAATAAAATGTACTCACTTGCTTGCCGTTCAAATCGAAATGCAAACAGACGTATAGAATAAGGCTATTATAGCCATTTAATAATAAATACCATTTTTACTAATATCGTGCGTCAAAATAATTTAACCAACTTTATACACCTCATTCCAAGAACTTCAAAGGATGTTACAGCAACAAAATAATAAAACCAAAACTATATAAGAAATCAAGTAACATGCCATGATAGAATAAACACATTGAAATAGCGAGAAGAAAAGCTCGAAAATTTTTCAACAAGACTACAAAATAAAAACCCCCCCAAAAAATGGAGGGTGGACAAAGAAATATTCAAAGACTTCAAGAATGAGATAAATGAGGATGAAAAATAAGTATGGTAGGACTACTGTTCAAGTTTGAGTAGCTCAATAGATACAATTAAAATAGCCCGGCTTCTGACCACGGAAAATAGTTCTCGACTACAGAGTCTTAGAAACAGATCGTACGAAATAGAAGAAGACACACTTGAATTCCTACTAAAAATAAACTTTCCCGACTTTGCAATGGAAGGTGAGATACATTAAGCAACTGAAATCAACGAGGGGAGAGAACTTATAGAGGAACTGACTGGGAAATCGCAGCACAGGTGATGACAGAAATGACCCCGAAGGAACTAAAATGAGCAATAAATACCTTTGAATCTCATAAAACATCGGGCTCTGATAACATCTTTTCTATAATGCTCCAGAGAGAATGTAAAAGCAATCTAGGATTAATTAAGGGTCTATACAGGGTATTCCATTTTAAAGGAACCACCCAAAAATTATCGACGGTTGGCGTGGTACAAAAAAATTGTCCAGACAACAGTTGTTTGGGACAATGGGGTCAACCTTTCTGTGAAATCCGATTTGACCTTGAGATTCATTTTCAAGGTCATTTCAGGGTCAAAGTCATGTTTTGAATAGGAACCCATATTTTTGATCCCGGATTCGGAAAGAGCGGAAAATTCTACGTTTAGATAACGTATTACGTGTGGGGTGCGGTTAACCCCCCCCCCCTCGCCCAAGATCGTGTAGGGGTCAAATTTATGATTTTCTTCATCTATGCACAGGGATGATCGGGCAAGGGTAAGGTTAATTGTAATAACCCAATAACTCCAATACCCAATAACTTGATAACCCCAATAACCCCAATAACCTAATAACCAAGAGATATTTTGAATAAGGACCCCCATTTTTTATCCCGGATTCGAAAAGAGCGGGAAATTCTACGTTTAGATAAAGTATTATGTTGGGGGAGCGGTTCACCCCCCCCCTCCCACCAAGGCAAGGGTGAGGTTAATAAGGTATTGATTACCCAGCCAGTGAAGGCAAGGTATTGATTACCCAGCTAATGAAGGCAAGGTATTGATTACCCAGCCAATGAAGGCAAGGTGGGAATGTAAAGAGAGAGACGTCGACCCCGAATACGCAGAAATCGTCGTCGCATTATGATGCCGAACAACGATGATCCACGAATTCTCGTCGTTTTGGCAATGGTTGATTTGGATCATCATATCTCGTTGCGTGAAATTCAGAGACGTACTGGAATCCCAAGATCAACAGCCAATAGATTTATGCAGCTGTACAGATTTCATCCGTATCACATAACTTTGACTCAAGCTTTGATACCAGATGATCTCCGCCGCAGACTCGAATTCTGCAATTGGGCACAAGCAAGGATTCGTGAAGATCCTGAATTTTTCAGATACGTCATGTTTTCGGACGAAGCTACATTTCATGATAATGGGCAACTCAATCGCCATAATAGTAATTATTGGTCTATCCAGAACCCTCATTGGGTACGTCATGTTGATAATCAGCATAGATGGAGCCTCGTAGTTTGGTGCAGTATAATAAATGGTTATCTGATAGGACCTTATTTTTTCGATGGGAATGTCAACGGCGCAGCATATCTTGATTTCCTGCAGAATGAATTACCAGAATTATTGGAAGATGTGGACTTGGAAACCAGAAGACGATTATGGCTTCAACTGAATGGTGCACCGTGTCATCGCTCATTAATGGTTCGTCACTTCTTGAACCAACGATACCGAAGACGATGGATAGGTATTGGTAGTGACATTACTGAGTGGTGTCCAAGATCACCAGATCTGACAAGTCCAGATTTCTTTTTATGGGGCTATTTGAAAAATGTTGTTTATGCACAGCAACCAACAACTTGGCAAGATATGATTCAACGCATCATATAAGCTTGCAGAGCTATTCCGCGTCACGTTTTGATGTCCACAGTTGAAAATATTGAACGTAGAATTCAACACTGCATAAATTTGAACGGGAGTATTTTTGAACATCTTATAAGATAAATGTTTGTATTACAATCTTGACCATAACTCTATCTGTAGTCAACGTCTTGTCTTGATCGGCTGAGCATTCCCACCTTGCCATCATTATCTGGGTAATCAATACCTTGCCTTCGCTGGCTGGGTAATCAATTCCTTGCCTTCATTGGCTGGGTAATCAATACCTTGCCTTCACTGGCTGGGTAATCAATACCTTATTAACCTCACCCATGCCCCGGTGGGATAGGGGGGGGGGGGGAGTGAACCGCTCCCCCAACATAATACTTTATCTAAACGTAGAATTTTCCGCTCTTTTCGAATCCGGGATAAAAAATGGGGGTCCTTATACAAAATATCTCTTGGTTATTAGGTTGTTGGGGTTATTGGGATTATTTAGTTATTGGGTATTGGAGTTACTGAGTTATTATAATTAACCTTACCCTTGCCCGATCATCCGTGTGCACAGATGAAGAAAATCATAAATTTGACCCCTACATGACCTTAGGCGAGGGGGGGGGGGGGGTTAACCGCACCCCACACGTAATACGTTATCTAAACGTAGAATTTTCCGCTCTTTCCGAATCCGGGATAAAAAATATGGGTTCCTATTCAAAACATGACTTTGACCTTCAAATGACCTTGAAAATGAATCTCAAGGTCAAATCGGATTTCACAGAAAGGTTGACCCCATTGTCCCAAACAACTGTTGTCTGAACAATTTTTTTGTACCACGCCAACCGTCGAAAATTTCGGGGTGGTTCCTTTAAAATGGGACACCCTGTACTTCTACATATCAATTTACATACTTCTCTTTGTTCAATATTATTACGTCGTCTATTCAAAAAATAAGAAAAATAATGTCAATGTATAAATAATTATTTCTGTTTATGAATACTTATACCATTGCCTGTATTCTATCATTAGTAGAATATCCAATATGCAGAGCCCACGGCGAAGGGGTAAGAAAATGGATTATCGAACCTCGATATGATTCAATCGATGAAGGAAAAACTCGAGAACTCAGCCAAAAGGCAAGATTTAAGATTCCAGGTTATTTGTTATGTAACGGTCCTATCCTTACTAATCGGATTGCAGCTTCAGGGGTTTTCCGATTTTTCTCTTCCGATTGAAAAACCTAACTTTTTCTCTAACTTCAAATAACTTAAAAGCAGAAGACTTGTCATAGGTTATCTTGGTACGGTTGGATTATAAATTCATTTTCCTTCGAGCAACATCATGAATTTGGTGTAATTGATGACGAACTCTTGTGACATAATTGGAGGGAGTTTCGGGAAAAACGTCGAGTGGATATCCTTAGAGCAAATCAAATGGGCAACAGAAGATCTTGTCCAAGGTACATCTCCGCAGGAGTCATTCCCGTTGTCTCATTGCGTGAAAAACGAAACGCCAGAAGAAAGAGCGGAAAAAGTTAATCCCGATTCTGTTGATTCTCTGAAACGCACAACGACAAATATTGCAGAATTGTTCTATTAAGACGCTCAACTTGGCCATTAGATTGTGGGTGTAAAGGTGTAGTCCTAGTTTTATGGATACCCAATAAAACTGTTAATTTTCTAAACAAAATTTACTCAAAATTCCTACCCTGATCTGTATGGATTTCTAAAGAAACTCCATGACGGGAAATGACCTAGGAGACCGCGAGCAATTGTCTCGACCCGAATATTTTTTAAAGGAATTACTTCAGACCATGTCGTAAAACAATCAACTATAACCATTAAATACCTATTACCCCATGAAGGAGTTAATTTACCTAAAATGTCAATTTAAAGACTTTCTACTGGAGCTCTAACATTATAAACCTGTAAGGCACTTTTACCTCTTTCTAGTGGTCCCTTTTTATCAATACAAACATCACAACTCTTACAACAATTTTCAACATCTCTTTTACAGGAAACCCAGTTAAAACGACGTCAAACCTAGTCCAGAGTCTTGTTTATACCAAAGTGACCACTAGTAGAAAAATCGTGGGTTTCTTTGAGCACTTCATTGACCCTACTCTTTGAAACAATCAATTGCCACGCACATGTTTTCAAATCATATGAATCCCAACGTCTAAAAAGAAGATCATTACGAACAGAGAGAGAATCCCATTGAAGAAAATAAAATTTAAACGAAGGACTTTTTGAAGAAATAATACCTCTATCAGGGTGTTTATCCTCCCTTTTAAATTTAAGTGGGACACTAATGTCCTCATCTTTTTCTTGTTCTATTTTCCAATCAATAGAATTATTCTCAAGAAGACAGATTCGACCAAATACCTTCTCAACAGCATAGTTGTCTTCAATTTTTTAACAATATCTACAAAAAGATTCATTGCAGGAATGACGTGAAAATCCATCTGCATTACTATGAGAAGACCCTTTCCTATGGATAACCTCAAAATTAAATTTACTCAATTTTCCTAACAACCTGGCTAACTGACCATCTAAATTCTGAAAAGAGATTAGCCATTGAAGAGCTGAATGATCTGTACGAATTGAAAATTTATTACCAATGACATTATGGGAGAAATATTCAGAAGAATCTATAACCGCTAAAAGTTCTCTTCTAGTAACACAGCAATTGCTCTCAGTCTTAGACAAAATCCTACTATAATACGCAATTGCTCGTTCTACACCATCCTGAGTTTGTAGAAGAACAGCACCAATCCCATGTCCTGACCCATCAATATCTAACATAAATTCGCCATATTTATCTAGATATGCTAAAGTAGGAGGGGATGTCATGGCCTGTTTTAAATTATCAAAAGCTTTTTGACATTCTGAAGTCCAAACAAAGGGAATGATTTTGTCAGTCAATTTATAAAGAGGCTTGACTATGTCAGAAAATTTTGGGACAAACCTTCTTGAATTTGAAGCGAATCCAATAAAACTTCTAACCTGTTTCTTTGTCTTAGGAATTGGCCATTCCAAGACAGTAGAAACCTTCCTGGAGTTCATACTTATACCCTCGTGAGATATAATATGATCCAGATACTCTGTCTGCCTCTTAAAGAGTGCCCACTTCTTCGGGTTAAGCTTCATATTCGCCTCATCTAAACGAGAGAAAACCTTACCTAAATTATCTAACATTTCTTCGAAATTTTTAGCCTTAACCATAATAACATCTAACAAGGGAACTACCCCAACCCGACCTTAATGATTTGAATGATTTTGGGATATGTTATGGTACTGGAAAAAAATTAGATACGTTTTTTTTTTATCGGCCCATAAGGGCTTTTAAGAGGTAAAATCCACCCTGAAAATCAACCCCTAAAATAAGTTTTTTTAATATTTCTCAGCATCAAATGAATATTTTTCAGTAAACTCAAAGATAAAAAATTTCTTATAAAAAAGGCGCTTTTAAGGACATAACATTTATACCGAAGGGTTGCAAGCCCCTTTTTGATAGGAGAAAATACACTATTTTTTGTACTGTTTTACGTCATGTAATATAGTAAATCAGCTCGAGTGATTTAAAAATCGCAATGATAATGAGAAAATACCAAAATTAAATTAACGTGTTTCCGGATTAAAAAGAAATATAATTAAGGGGTATTTCACCCCCTAGAAACAACCTCCGTCAAACTATTAGCAGGTTAATCCACAAAGAGTAATAATAATAGTTATTATTTTTTAAACATAATGTTAAATCGTAATAAAGAAAAATAACAAGTAATAACAGTTAAAAATTATTAATTTCAAAAGTAGAAGTTTAATATAGTTATTATTTTTTTTTTAATCATGTACAATTTGTCAATGAGAAAAGAAATTATAACAAATAATTGATTATATTAATAGTTATAAATAGTTATTATAGTCTCAATTCCTATACTTATAACCTGTTTACTTTTTTCAATTTTCACTTGTGGTTTAGTTTACTTTTTGTTGGTACTTTACTTTGCTATACACTTTATCTTATTTACAATTTTGTCTTATCAATGGCTCGAAGAAGATAAGTTATATCAAATTTACGCCCCTTACGATAATAAGACATCCGATACATATTTCATTATTCATAGTAGTTGAAGAAAAGTCAAGTATTTAAAAAGTTAAAGTTTTTTATAGTGCTGGATTTATAAATAAACTTATTTCTATATTTACACACAAATTTCCCGAACACCAAAATATAGTACATAACAAGAAGAAAAGTTTTTATCTACTACGTAAGTATTTATGTCACTTATCATATATAATTTTATTCAAATATTTTGATTTATAAACATGTGAAATATAACTGTTAAAAACGTATGATCGAATTCTATCTATAGACTAGGTTTTCTTTTGTCTTTTGTAAAATTATTCAACTGCAAAAATGAGTATTTATATCTTGATTTTGTTTTGGATTAAAACATGAAGATAAATCCCTTGAACGTAGTCAATTTATTATTAGCATATTTTCAATACAAATACCAGATAGCGAGATTAATTTCAAAGAAATTAAATTGTCAGAAAAGTTGAAATAAATATTAATAGATACCGTGTATGAGTTTAATGATATTGATATGATTGTTGAAGAGACGTTAGATTTTCATGAAGATTATAAAGATACTAATGCTAAAACAATCGAAGATGAAGTTCAATATCACTTTCCTGATTCTGATTTTGCACCAACAAATCAGTGCACAAATGATGAAGAAGAAATCACATTTGATTATAAACAAAGAGCCGTAGAATTTTGGAGGAGCGGAAAAAACAAAAACTTAAAACTGGATACTGTACAACATAGATTCAAAAAAGTTTCATCTATAAGTCAACTTAAACGTTGGGCGAAAACAATTAAAAAAAATGGAACTTACCGAGAAAAAATTGCGCAAATTTGCCAATACACGTTCGATAATTTAGAAGCCGCTATTGGAGCTGGTACGATAGTGCATGATCGAGATATACGGAAATGGACATTGCAAGCTCAAAAAATTGTTGGCCATAAAGATATAAGATTTAAGGCTTGTCAAAATTGGTTACTAAAATTTAAAAAAGCTCATAGAATAGTATCTAGAAAAATAAATAAATTTATCACCAAAAAAACATTAAAAATTAAAGAAGAACTACAAACTAATGCTGATGCTTTTGTAGCTGATGTTAAATCATGGTAAATCGGCATTGCAAACTTTTATAATTCAGATCAGAGTGGATTCCAATTAGAAATACACTCGGGAAGAACATTAGTAGTTGAAGGAAAAAAGCAGGAGCAATGTCTGGTATAGTCGGTTTCATCGACAACGCACAGTTATACAAGTCAGCCAACTATGTCAGCAACCGGGAAACTTTTATCACCACTTTTTATAGTATTAAAAGAAAAAAGTGGTCAATTTGGTCCCATAGTGGAATCTTCATTATTTAGACCAAAAAATGTGCATGTGGAAGCATCTAAATCTGGAAAATTAACGACAAGTTAGTATATTTTTGTTTAGTATAATGCAATGACATAAAAAAATTTTGACATTTTCTTATTTTAGATCATTTTAAAATTTGGTTGAAAGAAGTTTTTTACCCAAATGTTGGACCTCAATCTGTACTTTTACTCGACTCTTGGAGTGGACAGTAATGTTTGAGTATTTCTCACGTATGTTTTTTCATCTAAAGACGTTTCACTATATCTCAAACAACCCACTACATTATTTATTTCAAAAGTTACACTCTCCTGCTCAGTATCCATTTTCATCCTTAGACTTCTCATAGTATCATAGCCTATGATGCAATCCTTTACTAAATGTGGAATAATGAGGAAAGTTAGATCTACGTAAAGGTCACCTAATTTAACATTTAAATAACTTTGCTTTTTCAGCTTAACCGTTTTTTGTCCAGTGGCCACTTTAATTACATGTCCACTAATAGGCAAGGTCGGTTTTAGATTGAAAGTGGATGCATTTCGATTATAAAATTCATCGGAGATAGCTGAAATCTCGCTACCCTAATCAATCAACGCGTTAACCGAAATGCCTTCTATAATAACTTTAATTTCAGGGCATTTTCTAATATAAGTGTTATCTTCGTTGTTTTCAAGCTCATTCTTAATCTCATCCCGAGGATCATCAAATATAGTGCATATTGATCTATCCTTTGAATCTATACTCAAATCGCAATTATTTACCGTTGCTACTCGCTGAGATTTGTTTTTCTTATCCGAGTTGCGAGAAGCAACGCTTACTCGTTTCCCGAGGATGCAGTGTTTTCTTGTAATTTTACTGAGTCTTCACTGATCTCCTCAAAGGAGGCTTTGGGCTTGCGCTCTCGCCGTTTATTTTGAGGTTTTTGAATCGAAGAATTGATTGAAATGCTATTGACTTGGTGTTCATTAGCGTTCTCTTTAGATGAGTTGCGATTGCTCATATAATCGTCGTTATCAAATGAAGAGAGGATTCTAATAAATTCAGAAACTTTGCGTACGCTTTTAGCTTGCACTAGTAAGCGCACGTCCTTATCAAAATGACGTGAGAGTTTATCGATGAGTTCTTCCTCCTCTAAGCTCTCATTAATATCATAAGCTAAATTTATTTTGCGAATTGCATAATTATACCTAGATATTTTACCACTAGGGTAATACTTTCCAAATTCAATTTCCCGCATAATATTTCTACGGATTTCTGCATTCCAAAATTTTTCTCTAAACAAACGTTCAAAATCATTAAAATTATTGATTTCCCGTTGTACTAGATCATACCAAGCAGAATTCACACCGGCTATTGATTGGGAAATTAAACAAAGCAACTGAGCCGTGTTACAATTGCTTGCTTGTAAATATCTTTTGAAATCATTTAGATATTTAATGGGACGATATTTGTAGCTGTCATCAAACTTTGGGCACGTCAACGTGGGCTGTTTGAAAGTCTCTACTATCGTCTCGTTAACCGTATGTTTACTGTTTTCATTTACTATTGATTTCTCTACTTCTACTCTAAGCTCTGAAATATTCTCTTTCATTTCGTCAATAATATTATCCTTAGCGCGGATAATATCATTTAAGTTTTCATCACAACGTTCTTTCAATTGTTCGATAATTTCATTTGAGTCATTTAAATTTGATTTTAAGGTAGAGATCAATGTCTCTTGTTCATTTACTTTGCTTGTTAGTCTTTCGACTTTGTTGCAAAGTTTGCTGATAGTTTCAGACATAGTAGCAAAATCATGAAATAGTTTCGTTTGTTCACAATCTAGTTGTTTTAACTCCCCAACAACCGCTTTTTCCCATTCTCGAGTTTTCTTATCGTGATCGTTCAAATCATCATCCAGAACGTCATTATTTAACTCGTTTAGGATCGCTTCTGAAGTGATTTCAGTTGACGTGAAAATAGAGCGTCGTTTATTTCCCGACATTTTGGGAAATTAGCTTAAAACGTCGCCTTGATCAAAGAAATAATGAGAGAGTCAAAACATAAGAGATCGTACTTTAATTACTCAAATTTAATAAACAACAAACCGATGAAAGACTACGCTATATTTTCTAACTACATAAATACATTTGAATAATAGAGTAAGAAGTAAAGCATGTTTATATCAAGCACTAGTCATTAGGCTGCTGGAACGGGCAGCGAATCGACCATGAATGTACACATATTGTGTACAAACAACAGGTCCTCGTGTAAGGTACGAATATTCGTCGCCGTTACATGGCACACCGTCTCGAATCGCGATTCTAATATATTAATTCGTTCTCGCAATTCCTGAACTTCTTTTCGCAACGCAGCATTTTTGCGTTTCGCTAACTTCAATTTTCGGCTATTCGTCATTATACAGATTCGAATACGCACGCGACAAATCAATAATCTTTCGCTCGAAAATTGTTAACAAACTTCTAAAGAGTCCCTGTTCGGGCGCCAAATGTAACGTTTGAGTATTTCTCACGTTAATAAAAGTTCGGACTCTTTACAGAAAATTCGCAATAACGTTTCCGAAAAAAGCAAGAATTTGACACGCGCGCAGTCTGAAAAATCAAAAGGAAATCTTTCGAGTGGCAAACCACGACGTTTGCCAACTCGATGAATCGTTTTCGAGATGTAATTGAGAGCAATTGCATCTATCGGGGAAAGGCCCGACAGCGCCGCAATTACTGCTCAATCTGATCTCTCAATAGCAAGTGTATTTAGAAGGGAAGATCTCTAAGGCTGCTTTTTTCTCATGAGAGATATGGTCTCATGAGTTGAGCTCTTAGAGATCTATAGGATGGGAAGTTAACAGGCTAACCACTGATTAAGAAATTCGTCTCAGGAGATAGCTGAGGCTTTATTTCCAACAGTGCTCGCGCTGCTAAGCAAGGTAGGAGAATGAGTCCTTTTGCCGCAGCGACGAGCGAATTTATACATGCGAAATAGGCTCCTTTCTACGCTTGGTAGCCCCTACAACGCTATTTTTGTCTTTGGCGCAAATTTTATACATATTTTATCGCAAAATGGCTCGAACGAATTTACAATTATGTGATTTAAAAAATGAAACTGGAAAAGATGAATTTTTTAATATAAATTGCATTTCTAGGAAAAATCGCCTTTTAAAGTTATAAGCTATACAATTTAACAATCAAATTACGCCATTTTTACAATAAAATTATGGAAAATTTTTACATGGAAAAATCGCTTGTTGTTAGAAGATTGTTATCCATATAAAAGATGATTAATTTTGCTCTTTAATTTTGAATAATAATTAAAAAACAGATTTGCAATTTTCTTTTTTAGCGGTTTAAAAATCAGCAAATGAGTAACAATCTTAATCATCAATTTTACAGATACTTATGATCGATTTTCTATCTAACCGTGTCATTTTAATTGTTTAAAAAAATTATAAATTGTTTATTTATTGATAACTCAGTTAATAATGGGTTACCAAAGTGTCAAATTCTTGCTTTTCTGTTTTAATACGTCGAGATTGTAATCGCATACTTGAAATAACAATATCGTTGTTTATTGCAAAATAACTAACAATGTTAACTTGTAAATTAGATTTGACTAACAAATATCGGTTTGAGAGTTAAATTAACATGAAATTCAGGATCAGCGCATCAAATTTGACTAAGAAATACTTTTGTTCGTTTAAAAAACTTTATAATTAACGATTTTCGGTTGTAAACAATAAATTTTCCCACGGTCGTGACGTCACGCTCCTTATATGGTAATGTTTTCGCAGAGTTGCCCTAACACATTTGCATATACGTGTGAAAAGCGCCTACGCTCAATTACCGATTTTCTCTAATTGTTTCGTGTATGACGGGTTGCCGTTTTGCAGACGAAAATAGGAGACAAATCAGACAGGACCGTTACAGGACATTGCGATAAAGTTGTAAGGAAAATGATGTCGACAAACAAAATTGTTAATATAAAAAAAATTCCCACAGGAACGACTAGGAACATCCAACCACTCGATGTTTATGGATTCGTATCTGGAAAAACTTCGTTCGACGTTTATCAGATCAAGTAATTTTGATGGACTATGAAATGAATCTACATTTAAGAAATTACATCATAAAAATGCAGTCTCTTGTCCATAACCAGCTTTCTTCACCAGGATATATAAATGTTTTTAAATGCGCTTGGTATAAAAGCGGCTACATTGCTGAAAAACCAGCTAAAACAGATAACCCTGTTGATTTTAGTTTTGGAGATTCTTGCAATATACATTGCGAAATAGTAGCATGTAAAAATGTTGCTATAATACGGTATGATTGGTGTAAAAGATCATTATGTTTCAAACACCTTTTCGATGATTATCATTTCTGTAAGGAATTCGTTGAATGATACATTTTGATTTACCAATAAATAAAAAAAAGAAAAAGATGACAATTATTATGAAAAATCAAAATATATGTAGTATCGCGTACAATGGCTCTTACGTAAATATATTTATGTATCTACATACGAATATAAATATATATGTGTAGATCTATAAATCATAATTAGACATCGTGTTATTCTCGTGTTTATTTTTAAGAGATATTTCTCGCCATTTTGGTACTATTAAAATAAAATGTATTAAACATATTTTTATTTGTCATGAATTATGTTTGAGCTACAGATATATTTAAAAAAAAATGGGATACCCCACCGACGGTGTAGAAATCAATTATTTTAAGAAAAAGCAACTGATAAACTTAATGGTTTCAAAGTTAGGTCTATTAGCCTACATTTGGTTGGGTAAGGGTGGTTTATGAGGGTTTGGTGGGCTAGAGGCAGATTGGTTAGTTGATGTAGCTCGCTCAGGCATACGATTAAATTATTTCTGGAAATAACAAACGACTTAACTCGTGTTTCCCAGGGTTAGGAGGATTAGGGGGTTATTAGGGGGAGGGTCTTATTGGGGGGGGGGAGTTATTAGGAGGTTAATGGGGGGTTGTAAGCAATGCCATTGGGGGATATTAGGAGGGTTATTAGGGGGAGGTTTATTACCATCGCCATTCGGTGATTAGGAGGGTTGATAGCATTGCCATTGTTTTTATTGGTTGAGTTTTTCTCCTTTCTTGTGACTAAAATTGTAAACTGCCAAGTAATATATATTTAATTGATTTTTATATGCGTTACTATAATTCATTCAGTTACCAATTAAAAACAATCAAAAAAATTAGGACGGATTTATTGTTCATACTTCTTACAATAATGATATTCTTCATAGAAGTGCTCGAAACATAATGATTTTTTGCACCAACCGCAACGTATAATAGCCACATTTTTGCATCCTTCTATGTCACAATGTGTATTGCAGGAATCTCCAAAACTGTAAGCAACAGGATTGTCAAAATTTTCTGGTTTTTTAGTGAGGTAACCACTCTTGAACCAGGAATATTTAAAAAGATTAGTATATCTTGGTGAAGATAATTGATTGTGGACTAACGACTGAAGTTTAATGATGTTGTTTCTTTTATGTAAATCCAAATCATAATTCATCAAAATTACGGTATCTGAAAATTGGCGGACAAAGTTCTTCCATATGCGAAATCCAAAAACATCAAGTGGCTGAATTTTTCCCGTTGTGCCAGTCGGTATTTTTTTAAAATTTATAATTTTATCACGTGGAGTTACAGTTTCTATGGCACTGTCACAATGACCGCTCCAGGAGTCAAGCAACAGCATCGTATTGGAACCTACATTAGGGAAATATACTTTTTGCAGCCATATTTTAAAGAGATCTAAAATCAAAAATCTTATTTGTAAAATCATTTATAATGACATTAATTGTAACTAGATGGGATTATGCATACCTGTAGTCAACTTTCCAGATTTAGATGCTTCTACGTAAACATTTTCGGGTCTAAATAAAGTGGTTTCAACAATGGGTCCAAACTCACCGCTAGATTCCTTCAAAACTAAAAAGAGTGGTGACAGTAATTCTCCTGCGGCTGATATGAGTGGCTGTATAGTATAACTGTGGGTTGTTGAAGAAACTGACTGTACTAAACACTGTACCTGCTTTTCTCCTTCAACCGCTAGCGTTCTTCCGGAGTGCATTTCCAGTTGGAATCCGCTCTGATCAGAATTAAACACATTATGAATTCCAATTATTCTTATGCCTGCTTTAACATCAGCAATAAAAGTATTTGCTTTAATCGTTAGTTCTGAATTACTTTCTAGTGTTTTCTTGGTTATAAACTTTGCAACGGTAGTCGATTCAATTAATCGAACCGTTCGCGATTCTGAATTTCGCGCGTTAGTTCTAAGAATTGAGAGAGAGAGGGGGCGCGCGATCTTTAAAATTGGCAGTTACGTCTCAGCTGTTGATACGTGTGGATACCGCCGAATTTTGTTTGCACTGTTTTCTCGCCGAGTGATAGTTTTACCAGGAGTAATTACACGCGCGAGTGCAACAACGTGATCGGCAGATTACAGCATCACGGGAGCAGCATTTGCAGCATTTGCAGCTGATAGGCGGCACGAGACAGCGCAGCTGAGATAACAGTTCCGGAGGCAGTTGATACATTTTATTGGCATCAACAATTACGGCTGATCACCGTAATTGCACCACAGGGTAGGTGCACCTCCCTTTATTATCGCGTGTCAAAATATATTTATTATTTTGTTTAGCCGCGTTAGCGTTAATAATTTTGTCTTCGCGCCGAGCGTTAGATCGCGCCAAATTTCGTATCTTCTCTCTCTCTCTCTCTCTCTTTCCCACGGAAAATTATTTAATTGTAAATCCTATTCGCGTGCGTCAGTCTTTCGGCCCGACAAAGACTGTAGTAATTTTTATTAATAAAATCTACTAAAATTATTCGCCGATTTCGTCATATGATTTCTCCTGGTAGATTAAACAATTGAAATAGGTTTAAGTTTTAATCCGATCATAGCTAGGGGATTAAGTGTATTAGGAGCAAAGTCGATTACACTTGAAACTCATCGTGTGTCACAAGGCACGTGACTTAAGGTGAGTTCAACTCTGCTTGATCGAAGACAACCAAGTTAAGTCGGCTGACGTTAAGGCGAATACACGTATTAACATACGTGTTAACGGAGCGGCG
This sequence comes from Phymastichus coffea, assembly GCF_024137745.1. Lineage (NCBI taxonomy): Eukaryota > Metazoa > Arthropoda > Insecta > Hymenoptera > Eulophidae > Phymastichus > Phymastichus coffea. Next base: position 4,388,839 of record NW_026706823.1, read on the forward strand.
GTTTGCTCTGCATCGTGGGAGTTTGCTCTTAAATAAATTTCTCATTTTTTGCAAGATTCCCCCCCGTTACATGGCGCCCAACTGGTATTAAGACCCGTGTCGTGCGAATAGGATTGTGCGTCGAAGGTAATCGACGCACGAGAGAGAGAGACGATTGCGCGAGCGCTTAGGAAGGTTTGAGGGGGTGATAGCGCGAGATAGTGAGCGGTACGCCCTCTGCTGGGGAAAAAACGAAACCACTTCGAACCTTTAGCTAAAAATTGTTAAGAATATTGTAATAAGGGCCGAAAGCGATAATTATTGATAGGTCGAAGTGATTTCAGATCGTACGGGATAATCAGGTGTTAACCAATTTCAGCCACAGTTTGGTGGATAAAGGGGGGTTGGTAGCACCTGATCGACGATAAAGGCAGAGAGCGCGACCCAAGCGTGCAGTTCAATTATTAGCCAGGCGGAGCAAGCAAACAGCAGGCTCCGACCTTAGGTAGGATATTTTTTATAATATTTATAGAAAGTTTGCGGAACTGCACGCGCTCATAATCTCGCGAATTTGAGCCTTATAAAAGGAGGCAATAAGGGTAGTTACACTAAATAGTGTATACCCCGCTCATACCTTGGGTGATAGGAGGCGGTAGTGGTCGATTAGGCCGAAAATTTTAAACCTCAACCCCATCCTACACCCGTGCGGACGCAAGATGGCTCTGTTGTCAGCTCAAATCGACAATTGGGCATTAGAGCTGACCTCCGCACAGCGCGAACACTATTTAGCGGATTTGGAGCTGCGCAAGGATGGAAGTGTCATCCAACAGGCGGCTAGGCTTGGGAGATGGTTGCTGGGTGAGTACACCGCCACAGATTTCCAAGAGACCACGCACAGCAAAGAGGCAGCGGGGCGCAGGAGGCGATCCCGACAGGCGTGGCTCGACACAGTCTGTGACGAGTTGGAAAACTCCACCACGGAGGATAACAGCAACCACCCCCTCAGGATCATCAATAGGGAGGGAGTGTCATTGACTGACATGTCAAGGACATTCACCTGCCCGGATGAAGACTCTGAGGGTGAAGCCAGCCGCCATGAAGAAGATGAACTCGTCCAAAAGGCCCTCCATACGCAAGAACAGAAGGAGGGGGAAAGGAGGCGGAGCAATCCGGATCTCAGGTCGCAGGGAACCTGCACCCGGAAGGAGCCTCAGGAAGAATTGTCCTTGAGAGAAGCCTTCCGAGAAATAGAGTACCTCAAGGAAGGAGTCGACCGTAACCACAAACTGGTAGGTCGAATCCTGGAAACCCTACAGACTCTGCAGGGAATACAGGTGTGTGCGGAGCGCGAGGCGCAGGATATGCGTCTGCGAATACGAGAGCTGGAAGAGACAATGCAGGATATGGCCAATGCAAGTCGTTCTTCTCTGCGCGACTCGGTTCAACCACGTTCCGCACGTAATGTGGACTTCCAGGACACATACACCTGTCACTACGACTCTGGGACCCCGGGAAGCACACCGGCTCCTCCAAGACCACAACCCAGAAGGAGGGAAGTCACCCCACCGGAAGTCCTCCAAAGAAGAGGAGATGAAGAGGATCCGGAAGTTTATGGGAGATCCGCACCCGTTCGACAGAGGAGTCGAAGCGGATCATCTGGCACCGGACATCAAATATCCTCAGGGCTCTCCACAACCCGAGATGTTGGGAAAATCGTCCGCGGATGGAAATTGAGGTTTGCGGGCAGTAGGGCACAGAGCGTAGATACGTTTCTGTCAAGGTTGGAAGATCTGCGCGTAGGTGCAGGGCTAACTGATGACGAAGTACTTTGTTCCGTATCAGAGATCCTCGAAGGTAACGCGAGGACCTGGTACGATAATAACAAGTACCAGTGGCTGAGTTATGCAGAGTTCGTCGCGGACGCCCGGGACTGGTTCGGCACAAGTACGCAACAGCAGCAAAGGCTATTGCAGGAAGCTCAGAACCGGTTCCAGGGCGAGGACGAACTAGTGCGAGACTACGTGTCCAACCTGGTGGCTCTTGTCAATAGACTAGAACCACCCATGCCCTTGGAGAGGTTATTAGACTTACTCCATGCAAACCTCCTTCCAAACATCCAAATTCAGCTGCGTCGGAGCGAGATGAAGTCGATACGCGAATTCAACAGGAGGGCGACCGAAGTACAGAACACCTTATCTTACGGTCGTCGTCCACGTGTATTCGCTGACCCCAATTCGACGATCTTCCCTCAGCACGCCTACCAGCCGAGCAAAAGAACGGCTGGTAGTAAATCCCAAACCGCTGCAATGGCCAGCGAAGGGAAAGAGCGTGCGAAGAAGGAGGGAGATCCGCAGCGCGGACAGGGAGTGGAGAACCCTGCCAGGAGGCCTACCGAACAAGCGTCGGTATCGGCTACGCAAGCTCCCACTTCTGATAAGAAGATGGAAGAGCGTCTGGAGGGCATCGAGCGGATGTTACGCAAGCTGGCCACTGACAAGCAAGGCAGCCCTCCAGAACTGCGTAAGAGCCGATGGCGTGGGGGAAGGAAAAATTCCCCTTCTCCTAGGTCTCCTGGCGAGCGGCGAGATGGTCAGAGGCGGAAGATCGACTTCACCAAGCCTCTCCAGTGTTCCGCTTGTGGCAAGCTGGGATTCAGTCGCAAGTTCTGCCCAGATTGCAACAAGGGAAACGGCAAGGAGAGCGAAGAGAAGAGGTCATCTTCGCGCCTCCACTAGATTCGACCTCTCGTCGCGGGTCGCCGATGGGAAACAGCAAATTGTCGGCGACCCAGGGATCCAAACAGGTCCTGGAAGGGCATCAAGAGAGTCCAGGACCTAACAGTACGTTAGAGCAGAAGGCGATCGAACCCGATGCCAGCCCTCGGCAGAATAGAGCAGTGGTCATTCTGGAAGGACCAGATGGCCATATACAGATTGTGGAGGAGGGGGAAGACTCCAGGGAGAGCCCCTCCACGCAAAAAGCTCCTCTGCCGAAGGGATCCACGAGTAGGAGCCAGCCCACCGTTGTCGCGGCCGCGGAAGGAAAAAAGCCGCTGAAAGGCACGATGAAAGGAGGCAGAGATGGGACTCGAGGATATGACCCAGAGGATGAGACCAGGTGGTGGTTGCGGGTAGACATAGGTGACTTTAAAATTAGAGCACTCTATGATACCGGCGCCTCATCCACGGTCATGGGTCAATTGGGGCTGAGATTGGCGTCGGAGATGGGACTCGGATTGAATGTGACCAGGGCGGGCGATGCAAGGCTTGCTGATGGACGCCCGTGTCCTATAATTGGTCACGTGATGTTCCCTTTTAAAGTAGGGGGAATCACGAAGGCAATCAGAGTCGCCATTACGCCGCTGCTCACAGATGACTGCTATGTAGGCGCGAACTTTATAAGAGAGTTCCGCGCAGTTTTGGATCCCGATGAGGATGAATTATGGCTTAAGGACGCCCGAGTGAAAGTACCAATGGAAGTGGCTGGAATTGATGGTACGGCATTTCTCGCACCGGTAGGACTATGGGAAGCCACGGAGTCACAGCTTGAAGAAATTGAAGACCTCGTCGGAAGATTGATTCCTGACGGAGGTCAGGCTTTAGGTTGTGCGGTGGGGGTTGAGCATGAAATAGATGTTGGTAATGCTCGACCCATCAAACAGAAGTACTACCCAGTCTCAGATAGAGTGCGAGAGGAAATGCACACGCTGGTCAAAGATATGCTGGAAAAGGATGTTATCGAACCAGCGACCAGCGGATGGTCAAGTCCAGTAGTGATGGTAAAGAAGGCAGATGGAAAATATAGGTTTTGTGTGAACTATCAAAAGGTAAATGCAATTACCAAACCTGATGCCTATCCTTTGCCATATATGAACGACATCCTAAGACGAATAAGGGATGCCAAGTTCATATCTACTTTGGACTTGAGCAGTGCGTACCATCAAATTCCCTTAAAGGAAGAATCGCGTCCAATATCGGCGTTTACAGTTCCTGGATTAGGGCACTTTCAATTTAAGAGAATGCCCTTCGGACTGTCATACGCGGGAGCGACCTTCCAGAGGTTGATGGACAAGGTAATAGGCCCGGATATGGATCCATTCGCTTTTGCTTACCTTGACGACGTAATTGTGGTTTCGTCGTCCTTTGAGGAGCATAAGCGGCACCTAGAAAGGGTATTAAAAAGAATTCTAGGTGCGGGCCTAACCATCAACAAAGAGAAAAGTCACTTCTGTAAGACGGAAGTCAGGTACTTGGGGGTTCTTATCAACCAGGACGGAGTAAGACCAGATCCCGAGAAGATACGCCCGATATTAGAATATCCAACACCCCGGACTGTCAAACAGGTGAAGCGATTCATGGGAATGACCTCGTGGTATAGGCGTTTTATACCCGACTTTGCCATGATCGCTGAACCTATAAACCGTCTGACAAAGAAGAATGTACGTTTCTCTTGGGAGGAGGAGCAAGAGCGAGCTTTCACGAGATTGCAGGAGGCGATGACTTCCGCCCCAATATTGCAATCGCCCGATCCGAACGGTCAGTTTGTACTGCAAACTGATGCTAGTGACAGTGGGATCGGGGCAGTTCTCGCACAGGATGTCGATGGAGTGGAGCGCGTAATAGAATACGCCAGCCGATCACTCAACAGTGCTGAGAGAAATTATACGGTCTCCGAGAAAGAGTGCTTGGCAGTAGTATGGGCCATTGGAAAGTTCCGGCCGTATATTGAAGGGCATCACTTCAGGGTCGTCACCGATCATAGTTGCCTGAAATGGCTCCACAATATGAGAAACCCCACTGGAAGATTAGCGCGATGGGCGCTAGCATTGCAAGGTAATGTCTTCGATATCGAATATCGAAGGGGGGATCTCAATGTGGTGCCAGACGCTTTATCTAGGGCCTATGAGGAGGAGGGGATTGAAGTGAGTGCTATAAATAGTCGGCCGGAGACCACTGACGCCTGGTATTTGCAACAATACCAGGAAGTATGCCAGGACCCACACTCTTACCCCACTTGGAAGGTGGTGGGAGGGAGGCTGTATCATTATCAGCCTGATGAGGATGGTGAAGGGTCCATCGACAACGATGAAGCGTGGAAGCTTGCGGTACCTAGGGAGAAAAGGTACCAGGTGCTCCAAGAAGTCCATGATGCTCCTACAGCAGGACATCAAGGACGAGAGCGTACGTTCTCCAGGGCTAGGCGCTTGTACTACTGGCCTAAAATGTATGATCAGGTCAGGGAGTACGTAAAGAGTTGCCCGGTATGTCAGCAGTGCAAGGTGGAACAAAGAGCACCTTGCGGGCTGATGGATCGTAGACAAGTGTCACGACCCTGGCAGGTGGTGGCCGGTGATATCACTGGTCCGTTTCCTAAAAGCTCTCGAGGTTTTGAGTATATCTTAGTCTTTATAGATTTGTTTACTCGCTGGGTAGAGTGTGTTGCGATACGCAAGGCCAATGGGAAGACAATCGCAAGGGAATTGCACGAGAGGATTGTCACTAGGTTTGGTGCGCCAGAAGTATTCTTATCGGATAATGGAACCGAGTTTAAGAATCAGGAGGTTGATTCATACCTCCAGATGAATGGCATCCAGCGCGCCTTAACTCCCGTGTATCATCCCCAAGCGAATCCCACAGAGCGAGTAAACAGGACACTCAAAACCATGATCACGTCTTATGTAAGCCGTGATCACAAGAGCTGGGATGAACACCTGTCAGAGTTCAACTTCGCGTTGAACTCGGCAACTCATAGCGCCACCGGATATAGTCCTGCGATGCTCATGTTTGGGCGTCAGCCGGTACCTCCTTTGACGTTCAGAAGAACCCAAGATCAGCAGGCCCTTGAATGTTCGGAGGGTCAGGCTGTGGAAGATTGGGCTGAACATATGGAGAAGCTTCCTAATTTGTGGGAGAGAGCTAACTCCAAGTCAAAGGAGGAAGCTGCGCGTCAGGCGGCTTATTATGACCGGAAGAGACGGCAACCCGAGTTTAAGGTCGGAGATTGGGTTTGGAAGAGGAACAGGATTCTATCTTCAGCTGCTCAAGGTATTTCAGCTAAATTAGCGCCGAAATATGCCGGCCCGTACGTGATTGAAGAGGTTTGTGGTTCCAACACGTACAGGCTAGGCAATCAGCTGGAGATCTTGTCTGAGCTCTTCCATGCCAAAGACCTTAAACCATATTACGGTCCGGGTGAGGATGAGGAAAGCGAGGAGGTCATCGAACCTCGCGAGCCGCCAGAAGAACTGCCGTCGGAGGATGCGAACGACTCCGCGAATGCGCGCGAAAATCCGGGAGGGGATTTAGCAGATAGCGAGCGGGTCCAGTTGGCAGCCCCCACGGTCGTAGATAAAGTTCCCACCGAGACGTCGGAGTTACCGGTATCTGCCCCAACTAAGAGAGGTCGAGGTCGACCTCGAAAGGTTCCAGAGGCGGTCACCGGTCCAGCGAGGGGCAACAACTCTCCCGTGAAGGTGACTAGAGGGAGAGGTAGGCCTCGAAGGACCGTGCCCGTCGTGCAAAGGACGGTTGGGCCGATAAAACCGAGCGGTAACCGACGAGGGCCAGGACGTTCCCACAAAGAATCGCGAGGGAGCGTATAACTCGGTGGGATGCGGCTATTATTAGGATTGTTTCTTCGCGCAGGGAGATTCATACGAAATTTGTTGTTTTTTGGATGTTTCAGATGGACCGGAGAATCGTCATCGAAGAGGAGACCTTCGAGGTGGTCACGCAGATGTTGTTGGATCTGCAACTGGGCTCTGATGCGACGCAGCTAATTGAAGATCTGCGGAGCTTCGCCAGGGTCCAGTTGGAAGGGACCACCCGAAGGGAGCGGCGCAATGCCTCGGTGGCAGAGGTTCTCCGGGATTCGTCGTGGGTCGCCCCGAAGAAGGCTTCTCGGGACGCTTCGACACAGACCGAGGACCAGGACAGTGTCGAACGTCCCAAGTCTACAGTGGACCAGGGGGTGCAGACCCTCAAGTCCGGCGTAACCCTTACGTCGGACAGTGCGAGCCAATGCCCAGGATCCAGGGAAACCTGTGGGGCCTCGCACTGGGTCTGCAATCATCCCCGGATCCCTGAGCAGCCTACTCTCCTCCTCGACTTCAGACACGTGCGTCTGGGGATCAACGAGGTGGGGAGTGCCTGGCGGTTCGCTCAAGAACTCCAGTCTCAGGTGCAGGAGCACCTGAGACGCTTTTTGAGCCGCCAGGGCGCAGAAGAGCTGCTCGGGGAGTGGGCAGGGATGGCTCAGCGTCAGAGGGCCTATGGAGAGGCCCTGCTGCGGGTGGATAACGGACAAGAGTCCTCCGCAGCGCTCCCGGCGCCGGCTCAAGGGAAGAGAGCCCCGGGAGCTACTGACGCTGGACCAACGCTCACGGTCCATGTGGACGGGCGCATGGCTCCTGATACCACCATCGTGGTTAGGTCGCAGGATGGACGTGCGACCGCCACGGTGGGAGGCGTGACTATCGTCGCCTCACAGGGAGTCAGTGCCCAGCAGTCCCCTCTGGCTGCTGAGCAGCCATCACGAGGACGGGAGGCTGCTCAATCTCGGGCGCAGCTGAGGGGCTGCTACATCTGTGGAGAGCCTGGGGTGACCAACTCCCAGCGGTGCCCGAAGAAGGCTACACACTGGCGCTACCCGAAACATCGCGCGCCAGGTGTAGCCAAACAATGATGTAGGCCCTGGAGGGCAAATAAATTAGCCGAAATAAAGAAGGGAGTGTTATTTTGTTTCCTTTCCTTCTTTATTACTTTCAGGTTCCTGATGGCAGCGAATCGCGGGTATTCGTCCTGCCCGGGTAGTCAGGACTTGGAGGGGGCTGCAACGGTAGTCGATTCAATTAATCGAACCGTTCGCGATTCTGAATTTCGCGCGTTAGTTCTAAGAATTGAGAGAGAGAGGGAGCGCGCGATCTTTAAAATTGGCAGTTACATCTCAGCTGTTGATACGTGTGGATACCGCCGAATTTTGTTTGCACTGTTTTCTCGCCGAGTGATAGTTTTACCAGGAGTAATTACACGCGCGAGTGCAACAACGTGATCGGCAGATTACAGCATCACGGGAGCAGCATTTGCAGCATTTGCAGCTGATAGGCGGCACGAGACAGCGCAGCTGAGATAACAGTTCCGGAGGCAGTTGATACATTTTATTGGCATCAACAATTACGGCTGATCACCGTAATTGCACCACAGGGTAGGTGCACCTCCCTTTATTATCGCGTGTCAAAATATATTTATTATTTTGTTTAGCCGCGTTAGCGTTAATAATTTTGTCTTCGCGCCGAGCGTTAGATCGCGCCAAATTTCGTATCTTCTCTCTCTCTCTCTCTCTCTTTCCCACGGAAAATTATTTAATTGTAAATCCTATTCGCGTGCGTCAGTCTTTCGGCCCGACAAAGACTGTAGTAATTTTTATTAATAAAATCTACTAAAATTATTCGCCGATTTCGTCATATGATTTCTCCTGGTAGATTAAACAATTGAAATAGGTTTAAGTTTTAATCCGATCATAGCTAGGGGATTAAGTGTATTAGGAGCAAAGTCGATTACACTTGAAACTCATCGTGTGTCACAAGGCACGTGACTTAAGGTGAGTTCAACTCTGCTTGATCGAAGACAACCAAGTTAAGTCGGCTGACGTTAAGGCGAATACACGTATTAACATACGTGTTAACGGAGCGGCGGTTTGCTCTGCATCGTGGGAGTTTGCTCTTAAATAAATTTCTCATTTTTTGCAAGATTCCCCCCCGTTACAACTTATTTATTTTCCGGGATACTATTCTATGAGCTTTCTTGAATTTACAAAGCCAGTTATCCGAAGCTTTGAATCTTACATCTTCTGATCCTATAATCTTTTGAGCTTGCAATGCCCATCGACGTATGTCACGATCATGAATGATGTAACCAGCGTCTACTGCTGCTTTAAAATTATCAAAAGTGTACTGACAAATTCTTGCAATTTTTTCTCTATAAGTACCACCTTTGTTGACTGTATGTGCCCAACGTTTCAACTAACTCACAGATGAAACTTTCTTAAATTTTTGACGTACACTTTCAACACTTAAATTTTTTTTTTGCCACTTCTCCAGTATTCTACGGCTCTTTGCTTATATTCAAAACTGACATCTTCATTGTCTTCGGTACAATGGTCGGTGGGTGCTTCGAAATCGTCAGGAAAATGGTGTTGAACTTCATCTTCTACTATTTTTGCAGCATGATCTTTGTAATCTTCTTGAAAATCTAATGTATCTTCAACGATCATATCTACTGCATTGAAATCATTCACGGAATCTATTAAAATGCTTTTAATTCTTTCCGACAATTGAATCTCTTTATAATTTGTCTCACTTTCAGGTATTTGTAGAGTTTGAAAGTAAGCTAATAATAAATTTAAAACGTTCAGAGCGTTAATTTTCATTTTTTAATCTGAAATAAAAAAAAAAAATATATATATATATCTTATATATCTTCTATTATATTAAACAGAAGACGCGAAATTCTCCGTGCGTCCGTCATCCATCCGTCCCCTTTTTTTCCTTATTTTTCCTCTGTATAGGTCTCTCCTGATATCGCTGGGGAATAAGAAATAAACTGAATAACAAATAAACAAATTAGGATAAAAACAAATAAATAAACAAATTGATAAGTAAACAATAATGTTAAACAAACTTATAGAAAACATTCATGAAAAAAATTAATTAATAAATTAAAAAGTAAACATATTAATTAATAAACAATAATAATAAACAAATCAATAAGTAAACAATAATTATAAACATCATTAATTAATAAATCCTCATAATCAGTATAATTTCAATTTTTTTAATAACAAATATTAAAAAGCCGTAAAATTATTTGCATATAAAAAATAATTTTATAGTTATACTTACGTAGCAGGTACTACGAAATACGAATTAACGAAATAGTATCTTATTATTATTTGTACTTATAATCTTATATTCTTATTACTATTTATTATGCTGTTAGTTCAATAGCCGATACAATACGTCCAACAACAAGAAAGTTGTGTTGGCTACTGATGAAGAATTACTTACTCATATTTATCAATCATGAAAAAAACAGACAATCGTCAGAGACGCTGATAGTAGGACGTAAATAAAATTCTGATAATACTATCATTCATATACCAAAATTTTTGCGCATCCGAGAAACTATACTTATCTTCTAGGTATACTTATAATATTATATTATTCTTGACTTGTTTTTTTATATAATAAAAGTTATTTATTTTTTGATAGAATTAATAAACGATAGAACGTAAAAAATTTAAAAGAGAGCAACAAAATAGCTATGAAATCATAGCTTATTTGATTTAGAAGAGATTGCAACGATATGTCAGAAACTTTTTTTAGGATGGTTTTTCAACATTGAGGGTGGTTTTGAAAATAAGTTTGAACAGGTAAATTTTTTATTCTTATTCTATCCACGGTAATATTTTTTCCAATTTTTTTAAGCTCATTATGAACTTTTCTTAAAAAATAGGTACAAAGAAGGTAAAAATTTCGATGACAGAAATTAGGGGTTGCAACCCTTGTGGTCGAAACTGCACGAGATAGTTGTGTTTGTACAGTATAAATGATGCTTAACGTATTTTACACTAAATTATCAACACCACCTGTAATGTATTGAAAACAATTTTTTAGGGGTGGTTTTTCAACTTTAAGGGGATAGTTTGAAAAAAAGCTTGACTAGATTAACTTTATTTTTGTATTTTATGTAGGGTAATATTTTTTCCAATTTTTTTCGGGTTATTTTAATTTTTTTCATAAAAATAGCCATGAAATAGATAGTATTTTAAATAAAAAAAATAAGGGTTGCATCCCTTGTGGTCGAAATTGCATGTGCTAGTTTGCTTTTCACATGAGAAGTGATATGAAATTTGTTTGGTCGTAAAATATCAATTAGATGCTGAGATACATTGGAAAATCTATTTTTGGGGGTGAACTTTGAGGGTTGTTTTCACCCCCTCAAAGTGTTTTTCCGCCGATAAAAAAAAATACGTATGTCTTATTTTTTGATGAACTATAACATATCAAAAGATTATTGAAATCGGTGAGGTCGGGTTGGGGGGGTTTCCTTGTTTTTTGCGAGAATTTTGCGAGGTATATCAGGAATTAGCGCTGAGAGCTCTTTAGTGTTTTAATGTTTGCACTCGTCAGGCGTGGTAACTACTTGCGAATTCTAAGTGTCATTTATAACTATAATTCATTATGGTTCCATATTAAGCAAGTTAACAATAGTATTGTGTTTGATTTCCTTCTGCACTCAAGCACCATTTGTTAATTTATTGCCTTCTGCACAACCCTTTGAATATTAGTTATAGCTTTCAGTAATACTTATTGAAGTGTTACGTGCCTTCTACACATAAATGGTTCTGAATTGCTGAAGGCAATTGAATTTAAGTTCATTTCATCGAAGAGAATTTTATTACTTATTTGAAGCTTCAGTTGAAACGAAGTGTACTTATATTTTTTCAAATTTGATTATTAAAAGCTTGAGTTTCCTTATTTTGAATTTTTATATTTGATTTTTTAAATCGCTTAAAAGAATTCTTCTTAATCTCTCCAAACCAAGAGAACTACACTAATACTTAGTGAACGAATTGTTACTTCCACGGTATAAATTTAATTTATAGAAGTACAAAATAACATACGTAAATATGTTAGAGTTTTATTATTTATCTTAATAATTCATATTTATAAATAAATAATTTTTTCTAAAGTGTCAAACATGCTGAGTAGGTGTTTCCATAAAAAAATCGCCTTTGTACAATAAGACCCTATTGCGATTTCAATTCAAAATAGTTAACAAAATTGTTGAGAAGTATAGATGTATACTCACGATAGTCATTCCAGTATTCAAGTTTACATTGAATGAATCTTAATATTATTTTTGTGGATATTTATTATTCTTTCGAAATAAAGAAATCTATGATTACGGTACATCAGAACTGATCTTAAGAGTAGGAATTAAAGTAAGGTTGTTAGTGCTAGAATTGAACGTGGTGAGAGGAATCGAGCACCTACATTGGGATAACGTAGACATGCCATGGTGATCAACCGGGATAATCCATGAGTTCTTGTTGTTTTAGCAATGATGAATGTAAATCCTTACATGTCTTTCAGAGATTAGTATTTTTGAAAATTCTATAAGATAAGTCCTCAACGTCTTTCTTCGTTAAATGATTACTCGCAATTACTTTCTTACCATAATCAGCAGGAGTTTCAAGCCTGTCCTTTATCAGCTATGTTTTCGAGTCTTGCCTTGGTCGGCTGTGCTTTCTAATCTTACACTAATTGGCTGGAATGTCATGGAATATCAAACCTTGCCTTCATCAACTATATCATGATGATTCATCCTTTTTTTTCGAGTTTTCGAGCAATTTTTTGATTTTACTAAAATGGACCAATAATAAGAACCAAAAATTTCCTTGGAACTCTTTAAAAAAATTCCAGTGTGTTTCTGATATGAATCTAAGAACTTTTATTTTCTTGGTACTCTTTCCATGAGCTCATAGATTTTAAGTAAAAATTTCGTAAACATATCGGAAAAAATGAAGCATTCCAGGTGCTATTTTCGAAATTCTCAGGTGGAAAATCGATCCGGGAATTATGTGTTCATTGAATTAAAATATTTAGCTCACTGATTAGTAAGATATCAACGTCATCGTACACCGAAAATCTTTTGAAAACTCGATTTCAAAAAAAAGGTGTTAAATATGTTTATTTATTTTAACTGTATTTTACCCCGATAAACAATTTATTTGTAAAATTTTCTGGACATAGTTGGAAAAAACATCTCTTAGACATTAAAAGTACGGCCTTTACAATTTTTGACGCTTGAAACGTTAGTTATGAGCGCTCAAAGATCAATGTACCAAAAGTGGCGTTTTCGTCCGAAACTTGTTAAGTGATAATTGTAAGGATTAGATAGTCATAATGTTATATTTTTTAAAAACTTGCTCTTGTTGAATTATAAGGCACTTGTTGCTTGTTGGTATCAATTGTAAATTTTGCTTCTTTTATGTTGCTAGAAACGCTATGTTCACTCAAAATTTTTTCTATATCTATATTTTTGTTATTTAAAAAAGCGAAGACCTGTTTGAAACCCGCGTTAGTTATTGTAGCAATATCTAAGTTTTGCCGTGTTACCGCAACTAGTAGAACCTTCTAACTCGGAGTTTGAAATATTTACTGATTATGCTGTTCCATTGATATTTATTAAAATCTCCATCTCAATAAACACAGTTTTTTCGAGACTTAAGTTATTTCCAGTCTTAGTGTTCCATAGGGAGCGAGTAATTTTACTTCAGCTCTTAAGTAGATTGCTTTATAAAGTAGGTGGCGTGAGTAAAGCTATGTAATTTTCAAATCTGAGTTTTTATTTAATTGAACTCGTGTCAAGCGTTTTGTTTTCTCAAAATCGACTTTTTTTGTCATTTATTAATAACACAGGTATAGAAGATTTTGTATTACAAGCGAACTATAGTATTCTCAAAAGATTTTGGTGCGCTGAATCCAAATATAGCCTTAGAATTGTTGTTATGTTAGGTTTTTGAGATATCCTAACCTAAAAGTACAAAAAACACTGTTTCTTGACATATTTGAGGTTATATAGTATCGTAAATAAATTGTTTTCATAGAAAGCGATTTAAAGCATCTTAAAGTAGAAATCTTCTCCTTTCAAATACCGTGGGGTTTATCTACATTTTTTTAGCCAAGACATCGCGATTTAAAAGATATATATGGGACGTTTCACGTTAACCGAATCACCTGCGTACCCAAAATTTGTGTTGATGGATCTTGACGTTTGAGGTATCAAAATGTATGTTTGGACAAGAATTTTCACAATTTTACCGGCGAAATTATAAATTCAATATGGCGGCTACAATATGGCGGCCGGAAGCTGGAAAAAAACCGCGTGTAAGGCATAAAATCTTGCAGAAAGAAAAATACGAAACCTATCGGGTCATTTTTAGGCTTAAATTGTAGCTTAGGGATACCCTTTATTAGCTGTTGGGGTTGGATGAAAAAATCCAACATGGCGGTTCCAATATGGCGGTCGAAATTCACTATGGCGGACAAATTTTTAAAAATCAACAAATTTATACCAAATTCGATATATGGGGGTTTTTAAGGTCGCTGTTCACAAATCCGGGGTCAGATTTACAAAATTCAAGATGGCGGACCTAATATGGCAGACAAAATTTTAAAAATTAACCGACTTTTCTTAAATTCGTTATAGGGAGATTTTTCGGATCGCTGTTCATAAATCTACGGTCGGATGTACAAAATTGAAGATGTTAGATACAGGATGATGGACCTAATTTTAAAAAATCAATCGATGCCCCCAAATTCGGTATATTGGGATTTTCGGGGTTGCAAAATTCAATGTGGCGGATGTAAGTGTATAGACCACTATTTTTAGTGAAAATTGCTACTCTTAGCACTACCCAGGAGCAACGACGTGGACGTAGTAGTTTTCTGCTCCCTTTGGGGTGCTTGTTTTTAATGAGTCCCCTTGCCTCTCACTATCAGGATGCTTATTAATTTTTAAAAATCAACTTATTTGTAATTATAATCAATTTTTGCAAGTAGTTTTTTTGCATGAGAGTATTCTAGTACAGATAGAGTTTTATCGGTATTCGGAACGAATCCATGCGATGATTGGATTTTTGTAACTTTTGGACATTTATCAAATCTCTTTTTCAGAACTGAAAAGACTTTTTCATGATCCTTCTTAGAATATAAGAAAAATTTTATGCCAAATTCTCGTTTATTAGCTCAATTAAAGAGGCTCTGAACATTCAAAATTGCTTAATTTTCTGAAACTTGCAAGCTCGTTCTTGTAGCTTCTCTTTTTACAATGGCTCCTATGCCATCTGGAGCTCCTTTTCCTTGAGCAGTGGCGGAAGTATGCCATTCAGCATCCACTCCAAAATCCATCTTGTGGTTCATTAGATTAACCATCTGATAACGATTTTTGAAGTGCTGTTTGGCACCGTCACTGATATATATGATCTTTTTAACATTCGGTATGACTTTGCAGATTTCAGGTACAAGTTTTTTTTGCATCAAGTATACAGCAGCAGCATCGTGCTTAGTACACTCCGACATCGATAAACAGCTAAAATGTTTTAATTCACCTTCTGATTTATAGTAAACAACAGCTGGAAATATTGTAGATTGATCATTATTATAATGAAATTGCTGCGCGGCATTTTGAGCAACGTAAGCATAATTTTCTGAAAAATCTAATTGTACGAGCACTTCACCAGCTGAAAGATTATTCTTTTTTTCTTCAATAAACTTAGACTGTTGCTTAGCAATAAAGTGATGAGGTATCAACTTTTTCAATGCAGAAGAAAGAACTTCAATGAAATCTTGCGTTGATAGACACTGCTTTATCAGTGTACATCTGTCGGTTGCCTGCCAGGTACTGAAGATTACTTGACTAATATTATTCTCTTCCATAACATTTTCAACGTAGTCTATGAATTTTTGAATTTTCGGACAAAGATCACACTGCTCCAAATAACAGTTTTCTGTCGGATTCTTACAAAGAACATAATTTATACAGTCTTTATAATCTTTGAGAGTACCATTAGAGATATTTTCTAGATTAATAGCGTCAATCATCGCTTTGAAGTTTTCATGTATAATACACACGCATACATCATGCGTACCAGCGGATCCTGCGAGTACACACCACCTTGGTCTGAGCTCGGCAAATTCGGTAAGACCAATCGGATATTCAGGAAAATTTTTTTTAAACTCTATGTGAAGATTTTTAATATCATTTAGTAATAATCTTTTTTGTTTTTTTGTCTTTTTATCATCAATACGAACAGTAACAGTATCTTTTTTATTGGACATGATTCTGCTGTTAATATCGTTTTCATAATAATCTATAACTGCTTTTATGGTTTCTGGCGGTAAAGTTTTTCTAGATTTTGCAACTGGAGACGCCAAAATCCCAGTTGATTTTTTTAACTGTTTGGATATACGTGCCTTCCTATAAGAGGTATCAAATTCCTCGGCAATTCTACGTATACTCCATCTTTCAGGCAAAATAGTGAGTATACTCGTACGTAATGGGTCATTCTGTGGAAGAGAATTAAATTTGTTTTTAAGTCCAGTTAAAATGTCTTTAAGATCATCAGCAGTATTTGAATCCTCCTCTGCCTCATTTGAGTCAGAAGGAGGCTCACTATCTTGTAATTCGGCATTATTACAAGAGTCCTGCTCAGAATCGAGACTCATATCGTTTACTGAAGATGAGGTATATAGTGTATCAAAAGATTTTCTGCATGCATCACAAATTACTGACCATTCTGGAAATTCAGGATGTACTTCGTGAATTTTCTTAGAGATCTTCCTGATAATTTTGCTATGTCCTCTATCAATACCGAAAGGGTTAATACATCTGTCTCCACGGAATTTTTTTTCTGGGGGAGACATTGTTCAGAAAATGGACGAACAAATTGGAAAAAAAAGGAAAATATAAATAAAACTGAGAAAATAAAAATAAAACTGAGAAAATAAAAATAAAAAAACCAAAAAATGTGTGAATGATAAAATAAAATTTAGAAAGACTGGCCTACCAATTATCCTAAAAAGAACGATTGGGAAAAAAGTTGCCTACAAGTTGGTATTAAATGTCGCTGTTGGATTCTGAAAAAGATCTTTGAAAAACTCAGATAGAAATAGTAAACATCGATAAAAATTGCTGTATTTATAATTTTGACAAAGTAAATCACTTGTGTCTAGTCATGCATCACCTAATGATGATAATTTGAAGTTTAACTATCGTATGATGACCAAAATGGAAAATTCAAATTAATTTGATTCTGCACAAGTTTGCTCTAAAAGAGTGTCAAAATTCAACGTTGTAACTCTAATTTCCTATATGGGGGTGTTTCGAATCATGAATCCAGATCTACAAAATTTAAGATGGCCAATGCAGATAGCGGAAGAAATCTTTAAAATTTGACTGATTTACTCAAAATTTGATATACAGGCGGTTTTGGAATAGCTGATTGTGAATTCGTGGTCAGATTTTCCAAATTCAAGATGATAAATTAAAGATGGCAGTACATATTTGCAAATTTGTTTCGCATCTTGGATCTGTCATATTTAACCCTTAATTGGCACTGTGGGTAAAAAATATCCCAAGTAATTTTTGAGCTTAAAATATACGTACGTACTAAATTCGATAAAATGGATCATGTGGTGACATCTATCAGTAGTTGATATTACTAACTACAGGTACAATAGGTACGCGTAGTGCAGCAGGTGTCAGTGTATGTTGGGCAGTCGCTCAAAGTAGACGCCAAAAATTGTTGGGAAATTGATTACTCTGTGTATTTTGCAAAATGAATACCTTTTTTTGGAAGCATCAATGTCGCAGTAAATTTTTTCTTAAAGTATAATATCTCAAACATTTACCCATAAATTTATAGCTAAAAATATTAAAAATTATGCGACTTATGATTATTTAAGTGAAATTTTTTCATGTTTTTTTGCAAACTATTTTTCAAAAATTTTTTTTACTAGATTAATTTAAATAAATGACTATGAAACCAATTAGACTTCGAAAAACATACCCTAAAGTACATTATATAATGTTTTTGAGCAAAAATATTAGATACTAGCTGAAGAAAACTTATTTTAACGCGTTGGGATATTAAATACCCCATGTGTCAGTTACGTATATTGGAACCAACAGTGCCAATTACGGGATAATTCCAAATTTGACATTCAATTTATGAATAGCAACTTTAAAAATTCCATATACCGAATTTTAGGGCAATCAGTTGATTTTTGAAAATTTTGTCCGCCATATTGGATCCGCCATCTTGAATTTTGTAAATCTGACCCCGGATTTGTGAACAGCGACCCTAAAAACCTCCATATATCGAATTTCGTATAAATTTGTTGATTTTTAAAAATTTGTCCGCCATAGTGAATTTCGACCGCCATATTGGAACCGCCATGTTGGATTTTTTCATCCGACCCCAACAGCTAATAAAGGGTATCCCTAAGCTACAATTTGAGCCTAAAAATGACCCGATAGGTTTCGCATTTTTCTTTCTGCAAGCTTTTTATGCCTTACACGCGGTTTTTTTCCAGCTTCCGGCCGCCATATTGTAGCCGCCATATTGAATTTTGAATTTCGCCGGTAAAATTGTGAAAATTCTTGTCCAAACATACATTTTGATAGCTCAAACGTCAAGATCCATCAACACAAATTTTGGGTACGCAGGTGATTCGGTTAACGTGAAACATCCCATATTTATGATTTCTCAAAATTCAAAAATCCATTGACCGCATGAAGCACACATTTTTCTATGAGCTTTGATTGCATGAAGAATTCTACTCAAGAATATTTGAGGTCGCTTAATATGAATTGACCATCAGAATTTCAATTTTTCATAATCACAAGTAAAAAAGCTAACTAGAAAAATGTATGCTTTAAAAGGTTAATGAAATTTCGAATTTTGAGAAATTTATAAATATAAATATTCCAAACTACGATATCTTAGCGAAATAAAAGATATTTGGACAAAATCAACAGCATTTGAAAGAGGAAGATTTGTACTTTAAGATGCTTTAAATAGTTTTCTGAAAAAAAGTTTATTTACAATGCTACATAATCTCAAATATGTCAAAAAATATTTCTTACACTTTTAGGTTAGGATATCTCAAAAACCTGACATGACAAAACAAGTCTGAGGTCAGATTTGGATTCAGCTCACCAAAATTCTTCGGGAATACTATAGCTCGCTTGTGATACAGAAAATGACATATTATTTGTATACCTGTGTAATTGGATAATTACAACATTCGCGTACTATAAACAGGAACAAGAAAAATAAATCCAAACATTTTATAATAGTCACCGGTAATAACTTCCTTTTTTTCCCAACGTTTTAATAAAAAAATGAAATTACTTCTGAAATTATAAAATGTATTCAAAATACCCTGTTTGTACTGGATCTCTGGAAAAATCCGGTAATCCTCAATTACTATTTATCTATTTGTTAAAATAATGTTACTGGTTTTCTAATAATCACTTTCATTATAATTGTTCTACAACTGTTGTTTCATAAGAAATTGTTAACTATTCGCTACGATACTAAGGCAGGATATACTTGATCGTTGCATTAGCGTTTCTTCGTTAGCTACTGATTTAGTTTCCTTGGTCTGCTATGCTTCGATGAGATAATTGAGAATGGGCAATTATTTTACACCAAATCACTATCTCTAATACTCAATAAAATGGTTTATTCAACCTCAGTATAAATCCCAACTGGCATATTTTTAAGATATATATAACGTCAGTGTTCTAGATTATTTGAAGTAATAAATGTTCAAGCGATATAAATTTAAGTTAATTATAAAATTCGAAATGACATTTAAGTTTTTAAGAACTAATACAGTTTTCACGCATCAGAAATCAACTGACACAAGGTTGAGCTTTTTCTTAACTTATTGATTTTTCGACATATATTATTTTGCAGATTTCTCAAAAATCGAAGTATCGTCAACCGCTTCGATTTTCGAATTACCACCTTCATGCTAATTTCGATTAATTGCAATATCGTGAACACATTAACGAAAAGAATTAAACTAATTACATTTCAGGAGATAGCATTATTATTATTATTAAAAAAAAGGATACTTCAAGAAATTTAGTCGTATTCATTATAAATCACTATCTTCCGTTTTCCTAATAGTATGTCAGAAGGTTTCTCCAAATCTTACGGTATTACTAAAAGCAAGTGCGTTCTTCAGAGTTACCTCACTAAATAACTTCGAGTCAAGGAGTACCTCACTAAATAACTTCGAGTCAAGGAGTACCTCACTAAATAACTCGAGTAACGCAGCCCAGCCATTTACGTTATTGTACCATTAATTCTGGAGCGATACACAGAATGAGAAAAGGTGTTTCTTCTTCATTACATCACCTGCATTGGTAACTATGGCCCTGAGTTTTGTATGTATAATATCACAGATCTTAATGTTCTATTAATAAATCCAAGATTTTTTAGCGTCACTTTCATTTATGATTTCAATCTCTTTGCTCTTCTGTTGATGTTTTTGCCAACTAGAGTCTTGGATCATCTACATTCCTGAAATTATTCCCAGGTTGTCTATCTTTCCTTTTCGATTTTGCTGCTAATAAATTAAAACCCTTTCTTTATGGCATAAATATAATCTCCCAGTCCGGATAAGCGATTGATTCTACTCCTTGTTTATCAAGTGTGTATGCTCTCTCATTTCCCTTGTACTCTGAGTGTTCGGGTATACAAATAATGACAACGATGATTCTCAGTGCTAGTTCAATTAGAATATTTTTGATCTATATGACTAGAACTGAAGTAGTACACAAGTTTCCTAAGGCTTTTATTGACGCCTGACTGTTAGCACGTTGGCACAGATTCTAATTACTCTGTTACAAACATATCCCTGTCCAATATTTTTCTTAAAATGTTTTCCGATCTTGGTATATTTTACTAACTTATCTTCGGATTCTCCAGTCGCGGGCTCTCTAGATAGTATCCTTTGGATAGTCGCGTTTCCTATACTATTCTCTTTCTACTTATTGGGGCATGAATAGTCGTTTGTTGATTTAGTGGCATAGTTCTTAATATCAAGATCTAGTCTCCATCCTATCCCAATAACTAATTTACATTGCATGAATACGTTTATCATTTGTCTGCTTTGCAACTGTAGATGCTGTTTCCGATTGAACTTTTCATCTAGGTATAGTTCTAGGTATTTATCCTTTTTAAATATGGTATTTTACCTACGTATAAGGTTATTTTTTTATTATCTTACTTTTGTTTTTCCTTGTGAAGTCGACAATGTCTATCTTGCTGGAATTAACCATCAAAGCCTTGCTATGATACCATGCCTAAATATGTCACAAAACTCTTTGTAAGAGGTGCAGTAGTATTTTTCCGTAGCTTTCTTTGACAAAATTTTCAAAGTCATCGGTATAGCGGACTGTGCTGACTTTTTTTTATCAAAAGTATACATAAACTTATCTACGGCTAGTTTACACAAGAAACAGAAAAGTATCTGTCCCTAAGAATATCCTTTGTTGATTATTCCTTGTAATATTTTAACTTTCAGTTTACTAAATACGTTTATGTAGCTTAATATTCCCTTAATACATCTTCTGATGACTTTAGGTACACCCCACAGTTCATGGTCTATAATGTTCCTAGAAATGTCGTTGTAAGCTTCCTCTATAACCATAAAGACTTCTATAACAGTTTTTTTTTAATTCTATTACCTCACTAATCATTAAGTGTAGGCCGATCTCTGTGGATCATCCCATAGCGTATGCATGCTGATTATGATGAGACGGCCAGTGCACTCGTTGTCTTGCCTGACATACAGATTCATCAACCTTTCCATCTTCTTCAACACAAATGAAGTCAAACTAATCTGCCTAAAACTTTTCTCACTTTTAAATAGTCATTTCTTCCGGCTTTCGGAATGAATAACACTCGTGTTATCTTTCTCCAACTTTTTTGTATACAGGGTGTCCCATTTTAAAGGAACCACCCCAAAATTATCGACGGTTGGCGTTGTACAAAAAAATTGTTCAGACAACAGTTGTTTGGGACAATGGGGTCAACCTTTCTGTAAAATCCAATTTGACCTTGAGATTCATTTTCAAGGTCATTTGAAGGTCAAAGTCATGTTTTGAATAGGAACCCATATTTTTGATTCCGGATTCGGAAAGAGCGGAAAATTCTACGTTTAGATAACGTATTACGTGTGGAGTGCGGTTAACCCCCCCCCTCGCCCAAGATCGTGTAGGGGTCAAATTTAGGATTTTCTTCATCTATGCACAGGGATGATCGGGCAAGGGTAAGGTCAATTGTAATAACCCAATAACTCCAATACCCAATAACTTGATAACCCCAATAACCCCAATAACCTAATAACCAAGAGATATTTTGAATAAGGACCCCCATTTTTTATCCCGGATTCGAAAAGAGCGGGAAATTCTACGTTTAGATAAAGTATTATGTTGGGGGAGCGGTTCATCCCCCCCCCCCATCCCACCGAGGCAAGGGTGAGGTTAATAAGGTATTGATTACCCAGCCAGTGAAGGAAAGATATTGATTACCCAGCTAATGAAGGCAAGGTATTGATTACCCAGCCAGTGAAGGCAAGGTATTGATTACCCAGCCAATGAAGGCAAGGTGGGAATGCTTAGCCGATCAAGACAAGAGGTTGACTACAGATAGAGTTATGGTCAAGATTGTAAAACAAACATTTATCTCATAAGATGTTCAAAAATACCCCCGTTCAAATTTATGCAGTGTTGAATTCTACGTTCCAAATTTTCAACTGTAGACATCAAAACGAGACGCGGAATAGCTCTGCAAGCTTATATGATGCGTTGCATCATATCTTGCCGTGTTGTTGGTTGCTGTGCATAAACAACATTTTTCAAATAGCCCCATAAAAAGAAATCTGGACTTGTCAGATCTGGTGATCTTGGACAACACTCAGTAATGTCACTACCAATGCCTATCCATCATCTTCGGTATCGTTGGTTCAAGAAGTGACGAACCATTAGTGAGCGATGACACGGTGCACCATTCAGTTGAAGCCATAATCGTCTTCTGGTTTCCAATTCCACATCTTTCCATAATTCTGGTAATTCATTCTGCAGGAAATCAAGATATGCTGCGCCGTTGACATTTCCATCGAAAAAATAAGGTCCTATTAGATAACCATTTATTATACCGCACCAAACTACGAGGCTTCATCTATGCTGATTATCAACATGACGTATCCAATGAGGGTTCTGGATAGACCAATAATGACTATTATGGCGATTGAGTTGCCCATTACCATGAAATGTAGCTTCGTCCGAAAACATGACGTATCTGAAAAATTCAGGATCTTCACGAATCCTTGCTTGTGCCCAATTGCAGAATTCGAGTCTGCGGCGGAGATCATCTGGCATCAAAGCTTGAGTCAAAGTTATGTGACACGGATGAAATCTGTACAGCCGCAAAAATCTAGCGGCTGTTGATCTTGGGATTCCAGTACGTCTCTGAATTTCACGCAACGAGATATGATAATCCAAATCAACCATTGCCAAAACGACGAGAAATCGTGGATCATCGTTGTTCGGCATCATAATGCGACGACGATTTCTGCGTATTCGGGGTCGACGTCTCTCTCTTTGCTCTATGATTCGGATTCTCACGTAGTTCGGGTAGTGAAGCCTCCCTGGGTAATTTTGGCGGTAATACCTTGCCGCAGCACGATATCGGCCTTGACATGCCTCGAGAGACAACAGAATATCAACAATTTCGTTTTCCGAATAATCCGGCGTATTCCCTCCTTTTAAGTCGACTAAGAAAATTACACTTGAACTATCCTGAGAAGGACTGTTCGCGAATCACTATTGTCATAAACAATACTAAAAAAGTGTTTTTAAACAATTTAGTTCAAAACTTTGTAGGCTTGTCTGGAATCACACCAGAAAAAAGAATGGAAATAACATGTTATCCCACAAAATGGAAAATGACACTTCTCATGAAGGCTTTGAATACATGAAGTCGATTTTGAAAATCAACCTGAAGTTTAAGCTCAAGGTCACTGTAGTTTGCCCCTACAATTTTTTTGGTATATTGGGGTTATTGAATTATTGGGGTTATCGGGTTATTGGATTATTGGGTTATTTAGATTATCGAGTTATTGGGTTATTACAATTAACCTTATTCTTGCCCGATCATCCCTGTGCATAGATGAAGAAAATCATAAATTTGACCCCTACATGACCTTAGGCGAGGGGGGAGGGGTTTTTCCGCTCTTTCCAAATCCGGGATCAAAAATATGGGTTCCTATTCAAAAAATGACTTTGACCTTCAAATGACCTTGAAAATGAATCTCAAGGTCAAATCGGATTTCACATAAAGGTTGCCCCCATTGTCCCAAACAACTATTGTCTGAACAATTTTTTGTACAACGCCAACCGTCGAAAATTTTGGGGGTGGTTCCTTTAAAATGGGACACCCTGTATAATAGTTCGGGGAAGAAACATTGTTATTTTTGGATGAAAATCAATTCAACTTTGATGGATAATTAATCGATAGGAAGATAAACGAAGAATTTTAATTAAAGAAAGGAAGTTCTATGTCAAAAAATTTGTCCTTCCTACTTCGAACTGTTACTTGAACTTTATTACTGAAACTGCAATGAAAAATCGAGTATCGTCTTAAAAAAAAACAAAGTTTACTTCCAAATTATCTTGATCAATAACTTTCAAGCTTAAATCCAAGATCACAATCGTTTATATTTTGAAAATTTACGAATCCTTCTTTGGCAGTTTTATAAAATAATGCTTATAAAAAAGTATATACCTGTGTATATATAAAACCCCAGCGTGTGTGTGTTTGTACGCTAGATGGGCTTTGCCTCCTGTGAGCTTGACGCGTCAATCCTCTTGTCAACAAATATAACAAAACACTGACAAACACTAATTTTATATTATATAATTGGTTAGTAATGACTCGTAAAAAGCTTTTAGTTGTTACTTGAAAATCCAAAATTTTCATGAAATACCGCACAAAATAGCAGTGTATGCAAACTTTTATCTTTTTTTAAAATTAACTAATAAGAATAAAGCAGTCGAACGTTGTTCGTAAGAAATATTTCCTAACGTTGAATTTTCAAAAAATGGTTGTAAAAAATGGATTTTAAAATGAGCATCGATATTTGCATATTATTTCTCCAGTGCTTCAGTAATTTACGGTTTAATATTTATTATTCATCACCTTTAATGACATTAATATAACATAACTATTTGAATTAAATACTTTTGAATAATATTTTACTCAATAATTTGAAATAAATGAATATTAAAATATCTAAACATATTTTGCAAACAAATATTAATTCCGAAAAATTATCACCGCCTTCTCAATATCTCTTATTAAACCTATATTAAATTACTTTCATCACATAATTAAAAAAAGGGGCAAAGCGTGCCTGAGAGAATAATAAAGCTTTATTCCTATATATATCTACACACATTTTATAATTTCTATACTATTTTTATTCTTCAACGATGTGATTATCAATGTTTGCTCTCTCGCATAATGATACGGGCGCTAATTACTCTGTTACAACCTTTTAAGACAAAGCTTCTGCTAGCTAGCACACGGCCCTATGTATAAACTTATACATACGCTTACACCAGCTGATTGCGTAGCACATCTTGTCAGCTGATAAAGCGCTATCACCGCGTCCACATCACTTTCTCACTGCCGCCGCCGAAACTGCCGCCATCACCACCGGGACACCTCACGAACATACACTAATTAACCCATTCAGGGGCACTTTTTTCTGCTGCACTTATCTCAAACCCGAAAGTGTATATAAAGGTTTTCAGGGTCACTGATTACGAATCTGAAGTTCGACTTTCAAAATTCAAAATAGCGGATCCAATATGGCGTCTATTTTAATACTCAGGAAACCGCAATTCTAACCTAAAATAGCCGCCATATTGGATATTAGATTTTTCAAATTCTGATACCGAATTCGTGATCAGCGCCTTTAAAAGCCCTTTTACACACATTTTCATATAGTTATCTTGAATACTCTGTCCAAGACCGAATTCGAAAAATATTCGAAAAAACTAAAATTTTTCCGTCTTTGATTGTTTACAAATAATTGAATAAATAAATTTCCAAATTTTTAATCAAAGTATTATGAAGCCTAAGCACTAATAATGGTATAGAAATTTATTCGAGAGCGATTGAGCTCAAAACGGTAGCGATATGGATAAAAAACTGAAAAAATTTAAGTGTATCATACGAGGTGTGATCAAAAAGTAAGGTGAATTTTGAAATTTAACGGGCTACGTCCGTTCGATCTTCGACTTTTTTATTTGGTTATGTCGGTACACTCGTCTAGATCATACATTCCAAATTTCAGCTTTGTAGTATGTTTGGTTTGTTTGTGAGAGGCATCAAGGTTAGAAGTGTTTTGCGTGCTCCACGATTTGCTGCTGTCTAAAAACATGGATCAAAGAGTTTGCATTAAATTTTGTGTGAAAAATGGAATCAAATGTTCCAAAACACTTGAAATGCTGAAAGTAGCATACGGTGAGTCTACTTTAAGCCAAAAAAATGTTTACAAGTGGTATAAACTCTTCCAAGAAGGCCGAGAAGACACCGACGACGAACCTCGTTCTGGACGCCCCAGCACAACAACAACTGATGAGAATGTTGAAGAAGTGAAGAAAATAGTGTTGGGAAATCGTCGAATTACCATTAGAGAAATTGCTGATGATATTGGCATCTCATTTGGTTCGTGCCAATCAATTTTGACGAGTGTTTTAGACATGAGACGTGTGTCAGCGAAGTTTGTTCCGAAATTGCTCAATTTCGACCAAAAGAAACGTCGCATGAGCATCGCCCAAGAGCTACTGAATGACGTCAACGATGATCCAGATTTACTCAATAGGGTTATAACAGGTGACGAAACATGGGTATACGGTTATGACGTCGAGACTAAGACTCAATCGTCCCAGTGGAGGCATTCTGGATCACCAAGACCAAAAAAAGCACGCCAAGTTCGATCAAATGTAAAGGTTTTGCTTACAGTTTTCTTTAACTGCAGGGGCGTGGTGCATCATGAGTTCTTGCCACAGGGTAGAACAGTAAATAAGGAATATTACCTGCAAGTTATGCGCAATTTGCGCGAAGCAATCCGCCAGAAACGTCCGAATTTGTGGAAAAATAAAAATTGGCTTTTGCACCATGATAACGCCCCTGCTCACACATCGTTGCTTGTGCGCGAATTTTTGGCTAAAACCAACACAGTAATAATGCCACAGGCACCGTATTCCCCAGATCTGGCCCCCTGTGACTTCTTCTTGTTCCCAAAACTGAAGAGGCCCATGAAAGGACGGCGTTTTGCCACGATTGAGGAGATAAAGACGGCATCGAAGGATAAACTAAACAAGATCACAAAAAATGATTTTTTTAAATGCTTTGAGGATTGGAAAAAGCATTGGCACAAGTGCATTATATCCGAGGGGGATTACTTTGAAGGAGATAAAATAAAAATTGATGAATAAATAAATATTTTTTGAGAAAAATAAAAATTCACCTTACTTTTTGATCACACCTCGTACTCGTATATGATACGCTGCCCCTGAAAGGGTCAAGGACTATGAATAAAAACCATCATAGAGATATATACCAATCGTCGATCTGCGTTGGTCTCACTCTTTTAGAGTACTAATATCAGGGCCTTTGAAATCGGGAAAAATTGTGTGACAAAAAAGGTTTTTGAATATTTGCCGTCGATGTACGACATTCAATTCGATCGTATTCTTCAATATTCCAAAAAGTAACTTGATACTTATTGCACTGACATGGTAGTTGGCAGTGGACCGCCTACTCTGCAGATAAAATTTCGAGAAGTTTCACAACCGAATAACTTGCACATTACCAAAAAGAAATTGATTAATTTAGATAATTTGATGAAAGAGGTGAGTTGTAGTGTAATAGTTAACCAAAGACTATATCATAAAAATTTATTGATGATTTACATTTTGTAAAATCTCTTTTATCAAGGACAGTTGGAGCGTAACATCAGTCTAAATGATATGTTACGTCTTGGGCGTTAGCTACCCGTTAAACCTAATATTTAAGATGTACCAATATGTAATCTAGTGGACAAGGCTTATTTATTATTTTACTTATATTTTTTATGTATGGTGTGGAAATATGAGTAAAGAGAAAAGAGAGAGATCAATGAATGAGTGTTATGGTACCTGGACTCTTATCGTAGAGACGTTTCGTACGTTAAAGAAAGATCCAGAAATAGGCTGGTTTTAATATTTTTTGATCAAGTAGAATGTATTTAATGGTGTTAGGTACGCTCGCAACTACCAAATACACCAATTTTACGTAAAGGTGTGAAAACGGAGGTCTAAGATGTAGTCTTTGACGTGGACTCTTATAAACTGCTCGCTGCAGGGCTTCGCGGATTTTATAGCTGCCGAATTTGTTAAATTATCAATATTTGAAATCTTATGTGGGTTTTACTTGCTTCATCGCAATTTGGAGAGTAAGACTTTTTAGTTTTGCCACCTGCCCGAGAGTTCATGAGAGTACAATGACTTGCTGACGTACACAGAATTTAAGTTTCTTTAAGAGCTTAAGTTTCGGAATTTGATAAAGGAATTTAGGAGGCGTCATAAGACGGAACACCTCAGGGCCCAAGATGTTGCAGTTAATATGTATTAATCGTAATCCTTGGTTAAATAATAATAAAGAAAAGAAAAAAAAAATATAAAAAAGTTATTGTAGTTCCGAACGTTCAAATTCTTAAATTTTACAATCCAGCGAGTGTTGAGTTTATTTTCATTAGTTTGTGTTTCGCTTCGTGGGCATATTTTATGTATATAAGTCCTATGTTGGGCCACTTTTACATAGTTTGGTTTTATCCTTTGCGAGTGACTGTATCAAGATATTGTGGTTGAGAAGAAAATAATATGTATGTATATTCAATTCTAGTTTGAGGATTAGCAACATTCTTGTACGGTAAAACAGGCTAGGAGGAACGGCTTTTGAATTCAAGGTGGATATGAGGAGGTATCAGCGGATATGTATAAATACATAATTAGTATGTTGTGTAACGGGGGTTCTGACTTCCCCGTGATGGGTGAAGCTAAATAGCTACTCGGCTCGTTGCAGGCTTGGTATGGGGTTCCGCGGAACCCAGCCCAGTGGCTCAGCTATGCCACTTGAAGGCGTCCTTGCCTTCGGCCCGCGGAGAGCGTCGCAGGTCAGGTAGTTGCTGGCGGTGCGAGTCAGTACGTGTATAGCGCGGGAGGGGAGGGCGCCGAAAGGAAAGACACAGTGGTTAAGAGAAATAGCATTTACTAAAATGAAGGAAATAAGGAGGCGTACAAATGATATGCGCCGTGAGAGAGACAAGCAGGAAGCGAGCGAGAGAGAGATAGATAATCGAGCAAGTACTTACACGTCGGCTTCGTAGTAGCCTAGAGCTCGCTTCACGAATATTCGGCCTCGGGCCAGGCTTCTTGACACGATCAACAGCTTGTCAGCACGCACGCATACAGCACACAGTCCGCAGGATGCACTTCGGTGCCACGGTCTTTCACGCGATCACGCACACTCTGCACTCTCGGTACCTAATCGACAAAAACGCTGGCTACGTAGCACAAAGGCATCTACCGATCGCGCGTTGACGGCTAGGCTTGCGTTCCTCGTGGAAGCGGGCAGCTAATTGTTCGTACGCGGGAGAGGTCCCCCCTCTCTCTCCTTGGCTATTCGGCAGCGGCGCGCCTCAGCCAATTAGGCAATGCGCGGGACACTCATGCGTCCACGCACTCTCGCATACACGCGGTTCTCTCTCTCTCTCTGCTCGGCGCTCTCTCACTTACCTTGTGCAGCGTCAGCAGCTGCGGCTAGGTAGGGAAGGATACATAAGAGAGTTATTAATAAATTACAATTGACTTAAGGGAAGAGAGAGACATAACGAGACTTAACTCGTTATAGTTGGTGTTGTTTGGATTGTTTATTTAATTTTTTGTTTTTTGTTAGTTTCAGGATTGGGTTGTTCTGAGGACCTGAAGGCGATGTGATCGCTTGTGTCGGTAGGCCTTCTATATGGGGGAGTATGGTCCTGATGAGAATCCTTGGGATTTGAGTAGTCTGTTTTTTTACGAGTTGCAGACTTACTCTAATGGATTTCAGCGGATATATATAGGAGTGTTTAACAATTATTACAATTTAGTAATTGTATATGAGTTGTATGTGCGTGTTGCGTAGAATTATGATAACATCCTTCGGCGGCGGAGTGTGTCACGTGGAGGTGAATGCATCGCAATTGTTTAATGAATTATAAAATAAAAATATGTTATTTATATAGTGTATTTTTCTCCTATTAGTCTATTTTATTTCAGGTGACAAGGTAAGAGTTTAAGTGTCTAAAGAAAACAATCCATACGATAGCTTTGTGACTGAGGTATTAATTACTGTATTTTGGGGAGGGAGGATGGTTCATACGGGATAGATAAGGATAGTAATTTAGGTTTTTATGAGGATTGATGTATAGCTATGTCTCGGAGTTCGATGTTTTCTTTGTAATGGTTTCAGCTCTGTAAGGTTGTAAATAGGTGTGTTATTGAGCTGACAATTGCCCCGAAAAGGTGTAGAAACCAACCATAAATTGTATTCAAGGTGTATCCTCTAATGATGGTGTCAACTATTAGTTTTCCTATGTGTAGGATTATCAGTATCATGATGATTGTTGACGAAATCGATCCACATGTGATGATTTTATCTATAATCAGATTCCAGGTGCTTTTAGCTAATTTTTTCTGTGAATTTTCCGTGATGATGTTTTCCAATATTTGTTCTCCAGCTGTTTCTCTGGTTACGATGTTTAGGAATGATGCTTTTTCCATTAGGAACATTATTTGATTCTGTAGCTAGTTTAATTCTTCTTGAGAGTAGATTCAATTGATTCGAATGTCCATCCAGTTTTGGTGTTTAGTTTGAGTATGTGTGGGGTGTTACTTTAGATAGTATTGGTGTGAATTTCATCAATTCGTTCCCAATCTTGTAGTGAGTGGGTATTATTGAATTGCAATTAACTTATGTACCTTGTTTTTTCAAAATGTATATTCTGGGTGTCACAAACCAGGTTTCGTTTCCCGAGAGGACAGGTAGTTCGCTGTAGCGCTCTTTTAGATGTAATATCTTGACTGTTGTAGGTATGTATTTTATTATGTGTACGACTTTCCCTGCAATTGTTGCCATGTATCCGGATTTTTTCATAATGTTACGTGCAAGTTTATCTGGGGAAAGGATTGCAATGGATAGGGAATTTTGGATTATTTTCTTTTCGATTTCGCATTTACTTGTTATAAGGTCTACATATAGATTATTAAGTTGACTCCTGAAATGTTTTTATACGTATATAAATTTCGAGTTGATGTACGTAAAAAGATCAAAGTTTACACTATCTCGATTGCAAACGATGTCGTTTTCAAATTTGTAAGTATTTAAATAGTTATTTTTTGTGGCAATAAATAGTTTTGGATGTTCTGTTCTAATGAATTCACTGTCGTATTTTATTATTTTATCTCTAGCTGTTAGTACAAATGTGATTTCGCTGGTGTTCAACGTATAAATTACTTCATGGCTTTTATCACTAGTATATCTTGTTGCTAGCCCTTGGTATTAGATATCATATTTATTTTTAAAACATTCGCCTTCTGGTAGAATATTCCAGAATGTGTATCCTCCTTCCATGTACAAGCAAGATTTTTCTGGAAATACTACTCCGGAATTGAATATTATTTTATCATTATTTAAGCTAACTTTTGCTTTTGATTGAACAAGTGGAATTTTAATTGTTCCTTGAACGAGTATTTTATTTCAGGAGTCGAAATTATTTGCAAATGATATGCCATTGCAGATACTGCCTTCTGCGTTGCCCACGAAGTCGACTTCTTTTGATGTTGAGGTGTTTATTTTTAGATTTGCTATTGTGAGAAAATTGTCGTACTTGAAAATACCAGTGTCATGTATGAGTTGACATTGCTCGTAATTTAATTTATAAATATATTCTTGTACGCCATTGGACTTGGATATAAGGTGTCCATCCCATCCGCATGAGTAAACTGTGGTGTAATATACATAAATATATGTTATACTCTTTGGTGAATTTTTAGTTTACATTGAGTTACGTGCACTAAACGAAAGTCGGCTTTTGAATTAGAGTTCGATGTCTATTATTATTGAGTTAGCGTATGTGTTGTGGAAGTCACATTCTCCGGAGTCAAGGGAGAAGCTGGTGATGTTTGGTGTTGTTAGTACAGAGTGATATCCGATGAATACGTAGTTTACTTTAAAAATTGTAGTTAATAGCAAAAATTTCATCATCATGATAAAAATTATCTAAAACATAGTAAAAAATTAATATTTTTCTAATGCACAATTAAATTATTTGCATAAATAAATAATCCGCCCACTGATGGAAAGAAATAAACGCGTTATTATCTCCAATATGAATCCTATCATTCCAAATAAAGTTTTAATCAGTGCACTAGAATCAAACTTGTATTCCAAATACATTATATTCGAGCTAGTACACGCGAGAGGACGCACTCACATACTCTCTTTCCGTTGACAAGTATATATAAAGGATGAGGATGAATCGTGTTTGCCAAATTCGCTCCAAATCAACTATAACAATACAAATTACTGGATCTTGTTTAGCACTAACTCTACCAGCTATTTCATTTGTAATCTTACTGACCACATTACTAAGAAATGTCCGAGGAATAACAACGTCGAAACTACAGATAAACAAATTGATTCATCTATTTCTCAGAATCAAAGCGGTGATGTCACTTCACCATTAATACCTAATGATAATACAATTATACATTCACCACAAGAAAATTCACTATCATCTGAAGTCGTTAATCGTGATTCAAGTGCGCTCAATGCTCACAAATCTCAATCTTCGCAGCTAGCTGGCTCTGAAGAATTTAAAATCCCAAATCAGTCAAATACTTCAAATAATAATGTTGGCTTTAAAAACGAGGCTATTTCCACTTCCAGCTCCTCTAACTCATCACTTAAACCTCCTGCTTTCAAGAAGCTGAAAAAGTCGAATTTAATCTATAACCTTCGGAAAGAGGATATAGTTTGCGAACAGTAGTTAAAAACGACATTGAACTCCATCCAATGGAGTACGGCAAGAGCAATGTGCTTAAAATTGCTCTCATATTTACAACTAATATCCCGGCTTTATACAGTATGCTCACCAATTTAAAATCTTTAATCTTAGAAAACAATCTCAAAGCTAGATGTGGTAGGATAATTAAAAAATTGTCCGAGAATGATCAAGATTTATTCGAGTAAGGCAGTGAAATTGAATCAATTCATTCCCAAAATGGCTGAAGAAATATCAACGGACCTAAAAATTGTTTTCTGGAACTGTAAAATCCTTAAGTGAAGAATAGAAGAAATACCTAAAATTCTCCGACACTTCGACATTCTACTATGCGTAGAATCTTGGATCAATAAAAAAAAGCAGAATATCCAGTTTCCCGGTTTTAAGACTTTACGTAAGCAGCATAAAAAAGAAGGAGGTATCGTCGCTTTTATCAAATCTAATTTAGCGTATTGCGAACTTAATAACCTACAGACATTTGATCAATCATTCGAGATTCTAGGCGTTCAAATTACCAATACCACACCTAATATTACTATGAGGGAGGGGGGGAGGGTTAATAAGTCTTTACAAAAAGAAGGAAAAAAAAGTTTTGCGTATGTAATTTTTTTTTATTTTTCAACATAATCTCTTTGAAGGTCGATACATTTTATTAAACGGCTTTCCAGTTTTTTAAGCCATCAGAAAAATATGATTTCTGAAGAACCTCAAAATAGGCATTTGTTTCGACGATGACTTCTTCATTCCACGTGAATCGTTGTCCGGCAAGCTATTTTTTGAGGTCAGGAAATAAGAAAAAGACACTGGGAGCCAAAACAGGCGAATATGGTGGATGGTCAATTAATTCAAACTTTAAATCGTTAATTTTTGACATTGAAACTGCACACGTGTGAACTCGAGCGTTGTCTTGAAGAAAGAGGCATTTTTTTTGTTTAAGTCAGGACGTTTTTCTCTAATTTTTTCTTTCAGCTAACCTAATAATGAGGCATAATATTGTCTAGTGATCGTCTGGCCCTTTTCCAAGTAGTCGATGTAGATGATTCCATACGCATCCCAGAAAACCGTGGCCATAATCTTGCCAGCTGACTTTACTGTCTTTGCCTTCTTTGGGGCTGGTTCTCCTACGGTAATCCATTGTTTGGACTGTTCTTTGGTTTCAGGAGTGTAGTGATGTACCCATGTTTCGTCTACAGTTACGAGTCGACGCCAAAAGTCTTCCGGATTACGTCGTATGCGTGCCAAAAGAGCCTCAGAGGTAACCACGCAGGTTCGTTTGTTTTCAACAGTGAGTAAACGCGGTACCCATCTTGCTGATATTTTTTTTATCATCAATTTTTCATGCGAAATTGAAATGATTGTACCCTTTGATACCCCTGTGGCCTCAACTAATTCTCGCAATTTTAATCTTCTATCACTCAAAACCATATCGTGGATATTGTTGACCATTTCGGGCGTACTCACTTCTACGGGGCGTCCTGAACGAGGTTCATCTTTTATTGTTGTACGGCCGCGTTTACATTCATTTACCCAGTTAGAAACAGTCTCAAACACAGGGGCAGACTTGCCATGAACGTGATTGCTTTTGGTATAAGGCCTTTCAAATGAAAATGTTTTATCACCGCTCGAAACTCTGTTTTTTCCATTTTTCAAATAAACCAATAACTTTTTGTTCAACCAACGCTCACAAAAAAACGACTTAACGAATCCAGCTGAAATTTTATACGATATCTAGTTAGTAGTATTGTTTCCCAAAAACATCATAATTGAAGCGTGACGAGGGCCATCTCTTGGATTTTGTAAAGACTTATTGACGCCCCCTCGTATTCATTTATATTATAGGGCACCAGGTACGATTTCTTCACAAAGCACTTGGGACAAAATTTTTAATAATATCGATACAAATAGTCATACCTTGATCATGGGCGATTCTAACGCTCATCATACAGCATGGAACTGTAAAGATGCTGATGACAATGGTAAAAAGTTTTTGAATTCCTACCTCAATTCTGACACATTTTACATAACAATGATTCCCTGACTTACTATTGTAACTCAAACTATTTCTCAAATTTAGATTTAATTTTTTCCACTAATAATTTTGCTGACGAAATCTACGTTTTAGTGAATGACGAAACCTGGGGCTCAGATCACTTTCCAATTTTCATTGATGTCAATGTAAACACATTTTTATATCGGAAAAAATCTTTTAATATTAAGTCGACTCCAAATGACTGGGACAAGGTACTGACTAATCTCGAGGAAAAATATAAAAATTTTCTTAAAGATGGCTACGTACTAGTTCAACCCAACGAAAAATACTCAATTATTACCGATATAGTTGTTAA
Organism: Phymastichus coffea; assembly: GCF_024137745.1. NCBI lineage: Eukaryota > Metazoa > Arthropoda > Insecta > Hymenoptera > Eulophidae > Phymastichus > Phymastichus coffea. Next base: position 4,423,966 of record NW_026706823.1, read on the forward strand.
CGCTATTAGAGCATCCACACCTGTCAACAGAAAAGTAAATAACAAGATACACAGAAATCCAGTTCCTTGGTGGGATTCGAAATGTGACAGAGTAAAGAGACTTCGCAGAGCTGCCTTTAAAAAATGGAGATTTTGCAATAACCAACACGATTATTTTGAATATAAAAAGACTTTTGCAGTAGCTCACAAAACCTTTAAGTTTAAAAAAAGAATCAATTTTCGTAATTTTGCTGAATCTATACTCCAATAATCACTGGTATATCTTCTTACTAGCCCTTTGTATAAGATATCATAATTATTTTTGAAACATTCGCCTTCTGGTAGAATATTCCAGAATATGTATCCTCCTTTCATGTGCATAATAAAAATATGACTAATAATCATATTTTATACTCCAACTGGCGATATAATATTTATCTTTACAGCTACCATACTCTGTTCAATTCTATTGATATTGATACTGACTTTGGAAACTCAATTAAGAATGCTACGGATCCTGACTCACTCATTAACCTTAGACTAATCCAAGATGCTGCTTATGCTATATTCACAGACGGCAGTAAGATAGCTGGCAGCAAATCTGTAGGATCACCAGTCATTTGCGAGCGTTTTAATATTAAAATAACTCGTAGTCTCCATAGTGAAGCATCCATTTTTACAGCCGAATGTATAGCCATGAACGAAGCTATCAAAATCGCTCTCACTAATTCCAACCTCACTGTAAACATTTTCACCGATTCTCTCAGTGCGCTGCTATCCCTTAAAAATATCAATTATAACATAAAAATTAATCCTTATATACTTGAAATCAAAAGAAATCTACTCAAATTCCAGACGAAAAGTATCAATAATAGTAAACTTCAACTATTATGAGTAAATAAGCAATGTATGTTCTGGGACACAAAGGAGCCGCCCGATGAAGGTGTCACGGTAGTGACACCTTCTAATTTATGGTCAGACCCCATGCTGAGTGTCTAAGAGGCATTTGTTTTTCGTTTGACACCTTCCGTATGCCAGTGGGCCCCTTCGACAGAGTGCCCTCCCCCCCAATCGCCCACCCACCCACCTACAGAGGTTGTTAAGGTAGGATGCTGTAGAAGACGGTAAGGTGTTTGGTAAACTATATGATGGTCTCTCCCTTTCTCTCTCTATCCCTCTCCCTCGCTCTCCTTTGATAGTAGGGCACTTAGTAAGCTTATGCTGGCTGAGTGTGGGCCCTCGGAGAGGGGGTAGCGTCTCTAGCTTGCTAGGCGCGTTCACCGTATAGTGCGGATGCTGTTCTCTCTCTCTCTCTCTCTCTCTCTCTCTCTCTCTCTCTCTCTTTCTCGCTCTCCTTCGATAGTAGGGCGCTTAGTAAGCTTATGCTAGCTTAGTGTGGGCCCTCGGAGATGGGGTAGTGTCTCTAACTTGCTAGGCGCAGCCACCACCCACCCACCCATTTCCCACCTTTCGTCTGACTACCCTCTCTTCAACCTACAGCGCCGAAACCGTTGGTTTCAACGCCACCATAGTGCTTAAAAGCCGTGCTCGATTGGAAAAGAGCGCAGTCATTCGAGACAGCCCGCTTCACTGGCTTTCTTAGCAGTGACAAGCAGTAGTAGTAGTAGTAGTAGTAGTCGTAGTCGTAGTAGTAGTAGTAGTAGTAGTACTACTAGTAGTAGTAGTAGTATTACTAGTTATCCTACGCGCATTTTCATTACAATGGCATCTATTTCTTATTTTGAAAATATAGTACGCGATTTATGGAAAGCCTAGTACAACTCAAACGCTAACAAGGATGATTTTATTAGATGGAAAAATATAATAATTACCGCTTTGAATTCTCTTGAAGAATATACGTTACAGCCTAACTTAAGTAGAGCAATACGACAGAGATGTCAAACTTGCGCTAGTCATTTGAATTTAATCGAAATTAATTTAAATAATTCGATAAAAGTCGGAGGAAATGTTAATTCATTACGAGTCACTCCAAACCAAATTAAAGGGGACGGAGTAGTTTGGCGTGAAATAAATTCAGCATTCGAAGAACGTATCATTACTGCATTCATAGCCAATCAAGAACATACAGATATAAAGTCATTCTTAAAAGCAGCAAATAAACTATTACAACTACAAATACCAAAATATCTTTTAATTCATAATGCTCTAAAAATAAATATAGAAATGTCAGCTTAATTTACCGTAATAAAAGATAATGTAGAGGACATTCAAGTAAAGTATTTCAACACCGAAAATGTTTCTATTTATAGAATGACAGATCTTAAATTAAGGTTTACAGAAAATATTGAAGATGTTATACTTAAAAATTTAGAAGAATTTCAACAAAAAGATTCCGGTTGGACATTAAAAACTATTATCGGTATTACTGTTAATATAAATAAATTTAATCCTTTCAAACCTGGCTCATATATTCAACTACAAAAACAAATAGCAGATAAAAAAGCAATTATCAGCGTTCAAAATACAGATAATGAATGTTTCAAATGGGCTGTGCTTGCCTGTCTTCATCCAACTAGATTTCATAGCGAAAGAGTTCAAAATTATATGCCCTTTGCGAATGAATTGAAATTCGATGGTATAAACTTTCCTGTTGAGGTAAAGAGTATTCTTAAATTTGAAAAATTAAATAGTATTTCAATAAATCTATACATACTAAAAAAATACGGTTTTAATTTCGAAGTCTCACCACATTATATATCAACTTTAAAACAACATAAGCATGTAAATCTTTTGTTACTACAAAGCCATTATATTGATGAGAATGAAACAGAAAAATCTAATAGATCAAATAACACTGATAATTTCAAATTAAAATTCCACTATGTATGGAATAAAAACTTATCTGCTCTTGTTAGAAGTCAAGTAACGAAACATACTGCACAAATTTATCTCTGTGAACACTGTCTCCACTATTTTAATATAAAAGAAAAATTAAATATTCATGAGACAGATTGTTCAAAATTAAATGAATATAGAGTTAATCTACGTAATTTTCCTCTTCTGAAATTTAATCATTATGATCGAAAAGAAATGGTTCCGTTTATTATCTATGCTGATTTAGAGTGCTTATTGAAACCAGTAAATAATGGACGATCCTTCCAAGGTCATGAAGCCTTTAGTGTGGGGCCTTATATAAAATGTAGTTATGATGATTCCAAATCAGTCTTTAAGATGTATAGAAAAAAACTGAATGAAAAACAATCACCCGCACAACGGATTATCAAACAATTTCAGATTTTGTTTGATGAAATGAATCAAATATATAAGAATGCAATAGAAATGAATCTTTCATGGCGTAATCAAATGGATTTCAAGATGAGCAAAGTGTGTCATATTTGTAGAAAATATTTTCAACGTGATGAAACAAGAGTTAGAGATCATTGTCATTTGATGGGCCGATTTAAAGGGGGTGCTCACGCATCCTGTAATTTAAATTATAAGAATCCTTATTTTATACCAGTCGTCTTCCATAACCTTATTGGATATGATTCTCATTTTATAATAAAAGAAATAGCTACTAGCTCTGATCTTGAGTGAAATGTGACTGTTTTACCCGAAAACAAGGAAAGATATATAGCTTTCACCAAACACGTGGACGGTAGTACTATAAATTTTCGATTTATTGATTCGTTTCGTTTTATGCCATCATCTCTCGAAAAGCTGGTTTCATACTTAACCAAACTAAATATCGTAGAGCATGAATTCAAGATAGATAAATATACAAAAACACAAATAGAATTATTGAAGAGAAAAGGCGTTTTTCCATATGAGTATGTTAACAGTTTTCAAAGATTAAAACAGACTCAATTACAACCTATCGAAGATTTTCATAGTTAATTCATAGATAGCAACATCTCTGAAGCTGACTATGAGTATGCACAAAAAGTGTGGAATGCATTTGACATCATTGATTTAGGACAGTATTCTGATTTATATTTAAAAACTGACGTATTACTCTTGGCCGATATTTTTGAAAATTTTCGTAAAAATTGTATAAATGCGTATCAACTCGACCCAGCACACTATTATACTACTCCTGGATTAACATGGGATGCTACGTTAAAGTGTACAAAAATTGAGCTAGAGCTTTTAACCGATATAGACATGGTTTTATTCATCCAAAAAGGTATTCGAGGAGGTATTAGTCAATGCTGTAATAGATATTCAAAAGCTAATAATCGATATATGGGCTCAGAATATAATGAAAAATAACCTAGCAATACTTTGATGTACTTTGATGTTAACAATTTATATGGATGGGCAATGACGCAATTATTACCATATAAAAATTTTAAGTGGGTCTCTAACATCGATGAGCCTCATTTTTTCAATGTTTCCGATAATAATGAGGTTGGATATATTTTAGAAGTTGATCTAGAGTATCCAAAAGAACTACACGACGAACATAAGGACCTTCCACTTTATCCTGAACATAACACACCACCCGGATCAAGACAAAAAAAACTTTTAACAACACTATATAATAAAGAACGGTATGTCATTCATTATAGAGCGCTAAAGTAGGCTATTAAATACGGACTCAAAATAAAACAAATACACAGAGCACTTCAGTTTAATCAAAAGCCGTGGCTTAAAACTTACGTAGATTTGAATACGGAAAAGAGAAAACATGCTAAAAATGAATTTGAAAAGTTATTCTGTAAACTCATGATTTATGCAGTATACGGAAAGACTATGGAGGATGAAAGGAAACAAAAAGACGTTAAATTACTACGTTAAATGACTATGTTGAAAAATAAAAAAGATTTATTAAAAAAAATCAAGCAGCTTTTATTTTTGCACGGACTTTTCAAACGACCCTCGTATGTTAAATAAAATGGAAATCTAATTTAAAGTAGAGGGAGGCGGTTGTGGCGACTCGAAAACCAAAATAGTGGGGAAAGGTTTTAAAAGAGCTGTGAGCCTCGAAGAGCTTCATTCTGTCTCAAGAATCAAGTAGTAGCAGTAGCAGCAGCAGTAGCAGCGGCATCAGCACCAACAGCAGTGAGAGCAGTAGTAGAAGTAATAGTATAAGTAGTACTAGAAGTAGTATTAGAAGAAGAATACGTAACATTCTAGATCTCTTTACCTACAGCAAGATGAATTTTGAAATGTTGAATAACATTGGAATGAAGCTTTTCGATACACTTCCTGAAAAAAAAGTCATTATAAATTGCATGAAGATGAGAATTATCTAATAACATTCATGAGACAAGATAAAACTTGAATTATTCCTGAACTCGATTGTGAGTTCGAAATTTTTCTACCAGACCGGATGTCAAGAGCGATAATTCATCATTTGGATCTTTTTATTTATCTTTCTGATAGAGTACAAAAATATGAATTATTTATTCAATATCATGGATGTGATCGATTTCAATTTAATATTAAGTAAATGTATTTGTATATCTTATTATATCTCAAGAAAGATTGTGTTATATAAATTTATTTTCTGGAGAGGTAAATGAGTCATTAGTGTTTCTATTAAAGCAGGTTTCGACATGTCTTAATGGACTCACTAGTGTCGAATATAAAAAATGGAAGTACCTCACAGGTAAGAGCGAAGATTGGGGCTCTTATCCTCAAAAGAAAAAAAACAATGTAATATTTATAAATGAATACAATTATTTATTTAAATACAAGCTAGATACATATAAATTTATATTTGTGATTCATTGTTGTATAGTCTTCTTATTAATCCAAGAATTGTGAGTATTATCAAAGCCAAGCCATTTTACGAAGACTTCATTTCCTCGTCTTCTGAGAATTTTTTCTACAAGATAAATATCAGGATACATAGCTTTCTGTAGTTCTTGCTCATAAAAACCACCAACAATGGGATTTTCTTGATAATCTAGTAGGTGATATGTTACAGGTTTAGTTCTCGAAATACGATGAATAGTAAAAATTTCTGTAGACCAATTAGGCGTATATCCTTTTTCCGAAACGTGTTTAGACTTGCTCACTCGCACTTTATCTCCTACCTGGAATTTCGGTTTTTTGAAAAGGCGATGATCGTAAGAGAATCGTGTCAAGACCTGCATTTCATTTTCTTTAGTCATGTCTTTATGCTTCATATTTATTGTGCGATGTTTTCGATTATTATAAGATTCTATTAAGCTGGGGAGAATGTCAATCCACTTATAATTTCCTATTAAACTGAATTTTTTCCACATAACATTTCTTAGTGTTCGATTGAAATGTTCACAAATTGATGCTTTAAGATTGCTATAATTAGAATATAGGTTTATTTTATATTTTTTCATTAGACTTTGAAAATTTGTATTGTAGAACTCTTTGCCTCTATCCACTTGGAGATTTTTAGGAATGCGTCCCTTTTTAATACAGACTCCATTGCGTTAGTGACATCTGTAGCAATTTTCTGTTTTACTGGCACTCCCCAAGCATATTTAGAGAACGTATCTATAACAGCCAATAGATAGCGAAAACCTTTATTCTCTCTAGAATAGCTTTGCATCTCAACAAGATCAGCTTGCCACGTCTCATTTATTTCACGTATATCGACTTTTCAACGAGGATAGTTTCGACGTGCTGGTTTGTGTAACTCATCCACCACTCTTTGATGTTTCATTTTTTCAATCTATTTGTTAGAATTGAATGAAAAGTCAGACGGCGTAATCTTTATTTCTTTCTCTTTATTATTATCATTATTATTTGTTTGTAAATATTGAATCGCATCTCCATACGATCGTAATTATATTCTTATTATATTTAAAGATTTTTTAAGATTATTTATTGTAGTCATAAGCGTATCGACGTTAGCTTCACTAGTTTTTTGCAACGTTCGTAAGTTTACAGCATCGTTACTTTCCTGAGGATCAGCTATATTAGAAATTCTTTTGTTATCCACGTCGTATTGTCCGTCTTTAGTAATTTTATACCCTACACCAGGAGGACCTCAATTACCCTCCTTTTTATTCAATATACGTCAAACACATCAACACTCATTTTATTACTGAATGATTACCGGACAAAATGTCCACAAAAAAAAATCCACACCTAAAAAATTCACACCAAGATGTCCACAAATTAAAAAGTCCACAATTACAAAATCCACAAATTAAAAAGTCCAAAACATAAGAATCCAAAAAATAAAAGTCCACATAAAAATAAAAAATATAATTTATTCAATGTTAAATATCACATATGAAGGTGGTATCCAATAATGTTCAAGTATGCCAATTCTCTATCTTCATCAACATAATCTTGATAATTTTCAACAATTGTAGTAATACGCTCTTCCAAACGAAGGAACTTTTCTTTAGGTACATTTTTTGCTTTCTTTCCCAAATTCAATTCACGTAGCATGTATTCAACGTCTGCTTGTTCTTTCTGCAATTCGGTTAGAAAACTGTAAAGGCTCGGGTGACTTCGTCCGACTAGTATCTGGAAGCGATTATGCCAGCCTTCTGAAGCATTATTAGTGTGAGCTACTTCGTGAAGAACAGTGTGGTATTGGTTCCAGAGGGCCGGTGGGTATCGTACCTTCACTGCCTTTTGTCTACCAATCGCTCGTATGCCTCTTATGTAATTAACTTCAAAATAGGTTGAAATAAGGATAAATCCTTCAGGTACTTCATTATAAAAAATGTCGAATACATTGGGTACATCTTCCGGAGGCACAAAAGCTAAGGCACACATGCTATGCGTAGCTTCTCGAATGGAGTTATCGTTTGGGTCTCCGTATGCTCCGTTGCTGAAGACCTTCTGCTTGTATTTTGCGATAGACGCTTTGACAAAGGTGAAACAAACAGAGTCTTATGGTATCTTCACTCAAATGGATTTTTATAGCATTAATAATCGCAAGCTCAAAATCAGTCATGACATGCTGAGAGTGTCGTATTCGAATGCCAGCAGTTTCAGCAAAGTTTAATGTAACTTCTATAACTTTTGAATAAGCTTCTTCTTTTTTACTTTCTAAGAGCGCATAGACGAACGGTAAGGCGATCTTTCGTTCGATATCTTTACACTTTTGCACGACAGAACCCATTATTGCGAATAGTTGGAAAAAAATGGAAGGTACCGTTTGAAACGTACTGAAAAGCAATCGCAAATTTTCACGTGTAGCAAATACTATTATTCGGCCGCATCCCAAATTATAATTTTCGTCTTCGTGAGAGTCATAAATTAGAAAATTTTCACAGACGTTAATTTTTGTAAATTTATCAGGCAAACCTAATGAATATATAAATGAATATGTTAATATAAAGAGCTTATGTACTTGAATGCAATCAAGTTTACCTTGTAAATCTTGTATATTAGTAGGTTTAAGCGGCAAGTCTCTTACACGTTCCCTCCGAACGGTTTTTTTAATATTCTCAAGCTCTGGTAAGCGGACTTGCACAGCCTCGTTGCAAGTGTTTGCTTCCCGCGTAACTGCAGAAGTGGGACGTTCTGGTTCTTCTGTGGCTATGCGCTGAAGAAGCATGTACATCTATATTAAGAGTACAATGAGTCAATTTTACTTCTTGTGCAGGTACTTTAATATTGAACATTATTCGTAAAGCCTCCACTGCTTCAGGATCAGATCCGTGATTGTGAGACTGTGCTGAGCCACCCTTACGAACCATAAGGCTTCGTCCCATGTTCACAGTAGTCAAGCGAGCTGAACACTCGGGCTGATTTCGGCACTTCCAATATTTAACGTCGCCTCTTGAATGTGATCCGGTGTATAAAAATCCTTCAAGGTGTCCATAAACATTACGTCCTTTTTTAATAATCTCTTGTGTACTAACTGCCATTTTTCACAAAAATTTTCACGCACCGAAATGAAAAAAAAACTGCCTCGAAGTCAATGAAGAAAGGTTATGAAAAAAAAAAACAAAAACAAAACATTCTACAGAAGGAATATGATTATATGTTTATTGTGGACTTTTTGGACATTAAATAGTTGTGGACTTTTTAGGTGTGTACTTTATAGTGTGGACATTTTGTAATATATATAGCCAGCTTCACGTAATTGTTCAATGATCGAATGAATTTCATTAATATGACTGGGAATACCAACGGTTTGTTCGGCGATAAGCAATCTCAATCGATCAACGAGTTCGTTTGGATCATCCCAATATACATAATCAAATAATGTTCCTTTTCTTGCTATTTTATAGTTAGGAAAAAGACCTCTTCCATCAATAGTCAATTTTCGCTTCTTAGCACTACCACTTAAAGATAAATTTAGACCAATATACATTTTGAATTTATTTACACGGTTATTGCGATATTCTCCATTTGTTTCATAGCTCTTACGATGAGCGTTAGTGATTTCAAGAATTTTTATATAATTTTCAATATCCAATGAACTGATTAATTTAGAATCAGTTCTTTACGAAAGAGAAATTCCATTAAACCAAGCGTCTTGCTGAATGCTTTATCATTCACAGTCACATTATCGTTTTGGAAAGAAATTAGAGAATTGCCTATGACATATGTATTTTCATGCAAGCGAACGCCAAATGTCTTGTCTAAATTCTTTTTCTGTTACAGTTCATGCAATAGTCGAATATAGTTGCCTACAATCGAGTCATCTTATAGCTGTTTTTGTAGTTTTGTAGTTACATTTGAACTAACATTGTCTAAATTTATTGCAGTTCTATCAAGTGAAGATTCACTAGTCTTACTAAATTCGTCTTCATCAGCATTATCATCACCATCATCAGCAGCATCAGCAATAGACATAGCGGATTCAAATGTAGAATCAAGCGGATGTAATGTAGAATTTAAGTCATTAACAGTACTATTGAAATATCGAGATTTATAGGGAGTGACAGCTGTTTTGACTTGAAAATTTTATCGAACGTAATTTTCTTCTCCTTGTTCGTTTCCTGTTCAGTATTATCGTTAGTTTTACCAATAGCTACCTCCACAAGTTTATTCAATTGATCAACTATAGGTTTAAAAGTTTCATTCAATGTATTTTCTAAATCAGCTTTGTCACGTTTTATTAGTTGATACTTACGTCTGATGGTATCACGAGCCTCAGATAATTGCTCGAGCATCTTCTTTTCTTTTTCAAAATTAGCCATGTTGACGCTTGTAATTTCTAAAGTTAAATAATCTTCATTCATTCACTCCGCTATATTTATAGCAAAAGAATCGAATCCTTTTCTATACCGTCCATGATTGATTGGTCTATCTCTATCAATAACTATAAATCCATGATTATCGTCTCTCCAGCATTTTGAACAGATTGCTTTAAACTTCACAAAAGTCATATCTGAGTTAATATGATCGATGTAAATATGTTTAATATTCACGTCATCTTGTCGAAACAAAACTAGTAAATTCACATCATCTCGAATGAGATGCTTCGGCATGCGAGCGTATGATTGAAAGAGATAGAAACTATCTACTTTTTTATGTCTTCCCATACAGAAGAATGCTCTCACGTTGTCTTGCTTTTCAGTGGCTATATCGTCAAAAATCATGATGGAATTTGGATTAGCTTTATCCGGTGAAACAACTGCCTCGTGCTCGCTGAATGCATAATACTGTATACCATCAATCGGATCTAATAAATCTTTTAAATACTTATACTTTGGTTGATTGAGGGACTTTGAATAAACATAAATGTTTTCAAATCTAAGTCCATTAGGATGTGTGATTAGTGTTAGCAAACAGTTAGTTTTCACACAGTTACTAGGACCACAGAAAACTGCTCGTATACTGTCAGGCAGTAGTTCACCATGTCTTTTTTCTCGTTTTTCCGTCTCAACCACATTATCAAAATTTATGACTTGCAACTCAAGTGGTTGCTCTTTGAAGTCCATATTGTTTTCTAATCACCGATCGAACAACGAATGAGACTACTAACTATAAAAAGATTGTTTATATATTTTTCAGTTTCATTAAGACTTTGTCTTCTGATGAGGTATGATCATTTGTTACAAAAGAAAGACTGGTGGTGCTGGCTTAGTGAATAAGATCATCAATAACTTACCATTCGAAGCTCATTTGCCTGGTTATCAGTATTGCAGGAAACTAAATTGAAAAAACGACTTGCTTGTGGTGATGCTGAAAAAAATCCGCTAGACGCTGCTTGTAAAGATCACGATATTATGTATTCTTAGAATCGAGAGAACATTGAGGCGAGAAACGAAGCCGACAAAATTCTAGCTAAACAGGCCTGGGATAGAGTGCAAGCGAAAGATAGTAGTTTTGGTGAAAAAGTTGCTGCGTTTGCTGTAGCCAACATAATGAAAGTTAAAAGTAAACTTGGTATGGGTGTTAAAATTTTAAAACGAGGAAAGAAATGAGGTAAGGGATTAAAATATCGTCAACAACAACGACAGCGACGAGAGACACATGTAAAAAGTAAAAATCTATCAATTACATTGAAAAAAATTATTAACGCTGCCTCGAGAAGTGTTGTACCTAGTAATAAATCACTCTTTGTCATTTGTTCGGCTATAAAAGGCGCTAAAGAAGCTGTGAAGAAGGCTGGAGGAAGAAGAAAAATAAATATGCCTCGTATACTACCAATTCCTAGTAAAGTGGGTGGAGCTCTTCCTTTTTTAATTCCATTATTTGCCGCTTTGAGCGCTACTGGAGCTTTAGCTGGAGGAGCTGCTTCAATAGCAAAAGCCGTTAACAGTGCTAAGGCCGCTCAAAATTAATTGAAAGAAGCTCATAGACACAATAAAACTATGGAAGCTATTGCTATTGGTAAAGGACTTTATTTGAAACCACATCGTAAAGGTTATGGTCTTCATCTGAAACCATATTCAAGTGGAAACGGTTTAAAAAAAAAGCTCGAAGTAACTTTACCTAATCGAGCACTGACAGATCATGATATAAGAAAATATCCTAAAATACTAAAAATTGCAAATATTCGAGGTGTTTTTATGCGTGATGCTCTACCGACCGATGGACCTCGATATCAAGAGACAGCTATTGTAAATTTAGATAACAAACGGGGACCAGGTACTCATTGGGTAGCATATAAAAAGAAAGGTGATGAGGTTATGTATTTTGATAGTTCTGGTAATCTACAGCCGCCTATAGATCTATTACTTTATCTCAAAGTTAATAGAATCATGTATAATTATATTAGATATCAAGATTTTAATACATATAATTGCGGCCATCTTTGTCTCAAATTTCTTTTAAACAAACTAAAGAAAAGACAACTAGTAGAGAAAATACTCATTCGACGAATGACTATCATTTGATATGAATCTGTCATGGAGAATACACTGACATTGAGTCTCTCGGGAACATCATCCGTATTCGAATCATATTATTTTCCACCGATCGAATTGATACCAAACAAAAAATATGTTCTTGGTCTAGTTGAGCTATTAACATTTAATTCAATACCAAATATTGGCGTTGGTTATAATAAATTTTACATTGAAGGTCAAGACGCTTTCACTTGACCGACTGGTAGCTACGAAATAGATGATATTGAAAGCTTTCTCAAAGAAGCATTAGCACCTAAAGGTATATCCTTTAGTCTGAAACAAAATAATAATACTTTACGTAGTGTCATTCAGTGCAGTCAAAAAATACATTTTGAAAAAGAAGATTCTATTGAATCAATTCTAGGCTTCACTAAACGCACGCTCGTTGAAAACGAAACACATAGTTCTCACTTACCCGTCACTATACTCAAAGTCAACGCTTTACGTGTAGAGTGCAATATTACTACAGGCTCTTACATAAACGATTGCAAAGTACATACTATATATGAATTTTTCCCAGCAGTCCCACCTGGATATAAGATTATAGAAGTTCCCTCTCACGTCATTTACCTTCCAGTCGCTGTGAGGAGCATTGATCATTTTCAAATTCGTATAGTTGTTCAAGACGGAAACCTAGTAACTTTCGAGGAGAAGTCATCACGGTACGAGTACATATAAAGACCATATCTTAGTAAAGGGTATCATTTACAATATAAAGAGCGGCCGAGGCTATATTAAAAGACAAAAATGTCAAACAGCAGCCAGTCAACAGCGAGCTATCAGACCGCTCACACCTCACAACATTCAATTCCTGAAAAGCTTGACACTAAAAGTCGTCGAAAATCGTGGAAAAAAATATTGTGCATATTAGTGTGTTGTATAAAACAACAACAACAACAACAATATGGAGGAAATTCTCGACATTCATTCAGCTGTCGCTTTCGATGAGTCTATAGCTTATTATGAAGTTCATGCGCATCAGCATTATTCATTATCATATTTCAATAATAGCGATGAAATCCATATAGCAATTCAACATCAAGATTTATCTCTGCTTCCATCACGCAGTATGATTTATATTTGTGGTAGGTTGACCAAGCCGGACGGTACTACGCCAGTGGAGAAAACTTTATTAGTCAACAACGTCCTCTGTCATTTGTTCGAGGAAATACGATATGAAATAAATGCTATTGAAATTGATAAAGTGAAAAATGTAGGCTTAACAACCCTCGTGAAAAATTGGCTGTCACTCAATCCATGTCAGAGCTCTATCGCTGAAAATGCCGGATGGAATTGTGATAACAATGAAGTTCTAATATGTAATGCTCTAGGTTTTTTAGATGTTACTATCCCTCTCAGTATGTTGATGGGCTTTGCTGAAGATTATCGGAAAATTGTAGTCAATGTCAAGCATGAACTTATTTTCACAAGATCAAAAGATGATTTGAATGCTATTTTAAGCACTCCAATCGGGAATCCTGCTGCTTCAGAAAAATCACAAATTACTTTAACTAAGGTTGAATGATTGATGCCATATGTGATGGTTGCAGACAAAGGAAAAATCAAATTACTCAATCAGATTCGACGAGATCATGCAATTACAATGAGTTTTCGTACTTGGGAAATGTATGAGTATCCAAAATTACCACGTACATCAAAGCACGTTTGGAGTCTTAAGACTTCCAATCAATTAAAAAAGTCTCGCTTTTTTATTTTAGCTTTTCAAACTAAACGTAAAAGTTCAGCGAGTGTTAATTCTAGTAATTTTGATCATTGTAATATTAGTAATGAGAAGCTATTCCTCAATTCACAATGTTATCCGTATGGAAATCTCAATTTGAATATCAATCAAAACCTGTATACTAATTTTCAAAACGCTTATTATGGTAAAGAAAACGAGCCGTTACTCAATAAAAAAGATTTCATTAATAAAGTGCTGCTAATAGTTATAGACTGCTCCAAACAAAATGAAACATTAAAAAGCGCGCCAGTCGATGTTCGCCTAGAATTTGAAACTCGGACTGATTTTCCTGAAGATACTGCAGCCTACTACTTAATATTACACGATTGTATTGTACAATATAATCCAATTAGTGGTGATGTTTAAAAATTAGTTTGAAATTAACAAGACATTGCGTAATAAATGAATACAATGCTTTTCAATAAAAAAGAAAATAAAATATATATATTGTTGGAATTTAATAAAAACTACCCATAATCATACTATATAGTGACTATGACGCCCGATACTTTCGAATGGTGAGGTACGGTGACTATGATGCCCTCTACTTTCGAATAGTGAGGTATAGGCTTAATATAGCACAAACACGTGCCTCTACTCTCATAACGGTTTTAGGAACTAGTAGAGTTCACATTAACTTCAGCATCTTTTCAAATGGATTTCATAATAGATTTTCAAGGCTTTCAAAGTTTAAACGAGACTTTTGTTTGTAAAGAACTCGCATATCTACCATTAGATGTAGATACTGTTCCAACCGTGTTTTTCTTCGAACCATCATATCATTGGTTTCAACTTCCTTTCAAGTGTCAAAAAGTGAATCATTTCTTAGAAACGTGTCATCATGGTTTATTATGGAGATCTGGTCTTATTCCATATAAAAATTTAGCACGTGTACTAAACAATCATTTAAATAATTCTAGAAATATTTATGTAAAAGGATTAAAAAAGAAACAATGGATACAAAAAATTTTACCTGAAAAGTAAGTATTTTTATTTTTTGTTAGAAATTAAAATCATTACTAATTAAAAATTTTTTTCCTTCTTTAGAAAAATGTTAAAACTTGAAAGCAAGATGAGATGTTCACCAATGAGCGCATTACCTTACCCATTAGAAACAATATGTAGATATCATTTCAATAAACCAGCTAACTTTGTATGTGACGTTACAGATGCACAAAGATTGTTTTTATGGATAAAAGCTAGACGGAAGCAATCTGAAATGGAAGGTATTGATGATGTTGACAATATTACATATAAAAATTCAACTCAATATTTCAATATAGCGATGTCAATTACTGAAAATAAAGATTATAGACAGACTGTATTATATTCAATGTATAGTTGAATGAACAATAAATTAATAATTAAACTAATGTGCTATAACTTTTATTAATTAATATTCAAATAAAATCAACTGTGAGGTTGTAAGCTTCCCGAAATCTAATGAAACTGCTATAGCGCTTGCTTAGAGAAAGAGAGAGGGAGAGAGAGAGCAGCATATGGCTTACCAAGCTATATGCTACCCTCTCTCCAAGGGCCCACATGCCCTACTATCGAAGGAGAGCGAGAGAGAGAAAGAGCAGCATCCTCACTATACAGCATATGCGCCTAGCAAGCTAGAGACGCTACCCATTCTCCAAGAGCTATACGGCGCACGCTCCTAGCAAGCAGCTAGAGACGCTACCCCCTCTTCGTGAGCCTAGACTCAGTCAGCATAAGCTTATTAACGAAGCGCCCTACTATCGGAGGAGAGCGAGAGAGAAAGAGACACTTTTTATTATATAATTTATTTATTTATTTATTTATACAATTATTAAATATAATATTAATTATTACAATTATTTATATATTTAATTATTTATTTACATAATGTTTTTTAATTTTTTTTTTTACCGTATGGTTTGGAAGGTGGTGTTGGCCTTCGAACCATTCCTGGATACATCATATTCAGTTTCTATTTTTATAATTTTTATTTTCCGCTTGTTTGTGGCGGTGGTAGTGGTGGTGGTGGTGGTGGCGGTGTTAGTGGTAGCGATGGCATCGGTGGTAGTGGTGGTGGTAGTAGTGTTGGTGGTGATGTCAGCGGCAGTAGACTTTGCCCTTAGAAGGGTATTTTCAATACTGCTCAAGGGCTCTCGAGCAACATCGTTTAACTGAAAAAAAAATAATAATTTTTAAAATTTTAATTTTATAATTAATGATATGATTATTAAAAAATTATACCTTAAAAAATTTTTTTTTGTGGTAACGACGCAAACGGATTCCTCCTTTTCCTCGCTGTTTCTACTGACACCTTTTCGGATGCAGTCTTTTCAGCTGCAGGCTTTTCGGCTGCAGCCTTTTTCGATTGCAGCCTGTTTGGCTGCAGCTTTCTTGACTGCAGCCCTTTCAGCTACAGCTTTTTTGGTCGCAGCCTTTTTAGCTGCAGTTTTTTCGGCTGCAGCCCTTTCGACTGCAGCCCTTTGAACAGCGGCTCTTTGGGCATCAGCCCGCTGTCTTGCTGAGCGCTCAGCAAACTCCAATATCTGCTGCAACTAAAAAACAAACAAATATTTATATATTTATATGAAGCAAATTATAAAAAAGTAAAATTTCTTACCTCGATCACCCCCTGCAGCAGCTGGCCAATCCTCAGTTTTTGAGCAGGATCAGCCATGATTGAATGAAGTTGAAAAAATATATATATATAAGATTGTAATATTTAAAAATAAATATATAATAAAATTACTTACGACTGATAAAATTGCTAGTAGTAAATGGTAAAATGATGCTGTTGGAATGCCCGCCAGCAGGTTTGGAGGAGTCTAAAAAAAAAGATATATAAATTAAATTATAATATTAATATAAAGATTGTTTTTTTTACTTACATTCGCCATGAATACGATCATGGCATTTATTGTTCTTATAATTTCGATTGGATTCATGATACACTTTTTAAGAAGTCTTTTCTTGGAGACCTAGTCTACTAATGAAAGATTTTCTGAAAATGAAGACATTTTTATTTCGTTCCTCCCAAAAGTTTCCTACTCTCGAAACTCCATTCAAAAATAGCGAACGTATTGTTTTTTAATGGAAGAGGTAATAAATTTAGTTTTAGTTGCTCAGTATGCGATTCGTAATTAAGATACAAGGTAACTTCAAAAGAAAAAGGTACAACGAGTACGTCTTAAACCCTCAGCATGAGGTAAAACGCCATCAGAGAGTGCATTCTGCGAAAACACATAAGCATGCGACTCTGGAAAACAAAACATAAAAAAAAAAAAAAGGTGGGGGGGGGCACTCTGCCCACTGGCACGCGTGAGGTGTCTAACGAAAAACAAATGCCTTTTAAACACTCAGCAAGGGGTCTCACCTTAAATTAAAAGGTATCACTACCGTAACACCTTCATCGGGGGGCTCCTATGTGTCCCAGAACATACACATATCCCTTATACATTGGCGGCATCCTTTGTCGGTTCCTTTATGTCCCAGAACATACATTGCTTATCTACTTTTATGGATGCCAGCTCACTCAGGAATACAGGGTAATGATAATGTAGATTGCTTAGCCAAACATGTAACAGAGTTACCAGCTACTCGTAACACCGATCTTAAGATACCTTTTACCGACTTAAAAATGTATATAAAAAAAGTTCGATCCTTAATACCAGTGAAATTATAAAAGAGGAAGGCACATATAAGGGCAGTCACTTTTTCACTTACTTTCATAATAACAAAGCTAAACCATGGTTTTCTGGTCTTAACCTGCCGCATAAAGTTGTCACTACAATCAACCGCTGTAGGTCCAATCACTATAAATTAAAAGCTTCACTCAATAAAATAAATTTATGCCATGATACTACTTGTGACTATGGCTTCGAAGTGCAAGATCTTGATCACGTTTTATGGCAATGCCCTTTATATGATATATAGAGTCAACTTCATTCAAAATCCCCAACGCTCTAATATGTTCTTTCCATCTTCTAGCACTGTACTCTTATTCACTGTAAATGCTACTATCACTCTCACTATCTGTAAATAATTAAATGATTTTAACCTAGCTATATAAATTCTTGTACTATACATATCATACGCTAATTATGTTAATCTTTATGTACTTCTTAGCAAAATAAACCAATAGGATTCAATTTGCTTAAATAAATTTAAAACAAAAATTATTTGCATGCACCGTGCATGGTTTTCCACCTTTAAGTATAGTGATGTTATTATCAGTTTTATCAATGATTTCGAACGATCCTAATTTTGATTTTTTTCTAGTTTTCCAGGTTTTGGTTATGTTATAAGCCAGTAATAGTCGCCTTTTTTGAAGTCGTTTGGATACAGTTTCCTATATCTTTTGTCATATTTTCCCAGTAGGATTTGTATTTAATGCGGTTTATTGTTCTATTTGTTTTTGAATGTCCGCCAAGCGTAGATGTATGATGGAAGTTGAATATGTTAAACCAATCTTTGACTCATTAAACCAATCTTTGACTCATTAAACCAATCTTTGACGGTCTCCATCGAAGGAAAAGAGTCACCGTACACAGTATCCAAACGTTTTTTGATTTCGCTGCGCGATTTCCCTTCCAAAACCAAGAATCGAATCACCGACCGATACTGCTCTTTTTCGATATTTCAAAAATCAACGGACACACTTGCTTTCACACGCTCTCAAAAATAAACTACAAGTCCGATCCGGCTGAAACCTTGACAGTAACCATCGAGAAGGTTGTACTACGTGATAGAATATTTCTTTTGCGAGAGTGGTGCCATCGGGCGGTGAGGCTAAGTACTTATTGGACCACCCTCGTAAATGTGATTTTCTCTATCTTTGTTTGAGAATTAGTGTAGGATTCTATAACTGTTCTAAAAGTTTCCAAAGAGCCAAGCTCGATTGTTTCCGCAGAATCGCTTTCATCATTACCTCTAAAATCGCTATGCGACTCAGCAGAACCGTCAGAAACTCCCGATTCTTCGGTGTCTGGTATTACAGAGACATCGTAATATTCATCACATTCTGTAACCTGTATTTCAGGTTGGCAACGTCTTTTTTACATTACCACTTTTCCTTTTAGACATTGTAATTTTCTTCAGCTATACCTTTCAAATTAATCAAAAACTAAAAAGTAAAATATTGGACAATTCTTTTCAGTCCGATAATATTAGTTATAATCCATCTATGTATTTACCTCTCCACAATCTACTCCAAAATAGGCCTAATAATATGAATGACTTACTGAGAATTTTTGTTTACATTACAATCATCATTTATGTATTTTAACAAAAGCCAGTTGGTATTTTTCAAGCTGATATAATGAAACCATCAGATATTTTGGAAAAGTGATTTCGAACAACGTGTATGAAAGTATGGAAAAAATTTATTCTACAAGATATGCTTAAAATTAGTCAGAAAACTCATAGGATTTTTTTCAGAATTTTTACGTAAATTTTTTATTTTTCAAAATATGGTCAAAATAAAAAAATCCAAAATTTTTTTAATCAGCTCTAAAAAAATTCACACGTATTCTTTGAATAATTAAAAGTATTTTTTATAGTACTAACTTTTTTTGTAAATTGATACTTTTGGAGTATAAAAATTATAAACTTTCATAGAGCACTGCCATAAAAAACCGCCATTTTGTAAAAATACTGGAAGAAAAAAAAATTTCCCCGAACGGTTTCTGAAAGCTCAAACATCGGGACCGCGATTTCTGTTGATAGAATATTGACTTGAATGCCGCAACAGGAAAATAATCGAGAAAAAATTTTAAGAAATCCGGAAAAAATGGGTCTTTTTTTATTAAAACGCAAAATAAATAGGGTTGTAGACAATTTAACATAAAACTGGTACCAGATTCTGAAAGAGTACCCTCAAAAACCCCCTAGGTAGTATTTTGGGAAAAAGAAACCGTCTTTTTCTGTATGAGTCGGGCGCTTGAAATTGTGTACACAAAAATGCGATTTTGCGCGTTAATAGGTTAATACTGGCAAAACCAAGGTTGTATTTGTTGGGACAAACAAAGATATTAATAACCTATATGCGAAGGAATTGCCCGGTATTGAGGTAAAGAATGGGATCTTTGTTCCCTTTAGCGATGAGGTAATCAATCTTGAATACATGCTAGATTCTAAATGAACTTGGAGGTTGCATGTCAACCTAGTTTCAGGAAAGGTTAAGAGAACTCTTTACAGTCTGCGATTTATTAGACCTTGCACTACAGAACTGCTAAACGTAGGCTGGTGGAGTCACTGGTTCAGCCGCACATTGATTATTGTACGGTAGTGTATTTAGATGCCTCTGCGGAGCAGAGAGTTAGGATACAGAGACTGAGAAATTCATATATGTGATATATTTTTAGTACACCACGTGATGAGTCTATATCTCTCTATAGGAAAAAGTTGGGTTGGCTTCGCACGGATGCGCGCAGGGATTACTCTACGTCCCTGCTCATGTTCAAATGTGTACGGATGAGAAAGCCTAGTTACGTAGCTGTGCTCTTTAATAAGCACAAGTCACGGTATCCGGGAAGGGTGGGCTGGGCGGAGCTGAGGCGAGGACAGAGATGGCCAACAGATCTATTCAAATTATGACTGCCCATCTTTGGAACTCTCTCCCTCAGCCTCTGAAACATGTTCTGTCGCTTGGGGGCTTTAAGAGGAGGATGCGTGCACACTTTTTAAAATTAGATGCGAAGGCACTGCTGGACTTATTCTGTAACATATTAAGACTGATAAAATGGTCTTTATAAATTCTCTCTGACTACATTACTGTACCTGAACAATTTTTACTGGTCTTGATCTGATATCTTGTCTCTCAAACTATGTCAATTATTATTAATACAGTTAATACTATCATACTCTGAAGCTGTGACTTTCAATTAAATAAGAAAAATTTGTATGCATCCATAAAATTATATATTTTTATAATTTTTAATTTTATAATAGATATCTTGATTGAACAAGAAAAAAATGAATGTATATATGTAATGTGTAATTCCTAATTTTTTTTTGCATATGGCGTATAAATATTTTTCAATCAATTAATCAATCTCTCTCTCTCTCTCTCTCTCTTTCCTTGGTGAGTGTCGGACGACTAATCTACCTAACATCAATATCATCAATATGGCTGTTACTGTTTGCTATTCTTCGCCCCACTGCTTCTGATCCTCGCTACTCCACGTAACCATAATTACCAGGAAATTTGATCTCTTCAACGACTACAGCATTTTACACTTATTTTCTACGAGAAGAGACCTACAAACATTCTGTAAATTTTTTGTAAGAAAGAACATCATTGAACTTCAACTTTCGCATGATATCGTCAACTCAGCTATTGTTCATTATTCTGTTCCTTGCATTTTATTAAACTTTTACTCCTGCTTTCTGATAATTATATGTTTATTTTTCATGCTTCATTCATTTTTATAATTAAAGTCATAATTCTGCATTTTTATGGCGCATTCTAATCTTAATTCTAGGTCACCTGCGAATATAGTTCAGCTACATATTTTTCCGGCAGTGTTTCGCTTATATAAAATTTTCTCACAGGTATTGGTGTGGCTACCCCACGTAAAATACAAATCTAACGCTGTCCTAGGCTACGCCCAGTCATTTGTCGAAAATAACAAGGTTTTTGCAGAAAAATAACGCGCTTTCAGCTTATTCCCATCGTCACTAAAGTTGACATTCATAAGCTTCCATCTATTACTGTTCGCACTTCCGACCATTCAGCCAGACAGGCATAAACTCTTTGTGAGGATACCATTACTATGGTACCGTCTTTAACGCTCGCCAGGCGGCCACATATTCACGTGGAAGGAACTCTAACCTTCCACGCATATACGTATTCGGCTGACGGTGAATTAGTAGACAGCTAGAGACAGTTAGACGACTAGTGAGCTTCCAGCCGACTACGACTTTATATAATTCTATTTTTAGTGTGAATAAATACATTTCTCTTCAAGATTACGTCTGATCATTCTTATGGCCCAAATGATCCTCCCGGGAACTAGGTGCAGTCCGAGCACGATCACGGTTGTGGGGATTTCCCTGCGTGTGGAGTGCGTTGCACTAGTAAGCGCTTCTAGTGCATGCTCACTCTAACGTTACATCTTTAAGATTAAAAATCGCCAATTCATCGAAATAGCTCTAACACAATAGCTCTTCATTCAATAGCTCTCACACTCATAGTCAAAGTATAACAATGTATTTACCTCAGCATTCATCTAGCCCTCTGCTATAATTAAAACCTATCAGCACTATTCAATCATCAAAACGATAAAAAGTCACACTTCAATAGCATACGTATATCAACATAAATAGACTTAACAACACGTCAGATTTTGTTCTACTCAAAGTTCAGATTCTCACCAAAACTTACGACTTTATAGCTAACACGAGAATCAAGCTCAACAAAATCTTTTCCGACTCCCAACTTGCTCTTCAAAACTACAAATTTTTCCGACTACATCGTGAAGCCAAGCAAGTCAACGGTGTTAGTTTTTATGTCCATGACCAACTTAATATCAAAATTCTCGTAGCATATCCGGTGTTGGATAATACCTAGAAATTTTTTATAGCAGAAATAAAATATATATGTTCGTTTCTGTCATACGCCTCTGCGCTTTCGCGTTCATTTTCAGCTAGCTGAATTTTAGCAATTTTAGCTATACGAGGTGTGTTCAAAAAGTAAGGTGACTTTGTATTTTTAAGAAAAAATATTTATTTATTTATCAATATTTATGTTGTCCCCTTCAAAGTAATCCCCCTCAGATACAATTCACTTATGCCAACGGTTTTTCCAATCCTCAAAGCACTTCTCATAAACACTTTTCGGTATAGCCTTGAGCTCCTCCTCCAGCGATGCAGTCCTTATCTCTTCAATCGTTGCAAATCTCCGTTCTTTCATAGGTCTCTTTAGTTTTGGGAACAAGAAAAAGTCACATGGGGCCAAATCCGGTGAATATGGTGGCTGAGGCATGATTGTGGTGTTGTTTTTGGCCAAAAAATCTCTCACAAGCAAACATAAGTGAGCAGGGGCATTATCGTGAGGCAAAAGCCATGAATTGTTTTTCCACAATTCTGGGTGTTTTCTTCGTATTGCTTCTCGCAAACGGCGCATAACTTCAAAATAATACTGTTTATTGACCGTACGTCCATATGGTAAGAACTCCTGATGCACCACGCCATGGTAATCGAAGAAAACAGTGAGCAAAACTTTTACATTTGATCGAACTTGGCGTGCTTTTTTCGGTCTTGGCTCATCTGGGCTCTTCCATTGGGACGATTGGACTTTGGTTTCAATATCATAACCATATACCCATGATTCGTCACCAGTTATGACCCTTTTGAGTAAATCTGGGTCGTCGTTGACGTCATTCAATAGTTCTTGAGCGATGCTCATGCGACGGTTCTTTTGGTCAAAATTTAGCAATTTCGGAACAAACTTCGCTGACACACGTCTCATGCCCAAAACGTTAGAAAAAATTTCATGGCACGAGCCAAGCGATATACCAACATCCTCAGCAACTTTTCTGATAGTGATTCGACGATTTTCCAGAACAATTTTCTTCACTGCTCGAACGTTTTCATCAGTTGTTGACGTGCTTGGGCGTCCAGAGCGAGGCTCGTCATTGGCATCTTCCCGGCCATCTTGGAAGAGTTTGTACCACTTGTAAACATTTTTTTACTCAGAACAGTTTCACCGTATGCCACCGTCAACATTTCAAGTGTTTCGGAGCACTTTATTTTATTTTTTACACAAAATTTGATGCAAATCCTTTGATCCATATTTTTCGATAGCAAGAAATCGCCGAGCACGCAAAACACTTATAACCTTTACGCCTCTCACAACCAAACAAAAATTGCTATACACTTGAAACTTGGTACAGATGTTCGGGAAGAGTGTTCCAACATAACGAAATAAAAAAATCGATAATCGAAACTACGTTGCCCGTGAAATTTGAAAAGTCACCTTACTTTTTGAACACACCTCGTACATCCGAGCGTGGTAGAGGGTGTCCAGAAAAAGTAACGGCAGCATTTAACGGGGACTTCGCCCGAAATCAAGAGCACACGCCCAAAGCAACGTCGCGATGCAAGGTTCAATGCAGAGAAAGCATTTGGGGTTGTCCTCTGTAAGCGCACAGAGCGTCGCTATCGTATGCGCCATTGCGCAGCGGCGCGGTGACGCTCGCACAGTTCGCGCTTATCTGTGTGCACATGAAGAGGCTTGTGCGCGAATCTATGTATCGTGTAGCCCATCAAATATCCACCCATTATAATTTACGTAATATTATTTTTTCTTTTACTGATGCAATCTGTAAATTATTTCGAATAACTTCGTTTGGAATGAATCACAGTGCGTGTAGACTTTCGATTGAAATCTTTTTAGGGTTTTGACATTCCAATGCGAAGCGGCTCTCTAAAGTTGAATGCCATAGGTCCAGACTGGTTTGGGTACAGCTTTGTAAAGCAGAAGTTTTTTTTCGATTGTTAACTCCGATTTTCCTCCAATGAGCCAGTAAATATTCCACTATTTCAGTCCTAGTTGTTTTCCTTTTGTGAATATATGTTCTCTCCCACGCAAATCTTCTAAGTAAGTGTATTTCTAAGTATTTGACATGGTTTTTTTGCGGAATGTATTTTCGTTCAGTTTAATAGACGGTCAACGAAGAGTACATGTCTTTATGGAGAGTAATGTAGTGTGAATTAATTTACTCTCGTTTACTATTATTCTTCATAAGCCAATTTTGAAGATGGTTATTTACACAATTTTATTTCTGATGCTATTGTTGCTTCTTGATGTATTGTTAATATTGCTGTATCGTCTGCGTATGTTACTGTCCAAATATTTGGAGACTCTTGTAGCCCCGATTTATATAACAGGTATAGTGTTTGGCCTAAAACATTACTCTGCGGTACTACTGCTTTTAATACTTGGCGTTTCAAAATTTGTTTATTGATTTTTACTCGAAAGGTTTTATCTTGCAGGTATGATTGCAATAGATCACTGTAGCGTTCAGAGAAAAATTCCTTCAAATTGGGTAGAAGCCCCTTATGACAGACCTGAGCAATGTCAAGAAATATGCTTGTGCAGTGTTAATCATATTCGATGGGTTGCCTCGCTATAGATATTATTCTGTTCACTTGTTTGATCATAGAGTGATGACACCTGAATCCGAATTGGTGATCCGAGATAAGTTTTCCATTTATGATAATTGGGTTAATTCTAACTAGTATGATTTTCTTATAAATTTTTGAAAGTATGCAGATAATTCTTACTTGTAAAGTTAGTTTCTGGTATTAGTACGGTTAACTTTGAGGACGATTTTCACCTTTTCAGTGTTTTTCTACTGATAAAAAACACGCATATATCTTATTTTTTCATGAATATATCAAAAGATTATTGAAATCGTAGGTTGAGCGTTACATCCTATTTTCTCTTCTCTGATGACGAGGGACTCTCCTTCGACTTCTTTTCAACTTTATCGTTCAAATGTAAAGAGCGCCTGAAGCATCACTCACAGCTATGCACATCATACAAGTCGAGAGGAATTGGCGGAGAGTTTAAGTTTTTCAATTCATTTCGAAGTTTTTCAACTATTTCGATGAAAATGTTTATTCACTTCGTTTCTTTTATTATAAACTCCTGATAATAATACTATTTGCCCACGCTTTCTATCTGCCTTTGCTGATTGTTCCCGAATAAGGGACTCCTTGCGAATAACTTTCAGGCTCCTTAACCGTGCAAGAGCGAAAAAAGTAAGTCACTCATTGGCGCAGTAATAAATGTCACCGTCCAATCGGCTAATCACTCCGCTTTCCATATTGTAAAATAAACCACGAGAATATATGATTTCCTATTTCATGTGACGATTTTTATGAAGGCGAGAAAGACAGAGCAAGTTCGAACATTAAATAGAGTGATAAGATCGGAGACGGAGAGAAACGAGAGACGGATCCAAAAAAAAATGGATCATTGAAACACATCATAAGAATAGTCAAGGATTTCAAGATTACGATGATGAACGCAATAAGAACCAATGAGCTAACATCAGACATTGATAACAATAAGAATGACAACAACAAATAGTACATAAAGTTTTTAAAAAGATAGCTTTTATTAAAGAATCTTCTTTTGAACCAGAATTATCAACAGGTTGTTTAACAAACAATATAAACCTATTAAAATAGTTTTTAACACAATAGACAAGATAGCTGAAGATAACAATAATAAAATAAAATATGCCAAAGCAGTACCTACTCATGGTAGGTAATCTGATACAGCAACCAAACTGTTATCGGATGAACTACCGGGACATCAACTATCTAGAAAATAACAAAGTTCTACTCTATTTTGATAGAAGATTCAAAGGAAAGCAAATTTTCATCAGATCAATGCATTCAATGAATATACAACCAAAATATAAAGATCTAATAGTTGCTGATGACACAGTTTTTACATCTACCTGCAAATGTAATTTAGATACACAACATAAAAAAATGTTTCCTCATAACAAAGTAACATGTGAATTGGACTCACATATCCACCTAGATTAAATTCATATGAAAAAATAATGTATGCAAGGGACAGAACAACAGCCACAAAATATTATACAACAGCTAGATCCATGCTTATTAAATTATGGAAATAAAATTATGATCTACACAGTGCGTTTGTATCTGCTTAATTAAGATGGTAGACTTATGCTACTAATGTATAAGTAGGCAGAACAATATACAATATATATTAGTTTTTTAAGTTTGTTATATTTAAGTCATCAGACTAGCATACAGGAAATTACTTTTCTGTACTACGGCTGAATTATTACTATGATTTATGTATAGTACTCTGATAATAAATAAATAAATACATTAAAAAAAATAAACATAAATAATTTAAGGCCAATTTCCGCAAATTTTTCTGTCATGAGATCAATCGCAATGACCTGTGCGACAAAATTTAGCGTCGTTACCAGAGGGAGAGCGAGACCATTGTCGAACACCTCAAAGCGTTTCAATGTATCATGCATTGCATGTAGCCATGTTTTTCTGCTGCCAATTATTGAAGGTTATTTCTCAAAGTTCTGCATTTCGAATACCAACAGTATTTCGAAGATAAGAGGATCGATGATCTGAGCGATGTGCAATTCTTCGGCGACAAGCTGGAAAACTGACACGGACGTGAGAGAAAGTGATGCGAGACACCTCCCCTCCCCCGCCAACCATCACAGTTGTTGATCCCAGACGCGGCTTATGCTTTAGCAAAGACGAAGTCGGCAGTCGCGAAGTCGGTGTCCAGAAAACGAAAAGGTTAGTTAAGAAGCGTAATAAGAAGGTGTGGTAATGTTATGAAATATTATCGTGCGGTCAATCAATGCGTCGACTTCAACTCCCAATCTTCCATACGCTAACACCAATTCTATGACTGTAAATAGGACCGTCATAAGGATTGCAGGAAAACCGTGTAGTGCGCTGTTTGATGCTGGCATAAAGGTAATAGTTGTAGACCTCAGGATAAGAAACGCGTTAACGAGCGGATAAATAATGCGCACCAATCTTGCTGGATCGGCGACCATGGTACATGGTTTCGTAGGCAATTCAGTAGAGATCGTGACGATGCTCCGGCTAATAATAAAGATAGACGGTGTAGAGCGTACAATCGTGGAACTAGCAGATCAACAAGGGAAAGAAGGGCATACATTTCGCAAAAGTCACAAATTAGTCTTCGTCCCATTCGAGCTTTATAGAAAGTTCAAACACATGGAATCGGGGTTGTTGAAATTATAACCTTGACGTGACATTATATTATCCAGAGCGAGTCGACGAAATAGTAAAGCATGTACAACCTTTGGAACCGATAATATTTTAGACCATCTGCGTGGAGCATACTTTATACCGAAGACAACCTGAAAAGCGCGTATCTTCAGGTATCTCTGTTGGCAGATAGCAAGTGGTACATAGCTTTCGGTGCCAAAGACTGCGAGTTCTAAGAGTGCAACTAATGATATTCGGACTAGTTATTGCGCCGCTATTAATGAGGAAGCCATGACCACGTACAACGTTCTTAGTGCTCGAGAAACAGAGTCATGCCGACTCCAAGTCAAATAACCAAATAACCTAATATTCCCCTGGCATTCCCTCCTCCACATCCCAGATCGCTCCCGCTGACATCTCTATCGCTCTTTTCTCATCCAAGGACACAATTGTCGTGCGTGTCCTTCTCGATAACTCCCACACTGATCTAACCGCTTGCACGTCCGTCGCATCCACCATGGCAGACAATTCCGGCCAAGTGAATCTCTATTAAGATCAGTGGCAGTCATATGAGCACTGGGTATCTTTCGTTTAGCCTTCATTAGCTCGCGAAACACACCCTCATCCTTGAAAATTACAATGCAGGTGGGTAAGGCCGACCTTGACTTCCGCGTTTTCTCTTGAGCCATCTCCCCGCATTGATAGCAACCCCCCGTAAACCGCCGCAAGTTCATTATTAATAAGACAAGTCCAGAGTCCCAAGGAAGTGATCGTCAATACTCTTATATCCATCTGTTTTACTGCTTATTTCCATTGCAGTATCATTCTGGGTCGATGCTAGACAACACGCTCGACAGAGCTACGAGTCTCAGTCAGCTAGGGCCCTTTGGCAGCTCTCACAGGTTCAATCAATCACTTTGGCGATAGGTTCCGCTTCTTTGCAGAATTTCTTTGCAGACCAAGAGTGGTCGAGCATCAACCAGCCAATTTTATTATTGCGCAGCTTTCTCACCTGAATTTTTCTTGCGAACACTCACAATAGCCTCCACTGATCACCTTGCTGTATTCTGAGTACTACTAGCCGATGTTGATGACTTTTGGGTCTCAGCTCGATAGTTGTTATAAGATCCATATTTCGTTCATTTGATGTGAGCGAAAATAAAATTTAAAAACAAAAAAAGATTTTTTAATTTTCCGCGCTCCTTTTGTTGAGTTGATTCAGACATAGCGATGGATAGGCGCAGGCGCACTAACAGGCAAAGATTTTGAGTACGGTGTTCAAGCCGTGTAAAGACAGAACTGCATCGAATATGATGACTTACCAGGCAAGAGAGAGAGAGAGAGATTCAATAAGCGAGTTTTGCTGTGATCAAGTTTGAGTGATTGGATCGGCTAACGATATGATTGAATCGTCCTCGTGTGGTGTAGAAGGGCTTTTTATCCACTCCTTCTCTTTGTTTTACCGCTATTTCTCTAACGTCGACAATTCATTCACTGTGCTGTATTTATTTTTTTCACTCTTATGAACTTATCTTATGAACTGCTGTGCGGCACGAAAGTAGTACTTATTATGAATACCGAGGAATATTCCTATGAAAAGATACATGCTACAAAAATATATAATGCAAACTTAAAGAATAGGAAGAAAAAGAGAGAAAGAGGAAAGTATAACGAGTATAAGATTTTTTACTCCTTATTATATCTGTGTGTGTGTTTGTATGCGTGTATGTATGTATTAATACGTTACTTTCCGTTGTAATACATTTCAAAAAATTATTCTTTTACTGCATTCGCATAAATGTTTAGTTAAAAATGGAAAATTTTCAAATAACTAGAGATTAAAATATTGATAATACTATTTCACTTACTGTAATACTATTTGTGTAATGAAAAGATCGATTTCGTTCGTATAACCTTGCTCTTCGTAAAACTCTACCATCATTGTAGCACATTTATCGCCGTTGCTAGAATACAGAAAATGTTGACGAGCATACAAATAATTTTTTTCTGAAACAAAAAAATTTTGATAATTATAATAACAAAATATAATTAAATTTTTTAAATTTATAAAATATTTCTAACGTAAATTAATTAGTGTAGTGATTTAAAAATATTAAAAAAATATTTAGATAAATTTCAAACTAGAAAATATTTGAAACTATGAAAAATGTAAAAAAGGTAACAGAATATTTGGAACAGAAGAGAATACTATTTCAGATCTATCTGGAAGTACGTCTATATTATAAAATTTACAATGTATTTGCCATAATAAACGACGAACAAAAAAAATTTGTATAAAAAAGTGTTACTCAAAAGGTAACGGTTTATTATTAGTGCAGGAGTCAGCATTCAGAGCTTATAGCTGTTAATTATTATCAATATAATGGTCAAAAGTAGAACGTACAACGTATATTCTAGTAAAATCTAAAAATACAGACGAGAGATAACTAGATAGAAGATCCTTTAATTGCCCCGAGGCAAAAGTAAAAATACATTCTTTAACAATATATATGACAAAATTTAATCAAGAATATCTTTCAAATAACTAAAAGTCATGAAACCATGTCACACGCATAAATAGAGAAAATCAAGTCTAGATACTTTATCACAATTCAGTAAAACTAGTATAATTTATTTTAATTTACAGAGAGAATTTCATAGGTGAGTACCAGAGACCGGTAAGGATATAGACTCAGTTTCAATTCTCACTTTAGGAATATTGAGCATTGACCATTTTATACTACTAATGAAACCGGGTCTGTGAGCAGCGAAAAATTTAATTAAATATATCAGCTCCCTCGTACGTGTATTTTTGTACATAATAAAGGCAGTAAAATAGATTCCGCGAGAATTAACGCGGAGTAAATCAAACTTCGTCCGGTAGGAGGTGATGTGCTTAACTCTCTTCACACCAAAAATATACCGAATACAGGCGCTACTGCTTCTGTACAGTCAAACTAGCTTCTTGAAATGCATCTAAAGAATCTAGCATGAAGTAATCCAGATACGTCTAAATCAGAGAATCTAGTAGTCTTCTGCGTAACGTCACCACGATACTAGATTTAATAATAATGTGCAAACTATATAGCGCCTTATTGACCTCTGTTGTAACTTGCTCCATATTCTGTCTCTATGTCAATTTATTATCTAGCATGACACCAATGGTGACAACCTCATCACTAAAAAGAACGAGAACTCCATCGCACAGTTAAATGACCCAATACCTTTAATGGTATTGATGTTTTTAATATTTCTTTGGAAAATATCAATAATTCCTTTGTTTTGTTGGCATTGTTTTTGGAAGGCCACTTTGAGCCATTCGACACAAAAAAAAATGGATACCTGGTTTTTCAGGATTCGTCGTTGCTGATGCAGCTAGTTTTTTTACTTTGAATTCGTTGCGTATGTATAGAATAGACTCCACCTCCATTGACGTTCTGATCATTTCTCGTCACCGAAAAGTCTTGTTTCTAAATAAGACTGTCATTAATCACAAATCCGACTTACAATATTATAAAAATGCGATAGAAGGGATTGTCGACCAAAAATAGACGGAGTTCCTCAATGCATACCGTAATATATAATTCACATTGAGAAAACCCACACGGAGGGATCTCACACATCCATCCAATCGTGCATCGAGCGGCGAAAACAGTTATTGCGATGACTGTAGTACCGCATCGCTCGTCTTTTCCAAATTTACGGGAATAAGCTGTAGATATAGTTTGTGCCTTTTTAGCTTGATGGAGCTTTTTAGGGGTAGCTGCGCTTCTCTCTCTAATCGCTCGAAGATCAACAGCAGACGCGGAGACATGCGCCCGTCCGCGAGATTTTCGTTTCACTAGGAAGTTACTGTCACTATACCACATATATTGAAGCTGTCGAGGGCCTTAGATTTTTGTATATCTCAAACCATGGTCGAGGTAATAACTCGTTTATTAAAATTTTCCATTGTGGCAGAAACGGCGTTTTGCTCTTGTTACGTCTAATACTTCCTCCCCGGATACCAAGTGTCACCACACAGAAAGGAAATGTATTTCGCAATGTCGTTCAATTATTAGATTCTCCATCATCTTCTTCACCAAACTAATGATACTCCTCTTATCCAATGAGTGTATCCGTGTGAATCCATATTTCTGATAAGGGAAAACAACTGTCTTTTAAAACATCATGGAGAATCAGCTCGCCACCCCAGACATCTTCATTACCAAAGTTCAAATCCAAACCACCAGTGCCTGCCAACGAGGGGGTATGCTCGTGTGACTGAGAATGTCTTATTGAATTTTCGAGCACTATACTATTGGTAACCATGTCAAATATAGTTTTACTACTAACACAAGCGTCATGATTACATTTTTTATTACTATTGTTCTTGATTGCCACCCTGGCTGTCTCCTGCCTGTATTAATGTATTATTTAATTGTTGTTTTAAGGACTGATTTTCACTTGAAAGCATAACAGTAAAAGGCAACATTTACCTTGCATCTTCAAAAGCATTGAGGTTGATCACTCCAAGAACATTAATCAATCACTCAAGAGTCGAAATTCTATAAACTAAGGTTCACTCAGTCTCGAATAGTATATGGACATTGGAAGGCTCCCTACGATAGAGCGTCCCCTTACAAGGGATCCGAGTTTACGAGGGTCGTGCAATAAGTCCGTGACTTCTCGGGAGATGGTGGTGTTATCGTAACGTATTTTACATTGTAAGAGTATCTGGTATAAGTGCTTATATAAAGTTTCAAGTCAGTACGTTGGTTTGAAAATTTGTTATAGTCATTTAAATTTAATTTTTCACTGTATAAACAAATCATGGAAAAAATGAGTTTCATGCGCTTGTTTAATATTATTTCCTACGCGGAAAATCAATCAAATAAACTAAAGGAAAGCTCAGAAAATAATATGGAGACTTTGCTCTATCGCATGGCATGGTTCAAAAGTGATTTACTGAATTTCGTTTCGAGTGTAAATGCACGAATGATGCTGAATGAGCGTCCTGGCCGTTAAAAGGAGGTGACTGCTCTAGACATGATCGATAAAGTTCATAATATTGTACTCGCCGATCTTCGATTGAAAGTGTGTGAGATTAGTGAGGCTCATAACATTTCAGTAGGAAGGACACGAAACATTTTACATGAATGTTTAAGGAATTTGTCTGCAAGACGTGTGCCGCGCTTGCTCACAGATAATAATAAGCAAGCTCGTGTGGTTACGTCTGAGCAATGTTTGAGTATATTTTAACGTAGTTCAAAGGAGTTTTTGCGACGTAAGGTGTCTGTCGATGAAACACGAATTCATTATTATATGCTAGAAACAAAAAATTTAGACGAAAATGCAGACTTTGCCAGGTAAATCTGCGCCAAAAATGCGAAGATATTCAGTCGGAAAAGTCGTGGCTACAATTTTTTAGGACTTAAGTAGTATAATATTAATCGATTACCTACAGAGTGGAAGAACTATCACAGGAGAATATTATGCTTCATTATTAGATCGATTTGATCAATTTAATTTAAAGGAAAAGTAACCCCATCTGTCAACAAAAAACTTCTTTTCCACCAGTACAATGCAACAGGTTACAGGAGTTCTATTACAACGACAAATTTCATTGATTTACGATAAAAAATATTTCCACATCCACCTTGTTATTCAAATTTAGCCCCTTCCGATTATTTCTTTCTTATTTTCTAACATGAAAAGTTGGCTTACGGGTTAAAGATTTTCATACAACGCAGAAGTGATTGCTGCAACAAATGAACATTTTAAGGAGTTTGATGAAAACTACTTTTCAGAGGTCATAAAAAAGCTTTATAATTAATGTATAGAGTTAAAAACTATATTGGAAAATATATATATATATATTTTTATTTACAACTTATGTTACATTTGGTTTTTTTTTATTTCTTACATTACTATTTGTGTCTCGTGTCCAGTTTGTGTTTGTGTAGTTGATGATGTATGTGTTTTGTGTGTGTATGTATGTAGGTGTGTCTGTAACTCTTGTGTCTCTGTCTTCTGCGCCTGTCTGTTCCTCTTTTCTTCCTATTTTTCTGTTGATTAATCTTCTCTTCCTCTGTCTCTCTCTCTCCAAGATCTGCCTTTCCGCTCTTCTGTTTTTCTCTTTCTTGCATATTTTCTTTTCAACTTTTTCCTTTGTTACTTTCTTTTGCCTTTTCACCTTTGCCTTTCCTTTGCTTTTGCTCTCATTCTTGCTAATCATTTCATCTATCTTTCTCCTTATTAGGGCTTTGATACCTTTTTCTTATTTCCTATTACTCCCTCTGCCTTTTCTTTCCTCAACCTCACTTATTTTTCCTTAGTATCTTATAATTTGTCTTCTAACTTACCTTTTTCTTTCTCTTCTTCAATTCTTCATCTTTTCCATTTTGCTCCATCCTCCAATACCTGCTTCCTCTCGCTTGTGTAGTTGCTAGTACTTGTGTTTTGTGTGTGTGTGTGCATGTGTATGTTTATGTTTGCGCGTGTGTGCGTGTTTTGTGTGTATGTGTATGTATCTAGATGTGTCTGCGAGTCTTACTTCTCTGTCTTCTGTTTCTGTTTCTCCTTAGGGTCTTGCAGTTTCGTCCTCTTGTTTTTCTTTTTCTTTCTTCTCTTCGTTTCTTCTTCTTTTCCATTTTATCTCCATCATACACGCTATCTTTTCTTTGCTTCCTATTATTATTTTTTCCCATTCATCCCCTTCCTTTCTGCTTTTTTCACATTTTTCTACTATGTGTTTCCAATTTTCTTCCTCTTTCATACACATTCTGCATCTCTTATTTTCTTCTTTTTTCCAATACCTGCTTCCTCTCGTTTCATTACCTAACCTAAACCTTTCCCTTATTTGTAGGCCTTTTATTCTTCCCTCTCCTTGAATTTCCTTTAACCTATACCTTTTCATTTCATCTTTCAGTTCTTTCCATCTGTTTATGTATCTTGACTTTTCTAGCTTTTCTTCTAGTTCTTTTTCTTCTTTTTTCTTTAGCTCTTCTCTTATTTCTTCCCAAAACTCTTCTCTCGTTTCGTCTCCCTCTTCCCTCTCGCTATACTACTGTGGGCAAAAAGTAAGGTGAATTTTCAATTTAAACTTCGCGGGCTTAACATTTCGGGCTAGTTCTTTTTTTCTTGAGTTGGTAGGACTGCGAATGACATCTGGGACAAATTTCATGTCAATGTCATCATCAGTAATATATTTACGCTTGTGTTTACCAAACGACCAAGAGTGCATGTTTCGATTTTTACAATGTCTGATTTAATTGAGCAAAGAAGTGCCATCAAATTTTGTTTGCGGAATGAAATTTCGGCTGCGGAAACGTTGAGGATGTTGCGGAAGGCCTTTGGTGATTCTACCATGTCGCAGAAAAATGTTTATAAGTGGTACAAAGACTTCAAAGAGGGTCGAGAACGTGTTGATGACTTGGAGCGCTCCGGACGACCATCGACGTCAACAGATGACCAACACGTCAATAAAGTGAAGGAATGAGTGCTCGAAAATCGTCGGTTGACTGTTAGAGACCTTACTGATATGATCGGAATATCATCGGAAAAGTCAAATCTCATTTGGTACCGAAAACGCTCAATTTCTTGCAAAAAAGTCGCCGCGTTGATGTGTGTGAAACAATGCTTTCTGACTATCAGGACAAGCTCAAATGCATGATTACGGGAGATGAGACTTGGATTTATGCTTACGACCCTGAAACAACCGACCAATCAAGCGAATATCGTGCTAAAGGCGAGGCCAGACCGAAAAGAGCACGTCAAAGTCGTTCAAAAATCAAGGTCATGATGACAGTTTTCTTCGATTTTCGTGGTATGGTGCACTATGAATTCCTTCCACCCGGCCAAACTGTTAATAAGGAATATTATTTGAGCGTTATGCGTCGTTTGCGTGAAGCAATTCGTCTAAAAAGACCAGAATTATGGGCCAACAACTCTTGGTTTTTGCATCACGATAATGCACCATCTCACACTGCACTCGTTCTTCGTGACCATTTCGCCAAAAATTCGACGCATATCGTTCCGCAACCACCGTATTCGCCTGATTTGGCTCCGTGTGACTTCTGGCTATTCCCAAAACTCAAGAGACCACTCCAGGGACCGCGTTTCGAGTCGATTGAGGAGATAAGAGCTGAATCGAAGAAAGCGCTGATGGCTATACCGGAAAGGGACTATTTGGCATGTTTCGAGGATTGGAAAAAACGTTGGCATAAGTGTATTTTGTCGGGAGGGGATTACTTCGAAGGGGATGACATTGATGTAGAAGAATAAATAAAGATTTTTCATTTTACAAACAAATTCACCTTACTTTTTGCCCACAGTAGTATATTTTACTTTTTTCTAGCCTTTCCTCTCTCTCCTCCTTCTTACCCTTTTTATCTTTTTCATTTCTTCCCCTTTTCTTTAGTTCTCTCCATGCTTCTTTTTTTATTGAGCCATCTCTTTCTTCTCTTATTTTGTTTTCATACCTCATTGCTCTTTCTAATGCTGTTTCTTTCATTTCTTGTCTTCCTGTTTCCCATCGCATTAAGGGGGTATCCTCGTGTAAATGGCGAAAAATGAATGTGATTTTTAGGATTATTTTTTGAAAAAACTATACAATATTTTTATTTGAAATTTAAACAGGTCCTCAATGTTTATTTCAGCATACAAAAAAAAAAATTTCTTTTTCAATTATTACAAATAGTTGAAGCTTAATATATTATTGAAGGGACACACTTTTTTTTTTTTTCATTTTGTGCCACGTTTAATGACCGCTGTATCAATCTGAAACATACCAAAAACATTTTTTTGTTATTATAGTACAAAAAACTTGTCGATAAACATTTACGATTATAAAAAAATTTACTAAAAAAATGGCTGACTTTTAAACAAATTAAGAAAAAATTTTTTTTATTTTTATTGCAAAAAAATGGTTAAATAATAATTTTTTTCAAAATCCTTTCAGTTTGTCGACTAGATAATTAAATTACCTTTAAAATGGTTTTTTTTTTCGATACGTTAAAAATTCGCGGAGTAATCATCGGCAGAAACTCGAAAAATCATTTTTCGAGGAAACCCGAGAAAACGCGTTTGCAATAAATCAAAATTTCTTTTTTCATATTTTCACTTTCAAAACCATTTTTTGAATTTACCTGCAATGCCTGATCCATAGAGCAAACCTTCTGACTTTTCTAAGTGCACATTTTCCGCTGCATTTTTCATTTTCTTCAATAATCGAGCTTCTTTTGAGCAACTCTCACTTCGAGCATCTTGCCGCTTGACTCGCTCTTGGTCCACTGTTTTCGCATAACTGGCTGTAACGTTACCGACTTGCAAATCTAATATCCTCATCATCTTCAAAATGCCTTAGAATCCATCATTGAAAACTACAGCAGAAATATAAGCAGCAATTTCAACAGTTTTAGGGCCAGAATGTAAATGTTTTGGAGCTAGACGACACAAAGGTAAATGTTTTGGAGCGCGTTGAAACTTTCGTTGGCGTTTTGAGCGTAACCGCCTAAGCACCTTTTCAATAAATCTTCTTTCGAAAGATCTTTGTAGATTGGTAATAAGTGCTTTTGCAAGTCAACATGTAAAGCTGGAGGATGTTCATATACATTTGCCCCTACAAGGCGTGATGATTGCCACTCGCACCAGCTGTCAATTCCAGGAGGGCAAGTTTCGTGCATTGGATTTTCATCTGTAGAGCACATGTGATAATAAGTTGACATTATGGCTTTCTTCATATCTTCAACGGAGTCCATGTTCCTCCTTATTGCTAATCCGTAATAATTAGTCAACTTTGTAATTAGTGCATCTATGTGTTTACCCTTTCCGCCTAATTTTTCAGCTTTTTTCAAATTGCGCAGTCTTGTGCCCATTCTCTTTTGCACATGGCCAATGCACTCACATTTAGTAACTGTATAGGCATCACCGTAAGGATTTTCGTTCAATATGGCTAGAAATATTTTGAGTCGCCATCACCTATATAAACTGTATACATTACACCGTGTAATCCTTGTGATCGCAAAAACATTTCGAGTACGGCATCGACCTCCATTTTACCAGCGGAGCCTTTATGATTCGCACTGCACTCATCAGCGTGATTCTTATACCAATCATTATATTCCGGCGTATTTTCTTTATAAGGATACGTAGAGCAACCTTGACAGAGCGTACTTTTCACAATCAAATCAATAATTTTTCCCGTCTCGTATGCTATCAACATTGTAACACCAATTTTTGACAAAAAGCCACGCTTCTTCCACGAGCCATCGCCTGATGCTTTTAACTCTAGCAGTGGTCTGTTGTTTTCCTCATTTAATTTCTTTTCTTCTTTGACGGCGTTATCACAACTTGTGAGAAAACAAGCCTTCGAGGCATCATAAATATGCTGCAGTATACCATCATAGGCTTTCTTACTGAGACCTTCGCCAATATCCAGTAAACTTGCAAATAAGTTAATTCCTTTCAAGCCAACACCTAATAATCTCATTACAAATACTATACGACGGTTTATTTCGAATCCATTATTGATGAAGGGTCCTGAATCAACTTTACTTTCACGACACCTACACGAAACAACGAGTTTCCAGCCGATGCCGCGGTGCCCAGCTTCTAAAAACTTTACAGATCCTTTGCACGATTTGCAGCACAGCAATTCAGATAATACAGAGAACATAGTCACAAACTCAATGATGCGATACCGGTGCCCATTACTTATTTTGATTTCGTCCTCCGATGCCAACGATAATTTTCTTGCACTCGCACTGGCACCTTTCGGTTCGCCTGTTTCAGTTGTAAAGCGGTTTCCATAAAACTTTCTTTTGCGCTCTGATGCACGATATCTTGAGCCTCCCTCGCCCTTCCGATACGAAGAAGATGACATGGTAAAACGTGCAGACTTGCTTATAACTCGGAAGCTACGAGAGAACTGAAACAGCTGCAGTAATCGCGCCGAAACTAGCAGTTCGAAAGCTATACTCTACAACCTCATCTCAAAAGTATACTAAACATGAAAAACGTTATATTTCAAACATGGCTGTATACATCTTATTGTATACCTTTGAGTCCCTACTCGATGAGGGGCCTTTGTGTTAGAGCGCTCACCTGTTTACCTGCTCCGCGCGCTGACGGACCTTTCCGAAAACGGTCATAAAATTTAAACCGCTTAGAATTTTGCTCCAAAATTCTAACAGCATACTTTTGAAAGGTTTAACTTTAAAAATATGCACAAAAAAAAATCAATTTTTTTCGCCATTTACACGAGGATACCCCCTTAAGTAACTTGGCGTGTTTCTATCTAATCCTAACACCCACTTTATGTATTTTAGTTGTAGTCTCTCTATTTCTTCATATCTCTTCCATCCCCAGATTTCTGCTCCATACATAATCACGGTTTTCGCCAGTGCATCGAACAGGTTCATCCTTAGCTCCCAGTTTTCTCTAAATACCTTTTCTCCTAGTCCCTACAGTCTTCCGAGTCCCATATTTATTTTCCCTTCTACCTTCTTTATCTGCTTTTTATATCCGTTATTTCTGCTTATCACATATTCCAAGTAATTGTACTCTTTAACCATCTCTATATTCTCATCTTCCCATTCGAATTCTTCTTCCTTCCCCCTTCCTCTTCATAATCTTTGATTTTCCTACATTTAACTCTAATCCCCTTTCTTCCAGGTATCTTTTTAATTTTTTCAGCATTGCTTTCATTCCACTTTCACTCTTTGCCATCATCACTATATCATCTGCATATCCTGATGTCCATATTTTCTTCCTTCCTATCACTACCCCTCCTTCCTGCACCTGTTTGATCTTCACTTCCAGGTCGGCGAAGGCAAGATTAAATATCGTGGTGCTCAAAGGGCACACTTGCCTTACGCCTTTGTAAGTCTCAAACTCCCCAATTATTTCTCCTCCAACTTTTACCATACTCCCTGTTTTCTTTTATATTTCTTCTATTCTTTTCCTAATTTTTTTATTTATTCCTTTCTCTTTCATTGCTTCCCATATTTTCTTCCTCTCTATCTTGTCAAAAGCGGCCTTCATGTCGGCAAAGAATACAAACAGTTTTCCTCCTTTTTCCCTTATTTCCTTCCCTATTATTGTTTTTAATATATATATTGCGTCCATTGTTCCTCTTTTCTTCCTAAATCCCATCTGCGTATCGCTTAGTGTTTCTTTAGCTTCTAGCTCTCTTTCCAGCTTTTTCCTCAGTATTTCCGCATATATTTTATATCCCGTGTCCATCAGCGTTATTCCTCTATAGTTTCCTACTTCTTCTTTCCTCCCTTTCTTATATATTGGTACTATTATTCCCTTCCTCCATTCTTTCGGATATCCTTCTCCGTTCCATATTCCGTTTAAGCATTTTGTCATATCTTTTATCCAGCCTTCCGTGCCTTCCATCTACGCTTCATTTGCTATACCATCTTCTCCTGTCGCCTTTTTCTTTTTCATTTTTCTTACTACCTCTTTTACTTCTCTTTCTTTGATTTCTTCACCTTCCTCTCCTTCGCTGTCTTCGGTTTCTTCCCCTTTGCTTTCTTCCTTTTCTTTCTCTCCCAGTTGTTCCTTGAAGAGCTTTAACTATTCTTCTTTTCCTATATTTTCATCTAATCCAATTCTTTTCTTCCTATTGCCATTCACTTTATCCCAGAATTTTCTTCTCGTCTTATCTTTTCTTATTTCTTCTGCCACTCTTTTCCCCTCATCTTCTTTTGCTTTTCTTCTTTCCTCTCTGTATTCTCTCTTTGCTTCTAGGTATTTGCCTCTCTCTCCTTCCACTTTTCTTACCTTATTTAACTCTGCCATCACCCTAGCCCTTTTTATCTTACATTCTTTTCTCCACCAGCTTTTTTTCGATCCTTTTCTTTTTTACAACTACGTTCTTCACTCTATTTTTTATCTCTTTCCATTTTTCTGTTCCCTCTATTGCATCTATCCATCTCTGATACTCACTTATACCTTCTTCGCTCCAGTCTTCTATTCTTCCAGTCATCCTTTCTTCCTCTTCTTTTCTTTCTTCCGCTATTTTGTCTCGCAGTTCCACCTCTATTGGTAAGTGGTTCGACTTTACCCTCTCTTTTATTTAAACCCTTTTTATTGCCTCATCACCTTCCTCGTTACCTACTACATAGTCTATCGTTGACATTCCTCTCGCTCTTATATATGTTATTTCTCCCTCTTCATCTCCTTCGTTTCTCCCATTCGAATATCCCATTCGTTATCACTAAGCCCCTTTCTCCTAACCATTTTATCATTTCTTCTCCCTCTGCGTTTAACACTTTATCCTTGGCCTTTATTTCTTCTAGGTTTTCTTCTGTCTCCCATTCTCTCCCTTCATTTCCTGTTCTTGCGTTGAAGTCTCCTCCTATAATTATTGTTTTTCCTCTGTTCTCCTCTATCTCTTCGCTTAGGTATTCATAGTTTTCCTTCTTCTCATGTTGCATATACACCGATGCTATCATGTATTTCCTCCCTCCAATCTTTATTTCTCCTACTATTACCTCAGTTGTCCTTTCTTTCTTCCATTCAACCTTACTCATCCCTATTCTCTCTCTTACCGCCATTATTCCTCCCCCTATTTCTCTCCCCCTTCTTCCTTCCCTTCTTGAGTCTCTCCACTCTATGTTGTACCCTTTCAGTTGTTTCTCCACACCAGTTCTTGCCCCTTGTCTCTTCACCCAGGTTTCCGTTAGCCCTATTATGTCGAATTCCCTAACATATTCCCAGTCGTCTTCCTCCATGCTCCTCATCCCCGCCACGTTCCAGAATAGTATCTTTATTGCCTTTCTTCCCTCTCTCTCCCATCCCTCCTCTCTCTCTCTTTTATCCCTATTGTTTTCAAAACCCTTCCGTTCTTTTTCCTACCATTTTTCCCTTTTTCTCGCTCCACTACCATTCTTCTTCCTCTCACTTCACCCCGTTATGCCACATCTTTACCTCTTTATCTTTACTTTTTATTTCTCTCGCTTTCCTTCTTACTTCCTCTCTTATCTTCCTCTGCTTCCACGTCCAGTTCTGATCTATATATATTTTTTTCTGTCCCAGCTTCTTTTTCTTCTTCATAATTCCTTCTTTTTGTTCCCATAAAGCGCATCTAATTTGCCAGATATTTTTTCTTCTTTCTCTCCGATCATCTCTCCCCGCTGTCCCTCCTATTATTCTCAGATTCACTATCTCTCCTTTCAATTCTAGTTCCTCCCTTAACTAGTCTTCTGCCTCTCCCCTCTTTTCCCATCTTAACTCACCCTCTAAGTCTGTCACTATTATATTGTTTATCCTATTTTCTCTATCCATTTTTTCTCTCATACGAGTATACTCTAATTCTTCCTTATTGCCTACTTCTGTTCCTCTTTGCTTCTTGTTTCCTCCTTCTATACTTTCTTTTAGTTTCACGCACTCCTCTTCCAACTGGTTCATCCTCTCTCCCCATTTTTCCTGCAGTTTCTTTTCTCTACGTTCTGCTTTTTCCCTTTCTTCTTTCGTCTCTTTCTTTCTTTCTTCTCTCTCTCTCTTTTGTTCTCTCCTAACTTTTCCTATTTCTTTCTCCCATCTTTCTTCTCTTCTTTTCCCTTGTGCCTCCATTCTTTCCATTTTTCCCATTATTTCTTTAAACATTTCTGTCCATTCTTTCCTTTCATCCGCCCATGCCTCTCTTAAATCCCTTATATCTGCGCGTATCTTTTCCATTATATCTTCTGCACCACTACTTTTTCCCACTTCTCTTATCGTGTTGTCCAATCCTTCTCCTCCCTCCCCTTCCATCTCGCTCCTCTCGCTTTCACTCTTGCATCTCTTTGCCTCTCTCATTTCTCCTCTATTATTCTCCCTCAGCTGCTCTCCGTTCTCTCTCCCCCTCACTACCTTTACTCTTATCTTCTTTTCCTCCTCTGTACCTTTCTTATCCATCCTTCCACCTTTATCTCTTAATTTTTCTGTTGTCACAAATCTTTCCATCACTATCCCGAACGCCTTAATTCGTCTCTCTACTTCTATTCGTGATCTCACTTTTATTCCTTGTCTTACCTTTCCTGTCTCCGCCTTTACTTCTTACCGCCCCTCCTCTCTATCTACCTTTCCCGCTTCCTGATTTTCTCTCTTAACCTCAACTTTTCTTTTTTCTTTATTCCTCTCTCTCTCTGCTTTTTCCTGCTATTCTCCATACCTCTCTCTCTCTCTCTCTACTCCGCTCCT
Source organism: Phymastichus coffea (assembly GCF_024137745.1). Lineage (NCBI taxonomy): Eukaryota > Metazoa > Arthropoda > Insecta > Hymenoptera > Eulophidae > Phymastichus > Phymastichus coffea. Next base: position 4,466,821 of record NW_026706823.1, read on the forward strand.
CTTCCGCCTCCACGCTCTTTTCACCTCTATTTCTCTCCTCAAACACTTTTCCTCTTTAACTTTCTCACCAAAACTCGCACTCACAGCCAAGACACGTCCACACTCTTCCACCGGCCTTCCTTCTATCTATTGGAAAATATATTGGAATTATTTAAAAATATAGTGTGTTTTTATTTAAAGTCATGGACTTATTGAATGATCCTCGTATGTACCCGCTTCTCAAGCTTATCAAAACGCTAGAAAAGCAACTCCAAGGTGCTTACTGAAATATAAATATGATTTACTAGGCAGTTCCGGACCTACGAGAAAATGGTTGTCAATGCTGGGGCGCACTGTACGAGGGTGGTCCGATAAGTACTTAGCCTCACCGCCCGATGGCGCCACTCTCGCAAAAGAAATTTTCTATCACGTAGTACAACCTTCTCGATGGTTACTGTCAAGGTTTCAGCCGGATCGGACTTGTAGTTTATTTTTGAGAGCGTGTGAAAGCAAGTGTGTCCGTTGATTTTTGAAATATCAAAAAAGAGCAGTATCGGTCGGTGATTCGATTCTTGTTTTTGGAAGGGAAATCGCGCAGCGAAATCAAAAAACGCTTGGATACTGTGTACGGTGACTCTTCTTCTTCGATGGCGACCGTCAAAAATTGGTTTAACGAGTTTCAACGTGGTCGCACGTCGATTTTTGAAGAGCCACGTCCAGGTACTCCGAAAACGGCTACCACGGAGGATAACGTGACAAAAATTCACGATCTCGTATTGGCAGATCGACGATTGAAGGTGCGCGAGATAACTAAGATCGTAGGCATCTCAAAAGACCGCGTGGATCATATCCTGCATGAAATTTTAAGCATTAGAAAGCTGTCGGCGCGATGGGTGCCGAGTTTGCTCACTCCGGACAACAAGCGCAACCGTGAGACAACTTCAGAGCAATGTCTGACGCTGTTTAAGCGCAATCCGAACGAGTTCCTGCGTCGTTTTGTGACAGTTGACGAAACATGGATCCACTGATATACACCAGAAACCAAGGAACAGTCGAAACAGTGGACTTCACCCGGCGAAAGTGCTCCGAAGAAGGCGAAGACTGTCCCATCGGCCGGAAAGGTGATGGTCACCGTTTTCTGGGATTCACAAGGTGTGATCTACATCAACTACCTCGAGAGGGGCAAAACGGTCACAGGGTTGTACTATGCCGAATTATTGGGCCGATTCGACGTCGAATTGCAAAAAAAACGTCCCCATTTGGCGAAGAAAAAAGTGCTCTTCCACCATGACAACGCACCGGCTCACACCTCCGCCCCCGTCGCCATGGCCAAATTGGTCGAATTAGGCTATGAACTGCTGCCCCATCCACCGTATTCTCCAGATTTAGCCCCGTTCGACTTCTTTTTGTTTCCAAACTTGAAAATGTCACTCGCCGGGCAGAAGTTTGAGTCGAATGAGGAGGTAATCGCTGCCACGGAAGCCTACTTTTCAGACCTCGAGGAAACGTATTTTTCAGACGGGTTAAAGAAGTTGGAGCATCGCTGGGCCAAGTGTATCGAACTAAAAGGAGACTATGTTGAAAAATAAAACGCCACTTTTCCAAAATTTTCGTTTTTCTTTTGTAGGCTAAGTACTTATCGGACCACCCTCGTACGTGAGGTGTCGCCGTTCTGTATGCTAATTGATCGATGTAGATTTGCGAGTTTAGCGGATTGCCGTAATACAATGAAAATGAGAAAATTGTCTAGGAGCTCATAGATAGGATCGTTACAAAGTCGACTATATCGTGATTATCGTAATATTTGCTGATTTTTACTATAATTATTCTGAGCATCTACTTTTTTCGAAAATACAATAGAGTAAACACACTAATAGTCGACCACCCTAGAATTATCGGCAACTACTGTTTTAAGTTTAATTAAATAGATTTCTTTAATTTGAACAAAATAATTCGTTTGATACTAATCTATTCAACGTAACCCATATAATTCATTAAAACTTGTTTTGTGGTATAAAAATATCAAATAAATTTTTTTGATAATAGTATAACAGTGTCCAACTATTATGTATTTGTTACGTCTCAAGACGTATCTTTACTCATTTACATTCTTTAAAAGTGCAATCCCGAATTTCGTAAAATCAAAACTATATACACGTCCACCAGAAAACGATACAGCAGCAAAACACAAAGACCATACTCAGCATTACACAACACACAATGAACTCAAAAAGAAAATTACTCAACTACACAAGAAACATCAGCGATTTATTGAGCACAAATTTATGTATATAAGACGAACCACCCGAAAGGTGAGCAGAAATTATCTTTACTCCGTACACACCGGTCCGACAATTGGTGATCATTTTTCTTAATAAACTCGCGACTGTTACAAGTAATATCGTGCAAGTATTATTCAAACCTATCCTATTCAATTCAACAAGCAGTTAGAGCCTGCTACATTTATTCAATTCAACAAGCAGTTAGAGCCTGCTACATTTATTCAATTCAACAAGCAGTTAGAGCCTGCTACATTTATTCAATTCAACAAGCAGTTAGAGCCTGCTACATTTATTCAATTCAACAAACAGTTAGAGCCTGCTACATTTTATCGACAATTAAAGGTAGTACAATCATCAGACATACATTTCCACATATATTTATAAGTAAAACATATCCGACCACTAGTCAACATATTGGAACGTCTCATTCATTAGCTATTCGTAGTTGATGCACGAGACGTAACAATTGGTTCCGGTACGAAAAATACATTCGATTGAGATAAAGAAAATTATTTTTATACATATTAAAACTTATTAATGAATTAACGCATCAAACGGAAAAAAGAGAGTTCGAAAACCGCGGATATACGAGTAGGTGTTGTATTACAGAAGTAAACAGCACATGTCACTTTCTTTCATAGTGACCGAATTTCAAAAATTGCAATCTTGCAAAATTATGAAACTAAGACAACAGCAGAAATAAGTGACCGAGAAATAATTTTCAGCCAGTAGGTCAAATACCATACGTAGATAGAATTTCCTTTTTTTCTTTTCTTTTTCCCCTTTTATTTTTGCCATCTCAATAAGCAATTGTGTTTCCATATACTTCTACCATAATTTTTTTTGCTAACAATAATTTTTCTTATTTTATATATTTTCCCTGCTTCACTCTATTTTGATTTTGTCGAATTACCTTTGTTTATTCCATTTATTACGAAAGTGCGATAAATGAGCAAGAAGTCCAATACAACGAAGGACACATCCTCCATAATTAGGAAACTTACGCGATCACAAATCGACAAGAATCCAAAATTAGAAGACCTTTTAGAAAAAGGACTGGATGAGATAGCTTTCAAAAAGAGTAATAAGCTACAAAGATCGCCGATTAAGACCAAGACTCAAGAAGAAATCGTAAGAAAAGAAAAAAACACAGGAGCAATAAAGAAAATCATACCAACAGTTGACCAATTAGTTGATTTAACAGAAAAACAAACAAATAAAACCGACTGCACTGATTCAGACAAATATTCACTATTAGACCAGACGTTTGACACATTTGACTCAGAAAAACACGATAGATATTCAGACAGTGGAGGATTTTTAGGTGAACAAAGCCTAATATTAGGGACACCAAAAGATATATTATTTAGCATAAACACAAACGAAGAATCTGTCTACACAAAATACGCATTACCAAAAAACTCTGACGAACCTATTAACCAACAACAGAACATCGAAGATTCAAAAAAAGACATTAGAAAAATAAACAAAACACAATACATAAACAAAAAGGAGAGTGAAACAAACACTCAGCAAATTCAAAGACAAATTCAAGAAAACCAACGTATCACAAGTCCAGCAACAAACCCAATAAACATGGCAAATTCACACCCAATCAAATTATCACTCAAAGAATTGGTAAATTATGTTCCGGACTTCGATGGCAAAAATATGCCACCCGCAAAGTACATCAGAAGACTACGACGAGTAAAAAATTTAGTAGATGACCAAGATGAACATAATGTAGTAGAATTATTGAAAGTGAGAATGAAGGGAGAGACAGAAGAAGCTTTAGGAAACAGCTGTGTAGAAACAATAGACGAATTAATTACAGCAATACGAAGTCTGTACCCAATTCAAGAAGACGTACACGAACTGCGTGCTAGGATACGCAAAATAACACAAGGAACTACAGAATCAGTTATCCAATACACAAATAGATTATGTCAATTGGTATTAGAAATAAAAGAAATATATAGAATACAAGAAACAAATGAAATAGCCAGGAAGAATTTCTACGAAGAATTAGATGCGGACGCAGCAAAATGTTTTAAAAAAGGAATGCGAACGGAAATAAAATACGAACTGGGCAATGAGACAACATTACAAGAAATGTCCAAAAAAGCCATAGAAATTGAAAATGACATAAATATTAGAAAAACAACAGATAGTATAACAATTAATAACACATATGCAGAATACAATAATTATTATAGACCTGAATTACCAAAAAAAATCATGATATGTCAAATTTGCCATGACCCTCAACACGAAGCACTATTTTGCCATTCTGCAGCATGCGTCTATTGTAAAGGATCAGATCACTTTTCTAATAATTGTAAAAATTCAGTAGACAAAATCAATTTGTTATGCAAATACTGCAGCCAAAAAGGACACTCAATAAGCGCTTGCCCACTAAATAAACGAAGAAATATCCATTGCCAATACTGTCAAGAATTAGGACATGAGGTAGGTCAATGCCCCTACATTGCTGACTACATAAAATGCTGGAAATGTGGAGAAACAGGACATGAAGCCATTAAGTGTAAAAATAAGATCACACAAAAGGTAAACAAATGCGATATTTGTGATGAAGGAAGTCATTCAACGCAAGAATGCCCTGAGGTCTTTTGTAAAAAATGCAATAAAAAAGGTCACCCTATCAAATTTTGCACAACAGGTAAAAATAGATCACCTTATAGAATATGCACCCTATGCCAAGAACAGGGACACGAAGAACAAGATTGTGAAGAAGCACGAATATATTTCACAGAACAAAGAAATAAATCAAGTTACAAATGCCAATTATGTGATCAATTAGGTCACACAGCAAAATTCTGCAGAAAAATCGCGAATACACAACAATCTGCAAACCCTCAGCAAAATCAGCAAAACTATAACACTTACAATAGAAACCACAACAACGGATATAGAAACAATTTTAACAATGATCAAAGGAAAAAATTCTGCGCTTATTGCAAAAATATAGATCACACAGCAAGTGAATGTAGGAAACTACAAGCACTAAAAAATTATCCACCTCAAAATATTTCAATCACATGCGAAGGTTGCAACGAAACTGGACATAACATAGATAACTGTGAAAAAATTAAAAGATTACAAGAAGAAAGAATATTTTGCAGAATCTGTAAAGGTGTCGGTCATACAACAGAACAATGTCGCAAACATGGGACAAACTCGGATAACTCTGGAGCTCCTTTGGGAAGGAACGCCTAAAGAAAGAGCAGACAAAAACGTTCCACGACAAAACACTCACTCTCCCAACACAAACAAAACATCACATAGATACATACAGCAAATTCAAAGAAAATATAAAGGAAATAGAGAGTACCATGCTACAGACAGATATAGCTAAAAATAGTACTGATATTAACCAACAAATTACAAATGATTATACCAAAATATACATTATCAAATTAAAAAAACCTGCTCAAGTACATAGAAATAGTCGAACCAAATTCGAATAATAAACTGCAACTACTAGTAGACAGTGGAGCACAACTAAATATTATCAAAAATAGTAGCATTCCACAAAAGCAGTTAAATAGAAATGAACAAATATCTATATCAGGAATCACAGAAGACGCAATAAGAACAATAGGTTCAACACAAATGTATATTGCAGATGAACCATTTGATTTCCATGTAGCACCAGATAACTTCTCTATTCCTTACGATGGAATAATAGGAATAAATGCCTTATCCAAACACAAATTAAGATTAGACAGAGGATACTTGGAAATAAATAATCAAAAAGTGCCATTAAAAGAAATCACTAGCAGAAATCAAACAAACACATTTACAATACAAACCTGAAAAGAAATTAATGAACATCATGACACATGGAAACCCATACCATTTGATAAAAGACACATAGTAAACAAAAATGATATTGAAACAAATACGATTACACACAGCAAAGACGTATCAATATATAAACATGTAATTCAAATTTTAAATATAATAAGCGACATACAAGAAGAAACGAAAAATAGTACGAATGATCAAATATATGGGAATCCAGAAACAAAAATATCTCAACCTAACTATAACTCAAGCTTGACACAATTTATTGGAAACATTAATAAAGCCCTGGAAGACGAATCTATTGAAACCAAGGAGCACTATACTATTAACGATTATTCAAACTTTTGCGACACATTGAGAGATAACGATGAAATCCGGAAACCATCGATATGGTTTCCGGATTTCATCAACTAAAAATGAAAGAGTCAGATATACATAAAACGGCATTTAGTATCCCTGGCATGGGACGTTTTGAATTCAAAGTATTACCTTTCGGACTAATAAACTCACCTAGAGTCTTCCAAAGAGCACTAACAAAAGTACTCGGAGACCTATTGGAAAAAGGGTTCTGCTACTTGTACATCGATGATATAATTATCGTTGCAAATACAGTTGAAGAACATAATGAAAGATTCAAATTCATAGCAGAAAAATTAAGAATAGCAGGATTAAAAATTGAAACGAGTAAATGCAAATTTTTCCAAAAGGAAGTAGAATTCTTAGGCTACATTATAAGTGAAGAAGGTATCAAAACAGACCCAAAGAAAATAGAAGCAATAAAGAAATTTCCTATCCCGAAAACTATCAAAAATATCAGAGAATTTTTAGGCCTAACAAGCTATTATAGACGCTTTATTGGACACTTTTCACAAATAGCAAAACCTATCATAGATTTACTACAAAAAGAACAACCATTTATTTGGACTGAAGAAAGACAAGAAGCTTTTGAAAAATTAAAAAACGCCCTATGCACAACTCCAGTTCTTCAATACCCAGATATGGAAAAACCATTCATCATTACAACAGACGCTTCAAACTACGCGCTGGGTTGTGTACTCTCTCAAGGAGAGATCGGTGACGACAAACCAATAGCATTCGCATCAAGAATCATAAAATCAGCAGAGAAAAAATACCATACATACGAAAAAGAAGCACTTGGCATAGTATTCGCAATAAAAACATTTAAGAATTACATTTATGGAAACAAATTTACCGTCGTTAGTGATCACAAACCATTGTTATCCTTTAAATCAGCAGACAACAATTCAAGAGTACAAAAATGGAGACTAAAACTGGCAGATTATGATTATGACATTATCTACAAACCTGGCAAAATAAATACAAATGCCGATGCACTCTCACGAAATCCGATAGAAAATATAAAAATAAATGCAGTTACCAGAGCACAAAAAGCAAAACAAGAATCAAAAGAAATAGTAACAAATGAACAAGAAAAACAAGAGGAACAAATCAAAATAATAAGAAAACAAGACAAAGAAAAAAGAAATAGAAATAAAAATATTACACAAACACAAGTACATATGGAAAATGACGAAAATACAACACAGAAACAACATAACATAAGATTTACGAAAAAACCCATCGAATCAAGAAAAGACAACATTATACATTTTATCGATTACAAACATCAATCATTAGATAACACAACAGAAAGTCTAATGAAAATCAATCATATACAAGCAGACAAAAATCTACAGCCCCAAGAAATTGAAATAATACAGTCAAGAACAAAAAACATCTTCATAGCCTGTCTTGACACAAGACAGTCCGCTATAAGGATAAAGGAAAATCTCAAAAGTCTCTTCAAATTATTAAGAACATTAATAATTCACAAGAGAATAAAAACATTCAGCATCTCAAAAGACCTAATATTAAAAAACATACACTGGATCGAAATAGAAAACATTCTAGCAACAACATTCAAAAATTCTAAAACTAAAATTATCATTTGCCTAAATTACATCGACTACGTAAAACTCACAGACCGAGACAATATATTCGACCAATATCACTCAAGCGCACTAGGAGGACATTCGGGAATCAACAGAACATGGAACAGAATAAAGAACAAATACTTATGGGAAAATCTGAAAACTGATATAGAGAACCGTATTAAAAATTGTGAAATTTGTCAAAGAAACAAACTAAAAAGAATAAAAACTAGACAACCAATGATAATAACGGATACTCCCATGAAAACATTCGACAAAATCGCAATGGACATAGTAGGACCTCTAAACGTTACTAATAATCAGAACAAATACATTCTTTCTATACAAGACCTCCTCTCAAAATTCATAATAGTTGTTCCACTCAGTGATCAAATGGCAGAAACAATTGCAGATGCCCTAATTAAAAAATTTATATGTATTTTCAGTTCACCAAAAGCAGTCCTCACCGACAGAGGAGCAAACTTTACAAGTAAAATTTTAAATGCCATTGCTCGTAGATTTAAATTTGCAAAAATAGAAACCACCGCATTTTCACCACAATCAAACGGCTCTCTAGAAAGAGCACATCACCCCCTTTGTGAATATTTAAAAAATTTTTCTAGTAAAAAAATTGAATGGGACAATTTATTAGAATTAGCCCAATTTCATTACAATACAAGCGTTCACAGCGCACATAGATTTACTCCGCATGAACTGGTCTTCGCTTATCCACCACGGTTACCATCTAGTGAACCGTTAAAAACTTCAGAACAATTGCCAACATTTAATAATTATCTATCCACACTTATACAAAACATGCAGGATATTGCATGCTTAGCGCGGGAAAACCTCATAATAGCAAAAGAAAAATCAAAAAAATATTATGATCGCCACATAAACCCTTGCAATTTCAAAATAGGAGATCAAGTGTGGCTCATTAAAGAACCTAAACCAGGAAAATTAGAAAAGAATCAAAACCTGGGTCCTTTTGAAATATTAAACATCACAGACAAATATAATGTAACAATAAATAAGGGTGGAAAACCGAATACAGTTCATGCAAATAAATTAATATTACACAAATGTATATAAAATGATAAACATTTCTCTGTTTTAGGACAAACAAATCATGTATTCAAAAATAACGTTATTCATTACATTTTTTCAAATTACTTATGCATACATTGGATATCACTGCGGCACCACAAACACAAACATCACAACATTCTCTCTACTGGACGCTGACGAATGCGACTTTAAAACCGAAACCATAAACTCAACAATAGCAAATATAGAACTTATCCAAGCAGCCAAATTTAGAAATATTCCAGTACATCAATGCAAAATTGAAATCCATCGGACAGTATACCAATGCGGACTATTCGGACGCCTCGAACCTGAACAAAACGGAGAACAGGAATACTTGTATGAATTGAGCCATGAACAATGCCAAACTATCCACGAAACGAGAATTTTTAAGTATGACAATTTTCATACGATTGCTGATTTAAAAATAAACGCCACAACAACCAAAGGCATAGACTTCGCTGGCGATGCAGGAAGCTGCAGCGGCGTAGCCTACGCAGACAGGTTCGGATCATGGAGTAAGGTACTTGTTCAAGGCACAATTAAAATCATATTAATACAAGCCTATGCGAAAATTTGTCTGAGTAATGATAAATTACATTTAAGCTCAGGAACGATATGTAAATTTTCAGACACAACTTGCGTAGACTCTGACGGGGGTTATACATTTTGGGACATTTTACCTCAGGAAGAATGTTTTACTAACACTTACGATATTTTATATAAAGGTCCAGTAACAAAATACTTTAACACACACAATGACGACATAATATACATGGTAAATACTAGCGACACGACCTTTGCCTTAACAGCCAAAGATAAAATATTGAAATGCTACAGAGAGTTCATAAGAACAGAACACCCAAAACTCTTTATCGCGGAAGAAAACAATAACTTCAACAAATACAAATTCAATAAAGACACTGTTACTAGCAAAAACAAGGTCAACATAGATTTATTCACATACGTAAATTCTAAATTTGTATATGTCGAAAAGCATTTGGGCAGACAACTGAACGATCTTTACAGAAAAATCATTACAGATAGGTGTGAAGTAGAGAGGAAAACAATACAAAGTCCCTATCTCTTGCAACCCTCTCCCCTGACGAATTCGCATACAACATCATGAAGAAACCTGGATACATTACCAGGATCGCAGGAGAAGCAGTTCATGTCATAAAATGCACCCCTACTGTAGTGAAGGCACAGCACCTTAACGAATGCTACAATGAATTACCAGTAATTTCAGGCAACGAAACCTGGTTTCTTACTCCAAAAACTCATATCCTCAAAAGAAGAGGTACTCCAATGAACTGCAACTCCATAATATCTACATACTACAAAGTAAACAGCAAATGGATAAAACTAACACCCAAACCAATGAAAACAATACCACCACAAGCACTCAAACCTAACACAAACATAAAATGGAAATTTGAATCCATAGATTCATTAGCAACTAGCAGCATATACTCACAACAAGAATTAGACCAATTACAACAACAAATAATGTTCTCCATGGAAAAAGCATCTCTGTTAAATATTATAGCTAAAGAAATATCAGGAGAAGGAACAACAAAGGACATCTTTACAGAAAATACACTTACAAAATCGGCTGAAAGCACGTGGAATCACATATTCAACAAACTAATCACGTGCGGATCAATCTCATCAGTAATCATAATGATATTAATATTACTGCAAATAATAAAACTGACGATTGACACCATCATCAGAGGATATACGCTGCACATGGTTTATGGCTGGTCTATGAACCTACTATGGGCCTTCTTCAGCTCAATAACCCACCTGCTAATGATACTAGGACGACAAAACCACAACAGTATGACAAAAATTAATAAACAAAATGCAGAAATTGAACTAGACACAATACACACAAACCTGAACGACACAGACGTCAAGATACAAATCTACCCTGATACCCACTGTCCTATTCCTCAACAAAACTTACCTCTCGAATCAACAATAATCAAATACAAACATGACCTATTTTCAACAAAAATCTAATTGTCATGTCGTTCAGTACCCCAAATGCTTTACGTCATGGCCACATTTTAAGCGGGGAGGGAAGCGAGATATTCGCTTTAGGAATCTAAATTAAAAACAAATTCCTTATCTAAAAAACAAAAGAAAAATATATTTTTACAAAATTACAATTATGTTTACATTTACACTTATATACAATTACAATTGTATCGATGATCTACACTAGGACCTATGATTACATTATAAAACTCACTAAACACCTCCACGCATACTCGACGAAAACCATTGCAATACACTAATAAATCATAAAAAAATAATTCGCGCAGATTCCAAGTGTCCTCGTCTGGACCATACTCTCCCAAGAAGAAGGCCGTCTGCGTCACTCGATCGCAATGCCTCAGAGTACGCACCAACTGCCATCTTTGAAACTAACAAGCAAATAGGAAACAAATTAATCAGACATATCAATATACCAATATACAAACATACATTGTAAAACACTTACATCTATTCTCACATATTTTCGGGTCCCAGGTTTAGGTGCGACCGGTAAAGGCAAGCCCTCCCGTCTGGCCTTCTTTACTGCACGAGAATGCTGCCAATCCGCAAACTAGAACAAAGAAATATAATGATAATAATAAAAATGAATAAGAAATCAAATTGTAAAATACTTACGCAAACCATCGAACGGCGTTTTCTCGAGAAACCATACATGTTGAATTCTGGTCACAAGCGCAGAGAACACTTTGTAAACTATCGAAGCGACGCAGCCTTTATATACCAAATAATTTGTACACCTTGCAGAAAAATGATTCCACCGACGCAATCAAATTCCAACACTTCCGAAACTCGGAAATGCACATAATGAAATAATCTTTTCACCGAAAACCAACCATTGCAATCAATACATATTAATTGCAATATCTTATGCCCCGAGGTGTTACGTCTCAAGACGTATCTTTACTCATTTACATTCTTTAAAAGTGCAATCCTGAATTTCGTAAAATCAAAACTATATACACGTCCACCAGAAAACGATACAGTAGCAAAACACAAAGACCATACTCAGCATTACACAACACACAATGAACTCAAAAAGAAAATTACTCAACTACACAAGAAACATCAGCGATTTATTGAGCACAAATTTATGTATATAAGACGAACCACCCGAAAGGTGAGCAGAAATTATCTTTACTCCGTACACACCGGTCCGACAATTGGTGATCATTTTTCTTAATAAACTCGCGACTGTTACAAGTAATATCGTGCAAATATTATTCAAATCTATCCTATTCAATTTAACAAGCAGTTAGAGCCTGCTACATTTATTCAATTCAACAAGCAGTTAGAGCCTGCTACATTTATTCAATTCAACAAGCAGTTAGAGCCTGCTACATTTATTCAATTCAACAAACAGTTAGAGCCTGCTACATTTTATCGACAATTAAAGGTAGTACAATCATCAGACATACATTTCCACATATATTTATAAGTAAAACATATCCGACCACTAGTCAACATATTGGAACGTCTCATTCATTAGCTATTCGTAGTTGATGCACGAGACGTAACATATTTATTTATTTATTTATTCCCAGAGTATATATACATTAATTACATAATCGCAATAAACATACATATATTACACAATTAATAAATTGTGTAATCCAGCAGAAGAAATAGTATTCCTGTTTGTAGGTCTGGACATACTTAAACTTAAAACTAATAGAATAAAAATAAAAGTATTGAAACAAAAAAATATATTTGTATAGTCCGCTTGAAATTTGATAATCAATGACTATCAAGTCAAGCAAACTATTTTCAGTTTATGTACTTCACAATATTACACACTTATCACCAAAATCGAATGAGCATTATTCTGGCTGTAGTTCTATTGCTGTAAGTTGCTGTTCTGTCACTTGCGTAGCAGATTTTCTCTATGTGATTAAGTCTGGTCGGGCACGTAAGTCCTACGCACATGTAACCCTATAATAGAGAAAAATGCTTTGATGTTGTTGAGAAGAGTAGTACTTACAGTTTGATGTGAAGACTATGTCATCGACAACTATTGTATCTTTATGCTTAGGTTGGTATTTTAGTCTGTAAACGGAATTGGTACAAATTTGAGTACTTTATACTCCTCTGCAGAAGTAAAGAATAGCTTTATTATTGCCTAGATAGTTGATGTCACCATAAGTCATTATAATGTAATTTGGTTGTGCTATTGCCTTGCCTGGAGCTGTCTCAACTTTGTTTGTTATTACTTTAGTCTTGTTAACTTCAGCCATTTGATCTATTATATCAAACACTTTTTCTATAGGATTACATTTTATAATGTTTTCATTAGATGATGATTCCGGTTCTGAGTATAGTGCTTTGAAAAAAGTTATTGGTTTAAAACCCTTAATGCAGGGTTTATAGGAGTCGTCATTGTTTGTATCTAGTATAGTTTTATTAATTTTTATATTTTGTGATTTAGTGAATTTGTTGGTTAGCTTAATTATGTTTTCCATTTCTTCAGTTGGTCTGTTTAGCCTTTTTTTTGTAATTGTAAATGGTCATTCTAGAGTGTGATCTATTATTATGTAGGTTACAATTAGCTTGAGCACAAATGTATGTTCTAATATCTAGTAGTATGTTGTTTGGGAAAATTTTATTCTCATGGATTTCTGATGTCAGATACTCAATTCCATTTTGCCATTTTTTCAATGATATGAGTAAATTCTTGCAGTTGTATTTATCTTTCTTAATTTTCTTACTCGGTGTAATAAGTTTTATGGATTCTGTTGTATCCATACTTTGAGTATTGTTTTCCTAGTATGTAAATTTTCTAATGATTAAAATTCTGTAGGTAATTTATTAAATAATGTAATAGCTCTAATATAACTGTTTTTGATACTGATTTGTCTCAATCTTTTTAGTTCTTGTAGGCTGTTGTTTCTTGTTTTCTTATTTTTATTGTTGTATGTTATAGAAAGTTCATCGTAATGGTACAGTACTGATTCTAATGAGAAGGTTTTTCCTACATCAAGAGTTTCTTTCTCAATGATGAATTTATTTTTATTAACTATTTTAAGTAATCTATTTTGTTAATTTTGTAGTCCTTTAATTCTGTCAGAATAAGCTCATCACAATGCAATCATTCCGTAAAATGCAATGCTGTCGAATAGGGCTCAATAGATCATTCTGAGCACTTCTGTGCTCGTTATTCTCGATAATTTGTAAGAGATAAAGGTTAAATATTTGGCTCTTTTGTATAAATTATGTAAGTGAAGGTCCCATCTCATATTGCTATCGAAAGTTACACCTAAGTTCTTTATGTAGTCTTGTCTGTGAACGTGTTTTACCTTGTATAAAAGCATTCCCATTTTTGTGTGTGCTATTACAGTTATTTTCAAATTGAAGATAGGTTGTTTTATCAGTGTTTAATGATAGTCTATTTAAGGCTAACCAGTCACCTACTTTTTATAATTGATTATTCATCATTCTTTCAACTTCTATCTAACTGCTACCAGATGTGATGACTGCTATATCATCTACCAAAGATAGGATTACATTTTTTGACATATTCGAAACAATATCATTTATGTAGAATATAAAAAACAAGGGTCCTAGGATCGTTCCTTGTGGTACTCCCATGTATACAGTTTCAGGTTTACTAATGTGGTTATTTACTTTCATAAATTGTTTTCTGTTAGTTAGGTAACTTTTGATAAGATTATAAGCTTTACCTCGTACTTCGTAGTGGTATAATTTATTTAGCAGTATGGTGTGATCTACTGTATCAAAAGCTTTTGCTAAGTCAAGGAAGATGATAATTATAGGATCTTCTTGATCGAGGTGATAGTATATATTGTGCTTTTATTTTTCTGGAAACCATATTGTTTGTTAGAAATTAGATTGCAATTATTTACAAAACTAGTTATTCTTTTGTGCATTAGTTTTTCAATAACTTTAGCTAAGTTCGATATAAGTGATATAGGCCTATTATTTGTTGGTAAATATCTTTCTTGGGCTTTGTGAATGGAAATTATTTCCGCTTCATTAAAGGCATCTAGCCATTTTTCTTTGTCTATGCTAGTGTTTATTATGTGGATTAGGGTTGCTGAGATAAAACTTGTTAAAGTTTTGAGTACTTTTGAGCTTCATCCGTCAACACCACCTTTTTTCATTTTCATTTTATAAATTATTTCTTGTATTTCATATATATTTGTTGTCTTCAAAAAATATAGTTTTGTTGTTCATCGTTGGCATTTCTATGTTTATGTTATTGGAGGTATTGATTTTATTACTTAAGTCTTTTCCCACGTTGTAGAAGAATTTGTTCATTTTATCGGTTACTTTTTGTGTGTCTTTAATTTTAATATTGTTATCAGTAATAAAATCTATATTATTGATTTTTTTTAGTGTTCTTCACTAATTTGTTGTCTATAGATTTCGTGGGTTGTTGGTATTGAGGTTAATTTTTATTCTATCAAAGTTTCCTTTTGGTTTATTAATTACGTGGTATAACGTTTTAACATATTTCTTATAATTTTCTTTTTTTTACTAAATTATTAGGATCCTTTTTCCAGATGCCATATAGTTTTTCTTTTGTTTTACATGAATCAATGATTGCCTTAGTTATCCAGGCATTTCTCGGTTGGTTACTAATATTATTCTTTTTGGAACTGTAATTTGCTGCATTTATACATAATTGAATGTTTCTTATCAGTTTCGTGATAGCTTGGTTAGGATCTGTTATAGTTATTATTTTTGATTAATTTATTGTTTTTGCCAAATTTATTAATTTGTGGAAATTTATTTTTAGATTGTTATTAATCTGCTTTATATCTTTTTTGATGGATTTTAATGTCATTAAAATTGGATAATGATCATTAAAAGGTATGTTAAGTAGGTCAGTATTGTATTTAATATTTTCTAGTTTTATGAAAAAATTGTTTATACACGAGCCCTTACTATTATCATCAATAGAAGATCGGGTTATGGAGTTGTATCCTGGGCAGTAACCATTTTCTACTAAAAGTTTTCTACTACTAGTAGAAATTCTTGGTCTAGTAATTCTTGACTTACATTAGTGTGTCATAATTGAAATCGCCAACTAAAATACAATTTTTCTTATTTTTATGTATTAGCAAAAGATTTTTAATACTTGTTAGAAATTCTGTTTTGTGTATGTCGTGTGATCTGTAGATAGCTAATAATACTAGTTCCTTTTTATTCTCAAGCTTAATTGCAGTATTTTCAATTTTTAACTTCTTGATTTGAATGATTTCAGTGGTTTCTGTAATTTTATTGTTTATATAGACTACAACTCCATCCGATTTATTCAATTTACTATTATTATAGTGCATAACATAACCATTTATATTGAAAAACTGATGATAATCAAGATTCCATGATTCTGTGCACACTATAATATTCGGTTTTTTTTCTAAGCTATTAATGAAAGTTAATAGTTTATTGTAATTAGCATTTAAACTTCGTATATTTACACAAAGTATTACATCATTTTCTGTTTTTAACAATTCATTTAAAGTGGCTGTGCTGTTGGCATTTATTTCATTCGTGATAAATACATTGTCGGACTCCATTATTTCATTTTGGTTATTTTATTGTTACCTATTGAGCTTGATGGAGATAAACAGACGAATGTCGCATTGCTCTCAATTCCGAGTTGCATATTCGTTACCTCGTGTTGTGAATTATTGCGCTCTACTTTACCAAAAAATCTTTGATAATCAGGTTGCATTAGGTAATCTGTCATTTCTATAAATTTTTTCATTTTGTTTTTAAGAATTTCACAGTTTCGGCTGTCATTCGCACGGTGAGTAACATCGTAATTACTTTTAAATTTGATATTGTAAAAATTGCAGTTCGAACACTTAGGTGTGTCATAATTGCACTTATCTGTTAAGTTTTTGCCAGCGCATTCCATACCTGTGGCGTCGTTTCTGCATTTATTTGCACTATGACCAAATTTCTGGAGCATTTGTAACATGGTATTGTGTTAATGATGTTAAAAACTCTGCAATTCTGATAGCCTATGAAAATTCTATTTTTATTTTCTCTTATGTGTTTGTATGAGTTGGCTGGTACTTCAAGTATTGCTGTACTAGTTTTTGTTCTTTCATTTGTGTAGATGTGCAAAATTTTACATTTCTCCTCATAATTAGCAAAATTTCTTTGGTTTATATCTATTTCAATATCTTTCTCATTAGTTGTAAATGATTTACTTATACCTGTAACTTTGACTGTTGGTTTTTTGATTTTTCCTTTTTCTACTTTGCATGATTTGAAGAGTTTTTTAGTTAAAGTATCTTCTAATTTTTTAATATTTTTGTTACGTGACGGACCATTTTATTTTCTTTGTTATAATATATCTAATTAGGATTTTGCTTTCGAGAGCGATAAAACACTATAGTCAGCAGTATACTCGTGTACGCACCTTGGCGGGAATGAGTGGATGAAGCTGAGCATGCTGCGCTCAGCGTGTTAGGCTAGGAAATATGAAGCGATTATAAACGCGTAAATCAGAGAGAGACAGAGTGTAAGGAATAAGAGAGGGAAACAAAAATGCAGAGACGAAAAGTGAGCGCCCGAGTAAGTAGGCTGCAATTCTTTCGCTACGATATCATAATTAAATTTGTCAGAATTATGAACTTTATAAGAGAGTCTCGATAAATTGAAGTTCAATTTTATTAAAGTTTGCATTTACTAGAATATTAAAGTCTGAATTTATCGAAGATCAATTTGATTAAAGTTTGTGTTTACTAAAAGATTAAAGTCTACATTTGTCGAAGATCAATTTGATTGAAAAATATCAGAAAGGTGCTAAGTGCGATTACTTAGAGCTGCAAAATCGAATAAAATCATAAATTTATATTGGACCAATAAAACTATCAAAACTAAGGAAGACTATAATTGCATATTAATATAATAATACTAAAGGAACAAATCAGACCAATATTTGTGGCGGAGAATTTCGGGGGGTCTTAATCGCACTCTCGGAGCTTTTCCGCCACAAGGCCTGAATGGCCCTTTATCCCCGATTATTTATTAGGGCTCCAGACCGCCATGTGATTAGGGCAATAGTCGGGGATAGGGCCTATGTATCGCGACGTATTCCTGTTTGCTTCTAATGCGACTGCGCAGTGTGGGTAAACGTACGTGGATCCACGATTTCCTCTAATTCCGGCCTTTGATGTCCAGCAGTTTGGTTTCTTTCCGTCCTCTTGTCCGTAAAATGCTGGCAGCTCAATAAATTTCAATTAAATTGTCATACGCATACGATAAATTAAATAGTGCTGGCCAATTACATGCGCGCCTTTAGTTATTTCCTCTATCTCTTTCTTTTAAGATGGCTCGCTATCTATCTATCGCGCTCCCTCTCCTTTGCTCAGCCTATGTTGCTCGGTTTAGTATAGTCTTTCTCGCTCCCACTTATGTTTAGTCTATTGCTCTCTCGCTTGATCGAGCACGCGTACACCTCGTTTCGGTGCCGGTCTTTGGAGCGCCTCCTGGAGCGCTCCTTTTTCGGTCGTGAGATGTGTGTGTGTTCGAGTATTGTGTTCGTGTCTCCGGGTGCCACTAGTGGTCAGCATCAGTGGAAGTGTGTGGCGCTCAGGATGTCACCAATGGTGCGCAGCAATCTGACACAGCTGATTGCCGGCTGCCGCTTCATCGGTGATTTTCTGCTCACCCCAGGTGTTCCAGCGTTCTACGGGTGTCAGTACTAGTGTCTGGAAGTGTAACGGATCTGCATGTGTCATCAACATGCATTTCCGTTGCATTTACCATTAAGTTTCCCGTATTTTCTCTCCGGTCGACAACACGTTGTCGTGAGTGTGTGAGCGTGCGCTCTATTATTTCACGTAGTGCGCTCCATTTTTCGAGTATCCGTCGGATTATGTTCGTCAACTTGTTTCGTTAATTTCCCCGGTGTTGGTGTACAGACATAAAAAGAAATAAGTTTTTGTATTAGGGCGCGTCTGGGTTCGCATTATACGGCTGGTTACGGGGTGGCAAGAGACGAGGATGGCTTTCCTGAGATGTTGCAAATAATGCAACACTCTCAGGCAAAGCCTTGTAATGTACCGCATTACATACTATAATTACGAAGTGAGTACCACTTATGTTTATGTACTAAAAATAATAGACTACGCGAGGCGAAACTTACGCGTCTGAATGCTTGCATATCTCTCTCTCTCTCTCTCTCCACTTGGTTACTTCATTTTATTGTAATAATAATAATCAAAATAAATATTATAAATACACATACATGACTAAGTTTATCCATATGTTTGCCGGTTATTGTAAACATTCAATTATCAAAGACCGGGATCCGAATAATAGTAATATTATTATTGACTCGCGAACAGGGCCTGGGTCCCTGATAGTCTGAGAATCACCCAAGTCAAAAGCCGCTCGGCTGTTAGAAAGGCCTAAACACGGGGCAAATTCATCTCCCGCGAACTACCACCTGTGACGAGAGCAGGCCATGTGCCGGTCTCTCGTCTGCGTTCTCCCTCCCCCACTCGGCAAGGCGTGTTGGCCAACGTTAGGCGCATTAAAGTATGCGCCTAACACTTGGTCTTTTTGTTTCAGCGCCAAGGACGGGCCAGCGCAGTTGAGCGCAAGAAAAAGTTGAGAAGCGCGGAGAGAGAGTGAGAAACAGAGAGAGAGAGAGAGAGAGAGAGAATATTAGGCCCATGCAGGGATTGGCAGGCGCGCAACGCGTGACCGATAAGCGGCGCGTCGTGTGCCGCCTAACTAATAGGTCAAGGTAGGGAGAGGAGCGAGCGCCGCTGAGCGGCTGCAAGACGAGCGCAAGAATTAGTGCGTGAGAGAGTCGAAGTCTAGTCCTACTAGAGTGAGGGAGTCGAAGCCGAGTCCTATTAGAGAGAGAATCGAAGCCCAGTCCTGCTAGAGTGCAGTAGTCCTACAGAGAGTGCAGTTTAGGATAGCTGGAAGATCAACCCTACCGGCAACGGCTTTGTCCGCGACTGCAGCCGACCCACCTGCTAGGAGAGTCAACGTCGCCTGCGGATACCTGGATCAGCGATAGCAGACAGCAGCTACCAGCGATCTGACCAGCGACGACGCCCGGTACTTCTTGCGGCAGCGCATCGCTCAGGATTCTCGACGTTGCGAGGAACAGGAGATAAAAGGTCAAGCCTTCCTTTTCTTCTTTCTCTCTACACTCTCTCTCTCTCTCTGGTGATGCGACGGCCGGTGCGCGTTGAAAGAGATAGCCTGGCACTCACGTGCCGGCTATCTGAAGGTTCGCGCTAAGTTTAATTTATAGTGATGTAAGTTGCGACCGGTGAATTGTCCAGGCGCCCACGTGCCGGGCAATTTACCCGGTATTAGTTCGCGTAGTTTTTAAGTAAGTTTGTAATAGGTTAAGTACGCGGTTAGGTATTAGGATGGAATGCGAAGTGTTATTTGTGACTATCTTAAGTAGTTTATTGTTCTATTTGTAGTTTGTTGGTCAGTAATAAGACTATGTTATGCGCGCGTATGTTTAGTTGGAATAATGATTAATAATAATAGGTTGTAAGTGAGATTTGATTTCTGTCTTTCTATAATTCATTTATCAGCCTCTCCTCATTTACTCCCTCAATTGCCTTGAGCGAAAGTGCCTCACTTACCCCGCAAAGAATTGGTAACAAAGGATCGAGTTTTGTTACACACCTATCAATTTTCTTCATTCATATAGTTAATAGTTATAGTATCTGTTTTATAAATTACTTTTTTAATTTGTATTGTTTAGTCTTTGATCAGATAATGAGCTATTGTATTTTCTAAATTCAAATTATCATCATTATTTATTTTTTTATAACTAGTCTACTCGTAGGTACTCTTTTATTTTTAGGTTTGTTTTTTGCAATAATCTCTGCATATGAGTTTTTTAAATTGTTACTCATTTTATTTTGTCTTTCTTTAGTAAGCAATTCTTGTAGTAATTCGTTCTTTTCTTTAGTTTCTTTGTAAACTTCTTTTCATGAGTTATTTTCTAATTTTAATGCATGTATAGTAATTCATCATAATTTTCGAAAGTAGTTGTTTCCATTATTTGACCATCTGAATCTTGTTTTTTCATGCCCTATTTCGTTTAGTATTTCTTGTCTAATTTGTTCTTTACTTACAGTTATTTGTGCTATGAATTTTGCTGCTTCTTCTGATAGTGTGCCATATGGTATCTGGGAGTTAAGTTTAAGGTCTGTATGGTCTTGACATATCAGAAAAGAGTTGTTTATTATTTTAATTAAGCTGCCAGCATTTATTTCTGCCACTATTTCTGATGTGTGATAGAAATTTCCACAAACTACGGACGGCGCCGTTCCGCTCGGCGTCATGACTGTGACATTAATACATTAACTTTATACATTTATATCAGTTGGAGAGTCATTAAGAAAATGTAATAGATTAATACCCTTTTCTAAGAAAAATTAAAAATTTGAAAAATTATATTTGTAGTTCTCCAAAAGATATGTTACATTTACTATAAATTATAAAAATACTTCATAAAATGAGCTGTATAACATGAAAATTTTTAAATATTATAATCTTATGACATAATTTATTATTTTCTGACTTTCGGACGCCATTTTGGTTTGATGAGAAGTTGATTTTTGATGTTCTTAGAGATATGAATTTAAAGGAAAAATAATTTGTGCACGATTTCTGGAGATTTTAGACATCTAGCTCACAGGATTCTCTGTTAAAATTTTGGTTTTTCAAAAAAAAATCTGAAAATTTTATATTTTTTTCCTACAATTGCAAAAATGAGGCTCAAAAAAGCTTTTTTCAGAATTTTCACCCCATATTCTGAAAGCTTATTGAGAAATCTATCAGAAATCATGGTTTGCAGGATCATTTTTGCTCGATTTGATTCTTCTATACAGCGTTGAAAGTGGGCATGAGCAAACGTGCACATTTGACGTTAATGGGTTAACATTATGCATATACTATACAGGGTGTCTCATTTTAAATGATCGATTTGAATATCTCGAAAAATTGACGTCATACAAAAAAATTGTTCAGGCAAAAGTTATTCAGGGCAGTGAGGGTCATGTGAAAGTGTCATATCAGGGTTTACCTTGACCTTCAATTTCAAGGTCATTTCTAATTGGGAACACCTATATTTAATGGAGGATTCGAACAAAGCGGGAAATTTTACGATCAAAATGATATTAAAAAGATCCGACATCAAGGTCAAATTAAGGTCGAAATCCTATACTATAAAACAACAGGTAATTGAAGCGCGATCTAGATTATTAAGCGCCACATCATTTGCCTCTTTATCAACAATTAACCCGAGCAGTAAAAGCAGTACAAAGTACAAAAAAAAGGACAGAAATAAAGATAATATTAGTAATGAAATAATTACTAATGATACCTGCGCGCTGAGCTACCATATAAAAGCAGAAAATGAAATTATAATAAATTATTAACATTCATTGATACCTTGCAAATAAACCTAGCATGACAATATGCACTGAAATCTGGCATCTGGAACATGATCTATTATATGACATTGAAGCTTACAATATGTGCTATAATAATAATAAAATTAACAAATCAGATGGAGTGGTAACATATATTAGAAGTAATGTAAAAGAAATCACAGAAACAGTGCAAATAAATAACCTAAATATCATACAAACAAAATTACATCTACAAAATAATAAAGAAATAGGATTATCAGCTATTTATAGATCACATGATTTACAAAAGTCACAATTCATACAGTCTACAAAAAATTGATTAAATCAAACAAAAAAAATTAAAAACGCATGTATCACAGGAGACTTCAACTGTGATATAATGGATCAAGAATTTTTGTAAACATTAATGGAAAATGGGTTTCATCCACAATTTAGTTACATTACACGACCATTCCTAGATAATAGCAATAAGGGCTCATGCATAGCTAAGTATTTTATCAAACTAGAAGATAATAATTATGAAACCTTCCTTTTAAACATACCATTTAATGATCATTATCCACTGATAATGACATTAAATGGTATAACCAAAACAAAGAGCTTATTTTACAAAATCAAAAAACTTCATTACCAAAAACTTAAATTCATTACCCATACAATGAATAGGAATGAAATCAATATAACAAATGACCTAAATCTATCGACAAATAAGCTGATC
Source organism: Phymastichus coffea (assembly GCF_024137745.1). Taxonomy (NCBI): domain Eukaryota; kingdom Metazoa; phylum Arthropoda; class Insecta; order Hymenoptera; family Eulophidae; genus Phymastichus; species Phymastichus coffea. Next base: position 4,490,129 of record NW_026706823.1, read on the forward strand.
ACAAAAATTGAATATTGTATTAATAAAGCAGAAAACAATAAAAATTCAAATAAAAACAGTAACAATATGTTACTATGAAAAGAATAGATTACGAAAGATTTAATAAATTCTTATAAATCTAAAGAAAAGTTATATAATATATGGAAAAATGATCCAATAAATAACACAAAAAATATATAATTATAAAAACTATGTCAAAACGCTGGATAACATAATAAAAAACACTAAAGAAAAATATAAAAAAAATCTTATTTAAACAGCTCAATATAACCCAAAGAAACTATGGTCCATTATAAACAATAAAATAGGAAGGAATAGAAAAAAAGATTACAATATCGACTACATCATAAATAACAATAAAAAAATAACAGAATCAGAGATTATAGCAGATGAAATGAACAAATTCTTTTGTAACGTAGGAACAGATCTAAGTAACACAATTAAACGACCACAAAATGAAAATATTATTTTGCCAGATAGAAACACAAAAAGTATATTTTTAAACTACACCAGCATACATGAAATGCAACAAATAATATCCAAATTAAAAAACGAAAATGATGGAGTTGATGACATTAATACCAAGGTACTAGAAATACTAACAAACTTCATATCAGAACCTATTATCAATATCATAAATAACAGTAGAAAAAGACATGGTCTGATGCTCCGAAAGATGCCGAAATTATTTTTTTTTAATTTATTTAAGCAAATTGAACCCTATTGGGTTATTTTGCTAAAGCCGAAATTATACCACTACACAAATCTAAAGAAAAATACTTACCTAACAACTCCAGACCAATATCATTCATTTCTAACGTAGCCAAGATATTCGAAAAAATCATACACAAAAGATTATTCATAGAAAGTTGCAACTTGATATCTACAAAATAATTTGGATTTCGCAAAAATAGAAGCACCAAGCACGTACTACACCACATAACTAATATCATTTACAACAAACTCGACTCAAGTGATCCAATAGCAATTACCTTTCTTGACCTGGCCGAAGCTTTTGCCACAGTAGTACATAAAATTTTATTAAACAAATTATACAATTATGGAATTAGGGTTTGTGCATACAACTTTATTAAAGATTACCTTGACAACAGAAAACAAAGAGTAAAAGTTAACAATACCATAAGCAACACAGAAACAGTAAAAATGGGAGTTCTGCAGGGAACAATTTTAGGATAACTATTTTTCATACTCTATTTAAATGATCCATCACTAGTAATGTCAGAAAATGCAATACTATCTTTCACTTATTATACAGCTATTATCTCGAGTAATCAGAGTTGGAATGAAATAGAAACAAATATAAATAAAAACTTAAAAGTAGTTAGAACCTGACTAGCGTTAAATAAACTTTTATTAAATATAGATAAAACAGTTTACATGTAATTCTGTAGTAACTATAACAGTACACCAAAGAATCTTAAAATTGAAATCCTTGGCAATAAAATTAGTCTAGTAGATAGTACAGAATACCTAGGAAGTACTTTTGACAACAACATGAAATGGGATGAAATATAAAAAGTAATGAATTTTGACATATTAAAAATGCTCTATTACGCACTCTTTCACAGCATTATGTCCTATGAAATTAGTGCTTGGGGAACAGCCTATTCAGGTAGAATTAAAGGGATTCAAAACCTACGAAACAGACTACTAAAGTAGTATATAAAAACCATTTTGTTATAGAGAAATATTCACTTAACTTGGAACAGATTTTCTCACTAGAATCCCCACTTTTTCATTATAAAGAATTACAACAGAAATACATTAAAAAATACAAAAAAAACTAGATTTAACAAATTATAATACCCGAAAAGAACATAAAAAATTAGTATAAAAACAGTTACACAAGAGCCATAATCTACCAAACGAGTTCAAGACTATAGTTCGAATTAGAAAAAATAAGCTCAAAAAATGGATAAAAGAAAAATAATTAAAAAAAATGGTTAATAAAATAAATTGTAAAGATACAAAAATTAACTGAATGCTGTGGAGATTTGCTCTCTACACTAGAAGTCCGTGAGGATGCAAATAACCACACTAAGTTACTATTAGATATAAGAACATATATTTGTGAAAACAAAAACTCTATCATGTACTACAAAAGATCTCACACAAGATTGATCTATTTCAATTACTCAAAAACGCTAGATAGAACTAACGAAGACAGAAACAAAATAATCAATAGCAAACAATTTTTTAAAACATTCGAATGTAGAACCATATAACAAGAATATGAAAAATTTTCAATTTATAAAAGCTACGTACTCGGATCAAAAGCCGAAAATAACGAACAAAACTTCTATTCAAAAAGTTTTTGATGAAATAGATAAAATAGCAGAAGAAAACAATTGCAAGACACGTGTGAAGAAACCAATATCAGTCTCGGAGAAACCTATACAGGATCAAAATTGTAGCAGGATGACCTACGGAGACATAAACTATTTGGGAAATAACAAATCTCTACTGTACTTCGACAGGGGTATAAAAGGAAAACAAACATTCATTAACTTAACATCTTCACTAGAAGCTTATAACGTGTGCTAAATCATTCGTTATGTCTCTCTCTTTCTAACAACCACTCTTATATATATATATATATATATATATATATATATATATATATATATATATATATATATACTTATATATTTATGTTTAAATCAACTCATGTAACTATATGTACGAAGCCTAGAAGTGGCAGTCGCAGCAGACAACAGCGTGCGAGGTAAGAGAGAGACGGCCGCGCAACAGGAACCGACTTAGGTTCGACAGAGTAGAGGAGAGAGAGTGGGGGAACGCTCCCGCGACATTAGCTTGAGAATCGCGGCCGAGAACACACGTGCTCCTGCCAGCCGGCTTTCACAAAGAAATTGAGATATTGCCCTTCTTCACATAGACGTTTTGGTTTGGCCCAGCGGCTGTAGGGAAGAGAGGCTTCCTACCGTAGATAGTGCGCAGTGCTGCAAGATAGTGTGTGGGACTATTCTAGTGCGAACTAGTTGATCGTTTCCCCTGCATTCAAGTATTTGACAAGGCTCATCGGTGGCCCCGCGCGCACTTGTAAGTACCTACTTGCGTACCTTGTCTCTCTCTCGTTAGCTAGCCGTTCTCTCTCTCTTTATCGCCGCACTGCTTTCTTTGTAAACTTATAAGCTGTATAAATATTATTTATTTTACGTAACCTATTTTCTTATTTACACCTGACTCTACAACTTTCCACGCTTTTCCGTCAGTGAATTTACTTAGAGATTAGCTGCTGTGTCCTTGACGCTCCCGCGGGCCTTAAGGCGTAACTAAGTATCCAGGCATAGTCTCGCGCGGTTGCTGTACGCCCGCATCGAGCCATATAAAATAATTATTGATCTCTCGCGAAATAACGCGGGCAAATATACACCCCGTTATATTGACGCCCAACCGACACTGGCATTCGAAGTAGCTTTTGTTCTCGTGCGAGAGACACGACACCGCGTGTTTACGAAAGCGATAGAGTACCAGTGCGTGTATAACAGCGACTCAGGTTGCGCAGCGAATGTAAACACAGTGTGTTATTTACACGGCAACCTTGAAATTGCTATAAACCTCGCTAGTCGAGCAATTTCAAACTTTTTCAATATCGAAATATAATATATTTTTCAAGGCTACGCCGTTTGAGAAATATCACACAATTGTAAGTAAGAAAATGCGTATGTAAACATAAGACTAGGCAAGAAGCGTGTAGCGGTACGCGAATTCGACAAACGAAGCCTTTCGCTCGCCCGTAATTAAACAAGCTAATCAAATCAAAACAATAATATACAGATAAATATATAAAAATATATAACAACCTTTCTCAACAGCGCATACACATGTTTTCTTCCTTTTACATAATTGCCTCGCGATTATTCTTAGAACGAATCAAACTAAACGGACGCCAGGAAGAATTCCAACTCCGCTTTTAGAGCGAACGCAGTATACATTGCGCTAGATATCGAATTAATTAACAATCGTTTAACCTAGCCTTTAACGATTCCGGCCAACAACTTTTGTTCGTCTTCCTCGGCAACGCCTACGAACTAGCTCAGTCCGCTAACAATTATATAATAAAAATAATAAAAATAAACTCAAGAAACGACAACAATGGCAACTAATTGGACGCTCGACGACTTAACAATCTTTAAAGAAAGATTGAACGAGCAACTGCTGGCCTGGGTCCGAAACTTATCAAGTATCGACTTAGACAACGCACTGTCACAATTGGAATTGCACAACGAGGGACGCTTTCTTGAGCGAGCGGACAGATTATACCGCAGACTACAAGGAGACTATACAGCACAGGACTTCGTGGCGCCCAAAGACGAAGATGACACGTCGACCCGTACAAGACGAGATGACTTAGCCAAAACATTCTTAAAGACCTTAGCCGACATTAGTAAAGACCTACATACAGCTTTGGAAATGGAAAGATATTTAAGCCTTCAAATCACCATAAATGAAGAAAATGAAGAGCATCTGGCAACCAGCTCACCTCACAACAATAACAGCGAAATGTCGCTAACCCTCGGAGCAGACTCACAGTCTCCCGAACTCACAGGGCAAAGCCATCAAATATCACCATCACAACAAATAAGTACATTTATGACGACAAATGTAACTCCCGTAAACAACGTCACTACTACCGCACCAACGCCAAAGTACGACAGCACTAGTCAAGAACTAATAAAAATCGTACTGCCCAATGGCCAGACAGAGATTACGACGAAGCCGATAGCAGACGAATTGCGCAGAGGATGGAGACTAGAAATGGCAAGACACGCAGAACGAACACAATTCCAGACGCAATTCGCAGCCTGGCAAAAAGAGGTAGAAGAAACTAAAAACCTGCTGAAACAATACGAAAGCCATTTCAGTCACCTTGGAACGGACTTACAAAAGCTTAAAACAGAAAAGGACACGCTACACACAGCGAACATACAACTGCACGAGCAACTAGAAACAAGCTGGTCCATCAACCAACAACAAGCAGCAGAACTAACTCGTCTAGAAACGCAAAGTTCAAAAACAGTACAGTTCCAAGATACCTTAAATTATAACTACTACGATGAAACACAAAAATTTGACGACACAGTTCATCCCCCAACCACTTTGTCACTGGACCCACGGACTCCGATGTTCCATTCCACCACAAATCCCTCTGCGACGGCGGCGCCGAATACGTTCCTCTCCACAATCACCTCGACGGCCCAAAGGCATTTTACGCCACCACAAGCCCACTCACACGACAAGCGGCATGCCCCATGCACTGTCCTTTCTTCGCTCGACCCGACGGCTTCCCTCGTTACCTCGACTGCCCCGGCAAGCTCGACCTGGGGGAGGGGGGCCATACCTAGCGCGACAGTGAACTCATCACAACATATTTCTACCCACCGGTAGCCAGCCAGACGACTAGTTTACATCAAAAAGGTCCAGCTTACTACCCCTCGAGCAGGAACCTGGGGAAAACAGTCAGAGAGTGGAAAATCAAATTTTCTGGTGCCGAAGGGCTAAGCATTGAAGAGTTCTTGGAAAGAGTAGAGGAGAACCGGCGCCTAGACCGAGTGGCGGATACAGAGCTGTTGGACTCCATGACTCCCTTATTCACTGGATCAGCTCTCTTTTGGTATAGGGCCCTAAGAAAAACCTGGGACACTTTCGACGAATTCAAAGAAACTGCTCTCACAACCTACAGCAAATCTAAGAAAAATCGGAGAAACCTAGTGGTAGAAGCTCATTGCCGGACCCAGGGTGCAGAAGAACCAGTGACAGAATATACCGTAGCTCTGCTTACCATTTTGAAAAGAATGGATCCGCCGTGGGAGATGAAAGACCAGATAACTCTCGTCATAGATAATATGCTGCCCAAGCTTCACAAAAAACTGAAGCACTATAGGAATAACTTGGAGGACGTGCGGGTACTTTTGACCAAAGCCCAAGAGGCCGAAGACGATGAAGCTGGACAGTGGAAGCCCCCACCTCCGGCTGAGTACAGCATCCTACCGGAGACCGCATATAGGCCTCCAAGGGGCACCAAGAATAAGCCGTCCGGCCTATCCTCCATGAACGAGAGCTCCCCTAGCACCTCGGTGGACGAGTTGGAAAAGTTAATGACGAGAATCCTAGAGAAGAAGCTCAGAGAAATGAAAAACTCCAAATCACCCACTATTCAGGCCAAGGAAGGGAGCCCTGGCACCAACTCCGAGCTCAACCGCCGTGAGGAGCCTAAGAACCCTCGTTGGGACTCGCATAGAGGCAGAGGCCGTGGTCGGGGAGGCTTTAGACCCCGCGATAAAAATCCCTCTTTAATGGCTACGCCAAGGTCGGATAAGAATAAGGACCGGGCAGCCGGCCCTGACGGAGATAAACTTCTTTGTTGGAACTGCAGTTGGCCCGGCTATACGAAAAAGTCCTGCCCTGAGTGCGGTCCACTGGAAAGTGCTAGACTCAAAGCAAAAAACGGCGAAGGGAGCACGTAGATGAGGTCCCTACGGCTCCCCCAATCCACGGGACCTTCGAAACTAGCGGCGACACAGGAGCTCCGCAGGCTGTACACAACACGGTGAACGACCCGATGCTAGCTCAGGTTAGTTCTTCCGACGTGCGACAGCCCTGCGATGACGGTACTGTGGCTAGCGCCCAGGTTGAGAAGTCACTTCGCTGGTGGCTGACCGTGAGTGTCGGCGACTATAAATTCAGAGGCCTCTGGGATACCGGATCTTCCTGTACTGTCCTTGGTCCACACGCAATTTTGATTGCCACCGCCTTGAATAGGCGCGTACACCCCTACGTGGGCCCAGGAGCCAAGGCAGTCGATGGTCACTACGTACCTATTATGGGTATCGTAAAGTTACCCTTTACTTTAGGGGGGGGGTAACTCATGCGATCAACGCTCTCATTTTATCAGAAGTCGACACCGAGTGCACTTTAGGTGCTGACTTCAAACGCGCCTTTTCGGCCATGTTAGATCCCACGACTAACAGGCTGACTTTCAAAGGTTACCCCGAAGGCGTGCCTGCAACTCTCTCCTCCGAGAAGTCTGAAGAGGCAATGGCCTTGTTCTCTGGGGATCGAAGATCTCACAGGTGAGCAGAGAGCCGAAATCGATAGGGTCATGCATAGCTTGATCCCCGAAACCTCTGGTGAACAGTTAGGTTGCACCAGGTGGATCGCTCATGAAATTAACCTCATGAGCCCGCGTCCGATTAAGCAAAGATACTATCCAGTGTCTAAGAAAATTGAGGACGAAATGCACGAGCAAGTACGTAAAATGTTGCAGATGGGAGTGATCCGAAGATCCAAGAGCGAATGGTCTAGCCCAGTGGTAATGATCCTGAAACCAGATGGAACGTATAGGTTTTGTGTAGACTATCGCAAAGTTAATGCGGTTTCAAAGATATCGGCGTATCCATTACCTTATATGGATGTTATTTTACGCAAGATACAACACGCCAAATATATAAGCGCCCTAGATTGTTCGGGAGCCTTTTGGCAGATTCCGCTTAAGGAAGAGTCTATTCCGATTACGGCCTTCACTGTCCCTGGTATGGGTTTATTTGAATTTACTCGGATGCCTTATGGTTTGGCTGGCGGTCCTGCTACGTTTCAAATGCTCGCGGATAAGCTTATCACGCCCGAAATGGAGCCTTTTGCCTTTGCCTATTTAGACGATCTGATCATTGCAACGGATACTTTTGCCGATCACGTAAGGTGGCTCACGCTGATTTTGAAGCGAGTTAACGAGGCTGGGCTCACTATAAATAGGAAAAAGTCCAAGATTTGTATGTCCGAGGTGCGCTACCTCGGCGTACTGGTGAATCGAGACGGCTGCCGCCCGGATCCAGAGAGAGTGAAACCCATCTTACAATACCCAAGACCTAAAAACTTGAGTCAACTACGTCGCTTCCTGGGCATGGCCTCATGGTACAGGAAGTTTCTGGGTGACTTTGCAGCTATTGCGGAACCACTCACTTCCCTTACTCGGAAAGATTCCAAATATGTATGGACCGAAGAACATTGGGCCTCCTTCGAGCAAGTTAAAGCTCTCCTTGCCTCCGCTCCAGTTCTGGCTAGACCAGACCCTAGTGCTCCATTCTCTATCGAATGTGACGCCAGCGACACGGGCATTGGTTTCGTGTTGGCCCAAAAGGTAAAGGAAATCGACTATGTCATTTGCTATGGCAGCAGAATCCTTACTGCTGCCGAGCGTCGCCTGTCAGTCACCGAGCGAGAATGCCTTGCGGTAATCTGGTCGATTGAGAAATGTCGCCCGTACATCGAAGGCTATCACTTTACAGTGGTTACAGACCACCATAGCTTGACTTGGCTCAGGAATCTGAAGAACCCCAATGGGAAACTGGGCCGCTGGTCGTTACGCCTTCAAGGCTACGACTTTGATATAGTGCACCGTAAAGGTAAGGACAACGTCATGCCCGATGCACTTTCGCGTATGTTCGAGACAGACGAGGATGTCGCCGCCGCTCTAGCTTCTTTCTCCCTCGATGACAATACCAAAGACCCCTGGTATAGACGCAAGATCTCGCAAGTCGCTCAGGATCCAAAAGCGCATCCCTACTGGAAGATAGTGGGTGGCCGCTTATATGTTTATCGGCCTGACCCGATAGTCGATGATTTGTTGGGCAATGATGACGACGCCTGGAAGCTAGTAGTTCCTCGAGAACAACGAGAGAAAGTCCTGGCGGAATGTCATGACGAACCGACAGCGGGCCATCAAGGGCGATATAAGACCCATCAACGAGCCGTATTACGCTATCATTGGCCTGGCATATACAAAGATGTTGCGCATTTTGTGCGTAACTGTATGATTTGCCAACAAGTAAAAGTGGAACAAAATCCCCTGCAGGACTCATGGGTAAACACGTAATTACCCGACCCTGGGAAGTGGTCTGCGGCGACACTATGGGGCCTTTGCCTCGCTCGCCCCAAGGCCATGAGCACCTGCTTATCTTTATGGATGTGTTCACTCGTTGGATCGAATGTATTCCAATCCGTAAGGTTAACGGTAAAACCATTAAGAAAGAGCTCAATCAACGGGTCTTCCTTCGCTTCGGAACCCCTGACCGTTTTCTTTCGGATAATGGTACGCCCTTCAAAAACAAGTTAGTCGATGAGTTCTTGAAGTCAAACGGAGTGATCCATGGAACATGCGCCCCGTATAATCCTCAGTCGAACCCCACTGAGCGAGTAAATCGGACTATTAAAACTATGATTGCCGCTTTCATCGAAGATAAGCATGTGAAATGGGATGAACACATTGCGGAATTCGCATTCGCCTATAACTCAGCCATCCATGAAGCTACTCGCTCAAGCCCTGCTTTCCTCAACTACGGGCGACATCCTGCGCCCCCTTACACAGTTCGATGCGAGGAGGAGCGTGCGGCGGTTCTACAATTGGAGGCTACAGCCCGTGACGAATGGCGCGACCATATGGAAAAACTCGTCGAAGTACGAGCCGGAGCTCTGGAAAATAGCAAGGCCGCGCAAACGCGACAAGAAAAGTACTTTAACGACTGCCATCGCGACGTCGTCTATAATGTCGGCGACAAAGTCTGGGCGAAAAATCACGTCCTCTCTTCGGCGGCTAAAGCCATTGCCGCCAAACTTTGCCCAAAATTCTGTGGTCCGTTCATCGTGGCTAAACGTCTGGGAATGAATTCCTACCTGCTCCAATCAGAAAGTGGAGTAGATATTGGAAAAGTAGCCGTAAATCAGCTGAAAATATGCAACGACAAGGAACAATTCCCCCACGACGCCCCCTCAGAATCGGTAGACAACACAGAAGGGCAACATAATTTAACTATTCGGGAGAAGACCGGAGGCAGCGGGTCATTCGGCGACTCAGGACTCTACTACAGTGGCTACGCCTTCTCCTACAGCTGACCTGACTTCTCAACCAGACTCAAGTCAAGCTCTACCCGTTCGGGAGACGGTAGCCCCACGTAAAAGAGGCAGACCCCGTAAGTCCCAAAATCTACTGCCTGCGTGGCCACCAGTTATACTTTCACCTCGCCGACTACGTTCGAGACACAATCCCTCATCGTAGTTATTAGTGAATATACGCTGCCTTGTCACTAACCTTTCCTACCGCTCTAACGCTTCTTATATAATAAGCTATGTTTTTGCTTTTTCTTGAACATATTACGTTAATACTCATACATGTACTATAAACGACGATCTCCCTTACAGATCATGTTACCGGTAAGGCAAATGTCCGGTAAGCAAGAGACCGTTAAGGTCGAAGTTCCGCGCTTCGTTGCCACCCGGCTTTTGGAACTGGTCAACGAAATGGCCATGCGAACGGCCACACTCCCTTCCGAGCTGATTCCTCAGCTCCCCTCAATCGAAGAGCTGCTCCTCACCTGGGCCGATACAGCCGGTGGTCGCCAACCCATCCGTGAGGCCCTAGCCAAGCCTTGGGTACCGGCTCTTCCGGCCCCTTCGGCCTCGACCCGTCAAGGAGGAGATATGGCCAATGCCGTCTCCCCCCAAGAACAATGGTCGGCCGTTAGGCAGAAGATAAAAGATCTTCGTGCGGCTCGCCGTAAGGCCGAGCAAGCCGAAGGCCAGGCCTACTCTGAGGCCCTAGCCCTGGCCAACCATCCTGACCAACGGATCCGGGCCCTCGCCCCCGACGATCTGATCTTCAAGGTCCAAGACGAGGTGGAGCGCCGCGTTTTCCTAGCCGATGCAGTGTCTCGCTGGGATACGGCGAAAAATATCCAGAAGGAGCGAGTTCGTCTGCTGGAGCTCCAGGAACAAAAGCGCCGGGAGGGAGAAGAAATTCAGCGCCAATTAGCCCAGCTAAACTTACTGGAAGCGGAAGTCAAACCGCTTTCCGTGCCTGCTGGGGTGTCACAGGTCTCTTCCAATCCCGCCGCAGAAGCCGAAGACCTAGCGTCGAGAGAGATCCAATTCTCTCTCGATCAGCGCCGAGAGCTGGCTCATAGGGCCCAAGCCGCTCACTATTGCGAGGGCAACCAGAACCTGGTCCCTCAGCACCACGCGCTGAAGCACATGCATGCTACCAAGCCCTGTGGCAAGTGGGATGGGCCTAATGTGCCAAAAAGAGGTGTCCGGTACTGCTTCGTGTGCAGCCTCACCGGCGTAAGCAGGACCGAAAACTGCCCGAACTTCTTCCAGCACTGGAAGTTCGAGCTGGGACTGGCAGACAGGTACAATTACCTCGAGGATTACGGCCCCAGGGCCTTCCATTAGAGAACCATCCAGTAGCCGTCCCCACGCCTCTTTGGCTACGCCGAAGACTGGAGAGGACGACCCCTCGTCGAGAGATCACCTTATTTTTTTTTTTTTTTTTTGGCCATTGACACCTGTTACGCGTTTCACTTATTGCGTCTATCTAACAACACATCGTAATCCGCGTGAATCAGTTACTTTCTTTAATTCTTTTTTTTTGGGCATTGCCTCAGTCCTAACCTCTAAGTCTTGTAAATAAAGCGAGGGAGAATAAGGGGGCTACTCGTAATAAAACATTATGATTCTTATCCAGTCTAGTTATTATACTCATTTTGTCCTAAACCATTACAGTTACCGACCTGCTCGATGATTAGCGGTCTTTGTCTTTCATATACCCCTGGTAGTTTTCTTCCCAGGACGAGAGAGATCAAGGTATCGAGTGAGTACCGCCGGCGTTACCAACGTCTGGGGGAGGGGGATATAACGTGTGGTAAATCACTCGTTATGTCTATCTCTCTCTAACAACCACTCTTATATATATATATATATACTTATATATTTATGTTTAAATCAACTCATGTAACTATATGTACGAAGCCTAGAAGTGGCAGTCGCAGCAGACAACAGCGTGCGAGGTAAGAGAGAGACGGCCGCGCGACAGGAACCGACTTAGGTTCGACAGAGTAGAGGAGAGAGAGTGGGGGAACGCTCCCGCGACATTAGCTTGAGAATCGCGGCCGAGAACACACGTGCTCCTGCCAGCCGGCTTTCACAAAGAAATTGAGATATTGCCCTTCTTCACATAGACGTTTTGGTTTGGCCCAGCGGCTGTAGGGAAGAGAGGCTTCCTACCGTAGATAGTGCGCAGTGCTGCAAGATAGTGTGTGAGACTATTCTAGTGCGAACTAGTTGATCGTTTCCCCTACATTCAAGTATTTGACAAGGCTCATCGGTGGCCCCGCGCGCACTTGTAAGTACCTACTTGCGTACCTTGTCTCTCTCTCGTTAGCTAGCCATTCTCTCTCTCTTTATCGCCGCACTGCTTTCTTTGCAAACTTATAAGATGTATAAATATTATTTATTTTACGTAACCTATTTTCTTATTTACACCTGACTCTACAACTTTCCACGCTTTTCCGTTAGTGAATTTACTTAGAGATTAGCTGCTGTGTCCACGACTCTCCCGCGGGCCTTAAGGCGTAACTAAGTATCCGGGCATAGTCTCGCGCGGTTGCTGTACGCCCGCATCGAGCCATATAAAATAATTATTGATCTCTCGCGAAATAACGCGGGCAAATATACACCCCGTTATAAGCTCAAACAAGCTACTGTGATATAGTTGTAGTTGATATTGTAATCAGATCACCTTGTAAATGTACAACCATAATGCAACATAAAGAAATCTTCCCGAATTACAGAAAAACATGTAAAATTGGACTTACATGCTGAACAAGACTCAACAATTTTGAAAGACTATATACAGAAGAAACAAGAATGTGACCACGACATACTACACAACGGTAAAACATATGTTAAATAGAATTTGATAATATAGAAACTATAAGTGCAATGAACAGTGATCTGTTTACTGAAACAGTGCAATACTATTTCAGCATAAATGGACACGCCTAGACTATTCTAGTTAAGTTATGTATGTATTTCATATAATATTAAGCTTATTAGTTTTAAGTTTTTAGTTTTAATTTTAATTTTACATCAGACCAGCAAACAGGAATAAAATTTCTCTGCTGGATTACATTTAATATGTAATGTATGTATGTACAGTGCCGGTCAGCCACTTTTACCCCCCCACGGGCAAAATCAGTCTAACTTCAAAGTTTTATATCTCTCGTAGAAATTAACGTACAGAGATGCGCGTGGGTGCGTTTGAAAGGTCTATCGGAGAGTTTTCAAATGATATGACTCACGGTTGCCATCGATTGTTTTTTTAAATTTTGCAACAATTATGCAAAATTGAAAATTCTGAAATTTTTTTATTATTTTTGACAATTAGCCAATTTTGGAAAAAAAATCGTACGAAAATTTGAAGTACACCATTTTTTAGCTATTACCAAGCCCTATCTGAATCACTCATCAAAAATTTATTTTCGTCAAATATGACGCGCGCACGGGCATTTTTTCCTGGAAGTGACAGTTTTTTTCAACATTTTTTATCTCCGTCAAATTGTAACAATCGAAAAAAATTTATAGGAGAAAAAATGTTTGCTTTTTCACGTAGAATACTGCAATAATTTTTTTTTCGGTTTTTCGAAAAATTTTTTTTTTCGGTTTAAATTATTTTTCAAGGTCGAAAAAAAAAAGATTTTTTTTTATGTAATTTACGATACTTGTTATGTAGTATTATTGAATGGGTGGAAAAAAATTTTTTTTTGTGTTTTCTCATCTTTTTAGCGTACCGACTGTGAGAAAAAAAAATTGAAAAAAACCGAAAAAAAAAAAATTTTTCGAAAAACCGAAAAAAAAATTATTGCAGTATTCTACGTGAAAAAACAAAAAATTTTTCTCCTATAAAATTTTTTTCGATTGTTACAATTTGACGGAGATAAAAAATGTTGAAAAAAACTGTCACTTCCAGGAAAAAATGCCCGTGCGCGCGTCATATTTGACGAAAATAAATTTTTGATGAGTGATTCAGATAGGGCTTGGTAATAGCTAAAAAATGGTGTACTTATTTTTTCGTACGATTTTTTTTCCAATATTGGCTAATTGTCAAAAATAATAAAAAAATTTCAGAATTTTCAATTTTGCATAATTGTTGCAAAATTTAAAAAAACAATCGATGGCAACCGTGAGTCATATCATTTGAAAGCTCTCCGAAAGACCTTTCAAACGCACCCATGCGCGTCTCTGTACGTTAATTTCTACCAGAGATATAAAACTTTGAAGTTAGACTGATTTTGCCCGTGGGGGGGGGTAAAAGTGGCTGACCGGCACTGTATATTATATAATTTGTATATTTTACTCTGGGATAAATGAAGAAAAATAAAAATATATAATTTCTAGATAGCTAACAGTTATAAACTGTTTTCTAGATTCTATTTTCATGATCACTTGAACAATGTGGATTCATATTTTTATTATAGCTTCGCTTGAAAGAAATGATATCTCCAAAAAACTACTTTTCACAAAGTAAAAAGGTGAATAAATGCTTTCTTTCAAATACATTATTTTATCATTTTATTCCATTTATTATCAATCTTATTTCAATATCATAAAAAATTTCTACAAAGTAAAAAGTTTCGTAATTTTTGTATTTTACTACTATTGCTCCTTTTATAACTAACTGTGAGCTTCAATCTCAGTTTTTACAGTTTTTACTTAGTACTTCCGAGTATATACTAACTAGGTTCGACATTTTACTCTATCTACATTCAAATAATAAGATTACATAATCTGCGACGAGGGAGAGGGACGGGAAAAATAAATGAACGACAATTATCTCTCCGGTCTCGCACTGTCGCCAGCGGCGCAGGGAGCCGAACAACGCGTGTAGCTTTATTTTGTTTGTTGGGCGCCAGCCACCGTGTTCTCGCGTTAGGAGAGCAGGTAGCGCTGCAACGTTAGCTGGTTCGGCGGAGGTCCTGCTGGTCGCTGTGATGGTCGGGTGGTTTCCCCGCTGCCTCCTTCCTCTGGTCGTCGTTGGTCTTGCACTCGGGCTATCACCTGTGGGAGATGAAAGTGGGAGCACGAAATCCTAGACTGAGATCGTTCGGGTTCGACACGGGGAAAAACGTCGAGCGAAAGAGAGAAGGGGGCAACGGGTGGTTTTTACGGGCCACCCACGGCTACGGCTCATTCGGCTAGTCAGGTGTGATTCGGGGCACGATGGCTCTTGGCTCAGAAGCGGCTATATCAAGGGAGGCGTCGCAGTGGCGCCTCAGCTGACGGACTAGCAATCTGGAATGAGGTTCCCTCCGGTCCTTCACCAACTAGTAGTGTGTTCTCCGCGACAGCGGCTATCAAACTGGATGGCGATTAAATTGCTCGCGTGCGCGCTAACTAACCTCGAAACCGATCGCGAAAGCTACGGGGGATGAGGCAATCAAGTGGGTGCAGTCAATAATGAAGACAATTTAAATAAGATTCAGATTTATTAGGCCAACATTCCCAGGTCAGCCCAGTAGTCAACCCTTCGCGATGGTCAGCCTGATCTAAATTCACGGGGGCGCGAATACTACGACGCGAAATTGATTTAGGCGGACAATAGCTCGGGTGAATAGTCTCGGATTTCGAACACAGTTACGCGATGTCGGGTTGTTTACCCGTGGCGAAAATTCCAGTTCACTCAAGGTAAATACGCATAAGAATTCGGTCGGTCGCGCGAAGGTTAGTCACTGCTCGCGATGTTGTTAGCGCCTCATAGCGATGATCGCGTAACGAAACAAAGATAAACGATGTGTGAAACTTTGCCGGTCGAACGAAGGTCGGGCGCGACTCGCGTAATATTTTCAACCGGCTTCGGAGAAGGAATTTGTCATATTTCCAAGTTTGGTTTAAATTGGTGAGTGGCTCTTTAATATGGTTACTTGTTAGATAGCTTGGGCTGAATGGTGTGGTGATTTTTAAATTCATAAAATTTGAAATTTTCAAATTTGTGTAACTTCGTGAAAAAAAAAGATATCCGAGCATACTCAACGGCATTTGAAAGAAGAAAACTCATACTTCAATTTGATGTATACAGTTTTTTGAAAAAAAATTTCTTTTCTTTGCTACATAACCTCAAATATAGGCAAAAATCGCGTTTTTTGCACTTTAAGGTTAGGATATCTCGAAAACCGGAGCCACCAGAGTAATTCTGACCTCGGATTCGGATTTAGCGCGCAAAAAACCTTCGGAAAACTATACTCGGGTTCTTGGTAAAATATTTTTGTCAAATTCTGTCGGCCTGTGTTATTAACATTATATAGATAACAATCTGAAAGTTATTTTAACTCTCAAATGTTATTTATTTATGTTTTAAAAGCTAACTTAGAATCAATTTGTTTTCGTTTTTCGAACAGGTTCATTTGAGTTTACAAATTCATAATTTTTTATTGTAAAAATTTTATGTAGTACTAAACAGAAAAATGAATTCTCGTAAGAAAACGTGTAAGAAATATTTTATCTTTCTTTAGTTCTCTACGTTTCCGAACAGGGTTTGAGCATCGGCTAGCCATGCTATTAACGCAAGTACGTCCTAAGTAAATTGACGCGCACAACAAAGTAGTCAATTTTTCTTTTTTTTTTTTATAGCTATGCTTTCAAATGGTTAGTTATTTGGTTAGCTTGTCTTCTCTAGGAATCAAAGTAAATCTTGAGAAGAGAAACTTTCCAAATATTTTCGCTTTCTAATGGCATTCGAAATTTTTTACAATTTAGTGCATTTTTACTGTAAAATATAAGTTAGAATAAAATACAATATTATTATTAGTTTTCCAATATTACGTTATCATAATAAATCCCTATGCCAAATTTGAATAAAGTTCATAGTCTCGTTTATAAGTTATGGCAATTTGAAATTAACATGTGTTTTTATGGAGTGCCACATAAAATGAGGAAATTTTTCGGTTTGAAGTGAAATAAGTCTACGAAAAAATAGTGAAAAATTTATGAAAATACTTTTAGAATAAAGATAATTTTCTTATGAATACATCAACAAAAGAATTAGATATACTCACAGCTTCATGTCAAAGATATAAAAATGTAATAGAATGTCAGACTACTTGTCAGTAAGAGCGTTGAAGCTTGGCAACGTCGTAATATTCTTTTCTGCTTTCTTGATTCAAAATCGCTACTGTCTAGTCTAGCTGAACGTATGCCGAGATAGTTATTATTGATGTTTGAAATATCATATTATATATTCATTTATAAGTATGTTATTAAATATTTATATACAGTTATTTTTAAAGATTGAAATAGCTTTTATTTATAAACGGCAATACGCCAATGATGCAATGCGTAAAAACGTCTATATAATCGTCGTCGAAGATGTTATTAATAAAATATCAATTCTTCTTCCATAATATATCAAAACAAAAATAAAATTGAATAAATATAATTGTAATAATAAATTTATAAGCTTTGTTATAAAACTTTTAATATTTAAAATTCTTAACATTAGTTACAAAATTTTTGTCAATTGTTATAACATTCTTCAGTTCAGAAATAATTGACTTTTCTTCTAGAGAAAATATCGCATTAAATAGTACAAAAATATCTGGTTTTCGAAACTGATAATTTTTTTAAATATATAGTATTTGGAAGAAAACATTTTCAAAGTCTTGTAACATTTATGAGTGTCATATCTAAACAATTTTTCCATTTTTGTTCAGTCAGGCAAGTAATTTATCAATGCTTTCTTTGTATGAAATAACTATAGCTTTACCATTTACTTTACAACCTAGTAAACTAACAATACCCAACGTTCCAGAGGTACTGTTCCCAGCTTTTAAGTTTTCAATAATGATCTCAGCATTTATTAATCTTTTTTGATGCTCTTCACTCAAAACACCGTTGAGAGAATGCAAGGAAGGTAGTAAATCTAGTATGCGCTTATCCGACTAATATTTCTTCAAGAGGTGAGAGCATCCGTTTACCTTTTTTACCAAAGGGTCATACGTAATTTTAGTTTTACTTATATTTTTTTCCATCATAGGTACATCTGCACTCGCATTGTGAGCATCAACGTTTTTAATATTTAACCACTTCGTTAAGCCTGTAAGAGTACATTACTATTTTTTTCGTAAGTAAAGATTCTTTATTAATGATACTCAAAGAATCAATCAAACATATTACAATATCACGGATTTCTTCATGTAATGAGCAAGCTGTGATACCATCGGTCAACCTGGGATTATCAAAACCTTGATTATGAGCAGCAATGTAGCATATTTTACCAAAATTTTCAAAAACTCTAGAAAATTGGCAATAGCAAGCCTCATTGGTACAGATGCAATTTTTTTACCATGCAACATCTATTCAACTTCATATTTTCCTAATCCGTGTACGGCAGAAGCAACAGATGAAATTTCTCTTGTCGGCGTTGTGTAAACGTTGAATTCGTGTTACCACATTTTGTCGCAATTTGCAAAATATCACAACGTCTTTAAAAGCCTTCAGTTTCAAAATCCACATAAACAATAGGAATATCTTCGTTACTTGTACCTTTATCTTTACTCAGAACGTTGTTACATTCAGCTACAACTAGCTCCGACGATGCATAATTAATTTCATATGTAATACCATGTTTCTTTTCCGGAGCTTCTTTTAGATAGCGTATGGCATCATGAATATCTGACGATACAGTGAGACTCATGCATTTTGATTATTGAGCTTTACTCGCCATGCTTGCATTCAAACTGTCGTTGACGTTGCTGGAAACTTAGACAGAGTACTTTGCTGCATTTGACGCTAACTTTTCAAAATTATCTTTTAGAACTTTGAAAAGTTTTTCATCACGAAAACTTCCAGGTACTATTTTATAATTTTAATTTACAAGGTCTTGAATAAAACCACACCATTCGCCATATTAACCATGGTATGGTATGCAACGTATTGCTTGCGCCATAGCTGCACTTTTTCCCTTATTTTTGGCCATGGCATAAGTAAAACATCTGTGTAAATACTTAATACTATTCCTTCGATAACTCAGCATAACTTCTTACGACATCATGTAATTGCTTTTTTGCTTTTTTTGAAGTGTGGTTCACGTCGGAAAGTTTGCCAATTGGGTGAAAAGCTCCAGCACGACAAGAAGCAATTGCTGAGCTATCGTCGTTACCAACGAGAATTCCTGCTTGTACATTTGCAGATTTTAAAATGATACTTTTATTAACTAGTCTATCAGCAACATGAGCCTTCATAGCTTTTGTTGATCCATGAAATGGGCCTAGCCGGATAAGATGGTCAAATCTCGACCCCTCAAAGGTTTCGGCAACGGAATAATAGCTTCTTGTAGGGCTTGATAAAAGACTCTTCTA
Source organism: Phymastichus coffea (assembly GCF_024137745.1). NCBI lineage: Eukaryota > Metazoa > Arthropoda > Insecta > Hymenoptera > Eulophidae > Phymastichus > Phymastichus coffea. The sequence continues at coordinate 4,509,352 of NW_026706823.1, forward strand.
GCCAAAATTTCAGACCCCTAGGTACCCAGGGGGGGGGGCTCTATAGACTCAATAACCTGACAAATCGTTTTTTGATGATATCTCGGTCAATTTTTGGCGCGAAATTCAAATTTTTAAATCAGTATGAAATATTTAAAATTTATTCAAAAGAAAACAAAAAAAGCAACGGGCTGAAAAAAATATATTTTGTTCATTTTACGTTATTCTATAAGCCTGAATTTTTTCAGATTATCAGAAGAGGTAGAACATCGAAAAAAAAAATTAAAATCCCATTTTCCATGTATTTTTCCGATTACACATAGCTACTTTGCGATTACACATAAACAGCCTGGCCTATATCAAGCGCTGGTCGAATCAATCATTTAGGTACCTATACTCAATATGATCACAAAATCAATAGAAACACTGTTTTTATTTTCTTTGTCCCAGTAGACTTGGCGTATAGTTGAAGAAAATCTTTATCAGGAAGTATCGAAAAATCATTTCGAAATAAATTCTTTATCATTCAATAGTTTTCACAACGAATAACAGGCACTGTATGTATACATTTATGACATGATATTCAAAAAGGCAAGCCTCATCTTTGATGGTAGTTTTAAACAGTAAAAAAGATATATCACTGTATCAAACTGAAATATAAAATGTTTGACATCGCCTATTTCAAACCCAGAAAGATGGAAATCATTAAGACATTATTTTCAAGAGCGATCATTTATTAATAATACAATTATTAAATTACAATGTATCAAAATTTAGTCTTCATCACTGTGATGTTCGTATCACTTATAAATAAAATAACTCGAACTCTCGTATCTAGCTAATGAGTAAGAATTTGTTTCCAATAATTTTACTCTACTTGTCAATAAAATAGATAGATAAATCAGATGTAATCAATAAGTAAATCAAATATATATAAATAAGTACAATATTTCGAGGAAAGTCAGACAATGCCCTAGTTTTTTATGGTGCGAATTGTCCCATAAGCAGAGCTAAAGTCTTCTTTGATAGGATATAATTCGGCCCAAGTTTCTTATAGCGCGAGATGTTCTATAAGTCGAGCTCAAATTATAAGGAAGGAACAGTCTTGCTTAGTTAATCACAATGAGAGAAAGAACTTAGGTATAATCCAAGTTTATTCAGACTCATGCGCTCACCTTGCAAGGCTAGAAGTGAATGCTAGCCTGTGCAAAGGTGGGCCTATTTATACACAGATTTTCCTGCTTATTTTTGCAGGAGAGATGTCATCGAAAATTCGAGAGACATTCGCGAATTTTGAGAAATGAGTTTTCTTAATGTACAAGTAAATAACCATTAATATTAAGCTTTTAACACATGTAAACTTTACAGAATTTGTTATTTGTTGATTTTATATAATATACAATTATCGCCAATAGTGTCGTCAAAAGTTATTAACTAATAAAGTTAATTAACGTGATATTACAATATTTACAATAGAAAATTATTAAATTTTCATATAACTTTATAGTTGATTAATTTTGGAAGTATTCTCTAAAAATAGATATTTAAATTAATTAATAACATTTGAATTATGACTAATTTTTTATATTTGTAACGGTTTTTTCTAATCTTATTATGCAATTATTAGATTAATTATCTTAGATTTCTAAATCATAAAGTTATCATTATCAAGTATAAACTTAATATTTTCGTTCTATATACAGCTTATTGTTTAAATAAATTATTAATTGTTTATTTACTAATAACAGCTATTGTTCAACTCTTATTAATGAAACCAATTCTTACTCATGTTCTATACTTATTCACTTTGCATATGAATTATTTACATTTTTCTAATATTTCATATGTTAACGTAATAAATAAATCAACTTTGCATATTGATATTCATTATTATTTCATAATTGAATGTAATTTTTGTTATTATATTATGAATCTACATGCTAAAATCTATATAATCAATACTTTGTTATATTAAAATTATCTCTAATTAACATATTTTTCTTAATATCCAAAATCATTATATCTAAAACGATTACTTTGTGACGTCACGCTGTTTATTTTGATTCGACTCTTATTTGTATACAATCGCGTAAACAGTAAGGTAGCGCCGCTTAATGTATTGATTTGAATAAACAGATAGATACATTAGACCAGTTGCAGTAATTCAGTGATTTAATAAATAGCTCATAAATAGGACCGTTACATCACTGTCATCATTGATGACTGGAACCATCTCTTTTCTTTCATAAATGTTTGTCAACTTCTCAGCTGGCCTTATAATTTTTGAGAAGTACCTTGCACGAGATAGAAAATAAATTATTGCTGCTACATGTGAGCAGCAGCCAATAGTTCTCAACCCATTCGCACATTCACAACAATATCGTTTGTTTTCGGTAGCTCCTATTGACTCTGGTGTATGTACTCGATATAGCAGTTATATTTTTTTGCAGATATGTGACGAGAACGAACTTGAATCTTAATTATAGTCTTTGTTTCCTTTAGATAATCTACGTGCAATTTTTCGTCATCATCCATCAATTCGGCTAAATAGAAAATTGCCTAGTCTAACTGATAAATCCCAGTGAAAAAAATCTCCAAATCCTGGTCAGTCATCTCTGGGAAATCTAAAAGGTTATTTGAAGTAAGTTTTTCGAATTTAGTTTTTTGTCTACTTCACCGTTCAGATTCTGCTTCTTCTGCCAAGCTATTGCCTAATTTTTTATGACTTCTCATGGAAGCTATTACTTCTTCACTACTAGAGATGCTAGCGACGAATCTCTTTCCAAATGTGTTAATAAGAAAGCAAGCAATTCGACAGTAGTTCCTTGCGTGCAGAATCAGTTTGTTATCAAATTGATTGTTTAGCAGTCTGAATTTTTGACTAATTACGCCATGCACTGCTTCAACGGCTGTTATGTATTCTCCTCTGATTTCGAACGAAATACGTTGCTAAGCGATTTTGTTAGTTTGTTTTTTTCGCTTTGTTTTTCTCAGAGTATGTTTTGCATTGAGACGATAAACATATAATTGTGGTTATTTTAAATAAATCCGTTCTCGTTCTTTTTATAACAAAGTTATTATTATTATTTTGTGTGAGTGTAACATTTTTGGGGGTTCAGCCGGAATATTTCGAGATGTCAGGAAAAACGCCGCGCACACCAACGCATGTACCATTCCAGACAAAGACAAGAGCACAAATTGCTGCGGACGAACAAGCCGCTGCAGTTGCTATTACCAGTGCCGAGATTGTCGCTATGGCCGACGTTGTGCTTGTTAACAATGACACCGCTGTTCCTATTGAACATCGACCGGAAAAACAAACAATACCTACTAAAAATACAGGTACTGTTGCTCATGTCGATTCAGGGGACGACTCGACGGCTGACGGCTCGCGCTCAGGGAGCAATGTCCGGGTAGTGATTGCGGATGTTTTGCCGACGCCGCCGATGGTCGCAGATGCCTCGGGTGCACTGACCGATGAGTTACGGGCGGTGACTGAACCCGTCCTTGCGTCTACAGTGACCGATATCCCGTTGCCACAAGCTACTCTCCAGGAAGCGCTGTTAGCACTTAACGATGCAAGGGTTGAACTCGATAAGTACCGAAGACAACTGGAGGTTATACAAACCGAACGAGAGGCCGAGCGAACATATAGCAGACAATTGGAAGAAAGATTACAACATCGCAGCGTCGAAGAACAGAACGCTACGACGGAGCTTCGTCTACGCGATGCTACTGTTGTCGATCATCATCGAACAATTGAGAATCTACAGTCACAACAATGTCTTCTTGAACAACAACTGACCCAGTTCCGTCACAAACTAAACCAGATGAGTTCCTCTTCCTACCTTACTACACAAATTACACCAACAACAAATACAGCGAATACAAGTAACACGTGTACACAACAGATAGGGTTAGATAATAGAACAAATAGGGAGGTAAATACACCTACTGTAAACTCAACCAGATCAATTGAAGAAGGGTTAGGCTATAACTTCAAACCTGACACTTATGATGGCACAACTCCTCTATGTGAATACTTAAATCAATTTAATTTAATTGCAAGAGCTAACGGGTGGAATGATAAAAAGAAAATTATAGCATTAGCAGCTTCGTTACGTGATAAGGCAAAAGGTGTATTGAGTAGCTTTACCGATATGGAAGTTTTGGATTTGAAATCATTATTGGAGAAACTAGAAGCACGATTCGGTGAACATTTAGAATCAAATAGTTATTTCTTGTTTCAAAATAGAAGACAGAAAATAGGCGAAGATCTTCCAACATTAGCTGCTGATATCGAGAAACTGGCATCGTTAGCTTATCCTGAATGTTCATTAGAGATTCGCGACAAAATTGCTTCTGCTCAATTTATTATAGGTATCTATCATACTGGGTTAGGGAAGTTCTTCAATTAGAGCATATCACTTCTTTGAAAATAGCTTTAGCTCGCGCTCTAGAAGTGAAATCGATCAAAGAAAGAAACAAGATTCCCGTCTTTCGAAATACGCGAAATTTCCAAAATAACCCAAATTCTTCAGAAAATAAATTTCAAAATGAAGCAAATAGTATAGATAATAGCAAACAGAGTCAACCATTCGATCCTCGAGAATGATTGAAGAATATTGAATGTTATCATTGTCATAAAAAAGGACATACACGCTCTCGATGCCCGGAGCAGGGAAACTAGGATGTGTCGAACTTTCAGGAGCGGGTTTGACATTTAGTGAACAAGCTCCTTCCAATAATGATTTGTCGAATATGCGCGTTCGTAGAGTTCTTGGAAATTTGAAAACTTTTAGGTTTGAGGGTAGTATAGACAGACAGTTATGCGTTTTTAAATTAGATACAGGCTCAGACGTGACGATCGTCAATCTTCGATTTGTTGATCCTCATTATCATAAAATTTTCTATGATGCTCCGAATGTGAGGTACCCCACTGGTGAAGAAGTTCCTATTCAATTCAGAACAATTGTCCGCGTTAATTTGGGTCGATATTCAATTTTGATGACAGTTTTTGTTGCAGACATTACTGACGACTGTATACTTGAGTGTGATTTTTTGAATAAGACCGGAATTACAGAATCAATAAGTGACATTTTTAAGAGTACTACAGGTATGGTTGTCAGTGATGCTACCGCAGAATGTTGTAGAATGACAGAATATGTTAAAGAAGTACCAGATTTCTTGCTAGACCTCTTTGAAAATAACATTAGTAATTTAGATCCTTCACAAAAGAAGAAATTTGCTCAACTTCTGACTGATTTCCAAGACATTTTTCAAGATGATGATGTTGCGGGAAAATGTAATTTAATGGAACATAAAATTGAGCTGAGCGATCCTCATCCTATTAAACAACCGGTTCGTCCGGTTCCTTTTCATATCCAAACAAATATTAATCAAATGATTACTGATATGCAAAAGCAGGGTATTATCGAAGAATCTTCTAGTTCTTGGTGTTCTCCAGTAGTTTTTTTTTAAAAAAAGAATAAAACTTGGAGATTTTGTGTAGATTTTCGGAAGTTGAATGAAAAAACACTTAAAGATTCACATCCATTACCTAAGATCGACCATATTTTCGATAAATTAGCTGACAAATCTTGGTTCTCGACTCAAAAGTGGATATTGGCAGGTGAAGATTCGTCCGGAAGATAGAGAGAAAACAGCCTTCTCAATTGGAAATGGTTTCTGGCAGTTCATTGTTATGGCTTTTGACTTATGTAATGCTCCGGCCACATTTGAAAGGTTAATGGAGAAATGCTCCGAGATCTTTTAAATGAAATCTGTTTAATTTATCTTGATGATGTTATGGTTATGGCAAAATCATTCGATGAGATGTTAGCTAATTTACGCAGAGTTTTTCTGAGGATACGTGACGCTAATTTAAAATTAAATAGAAAAAAATGTGTTTTCTTCCAACACGAGATAGAATACTTAGGACACATTGTTTCAGAAAACGGAAAAAAAACTGATCCCAAAAAGATAGAGGCTATGGTTACATGGCCTGTCCCTCGGTGTAAGAAACACGTGAAAAGTTTCACTGGATTATGCTCTTATTATAGACGGTTCATTAAAGGATTTTCTTCTATTGCTAAACCTCTGTATCGCTTAACTGAAAAGGGAACCAAATTCAATTGGACAAGTGATTGCCAAAATTCATTTGTGAAATTAAAAGAAGTTTTAACAACTCCACCTATTTTAGATTTTTCTCGTACCCGATTTACCTTTTATTTTAGACACAGATGCTTTAGATTATGGGATAGGAACTGTCTTGTCACAAGTTCAGGATGGGATAGAGAGAGTAATAGATTATTATAGTCGTGTTCTAACAAAAGCCGAGAGAAATTATTGTGTTACGCGTCGTGAATTATTGGCAGTAGTAGATACAACTAAACATTTTCATTACTACTTATGTGGTACAGCTTTCTTCATTCGTACCGATTATTCGGCGTTAACATGGCTTCTTTCTTTTAGGGATTTGGATGGTCAATTAGCTAGATGGTTAGGAAAATTAGCTCAATATAATTTCAAAATTTTACACCGCAAAGGTACATCACATGGTAATGCAGATGGTTGTTCTAGACGACCCTGTAGGAATTCTTCGTGTAGATACTGTTTTAATATAGAATTACAGTATGCACAGGGTGATTGTGTAGGGCGGATTATCTTTGAAGAACCTCCTCATTCAGTTTGGAAAGATCGTCAATTTCAGGATGATGTCATTCGTACTATTTTAAATAGTAAAAAGAAAGGTAAAAGATTATCATGGCAAGATATTCCTTCTGAAGATGAATACATGAAAATATATACATCTCAATGGGACTCCTTAGTTATTTTAGATGACATTTTGTATAGAGAATGGATCTCTTCTAATTTGAAGTCAAAAGTTCTTAAGTTAATAGTACCTAGTTAATAGCTAATTAATAGTACCTAGGAATTATATTAACACGGTTTTAGAAGAGGCTCGTGATTCCCCTTCCGGTGGTTATTTTGGTGTTAATAAAACACTACAGAAGATACGGAAAAGATTTTATTGGGCTTTTTCTAAGAAAGATGTTGAAAATTGGTGTAGATCTTGCTCGAAGTGTATAGCGAGAAAGGGACCTTCAGATAAAGGTCACAGTAAGATGAAGATCTACAACGTAGGATTACCTTTCGAAAGGGTTCAAATGGATATTTTAGGCCCTTTTCCGATTTCTTCTTTAGGAAATAAATACCTCTTAGTCGTAACAGATTGTTTTATAAAATGGGTAGAAGTTTTTCCACTCTCTAATATGAGAACAAAAACTATCGCCGAGATATTTGTTCGTGAAATTGTATGTAGATACGGAGTTCCTCTTGAAGTTCATACTGACTAGGGTCGTAATTTTGACGCTACACTAATCAAACAACTATCCCAATTGTTAGGTATACAAAAGACTAGAATAACACCATTACACCTACAATCAGATAGCCAAGTAGAAAGACAGAATAGGACAATACTTGACTACTTAGCTAAATACATATCAGATAATCAAAAAGATTGGGATCGTTGGATTGCCTTGTACGTTTTAGCTTACAGATCTTCTGTTCATGCCACAACTGGAGTTAGTCCAGCGGAAATGTACACCGGTTCAGACCTGAGACTTCCCTTAGACTTGATGCGCGGGCGTCTTCCTGAAGTAGAGACTCCTCATACACAAGAAAACTACATACACAAACTCAAAAACAACATCGACAAAATACATCATTTTGCAAGAACACACATCAAGATTACATCACAAGGATCGAAGAAATATTACGATAGAACAGCTCGACACATAAATTTCACAAACAACCAAAAAGTATGGTTTTTCAACCCTCGACGGCTCAAAGGAAGGACACCAAAACTCCAGAGAAATTGGGAAGGTCCTTTTACAATTATCAAGAAGATCAATGATGTAGTCTTCTGTATCCAGAAGACTCCACGACATAAAAAAAAGATTGTCCACATTGACCGATTAGCGACATACCACGATAGGTAGATTCTTCTGCTCCGCTCACGGCTTTTGAGTCGTGGTTTTCCCGTGAGCTGTAGAGCGAATGCTGGAGCAGGCATGAAGTTGCGATACCACGACAAGTTTACCCCCCACTTCCATCCAAGAATTACCTAAAAGATAGATGTTCATCGATGATTCCCTGATGTTACCTGGATTTGATGATTGTAATACTATTGTCACCAAGCGTGACTCATTCGCTTCTATGACTGTCGGTTGCCTTCGTTTACCTCTCATTGCAGGCATGAGTGCAACATATTGCAGTTCATTCAACTTATCAATAAAATCTCTGAAACCCTTATCAACAAAAAATTTATCACCTGGTCGCAAAAATGTAACTGAATCTTCAGGATCTTCAAGAATTCCTTCAAGAATTTTAGCATCATTATCGTTTGCATAATAGGGCCCCAACATGTCCACTATGTACGAGGGAGGGTCAATAAGTCTTTACCAAAAGAAGAAAAAAAAGTTTTGCGTATGTAATTTTTTTTTTATTTTTCAACATAATCTCCTTGAAGGTCGATACATTTTAGTGAACGGCCTTCCAGTTTGTTGAAGCCATCAGAAAAATATGATTTCTGAAAACCCTCAAAATAGGCATTTGTTTCGGCGATGACTTCTTCATTCGACGTGAATCGTTGTGAATTTTTTGAGGTTAGGAAATAAGAAAAAGTTACTGGGAGCCAGATCAGGCGAATATGGTAGATGGTCAATTAATTCGAACTTTAAATCGTTAATTTTTGCCTTCGAAACTGCACACGTGTGAACTCAAGCATTGTCTTGAAGGAAGAGGTATTTTTTTTGTTTAAGTGAGGACATTTTCCTCTGATTTGTTCTTTCAGCTGACCTAATAATGACGCATAATATTGTCCAGTAATCGTCTGGCCCTTTTCCGAGTAGTCGATGTAGATGATTCCATACGCATCCCAGAAAACCGTGGCCATAATCTTGCCATCTGACTTTTCTATCTTTGCCTTCTTTGGGATTGGTTCTTCTGCGATAATCCATTGCTTGGACTGTTCTTTGGTTTCAGGAGTGTAGTGGTGTACCCATGTTTTGTTTGCAGTTACGAGTCGACGCCAAAAGTCTTCCGGATTACGACGTATGCGTGCCAAAAGAGCCTCAGAGTTGACACGCGGGTTCGTTTGTTTTCAACAGTGAGCAAACGCGGCACCCATCTTACTGATATTTTTTTCATCCCCAATTTTTCTTGTAAAATCGAAATAATTGTACCCTTTGACCTCAACTAATTCTCGCAATTTTAATCTTGTATCACTCAACACCATATCGTGGATTTTGTTGACCATTTCGGGCGTACTCACTTCTACGGGGCGTCCTGAACGAGGTTCATCTTTTGTTGTTGTACGGCCGCGTTTAAATTTATTTACCCAGTTATAAACAGTCTTAAACACAGGGGCAGACTTGCCATGAACGGCGTTCAACTCAACTGTGATTTCTCTTGGTGTAAGGCCTTTTAAATGAAAATGTTTTATCACCGCTCGAAACTCTGTTTTTTTCCATTTTTTAAATAAACCAATAACTTTTTGTTCAACCAACGCTCACAAAAAAAGGACTTAATGAATCGAGCTGAAACTTTGTACGATATCTAGTATTGCTTGCCAAAAACATCATAATTTAAGCGTGACGAGCGCCATCTCTTGGATTTTGTAAAGACTTATTGACCCCCTCCCCTTGTACCCATTTGTCGTGCAAATCGTAAATGGTTTGCATAGTGGTGCCTTTTTTTGTCTTGAATAAGACTTGCGTTGATATTCATTGTTCTTAGTTTTCTCATACTTGAGATATGTGTCATCACATACTAAAGCTAACTATTGATCGCTTACACCATGCAATAATTTGACGACTGAGGCTGTGTGATTTTTAATCAAGTATTTACGATTCGCTGCTTCTATTCCAAAATGAGTTGGTAGCACATCTCTCTCGAATGATTCCAATACAGAAATCGAAAAATCTGATACTTGTTGAGGACATTCTAGTCCGAGTATAGAATAAATCAAGTTATTAGAGTTTCCTGTCCATATTCTGAATACAAATACAACAATGGCTTGAGTAACATTTCGAGAATCTGAATTTCGAAGCGATGTTATCATTTCGCGTAGCATGAAAAGATTTTCCCATGTCAAACCCATCAAAATGATAAGACGACTTTTGGGTAAGGAGAATTCTCCGATTTTATCAGTCACTTCCTTGTTAACATCTATTCTGAGTTTCTGTAAAATATTTGAAACGTCGGAAACCTTCATCCTACTCAAATTAGATGCTATTGTAATACTATGCATATCTTTCCCGTAGAAACGTTTCTTGATAAGATGCTCTTTATCTAACTAAGATATTTCTCACAGTGAAGACTTTGAATCGGGCTTGAAATGGTACTGTAGTAAGTTTTTGACGTTTTCCACCTAGACAACAATATTTGTGTGTGGCTACATACCTTTGTATAGTAACTCCACGGTTTCTTCCTCTTCTATATTTTTTATAGGATATGAAACAAGTCGGTCTGTTGGGTTAGTATTTTGAGAGGAACTTGCAGAGGAAGAGTAAGATAGTTGACTAAGAAATAGCGATGGCATTGCATCAGATACATTTTCCACTGTTGGATGCAGAATTTTTTTTTCTGAACGTAAAAACTGTGTGGCAGGTTTTGCATAAATAATCTCCTACTTTAGCATTTAAGTTTAATCATTCTTTCAAGTCATAAACCATGGTTTCTGTTTTAACGTATCTTTTATATCCAGATACTTTTTTCTCGTTCAAGTTACATTTAATACAATTTTTATACTGTTTTGTAGTTTCCGACGACATACTAAATCTGAAAATGGATACAAATAGAAATTATTCATAATGAGAATTTTGAGTCGATAGCTAGAAGCAAATAAAAATATGGCACTATCAGGAAGAACTTAATTCTCAAAAAAGACTTGGAAAAAAAAAAATTTAGGTTTTTCCAATTAGATTTTAATACATAGTACATAGCGGATCATTATAATAACGAAAGCGGAGTGTCGGTATCAAAACTTTGTATTACATGGAAACATCGATGATATGTGTTAGAATACAATGGTAATATGCACATAGCATAAGCAAACTATACACGGAAGCAGATCAACCCATCGGATCTCTTTTCTGACCTGGTTTTTATTGCCCCGAAGGAATAGACGCTCATTCCACGCAAACGGTCATCAGCTCGAGAGCGATAACCGACAAGTGCAGCTCACGCCTTAATAGTGTCTCATTTTACTATTTTCTTTTTCACATACAATATATTGAACAATAACGCTACGTGGTTTATATTAAATAAAGGAATTCATTATTATAAAACATTATCTTTATTTCGCCTACAATATGCATTTTCATGAAAATAACTTATTTTAATATTTGGTATTATCAACGAAGATAGACGCTTATAGAAGAGCAGGCCAATGTATAAGGCCAAGAAGTTTCGAACTATCGGATGGCGCTCAGATAGACGAGAAAAACGTTTTGTAGTCGGAGAGTGAAAAGATAAAGCGCGTGGCTGAAACATGGGAGCGGAGCACGTGGAATTGACGAGCGAACAAGTCCTCAACTCGGATTTTGAGTTTTCTGGCTCTTCCGAGTAGCTAGACTGGCATGCAATGAACTTGAAATGGTCGGATTTTTAACTAATAAAAAACGTGTCGTTGGGGGGTATGAGCGGGCATATGCCCCCGACCCACACTTCAGGCTCGCGCTCACATAATTATCGTACATACACTACACCGGACATGCCCATGCAATCAAGTTGAAATCGTCGGATTTTTATGATTACAGTTTTGTTGGATTTCTTTTGCAATACGCTGTTTAATAAAATAATAAACATTGCAGTTTCAAATATATTAACAAAATTGGTAAATGGATAAAAGAGTAAATACGGCCACAAAAAGACCAGTCGCTCGGCTATCTGAGCACTCGGCATAGAAGGGTCAGCAGTATAACTCGGCGCTTGTATATCAGCTCGTCGAGCGAGCCGTTAGTCAGGACGAACCGAGGTTCATAGTTTCGTACGCCGAGTACAACGTTTCCCAATAACCGACTGTAGCATGGTTTCAGAAAAGATGGTGGTCCGAAGGACCACCTCTCGGCATTGTGCAGTTTGTGATCATCTGTGAAAAAAATCCGCCAGGGAGATACGTCTCGAAAAGGCACATTTGAATTCCCGCGGTTCTACGGACGTGCAAACAAACCTCACTCAACATTATAAAAAAAAAGTTCTATCAATAAGTTTTCGCACATAAATATTATTTGAAAAATTATTGTATGAAAAAAAAATATAAAAAAATCTATATCTTCAATTAAAAAAAATAATGTATTCGGTCGACTTGCCTATTGACCAAATAATTTATTGTCTTTAATATAAAATGTATGACTTTTCGACACACATCTCTCTGGCGGATTTTCTCTGTACTACCACACAACTGTCAAAATATAGGGTGGTCCTTCGGACTTCCTATCTTAGACCAAGCACTATAGCTTTATTAGTTGTTAGTCAGCCCCTTAACTGACCCCCCCATTAAACTTGCGCTGCGCTTCTATAAATGTCTATCTTCGTTGGTATTAACAAAACTATGAATTTTTGGTACAATTTGTTTGTGAATTATCATAACTACTGCTTTGAAATGATGTCAAAAACTAAAGAATTAAGAAAAAAATGTTACGTAAAAGTAGAAAACCAATGAGAAGATTTTAGTTTTCTTGATATTTATAGTATAGATTTTCCCATTGAAAGCAAAAAAAAACTATTGATGTCCCAGACATACATTACAAACAGGACAGAGACCACTGCTATCTGGGTAAGGGGCGCCGCTCAATTTAGAGTCTCCAACCGCGGAGTCGGGGACGACTACGTCTGGGCTACAGTCGGCGCTGTCACTTATGTCAGCGTCTACTTGACACCCAACTGTACCGCGGCGGAGTTCGAAAGGAAGGCGACGCTGTTAGAGGACGGGATCAGGGACCTGCCCGGAGATGTCATCGTTGCGGGGGATCTTAATGCGAGGGCGATCGAGTGGGGAATGAACGAAACAAACCGACGTGGACGACTGCTGCTGGAAATGGCCGCAAGGTTGGACCTAGCAGTAGTAAATACGGGACACACGCCGACGTACAGACGACCAGGGATTGGAGACTCCATCCCTGACGTCTGTACGTCGGACAGAATCCTGTCACGGCTGAGGGGGTGGCGGGTGGTCGAGGACTATACAGCCAGCGACCATCAATACATCGTCTTCGAAGTGGCGGGACGGACAGAAACGAGACAAACGAGAATCCACCAACCCCCGCGGTAGAACCTTAACAAAATTGACCGACAAAAATTTTCGGAGGAGTTGACGGCGGCATCAGCCCCGGGGTCGAAGATTCCTCCTGAGCTAACGGGCCGGCGAAGAACGGAAAGACTGACAGACGAGACGGCGAAATTAATAAACAACTTGTGCACCAGCACAATGACGAAACGACGACAGATACAAAAAAGACGACCACAATACTGGTGGACGGACGAAATAGCCGAGCTACGCAAGATATGCCTGGCAAATCGGCGACGTGCGACGAGGGCTGGAGGTGGACCCGAAAGGGAAAACCTTCAGGCCATATACAAAACAGCACGGAAGACGCTGACGAAAGCAATACGGGACAGCAGGACGCGATGCTGGAGGAAGCTCTGCGAGGAGGTGAACGAGGATCCCTGGGGAACCGGCTACAAGATTGTGACCGGGAAACTAGGGGCCCGAGTCTCACCGGAACTTAAAGATGCCGAAACAGCAGGACGGATTGTTACGGATTGTTTCCGACGCACTCGATTAGGACAAACGTGATGGATGACGTGGACGCACAAATGCCCCCCGCTTTTACCGCTGAGGAGCTCATCAGAGCAACGAATGCGATGAAGACGGGTAAGGCACCGGGACCGGACGGAGTACCATCCGAGATCCTCCGGCTCGTGGCTCGTCTACGGCCGGAGATACTTCTCGACCTGTACAATATGTGCTTGACGACAGGAACGTTCAGCGATCGGTGGAAGGAGGCGAGGCTCGTTCTTATTCCAAAAGGTAGGGGTGATCCTGGCACTCCTTCGGCCTACCGGCCGTTGAGTTTACTTGACACTACTGGTAAACTCTTTGAACAATTACTCAGACCGAGACTGACGGACGCGATACAGGCCGGAGGGGGTCTCTCAGATTTGCAATTCGGCTTCAGGAAGGGTCGGTCGACGATTGGAGCGATCCAAAAGGTGATTGATTCTTTCCTGGAACTAGACAGACACTGCCATGCGGCGCGACCCATTGTGCTGCTAGCGACGCTCGACATCAGAAATGCTTTTAACTCGGCCAGGTGGGTGGATATCTTGGAGGCGCTGAAAAGCAACTTTCGGATTCCACCGTACCTGGTTCGGGTTGTGGAGGATTATCTGAGAAACAGACGAATAACGTACGAGACGATCGAAGGACAGGTAACGAGACAGGTCACCGCTGGGGTGGCTCAGGGGTCGATACTGGGACCCGACTTTTGGAATGGTCTATACGATAGTCTGCTTCGGCTTGGGATGCCACTCGGAGTGACCCTCGTCGCCTACGCTGATGACGTGGCGGCGGTGATCACGGAGAGATCTCCCGAGCTGGCGCAGCTGACGTTGAACCAGACCATGAGACGAGTTGGACGATGGATGACAGAACACGGACTGCAACTCGCAACAGAAAAGACGGAACTTATGCTTCTCACGAGAAGACGCATACAGACGATACTACCCATGAGAGTGGGTACATACGAAACGGAGACCAAAGGGGAAGTCAAGTACCTTGGGGTAACCCTCGATACGAAGATGACCTTCTGGCCTCACATACAGAAGACAGCCCGAAAAGCGGCAGAGAGGATAACATCCTTGAGCCGCCTGATGGCAAACACGACGGGACCGAGACCAGGAAAGCGGCGACTGCTAATGGCGACAGCTCACTCGATCCTCTTATACGGCGCGGAAATATGGGCAGATTCCTTGAAGACAAAGAAGTACTGTAAGACAATGACGATGTTACAGAGACAGGGCGCTCTGCGAATCGCTTGCTCCTACCGAACAGTCTCTGCGCAGGCTGTCCTTGTGGTGGCGAGCGTAATACCTGTGGATCTTCTTGCCTCGGAACGCAAAAGGATCTATGGGAGCAGCGCAGACATAGGACGAAAGAACGCGGCAATCGTTGAACGCGAAAGGACGATCGACATGTGGCAAGACCGATGGACAGAAGAACGAGGTAGCAAATGGACGAGACGACTGATACGGGACGTGAGACCGTGGCTTGGAAGGAATTTTGGTGATGTGAATTTTCACGTCACCCAGCTCTTGACGGGCCACGGGTACTTTCGACGGTACCTCCACAATATGAACCGAGTACGAACACCCGACTGCAAGTATTGTGGACACGATCGAGACGACGCGGAACACACGTTTTTCGGGTGCGACCGCTGGACAAGACTCAGACGAGAACTAGAGACAACAGTTGGCAACATCACCCCCGATAACATTGTAGAGGTGATGCTGCATAAACCCGAATGGTGGCGTTTAGTCGCTACCTATACGGAAACCATACTAAGACGTAAGAACGCGGACGACTGTCTGAAGGACGACTGAGCAGACGGATTGACGCGACGTAACGATGCACGGTAAAATGATACGAACGAAGGAACACAGACAGAACCCCCAGTCAGAAGTAATATCAACATAGTCCCTGGCTGGGGGAAGGACAACAAGGAGATGGCGGTTTAGTGGGTAGGCCTGTCTTTTTTTTTTTTTTTTGGGGGAGTCCCACATACCTCTTTAGATCAAGACTAAGGGGAATCCGCAAAAAGGGTTCCGCAACTGCTTGTACAAAAAAAAAAAAAAAAAAAAAAAAAAAAAAAAAAAAAAAAAAAATAATAATAATAATAATACCAATAATAATAATAATAATAATAATAATAATAATAATGCCGGGCTGGTCCAGTGAGTGGTAACACCTCACTGGGCAAATGCTAGCTTCCAACGTCCACGACGTGCCCGGTGGAAACGTTGTCCGTCGCGTCAATGCTCTGAGCAGCAACGCCATAACGGACACGGCCAAGAGGAAGATATGGCTCACAAATGACGCAAAAAATAATGGTATTCTGCCGATGTGTCCAACCATTAATCACTTATACACATACACACACACACACACTACGCAAACACTCACACATACACGCCTTCTGGCAAACCGGGGAAGTGAATGCTCGGCAACCCTATAAACGGGTCTTACCGAAAAGCGAATGGTAGGGGACTCCTATAAATGGAGCCGCCCAAAAGCGAGTGAAGGGGATCTCTCTAAACGGGCTCTCCCCGTGAACGAAGCCCGGTTTTGCCTATGGGCACTTACATATACGCACACAACACAGGGGGGAACACTGAACACACAGGGTAAACATACGGGGGGGGGCCTCAGGGGCCGTGCGTTGTCCCAGTGCGGTTCGTGGAGTCGCGACCACGAGGGACCTTCAGCACAACGGGACAAAACAATAAATATGAATATGCACAATGAAAACACTAATGTACCTCAAGTGGTAACTCCTTCTCAGGAAGAATCCACCCCGGGTTCCGATCGGGTGAAAGCCCCGGCGGCCACGGGCAGCGGCACGGATTTTGAGGGCCGCACTTTGTGCACGGGAATGGGGAGAAAGACACGAAAAAACGACATGATCCTACTGAACTTACCGAGACGACAGAGGATGGACAGTGCGTCAAGCGGCGGCAGCGATGTGAGCTACGCCTCTGCCGCTGACAGCCAAGAACCAACGACAGGACGAACACCGACAATAACAAACGATACACGAGACGTGACGGAACTGCTGCGGCTCATACAAGAGACGGCGACGAAAACGGCCAAGGCAGCAAACATACAAAAAAACATGAACATGATAATGAAGACGGAAATTAAGACAATTCTTGAGACTGTGGACATCGCGCTGCACAAGCGATCGGACACAGTTTCGGAAAGACGTTTCCAAGACAACAACAATACGGACAGGACAGTGGCGAATAACGAAGAAACGCCACGGACGAAACGAAAACGTTCGCCGGTTGGAACCACGCCGGAGACCTCACAAAAGAGGCCACAGACGATCGAACCGACCAAGGACTGGCAGACGGTAACACGAAAACGATCAGACAAGACAAAAAAGAAAACGAACGTAAAGAATCGGCCTGACAGAGGGGGACCGGACCACCGGAAAAGGGGTCTAGCTGTCCTGATCAGGCCGGGCACGGACACGACGTACTCTGACATAGTACGGAAAATACGGACGACGATCGACCCGAAGGAGAGCCACGTGCAGGTGACAACCCTGAGGAAGACGAAGAACGGCTTATGTCTTCTGAAGCTACAGGTAGACGCAGACAAGCCGGAAGGACGTGAGATGTTTGGACGACAGATCCAAGACACGATCGGGGAAGCGGGCAGTGTCAGGGCCATGACCTCCAAGGTCCAATTGGAGATCATGGATCTGGACTGCGTTGCGACTCCGAAAGACGTGACTAACTGAGGGGTTATGTGGGACTCCCCGAAAAAAAAATAGGCCTACCCACTAAACCGCCATCTCCTTGGTGTCCTTCCCCCCAGCCAGGGACTATGTTGATATTACTTCTGACTGGAGGTTCTGTCTGTGTTCGTCCGTTCGTGTCGTTCGTCCGTATCTCGTTCCGACGCGTTACTTCGTCTGCTCAGTCATCTGTCAGGTAGCCGTCCGCGATCTTACGTCTCAGTATAGTTTCCGTATAGGTAGCGACTAAGTGCCACCATTCGGGTTCACGCAGCATCAGAGCCACGATGTTATCGGGGGTGATGCTGCCGACCGTTTCTTCCAGTTCCTGTCTGAGTTTTGTCCAGCGGTCACACGCGAAAAACGTGTGTTCCGCGTCGTCTCGTTCGTGTCCACAGTACTTACAATTGGGTATTCGTAGTCTGTTCATATTGTAGAGGTACCGTCGGAAGTACCCGTGGCCCGTCAAGAGCTGGGTGACGTAGAAATTTACATCACCAAATTTCCTTCTGAGCCACAGCCTCAAGTCCCGTATCAATCATCTCGTCCAGTTACCACCTCGTTGCTCTGTCCATCTGCCTTGCCAAATGTCAATTGTCCTGTCGCGCTCAGCGATTGCCGCGCTCTTTCGTCCTGTGTCCGCGCTGCTCCCGTAGATCCTTTTGCGTTCAAAGGCCAGAAGATCCACGGGTATTACACCAGCCACCACCAAAACAACCTGCGCAGAGACTGTTCGGTAGGAGCAAGCGATTCGCAGTGCGCCCTGTCTCTGTACCATCATCATCGTCTTACAGTATTTTTTTGTCTTCAGGGAGTTTGCCCATATTTCCGCGCCGTATAGAAGGATCGAGTGAGCTGTCGCCATTAACAGTTGTCGTTTTCCCGATCTCGGTCCCGTCGTATTTGCCATCAAGCGACTCAAGGATGCTATCCTCTCTGCCGCTTTCCGGGTTGTTTTCTGTATATGAGGCCAGAAGGTCATCTTCGTATCGAGGGTTATCCCAAGGTACTTGACTTCCCTCTTGGTCTCTATCTCGCATGTCCCCACCCTCATGTGCAGTATCGTCTGTATGCGTCTTCTCGTGAGAAACATCAGTTCCGTTTTTTCCGTTGCGAGTTGTAGTCCGTGGTCAGTCATCCATCGTCCGATTCGTCTCATGGTCTGGTTCAATGCCAGCTGCGCCAAATCGGGGGACCTCTCCGTAACCACCGCCGCCACGTCATCAGCGTAAGCGACGAGGGTCACTCCGAGCGGCATCCCAAGCCGAAGCAAGCTATCGTATAAGCCATTCCAGAAGTCAGGTCCCAGTATCGATCCCTGTGCCACCCCAGCGGTGACCTGTCTCGTTACTTGTCCTTCGAACATCTCGTACGTTATCCGTCTGTTTGTTAGGTAATCCTCCACAACCCGAAGCAGGTATGGCTGGATCCCGAAGTTGCTTTTCAGCGCCTCCAAGATATCCTTCCACCTGGCCGAATTGAAAGCATAACTAATGTCGAGCGTCGCCAGCAACACTATAGGTCGCGCAGCGTGGGAGTGTCTGTCTAGTTCCAAGAAAGAATCGACCACCTTTTGGATCGCTCCAATCGTTGATCGACCCCTCCTGAAACCGAACTGCAAATCTGAGAGACCCCCTCCGGCCTGTATCGCGTCCGTCAGTCTCGGTCTGAGTAATTGTTCAAAGAGTTTACCAGTAGTGTCAAGTAAACTCAACGGCCGGTAGGCCGAAGGAGTGCCAGGATCACCCCTACCTTTTGGAATAAGAACGAGCCTCGCCTCCTTCCACCGATCGCTGAACGTTCCTGTCGTCAAGCACATATTGTACAGGTCGAGAAGTATCTCCGGCCGTAGACGAGCCACGAGCCGGAGGATCTCGGATGGTACTCCGTCCGGTCCCGGTGCCTTACCCGTCTTCATCGCATTCGTTGCTCTGATGAGCTCCTCAGCGGGAAAAGCGGGGGGCATTTGTGCATCCACGTCATCCATCACGTTTGTCCTAATCGGGTGTGTCGGAAACAATCCGCCAACAATCCGTCCTGCTGTTTCGGCATCTTTAAGTTCCGGTGAGACTCGGACCCCTAGTTTCCCGGGCACAATCTTGTAGCCGGTTCCCTAGGGATCCTCATTCACCTCCTCGCAGAGCTTCCTCCAGCATCGCGTCTTGCTGTCCCGTATTGCTTTCGTCAGCGTCTTCCGTGCTGTTTTGTATATGGCTTGGAGGTTTTCCCTTTCGGGCCCGCCCCCTGCCTTTGTCATTCGTCGCCGATTTGTCAGGCATATCCTGCGTAACTCGGCTATTTCGTTCGTCCACCAATATTGTGGTTGTCTTTGTTGTATCTGTCGACGTTTCGGCATTGTGTCTCTGCACAAGCTGTCTATTAATTTGGCTGTCTCGTCTGTCAGTCTTTCCGCTCTTTGCCGGCCCGTCAGTTCTGGGGGAATTCTCTCCCCTGGAGCCGGTGCAGCCATTAGTTCTTTCGAAAATTTTCGTCCGTCGAGTTTACGTAGGTTCCACCGCGGGGGTTGATGGGTTCTCGTTCGTTTGTGGAATCCGTAAAAAGAATTCCGCAACTCGTTGTAAAAAAAAAAAAAAAAAAAATAATAATAATAATAATAATAATAATAATAGGTATAAAATTTTTTCGTAAAAAAATGCTATAAGTAGTATTAATGATCGTGTATACAATTTCTTGTTTCTGCGCATATGCAAAAAAATAAAGATGGCGTCGCTTCGGGAGCACTACTGTTCATATTTTCGTATTTACAAATTACAAATGATTACCAAATGCCAACAACCTGTTACGTATAGTATTTGAAGAAACTACCATCAAAGATGAGGCTCGCTTTTTTGAATATTATGTCATAAATGTATACATACAGTGCCTGTTATTCATTGTGAAAACTATTGAATGATAAAGAAATTATTTCGAAACGGTTTTTCGATACTTCGTAATGAAGATTTTCTTCAATTATACGCGAAGTCTATTGGGACAAAGGAAATAAAAACAGAATTTCCATTGATTTTGTGATCACATTGAGTATAGATACCTAAATGATTGATTCGACCAGTGCTTGATATGGGCCAGGCTGTTTATGTTTAATCTCAAAGTAGTTATGTGTAAACACAAAGTAGTTATGTGTAATCGCAAAGATGCCCGAGAGTAGTTCCTGGAACGGCACTTCAAGAAAATGCCAAAGAATCAGTCATGCACGAGGAGCTTCTGTTGTTCATCGTCCTTATAACCGGAAAAATACATGGAAAATGGGTTTTAATTATTTTTCGATGTTCCACCTCTTCTGAAAATGTGAAAAAATTCAGGCTTATAGAATAACGTAAAATGAACAAAATATATTTTTTCCAGCCCGTTGCTTTTTTTGGTTTTCTTTTAAATAAATTTTAATTATTTCAAACTGAATTAAAAATTTGAATTTAGCACCAAAAATTTTTAAAGTCAAGATAGATTTGTAGAATTTAAAAAAATCCTATAAATTGGTTTTTTTATTTTTTTTCTAGCTCAAAAATTGACCGAGATATCATCAAAAAACGATTTGTCAGGTTATTGGGTCTATAGGGCCCCCCTGGGCACCTAGGGGTCTGAAATTTTGGCTAGAAGAGTCTTTTATCAAGCCCTACAAGAAACTACTATTCCGTTGCTAAAACCTTTGGGGAGGATTTGACCATCTTATCCGGCTAGGCCCTTTAGCCGATGATCATGGTCAAAAGGAGAACGTGCTATATCGCATTTTTTGCAATTCCTGTTGCAAGTAGAAAAATCGAGGATCATTTGACTAAAGTTACCAAGGATGCAGCGAAATCCATTTAGACTGTCATAATTTCTGCCAGAGCCTTTCGTAGTCCATCCTATGTCATAAGAAGCCATAATCCGTACTATCGTGTTGAACGTCACTAGAGCAGGCTCTTTTTGTTCTGAATTCTCAGGAGAGTAAAAGCAAAACTTCGTGCATTCAGACCTTAAAAGTAAATACACAATAATTAATAAAACACAATAAGGTAACAATATATTTGCAATATTATTGTAATTACAAATACATGAACAATCATTTATTCATAACACTTTTGATTATTATTTGAGCGCTTCGCAATTTCAAAATTACTTATAAAATTACTCAAGTAGGAGAATATGATGTTACAATTAATTTATAAGCTATGTAGTAATTACTTATAGAGCATAAAAATATACAGTAAACAAAATATGACGTTGCCTTCACAGACGCATGTAGTTAATTTAAAAAGTAAAATCTTATGTAAATATTTTTTTTAAATATTCGACTGACAAAATGTGATGTCTTTTTTATAATTGATTAAAAAACAATTTTTCGTATAAAAAATGACTTTAAAAAATATTAGAATATGTACAATTTGATACATAGACTCTGATTTGAAAAATTGAAAATGTCTGTACTTTTGAACAAACTAAAAGCTATAAAACATGCTTGATTAAAAAAATAAGCGTATCAAGAAAAATTAAACAAAAGATTGTAGAATAAAAACACCACGATTCTTTTCCAAGAAGAGGTAATTAGACCAAACGACGTCCTTCTCCGGGTATTATTTCATCTTTACTTGATTCGTCATCGTCGTTTTCTGCGAGCCGTCTTTTTGGACTAGAAACTCTGTTTTCAGCAATGTTTTTTCTAGTTTGCGTTTGCTTTAATCTCTGATTGTATACTTTTTCTGACACTATTTTTCCATTCCACATTATCCTCTGAACTTTCAACATCGCAGCACAGCTAAATTTATTCACAACAAAATAAAAAAATCAGACGTTTGTTTTTGTGGCAAGCATTCTCTATCTTCGAGTGAGCTCAGCCGTCTCATGCTTTTGTATTCACAGTGCTGCCACCATTTCCAGATTAAAATACATTCGATGATGCGGTGTTGCCGTCATCAAATACTATATGAATGCTTCCAGAATCACTATATTTCTATTATTTTTTATAAAATAAATGCATAAAACGTTAATAAAATAATCTTGTCGACGTTATTATACCGGGATCGTATATTTCAAACGTTGATTTTGTGAGCTCAAGTTGAACGATTTTTATTTTGTTAGGTTGAAAGAAAGAGATTTTCGCGTTCAAAAGTTAAAGAAAATATTGCGACAAATATAAAAAATCATTATTATAACTATTTTTACAATGGTTAAATTTATTTTAATCTGTTGTCTTACTTGTAATACGTATTGTCGTTACGCACGTTATACTATAAATTTAGAATTCTACAGACTGATAAACAGTGTATTTCAGTTTCTCGTCATTTTTTTTCAGAGACTGTATAGCCAATATAACCTTAAATGGTAAGTTTACTTAAGGTTTTTTTCCATATTAGATTAAACCATAACGTGCATATTTTTTGGTATTACATATTTAGTAAATTTTTATATCATATTATACGATATATAACAATTTTTTATATGTAAAATAAAAATTTATTTCAACTTGTTATGTCGGAATAAATATTTTCAAATACTTCGATTATTACTGTGATAAATATTAATTAAAATTTACTAGATTTTATATTATATAATATTATATAACAACATGTATATTTATTTTTATTACATATTCCGTAATTACTACATATATAATATTGTATGATATATAATAATTTTTTTATATATTAAATGAAAATTTACATCAACTTAATGTTGTTCCATAAGATATGAAATAAAATGTAAATTAGAGTAAATTTTAATTAATATTTATCACAGTAATAATCACAGTATTTGAAAATATTGTATTTATTCCAACATAACAAGTTGAAATAAATTTTCACATTCATTTTCAAATTCAATTTATTTTCAAACGAGCCTCGACGTGGGTCGATTAATATCAAACTTGGCAGCACAATTATGTTTTCGACAGAGCAGTCCAGCTCATGGACATGTAGAGAACATCGGGTGGTTATACTTCATGGCTGAAAAACGCGAAGAAGGAAACGTACGGTCGCAACACTGTAGAAGGATAGTATGCGAGCCGGAAAACGTAAATAATCAACAGCGTTAGAGTAGAATTCAGAAATATAATGAACTACAAGATCGTACAACAGAAAAATACGTAAGCCGTAATTGCCTGTGTATGTGTGTGTATGTGAGAGAGAGAGAGAGAGAGAGAGAGAGAAAAGCAACAAGCCAATAGAGAGAGTAACACTGGTACTTACAAATGTGCCGGCGGCTTCTTTCGGTTTGGTTAAGCGCTGTTCAAATCGTCACCGAGAAATGTGTCGAGAACACAATGAACGAGCGCTGCATGAACGACGCACTTGTCACCCACTCACTCAGACACGAGAGTTAGTTCATTGATTAGCTCGAATGGTCTCCGGACCACATTGACGCATGGGCGTACGACGGCGCAGCCGAAAACGTTCTGTTCTATACTCAGCGGTGACGCTTATGTGAGCCAC
Organism: Phymastichus coffea; assembly: GCF_024137745.1. Classification (NCBI taxonomy): domain Eukaryota; kingdom Metazoa; phylum Arthropoda; class Insecta; order Hymenoptera; family Eulophidae; genus Phymastichus; species Phymastichus coffea. The sequence goes on from NW_026706823.1 coordinate 4,533,344, forward strand.
GACTATTATTTGATATCCTTGTCCTTACGGGAGTCGCAACCTGTATTTTTATTCTAGCTCTCTCTTCTTTGTAACGACCTAACGTGTTCTGCTATTTCTCCTCTTATGCCGTTGCTTGCTGAAAGTAACATAGTGTAATACATTTCAAATATAATTAATGATTGATAATTAACATTGTATACCGAAGAGCTAGAAGAGAAAGACATAATGAGAGGGATAACCACACTGGATATAATATTATATAATATGTATAAAATATTTACTAAAATGTGATACAAAAAAAAGCATGTTACGGTATAATCTTATATAGAATAAAATTTAATTTAGAGTACATTTTTTTATAATATTCAATAGAAGACAAATTTCGATATATTATATAATAAGACCAGAGGTCCGGCAAAAATAAAAGTTATCTAAAATATATATAAATTTTTAATGACTTGTATTTAACGTATAACATACTTATAACATTATACTCTTATTTTCTTTCTTTCATTACTTCTAAAACTATGTATTCCAACGTTGTAATTGTCATAATTGTGATAATATATTTAGTAAAGAAACTATGACAAAATATAAAAAATGAATGTCCTTTTTCATAATGATTGTGAATAGTAGATTAGATTACTTATCTTAATGTAATTTGCTATATTATAAAAAAAACTTTCTATACTATTTACCAAGTTATGTATAGTATTTCAAAGTTATTTTGTAGTATCAGTGGTAATATTTAGAGTTGGTATTCTAATCGTTTAATAGAATATTCTTGATTTGATTGAAATTTAATGGTAACACTTGTAATGCGGTTCATTACAAGGCTTTGCCTGAGAGTGTTGCATTATTCCATCTCCGTTCCTTGCCGTCCCGTAACCAGCAGTATAATGCAAACCTAAACGCGCCCTAATACAAGCACTCATTGTTTTTTTATATCCCTACACCGACACCGAAGAAATCAACGAAATAAGTTGACGAACGCGATCCGACGGATGCTCGAAAAATTGAGCACACTAGATGAAATAAGAGAGCACACATACACACACGCACTCACGACCACGTGTTTGCCAACCGGAGAGAAAACACGGAAAACTTAAGTGGAAAATGCAGGGGAAATGCATGTTGATGACTCATGCAGGTCCGATACACTTCCAGACACTAGCACTGACACCCGGAGAATGCTGGCACACCTCGGGCGAGCAGAAAATCGCCGATGAAGTAGCAGCCGGCAATCATCTGTGTCAGGCTGCTGCGCACCATCGGCGACATCCTGAACACCACACTCACATACACCGCTGCTGACCACTAGTGGCACCTGGAGACACACACACACACACACCACAAAATCTGAAAAGGGAGCGCCCCAGGAGGCTCTTTAAAGACCGGTACCGAGACACGAGGTGCATGCGTGAGAGAGCGGGTGGCCATTTTTAAGGACCGAGTTAGACTAAACATGAGCGAGCGAGACAGACTGAGCGAAAGCGAGCGAGACAGACTAAATGAGAGTGAGCGAGATCGACTATATGAAACGAGCGAACTGATAAGTACTATAGAATTAAATGTAAATGCGATGATGACAGCGCTACGAATAAAACGACTTTAATTATTTTATTATTCACAATTAATTTAAAGTTGTAATTTAAGTATGAAACATGAAAAATACATAAGTAGTAAAATTTGTAAGCGACTGACACAACCCTTTTTATGTAATGATAAACGATAAACATTCCGACAAATTAAATTGATAAATTGACTGACAAAATTCGAACTTCTGACGAAACTCGCTGGTGACGTCACGACCAATAAGCGGATTAGAATAAAATTTGATTTCCGTCCACATTGAAAAATAGGTAAGAGTAGGGGTAGATCTTTCCCATCGATCAATGCTAGCCGACTTAGTGAAGGGTGAGAGAGGGTAAATAGCAACGAAAGTAGGAGATAAAATCAGGGCGCTTTATCTTTATAATTTACATACTGAACAATGATCAAATATTCGGAGAGCGCTACCGATATCCAAATTAGCATATCGGCCAATAATAGGTTTTCTTCTCGGAAAGAGGAGAGGAAGGGTGATCTTTGACCGCAAAAAGCCGATTCTCGTCCATTTTGCCGCTATCTTTTGAACTGGAAAGAATAATCTGTGCCAGACAACTTCCATTTTCAATTTTCGCTCGCAGAATCTTCAGCAGAAAATCGCAAGTAGGCAAAGTGCCTCTCATTAATAGTAATTGCGGAATGCGGGCGTGAATTTCTCGGTCTAATAGGTCGCTGCGACGCGTGGATCCGTCGACGCCGATATACTTTAGTACTTCGAGTGATTCGCGCTGACCATTCCGTCATTTCTCTGAATTGACGGGAGTAGTAAAGAGTGACCGAAGAGAAAATCAGTGTTTTAGATAATTCGTGCTGATCTTTCGCTATCTCCCCGAATTAAACGTGAGTGTTAGAATTGAGTGTACAGAAAATCAGTGTTTAGATAATTCGCACTGATCATTCGCGGCGATTCTAATTTAACGTGAGTGTTAGAGTTAAGCGAAAGAAGATTAGTGCTTAGTTTCATTCGCGCTGACCCTTCGCCGTTATTCTAATTTAACGTGAATGTTAAAGTTAGGCGAAAAGAAGATTAGTACTTAGTTTCATTCGCGCTGACCATTCGCTGTTATTCAGAATAAACGTGAGTGATAGAATTAAACGGAAAAATATTAGTGCTCGAGTTAATCCACGCTGACATTTCGCCGTTCTTCGAATTTAACGTGAGTGATTAGATTAATCGGAAAAAGATAGTGCTTGAGTTAGGTCTCGTTGACCATTTGCCCGTTTATTAGAATTTAACCTGAGTGCTAAATCTAATCGGAAAGTATATTAGTGCTTCAACTACGTCGCGTTGACTATTCCGCCAATTTTCTTTTAGTTGAAGATCAAACGAAGAGAATTTTAGTCTCAGTTAAGTCGCACTGACCTTTTGGACGTTTCTCCCAAATTTGTCGTGATTGTTAGGAAGGGGTATACGGTCAAAATGTCCACACTATAAAGTCCACACCTAAAAAGTCCACAACTATTTAATGCCCAAAAAGTCCACAATAAACATATAATCATATTCCTTCTGTAGAATGTTTTGTTTTTGTTTTTTTTTTTCATAACCTTTCTTCATTGACTTCGAGGCAGTTTTTTTTCATTTCAAGACAGTTTTTTTTTCATTTCGGCGCGTGAAAATTTTTGTGAAAAATGGCAGTTAGTACACTAGAGATTATTAAAAAAGGACGTAATGTTTATGGACACCTTGAAGGATTTTTATACACCGGATCACATTCAAGAGGCGACGTTAAATATTGGAAGTGCCGAAATCAGCCCGAGTGTTCAGCTCGCTTGACTACTGTGAATATGGGACGAAGCCTTATGGTTCGTAAGGGTGGCTCAGCACAGTCTCACAATGATGGACCTGATCCTGAAGCAGTGGAGACTTTACGAATAATGTCCAATATTAAAGTACCTGCACAAGAAGTAAAATTGACTCATTGTACTCTTAATATAAACGTACATGCTTCTTCAACGCATAGCCACAGAAGAACCAGAACGACCCACTTCTACAGTTACACGGGAAGCAAATACTTGCAACGAGGCTGTGCAAGCCCGCTTACCAGAGCTTGAGAATATTAAAAAAACCGTTCGGAGGGAACGTGTGAGAGATTTGCCGCTTAAACCTACTAATATACAAAAGATTTACAAGGTAAACTTGATTGCATTCAAGTACATAAGCTCTTTATATTAACATATTCATTTATATATTCATTAGGTTTGCCTGATAAATTTACAACAATTAACGTCTGTGAAAATTTTCTAATTTATGACTCTTACGAAGACGAAAATTATAATTTGGGATGCGGCCGAATAATAGTATTTGCTACACGTGAAAATTTGCGATTGCTTTTCACATCGGATATATGGTACTTAGACGGTACGTTTCAAACGATACCTTCCATTTTTTTCCAACTGTTCGCAATAATGGGTTCTGTCGTGCAAAAGTGTAAAGATATCGAACGAAAGATCGCCTTATCGTTCGTCTATGCGCTCTTAGAAAGTAAAAAAGAAGAAGCTTATTCAAAAGTTATAGAAGTTACATTAAACTTTGCTGAAACTGCTGGCATTCGAATACGACACCCTCAGCATGTCATGAATGATTTTGAGCTTGCGATTATTAGTGCTATAAAAACCCATTTGAGTGAAGATACCATAAAACTCTGTTTGTTTCACCTTTGTCAAAGCGTCTATCGCAAAATACAAGCAGAAGGTCTTCAGCAACAATACGGAGACCCAAACGATAACTCCATTCGAGAAGCTGCGCATAGCATGTGTACCTCAGCTTTTGTGCCTCCGGAAGATGTACCCAATGTATTCGACATTTTTGATAATGAAGTACCTGAAGGATTTATCCCTATTTCAACCTATTTTGAAGTTAATTACATCAGAGGCATACGAGCGATTGGTAGACGAAAGGCAGTGAAGGTACGATACCCACCGGCCCTCTGGAACCAATACCACTCTGTTCTCCACGGAGTAGCTTGCACTAATAATGCTTCAGAAGGCTGGCATAATCGCTTCCAGATACTAGTCGGACAAAGTCACCCGAGCCTTTACAGTTTTCTAACCGAATTGCAGAAAGAACAAGCAGACGTTGAATACATGCTACGTGAATTGAATTTGGGAAAGAAAGCAAAAAATGTACCTGGAGAAAAGTTCCTTCGTGTGGAAGAGCGTATTACTACAATTGTTGAAAATTATCAAGATTATGTTGATGAAGATAGAGAATTGGCATACTTGAACACTATTGGATACCACCTTCATATGTAATATTTAACATTGAATAAATTATATTTTTTATTTTTATGTGGACTTTTATTTTTTGGATTCTTATATTTTGGACTTTTTAATTTGTGGATTTTGTAATTGTGGACTTTTTAATTTGTGGATATCTTGGTGGGAATTTTTTAGGTGTGGATTTTTTTTTTGTGGACATTTTGTCCGGTAATCCTTAGCTCATCACGAGTTAGTAAAATTCGATATTTGCACGTAGAGGTAGTGTGTGAAGTTGACACTGTCCTTGTGTTGACCTCGTTTGTGTCAGCCTTATAATTGAAAATTATAGAATTAGAAAATTAAAATTAAATAAATGAATAAGAAAAAATAATTAAACAACTCTTATTATAATCTAATACATGGAGAAAAACTATCAGTGCAGTCAATTAATGTTTTTGTTACTATAAGGCAATTATAACGGAGATGCAGATTCACTTCGGATGTTTAGGAGAAGACTATGAATTCTGATAGATTATTAATAGATGTTAGAAAATTCTTATGCGCACATAGTATATGTAATTTATGTAACGGTCCAGTATGATTTGTCCCTTTTCCTACTGCAAAATAGCAACCCGCCATGCACGAGAAAACCAAAGAAAAGCGGTAATTGAGCGAAGGCGCTCTTCTCACATATATGTAAATGTGTTAGAGCAATTCAGCGAAAACAAGACCATATAAGGAGCGTGACGTTACGACCGTGGGAAATTTATTGTTTACAATGCAAAATAGACAATTGCAAAGTTTTTCAAATGAACAAAAGCATTTTTTTAGTCAATTTTTAATGCGCTGATCTTGAATTTCATGTTGTTGTAGTTATAAAATATGTATTTATCAATTTAATTTAATTAAAAAGTTAATAGTGTTAGTTATTTTGCAACAAATAATTATATTGTTAATTCGAATATGCAATTGCGTTCGTAAAGTGTTGAAACAGCAAAGCAAGAATTTGACACTTTGGTAACTAATTTTTCACTGAGTTATCAATAAAAAAAAATTTATAATTTATTTAAGCAATTAAAATTGCGTTGTTAGATAGCGATTCAATTGTATATATCTGTTTAAATTAATGATAATGATTGTCACTAATTTGCTGTATTTTAAATCGCTAAAAAAGAAATTTGCAAATGCAATAGTTATATTAATCGTTTTTAATTTAAATAATGTTCCACTAATCACAAGCGATTTTTTTATGTAAAAATCTTCCGTAAATTTATTGTAGAATTAGTGTTATACGATTATCAAATTGTATTACTTATGACTCTAAAAGGCGATTTTTCCTCGAGAAACGATTTATGTTAAAAAATTCGTTATTTCACACTTAAATTTTTAAATTATAAAATTTCAATTTAGATCGAGCCATTTTGCGATAAAACATGTGCAAAGTTTATATCAATTTCAAAAATAGCGTTATAGGGGCTATCAAGCGTAGAAAGGAGCTAATTTCGCAAGTATAAATTCGCTCGTCGCTGCGGCAAGAATATTCACTGTCCTACCTTGCTCAGCAGTGCGAGCATTGATTTGAAATAAAGACTCAGCAATTTTCTGAGACTAATTTCATTATTCAGTGGTTAGCCTGCTAATTCCTTTCCTTGCGATACCTAAGCGCTCAACTCATAAGACTATCTCTCTTATAAGAAAAAAGTAGCCTTAGATATCTCCTCTCTTCAAATTCATTAACTGCTAAGAAATTGAATTGAGTGTTTGTTGCGGCGCTGTCGGGCTTCTCCCCGATAGATGCAATTATACTCAATCATATTTCAAAACGATTCATCGAAATAGAAAATATTTGTTTGTATATTATAAATAGTGTTTGCTATTCGATGAATTTTGAGATTTCATTTCTTGTAGAATATACAGTGCCGCTCACGCACTTTTACCCCCCCACGGGCAAAATCAGTCTAACTTCAAAGTTTTATATCTCTGGTAGAAATTAACGTACAGAGACGCGCGTGGGTGCGTTTGATAGGTCTTTCGGAGAGCTTTCAAATGATATGACTCACGGTTGCCATCGATTGTTTTTTTAAATTTTGCAACAATTATGCAAAATTGAAAATTCTGAAATTTTTTTATTATTTTTGACAATTAGCCAATTTTGGAAAAGAAATCGTACGAAAATTTGAAGTACACCATTTTTTAGCTATTACCAAGCCCTATCTGAATCACTCATCAAAAATTTATTTTCGTCAAATATGACGCGCGCACGGGCATTTTTTCCTGGAAGTGACAGTTTTTTTCAACATTTTTTATCTCCGTCAAATTGTAACAATCGAAAAAAATTTATAGGAGAAAAAATGTTTGTTTTTTCACGTAAAATACTGCAATAATTTTTTTTTTGGTTTTTCGAAAAATTTTTTTTTTCGGTTTAAATTATTTTTCAAGGTCGAAAAAAAAAAGATTTTTTTTTTTATGTAATTTACGATAATTGTTATGTAGTATTATTGAATGGGTGGAAAAAATTTTTTTTTGTGGTTTCTCATCTTTTTAGCGTACCGACTGTGAGAAAAAAAAATTTTTCGAAAAACCAAAAAAAAAATTATTGCAGTATTCTACGTGAAAAAACAAATATTTTTTCTCCTATAAATTTTTTTCGATTGTTACAATTTGACGGAGATAAAAAATGTTGAAAAAAACTGTCACTTCCAGGAAAAAATGCCCGTGCGCGCGTCATATTTGACGAAAATAAATTTTTGATGAGTGATTCAGATAGGGCTTGGTAATAGCTAAAAAATGGTGTACTTCAAATTTTCGTACGATTTTTTTTCCAAAATTGGCTAATTGTCAAAAATAATAAAAAAATTTCAGAATTTTCAATTTTGCATAATTGTTGCAAAATTTAAAAAAACAATCGATGGCATTCGTGAGTCATATCATTTGAAAACTCTCCGATAGACCTTTCAAACGCACCCATGCGCGTCTCTGTACGTTAATTTCTACCAGAGATATAAAACTTTGAAGTTAGACTGATTTTGCCCGTGGGGGGGTAAAAGTGCGTGAGCGGCACTGTATACATATCAACTTCTTGCTACTCTCGGAAACGCGATTACAAACATAATAGAAAGAGTCCGAACTATTTATTTGATAACGCGAGATAGACTCAAACGTTACAATTATATAATAAGAGATAACATAAAACATAACAATATATAATTGAAGAAATATGAAATATAATCCCTGATGAATTGAATAAAATAATTAAAATAGCAAAAGAGTTTACTAACACTTGGAGCGTGAAAATGGATTTTAATAATCAAATAGATAAAATAAAACAAAAGCAAACAATGACAACTTCACCAAACCTGCTCACAAGAAGATTGATTGAAGAAAATCGCCGATTGACTGTACGTAAACTATAATATGATCTTGGAATTTTCCATCCCACTATTAGTGAGTGTTACGTCTTAAGACGTTGCTTTCTATTGAATAGAATTAATATTAAAATAAATAAAAATCGATCATGAATAAATTACAAAGTGTAACCAAAGCACTTAGAGCAATATACGATATTTCGCGCAATACTTAAATATACATTGCGAGACTTATTTTAGAAGCTTCTATTTGTTACGCTTCGGTTCAACATATCTTTTATTTCTACTTCTATACGTTAAACATTTGACTATTTACAATAAATCCGCGACTTGTTGAAATTCTGCTGATTCAGCAACTTATTCTAAACTATATTTTGTTACCTAACAACTTTATTAGATTTTTATTCGCGTCCAATCCAATAATATATAGGAACATCCCGTTCATTAGTAATTAATGGTCTAGAACTAATGGTAACAGGGAAATTTGCGTGAAGTTCTAAAACAATTGCGTAACACAATAATAAAAAAACGGTTTCAACTTTGGTCAAACGATGACGGGCTTCTTTAACACGATAATGCGTAAGTGCCTTCATCGAACTTTGTGCAGCAATATTTTACAAAGCACCAAATCTAACGTCTTTATCTGTCTCTGTACAGTAACAACATAGATCTTCGTGACTTTTGGCTATTTTTTAAATTAAAAATACGGTAAAAGAACACCAGTTTGAAAATGTAGAGATGATTCAAGCAAATGCAAGTGCATGATTGCTTCTCCGAAAACTGACTTCTAAGACTGCTTCAAGAAGCGGAAAAGCCACTGGAAGGACTTTATTTAATTAAATAAATACTACTTTGAAAAATGTCACTTATCCAATTATAAAGATTAATACCGGCGTGAAGATATGAAGATATTCCGGATACTATTCGAACGCACCTTGTATTTATGTATTCAATAAAACTAAATCGGAATCGAACGCGCATCCTCTGAATCCGCACGCCGAGCTCCTGCCACTAGTACTACAGGCAATTTGTATTGTGTATATTAGCTACACGATTGATATGGGGGGCCCAAGCGCTAATATAAACAAATAATAAGTTATTATATATAATTAATGTAATTAGTATATAATGAATTATTATTATATAATTAATTATTATTATTAATTATTATTATTAATAATCATTTATTATTAAATAAAAAATATAAAAATATAAAAGAACATACATAAATTTATAAAATATCATTAAAAATAATAATAATAACTGTCACTCAGTTATCGTTGTCGTTGTCGTCATCGTAATCGTCGTCGTCGTTGTTGTTGTCGTCGTCGTCGTCGTGATCAGCGGGGAAAAATTTTGCAATTTTATAGCGCGGAGCGCCGTCAATTGTGTCGTCCATGATGTACAGTGGCTTTTTCCCCATGGTGACGAGATCCTGCAGTAGCGACGTTGTGGATGGTCCTGCGGGGCTATTGACGGAAGTTGGTGACAGTGATCGGGATAACTGGCGCAGGGCGGAGAAATTTTCGGAATAACCGGCGTACTACGTGTCTGACCGGTCCAGTCCGATCAACGTGCCGCCTGCTCCCGCGCTGTGGCGGTGATTCCACCGACTGCGCTCTCGACTGCAGCGATCAGCGGCGCAGTATGCGCGATCCCAGCTCTCACACACTGGCATGTTGTCGTCATCGTGATCGTCGTCGACCTGCAACAAATTGAAACTTATAACAAACTACCCCAATTAGAAAAAAAAGAAAAAAGAAAAATTCATACCTGTTCTTGTTGGTAGGATGTCTCTTGTTGCTTTGGTGAAACTAAGTTCACCAAGAGTGGCTAAGGCGTCGTAAGATCGATCAAAACAAGAAATTTTAAGTACGTGAGAGAAAGAGAGAGAGAGAAAGAGAGAGGGAAATTCAATTTGAAATTAAGTATATTGTAACGGGGTAAAACCGTTTAATTATTTTATGCGCGCGAATACACTAAAAGGACGCGCGCAGTTAATTATGCTCGGTACGTAAATCGGAGAGCGTGCAAAGACAGGCGCCAGTCAACCAGTAAGTTCTCTTATCGAAGGAAAGTGAGTGGAAGCTATGAGATATAAGCGAATCAAAAGAAAACACTTGTTAGTAAAATGAACTAGATCTTTTATTATTCCTTATACTCTACAGAAGGTCAGCCCGCGCGTTTGTTTACGTTGACGCTCGCTCATCGACAACACGCTTTGCCGGTACGCTCGCTGCTCTTTGTTATTAGAGCCGTTACATGCACGCATCAAATATTAGAATTAAATTATTATTCATACGATCGCGATCGCGAAATTAAGCTGGTCAGCTTACCTTATATTTGCAGGCGATCAGAGAACACAGCGACAAATCGCACAGCACGGAACAATTTTTCTATTGTTTTACTCGCGGCTCGCGAATGCGCGCACACACTGGTTTCGCCCTCGATGGCGAAACCTCACACACTCTCTCTCTCGTCCTGGTCTCGAGCTGGCGGATGTCTGGCACCTCGGTGGCAGCTGTCACGGCTATCTGGCACTCTCGGATATCGCTAATCTGGCGTGTAGTCGTCAAGGGCACGTGAATCGGCAGTTGTAATAGCGAAAGCGGGCGGACACAACAACGGTCAATGCTTCACTAGTTTGATTTCAATCACGCGCGTTCCGTCTGCTCGCGTGCCGAATTCCTTCGTTACGTATTTTGTCCCCCCGGCAGGTGCTGCCCTCACAGGCAGCAATTAAGTTAAATAATCAGCGCTAATTTGACGTTTACCGTCACAGCCTCCTTCCAATCTGGACCTATAGGGTCCTCGACGATAATTCCATTAGCGCTGCCCTTTCCGAGGAGGAGAAGAGGAAGGATAATAAAGGGTTATAGTCCAAGTGATGTTAAATTTGTACTTTATTGTACGACAGGGCGATATATCGGTGGCCCTGCACGGGGGCAGGGAATCATCACCTAGCTGGTCTCGGTGGCAGTTCCTGACCTTGATCGTCCAACGGGGGTCGGCCGCGCGCCTCCCACCCCAGCCTCTCTTGGACCAGGTTGGCGTATTGTCGCACGCGTGGGCAGCGGTCCGTGCGGGTCACCCCGGGGTAGTGGCACACGTTGCACCCTTCCCACTGAGCGCGGGAAAGGGTGCCCCGTGGGAGACCTCGCTCTCTGGGGTTTCGTTTCTACGGTTCGGGGCGGACCACAACGATCTTTCAACCGTGGGGTCCTTACCCGCGGGGCCTAGAACCACGTTGATGTGGATGGGCCCCGTTGCTTGACCGCCCTGGCTCCCGTCCACATTCACCACCAGGTTTACCCCGCACGTTTGCGGGCCCTGGTGCGACGTGATCCCCGACCTGACCTCCGGAGCCGCTGTTCTGGTTCCGGTGATCGGAGGCTGGGGAAGGCTCGTGGGATCGCCACTCGCCGGGCCCTCGATGGCCTGGCGGTGGCGCTGCTGGACCTCTCTGATCGCCGACGCGAACTGACGACGGCGGGACACAACCTTATCCCAATGATCTAAATCGTCCGGGTGGTATCCCGCGGCTGTGTACGTGTCGTATTCGGCGTATACAGCCCGTTGGAGGGTGTTGAGGGTCGCCCAGCCGTGCTCGACTTCCCTCAACCCCTCGACGATGTCCTCCCAGGTCCGCCCGCCAGACGGGGGTGTCTGACTGGTGAACCTGGGGCGCCAGGTCCCGTCGGCGGCACCCTCCTCCGTCTGGGTGCCGATGGTCGAGGTTGGGGCCTTCCGGGGGATTGGTCCCGCTGGGGGGCCGGGCAGCGGTGCGGCGTCACCACGTGCGATGCCGGGGCTTGTCGACAGCATCGCGGTCGGCTCTTCTGCCGGGAGCTCCTCTATGAGCACGGATGACGAGCTCTCGTGAGCTCGCACCCGTGCTCGCTCCTCTTCTTCCTTCTTTTCGCCGAGCAGGTGGAGGGCGGCATGCACCACCCCCTCGACGGCGGGACCTAAGTCCAAGCCGATGAGGGCGGCTGCCGCTTGCTCGAATTGTTCGAGCGTAATCTGCATCCTGTAAATGTCCAGCGAGTTAGTATCCTGAAATAATTTTGGATATCGAAGGTGGGCGCCTGTTCGGCTGCCCAGGGCCTTCGTCGCCGGAGTCGAAGGTGGGGTCCTTGGCGTCGGTCTCCCAGGTCCTTCGTTCGCCGTGTTTCATGCATCCACGGTTGTCGCTTTCGGTGGTCTGCCCCTCTTCCTCTTTCCGATGATGGGAAGAGGGGCTCGAGTAATCTGTCGGTGTTGTGTAGTGTGTGTAGTTCGCGTGGACTTACGAGGTCTTCCTCGTGGATGCTTCATCGGGTTAGTAGGAGGGATATTTAGTGAGACTCGGCTGGGGGGATTACGGCGAGTACGGCGAGGTGATTTCGGAGTTGTCGCGTCGTCATTTCGAAGTGTATTATCTGAAGTGTCGGCGCTCCCGTTTCCGTGTATCGATGTGTCGCTCGCATTGGGCGGGACGCTTATCGCCTCGGTTCCCTCGGTGGTAGAGGTCTCGTCGTCATCTCGTGTTCGGGTCCCATTTTCCGGTGTATCGTCCTCTCGTCCATAATAGGGTTTGAGGTCCTTAGCGTGTATTAGCTCCGTGACCTCCTCCTGTTGGTTGGCGAGGCGATATGAGTTGGCACCGAGTACCTTCGTGACGATAAAGGGGCCTATGAATTTGGGCGCTAGTTTCGCGGAAATGCCCTGCGCCGCGCAGGACGGTATGCGATTCTTTTTCCACACCCAATCACCTTCTTTAAACCTGTGGTCCCTGTGTTTGGCGTTGTAGTACTTGGACTGCCTCAGGGACTCATCCGAGGCGCTCTCGTGAGCTTGTTAAATGGCGGAACGGCTATTCTGCATGTGCTCGTTCCATTGCCCGATTCGAAGCAAACTCTCCTCTTGTGCGGCGAGCTCGTCCATTCGTTTCCGGAGAGTATTCGGAGCTCCCGGTTGTCTGCCGTAATTGAGCATGGCCGGACTAACCCCGGTGGAACTATGGACGGCCGTATTCAACGCGAACATGAGTTCGGGTAGCGCTCGGTCCCATTCCCTATGATTCCCCTGCAGATACGACGTTATCATCGTCTTCAAGGTGCGGTTAACCCTTTCCGTAGGGTTAGCCTGCGGGGTATAGGTTGGGGTGAAGGTCCGTTTTATCCCCTGATCTCTCAGGTACCCGTCCACCAACTGATTGCGGAACTCAGTGCCGTTGTCGGACAAGAAGATCTTTGGCGTGCCGAAACGTAGGATTATTCGTTCCCGAAGTTCCTTCACTATCGTCTTGCCGTTAGCACTACGTATGGGTATACATTCGACCCATCGTGTGAATACGTCGATGAATACCAGGACGTATTCGTGCCCTCGTGGGCTCTTCGGAAAGGGTCCGGCGATGTCGCCCGCGACCACTTGCCAAGGCATAGACCATGTTCGGTCCTGCATGAGCCCGCGCGGCGGTCGCTGCTCGACCTTGCACTGTTGGCAGACCTGGCATTTTCGGACGTATCCCTTCACATCCGTGTACATTCCCGGTCAGTAATAGGACTGGGTGACGCGAGCGAAGGTCTTCTCGCGTCCTAAGTGTCCTGCCGTCTCTAGGTCATGATTTTCGAACAACACCGCTTTGCGTTCTTCCGGGGGCACGACGAGTTTCCATTCGTCGCCATATCCGTCTCCTCCTTGGTGATCGTAGGTCGGCTTTCGGTGATACATCACCCGGCCGACGACCTTCCAATTCGGGTATCTCTCTGGTTGGCTCTCGACGCGTCGGAATTGATCCGTGTACCAGGCGCTGTCCCTTGACTTCGGTTGGTCCATTGCGCCAACCTCTGCCTTCGTGGGCTCAAAAGCGCGTGATAAGGCGTCGGGCAACACATTGTCTGCCCCCTTTCGGTATTCGATCTCGAAAGTATGGCCTTGAAGTTGTAAGGCCCATCGGGCGAGACGTTCAATCGGGTTCTTCAGGTTGTATAACCATTTCAGGCTATTGTGGTCAGTTACCACCCTGAACGGGTACGCTTCTATGTATGGGCGAAATTTTTGGATGGCCCACACGACCGCCAAGCATTCGCGCTCCGCAGCTGAGTAGTTTTGCTCAGCCGGATTAAAGACTCTGCTAGCGTACTCTATGATTCGGTCGCCGTCTCCTGCTTTTTGTATCAGGACGGCCCCGATTCCGGTAGCGCTAGCATCTGTCTCCAGCACGTACTGCCCATCGGGTTCCGGTAATCCCAGGCATGGTGCGGACATCATGAGTGCCTTAATTTTGGCGAAGGCTTGTTCCTGTTCCTCTCCCCACACATATTCGCTCTTTTTTCCTGTTAACCTCGTTAACGGTTGAGCGTGTGTGGCGAAGTCGGTCAAGTATCTGCGGTACCATGAGCAACCCCATGCGCAGCTGTCGCACGTTTCCTGGTCGTGGGTACTCCATGATAGAGCGCACCTTTTCAGGGTCTGGCCTGATCCCCTCGCGGTTGATCAACAGGCCCAGGTATTTGGCTTCAGACTTGCAGAAGACGCTTTTCTCTCGATTAATCGAGAGGCCAGCTTCGCACACCCTGTCCAACACGGTTTTTAGATGTCGTAGGTGATCCTCGAAACTGGACGATACCACTATGATATCGTCCAAATAGGCGAAAGCGAATTCGCCTAGTTCGGGGCCGATCACACTATCGATCAACCGCTGGAAGGTGGCGCCGGCGTACGAGAGACCGAACGGTATTCGTACGAACTGGTAATGTCCCAGTCCGGGTACGGTAAAGGCCGTAATCGGCCGAGATTCGATCTTGAGTGGGATCTGGTGATACGCGCTACTGAGGTCGAGCGTCGATATATAGCGTGCGTTTCGCAAACGCCTTAATATAGTATATCTTGCATAAACAGCAGGGGATACGCACTCGGCTCGGTGACTTTGTTGACCTTTCTGAAGTCAATACAAAATCTGTACGAACCGTCCTTCTTGCGTATCATAACCACTGGGCTCGACCAGCCACTGTCAGCTGGTTCGATTACCCCTTGGGTTAACATTTCCCTTACCAGTCTATGCATTTCCTGCTCGACCTTGTGCGATACCGGGTAGTAACGCTGTTTAATTGGCTTCGTATCACCGACCCGAATCTCGTGCTTTTTTTTTACGCTTCGTTTTCAAATGTCTAGGGACGTAGTAAATCACAAAAAAACTAAAACTAATCGTAAAAAAAAAATTAAATTCCTCTATTTTTTTAATGCGCTAAAAAACCGAAAAAAATTTTTTTCTCTATTTCTTTATTTTGACTTTATTTTCGTATTCTTGGGCACAAAATGAAACTTTTTTCTCCTTGGCATTTTTTTCCAAAACGTACGCAAGTTGAAGTAATTGAGGATTGAAAAAAAAGGTTATTTTTTTACAAAAAACGCCGTAACTCGGTTAAAAAACATCGGGTAGAACCCCGCGGGGGCTAATTTTAAAGGGAAAGACATTACCCTCCGAACCCCTCCGGTCGATTTGCCCTCTACCGCCTGGTTCTAAATTGGCATTGATTTAAGTCGAGGTTAAAAAAATTGAAATTTTTTTAATCAGTTTTTTTACTGTAAAAACACATATTTTCATTTTTAAGTCTCTGCACGTCTTAAATGGAAGCTTTTTCAATTACCTTTAAAATGCCCTGCTGTTTTTTGTGATACGATGATTTCCGACCGAGATACAAAACTTTCAAGTTTGCCTAATTTTGAGGTAAGCATGGCAAAAGTGATTGACGGGCAGTGTATATGTTCAATAAAAAAACTTATATAATTTTTATAAATCAGCACTTTTAAGTGATATTCAAACGTATGTGCAAATATATCGTAGCCGCAAAGGTAAGTACTAAAAAACAAACGTTTCGACAAAAAAAATAATAACAATTCCAAATTACGAATGAATCCAACCTCATGATTTTCTTTATTCCAACCCTTTCTCCATTTTCAGCGAAACGAGCAGGTAAGTATAAGGTAAGTATTTTTTAATTAGTTAAAAAATATACTATATTAAAATAGTTCATTTAATTCAGTATACAAAATAATACTAAAAATGATAATTTTTTGTGATGTTCGTATCACTTATAATATAATTACTAGTTCGTACTCTCGTGGTCTTGTCGCATTAATGAGTAAGGATTCGTTTCTTTTCAATTTTACTCTAATTGTCAATATGAAATAAATCGATAAATCAAGTATATGCAAATATAAGTAAAGTTTCAAGGAAAGTCAGACTTTGCCCTAGTTTCTTATGGTGCGAATTGTCCCATAAGCAGAGATAAAGTCTTTCTTATAAAGGATATAATTCAGCCCAAGTTCCTTATAGCGCGAAATGTTCTATAAGTTGAGCATGAATTATAGGAAAGGAAGAGAATTGATCAGTTAATTACAATGAGAGAAAGAACTTAGGTATTAGCCAAGTTTATTCAATCTCATGCGCTCACTTTGCAAGGCTAGGAGTGAAAGCCAGCCCGTGCAATAATCAGCGTATTTATACATAGATTTTCCCGCCTATGTTCGCAGGAGAGTTCACTTCGAGAAGTTTTCGGATCTTTGAAAAATATTCGCAAATTTTAAGAAATGAATTTTCTCAATTTACAAGTAAATAAACATTAATACTAAAGTTTTAACATATGTAAGCTTTACAAAATTAGTTATTGGTCGATTTAGTGTAATTTACAATTATCACAAATAGTGTCGTCAAAAATTATTAACTAATAAAGTTAATTAATGCAATATTACAATATTTACAATAGAACAATATTATATTTTTACATAACTTTATCGTTTATTAATTTTAGAAGTAATTTCCAAAATTAAATATTCAAATTAGTTAAGAAAATTTAAATTATAACAAATTTTCATGTTTGTAACGGTTTTTTCTATAATCTTATAACGCAAATACTAGAATAATTATTTAAGATTTATAAATTATTAAGATATCATTATTATGTATAAAATTAACGCTTTCGATCTATATATAACTTAATGTTTAAATGAATTATTGATTATTTATTTATTAATAACAGTTACACAGGCCAACAAGGTTTCAGAACCAGAGACCAGACATAGTACACCCGAAGGATTTTGGTGCGCTGAATCCAAATCCGAGCTCAGAATTGCGCCAGCACGTCAGGATTTTGAGATATCCTAACCTAAATGTACGAAAATCACGTTTATTGGCTATATTCGGTACCTTATAACATTGTGAATAAATTTTTTTATATAAAACTGACAACGGCATCTGAAAGAGCAACTCTTGGTCTACAAAATGCACTACAGCTTTTTGTTTTTATGTCTTTTGGTAATGGAGATATCATCGTTTGAAATTTAACATCTATGAATTTGTTTATACTGCGACACTACAGAACGAGTGACCAGACATAGGACCTGAAGGATTTTAGTGCGCTGAATCCAAATCCGAGCTTAGAATTGCGCCAGCACATCAGGATTTTGAGATATCCTAACCTAAAAGTGCGAAAATCACGTTTTTTTGGCTATATTCGTTACCTTATAACATTGTGAATAAATTTTTTCATGCAAAACTGACAACGGCATCTGAAAGAACAGCTCTTGGCCGACAAAATGCATTACCGATTTTTTCATGTTTTTTTCCAGCAGAGATACCGTCAATTGAAATGTTCCATTTATCAATTGATTTATACTGGAGTATGAAAAATCTTGATTTTTTTTGCAATCTTCAGTAGTAGGAAAAACTTACACTGGCATATAAAGATTTACCATTGTACTAATTTACGGCGAATCTAGCTGAATTTATTAGACGCACTCTAAAATGGCAGCTATAAATTTAGGGCAGGATAAGGTAGATGGTTATGACCTAAATGCACTGAAAATCCTATAACTCTAGAACCAGCGACAGATTAACTTAAGTGCGCTATAACCTGCAAGCTCAAAACCTTGACAGGATTGCCTAAGTGCGCTATAACCTACACTCAGCTTAAAACCACGACAAGTCAACCTAAGCGCTCTATGAGCCGCGAGAGGTTAAGCTAAGTGCGTTATAATCCGCGGCTGGTTGACTCAAGTGCTCTATAACCTCCAAGCTCAAAATCACGGCAAGTTAACATAAATTCGCTATAACCTGCTACAGGTTAATTTAAGCGCGCTATAATCCGCAACAGGTATATTGAGTACGATATAACTTGCAAACCAGAATCCACGACAGTATAACCTATATGCACAGTAACCTTCGAGCTCTAGCCCACTACAGGTGAACTTAAGTTCGCTATGATCTGCGAGCGCTAAACTCACAACAGGTTAAAATAATGCAGTGAACAGTGAGGGTCAAGCATAGGACAAATTAATTTAAGTGGACTGTAATCCATAGCATTTCAATCTAAGCTCCAATGTAGTTAGAGAGGTTACACTAAGAAGCTGACAGTCTTTAGAATGTATATTCTTAAACCTATAACCGCCAATTCTGTGATGTTATACTTTCTTTTTGTGAAAACGTTAGCTCTTCATTTCAAACGATCGTTGAAGATATTTACGTTTGTGACTAGTAGGGTTATTATCATCCCTTTTCAATGACCAGCAGTAGTCGGCCATCATTTTTCCGTCCCACCTTCCTTGGTAGTGTTGTTCCTTTTGTTTAAAGTCTTGGTGAAGTCGTTCACCCATCTCCTCACTACATGCTCCAAGATTTTCTGGGAAATAGTACAAATGAGAATGAAGGAAGTGTATTTTAAGGCTCATTAGACAACCCATTTTTCGAAAATTCTGTAACATGTTGGACACAATAGTTTCAAACTGCGGATCTCGATTATTGCCTAAAATTTTTTCTGTAACATCTTTGAAGCTCAACCAAGCATTCTTTTCAACGAGAGTCATGGTTTCGATAAATGTATCATCTTTCATGAGTTTTCGTATATCAGGCCCAACGAAAATGCCTTCCTTAATTTTTGCATCACTTAATTTCGGAAATGTGGCTTTCAAATGATTGAAACATTTACCTTCTTTATTCAAGGCTTTCACAAACTGTTTCATTAAACCTAATTTGATGTGAAGTGGTGCCAATAATACTCTCTCTCTCTCTATCAACAAGACCTACGTAGGCAACATTATGAGAACCTATTTTCCATACAGATCTTGTGGGTCATTTTTTTGTTACCCAATGCTTATCTCTTGCACGGCTGTCCCAAAGGCAGAGGAAACACGGAAATTTGGTATTTCCCGACTGCAAGCCAACTATAAGATTTATCATCTTAAAGTCACCACAAACAAGCCAATTGTGAGTCTTGTAATTTATTTTTTCCAGTAGAAATTGAAAACTATTGTATGACTCTGTTAGTGCAGTTGAGTCACCCACAGGAAGTGCCGCATACTCATTTCCGTTATGTAGTAACACAGCTTTGAGACTTTGTGTGGAAGAATCAATGAAAAGAGGCCAGTTTTTTGGCTTGTACAAATCTTGGATATACAAGTTAACCAATTCTTCGATGTTATTACAGTACACCATCACATCCTCCATTGTAAAGTACTTTATAAACGCCTCTTCTCGGTTTCTGTAAATTGACACTTTTGTTCCAGGTAATAATAGCTTCCTTTCTTAGAGTCTTGAAGCACAGAGTTCAGCTTTATCCTTTGGAAGATTGAGGTCTCGAATAAAATCATCTAACGAACTTTGGTCAAAAAGCTTAGGACTCTCGTCATCAGAACTATCTTCAAAAGAGACATCTTCAGTTGTATCAATATCTATCGGTTCAACTTTTGCCGAACCAACTTCTTTTCCGGGTTTACTTACTTTTCCTACTTTGGCTGGTGTTACACTCGCTACCGCAGGGTAGATGATTTTATTTGAATTTTGTTTATTGAAACCCGTTGTATTACATAATCAGAAGTAACAATCAGTTTCATGGTCCTTGGGCTCACGCCAGATGGTCGGTTCAATAACAGTCATATTGCTGCTATTATCATCCCACTTCAACATAGCAAGTCTGCAAGGATTACAAATTGAAGATGGTACCCATGTCTTATCTAAATTGTCGATCGGAACCTTATAACATTTCATATATAGAGTTTTGATTGAATCATTAATCGATCGTCGATAAGAAGTTGTTTCAAACTTCCCACAAACATAACAAAATGTATCAATTTTTCTTGCACAAGGGCTTCTGGAACTCATTTTTCTTATAATAAATAACAAAAAGGATAAAAAATGTTCTTATGATAAATATTCTTATAATAAATAAAGTAGAAGAAAATAAGATAATAGTATTTACAGGAAATTCAACCGTTAGCCCGCCACTCAAACGTGATCTTTAACACGGAAGGATTAGCATGTCACAAAATCAGTTATCTCAGTTTTCACCTATCTCAGCTTCAGCATACAATCATACATTTCAAGTTACGTAATATTCTACATCATCTATCTACAGAATTTAAAAAACGAACGAAAGATTTCACGGTTTTTGATTCCGCTGATCGTATCGGATATCAGATTTTCACAACTTATTTTATTCAAGCAATTGGTTAAACAAATTTTTGCACAATTGAATATTTTTGCAAGTTGCACCTCATTTTCATGGTTTTAGGGATTACTAATCATGAGTTTGATGTCAGATTTGTACATTTAAATTTATTTAAACAAATTATTTAAATTTTTATTTCTAAGCACGTCAGTATTCCGAGATATTCTAGAAGGCTATAATCTGCGTGGCTATAACCCTAAATTCGTTAACCCAAAAACCCCCGAACCCTTAACCTTTAACTGCCCCCTTAACCTTAAATCCGTTAACCCTGTAGCCCTGAAACCTGTGATGTTATAACCCTCGATGCCGTTACGCAAATCCCTTAATGCCTGAGCTCAGTAATTTGCGCCACAAGAAATCCAGGGCTATTGTATCGCAGGTTACAGGATTCCGAGGTGAAGAAATTGAGGGTTAAGTTGGCAGGTTTTATTGCCGCGCTTGTTACCTTCTTGGGTTAAAATATTGGGGGTTAAGGGGACGGGGATTATTGCATCGAAGGTCACAGGGCTCGGTGGTTAAGGGATTTAGGGTTAAGTGGGCAAAGTTTATTGCCCCGCAGGTTACAATGCTCCAAGATCAGGGATTTGAGTTATAAGAGTCAAAATTCATTGCGTTGCCGTATAAACCAATTGATAAGTAGTACATTTCAATTGACGATAAAAGAAGACTTAAACTAAAGATTGTTAGTGCTTTTGTACGATAAGAATTGCTTTTTAGGTGCCGTTGTCAATTTTGCACGAAAAAAATTATTCGCAATGTTATAAGGTACTGTATATAGCCAAAATACGTGATTTTCGCACTTTTAGGTTAGGATATCTCAAAATCCTGACGTACTAGCGCAATTCTGAGCTCAAATTTGGATTCAGCACACCAAAATCCTTCGGGTGTACTATGTCTGATCACTCATTCTGGTGTGTCGCAGTATAAACAAAGTCATAGGTGTTAAATTTCAAACGACGATAACTACATTACCTAAAGATATAAAAACAAAAATCGGTAGTGCATTTTGTAGGCCAAGAGTTGCTCTTTCAGATGCCGTAATCAGTTTTGCATGAAAAAATTTATTCGCTATGTTATAAAGTACCGAAAATAGCCAAAATACGTGATTTTCGCACTTTTAGGTTAGGATATCTCAAAATCCTGACGTGCTGGCGCAATTCTGAGCTCGGATTTGGATTCAGCGCATCAAAATCCTTCGAATATATTATGTCTGTTCTCTGGTTCTGAACCTTTATCAAATTTTGTTGGCCTGTGTTATTATTTAACTGATATTAATGAAACCAATTCTTACACATGTTTTTCAGATATTCATTTTGAATATAGAGTATTCACATTTTTCTAATAATGAATATTTATAACGTAATAAACTAATTAACTTTGCATATTAAAATTCATTATTATTTAATAAATAAACGCAATTCGAGTTATTATAATCTAAATTTATGTACTAAAATCTATATAAGAAATACTTTGTTACATCAAAAGTACGTCTAATTAAAATATTTTATTCAAATAACAAAAACTATTATATCTATATCTATCAGTCTGTGATGTCACGCTCCTTATATGGTCATGAAATTAGACTCTTGTACTAAGACAATCAAATAATAGGTGAGGTGGCACCGTTTCATATGCTAATTGATGTAAACAGATAGATGAGTTTAACGGGTTGCAGTAATTCAGTTGAATAATAAACTAGCTCTTATATAGAACCGTTACTTTTTTCTTAAATTATAAAGTAATATACAGTTACTACGCACTATCTTTAGAAAGAGCGAGAATGGCTCAGACGGTAGAGCATTGTATAGATGTAAAATAGACTAGGTTCGATTATCCTGTATGTCTATTCTTTTTTTTTAATTTTTTTCTTGTTCTTAAATGAATTTTAACGATAAGTCACATTTTCTTTACTGAAAGATTATTACGAGAAAAAATACGATAAATAATGTTACTAATTTTTTTCTTATAGAGTATTAGATGTAGACAATTAATTATTTATATGTACGTTGTCAACAATTAAATTCAACAGAAACTGACAGGTAATTTCTTCCTAATTAAAATGGTTGAAATATCGTT
Organism: Phymastichus coffea; assembly: GCF_024137745.1. Lineage (NCBI taxonomy): Eukaryota > Metazoa > Arthropoda > Insecta > Hymenoptera > Eulophidae > Phymastichus > Phymastichus coffea. The sequence continues at coordinate 4,556,061 of NW_026706823.1, forward strand.
ATTAAAAAACAACAACAATAAAAAATGTCTCTAAAATCAGTGCGTATATGCGACAGTTTTAAATGACGTCACTCATATAAACCGTTAAGTCAATTCCCCACGAGTTATATGCTTTACATACGCATACATACGTGCGCGCGCTCGCACGTATATGTATAACTTATTAAATGAATTTTTTATAGAATGTATGGCATGTATGGAATTTTTTTAATAAATGATGGAAGGGGAAATCTCAATCGTCCGCTATAAAAATGAACTGTATCTCATCAGCAGTCGCATTCGCATCGAGCGTGAACAAGTGTAATGTGCGAAAGAAAAAAAAGGTGATACGAGCATTCTACAATGAGCTCCAACAAGATTGACTAAAAGTAATTATTTGTTTTATTGTTTATAGTACATACTTTATATATTTTTTTCAATATTTTTTATTTGTGGAGATTTGAGCAAGAGAGGCTGGATAGCTTCAGGTCTCAATGGACATGCGCACAACATACAACCAGCAGATTTTGCTGCGGCCGGCTTTTATTATACAGGGAAGATTGCTCGAGTGCCCTATTTTGAATGTGATCTGGAAGTTAGTCGTTGGGAGGAAGGTGACGACCCTGTGACGAAACATCAGCGCTGGGATGGCGACTGCCTTTTCATTCGCAACAGAAATTGCGGCAATATGCCGATCGGATCGAGCTCTGTAGCAGTACGTCCTCGAAAAATTAGAGATGTTTGTGGACGATATAAGCTCGAGTATCGGGCAGCAAAAACGTGGGAACAGCTAGCGTGCGCAACGACTAGCCCACCTACTGTCAACCCACCTTCCAGTACAGACGAGCCTGCGTTATCGACGATAGAGAGCCTTGTTACAAAGCTTTTTTCCTATTTACATTTGACGGAGATATATATCAACTATATCTCCGTCATCGATATCATCCATATCAAATACAACTGTTGGTATGGTATCTGTCTGCGAAGAACTTGTACGCGTTTATAAGAAAAGTATTGACAAACAGAATGAAAAAATGAATAAAATTCGCAAAAGGGTTGATTGATACTTTAATTTTTTATTTATTTCAAACTTAGATATAAAAATCAAATTACATATCATCACAACTTGCGAGCGAGCATTCATCTACTGATAACTAGCGCGATTTTAAAGGCACACGGCGGATTTGAAAGATTCTTGAGTGATGGACAACCCAAATGTTTAACGTTAACCACAGTCATTCTGTAAAAATAAAAGAAGCAAAAAAATAATCATTAGATATCATTTTTTTTTCGATGATATGCGACAAAAAGAAATTTACTGTGCGTCAACAAATTTCTCAGCTATTTTGTTTTTTCAAGACCTTTGACAAAAATAGTTGCGCTAAAAGTGATTTTTTCATAATTTTGCCAAGGTCGTCGTGAAGTAAATCGCCAGATCCCACGAAATAGCATGAAAATTTCTCGCTAACCACCGGTTTTCATACTGATTTTTCTTTAATAACCACTCCCATAGGTAAGGTAGTTTAAACAAAACACCGATGGAGTTGGATCTTCTTCCAGAGAACAAACAGCAATCACCTTGAATACGAATTCGTTCAAGGTAGTTTTGAAGCCCTGTATATCTACAACAAAATCCATCGTAGTAACTGAGGAATCGACGACGTCGACGACTATGTCAATACAGTCGAATGAATGCCTTTTTACGCTGAACTTGCACTTGTTGTTGACCCACTATAATTTTTCGATCAACCACAATCGTTCACCTCCCCTCTCCATACTTTTTCCAACCAATCAGCATTGACGAGTAGTGAATATAACGCGACGGATTTGTCAAATCTGCTCAGTTAAGTAATTAGCATCACGGCTGAGTATTTCAAGAACATAGCCTTGTTGCTTTCGCGCGCATATTGTCTAGCGAATGCTGGTCGTGTTAGTGTCAAAGACATCGAAAGATGGTTGACACTGGGTTCATTGGCTTTGCGCAAAGCTGATGAGCTTTCTCGTTCACCTAGCTTGATCGTGGCTGACAGGCAGCAGCTACAGGCAGCTATGTGCATGATTAGAAGTGTTTTACATCTGCTAAACGAATACAAGAGTGGCTATTGGTACAGTCCCCCCATTGCCACTGCATCGATTGCCGAACTTGTTGTGAGCAAGCATAGCGAACAATCGATATACGAAGCTATCGTTATTTTGGATGTAGTTGGTGAAGACCTCGAACCGGCTAGTACTACTACTACAACTACTACACCGGCTATTGTTAATCCAACTTAAGAATCAACAGTTCGCTGGAACGACATCAATAGCGCGTTTGAAGGCAGAATAAAGACTGGTGTAATAACCAATCTGAAACATCTGGATTTAAATACGTTTTTGAGGCATGCTAAATCATTATTCCAAGCTCAAATTAAGGAGACCTTGAAAAAACATAGTTTTTTAAAAGTGAATGCTGTACTAGATGCCGAGTATACTCGTACAGTCGAAAAGAATAATTTCGATGAAAAGCTCGATGTGAAGCATTTCAATACGAAGGTGGCACCGATATACTTAACTACAGACATAGACGAGTGGTTCATTGAAAGCGTTTTAAAACCAATCAGTAAGAGCACGGAAGAATTTCAAGAGTAAGAGTCGGGCTGGTTTCTTCGTGTTATATTAAACTTAACCATAAACATCAGCAAGTACAATCCTATAAGGGCTGGTTCTTACGTTGAATTACCCGACCCTATTACAAGAAAGAGATCCTGTGAATATGCAGAACAACTATATCGAATGCTTTAAATGGGCCATCCTTTTGGCATTACATCCAGTCGCAAAGAATGCACGTCGTGTCATTGTCTATACTGCTCATCAAGATAAATATAATTTCAAAGATCTATCATTTCCAGTACACCCGAAAAAAGTCGTGAAATTTGAAAACCATAACAACGTTTCAGTGAACGTGTACTTTTTAAATTTGAATAATGGGTCCTACAATGTTTTGTCGCAACATTTGACCGATGAAAAAAAATACAGGCACGTGAATCTTCTTCTAGTGGAAAATTATTATATCGACGTTAATGCCGATGTGAACGAAGAGCAAATGGAACGTCCCAGTATACCTTACAAAGTGCACTATGTTTGGATAAAAGACTTATCTCGATTGATGTATCGACAGTTGTCATTCCGCAGATGTAAGTCGTACATATGCAATCATTGCTTACACTATTTTCTAACTGAACAGAGATTGAAAACGCACGAGATCGAAGCGGTATCCAACGATGAACGGATCTATCAACGTCATAAATAGTATAGCGTTGGCTTTTTCGACAAGTGTAGCTACGATGACTCTTTTTCGTTTTATCGTAGCTACAGACAGAATACCGTCGATGACGTTGGTCCAGCCCATTGGTTCGTTCACAATTTTCACGATTCGGCTAAGTACCTGCACGATTTGTGCAAAAGGCCACAACCGATAGAAAATTTAACGTTCTAAGAGACATTTAGCTTTCTTCGTGCTACGCTATGTCATATACGAGGTGTGATCAAAAAGTAAGGTGAATTTTTATTTTTCTCAAAAAATATTTATTTATTCATCAATTTTTATTTTATCTCCTTCAAAGTAATCCCCCTCGGATATAATGCACTTGTGCCAACGCTTTTTCCAATCCTCAAAGCATTTCAAAAAATCATTTTTTGTGATCTTGTTTAGTTCATCCTTCGATGCCGTCTTTATCTCCTCCATCGTGGCAAAATGCCGTCCTTTCATGGGCCTCTTCAGTTTTGGGAACAAGAAGAAGTCACAGGGGGCCAGATCTGGGGAATACGGTGCCTGTGGCATTGTTACTGTGTTGGTTTTAGCCAAAAATTCACGCACAAGCAACGATGTGTGAGCAGGGGCGTTATCATGGTGCAAAAGCCAAATTTTATTTTTCCACAAATTCGGACGTTTCTGGCGGATTGCTTCGCGCAAATTGCGCATAACTTGCAGGTAATATTCCTTATTTACTGTTCTACCCTGTGGCAAGAACTCATGATGCACCACGCCTCTGCAGTCAAAGAAAACTGTAAGCAAAACCTTTACATTTGATCGAACTTGGCGTGCTTTTTTTGGTCTTGGTGATCCAGAATGCCTCCATTGGGACGATTGAGTCTTAGTCTCGACGTCATAACCGTATACCCATGTTTCGTCACCTGTTATACCCCTGTTGAGTAACTCTGGATCATCGTTGACGTCATTCAGTAGCTCTTGGGCGATGCTCATGCGACGTTTCTTTTGGTCGAAATTGAGCTATTTCGGAACAAACTTTGCTGACACACGTCTCATGTCTAAAACACTCGTCAAAATTGATTGGCACGAACCAAATGAGATGCCAATAACATCAGCAATTTCTCTAATGGTAATTCGACGATTTCCCAACACTATTTTCTTCACTTCTTCAACATTCTCATCAGTTGTTGATGTGCTGGGGCGTCCAGAACGAGGTTCGTCGTCGGTGTCTTCTCAGCCTTCTTGGAAGAGTTTATACCACTTGTAAACATTTTTTTGGCTTAAAGTAGACTCACCGTATGCCACTTTCAGCATTTAAAGTGTTTTGGAACATTTGATTCCATTTTTCACACAAAATTTAGTGCAAACTCTTTGATCCATGTTTTTAGACAGCAGCAAATCGTGGAGCACGCAAAACACTTCTAACCTTGATGCCTCTCACAAACAAACCAAATATACTACAAAGCTGAAATTTGGAACGTATGTTCTAGACGAGTGTACCGACATAACCAAATAAAAAAGTCGAAGATCGAACGGACGTAACCCACTAAATTTCAAAATTCACCTTACTTTTTGATCACACCTCGTATGTAATAAGCCTTTTGACAAGAAAAGACACAAAAGTTCGCGATCATTGTCACTTTACTGGAAAGTATTGTGGAGATGCTCACAGCACGTGTAACATTGCTTATCAAGAATCGAGAACTATACCCGTTTTTTTCATAATCTCAGTAAATACGATGCCCATCTACTTATCCGAGAAATCGCGAACGAATTTCTCGGTCGAGTGAGCCACATTCCTCAAATCAAGGAAAAATACATATCTGTTACGAAGTACGTGGAAGGTACCGATATAAATATGCGTTTCATCGATTCGTTTCGCTTTATGGCGTCTTCTCTCGACAAGCTATCGTCGTACTTGGAAAAACACGATATTCTAGAGTGAAATTTTCAGCAAGTTGACGGATACACACTGCCGCAGATTACCTTACTGAAGAGAACAGGTGTATTTCCGTATGACTATGTATCGTCGTTTTAAAAATTTGAGGAGACGACGCATCCACGGAAGAAAGATTTTTACAGCAGTTTGTACAATGCGGATATCAGTGACGAGGAGTTTAGTCACGTGGAGAATGTTTGGAGAACGTTCGATATCACCGATCTGGGCAACTATTTGGATTTGTATCTCAAGTCGGACGTTCTCTTGTTGGCAGGATTTTTTGAAAACTTCAGAACCAAGTGTTGAACGGCGTATCGTTTGGATCCAGCCCACCACTATACGACGTCCGGATTGAGTTGGGATACCATGTTGAAGTATACGGATGTAAGGTTGGAGCTCTTGACGGATATCGACATGCTCATGTTTATTGAGCGCGGCATTCGCGGTAGAATCAGACAGTGTTGCAACAAGTACGCTGCCGCAAACAATTCATACATGGGGTACGACTATGATTCACAGAAAGATGACAAATATTTGATGTATTTCGACGTCAATAACTTTTACGGATGGAGTATGACCGGACCTCTTTCACTCGGTGACTTTGAATGGTGCGACACTGACGCAAACTTTTCTTTCGATATTCCCGACGATTCATCCTTTCGTTACATACTCGAGATGGATTTGGAGTGTCCAAAAGAAATTAACGATGCGCACAAAGATATACCATTTTGTTCGGAACACAAAGCCGCTCCAGAATTCAAACAGAAAAAGCTAATGACGTCTCTTGATGATAAGGAGCGTTACGTAATCCACTATACGTAAAACTCTGAAACAAACAATAAGGCATGGCTTGCACCTCGCGAAGATACATCGGACTTTAAAGTTTAATCAAAGCCCACGGCTCAAGACGTACATTAATTTGAATAGAAAGATGCGTAAACAAGCGAAAAACGAATTTGAAAAAATGCTATACAAACTGTTCAAATATGCAGTGTACGGAAATCGAAAAGAAACGCATCGATGTTGGTGAATAAGTGGAAGGGGCGATACGGTCCCGAAACTCTGATAGCTCGACCAAACTTCCACAGTAGCGACATTTTCGACGACGAACTGGTGGCGATTCAACTATTGCGGACAGAAATCACAGTGAGAAAACCCATTTACATAAATCTCGCTGTTCTAGACTTGTCCGAAACTCTCATGTATCGATTCCACTACGACAATATGACCAGTGTAACCACTTTCTTATTGACTGCGGGATTATTGAACCGATTTGGTTCTGGAAAACCCGATGTATCGAATTCGCGAATATCTCGACGCATGACGTCGTACATGTCTACATTGGTGATCTCGTACTGTCCGTGTCGGTGTACAGAAGCTTGCAACGTTCTTCACCAACGGCACTGGTCATAGAGTCGTAGTGAGATGAAAGCAGAGAACGCCGGAATGCTCATGCTTGAGTTCGTTGGACTCAGAGGCAAAATGTACAGCGTGAGAGTTCAGAATAAAAATCCAATAAAGAAGGCAAAGGGGATCAAAAATTTGGTGTTGAATGCTACGATTACATTCGAGGACTACGTCAAATATCTCCAAGAAAATGTGATTCTGAGCCGACAGCAAAAGTCTATCAGATCACGTCATCATCAATTGTACAGCGAGAAACAAACAAAAATCGCACTCAGCGCACATGACAATAAACGCTTCTTGCTACCTGTAATCACCGATACGCTTCCTTGGGGTCATTACGGTATTCCATTGGTGGAAAAGGAGGGGATAGAAGCACTGGGAATGGTTGCAGTCGAGTCGCCAACCGCCGTCGTCAAGCCGCCAATCGCCGCCGCCATCGAGCCGCCAACCGTCGCCGCCGTCGAACCACCGGAAAAGACCAGAGTGGGGAACGGGTTATATCAATGAGCACCCGAGGCTTCGGAGCTCATTCTCATCGAGAAAAAGTTACCTGCAACGACGAGTAGTGAGCAGCAGCAGTAGCAATCTTCTAATTTCATTTTTAGTCAACTTTGTGATGTTCGTATCACTTATAAATAATAATAATTCGAACTCTTGTATCTAGCTAATGAGTAAGAATTTGTTTCTAATAATTTTACTCTACTTGTCAATAAAATAGATAGATAAATCAGATGTAATCAATAAGTAAATCAAATATATATAAATAAGTACAATATTTCGAGGAAAGTCAGACAATGCCCTAGTTTTTTATGGTGCGAATTGTCCCATAAGCAGAGCTAAAGTCTTCTTTGATAGGATATAATTCGGCCCAAGTTTCTTATAGCGCGAGTTGTTCTATAAGTCGAGCTCGAATTATAAGGAAGGAACAGTCTTGCTCAGTTAATTACAATGAGAGAAAGAACTTAGGTATTAGCCAAGTTTATTCAGACTCATGCGCTCACCTTGCAAGGCTAGAAATGAATGCTAGCCTGTGCAAAGGTGGGCCTATTTATACACAGATTTTCCCGCTTATTTTTACAGGAGAAATGTCATCGAACATTCCAGAGACAATCGCGAATTTTGAGTAATGAGTTTTCTTAATTTAAAAGTAAATAACCATTAATATTAAGTTTTCAACACATGTAAACTTTACAGAATTTGTTATTTGTTGATTTTATACAATATACAATTATCGCAAATAGTGTCGTCAAAAGTTATTAACCAATAAAGTTAATTAACGTGATATTATAATATTTACAATAGAAAATTATTAAATTTTTATATAACTTTATAGTTGATTAATTTCGGAAGTATTTTCTAAAAATAAATTTTTGAATTAGTTAATAACATTTGAATTATAACTAATTTTTCATATTTGTAACGGTTTTTCTAATCTTATATGCAATTATTAGATTAATTATCTAAGATTCCTAAATCATAAAGTTATCATTATTAAGTATAAAATTAATACTTTCGTTCTATATACAGCTTATTGTTTAAATAAATTATTAATTGTTTATTTACGAATAACAGTTATTATTCAGCTGTTATTAATGAAACCAATTTTTACTCATGTTCTATACTTATTCATTTTGCATATGGATTCTTTACATTTTTCTAATAATTCATATTGTTAGCGTAATAAATAAATCAACTTTGCATATTGAAATTCATTATTATTTCATAATTAAATGCAATTTGTTTTATTATATTCTGAATCTACGTACTAAAATCTATATAATAAATACTTTGTTATATTAAAATTATCTCTAATTAGCATATTTTTCTTAATATCAAAAATCATTATATTTATATCTATTACTTTGTGACGTCACGCTATTTATTTTGATTTGACTCTTATATGAATACAATCGAGTAAACAGTGAGGTAGCACCGCGTAATGCATTAATTTGAATAAACAGATAGATACGTTAGACTAGTAATTCAGTGATTTAATAAATAGTTCATAAATAGGACCGTTACAACTTGTTCCAAGGAAAAGAAATTTACTGGAACTCGGTTTGTCGATTATAGAAAAAAGAAAATTTCCGTGATTGAAATTGCTCAAAGTAATTGTAATTTTTTTGTGTATGGGTGTTTTGTTTCAAGTCAACTGAATTTATATATCATTTTTTTTTCTACAGAAACCCACTAAGAAGATTTGTGAATTGGAGACCGAATCCAAGTATATGATCACCAGACTCAAACAAGGTGAAACATGATTGGGTGAAAAATTGTAGTCAAAGTGAACGAGGGGTTCCAGCTGTTTCTACCAAACAAGGTATCGAGTGCATTGATCGTGAATGAAAAGCTACTGAACGATATGGCAGAGTATGCTAATAAACTTGCATTATTTCTCACCCATAAAGGTGATGGTTGTATAGAATTTATTACTGCAAATATATATATATATATAGAAGTCTTAAGTCTTCGTTAAGGATTCTGGTTTTGGTGAGAAAGCATCTGTTAACGCCATGAAATTAAAATTAAAGTTTAGTGTGGGGTCTCAAGAGAGAAAAAAATGGACCAAGCCGAAAGGACACAAGAAAACGAAAAGGTTAGTTAATTTGAAAAGCGGGATCAAAGCGGCCACATTCACATGGTCCAAGGGTAAATGTGCACGCAAAGTCATCGTTTCTGCTTTGAAAAAGCTCGTACAACGATTAAAAAAACTGATGGCAAAGCAAACATCAACGTTCCACTAATTCTGCCAATATCAACTAAGATGGGTGGAGCTTTGCCCTTCCTCATACCACTTTTTGCAGGCTTGAGTATAACTGGCGCTCTAGCTGGTGACACCGATGGAATCGCAAAAGCCATGAGCGATGCAAAGTCTGGAAAACAACAACTGGAACAGAACAAGCGACACAACAAAACGATGGAGGCCATTACTCTGGGAAAAGGCTTGTATCTCAAACCTTATAAAAAAGGCTTTATATAGACTTTATCTCAAACCTTATCTGGGATCAGGTTTGAAAAAAAAAGTTCGAAATAAATCTACCGGATAGAGCCCTCACAAACATTGACTTGATGAAGTATGCAAAAATTTTGAATATACCAAATTTTCGCGGAGTGTTCATGAAAAATGACTTACGTTGAAGGAACAGGGACGCACTGGGTGGCTTATCGGAAAATCGGAAAAAATGTCACATATTTCGATAGCTTTGGAGATCTTAGGCCACTTATTGATTTAATGATGTATCTTGGTGATATCGAGATCAAATGTAATACGAAAAGTTATCAAGATTTCAATTCTCACTTGTAATACTGTTGTAATAAGAGTTATTTCGTCGACTGCCATCTTAATCATTCGTTGTACAGTATTCAAGTTTACTGCATCTTTTAGTTCTTGAGGATCAACTATATTGTAGAATCTCTTGTCGTTTACGTTTACTGGCCATTCGTAGTAACCTTGAATGCAATACCTAGAGGACCTTTCGTACTAGCTGACGCTCCAACACACCAACGCTCATGATGATAATGATTAGAATATTAGAAGTCTCAATATATATACCTTTTCTCGCGTAGCTCCTGATTGATTGAGTGAATTTCGTTCACGTGACTCGGATTACCGGCTAATTGTTCTGTGATTAGCAATCTGAGTCGATCGATCAACTCGTTAGGATCATTCCAATAAATATAATCCATTGACATGTCTACTCTAGCAACTTTATATCGAGGTAGTACGAGGTCTGTCCGGAAAGTATCGGGCCTACCTTTATATTTTTGTGCTAGCGTTATTCTTTATCATCTGGTGGGAGGCATCCTTCAAAGTAATTCCCACTTGATTGAATAACACGGTTCCATCGATGTTTCCACTTTTCAAAACAGTCCTGGAACTCACTTTGAGGGATCGCCTTAAGTACACTCGTCGCATTGTTTTCAACCGTTGTTTTGTCATCGAATCGGTGTCCTTTAAGTGGTTTTTTTAGTTGTGGAAACAGCCAAAAGTCACTAGGGGCTATGTCGGGACTGTATGGAGGTTGTTGAAGCAATGCGATATTGTGTTTGCTTAAAAACTGCTGCACAAGATTGGATGAATGCGCTGGCGCATTATCGTGATGGAGAAGCCAGTCACCACTTTCCCAAAAGTGCGGCCGTTTTCTTCTTACTGCATCACGCAAACGTTTCAAAATTAGAACGTAGTATTCTTTATTGATTGTCTGACCTGTTGGTGCATATTCGTGATGTACAACACCTTCACAATCGAAAAAAACAATCAACGTTGACTTAACATTGCTCCGACTTTGGCGTGCTTTTTTTGGTCTTGGCGATTCAGAATGCTTCCACTGTGAAGATTGTTGTTTTGTTTCAGGATTATAACCATAAACCCATGATGCATCACCTGTAATAACTTTTCTAAGCACATTATCATCATTATTGACCAATTCCAGATCGTCCAGAGCGATTTCTAAGCGAATGTTCTTCTGCTCTGCTGTGAGTAATTTTGAGATGAATTTCGCACACACGCGTTTCATTCCTAAATTTTCGGTTGAAATTTCTGAAATGATAGTTTTTGGTATCCTAAGGTCTTCTTCTAGTTATCGTACAGTCATACGACGATCTTGTTTGATTGCAAGTCGCACCCGCTCAATATTATCTGCGGTTTTTGTCGTCGAAGGCCGGCCGGAACGAGAATCACTATCGACAGAAGTGCGACCATCCTTGAACCGTTTATACCACTCTTTTTTCGTGTTTTGCTCATACTCTCTCTTCCGAAGGCCTTTTACATCATTTTAATAGTTTCCGAACTCGTTTTTCCGAGTTGAAAGCAAATGTAATACGAAAAGTTATCAAGATTTCAATTGTCACGTATGTGGTCATCTTTGCTTATAATTTTTGTGCGAGGGTATAAAAGTATAGGCAACGTAAAACCTAGTCATGTTCGGATAGTCATGGACAATTCGTTAACTCTGACTCTCTCGGGTTATTCTTCACTGTTGGAAGCGCACTATTTTCCACCAATCGAACTATCACAGCATAAACATTACAAGTTGGGCTTAGTCTAGTAACTAACGTTAAACTCGATACCTAATATCGACGTACATAATAATAAATTTTACGTCGCAAATCAAATTATAGACATACCTGTCGGGATCTACGAGATCGACGATATTGATAAATTTCTTCGCAAAGCTGTGCAGCCTCTATACACTGATAATAATAATAATATAATATTAAGTTTGAAACCAAACAACGCCTTGCATTCTACAATCAAGTGTTCTGAACCTATCACTTTTCGTCCGCACAATTTTATCAGATGATTGTAGTTTTTTCACAACGTACATTAGAGGTAAACGTTTCTCACAACTCTGATCTGCCCGTCAGTATTCTCAGGATGAACGCTGTGAGAGTCGAGTGTAACACAACCGCTGGAGCTTACTTGAACAGAAATACCGTTCACGATATTCACGAATTTTTTCCAGCAGTACCGCCTGGATTATTGAAATTCCCTCTCACGTGATTTATCTTCCAGTTACGAAAAAGTCTGTAGATTATTTACAATTACGCATCATCGATCAAGACGGCAAATTAATTAATTTTCGTGGTGAAGTCATAACCATCAGATTATACCTCAAAAGCTTATAATGGGAATTGTTTACGATTGAAAGAGTGGTAGAGGCTATATAAGCATTGAAAAATGCAAACCCATCATCAGTCGTCGACTGAAATTGAAAACGTCAACACGACGAACTCCAGTCATCAATTGTCATAGGAAAGCGAAAGCTTTAACCGTCAAAGCATAAAGTTCCTAAAAAGTCTTGGGTTAAGAGTAGTTCTTAGTAGAAAATAAATGGCCTAATTTTTTTTTTGTGCATTTAACGAAACAATGGAGAACACTCTAGAAATACAGTCACATGTCGTCTTCGATGAATCTTTGGCTCATTACGAGATCCATGCTCATCAACCCTACATCAATTCATCGTTCAAAAATATTGACGAAATTCGTATGTCAATTCAACATCAAGAATTGTGCCTTTTACCATCTCGCAGCTCGTTACACATTTGTGGACGATTATGTAGCAACAATAACACTTTGTTAACGAATACGAATTTTGTTAATAATGCCATTTGTCACATGTTTACAGAAATTAGATATGAGCTGAACGCTATAGAAATAGATAAATGTAAGAACGTTGGTCTCACAACAGTTATGAAGAACTGGTTATCTCTCACTCCAAGTCAAACCTTGATTGCCGAAAATGCCGGATGGACAAATATAGAACAAGAGGACCGTAAAATAACTAATGCGAATGGCGACTTTGATATTTTGATACCTCTGAGGTTCATACTTGGATTCACTGAGGAGTATCGCAAAGTGCTAGTGAATATGAAACATGAATTAATTCTCATACGATCGAGTACTGATTTAAATGCAGTTTATCAAACGAAGAAGACCGTACGTTGAGCTTACGAAGAATTCAAGATTAATGTAACACGTCTCGAATGGCTAATGCCCTATGTGACTGCATCGAATGCAAAGAAAATACATCTACTATACTCGACTTTCTAAAAAGCGAACGAAGTACGTATTTCAATGAGTTTTCGTACTTGGGAACTGTACGAATATCCAGCGCTGTCAGCAAACACAAATTACGTCTGGACAGTCAAAACGATAAATCAGTTGGAGAAACCACGCTACCTCATCTTAGCCTCCCAAATCAAACGAAAAAATGAACCAAATTCTAACGCTAGTATATTTGATAGTTGAAACATCAGAAATATAAAACTGTACCTCAACTCTCAGTGCTATCCATACGGTAATCTCAACATTGATTTCAGTAAATCCAGTACGCACTGCTGTACGATATGTATGCCAATTTTCAAAACGTATACTACGGCAAGGATGCCGAACCGATGCTAAAAAAAACTCGAATATGAAAATTGCATGCCACTCATAGTGATCGACTGTTCGAAACAAAGCGAATCATTAAAGACTGCTCCAGTAGATGTGCGCTTGGTGTTCGAAACCAAAGAAAATATTTCCGCAGGAACTACAGTGTATTGTCTTATTCTACACGATCGCATCGTTCAGTATAATTCGATAAATGGAGATGTGAAGAAATTTATTTAGGAGAGGGGGGACGGGTATTAAAGAATTGACTCTTTTCTTAAGCAGCTCAGTAGTAGCTTTCTATCGCAATGGAGTACGTAGTGGATATGCAAGGCTCCATGATGCCTGGCAAAACTTATGCTGTGAAAGAGTTAGCAATACTTTCACTTAACTACAACGAAGAACCACTCGTACGCTTGTTCAAACCTCCCTTTCCATGGCGAAGACTAACGCAGAAATATAAGCGAAAAAATCTCTGGTTAGAACTCTACTATTATGGATTAACATGGAACTCTGGCGATTTTAAATATGAAGAGCAGAAATTTATCATCACAGATGCACTGAGAAGTCACCAAAATATTCTTTCCCTTAGATCTGAAAAAAGAGAGGTTAGAACGATATGACCTCAAAGTTTTTAACTTGAATGATTGGGGGTATTTACCTTTAGAAAAATTAAAATCAGTTACCGTGTGTCCTAATCATAACGGAAAATACATAACGACATGTGCACATCAAAACGTTAAATCAATGAAAAAGTTGTTGCATGGATTGGGAAGAGAGCGATGCAGTCGTTGAAGAATTTCTATAGTGATTTTTTTTAAGTAGATTATTTGTAGAATAACATGTACTTTTAAGAACATATAGATTAAGATATATTTTTATCGATAAAAAATATTTTTTTCAATTGATACAAAAAAATATTTTTTTATTTTTTATTAAACCATCCAAAATAAAGCGAAATTCTTCGCTGACTCTGACGATGACAGCAACAACAGCAACAACTCATCTTTCTATAATAAATTTTGTATTTTTATCAACAAAAAAATATTTATACAACATAGAATTGAGATGAAAAAAAATGTTTATTTATTGTAGTTGAGCTGGAGTATAATAATGCCATGTGTACATATGATTATTAGTCCTTCTTTTCGTTATTGAACTGCTGATAGCCTTTTTGTCCAGGAGAATTATTAGCATTTTTCGGAAATTTGTAAATACTTTGTTTCCATGTCGATGATTCTTTGTTCTTCTTTTCGTCCGGGTATTCCTGTGAAAGACGAGAGTACTTTACTTTAGAGTAGCAGTCCATTTTATTTGAATACTGATTGATGAATGATTCGATAATTCTTACACCGTGCTATTTATAGTAGCTTACAACCACGAAGGCTACAAATGAAAGAAAGTAAGCAAGATTTTGTGTTGCATTTTATTCATCTTTTCCTTCACAGGTACTTGCACTTTTTTTCTATAAAATCATCTTCAGTAGATTAGATACACACACACACACATGGACATGCACTCACACACACATTATAATAAAATTATTTAGAGGAGGGATATTAGTATCACCATAATAATAAATTAATAATATATATACGAGATAAGAACTGTCCGGGGTACCAGTGGCAGTAGTTCTTGCGGTAGAGCAGCGGCCTGTGGATCCAGAAGATGTGCGTTCGATCCCCTGATCCGTCCGTCCGTTGTTTTCCCTAAAAAATTTAACAAACACACAATAAAATCAAAGCGTTTAACATAGAACGCACGGGCATCAAGTGCACATCAGCTTAGTAAGGAGGAGAAAGTGCAAAGAAAGCACGGGCATCAGAGAACAGTAGGGGAGGGAGAGAGAGGAGTGCATAAAACGCACGGGCATCAGAGCACATCAGCTTAGTAGGGTGGGGGGACGGGGGAATGCATAGAACGCACGGGTATCAACTCAGTAAGGTGGAGAGTTGAGTCGACAGGGAAATTGGGCATCTTGGCTTAGTAGGCGGGGGGGGGGGGGGATGAGGTGAGTTGACAGTGCTGAGCTGAAAATGCACGGGCATCGGCTCAAGGAGTACATCTAAGCTCAATGAGCCGATATCCTTCTGAGCTGTGGTCTCTCTAGTTTACCTACTACTGAGGTCCTTCTTAATTATCTTATGACTAAAACCATCACACAGATTCCTCAACACGTTGAGTACTCCAGTACTCCTGGTTTCCATAGAAAGAGAGAGAGAGAGAGAGAGATAAAATATAAACACGCGATTAAGTGCGAGCCAATACCGATCGCTCCACTCTCACGTCGAAAACCTTTACAATCACATTGGTATTCAATAGATTTATAGGCATTCACTACCTTTTTCTGGATACCGTTGCTGCAGTCAACAATTCCGATATTCAAATTCTCTGTGGGAGCAGCAGCGGCGGCTGTAGGTATCTACTGGATGATTGCAGCGACCTTCGACGGGTTCTCGGACCGAGGGTTGCGTCTGGAGAGTAACGATCCAGGGTCTTCAATTTCCTTTCTCTAATCAATCTCGGGCGTCAAGCTCTCGACAAACGCAATTTACTCCGAAAAAAAAGTTTTTTTTTCTTCTGATATCTTTCACAAGGAATTATCGTGCGTCACTCTCATGTTATCTCAAGCAATACTACTCTTCCCTTTTCCTGTCGCGTACTGCTTTTTTCTCTCTCCACTTCTCTTATGCCCTTGTGTACCAATGTTTTGAAATTATTGACTTATTTCCTTCTTGTTTGCACTCGCTATTCTCCATTGCGGTCGCATTTATCAAATATACTTTGGATACAGACGTTGGATCAATAATAATTAAGAATTTATTGATATATGCATACAGGAATATATAGCTATATATTACGACTCACTCGAGATTTTATTGAACCAAGTACTACTATACATATATTAAGTGACGTGTATACACTGTGGCTCACGTACTTTTATTCTCCCCCCTCCGAGCAAAATTGTTCAAACTTTGAAGTTTCATATATTCCTTCAAAACTAACGTACAGATACGATCGGTAGCGCATTTGAAAGCTCTTCGAAAGGCTTTCAAATGATATATATATCATAAGTACAATCAAATGGTTTTTCTAATTTTTACAAACGATTATTCATCGATGAAAATTCCGAAATTTCAAGAACATTTTTGATCTCTTGCCAATTCTAGGGAAAAAATTGCAGAAAAATTTTGAGCGTAGGATTTTCTTCCTCTTTCCAAATACTATTTTAATCACTCATTCAAAAATTAATTATATCATGTAACGGAGTATGAATTCCGTTTTAATTTCTTTGTCTCCCCCGATGTGCAGTCGTACCGGAATGCGCGCGGCGAAATCGAAATAATTAATTCTATTAACTAACCGGAAAGCAGGAGAGTATAGGTGTCAGTCAACCAACTTAATAACAGCAAAGACAACAATAGATTAACATTTCAATCATGCACAGACTAGTTTATTCATAACGTAGTCTACAATGCACTTGGCCCACGCATTCACGCTTATACAATGTGTGCAACAATCTTACGTATCGTCATTTCGTTTGCGATATTCGTTTGCATGCTCGCTACGATTTTCTTGTATTCGCAGGTGTGAAGAAAGAGCTAAGATGTTACGCGCGGTAGCTTATCGAAACAATAACGCGAAGCTGGCCAGCTTATCTTATGCGATTAGTCGCGCAGTCAAGGGGAACAGTTAACGCTTAAACACGAGGCTCTCTCAGTCATCGTGTTGCTTTCGTCGGACGGATTCAGCAACCTCGTGGCTGGCTTCCGATGGCGTCTCAGCTAGCCACTCGAACTCGCAGCAACAACAAAGAACTATTGGCCGTCTAACGTTCACATTCCTTGTAGCGTTCATACGCACGCACGCCGTTGCCGGTGCTAGAGGCACTCCTGGGTTTGGACACGTTATTCGCAATTATCGGTTAGCTGCGCAACTCTAGCGTTAGTGCTCCTGGACTCCTGCACGTTGTTACCGGTGTCAAAGGCGTTCTCCCACTGATCCTTTTCTCTTCATGCGTGTTCCTTCCCATTTGGGACTTAACCGAGTTCCCGTTTTCGACTTACCCGGCTGGTAGGTGCTGCCCTCGCAGGCAGCCGCATGATCGAGACGGTAGCGCAAACCGGACGTTTACCGTCAAAGCCACCTTCCAGTCTGGACCCACGGGGTCCTTGACGAGAGAATCGTTTGTGCTACTCACGTCGAGGTAAGTTAAATAAAGAGCAACATGGAATCGTGTTTACCTATAATACCCTTTATTGATCGGGTATTACCCGCGGTAGGTTCTGTCCACAGTGGCAGATACCCTTACAAAGGTAGGTGGTCGAGGGTATCTAAGGGATGCTTCTTTGTATCCGTCCTCGTTGAGATTGGGGCGTTATCCAGCAATGGTCGGTATTCTCGGGGGTCTCCCTATCTTCCTTTAGACGATGACGGGAGGGGAGACACGTGGTCTTTTTTGGTACGGCGGGGCCCGAATAGTCAGCGCGTTCTTGCGAGGTCGTTCCCGTGGGCGCTTTGCCGTACTATTCGATGGGGCTATTATCGAGGTCTTCTTAGGGTGATTGGAAGGGATGCGACGGGATTGGCTCGAACTCGCTATAGGCGGGTGATTCGTTGCCTCGGCTCCCTAGGTGGTAGGGGTATCTTCGTCATCTAGCCTTCGGGTTTCATCTTCTGACAAGGTGTCCTCCTGCCCATAATAGGGGTTAAGGTCTTTGGCGTAGACCAATTCTTTGACCTCTTTCTGTCGGTTGGCAAGGCGGTACGAATTGACTCCGAGTACCTTAATGATCACCTAAGGGCCCACGAATTCCGGCGCTAGCTTCGCGGAAATACCGTGTCGCATTGGATAGTATGCGGTTTGTTTTCCATACCCAGTCCCTTTCCTTGAATCCCAAAGCCCTATGCTTGGCATTATAATATTTCGCCCGTCTAAGGGATTCGTTAGAGGCGATCTCTCGGGCTTTATATGTTTATTCCATTGCTCTATTCGGAACAAGTCTTCCTCTCGGGTCGCAAGCTCGCCCTTTGCCTACGGAGGGTATTCGGAGCTTACGGATGCCTCCCGTAATTGAGCATAGCAGGGCTGGTTCCCGTGGAGTTATGGATAGCAATATTCAGTGCGAACGCGAGTTCAGGCAAGATTCGGTCCCACTCTTTATTATTCCCGTGCAGGTACGAGGTAATCATCGTCTTCAGAGTTCTATTAACTCTTTCGGTAAGGTTAGCTTGTGGGGTATAGGTCGGCTTAAAGGTCTGGTTTATCCCCTGTTCCCTCAGGTATCCATCTACGAGCTGGTGCCATTATCGGACAGAAAAATCCTAGGTGTGCCGAAGCGTAGGATCACTCGTTCCTTGAATTCCTTCGCGATCGTCTTACCATTAGCACTAAGTATAGGTATACCTTCGATCCATCGTGTGAATAAGTCGACAAACACTAGTACGTATTCGTGCCCACGAGAGCTCCTCAGGAACGGCCCGACAATGTCGCCCATCACAACTTGCCAGGGCGTGGACAACATCCGATCCTTCATGAGTCCGCGCGGCAGTTACTGCTCAACCTTACACTGCTGGCAGATCTGACAATTTCGGATGTACCTTCCGACATCCGCGTACATACCTGGTTAATAGTAGGAATGGGAGATGCGTGCGAAGGTTTTCTCTCGTCCGAAATGCCCGGCGGTCTCAATGTCGTGGTTCTCGAATAGGAAGACATTTAGGTCTTCCGGTGTCACGACAAGCATCCAGGTATCCTCGTACCCGTACTCATCCTGGTAATCACTATTGGGCTTTTGGTGAGAAAAATACACCTTGCCCATTATCTTCCAATCTGGGTATTCCTCCGGATTGGCTTCGACGCGTCGGAACTGTTCCGAGTACCAGGTA
Organism: Phymastichus coffea; assembly: GCF_024137745.1. NCBI lineage: Eukaryota > Metazoa > Arthropoda > Insecta > Hymenoptera > Eulophidae > Phymastichus > Phymastichus coffea. The sequence continues at coordinate 4,575,399 of NW_026706823.1, forward strand.
TCGTCCCTTTCTTTAGACTGGTCTATCGCAATGACTTCTGTCTCTGCGGGCTCGAACGCGCGTGATAACGCATCGGGCAATACATTGTCATCTCCCTTTCGATATTCTATCTCGAAAGTATAGCCTTGGAGTTGCAAGGCCCATCGGGCTAGACGTCCTATTGGGTTTTTCAAATTATACAGCCATTTCAGATTGTTGTGGTCCGTTACGACTTTGAATCGGTACTTTCTATATATGGGCGGAACTTCTGTATAGCCCATACGATCGCCAAGCATTCGTGCTCCGTGGCAGAGTAGTTCTGCTCCGCCGGGTTAAAGACATTACTAGCGTACTCGATGATTCGTTCTTCGTCCAGTACTCTCTGAATCAGGACGGCGCTGATTCCCGTAGCGCTAGCGTCTGTCTCCAACACATACAGTCCGTCGGGTTCTGGCAATCCGAGGTATGGTACGGATATCATGAGTGCCTTAAGTTTGGCGAAAGCTTATTCTTTATCTGGTCCCCACACATATTCGCACTTTTTTCCCGTTAATTTCGTTAACGGTTGAGCGTGTGTGGCGAAATCACTCAAGAAGCGGCGATACCATGAAGCAACCCCCCAGGAAAGTACGCACCTGTCGTACGTTTCCTGGTCGGGGGTACTCCACGATAGAGCTCACCTTTTCAAGGCCGGGTCTGATTCCTTCTCGGTTAATCAGCAAACTTAAATACTTAGCTTCTGATGTTGATGTTCAGTTGTTGAAGAGAAGTTGATACTGATTGGGGAATTGTCTGAAGTTAAATCAAGGCATGATTTGGCTGTTAAACGTTTTGAGCATATGTCTTCAATGATTGCAAAGTCTATTGATTCCGGTAGTTTGTTTACATCAGAGGGCCAGTAGGTTGTCTCGCTTGTCGATATTGGGATTAAATTTTGTGTTTTCATCACTTTCTTTCATTACTATTACTGCGAGGAAACGCTTACCCAGGCTATTAAAATATTTTTTAAATTGCTCTTTGGTTGTTGTATGTCTTGGCGGACAGTATAATGCTGAGAGTATAACTCGTTCATTATTAACTGTAATTGCGACGTTTGTTGCTGGTAGGTAGTCGGTTTTGTGTGGTTCGCTTTCATAATTTTTAATAGTATTTTTAATGAATACTGATGTTCCGCCATGAGTTTTGCTATTAGGATGGTTTGTAGTATATAACGTGTATCATGGAATATTAAAGAAGTTTTTATAGGTGAAGCCTGTTTCAGATATTAGCATTATGTCTATATTATTTTCTATGAGAAAAGGTTTGAGTTCTATATTGCTTTGCGCTAAACCATTAGCGTTTCAGATTGCTATTTTCATTGCCATATTCATTGTTGTTATTTATAAGTATAATAAGCAGGCATTCGATTCATCAGTTGAGTCATTATGTTTACTAATTGGCTATTGCTACTATTTACTGTTATTGTAATGGCTGTTTTTTTTTATTCTTCTTTTGTTATGATTTCGTTAACACTTGCTACTTGCGCATATGTGACGTTTGATTTAAAATGTTTTGATATCTTATTATTTATTTTAGTCTAAGTGCTGGGAAAAGTTTTTATTGCGGGAGTTTTCTTGTACCGCATCCTTTGTAGCTAGCTATACGATTTTTGGCGTAATTCGCACACTTGTCTTCCTTTATTTTGTTTTGAGTTGGATAGTTAGATATAAGGTGACTTTCCTTGCATTTAACAGACTGGTGTTCTGAGACAATAGTTCTTAATATGACCATATTTTTGGCAGCGCGTGCATTGTGTGATTTCTCTTTTTATACGTGGAGGTTAAAAACACATAATTTGATTCATTAATTTATCAATATCATATATTTCTTAGTTATTACACAGGTACGAGTATACAAATAATAGGTCATTTTCTATATCGCGAGCCAACTATAGTATTTCCGAAGGATTTTGGTGCGCTAGTAGTATAGCAATGTATGTTCCAGCACACCTGCGGGGGGTCTGTAATTAGCCCCCCTGGCTTAACCCTTTCATGTTAATAATAATTATTATTGTTAACAATTATTATTAACAATATTCGTGGGGGTCCCTGGTTTAACCCTTTGATTCCCTGGCCTAACCCTTCCATGTTAATTATTATTAATGTTAATAATTATTTATAATGTTTTGAGGAAGGTTTCTAGGGCTCCTAGTCCCTAGGGCTCCTAGTCCCTGGGGATCCTGTACCTAGTGTTTTCAGTCTAATTAAATTTAAATGTTTTTTTTTTTTAAAAGTTATAAATATATATTATTGACAATTTACTTGCTACATTGAGATTGAAACAAATAGAAAACAGCGACGATTTTTTGAAAAAAATGAAGAGACAGACCGGAGAGTCGAACCGGAGTCCTCTGGGTTGGCAGGCTAGTGTTCTACCACTAGAGCCAATGCCACATGTACCTTAGAGGATGCATATTGTGTATATTAGCTACACACGCATACATTTGGTATAGGGCCTGAGCGTGCGGAGGAGGAGGGGAGCGCATGCTGTCTATAGTTCTGGCCTGATGGGGATGCGCTACTATAGTAGTAAACGTATGCTCTCTCTTTCTTTCTCTCTCTCTCTCTCTCCTACGCTCTGACTCAGCGTGGACCACAGTGCGTGGAGGACGAGGGGAGCGCATGCTGTCTATAGTTCTGGCCTGATGGGGATGCGCTACTATAGTAGTAGTAAACGTGCGCTCTCTCTCTCTCTCTCTCTCTCTATCTCTCTCTCTCCTACGCTCTAGCTAAGCGTGGACCATGGTGCGCGGAGGGGAGCGTATGCTACTTATAGTCAATACGTGCTCTCTCCACGAAGGGAACTGTTTTCGTGAGAATGCTAGAGACTACGAATGCAGTCGCTCGACTGACACCTCCTTGAAATGTTCCTCCTAAACATCTCTGCTAGGAGAGAACCTTATTCCCATCCGTTCACCCTTTCTTACAATCGTTATGATTATTTTACTATTTAAATAAGCACACATTTATTATTTATTTAATATTTAATATTTTTAATTATACATTGAATAGAGTACACTTTGTCTATGATCTTTATGTTCAGTGTCTGACATAGCTATTTTTAAATATTCAGTTGAATATTTATATGAATTATAGTCATCTGTAAATCTTTCGACTGTGTCGATCCCTTTTGATTTTGCTTGTTTTTGTCTTTCCATCATCCAGTCGTGTATCTTTTGTGTATTTACTGCAGCACATACTATATTCTCGCGATTTTGACTATGATATATGCATGATGGCTTAAATTTAAGACTTAAATCTTCCAATCGCGGACATCTCATTTCAGTTTCGATATCTAAAATATTTGAGTAATTAAAAAAAAAAACTAATTAAATTCGAATTTAGAATTTTGTACTATTGTATATTATTTGAACCTACTTTTCAGGAATAATTTTTTTGAGCCATTGCTTCTTTTGTAATGCTTTCACATAAATATTTCTACAATTATGTAAATGATTACGAATAGTACAATTTAAAAAATTATATGATAAAATACCATTTCTCCATAATATAACTATAAAATTGATTATATTAAATATTTCAAATAAAATCAATGTTAATTAACGATAATAAAAATAAATACCATGATGATGTAACTCCAACCACTTATTAACACTTTGATATTCAATCGGCAGTTTGAGCCAATGATATGGAGGTTTAAAAAATAGTACTGTAGGTGAAGTATTAGAACATACTGGTAAATAGGCAAATTCCTTACAAATAAAAATATTATTAGGACTCTGAAAGCCTTGAATAACTAAAATATAGACCATCTTAAAGTATAAATCCCATTATTCTCTATAATATATGAGCTGAATCGTATCTCAAAGCAATAATGACTATATTTTTATTCTGAAAATCTATATATAAACCCTTTAATACTAAATTAATAAGTTAGATGGTGCTACAGTCGGTTCACCCCCACTCTTTCGTTTGAGATAACTAACAACATGACTTCTATCGCCTATTTTGAAGAAACAATTAAAAATTTATGGAAAGCTTATAATCATTCGGACGATTTAGATATAGACGATTGTATTAGATGGAGAAATCTAACAGTTAATGCTATAATTTTAATTAATGAATTTATGAAACGATCTGATTTAAGTAGAGCAATTCGACAAAGGTGTCAAACTTGTGCTTGTCATTTGAATTCTATTGAAGTCAATTTAAGTAAAACTATAAAAGTTTGTGGAAGTATACAACCATTAACAGCTATTCAGGATGAAATTCCAGGAGATGGAGTTGTTTGGAGACCAATTCATTCAGCCTTTAAAAATCGAATTAGTACAGTCTGTATAGTTAATCAACATCATTTAGATATAAAAACAATTCTAGTTGCCACAAATCAACTATTACAAATTAAAATACCTCAATTTCTTGCTATCCATAATAACTTAAAAATAAATACAGAAATGGCATCACAATTTATCATAAAGAAAAATCAAGAAGAAGATATTCAAATCAAGTATTTCAATACAGAAAATGTTTGCATTTATAAGACTAATGATCTTGAAAGATGGTTTCAAAATAACGTTAACGATATTATACTGAAACAAATCGAAGAATTTCAAGAAAGAGACTCAGGCTGGTCGTTAAAAACTATTGTTGGTCTCACTCTTAATATAAATAAGTATAATCCATTTAAGCCATGCCCGTATATACCATTACCGTCAAGCATAGATAATAAAAGAGCCTGTGTTAATGTTAAAGATGAAGACAATGAATGTTTTAAATGGGCTATACTTTCATGCCTTCATCTAGTTGATAGAAATCCAAACAGAGTAATTAAGTGCAAGCCCTATGAGAATGAACTGAATTTTGATGGTATAAGCTTCCCTGTAAAAATAAAAAGTATACCTAAATTTGAAAAGTAAAATAATATAAGTGTAAATTTATATATACTAAAAAAATATGGATTGAAATATGAAGTCTCACCATGCTATATAACGAAATTAAAACAAACTAAACATGTGAACTTACTCTTAATACAAAACGAATATATTGATGAAAATGATACTAATAGACTACGAATACCAATAGATGATGAAAAATTCAAATTAGAAACTCACTACGTATGGATTAAAACTTTATCTGCTCTCCTTCGTAGACAAGTTACTCAAAATACTGAAAAAATTTATCTTTGCGAACGTTGCCTTCATCATTTTACTAACCCATTAAGGCCCATGCCAAACCTGGGAAAGATAGCGCCAAACTAACTATGCCAATCGTAGCTAAATCGAAAAAAAAAATACCCGTGTTTTTTCTTTTGCCATTTTCAATTGTTTATAAAAAATTATTTAAACAAATTATCAAAAAGTTATTATTTTCAAAAAACTGATAGCGGCAATCGATTTTACGGGAAAAAACATGAAAGAAATGTATATAACGTTTTTTTGTCAGACGTCAATTTGTTAGTGTAAAACGGCTATAAACAATTGCAAGTCTGTCAGGTACATGTGTATACGCCAAATCCCAAGCAAAATCTATTGCCGATAGCGCCAAACTAACTATGCCAATCGTAGCCAATTGAAAATGGCAAAAGAAAAAACACGGGTATTTTTTTTTACGATTTAGCTACGATTGGCATAGTTATTTTGGCGCTATCTTTCCCAGGTTTGGCCTGGGTCTTAATGGGCTAATGAGGAAAATTTGAAATCTCATGAAGTTGACTGTTTCAAAATAAATAAGTGTCGAATTAATTTACCTGATGATGCTACTTTAGAATTTAAAAATTTTAAGCATAAAGAGGAAATTCCATTTATTATATACGCTGATTTTGAATGTCTGTTAAAACCTATAGAAGATCCGAATAGAAATCTCGATGTGAAGAGACATAGTTTCCAAGAACATGAAGCCTATAGCATTGGATTATATATAAAATGCCGTTATGATGATAGTAAGTCGATATATAAGTCATATAGAAAAAAATTAAATGAAGACGAATCTCCAGCATTATGGTTTATAAAGCAATTGAAGTTCCTAGTGATTGAGATAGAAAAGATATATAATAATGCAATAAAAATGGAGTTATCGTTTATTAATGAACAGGCATTTAAAACGGCAAGAAAATGTCATATTTGCAACAAATATTTTCGAGATAACCAAAAACGAGTTCGTGATCATTGTCATCTAACTAAAATAAAAATGCTGCCTTCATACCAGTCGTATTTCATAACTTTACAGGCTATGATTCACATTTTATTATAACAGAAATTGTTACTAACTCAGAATTTGAAGGAAAGATCTCTGTTCTCGCTGACAACAAGGAGCGGTACACATCCTTTACAAAAGAAGTTGCAAACAGTCGAATTAGCTTTCGTTTCATTGATTCCTTTCGATTTATGCCTACATCTCTAGATAAATTAGCATATTATTTACCTCAGCTAGATATTGTACAGAGAGAATTTCAGAAAGATAATTACACTTTAGAACAGATTAATTTACTCAAAAGAAAAGGAGTTTTCCCATATGAATAAATCCAAAATTTAAATAGACTAACTAAGACAGAGTTACCATCTATTGAAAATTTTCATAGTTAATTGACAGATAGTGATATTCCTACTGTAGAATATAAGCATGCTCAAAACGTATGGAATATTTTCGGTAGTATTTGGAAGAAAATAGATTTAGGAATGTATTCTGATCTCTATCTGAAAACTGATGTAATTTTAATAGCTGATATTTTTGAAAATTTTCGATCAACCTGTAAGAATGCATATGATCTCGATCCTGCTCATTATTACACTACCCCTGGATTAACATGGGACGCGATGTTAAAATATACAAATATGAAGCTTGAACTATTAACAGATATAGATATGGTTTTATTAATTTAAAAAGGTATTCGTAGAGGTATTAGTCAATGCTGCAATAGATTTTCAAAAGCAAACAATAAATATATGGGTGAAGAATTCAATAAGGATGAGCCAAACAAAATTTTAATGTATTATGACGTAAACAACCTTTATGTTTGGGCTATGACTCAATCACTACCATTTGAGGAATTTAAATGGGTTTCAAATGTGGATATGTCAAATTTTTTTAATATCTCTGATGATGGCGACGTAGGCTATATTTTAGAAGTAGATCTAGAGTATCCACAAGAGCTGCATGTAGATCATAAAGACCTACCTCTTTGTCCTGAACATACTAAACCACCCGGATCAAAACAGAAAAAACTTTTGACAACGCTTTATGATAAAGAACGATACGTTATTTATTATAGAGCGTTAAAACAAGCTCTCAAATATGGACTAAAACTCAAACAGATATATAGAGCACAAGAATTCAAACAAAAACAATGGCTGAAACCATATGTTGATTTAAATACTGAAAAAATAAAGCAAGCTAAAAATGAGTTTGAAAAATTATTTTACAAGCTTATGATTAATGCAGTATATGGAAAAACAATGGAAGACGAAAGAAAACGAAAAGATCTCAAACTGATCAATCAATGGGGTGATAGATATGGCGCTGAAGCTCGAATTGCCCAACCAAATTTCCATAGTAGTTCCATCTTTCATGAAAATTTAGCTGCTATTCAATTATCCTGGACAGCTATCAGTATTAAAAAACCTATATACATCAATCTATGTGTATTAGATCTTTCAAAAACATTAGTCTATGACATTCATTATGGCTACATGAAGCAACAAATTGGTGAAAAATGTAAATTACTTTATACTGATACTGACAGCCTCATTTATGAAATTCAAGATGTCGATATTTATGAGATCATGAAAGTAGATATTAATAAATTTGACACATCAGACTATCCTGCTGATAATCAATTTGGAATGCCTCTAGCTAACAAAAAAGTTCTTGGTGTTATGAAGGACGAGTGCAATGCTGCTATTATGAGGGAGTACATTGGGTTACGAAGTAAACTATACAGTATCGAAATAATAAATAAGGATCCCTTGAAAAAGGCAAAAGGAGTGAAAAAACATACAGTAAAAAATAGAATAACTCACTCAGATTATCGAAAGTGTTTAAACGAAATGGAAATTATTAAACGTATACAATGTAATATTCGATCTAAATTACATCAAGTAATAATAGAGAGAGAGGAAAAGACAGCATTAAGCCCTCATGATGACAAACGTTGTATTTTTGATAATAATCCGGACACACTTCCATGGGGGCATTATAAATCTCTCGAAATTGCTGAAATGAAAGAAAGAGTTGAACAGCTACAAAGAAAGAGGTATAGAGAAGAAGACGAAGTGATAGAATAAAATAGTAATATGAAAAGATCCAGAATTGAAGAAAATAATTCTAGAGGACAGCGCTAGCGAAAGAATTCTACTCCTTTGGCAGTTACTAGATGGCGTTGATGACTAGTAATGGAGAGGGAGAAACAATGGATATCGGAGTCTACAGAGTGGGAGAATGGTTTTAGATGAAGAATCATGAGAGAGGGGAGACTGAAAGAGAGGGAAGCGGCGATGGCGGATTGATCTTTAAGAGTGGGAATGTCACTTATAAAATAAAGAGCTCACTCTTGTTCGAAACAGTCGCTCAGCTCTCACTCAAGCAACAATCTTACCTCAACCTCTAATACATCTTCCACTAACTATTGAAACAAGTTAAGATATTTAAATAATTTTAGTTTATTAATACCTTAGTAATAAATAAATAAATAATTAATTCTTTGATTTTTTTCCTATACAGAATGGATTTCTCAGCAATAAATAAAATTTCCAAGACGACTTTCCTTCCCCGGAAGGCGATGTCCCAACTTACATCGAATACATTATATCAAGTTACTAAAGTTAGATCATTAACAACGAAATAAGGATTTAGCGTTATTATTAAAATAGATGACGAATTTGATGTGTTCCTGCCCAAAAGGGTTAATATAGTACTCGAAAAAGATGAAGAAATGTTGAAAAACCTACATCAGACTAGTGGGAAGGAGGAGTTATTTATTTACCATATTGTCGGTTCAAACTTCGAATTTAAACATAATTGTATCTTCAACGAATAATAATTAAATATATTATAATACTAATGTAAATAGCTGCACTATAAATAATAAAAAAAAATATATATAATTGAATAGTCTTTTTTTCCTTTATTTAAGCATCCTCTTATTTCCTTTTGTGGAGAGGTAAAAAAAAAGAAAAAAAAAGTTCATAATGTAGCCCTTTCCAATGAATTTTATCTCAATGTAAAGGTGACTCATGAGCGATGATTCGAAAGGAAGTACCTCACAGTTGTGAGCGAAGGTTGGGGTTCTCACTATTCCTATAATTAACCTCAAGTTCCGATGGAGGGCAGTCATTCGAGTTCTAATATATTTATAAGAAGTATGCATAGTTTGCTTTACCATCATTCAGTGAGAAGAAATAGCTATAGCAAGACTATCCTCTTGTGATTCATCATGGCGCCTATTAGAAGAAACAAGAAGAGCATTCATGCTTCGAAGTATGTATGGTTCTCGGATAATATTCAAATTCATCATCTTCCTATTGAAGACAATGACTCGAGGAAAGGAGTGTGGGAGCAGCTTGCGCGAGATCGAGAACGCTTCCAACGTATTATGCAACTAAGTAGTATAATATCGCGAGCACTATTTAAAAAACGTATAATAATGATGAATTATATTCTCGAACCTATACTAGAAAATCATTGTATAGTATATACACTTAACAAACTAAAAATCTAAGTGGAGGTGGAAGAAGCAGCAAATGGAGGTGGAAGAAGTAGCAAGTGGAGGGAGGCGGTCGTGCCGGCTAGAGAAAAGTGTAGTAGTGGGGTAAAGGTTTTAAGAGAGAGAGAAGAGCTCGGAAAACGTCATTCTGTTAGAAGAATCATTACCAGTAGTATCCACTTCCTTCTCCACTATTCTCAAGTCTTCGATAGCAAGATGGACTTAGAAATGTTAAATAAAATAGCTATGAAGCCCTTTGATCAACTACCGGAGAAAAATCATTATGAACTTGAAGAAAATCATTGATATTTAGTAACAAACTTTAAGGAAAAAGATAACAATCGAATCTTTCTCGAGCTCGATAGTGAATTCCAACTTATTTTACCAGATCGAATTTCAAGAGCCATCATGAAACATTATGATCTTTATATATTACTTTCAGATCATGTACAAAAATATTGTTTACAGATTGAATATCATAGCGCTGGTAGATTTCAATTTATTATTTAATGTAACAAAAATGTATCTTTATATCAATAAAGTATGTACAATAAATTTATTATAAAATATATTGTGGAGAGGTAAATGAGTCACAGGTGCTTCTACTAAAGCAGGTTTCGACTTGTTCTAATGGACTCACAAGTGATGATGCTCAAATGGAAGTACCTCACAGGTGAAAGCTAAGGTTGGGGCTCTTACCATTAAAATAAAACAAAAATTATTTATTATTATTATGATATTTATTTGAATAAAAGTTACTTTACATAAACGTCTTTATTCTTTCATACGTATAAAGTCTTATCTATCCATGAATTGTGCGAATTGTCGAATCCCAACCATTTAACGTATACTTGATTACCAAGTTTCCTTAAAACTTTTTCAATGAGATATACATCAGGATACATAGCTTTCTGTAGTTCTTGCTCGTAAAAACCTCCAACAATTGGATTGCCTTTATAATCTCTTAAATGATAAATGATAGGCTTTGTCTTCGCAACTCGTTGAATAGTAAAAATCTCAGTAGACTAGTTAGGAGTGTATCCTGTTTCGAAAACGTGTTTAGACTTGCTCACACGTACTTTATCGCCTACTTGAAATTTAGGGCTCTTAACGAAAAGATGTCGGTCGTAAGAGAATCTTCTCAACACCTGCATTTCATTCTCTTTAGTTACGTCTTTAGGCTTCATATCTATCGTACGATGTTCTCGATTATTGTAAGATTTCAATAAATCAGCTAGAATGTTGATCCATTTGTAATTTCCTTCAAGACTGAATTTTTTCCACATGACATTTTTTAGCGTGCGATTGAAACGTTCACAAATAGTTGCCTTAAGATTGCTATAGGTTGAATATAGATTTATTTTATACTTTGTCATTAGTCTTTGAAAATTTGAATTGTAGAATTCTTTGCTATAATCCACATGTAGATTTCTAGGAGTGCGTCCTTTTTTTAATATAGACTTCATTTCATAAGTAACATCTACACCAGTTTTTGTTTCACAGGAACTGCACAAGCGTACTTTGAAAATATATCAATGACAGTTAATAGATATCGAAAGCCTTTGTTCTCTCTCGAGTAGCCTTGCATCTCTACAAGATCAGCTTGCCATGTCTCATCAATTCCACGTACATCAACTTTTCTACAGAGATAGTTTAAAAGTTTCATGCAATGTCTTTTCTAAATCAGCTTTACCGCGTTTTATTAGTTGATACTTGCGTCTTATGGCATCACGAGCCATGGATAATTGCTCGAGCACCTTCTTTTCCCTTTCAAAGTCAGCCATGTTTACGCTTCTAATTTTAAAAGTTAAATAATCTTCATCCACTCACTCATCTATATTTATAGCAAAAGAATCAAATCCCTTTCTATATCGTCCATGATTTATTGGTCTGTCCTGTCGATAACCAAAAACCCATGATTATCGTCTCTCCAACATTTTGAACAAATTACTTTAAACTTCTCAAAAGACATATCTGAGTTAACATGATCATTGTAAATGTGCTTAATATTCATGCCATCTTGTCGAAACAAAACAAGTAAATTCACATTATCTCGAATGAGATGATTCGGAATGCAAGCGTACGATTGACAGACATAGAAACTATCTACTTTTTTATGTCTACCCATACAGAAGAATACTCTTACGTTATCTTGCTTCTCAGTGGCTATATCCTCTAAAAATCATGATAGAATTTGGTCGTGTTTTATCTGGTGAAACAACTGTCTCATGCTCGCTGAAAGCATGATACTCTATATCATTAATAGGCTCTAATAAATCTTTCAAAAATGTATATTTAGGCTGATTAAGGGATTTTGAGTAGACATATACGTTTTCAAATCTAAGACCATTAGGATGAGTGATTAATGTTAATAAACAATTAGTTTTTCCACAATTACTAGGTCCGCAGAAAACGGCACGGATACTATTAGGCAATAGTTCACCATGTCTTTTTTCTTGTTTTTCCGTCTCCACCACTCTATCGAAATTAATGACTTGAAGCTTAAGAGGTTGTTCTTTGAAATCCATGTTGTTTACTCATCATCGACACCTCATGAGTTTGTTATTTATAAAAAGTCTGCTTATATATCTTTTATTTCATTAACATGCTGTCTTTCGAAGAAGTATGATCACGTACTATAAAAGAAAGACTGTTGTTGATCTAATGAACAAGATTATAAATAACTTGCCTATTGAAGCTCACTTACCTGGATATCAGTATTGTGGTCCTGGTACAAAATTGAACAAACGATTGGCACGTGGAGATCCTGGTAAAAATCCACTAGAAGTTGCTTGTAAAGAACACGATATTGCTTATGCGTAAAATCTGGAGGATATTGCGACAAGAAATAAAGCTGACGAAATTCTAGCCAAAAAAGCTTGGGAAAGAGTGCAAGCTAAAGATAGCAGTTTTGGTGAAAAAGCAGCTGGCTTCACTGTAGCCAACATTATGAAAGTTAAAAGTAAGCTTGGTATGGGTGTTGCTATGAAGAAAGGTAGTAAGAAACGAGATAGAGGATTTGAAAAACGCCAAGCACGAAAGAAATGAAGAAAAATCAAAAAGCCTCAGTTACATTGAATAAAATTATTAAGACGGTCTCGAAAAGTAGTGCACCTAACAATAGAGCTCTTGTAGTTATTCGTTCGGCTATAAAAGGAGTCAAAGAAGCTGTGAAGAAGGCTGGAGGAAGAGGAAAAATAAATATGCCTCGTATTCTACCAATTCCTAGTAAAGTGGGTGGAGCTCTTCCTTTTTTAATTCCATTATTTGCCGCTTTGATCGCCACTGGAGCTTTAGCTGGAGGAGCTGCTTCAATAGCAAAAGCCGTTAACAGTGCTAAGGCCGCTCAAAATTAATTGAAAGAAGCTCATAGACACAATAAAACTATGTAAGCTATTGCTATTGGTAAAGGACTTTATTTGAAACCACATCGTAAAGGTTATGGTCTTCATCTGAAACCATATTCAAGTGGAAAAGGTTTAAAAAAAAAAGTTCGAAGTAACTTTACCTAATCGAGCACTGACAGATAATGATATAAGAAAATATGCTAAAATACTAAAAATTGCAAATTTTCGAGGTGTTTTCATGCGTAATGCTCTGCCAGCTGATGGACCACGATATAAAGAGACAGCTATTGTAAATTTAGATGATAAACGTGGACCAGGTACTCATTGGGTGGCATACAAAAAGAAAGGTGATGAAGTTATGTATTTTGATAGTTTTGGTAATCTAAAACCACCTATAGATCTATTTCTTTATCTCAAAGTTAGTAGAAACATGTATAATTATATTAGATATCAAGATTTTAACAGATATAATTGCGGCTATCTTTGTCTCGAATTTCTTTTAAACAAACTATAGAAGAGACGACTTGTATATAAAATACTCATTCAAAGAATTACTATCATTTCACATGAATCTGTCATGGAGAATACACTGATATTGAGTCTCTCAGGAACATCATCCGTACTCGAAACATATTATTTTCCACCGATCGAATTGATACCAAACAAAAAATACGTTCTTGGTCTAGTTGAGCTATTAACATTTAATTCAATACCAAACATTGACGTTGGTTATAATAAGTTTTACATTGAAGGTCAAGAAGCTATCACTTTTCCAACTGGTAGCTACGAAATAGAAGATATTGAAAGCTTTCTCAAAGAAGTATTAGCATTTAAAGGTATTTCGTTTAGCCTGAAACCAAATAATAATACTTGACGTAATGTCATTCAGTCCAGTCCAAAAATACATTTTGAACCAGAAGATTCTATTGGATCAAGTTTAGGCTTCACTAGACGTGCGCTCGTTAAAAACGAAACACATAGTTCTGACTTACCCGTCACTATTCTCAAAGTCAACGCTTTACGTGTAGAGTGTAATATTACTACAGGCTCTTACATAAAAGATCGCAAAGTACATACTATACATGAATTTTTCCCAGCAGTCCCACCTGGATATAAGATTATAGAAGTTCCCTCTCAAGTCATTTACCTTCCAGTCGCTGTGAGGAGCATTGATCATTTTCAAATTCGTATAGTTGATCAAAACTGAAACCTAGTTAACTTTCGAGGAGAAGTCATCACAGTGCGAGTACATATAAAGACCATATCTTAGTAATGGGTATCATTTACAATATAAAGTCCAGTCATGGCTATATTAAGAGACAAAAATGTCAATCAACAACCAGTCAACAGCGAGCTATCAGATCGCTCACACCTCAGAACAGACAATTCCTGAAAAGCTTGAGACAGAAAGTCGTCGAAAATCGTGGAAGATAATATTGTACATATTAGTGTGCTGTATAAAACAACAACAACAATATGGAGGGAATTCTAGACATTCATTCAGGTGTCGCTTTCGAAGAGTCTATAGCTCATTATGAAGTTCATACGCATCAGCCTTATTCATTATCATATTTCAATAATAGTGATGAAATCCACATAGCAATTCAACATCAAGATTTATCTCTGCTTCCATCGCGCAGTATGATTCATATTTGTGATAGGTTGACCAAGCCGGACGATACTACACCAGTGGAGAACACTTTATTAGTCAATAACGCCCTCTGTCATTTGTTCGAGGAAATACGATATAAAATAAATGCTATTGAAATTCATAAGTGAAAAATGTAGGCTTAACAACCCTCATAAAAAATTGGCTTTCACTCAATCCATGTCAGAGCTCTATCGCTGAAAATGCCGGATGGAATGGTAATAATAATGAAGTTTTAATATGTAATACTCTAGGTTTTTTTGATGTTACTATACCTCTCAGTATGTTGATGGGCTTTGCTGAAGATTATCGGAAAATTGTAGTCAATGTCAAGCATGAACTTATTCTCACAAGATCAAGAGATGATTTGAATGCTATTTTAAGTATTCCAGTAAGGAATCCTGATGCTTCAGTAAAATGAAAAATTACTTTAACTAAGGTTGAATGGTTGATGCTATATCCGATGGTTGCAGACAAAGAAAAAATCAAATTACTCAATCAGATTGGACGAGATCGTGCAATTACTATGAGTTATCGTACTTGGGAAATGTATGAGTATCCAAAATTACCTCGTACATCAAAGCATGTTTGGAGTGTTAAGACTTCCAATCAATTGGAAAAGCCTCGCTTTGTTATTTTAGCTTTTCAAACTAAACGTAAAAGTTCAGCAAGTGTTAATTCTAGTAATTTTGATCATTGTAATATTAGTAATGTGAAGCTATTCCTCAATTCACAAGGCTATCCGTATGGAAATCTCAATTTAAATATCAATCAAAATCAGTTTGCTGTTCTCTACGATATGTATACTAATTTTCAAAACGCTTACTATGGTAAAGAAAACGAGCCGTTACTCAATAAAAAGGATTTCATTAATAAAGTGCCGTTAATAGTTATAGACTGCTCCAAACAAAATGAAACATTAAAAAACGCTCCAGTCGATGTTCGCCTAGAATTTGAAACTCGGACCGATTTTCCTGAAGACACTGCAGCCTACTGCTCAATATTACACGATGGTATTGTACAATATAATCCAATTAGTGGTGATGTTAAAAAATTAGTTTAAAATTAACAAGACATTATATGATCAATGTACACAATGCTTTTCAATAAAAAAATAAAATTATATATAAATATATATATATATATATATATATATATATATACATATACACTATATATATTGTTAGAATTTAATACAAACTACCTATAATCATAGAGAGAGAGAGAGAGATAGAGAGAGAGAACAGCATCCACACTAAACGGCGTACGCACCTAGCAAGCTAGAGACGCTACCCCCTCTCCGAGGGCCCAAACTTAGCCAGCATGAGCTTACTGTGCTCCCTACTATAGAAGGAGAATGAGAGAAACCATCATATAGCTTACTAAATACCCTACCAACTTCTACAGCATCCTACCTTAATAACCTCTGTAGATAGGTGTGGGTGGGTGGGTTGGTGAGGGTAGGTTGACGGATGTGGGTGGGTGGGTGAGTGTGGGTGGGTGGAGTAGGTGGATGGGTGGTTGGGGAAGGCATTCTGTCGGAGGGCCCACTGGCAGATCCAATCAGCGGTGATGTGAAGAAATTAGTTTTATATAGTTTACTCTCTAAATAAATTGGAATTAATAGAATTAAATATAAGCTAAATAAATTTAAATGTGTAACATACAGTACATCACGTTAAATTTTATGAATAAAAGCATTTAATTTTAAATATAATAATAATTTAATTTTAAATATATAATACCTAATCATAACAGCATATGTAACTCTCTCTCTCCCTCTCTCTATCTCTCTATCACTAGTTCTCTCACTCTCTCACTTCTTTCTCTCCCTCTCTCTAATTAAAAAAATTAAGCATTTTCTTTATTTTAATTTATTTTATTCAAAATTTATATTAATTATTACAAAAACAATATTATTTTATTTTATCTTGCGCCCTAATCGTGAGAATTCTTGTTTCTTTCTCATTATTTCTGCGCGCTTCTGGCGACATAGCTGCGCTCTCACTCGCTCTTCTACGGTCTTCTCAATTTGATAGGCCAATTGTTGCGCGACCAGTCTTTCAGTCATTGATTCTTTGATCCATTGTAAAATGAAAAATCTGTATAAGTACATGTATAGAATTAAATAATAATATTAATATACTTACTTCACGAACAATCGCAATAATCTGGGTTAGTTGGGCAATGTGTTGTGCGTTGTCTGCACACCTAAGCAACTGAAAAGAAATAAATAAATAAATATTTATATATTAAATATTAAATAATATAAAAAAAGACCTTACAGCGTTTAAAATAATAATGAGCAGCCGATACAGCAGCTCGCGTGGGATATCATTAGTACTCTATAAATTATAAATAAAAATTATTAAAATTATATATATATTTTGTAACGGGGTGGATACCGTTTAATTATTTTTATTCGCGCGGATTCATTAGAGGGCGAATGTAATCATCTATGCTCAATACGCAATCCGGAGAGCACGGGGAAACAGGCGTCAGTCAACCAGTAAATCTACTAACCTACAAGAAAGTGAGTGGAAGCAATATGAAATAATATAGTCGAGAGTACTCGTTAATGACTCGAATAGAACCTTTTATTATCTATTATATGCTACATCAGATCGGCCCGCGTATTTGTTTACTTCGACGCTCGCACGACGACAACATGCAGTGTCGGATCGCTCGCTGCTCTTTGTTAGAAGAGCTAGTACATGCACGCTTGAGATGTCGGAAAATTAATTGTTATTCGGGCTATTGTATCACGACCGCGAATATAAGCTGGCCAGCTTACCTTAATATCACAGGAGTATGAAGCGGACGATGGAGAATCGCACTGCGCGGAAACTGTTTCTTTTTATTTGTCTGTGTCGCGGGTCACGAATTCGCGCGCACGCGGTTTCGCCCTCGATGGCGAAACCTCACACACACTCTGTTGGCCTCGTGGAGGGCGACGCTTCTCCCTCGCCTCAGACTCCTCCTTTTGGCAGCTATCTGGCACTTCGGCAACAGCGATTACTGATGGCACTGGTCTGGGCGTTCCTCTCCTATCTCTTTTAGCGTAACGGCACGGGGATCGGTATTAGCGTAGAAGACAAGCGGGCGATCGTGATGGCGATCATAGCTTCATTGGTTCGATTTCAATCGCGCGCGTTCCGTCTGCTCGTGCGCCGAATTCCTTCGTTACGTTTTTCGTCTCCCCGGTAGGTGCTGCCCTCGCAGGCAGCAATTAGGTTATATTATTAGCGCTAATTTGACGTTTACCGTCACAATATATATATATATATATATATATATATATATATGCATAAATTATTTTTTATTTTAAAAATGTTTGCTTACGGTTTCTAGAAGCTGACAAACATTAACTATATTTTCCATTTTTTTTTTTACCAACAAAAATTTTTTCACAAATAAATAGAAAAACTAATTTTACAATGTGCTGTGACCAACTCAAAGTTTCCCTTGAGACTGACTGTTGAAAATTCTACCGAACGCTCGTAATATTAACAGGTAATATTTTTTCTACAATATGAGGATAAGATAAAGAGGGTTGGTAGCAAAACATAGCTGCTCTCTTTTTCTCTCTTCCAGAAAGTAGTGGAGAAGCTTGATCACCCTCAAACCAGTTGTGATCTACATTTGTGATAGACATAGTTAACTTAAGATAAGAGGGTAGGTAGTAAGCATAGCTGCGTAGGAGAGAGAGAGAGCGCACGTTTACTACTACTATAGTAGCGCATCCCCATCAGGCCAGAACTATAGACAGCATGCGCTCCCCTCCTCCTCCACGCACTATGGTCCACGCTGAGTCAGAGCGTAGGAGAGAGAGAAAGAAAGAAAGAGAGAGCATACGTTTACTACTATAGTAGCGCATCCCCATCAGGCCAGAACTATAGACAGCATGCGCTCCCCTCCTCCTCCGCACGCTCAGGCCCTATACCAAATGTATGCGTGTGTAGCTAATATACACAATATGCATCCTCTAAGGTACATGTGGCATTGGCTCTAGTGGTAGAACACTAGCCTGCCAACCCAGAGGACTCCGGTTCGACTCTCCGGTCTGTCTCTTCATTTTTCTCAAAAAAACGTCGCTATTTTCTATTCATTTCAATCTCAATGTAGCAAGTAAAATGTCAATAATATATATTTATAACTTAAAAAAAAAAAAAAACATTTAAATTTAATTAGACTGAAAGCACTAGGTACAGGGTCCTTAGGGACTAGGAGCCCTAGAAACCTTCCTCAAAAAATTATAAACAATTATTAACAGTAATAATAATTAACATGGAAGGGTTAGGCCAGGGAATCACAGGGTTAAACCAGGGACTCCCACGAATATTGTTAATAATAATTGTTAACAATAATAATTATTATTAACATGAAAGGGTTAAGCCAGGGGGGGCTAAAGGGTTAAGCCCGGTGGGGCCAAAGGGTTACAGACCCCCCGCAGGTGTGCTGGAACATACATTGCTGTACTACTTGCGCTGAATCTAAATCTGGTCTCAGAATTGTTTCATCACGTCAGGTTTTTAAGGTATCCTAACCTAAACGTGTAAAAAGCACTGTTTTTGACATATTTGAAGTTATGTAACATCGTAAATAAATTTGATAAGAGAAAACTATTTAAAGCATCTTAAAGGAAAAGTCTTCCCCTTTAAAATGCCGTTGCGTTTGCCTAAATATCTTTTTTTTCGCCAAGATATCGCATTTTGAAATTTTCATATTTATGAATTTCTTAAAATTCGAAAATCCATTAACCCATTAAGTCTTAAGTGCACGATTTTCTTTTACTTTTTTCAATCAATCTTCTATCAGGAATAAATATCAGAAATAGACATTTCTGACGTCAAATTGTTTGAACTTTCGATCTATGCTATTAGAATTTTGAAAAAATGCGTGCGTGTGTGTGTGTCTATGTGTGCGTGTCCATTGACTTCAGATTCGTGATCAAAGATCCTAAAAGACCCAAAATTCTAACAACATAGATCGAAAGTGCAGACAATTTACGTCAGAAAGGTCTATTCTTAATTTCTATTTCTGATAAAAGATCAACTGGAAAGAGTAAAATGAATTTTCGAATTTTGAGAAATTTATATATATATAAATTAAAAAATGCGATATCTCGGCGAAAAAAAAAAGATATTTGGGCAAACTCAAAGGTAAACTTAACAGGAAATGATTTCTACTTTAAAATGCTTTGAATAGTTTTTTGTGAAAAAATTTATTTACGATGTTACGTAACCTCAAATATGTCAAAAAACAGTGCTTTCTACACTTTTAGGGTTAGGATATTTCAAAAATCTGACGTGATAGAACAATTCTGAGGCCAGATTTGGATTCAGCGCATCAAAATCCTTCGGAAATACTATAGCTCGCTTGTGATATAAAATCTTGTATACCTGTGTTACTGTTTGTTTATATTTCAACGAAAAATATTGGTAACGGTTACTTTGTAATTTTAAGTTTGATATTTGTTATTCATAATACTACATGGTTGAACGATTCAATTTCTTTTTATAGTTCATCGAGACTTACTGATGGGTGCATATTTTTTAACCGCTTTATAAGGTTTGTTTTCTTTTTTTGGTAAATGTAAATCCGTATATTTCTTTTTTAATTCTATTATGATTGGGGAGAAAAATTCTGGGCTGTTAATTTAAATTTTCATCTGGTTATTTTGAAATACTTTTAAAATATATTCGTCTCTTGCAACCTGGTCAAGCAATTTTCTTAGTGGACCGATATTTAAAACACCATTAACAAAGATTGATGATAATTTCATGGATTTAATCGTTGTGGTAGTTATAGGTGAAGTGCTTGATTTACCTGTGTTATTGATGATATCTTTTCCATTTAACCCGAACTCTTTAACGCTCAATTAGCCAAAATTTTAATATCAACTTCAAGCTCGTGCCTTTGAATTATAACCCGTGTGGAAAAAATATTGGGATATATATTCTTGTGGAAGAAAATCTCATCTTTCAAATGATATCGCCAAATTTATAAATAAATGAGCATAAATTGTTTATTTTTAACAATAAACAAAAAAAATGCCGATATTCGGTTTATTTTTAAAGAATTTTTTTAACTATGTTTTCGGCACTCAAGATCATTCTTACCCATTAGGATGCGGAACCCAAAAGTTATACTACAAAAATATATTCTGATATACTTTGATATTTTTATAACCAATCCAAAATAACGCCCGAATGCCCGAAATTATTGCAAAATTACAGTAATATGCACTTTTAAAGTGTAATCAAAGTGTTAGCAGGAAAAATGACATTCTAAGTTTTGTGACGATAAATTGGATACATATTAGCAAAATTAGCTCGGAACATTGATTCTCAAGATGGCGGCCATGATAAATTAACTAAAATAACGTATTTTATTTAAAGCCACTGTATAGTCTTCAATTCTCTTTATTCAATAGTTTTATGAAATTTCAGGACCATTGGATCTGAATTCATTATTATCTTATCAAAATTTAAAATGGCGGATCCAAGAGGGTAGACCACAAACTCAAAAATGGCGATTCAGGAAAAAATAAAAAATACTATCGTATTCTACGTAAAATTTGGAATAAAAATTCTCCTATTTTTTTTCACAAACGTGAAAGCGATTCAGAATTGATCCTAAGAAAATATTTGGTCATGTAATCATTCAGATAACTTTCGATTGCAATTTTTGATAACTTTGCATTGGATTAGATAAGGGCTTAGATTCGTATAACTAGATAACCTAAAAATATTGTATCTACATTTGTATATAAGGCACAATGTCTAAAAGGGAATCAAATTATACACATGAGAATAGTAGTTCTGCAGATTCAGAAAAACCCAATCAATGGAATCTAGTTGCACAAGAGTCTATTGAGTATCACGAACGTGAAGAGTTTATCAATGCTAATGTTATACCAAATGCTGATGATTCTGGTGAATCTGATTTAGATATTTCAATCAATGAACCTTCTAAAGATTCTTCAGAAGACGATTTAGACTCGGAGCAAGTTACTAATTCCATGTCCACATTTATTGTTAATTCTTATGATAATGTTTACAGCAGTAACAGTAGTTCACAAAAGAAATTAGAGAATGATCACCATTAGAAAAGGCTCGATAGAGAGCATAATTATAATAGGACTTTCATAAATAAGATATTTTTTAAAGAGTCGGATAAAGAAAGCATATTGAAAAGTACTTGAACAAATTTATTTGAATACTTCTTTACTCACGAACTGACGGATCACATCATTGAATACACAAAAATGAATGGCTGTGAAATGTCAAGAACTGAACTTGATGTATTCATTGGTATTATTATATTTACCACGTACAATAAAAAACTATCTCAGAGGGATTATTGGTCTGCGGACCCACATTTCAGAGCTGGACTGGTAATGACTCTAATGTCACGTAGAAAATCAGAACAGATCAAGTCAAAATTCAAATTTGAATCAAAATAAGACTGTAGAGGGAAACAATACTGATAAGATCTATTGCGTCAGAAAAATTTGATGCGTTATGGTATTTTTTCAACAGCATTGTCAATAGACGAAGTGATATCGAAGTTTTATGGACGAATAGTTTTAAAGCAATTCATAAAAGGTAAGCCCGTGAGGTTAAGAATCAAATTATGGGCTCTCTGTAGTAGCAATGGCTACATTTTTTTTTTTAAATTTGCGGATTTTAAAAATACGGATGGGGTATTATCAAGATTGCTTTAGGTAGTCGCGTGGTTGTCAATATGCTGCAAGTAATTTTCAGTACTGTATCTCTTCTATAACGAGTGAAATTGCTGACTCGTTATATCTCTCTCTCCCTAGTAAATGTAACATATTTCTCCGAACCTATCCTATGTATTTATGAATTTATTATATTTATATTCATTTGTTATATATATTTACATATGTAGTTACACTTTTGTTCTGATATAAGGTAAGTGAGGTGAGAGAGAGATGCGAATACGCAGGGATACTTCCATGCGTGACAGCAAGGCACGGAGAGAGAGAGAGAGAGAAACATAGTCGCGCCTTAGCGAGTGACCGCGCGCACTGATTGGCTCATTAAGATGAAATCGAGTAGTTAAGCCCACGGCGCTAGCAGTAGCTGTCTAGACACGCGAGTGAGCAGACAGAGTCCTTTGTTCCAACTGTCTTCTTTCCTTGGACCTTGACTGTCACCTGTCGCCCTTTTTCTACGCCTTTGGAGTGTGTGTCCCTGTTCAGGGAGGAATTGGAATCACAAAGGGAAACTGAGCTGCGTAGTGCACGTGGTGCCCTATTGTTCGCGCGTACGCGTCAACGCAAACTGTAGAAGTCGTCGGCGTACCTAGAGTTCAAGCACCTTTATTGTAAGTACCGGCTTGATGGTTTACTCTCTATCTCTATCCATTCACTCAGCGTGCTCTCTCCCTCCTTCCAACCGCCTGTGTTAACTTTTGCTATTGATTAAAGAGATTTTTCTTTGTAAACGTTTTAACTTAATCATATCCCGCTGCTTTATTCGAACATCCTACCTTTTCGCGTCGACAACCGTTTTTGAATTTCCGATTTCCGCGCTCCTTAGCCAACACTACGAATATAGTTATAGTACCATTGAATACTCAAATTTTCTCTATTTCAAAGAACGATATCCTCGGTTCAGAAATTTCAACTGAAAAAATTAAGTAGTGTTTTTCGAAGTACACAACTTGCCCTTTCGAATGCTCTTTTCAATTAAGACTAATATGCAAATTAGTGACGTAAGTACGAGGTGTGTTCAAAAAGTATCCGGAATTATCGTTTTTCCAAAAAAATATTTATTTATTCGTTTATATCAATGTGGTTCCCTTCAAAGTAATCCCCCCCAGATATAATACACTTATGCCAGCGTTTTTTCCAATCTTCGAAGCACTCTTGATATTCACTTTTTGGTACATCCTTGAGCACTCTCAGCGATTCGGCCTTTATTTTTTCAATCGAGGAAAAACGCCGTCCTTTCATGGGTCTCTTCAACTTTGGGAACAGTAAAAAGTCACACGGAGCCATATCTGGTGAATATGGAGGTTGGGGCACGACTACGGTATTGTTTTTGGCCAACAAATTACGAACAAGCAACGACGAGTGAGCAGGTGCGTTATCGTGATGCAAAGGCCATGAATTGTTTTTCCATAAATCGGGGCGTTTTTTTCGGATTGCTTCACGCAAACGTCGCATAACTTCAAGGTAATACTCCTTTTTAACCGTACGACCTTGTGATAAGAACTCATGATGCACCACGCCCCTGCAGTCAAAGAAAACTGTAAGCAAAACCTTCACATTTGATCGAACTTGACGTGCTCTTTTCGCTCTCGGTGACGTTGAATGCTTCCAGGTGGACGATTGTGCTTTGGTTTCGACATCATAACCGTACACCCATGTTTCATCACCAGTTACGACCCTTTCAAGCAAACTTGGATCGGCGTTGACGTCGTTTAACAACTCCTGAGCGATGTTCATGCGATTGTTTTTTTGGTTAAAGTTCAGCAGTTTTGGAATGAATTTTGCTGTCACCCGTTTCATGCCCAAAACCGTTTCATCAGCAACTTCTCTAATTGTGATTCGGTGATCATTCAGAACAATTTTTTCCACTTTTTTCACATTTTCATCGATTGTTGATGTGCTGGGTCGACCGCAGCGTTCGTCATCTTCAACGTCTTCGCGGCCATCTTGGAAACGCTTATACCACTCGTAAACACTTGTTTTTTTTCATAGCAGACTCACCATAGGCTTTTGTAACATTTCACACACTTTTTTACACTTTATTTCATTTTTTACGCAAAATTTAATACAAATTCTTTGATCCATTTCTTTTAAAAAACGAAAATCGCCGAGCTCATAAAAACACGTCAAACCTTAACGACTACTGCAGACAAAGTAAACAGTGAATATAGCTGAAAATTTTATCATACTTCAGGGGCATGTATACCAACACAATAAAAAAAAATTTTAAGAATCGGACTCTCCAGACCCGCGAAATTTATAAATTCCGGGTATTTTTTGAACACACCTCGTACAGTTCAAAAACAGCGTAAAACAGTATTTTTTGCACTTTCAGGTTAGGATATCAGAGAAACTGAGGGTGCTGGATCAATTCTGACGCAAGAGTCGGATTCAGCTCTTCAAATTCCTTCAGATACACTATGTCTGGTCTCTTGGTCTAAAAACTGTCGGTTTGTGTTATACTTCAAATGTGCACATTACTGTGATTTTGCAATAATTTCGGACATTCGGGTGCCATTTTGAATTGGTTAACAATAAAAATCAAAGTATATGAAAGTATATTTTTGAAGTGGAACTTTCAGGTTCCGTATCCTAATGGGTTAAAATGTTCTTAAGTGTCGAGAACATAGTTCAAAAAATTCCTTAAAAAAATCGAAAATCGGCATTTTCTTTATTTATTGTTAAAAATAGGCAATTTGTGCTCATTTATTGATAAATTTGACGATGCCATTTGAAAAATAAAATTTTTTAAACAAGAATATGTATCCCAATATTTTTTTCACACCGGTTATAATTGAAAGGCACTTAGCTTGAAGTTTAAATTGAAATTTTTGCCATTTGAGCGTTAAAGGGTTAAAGCTTCAAACTGGTTACTTGTTTCTATAGCATTGTTACCATTTGCAGGCCAATATTCTCTGATGGGTGTTTACTTTCTCATCACAGTTTGTTTTCCTTCAAGGCGATTGTTTTGTTTTATTCTACCTTTTGTTTTGGACAGTTTTCCACACTGTTGGCTCACTTA
Source organism: Phymastichus coffea (assembly GCF_024137745.1). Taxonomy (NCBI): domain Eukaryota; kingdom Metazoa; phylum Arthropoda; class Insecta; order Hymenoptera; family Eulophidae; genus Phymastichus; species Phymastichus coffea. Next base: position 4,600,835 of record NW_026706823.1, read on the forward strand.
TTGTTTCTTTTGAGTTTACAACAGTATGTAATGACTCAGCAGTATGAAATGAATGTATGTAATTTTTTGTTTATTTGTAGCTATTATGGCTGATCATAGTATACGTAACTATGTATTATTTTATTTGCACTGTTTATTTACTTTGACTTAGTAGTCGTCACAACGCACCTTAAAAATAAACAAACATGCTTGAGTGTGTGCATGTTGTTCACACACGTGCAGGTTAATACGGCGCGTGATCATTGTCGAGAGCTCGACGGCAGACCATCGACCGCGCTGTGATTCTCCGTCACAAAATTCATTTCCGTTGTCCTAACGTCTCGTCTGTTACCAAACCACTTTTACTGAAATTTTCTGTTGGTAAGAAATTATTGTTCTTCAAGGAAGTGGATTCTGTCCTCAGCACTTTAAGATACCTCGAGTAAATGAGAGATGTAAGCGTAAAAAAAATCATCAGTCAGATGGTACTGTATACTCCTAACCAAATGATGCTCCGCAATTATTCACGCAAGGTCTCTTCAACAATTTAGTTAATAATTAGAACCTGCTCATGGATAAATCTGAACTGCTAGGTTCCAAATTAAAAGAGGTCAATCTCCTAGCTCCAAAAATAACTTTTTCTTTGTACAGGAATAAAGTAAAAGAATACATCAGATACTTCTCAGAAAATGATGGATTGACCTACTGCCATAATACGAGGGTCCGTGCAAAGTCAGAGAGATGGCGCTATTAGTGCGTATCAAGGTTATTTTTAGTTAGTGGCATATCTTGGAAGAGCACACACCAAGTTTCAGCCAGATCGGCCAATTACTTTGCGTTTTACATTCGTTTCAATCAAAGAAATCGAGTGGTTGTAAAAAAATGAACGAAAAAGAATTTCGTGTATTGATTAAACATTACTTTTTCAAAGGTAAAACGCCTCAGAAGATTAAACAGAAACTTGATAAACATTATGGTAATTGTACACCTTCGATTAGAATGGTTTATAAGTGGTTTCAAAATTTTCGGAGTGGCCATATGAGCACAAAAGACGCTGAACGTTCTGGACGCCCTGTTGAGGTTACCACTTCAGAAATCATTGATAAAATCCATGATATGGTGATGGCTGACAGAAGAGTGAAGGTGCATGAGATTGCTAGTACTATAGGCTTCTCGAGCGAATGGGTACATAATATTTTGCACCAACATTTGGACATGAAAAAGCTATCCGGTAGATGGGTGCCGCGATTGCTCACGATTGACCAAAAACGAGATCGTGTGAAGTGTTGCAAGAATGGTTTGCAGCTGTTCCAACAAAATCCGTAAAACTTTAAGCGTCGTTTCATCACTGTAGATGAAACATGGATACATCACTACACTCCTGAGACCAAAGAACAGTCTAAATAATGGGTTACCAAGAGCGAATCTGCTCCGAAAAAGGCGAAGACAATTCCTTCGGCCAGAAAGGTTATGGCGACTGTCTTTTGGGATTCGCAAGGAATAATCTTCATCGACTATCTGGAAAAGGGTAAAACCATTACAGGAGAATATTATTCATCGTTATTGGATCGTTTGAAAACCGAATTGCTAGATTGGCTCATAAAAAAGTCCTCTTCCACCACGACAATGCGCCAGTTCACGCCTCAGCAGTTGTGGCCGCAAAACTGATGGAGATAGGGTTCTAACTCGTTTCATATCCCCCCTATTCTCCAGACTTGGCTCCGTCAGACTACTATTTGTTCCCTAATATGAAAAAATGGCTGGGGGGGGGGGGGGGGAAATTTTATTCAAACGAGGAGGTGATTGCAGAAACGAATGCCTATTTTATAGATTTGGACATATCCTATTATTTGGAAGGGATTAACAAACTAGAGCAGCGTTGGATGAAGTGTATAAGCCTAAAAGGAGACTATGTTGAAAAATAAAATAGATTTATTAAAAAAAATCAAGCAGTTTTTATTTTTGCACGGACTTTTCAAACGACCCTCGTACGGCTTAATGACAAAATTAAGCCTGACTTATGACCCTTCTCAATGGCGCCTCTTAATCGATTTCTTTAAAAAGAGTTAGAAGGTTCTTCTCCTTCATAATAGAAATGAATATGCCTTAATCCCAGTTGCTTATTTGGTGTAACTGAAAAAATTCTATAAAAATATGCATAGAGTCCTTGAAACATTCAAATATGAAGAATATAAATGGTAGATATGTGGTGATTTCAAGATAGTAACTATATTTCTTGAACAGCAATCAGGGTACATAAAATTCCTTTGGTACATTTGTTAGTAGGATAGTAGAGCTACTGAAGATCATTGGAAAAAATCTAATTGGCCATTACGCAAAACTTTTGTCCCAGAATTATTCACTATTTTCAAGAAATTGTGATCCAAGAAAGATTGTTTCTCCCTTGCACAAAAAATTAGTATTGATAAAGCAATTCGTTAAAGTACTAGTTCAAAATAGAAAATACTTGAAGTACTTTTTGATTGTAAAAATAAAAGTTAGTAAGGTCCAGGACAAAACTGATTAAAGGAGTATCAAAGTATGTATTTACAATAAATATCTGACTAGTTTATTTTATTATAATAAACAAAACCTTTTTAAAAACTTCAGTTTTCTATCACAAGAATGTGATTGTAGTTAATAAATTAATTAATATAATTAATGTGATTACAATTAATAATTAATTCCATAAAGCTCAGAGGCTCAAACTGTTGACGGAAGCATTAAACTAACTATTGAATAAGGTATAGAAACGAAAAAAAATACTCGTATTTCTTTCTGTTGTCTTTTAAATTGTTTATAAGAAGCTATTTAAGTGTAAAACCGTTATAAACAAGTGAAAATTTAAAGAAATTTTGTAATTTTGCAAAACGAATTTTACCTTTCGATTCTATGGAAAAAAATTGTAAAGAAAATCTATTTAGCGTTTTTCTATGAGAACTCGTTTTGTTGGTGTAAAATCGTTATAAAAATTTACTGCTAACAAATATCTGTCTTGGAAATTATTTATAACGATTTTACACTAACAAAACGAATTCTCATAATTTTTTATTTGAAAACTTTTGTACATATTTGAATGTGCTGAGAAGTGAGAACACAATACGATGTATAGGGTTTGTAAATAGGTATATAGAGGTCAGCATATAATATCTGTCGAAATGCCGATGCCTGATTGGCTAAAAGTCAGGTGGTTGGTAACAGAGGTGAATTTTACAAATATTCGAAAAAAAGCGTCACTTTGAAAACTGAGTTGTGCATGTTATTCTAATAAATATTATTGTTTTTTTATTTATTTTCTGTGCAACGGTAGGCGATTCAATTAATCGAACCGTTCGCGATTCTGATTTTCGCGCATTAGTTCTAAGTATTGAGAGAGAGAGGGGGCGCGCGATCTTTCAAATTAGCAGTTACGCTTCAGCTGTATTCGAACGAACATCGCCGATTTTTATTTGCATAGTTTTTCTCGCCGAGTAATAGTTTTCCTGGGACAATCTCGTGCGTGAGTGTGATAGCGATATTACAGCAAGTACGGGGATTCGGAAGCAGTTTGCTGCTGATAAGCAGAGTGAGGCAGCGCAGCCAATTATTCAGAGGACAGAGGCAGTTGATATTTTGCTGACATCAACAATTACGGCTGATCACCGTAATTGCACCGCAGGGTAGGTGCACCTCCCGTTATTATCGCGTGTCAAAATATATTTATTATTTTGCTCAGCCGCGTTAGCGTTGATAATTTTGTATTCGCGCCGAGCGTTAGATCGCGCCAATTTTCGTATCTTCGCTCTCTCTCTCTTTCTCACCGAAAGTTATTTAATTGTAAATCCTGTTCGCGTGCGTCAGTCTTTCGGCCCGATAAAGACTGTAGAGATTTTTATTAATAAAATCTATTAAAATTATTCGCCGATTTCGTCATATAATTTTTCCTAATAGATTAAACAATTGAAATAGGCTTAAGTTTTAATCCGATCATAGCTAGGGGATTAAGTGGATTAGGAGCAAAGTCGATTACACTTAAAACTCATCGTGTGTCACAGGGCACGTGACTTAAGGTGAGTTCAACTCCGCTTGATCGAAGACAACCAAGTTAAATCAGCTGACGTTAAGGCGAATACACGTATTGACATACGTGTTAACGGAGAGGCGGTTTGCTCTGCATCGTGGGAGTTTGCTCTTAAATAAATTTCTCATTTTGCAGGTTTATCCCCCCCGTTACATGGCGCCCAACTGGTATTAAGACCCGTGTCGTGCGAATAGGATTGTGCGTCGAAGGTAATGGACGCACGAGAGACAGAGACGATTGCGCGAGCGCTTAGGAAGGCTTGAGCGGGTGGTAAAGCGAGATCGTGAGTGGTACGCCCTCTGCTGGAGAAAAAACGAAACCACTTCGAACCTTTGGTTAAAAATTGTTAAGATTATTGTAAAAAGGGCCGAAAGCGATAATACTTGGTAGGTCGAAGTGATTTCAGATCGTACGGGAGAATCAGGTGTTAACCCATTTCAACCACAGTTTGGTGTATAAAGAGGGGTTGGTAACACCTGATCAACGATAAAGCAGAGAGCGCGACCCAAGCGTGCAGTCCAAATATTAGCCAGGCGGGGCAAGCAAACAGCAGGCTCCGACCTTAGGTAGGATATTTTTATAATATTTATAGAAAGTTTGCGGAGACTGCACGCGCTCATAATCTCCTTTTAAAAGGCCTCATAAAAGGAGGCATTAAAAGTAGTGACACTAAATAGTGTACACCCCGCTCATACCTTGGGTGATAGGAAGCGGTAGTGGTCGATTAGGCCGAAATTTTAAACCTCAACCGCATCCTACACCCGTGCGGAGGCAAGATGGCTCTGTTGTCAGCTCAAATCGACAATTGGGCATTAGAGCTAACCTCCGCACAGCGCGAACATTATTTAGCGGATTTGGAGCTGCGCAAGGATGGAAGTGTCATCCAACAGGCGGCTAGGCTTGGGAGATGGTTGCTGGGTGAGTACACCGCTACAGATTTTCAAGAGACCACGCACAGCAAAGAGGTAGCGGGGCGCAGGAGGCGATCCCGACAAGCGTGGCTCGACACAGTCTGTGACGAGTTGGAAAACTCCACCACGGATGATAACAGCGACCATCCCCTCATGATCATCAATAGGGAGGGAATATCATTGACTGACATGTCAAGGACATTCACCTGCCCGGATGAGGACTCTGAGGGTGAAGCCAGCCGCCAAGAAGAGGATGAACTCATCCAGAAGGCCCTTAGTACGCAAGAGCAGGAGAAGGAGGAGAGGAGACGGAGCAATCCGGACCTCAGGTCGCAGGAATCCTGCACTCGGAAGGAACCTCAGGAAGAATTATCCTTGAGTGAAGCCTTCCGAGAGATAGAGTATCTGAAGGAGGGAATAGACCATAACCAAAAGTTGGTAGGTCGAATCCTAGAAACCCTTAAGACTCTGCAGGGATTACAGGTGTGTGCAGAGCGCGAGGCGCAGGACATGCGCATACGAATTCGAGAGCTGGAAGACGCAATGCATGATATGGCCAGTGCTAACCGTTCTTCTCAGCGTGACTCGGTTCAACCGCGCTCCGGACGTAATGTGGACTTTGAGGACACATACACCTGTCACTACGACTCGGGGATTCCGGGGAGTACACCGGCTCCTCCAAGACCAATACCTAGGAGAAGGGACGTCACCACACCGGAAGTCCTCCAACGAAGAAGAGGTGAAGAGGATTCTGAAGTTTATGGGAGATCCGCACCCGTTCGACAGAGGAGTCGAAGCGGATCATCTGGCACCGGACATCAGATATTCTCAGGGCTCTCCACAACCCGAGATGTTGGGAAAATTCTCCGCGGATGGAAATTGAGGTTTGCGGGCAGTAGGGCACAGAGCGTAGATACGTTTCTGTCGAGGTTGGAGGATCTGCGCGTAGGTGCAGGACTAACTGACGACGAAGTGCTTTGTTCCGTATCAGAGATCCTCGAAGGTAACGCGAGGACCTGGTACGATAACAACAAGTACCAGTGGCTCAGTTATGACGAGTTCGTCGCGGATACCCGGGATTGGTTTGGCACAAGTACGCAACAGCAACAAAGGCTGTTGCAGGAAGTCCAGAACCGGTTCCAGGGTGACGACGAACTAGTGCGAGACTACGTGTCCAACCTGGTGGCTCTTGTCAATCGACTAGAACCACCCATGCCCTTGGAGAGGTTATTAGACCTACTCCATGCAAACCTCCTTCCAACCATCCAAATCCAGCTGCGTCGGAGCGAGATGACGTCAATACGCGAATTCAACAGGAGGGCGACCGAGGTACAGAACACCTTATCTTATGGTCGCCGTCCACGTGTATTCGCTGACCCCAACTCGACAATCTTCCCTCAGCACGCCTACCAGCCGAGCAAAAGAACGGCTGGTAGTAAATCCCAAACCGCTGCAATGGCCAGCGAAGGGAAGGCGCGTGCGAAGAAGGAGGGAGATCCGCAGCGCGGACTGGGCGTGGAGAACCCCGTCAGGAGGCATACCGAACAAGCATCGGTATCGGCTACGCAAGTTTCCACTTCTGATAAGAAGATGGAAGAACGCCTGGAGGGCATCGAGCGGATATTGCGCAAGTTGGCCGCTGACAAGCAAGCCAGCCCTCCAGAACAGCGTAAGAGCCGATGGCGTGGAGGAAGGAAAAATTCTCCTTCTTCCGGGTCTCCTGGCGAGCGGCGAGAAGGGCAGAGGCGGGAGATAGACTTTACTAAGCCTCTCCAATGTTCCGCTTGTGGCAAACTGGGTTTTAGTCGCAAGTTCTGCCCAGATTGCAACAAGGGAAACGACAAGGAGAGCGAAGAGAAGAGGTCATCTTCGCGCCTCCAGTAAATTCGACCTCTCGCTGCGGGTCGCCGATGGGAAACAGCAAGTTGTCGGCGACCCAGGGATCCAAACAAGTCCTGGGAGGGCATCAAAAGAGCCCAGGACATAGCAGTATATTAGAGCGGAAGGCAATTGAACCCGATGTCAGCCCTCGGCAGAATAGGGGAGTGGTTATCCTGAAAGGACCAGATGGCCACATACAGGTTGTGGAGGAGGGGGAAGACTCCAGGGAGAGCCCCTCCACACAAGAAGCTCCTTTGCCGAAGGAATCCACGAGTAGAAGCCAGTCCACCGTCGTCGCGGCCGCGGAAGGAAAAAAGCCGCTGAAAAGCACGATGAAAGGAGGCGAAGATGGGACTCGTGGATATGACCCAGAGGATGAGACCAGGTGGTGGTTGCGGGTAGACACAGGTGACTTTAAAATTAGAGCACTCTATGATACCGGCGCCTCATCCACGGTCATGGGTCAATTAGGGCTGAGATTGGCATCGGAGATGGGACTCGGGTTGAATGTGACCAGGGCGGGCGATGCAAGGCTTGCTGATGGACGCCCGTGCCCTATAATTGGTCACGTGATGTTCCCTTTTAAAGTAGGGGGAATCACGAAGACAATCAGAGTCGCCATTACGCCACTGCTCACAGATGACTGCTATGTAGGCGCGAACTTTATAAGAGAGTTCCGCGCTGTTTTGAATCCCGATGAGGATGAATTATGGCTTAAGGACGCCCAAGTGAAAGTACCAATGGAAGTGGCTGGAATTGATGGTTCGGCGTTTCTCGCACCGGTAGGACTATGGGAAGCCACGGAGTCACAGCTTGAAGAAATTGAAGACCTCGTCAGAAGATTGATTCCTGACGGGGGTCAGGCTTTAGGTTGTGCCGTGGGGGTTGAGCATGAAATAGATGTTGGAAATGCTCGACCCATCAAACAGAAGTACTACCCAGTCTCAGATAGAGTGCGAGAGGAAATGCACACGCTGGTCAAAGATATGCTGGAAAAGGATGTTATCGAACCAGCGACCAGCGGATGGTCAAGTCCAGTAGTAATGTAAAGAAGGCAGATGGAAAGTATAGGTTTTGTGTGAACTATCAAAAGGTAAATGCAATTACCAAACCTGATGCCTATCCTTTACCATATATGAACGACATCCTAAGACGAATAAGGGATGCAAAGTTCATATCTACTTTGGACTTGAGCAGTGCGTACCATCAAATTCCCTTAAAGGAAGAATCGCGTCCAATATCAGCGTTTACAGTTCCTGGATTAGGGCACTTTCAATTTAAGAGAATGCCCTTCGGACTGTCATACGCAGGAGCGACCTTCCAGAGGTTGATGGACAAGGTGATAGGCCCGGATATGGATCCATTCGCTTTTGCTTACCTTGACGACGTAATTGTGGTTTCGTCGTCCTTTGAGGAGCATAAGCCGCACCTAGAAAGGGTATTAAAAAGAATTCTAGGTGCGGGCCTAACAATCAACAAAGATAAAAGTCCCTTCTGTAAGACGGAAGTCAGGTACTTGGGAGTTCTTGTGAACCAGGACGGAGTAAGACCAGATCCCGAGAAAATACGCCCGATATTAGAGTATCCAACACCCCGGACTGTCAAACAGGTGAAGCGATTCATGGGGATGACTTCGTGGTATAGACCTTTTATACCCGACTTTGCCATGATCGCTGAACCTATAAACCGCCTGACAAAGAAGAATGTACGTTTCTCTTGGGAGGAGGAGCAAGAGCGAGCTTTCACGAGATTGCAGGAGGCGATGACTTCCGCCCCAATACTGCAATCTCCCGATCCGAACGGTCAGTTTGTACTGCAAACTGATGCTAGTGACAGTGGGATCGGGGCAGTTCTCGCACAGGATGTCGATGGAGAGGAGCGTGTAATAGAATACGCCAGCCGATCACTCAACAGTGCTGAGAGAAATTATACGGTCTCCGAGAAAGAGTGCTTGGCAGTGGTATGGGCCATTGGAAAGTTCCGGCCGTATATTGAAGGGCATCACTTCAAGGTCATCACTGATCATAGTTGCCTGAAATGGCTCCACAATATGAGAAATCCCACAGGAAGATTAGCGCGATGGGCGCTAGCATTGCAAGGCAATGTCTTCGATATAGAATATCGAAGAGGGGATCTCAATGTGGTGCCAGACGCTTTATCTAGGGCCCATGAGGAGGAGGGGATTGAAGTGAGTGCTATAAATAGTCGGCCGGAGACCACTGACGCCTGGTATTTGCAACAATACCAGGAAGTATGCCAGGACCCACACTCTCATCCTACTTGGAAGGTGGTGGTAGGGAGACTGTATCATTATCAGCCTGATGAGGATGGTGAAGGGTCCATCGACAACGATGAAGCATGGAAGCTTGCGGTGCCTAGGGAGAAAAGGTACCAGGTGCTCCAGGAAGTCCATGATGCTCCTACTGCAGGACATCAAGGACGAAAGCGTACGTTCTCCAGGGCTAGGCGCTTGTACTACTGGCCTAAAATGTATGATCAGGTCAGGGAGTACGTAAAGAGTTGCCCGGTATGTCAGCAATGCAAGGTGGAACAAAGAGCACCTTGCGGGCTGCTGGGTCGTAGACAAGTATCACGACCCTGGCAGGTGGTGGCCGGTGATATCACTGGTCCATTTCCCAAAAGCTCTCGAGGTTTTGAGTATATCTTAGTCTTTATAGACTTGTTTACTCGCTGGGTAGAGTGTGTTGCGATACGCAAGGCCAATGGGAAGACAATCGCAAGGGAATTACACGAGAGGATCGTCACTAGGTTTGGCGCGCCAGAGGTATTCTTGTCGGATAATGGAACCGAATTTAAGAATCAGGAGGTCGATTCATACCTGCAGATGAACGGCATCCAGCGCGCTTTGACTACCGTGTATCATCCCCAAGCGAATCCCACAGAGCGAGTAAACAGGACACTCAAGACCATGATCACGTCTTACGTAAGCCGTGATCATAAGAGCTGGGATGAACACCTGTCAGAGTTCAACTTCGCGTTGAACTCGGCAACTCATAGCGCCACCGGATATAGTCCTGCGATGCTCATGTTTGGGCGTCAGCCAGTACCTCCTTTGACGTTCAGAAGAACCCAAGATCAGCAGGCCCTTGAATGTTCGGAGGGTCAGGCTGTGGAAGATTGGGCTGAACATATGGAGAAGCTTCCTAATTTGTGGGAGAGAGCTAACTCCAAGTCAAAGGAGGAAGCTGCGCGTCAGGCGGCTTATTATGACCGGAAGAGACGGCAACCCGAGTTTAAGGTCGGAGATTGGGTTTGGAAGAGGAACAGGATTCTATCTTCAGCTGCTCAAGGTATTTCAGCTAAATTAGCGCTGAAATATGCCGGTCCGTACATGATTGAAGAGGTTTGTGGTTCCAACACGTACAGGCTAGGCAATCAGCTGGAGATCCTGTCTGAGCTCTTCCATGCCAAAGACCTTAAACCATATTACGGTCCGGGTGAGGATGATGAAAGCGAGGAGGTCATCGAACCTCGCGAGCCGCCAGATGAACTGCCGTCGGAGGATGCGAACGATTCCGCGGATGCGCGCGAAAATCCGGGAGGGGATTTATCGGATAGCGAGCGGGTCCAATTAGCAGCCCCCACGGTCGTAGATAAAGTTCCCACCGAGACGTCGGAGTTACCGGTATCTGCCCCAACTAAGAGAGGTCGAGGTCGACCTCGAAAGGTTCCAGAGACGGTCACCGGTCCAACAAGGGGCAACAACTCTCCCGTGAAGGCGAATAGAGGGAGAGGTAGGCCTCGAAGGACCGTGCCCGTCGTACAAAGGACGGTTGGGCCGATAAAACCGAGCGGTAACCGACGAGGGCCAGGACGTTCCCACAAAGAATCGCGAGGGAGCGTATAACTCGGTGGGATGCGGCTATTATTAGGATTGTTTCTTCGCGCAGGGAGATTCATCCGAAATTTGTTGTTTTTTGGATGTTTCAGATGGACCGGAGAATCGTCGTCGAAGAGGAGACCTTCGAGGTGGTCACGCAGATGCTGTTAGATCTGCAACTGTGCTCTGATGCGACGCAGCTAATTGAAGATCTGCGGAGCTTCGCCAGGGTCCAGTTGGAAGGGGCCACCCGAAGGGATCGGCGTAATGCCTCGGTGGCAGAGGTTCTCCGGGATTCGTCGTGGGTCGCCCCGAAGAAGGCTTCTCGGGACGCTTCGACACAGACCGAGGACCAGGACAGTGTCGAACGTCCCAAGTCTACAATGGACCAGGGGGTGCAGACCCTCAAGTCCGGCGTAACCCTTACGTCGGACAGTGCGAGCCAATGCCCAGGACCCAGGGAAACCTGTGGGGCCTCGCACTGGGTCTGCAATCATCCCCAGATCCCTGAGCAGCCTACTCTCCTCCTCGACTTCAGACACGTGCGTCTGGGGATCAACAAGGTGGGGAGTGCCTGGCGGTTCGCTCAAGAACTCCAGTCTCAGGTGCAGGAGCACCTGAGACGCTTTTTGAGCCGCCAGGGCACAGAAGAGTTGCTCGGGGAGTGGGCAGGGATGGCTCAGCGTCAGAGGGCCTATGGAGAGGCCCTGCTGCGGGTGGATAACGGACAAGAGTCCTCCGCAGCGCTCCCGGCGCCGGCTCAAGAGAAGAGAGCCCCGGGAGCTACTGACGCTGGACCGACGCTCACGGTCCATGTGGACGGGCGCATGGCTCCTGATACCACCATCGTGGTTAGGTCGCAGGATGGACGTGCAACCGCCACAGTGGGAGGCGTAACCATCGTCGCCTCACAGGGAGTCAGTGCCCAGCAGTCCCGTCTGGCTGCTGAGCAGCCATCACGAGGACGGGAGGCTGCTCAATCTCGGTCGCAGCTAAGGGGCTGCTACATCTGTGGAGAGCCTGGGGTGACCAACTCCCAGCGATGCCCGAAGAAGGCTACACACTGGCGCTACCCGAAACATCGCGCGCCAAGTGTAGCCAAACAATGATGTAGGCCCTGGAGGGCAAATAAATTAGCCGAAATAAAGAAGGGAGTGTTTATTTTGTTTCCTTTCCTTCTTTATTACTTTCAGGTTCCTGATGGCAGCGAATCGCGGGTATTCGTCCTGCCCGGGTAGTCAGGACTTGGAGGGGGCTGCAACGGTAGTCGATTCAATTAATCGAACCGTTCGCGATTCTGATTTTCGCGCGTTAGTTCTAAGTATTGAGAGAGAGAGGGGGCGCGCGATCTTTCAAATTAGCAGTTACGCTTCAGCTGTATTCGAACGAACATCGCCGATTTTTATTTGCATAGTTTTTCTCGCCGAGTAATAGTTTTCCTGGGACGATCTCGTGCGTGAGTGTGATAGCGATATTACAGCAAGTACGGGGATTCGGAAGCAGTTTGCAGCTGATAAGCAGAGTGAGGCAGCGCAGCCAATTATTCAGAGGACAGAGGCAGTTGATATTTTGCTGACATCAACAATTACGGCTGATCACCGTAATTGCACCGCAGGGTAGGTGCACCTCCCTTTATTATCGCGTGTCAAAATATATTTATTATTTTGCTCAGCCGCGTTAGCGTTGATAATTTTGTATTCGCGCCGAGCGTTAGATCGCGCCAATTTTCGTATCTTCTCTCTCTCTCTCTTTCTCACCGAAAGTTATTTAATTGTAAATCCTGTTCGCGTGCGTCAGTCTTTCGGCCCGATAAAGACTGTAGAGATTTTTATTAATAAAATCTATTAAAATTATTCGCCGATTTCGTCATATAATTTTTCCTAATAGATTAAACAATTGAAATAGGCTTAAGTTTTAATCCGATCATAGCTAGGGGATTAAGTGGATTAGAAGCAAAGTCGATTACACTTAAAACTCATCGTGTGTCACAGGGCACGTGACTTAAGGTGAGTTCAACTCCGCTTGATCGAAGACAACCAAGTTAAATCAGCTGACGTTAAGGCGAATACACGTATTGACATACGTGTTAACGGAGCGGCGATTTGCTCTGCATCGTGGGAGTTTGCTCTTAAATAAATTTCTCATTTTGCAGGTTTATCCCCCCCGTTACATCTGATAATATTGACAAATAATTATTTATAATACATTTGATTCGTCAATTTTTTTCCTACTTTTTATTTCATTATGTAATAATTTTTAAATGTTCAAAAAATCTTGAAAAATTATAATATAATAAGTTTATAAAAAATTTAGAATCGTAAACGAAACGTGTTAAATAAGGAATTGAAATCTTAAATGAATGCTAAAATACTCATCTTTTATAAAGAATTACATTTATAATCAAGATCATCAAACATTCAATATTACCTAGATTCTTTCACTTTGATCTTAAGAATTTTTGATTCATAAAAAACAAATGAAAACAATTTTGTTTTTTAATTTTCATTTATCATAAAAATATTATCTTAGAAGAGTAATTAAATTAATTTACCTTGCACACAATGTCTTGAAAATTTGTATTCCAGTAAACAGCTCTACATAATAGTTTTACTACTAAGCAATAATCGCTGATTAAATTCTAGCGTAAAATTCTTATCATCTACTGATCAGTATAGTAAACTTTGCATTTGACTTTGTAAGAATTATTACATTACTGAAGAATTTGTTTTCAAAAACTTTAATAAGCGAGTAATCCTTTTAATTTTCATGCCATAATTTACTGTAACATTTTCATGAAATAAAATTAGTATATATTCCTAGAAATATACCTAATGCATGCTTAAAATGTTTCACAGCTTACCTTTTGAAATGTCTAGCACACGCTAAAAAAATTTGGCTGTACCACTGAGTGACAACAATAAGTACATCAACATAGAACAATGTATTTGAGGTATTGTTAATTCCCATCAATAAAATCTTTTCATAAGATTAGCACATCACATTATTTACACAGGATTGGACTCATGTTATTGTAGATTGAAATAAATATAAATATTTACGTAACATATACTACCAACATTTCTTAACTATCCCACTTTTGAAGATCAATGCAATTTCTAATTCGACTGTTGGTGTGCATATATTAATAAAATTCTGAATATTTAGCGATTAATATTTACTAATACTTTTGTCTAGAATCTAAGAGAGTATTTTTGATTAGCAAGCGTCCGTTTAGCAGTTCAAATGAGGGAAACGCCTGAACCTGAATCGTCTAACTTCGGCCCTTCGAGAATGCAGTTCCGGATTGCGGATTTCGTCGCAAGGAGACCAAGCCTCGAGAGGGCGCCAATTAATTAGAATAAATTAACAAGGGAATATATACCTACATGCACTAAAGCTATAGTTTATGTTGGGTATAGTTAAGCCAATATTTATATAGGTATTCTAATCACATTAATTTTTTCTAATTACGTGGCGCCCTCTCCTGGTTTAGTTTCCATGCGACGGAACTCCATTCATTTCTCATGATGTAATGCTGCTAATGATATATGTGTGATACATGTTTCCGATGTATTTTTTGACGTAGAATCTGATGGTGCTAATTATTTTAACGTATAATTTAAATGTATGGCGCTAGAAGCAAAAAACCATATTTTCATGGAATTTAATTTTTTTAGAGGTGTTCTACATATTTTAAAAATTAAAAAAAAATATAGGCGTATTTCTAGAGGATAACTACACAATATATATTTTTTCCAGGGTGGAGTATATCTTGATTTTCGATAAAAAAATTTTTGAAATTTTTAGAACGTTATAAAAATTTGAATTTGGCGTCAAAAATTTTTTTATTCGGACGGTTTGATGGGGTCTCAAAAACCCCACCAAACCAACAAAAATTTTTTTCCTAGCTCAAAAATTGATCGAGATATCGTCGAAAAACCGAAAAATACAAAATGGGGCCCCTCCACGTAATGAGTGGGTCTAGGGGTCTGAAAATTTGAGAAAATGAGTTTCTGTACATACCAAACATGACCTATGTACTTTTCCGAACGGCTCAAAGGGCATTTTGACCATCTTACCCGGCTAGACCCTTTGAGTCCTTGTTCCGGTCCTTACTACATATCACAGAGATTAAACTGGCACTCAAGAGTCTGCAATGAAAACCTCACATCTTCATTCTTACCTGAATTTTTGCCTCATTTAACCTTTTCATTCTATCTTTTAACTGTAAATTTGATTATCTGCTTGTTCCTGATCGATATCTAAACTCAAATCTTTTGTTCTCAATTCTACATCCATCTCACCATCCCCTCTCATTTCTTGCTCTTTATATCTATAAATTCGTATGTAATTATGCACTGTGTTAAATATACTGTATTAAATACACAGTAAATTACATAATGTAGTGTAATAAACTAACTGACAATTTAACTATATTATTTATATTAACTTAATTTTATTAACTGTCAAATTAATTATATTATGTTTGTAACGGTGTAGGCTGGTCATAGCCTAAACCGTGCTTCCCTTCTCCCTCTTCGACATTGGAAAGGGCTTATGGCAGGCATCTGGCGCACGTATATTTTTCGTGCCTGATGCCAGCCTTTTGTTTCATCATCGGTTTCTCTCTTCCACAAGAAAGAAAGA
Organism: Phymastichus coffea; assembly: GCF_024137745.1. NCBI lineage: Eukaryota > Metazoa > Arthropoda > Insecta > Hymenoptera > Eulophidae > Phymastichus > Phymastichus coffea. The sequence continues at coordinate 4,616,154 of NW_026706823.1, forward strand.
GAGAGCAGCAGAAGTACTAGTGGGCAGGAGCGCGCGACAACTTGCACTCTCGTAAGTCACCGAAAGTGAGAGAGAGAGAGAGGGAGAGACAGAGAGAGAGAGAGAGAGCAGCTATAGTGTGACTAAGCGCGTGACACTGGCCACGCTTGGCGGTGCCGCATGCCTCCGATTAGGTAAGTGAGTGGTGGGGAGAGCGTGAGAAGCAGTCTCTGACGCACTATTGCGTCGTTTCTCGCGAGCATTAAGGAAGTGATCTCACGAGCGAAAGTATACCATCTTGACGCACCGCCACAGTATTTTCGAGAGCGACCTTTGTCCATCAGTCACGTCACATCTCACGGAGTCTCAAGCCGGCAGGAAAAAAGATCAACGTGCCAGCCCAACGGACTTCGCCGATTACACAGGTCATCCTCTCTCCTCTCGTTTCTCTTTTTTAATCGGTACAACCCTTTTTGGCTATTCGCGACTCGTGCGCTGTGCCAGGCTCTCGTGGGTCGGCATGGCTGAACTAGTGGTTAAGTTTTCTTTTATTTATTGTGTATCGAGTCGATGATAAGATGGCAAGGCGCTCACGTGCCGGTCATCTCATTTAGTTGGTAAGAAGTTATTGCGTATTAGATTAAGGTTTGATAAAGTGTTTTAATCGTCATCGCTCAAGGTAGCGATTTTATAAAAAATATAATTCGTTGGTAAAAGGTGAGAGTAGTTATTGCGATCGCCTTTCCTCTTCTACCTTGCCGGAAGCGATCTCCTTTACCTCCTCCTAAAAATATTTAGGTGATAGCGGGAAAGAATTGCCGGCCAAGGAGGTCGACGCTATTACATGGCGTCTCTTGTGGGGAGAAGCGAGGCAGTAAAAGAGGATGATCGTTAGTGGGGGAATTATTTAAATAGGGTAAATTATCGAACGTGTGTGATTTCTTTTTTTTTTGTGTGAACAAGGGCAAAAAGACGTGTGTTGGAAAACAACGTGCCGCCTTGTAAGTATAAGTTTCGGATAACTGCTCGCGTGGCGGGGTCGTTCGTGCTGTGACGTGTTGTGGAATTCGGCTAGCGGAGGTGTTGCTTACAACTGTTCGACACATTCCTTTGTAGTCTTATGCTAGGCGATAACTTGCCAGCATATGACACGAGAAAGGCGCGGTTAGTTTAGTTTTTGTTTCGTTTTATCTCGTTTCTTTCTTTTTGTGTTGTGTTGTTAAATTTCTAGCGTGTCGGTTATCGCGTTCCATGCGTTTGTTTGACTCTCCGTCACCACTGCAACTGCCCCGTTAAAAGAAAATTTTTTTTTATAACATGCCGCTCGCATGCAAAGATCGGCTTTCGATGCGTAGGTTGCTTCGCGACGCCCGCGTTAAAGAAGTCAAGCTCCGCATCGATTCAATAGAGCCGGCCACCCTGTTTGAACTAATGCGTTACCGTAGGTTAGCGTTGCCCGGCGAGATGGATGAACTTAAGGAAAGGTACTTGCGTTTCATGATCGCGTTGGAGAGGCCAGAGCTTGGGTCACCCTTACAGCCGAGCGGTTTTACGTCGGGTTACGTGCCTGATCTATTGCGCGATGAGCCGATGCATATGGCAATTAGCAACGACGAAAGCGAGAATAGGGCAGTCGAACTGGTTAGGATTGCACCGCCAAGGGCGGCAGAGTGGCGATCACCAGGACATGGGACGCGATCAACAGAAAGCGTTACCGTTTGCTTGAACCAATTCGGCCACCGGGCGATAGGGTTATTATTCCCATTCCTGAGGAAGAAAGTTTACCAGTAACCGTCGGCGCTAATGCAGTAACACCAGAGGTAGGTGTACGTACGCCGGCTGCGTCGAACTAGAAAGGCGTAGCAATGGTACATTTAGCCAGGTTTGGGGCGCGATAGCAGCGATCCCGCGATGGATTTACCGACGGGAAGTGCAACAGGGTATCACTCATTGTACCAATGCGGTCTATAGGGTAGAAAGAGAAGCAGTGCAGGGTGGAACAAATCAGGCTGCGCAATAGGCTAAACAGTCGTTGCAAGCCGATCCGTCGACTGGCCGCGCGGCGCTCAATGTGCCAGAGTTTGCCGGTCCTGCTCATCAGGCTCGTTCAAGCATTCTCCCATGCGGAGAAATACCGGTGAATCAGGTACCCTTTTCGAATAGTTCTCTGGAGACTATTTATAGATCGCCCCCGTTACCTGAAACAGAGACATGGATTCGTGAATGAGAAAGGGCTGTGCGTGCACCTTGTAGTGAACGCGCACGCGCTTCAAAATCATATAGAGTAAACTCGGGCTCGGAGTCTAGAGCTTCGACGAGAGCGTCGGAGAGTAGGCCGGACAAAAGACGAAAACGAAAATTTTGCCGGACCATGGCAGCACTGTTGACCTCTCAAGCTCCGCCAAGTCTGAAGTAGAGAATCGGAAGAAAAGCGTGTCGCATAACGGCAACAAGTCGTTTCAAATTTATTGCTGTAAGATATGGAGTTGAAGTGAAAAATATTTTGAGAAGATGGACAGAATTCAGATTTGACCTTGCTGCGGCAAATGCCAGATGGCAATTTTTAATTAATTGTAGACTAGAGGATTTGCTACCTTCACATATAGGACGTTTTCGTTCGAAGGGTTTTCATTTTTATAGTAAGTCATGCGTGATGGAATTTGCAGCATTTTGTAATTCACAGTCTAAAAGAATTAAAAAATTGGAAATTAAGGATTTATGCGTACATATGGATCATGTCAAGAAACGACTTAATGCTTTGGCTTTTGTGTTGGATGGTTTGCGTATTGATAGTGATATTTTAAATTCATTTAGAAACTTTACCGAAATAAAAGGTAGTAACATTTTCCAAAGATTGAACAAGACATTGAGTAATAAGTTTAAAATGATATACAGAAAGAAGTATGTTATTTGTAATGTTGAACATCGTGAAAAATAGGTTAAAAATCTTACTAATATTGTGTTACCTACTGAAGTAATAGATGTTGTATCGATGGGTCCTAATTTTAGTACATTTGAATTTACAAAAAAAGATATTATTTTGACAATAAAAAATGTCGAGTATTTTTTATGAAATAAATCACATGTTAATGATGAAGGTTATGTTAATATTGTTGATGATACTACTTCTCGTAAAAAAGGAAAAACAAATAGTTATATAATTAGAGATACTATAATAAAGAATTTACTGGCAGTACTTTACATGCGTCAAAGTTTGAGAGGGAATTGAAACACAAAAGACATCACACTAAGCAATTTCTTAGAGATAATGACAATATATTTTTTACAAGAGCTGATAAGGGTAATTTAACGGTTTGTTTGGAAGTCGGGGATTATAAATCAAAAATGAGTGAATTATTGTATGATGTGAATACATATAAAATTGTAACTGCCAAAAATGTTTTGAGATCGTTGCAATTTAGTGTTTATAAAATTCTTCGCGATTTTAATGATAAGGGTTATTTACATTTTAAGTACAATAAATTCGCTCTCACGCAAACCAACACGGTACTCTCAAAAGCTTATGACCTTCCTAAAATTCATAAAGCTGGATATCCACTTAGACCTATTATTTCAACTGTCAATAGTCCGGTTCATTTCTTGTCTACGGTTTTAGACAAAGAAATAAAAAAATGTAACTTACGTCCACATTCTCATATAGATAATAGTTTTCAACTTATAGAAAGACTTCAGAACATAACAGTTCCGTCGGATCATATGCTAATTTCATAAGATGTCAGCTCTTTGTTTACAAACGTTCTTTGTGATTTGGTCATTGAGAGTCTTGATAGACGATTTAATAAAATTCACTCTGTTTCCAAAATACCTTTTCTTGAAATAGTAGATACTGTAAGGTTTTTGTTTGATAATACTTTTTTTCAGTTTGACGGAATAATTTATAAACAGATTTTTGGCACTCCCATGGGTTCTCCGATATCGCCGTTGTTTGCTGATTTAGTAATGGATGATTTAGAGACTGATTGTTTATGTGTTTTGCGTGAAAAATATAATTGTTCTCCACTTTTTTATTTTAGAAATGTAGATGACACAATTTTATGTATAAAAAAGGAAGAGTTACTATTGGTTTTGCACATTTTTAATAATTATAATAGACATTTAAATTTCACACATGAAATCTAATTTAATAATAGCATAACTTTTTTAGACATTTCGTTAATAATTAAGAACAGTAAAATTATTACTAATTGCTACCAAAAACCGACTTGTTCGGGTAGAATTTTGAACTTTTATTCGAACCATACAACTCAGCAAAAAAGAAATATTGTATACAATTTAATTGACAGATCTTTATTATTGTCTGATGCAACCTTTCATGAAAATAATATAAAAATTGTTAAGAGTATTTTAAAAAATAATCATTACCCGGAAAAATTTGTCAATACATGTATATCTGATCGCATTCGTAAACATAGATTTTGCAATAGTATGACTGCTCATGATAATAGAAAAAATGCGAATATTAAAGCGATGGTTTTACCGTTGTCTTTTCAAAAAAAATTTTTTCACTTATGTAACTATGGTTTAAGAAAATTTAATATTCGCTGCATACCACTAATTAACCATAAGCTAGACAATATAATAAGACTAGGTAAAGATGTTACAGATAAGTGGAATGAGACAAATATAGTATATAAATTTTTTTGTGACAGTTACCCGTCTGTATATATTGGTCAAACTAAGAGAAGCTTAAGAAAACGCATAGATGAGCATAGTAAGACACCTATAGATTAATCTCTTCCTATTCCGATGCATTTGAAAAATTATCCTACGCATTCGTTTGACTGGGACAATACAACAATTTTAGATAGAGAGTCTAATTATTGTAAGAAACTAATTTCGGAAATGATATATATTAATTTGTCTAATAACACTATAAATGGACAGAAGGACACTAATTTATTAAGTAAACAATATAAAGGTTTATTTGACGTTTTATCTGATTGATTTCACAATTTTATAGTTATAGTTTGGTAGAATGTTTTTGAAAATTTGTTTTGATGTGCAGTGATGCTGACTGTACCGGTCTTTCCCGGCATATGAGAGGGGATACATTTAATTGTATATCTATATGTGATTTGTTTTGATATAAAAGGCAACAGACACCGGTCGGCTTGTATTATTTCATAGTTGTTGCTTGAGATAAATTTTAAGTATTTGTACGATTGAAAGTTAAAAGATGAGTTGTGACGGTAAACGTCAAATTAGCGCTGATAACCTAATAGCACCGAGTTCCGCAACCAGTTGGTAGACGGATACCTAAGAGATCAGGGGGTAAAACGGACCTTTACCCCAACCTATACCTCGCAGGCTAATCCTACGGAAAGGGTTAATCGTACCTTGAAAACGATGATAACATCGTATCTGCAAGGGAAACACAGGGAATGGGACCGAGCGCTACCCGAACTCATGTTCGCATTGAATACGGCCGTCCATAGTTCCACCGGGGTCAGCCCTGCCATACTCAACTACGGCAGACAACCGGGAGCTCCGAATACCCTTCGGAAACGGATGGATGAGCTCGCCGCGCAAGAGGAGAGTTTGCTTCGAATCGGGCAATGGAACGAGCACATGCAGAATAGCCGTTCCGCCGTTCAGCAAGCTCACGAGAGCGCTTCGGATGAGTCCCTGAGGCAGGCAAGGTATTACAACGCCAAGTGCAGGGACCACAGGTTTAAAGAAGGGGACTGGGTGTGGAAAAGGAATCGCGTACTGTCCTGCGCGGCGCAGGGCATTTCCGCGAAGCTAGCACCCAAGTTCATAGGCCCCTTTATCGTCACGAAGGTGCTCGGCACCAACTCATATCGCCTCGCCAACCAACAGGAAGAGGTCACGGAGCTGATACACGCTAAGGACCTCAAACCCTATTATGGGTGAGATGACGATATACCGGAAGATGGAACCCGACCACGAGATGACGAGACCTCTACCACCGAGGAAACCGAGGCGATGAGCGTCCCGCCCAATGCGAGCGATACAATGATACACGAAAACGGGAGCGCCGACACTGCGGACAATACACTCCGAAATGACGACGCGACAACTCCGAGCTCACCTCACCGTACTCTTCGTGGTCCCCCCAGCCGAGTCCCACTAAATACCTCTCCTACTAACGCGACGAAGCGCCCACGAGGAAGACCTCGTAAGTGCGCGCGAACCACACACACTACACAACACCGACAGATTACTCGGGCCTCTCCTCCCATCATCGGGAAAAGGAAGAGGGGCAGACCACCGAAAACGACAACCGTGAATGCATGAGACACGGCGAACGAAGGACCTGGGAGACCGACGCCAAGGACCCCACCTTCGACTCCGGCGACGAAGGCCCTGAGCAGCCGAACTGGCGCCCACCTTCGATATCCAAAACTATTCAGGATACTAACTTGCTGGATTATTACAGGATGCAGATCACGCTTGAACAATTCGAGCAAGCGGCAGCCGCCCTCATCGGCTTGGACTTGGATCCCGCCGTTGAAGGGGTGGTACATGCCGCCCTGCACTTCATTGGTGCCAAAAAGGAGGAGGAGGAACGAGCACGGGTACGAGCTCACGAGAGCTCGACATCCGTGCTCATCGAAGAGCTCCCGAAGGCGGATCCTACCGCGATGCAGTCGACGACTCCCGGCATCGCGCACGGCGATACCACGCCGCTGCCCGGACCCCCAGGGGGATCTATCCTGCTGAAGGCTCCGACGTCATCCGTCGGCACCCAGACGGAGGAGGGTGCCACCGACGCGACCTGGCGCCCCAGGTTCATTAGCCAGACATCCCCGTCTGGCGAACGGACCTGGGAGGAAATAGTTGAGGGGTTGAGGGAAGTCGAACAAGGCTGGGCGACCCTCAACGTCCTCAAACGAGCCGTGTACGCCGAATACGACGCGTACGCGGCCGCGGGACACCACCCAGACGATATGGACCACTGGGATAAGGTGGTGTCCCGCCGTCGCCAGTTCGCGTCGGCACTTAAGGAAGTGCAGCGGCGTCACCGTCAGGCTCTCGAGGGCCCGGCGAGTGACCTCCACATGGGCCTCTCCCAGCCTCCGATCATCGGAGCTAGGCCAACGGCTCCGGAGACCAGGTCGGGAGCCACTTCGTGCCAGGGCTCACAGACGTGCGGGGTGAACCTGGTGGTAAACGTAGATGGTAGCCAAGGGGGTCAAGCAACAGGGCCCATCCACATCAATGTGGTGGTGGGGCCCGCGGGTGAGGACCCCACGGTCGAAAGACCGTTGTGTTCCGCCCCGAACCGCAGGGATGGGTTGCCGCTGACCCCCAGGGAACGAGACCTCCCACGGGGCACCCTATCCCGCGCTCAGTGGAAAGGGTGCAACGTGTGCCATTACCCCGGGGTGACCCGCACGGATCGCTGCCCCCGCGTGCGACAGCACGCCGACCTGGTCCAGGAGAGGCTGGGATGGGAGGCGCGCGGCCGTCCTCCACTCAACGACCAGAGAGAGGAAATGTCACCGAGACCAGCTAGGTGATCCTTCCCTGCCCCCGTGGGCAGGGCCACCGATATCTCGCCCTGCGATATAATTAAGAATAAAATTAAACATCACATGGACTATAACCCTTTATTATCCTTCTCTTCTCCTCCTCGGAAGGGACAGCGCTAATGGAATTATCGTCAAGGACCCCGTGGGTCTAGACTGGAAGGGGGCTGTGACGGTAAACGTCAAATTAGCGCTGATAACCTAACTTAATTGCTGCCTGGGAGGGCAGCACCTACCGGGGGGACGAAATACGTAACGAAGGAATTCGGCGCGCGGGCAGACGGAACGCGCGCGATTGAAACAGAACCAGTGAAGCTTTGACCATCATCACGATCGCCCGCTTTTCCTTTCGTTATTGTCAATCCGAGTGCCGCTTAAGTCAATCATTGGGAGAAGAACACCCGGATCAGTACCAGCTATCAGTGATCGCTGCCGCCAAGGTGCCATACTACTACCAGTTCGAGACCAGGTCGAGAGAGTGTGTGTGAGGTTCCGCCATCGAGGGCGAAACCGCGTGTGCGCGAACTCGCGATCCGCGATATAAACAATAGAACAGTTTTCTCGCTGTGCGACTCGTCTGTGTCACCTTCGTACGCCTGCGATGTTAAGGTAAGCTGGCCAGCTTAATCTCGCGATCGCGGTTGCATGTTTAATGATTAATTTCCGATATCCGAAGCGTGCATGTAACGGCTCCAATAACAAAGAGCAGCGAGCATCCCGACAATACGTGTTGTCAATGAGCGAGTGTCGATGTAAACAAACCCGCGGGCCGACCTTATGTAGTATTTGAGTGATAATAAAAGGTTCTGTTCGTGTTACTAACAAGTGTTTTTCGACTCGCTTACTTCTTTTGCTTCCACTCACTTTCTTATAGGTTAATTAGAATTACTGGTTGACTGACGCCTGTCTTCGCATGCTCTCCGGACTACATTTTGAGCATAGATTATTACGTTCGCCCTTTCAACAAAGTCGCGCGAATAAAAATATAATTAAACGGTGTTACCCCGTTACAGAGTTTAATATTGTATTTTTGGTTTTACTGTAATGGTTAATTTGATTGTGATTAGTGAATTGAGGTAAATGTTTGTTAGCGTGACTTTTATTCATTCTATATGTATTAGTTATTGTAACCATTTTTTCATTTGTTTTTAATAAAGATCTGATGAGGTTGGATATCTACCAACGAAACACACGTGTGTAACCGGAGATGATTGTTTGATTATTCATTTTTGATAACGGGTTGGCTCTCAAAATTGGATTAGAAAATTTTGTTCACCAACAAGTCGGTAAAAATTGATGAGAAAAAAAAAAGCCTGAAACGCGTTAAGTACATAAATGGCGTGCCGGCCGATGGCGTTAGTGCATTGACTGCTTGGTCGCTTCGTTTCTCTGGCGATGATGACATGAGCGCGATGAGTTATTTCTCAGGACTAGAGGACTGTCAGCACTACTATAGGATTCCGGATAAAGATATGCTAAATGCTATTTGCACTAATTTTCGTGACAAGGCGCATTCGTGGGCGACTCTTACGGAATTCAAAAAGAATTTTTCAACTAATTTTTGTCGTCGGCTTAATCGCGAACAGCTGTATAGAGAGCTAAGACAGAGATAACAAGGAGAGCGCGAGCGTATCTTTGATTATGTAGCAGCTTTTCAATCGATTTTGAGATGCTTCGATCCTCCGGTATCTGACAAAAGACAAGTAGTTATCATATTGGAAGGGCTAAACCCGCAGTACAAGCGTTATTTAGAGACAAAAATCTTCAAAAATTTAAGTCAATTCAAGGAAGCAGGTTTAGCTCTAGAAGACCGTATGGCGGGTTGGAAAAGGTGGCAGCGTCCACTGAGTGCGGACGTTACGCTCGTGCCGGAGTTTGCTTATACTGAACCTAAGAAGCTAGCCGGGAAGAAAGCTGTCGCGGCGGTAGAATAGGTAGCAAGCGAAATAGATGAGATTTTGACGTTAGAGCCAACTAAAAATATGCGCGCGAGCAAGAAGAAAGCAAAGGCTAAGGGCAATGGGCCGAAGGGCGAAGTTGCCGCGGCTGCTGTTCAAGGCACCAAGCCGCAGGTGACGAACCACTCTTCACAGCAGGCAGCGCAACCGCCGACCGCTCAGGTGCCGACGTTTTCTGCGCCGAGCTTAATTCCTCAGCAACGGGGGCGAGTGAACACAAGTATTTAACGAATCCGCTAAAACTACAGTTTTGAGTAAGCGTCCGGTTGTCTGTACAGATGTACCGTCCGTTTCGGTGAGGGGAGAGACTGAGCATGGCTCAGATGTAGCTTTGCTAACGACGCAAGAGTCAGATCAAGCGCTAGTAACCGTGGTCGAGAATAGGTTTTTCTTGAAGGTGAAAATAGGCAATGAAGTCTATACTGCGTTGTTAGACTCGGGTGCTCAAGTATCAGTTGTAGGACCGAGGCTTGCACAAAGGTATGAGAAACGTTTCAGGCCGCCTACGATATTTATTCAAGGTATTTCGGGTGAAAAGCCGCGAATATTGGGCGATCTTAGACTGTGCTTTGAGATTGGCTTACCGCGATGGCCGTGTCAACTTTAAAACACGACCTTATATTAGGCGCTGATTTTTGGAATAAATGGAACATTAACATTAATTTCGGGAATCGCGCTTGGCGGTCAGGCAATGAAAGCGATTGGTGTCAACTGACCGACACGAATAGTGAGGCAGTTGATGTCTACGCAGAATGCACAGGTCTAAATAGATACGAGGAAACTCAGCGCGAGACGATCATGGCGTTCGTTCGCTGGATCGTCCCTGAACCCGGAGACTCGCCGGCTGTCACAAGCGTTATTGAGTATGTCATCGACGTCGATGATGCGCGCCCGATCAAAACACCAATGCGTCGAATGTCGCCAAAAATCTTGGCTTTCACACAGGTGGAAACGATGCGCCTATGGAAAGCAAAGATAATCAGGCCGTCGAACAATCAGTGGATTAGTGCGCTGGTAGTTGTACGGAAACAAGACGGAAGTTATAGGTTCTGTCTAGATTTTAGGCCGGTAAATAAAGTGACGAAGATTGATGCGTATCCAATGCCGAGCATGGACTCAATCTTGGATAGGTTGCGTGGCGCGGTTCATCTTTCAAAAATCGATTTAAAGTCAGCGTTCTGGCAAATTCTACTCTCGGAATCGAGCAAGCAGTACACAGCTTTTGCAGTACCGGGATTAGGTCTGTGGGAGTTTGAAAGAATGCCGTTCAGTTGGGTGAACGCGCCGGCAACGTTTATGAGAATCATGGATGCACTTTTCAGACCTGAATACAAACCGCATGTTTTCTGGTATCTTGACGATTTATTGGTAGTTAGTGCTGATTTTCATAGTCATGTTGCTTGGTTAGAAAATGTCTTAAATAGGTTAGTAAGTGTAGGCTTAGAAATTAACCTCGAGAAATCGGACTTCTTCTGTACCGAAATAACGTACTTGGGCTATCGCTAGGACAGCGAAGGTTTGCGACCGGATGACAATAAAGTGCAACCGATTGTAGATTATCCGGCTCCAAGCAACGTAGCTCAGTTGCGCCGCTTTCTCCGGATGGTAGGTTGGTATGCTAGATTTATTGAACACGAAAGTGATATCAAAGTCCCTCTGACAAAATTAATTCATAAAGATCAACCGTGGGAATGGGGTGAATTACAGCAACTAGCATTTGAAAGGTTGAAGCGCGCATTGACTGAGATGCCTGTTCTTGCGCGCCCGGACTTCACACTCCCTTTCTACTTGCATTGCAACGGATCATCTTTTGCGATTGACGCGTGCTTAGTACAAATATTCAAGGACGGCGAGCATTCAATATGCTACGCCAGTCGAATGCTTAACATTCATGAGCATAATTACACAGTTAGTGAGATCGAGTTTTTAGCCGTTCTATTCGCTGTAAAGAAATTTAGACCGTACATAGAAGGATCACAGTTTATTGTAGTTATTGATCATAGCGCGCTTACGAAAATTCTGAATAAAAGAGAACTTACAGGTCGGTTAGAAAGATGGGTACTTGAGTTTCAGCAGCATGATTGTGAGACAATACACAGGAAAGGGGCATTACATCATGTGCCAGACGCGCTATCTAGAGAATTTGAGGATGAGTACGAGGTGTGCGCGTTCGAGGATACGAGCGATAAACGGTATATGCAACGGATTCAGGATATATTATCTAGGCCGAAAAAGTATAGAACTTAGAGAGTAGAAGGTAGCACGCTCTATAAGTTTATGCAGAATCACTTGCTCGATCCGATCACAAACAGAGTAGAGTGTTGGCGCATGGTAGTACCGGTTGAGCATAGGGAACGCGTATTGCGCGACGCTCATTGCGAGCCTTCTCCTGGACATATGGGTGGGAAAAAGATTTATGATAGAATAGCACGTGAATACTACTGGCTGGGTGTTTAGTACGACGTTAGTACCTTCATTTCCGAGTGTAAAAAGTGTCAGGAGTATCAAACTGTACAACAGGCGCCGCTCGGTTTAATAGAAAAACGTGCAGTAGAGCGTCCATGGGGCGTAGTAGCCACGGACGTAGTCGAGCTACCGCGTAGCAAGATTAGGTTTCGGTATACGGTCGTGTTTCAAAATCTATTCACCAAGTGGGTAGAATTGAAACCGCTTAGGTCAGCAGACGGGCCAGCTCTGGCTACTGCCTTGCAAGAATTAATTTTATATAGATGGGAGACGCCAGAGTATTTAATTAATGACAATGCGAAAGAATATAAGAGTGTGTCACCGACGTTTTTAAACTTTGGTAGAGATCCTCAGCCGGTTAAAAGTCTTAGGAAAGAGTTAGAAAAGAAAATGCCTATTACGAAAATTGATGCGCAAGCGTGGACGGACCATTTAATCCGTAGGCCATTTAATCCGTTCATCTAATGAAAAAAAGATCAACGTGCCAGCCCAACGGACTTCGCCGATTACACAGGTCATCCTCTCTCCTCTCGTTTATCTTTCTTAATCGGTACAACCCTTTTTGGCTATTCGCGACTTGTGCGCTATGCCAGTCTCTCGCGGGCCGGCACGCTCGAACTAGTGGTTGAGTTTTCTTTTATTTATTGTGTATCGAGTCGATGATGAGATGGCAAGGCGCTTACGTGCCGGTCATCTCATTTAGTTGATAAGAAGTTATTGCGTATTAGATTAAGGTTTGATAAAGTGTTTTAATCGTCATCGCTCAAGGTAGCGATTGTATAATAAATATAATTCGCTGGTAAAAGGTGAGAGTAGTTATTGCGATCGCCTTTCCTCTTCTGCCTTGCCGGAAGCGATAGACCACCTTCCTTACCTCCTCTTTAATTAATTAGGTGGTAGAGGGAAAAAATTGTCGGCTAAGGAGGTCAACGCTATTACATGTTTCACCTTTAGAGAACGGGGATTTGGAATTATTAACTGCTCAGTATTTTCTATAGAAAACGCATGATATGTGTGTCTTATATCGGAGAATACTTATATATGAAGTGGCGATCGATTGTCGAGTCCCTATAGTGGCTTTCCCGTCCTCAGGGGTGATGCTAATTTTGATACTTTGAAAAATTGTTTTATTTGGCATAGGGAGTTAGTACCTTCGCTCACTGGTAGGCGGCACCTTTCTATCAACAAGCGAAATTATGCCGGCTGATTACACAGGTCTGCAAGATTTTGTTATAGAAAAGCCATAGGTCATTTTCGAAGTAATTTTTGGCGTAGAAAACGAATCCGGAGTCCAAATTGCTCCATCACGTCAGGATTTTGAGATATCCTAACCTAAAAATGCGAAAATAGTGGTTTTTTGCTATTTTTGAGGCTATGTAGCACCGCGGCATTCTCATTAATCAGAAAAAAACCAACGACACCTTAAAGTATAAGTCTGACACTTTCAAATACCGTTGAGTTTGCTCAAATAGCTCATTTCTGCATCAAAATATTCCATCTTGAATTTTTCAAGTTTCATGAATTTAGTTGTTTACTTCGTTGGTAAACTCACATAGTTCTGGAGAAAAAGTGTTTGACTAATCGCCTTTCTTTTAAAAAATAAACAACTTAACTTCAGATAGGCTAACATGACTTAACCCTCAAGTATTTTATCCAAATACATCTTATGAACCCTCATAAACCACCCTAGCACATCAAACAGACTAGCCCACCTAACCCTGGGTACACCAACTACTTTTCTTTAAGCAAACCGAATTCTCCATCACTGATGGACTACCCTATTTTAAGCTTTATAGACTTCATTATCACATACCCTTAAAACTCTTGTAACTGCTATACTTATACTTCTATACTCAAATAGGTGAACCCACCTACCCTAGGTAAAACAAGTTAGTAAATTTTTTTTTTCGAAAAAAAACCTAATTTTGTTATTTAGCAAATCCGATATTTTTGCAGTTTATCTAGTTGTAGATTTATACTTAAGATGTAATTCTAGTTTTAAATCTTGAATCGACTTTTTTTTTTATTCAAAAGTTTTTAAAAGCCAAAATGACTCAAAGTTCAACATCCTAAAATACCGTTGAGTATCCTAAATTAGTGAAATTAGTGATATATTGTTATTCAGTTTATGTGTCTGTGTATTTCTGTAAACTTTTGTATTTTCATTACTAAATCTTCGTTTCCAAATTCTTTCGTAACCGTATTTTCATGGGATTATTAAACAAAATTCGTATTCAAGTTCATACAATTTATGATTAATGTAAATGACGAGTGTTAAGTTATAAAAACTACAACGTGAACTGCTATAACTAACTTTTTTGATAATACCTATCAAGCTTAAATTCTTAAATGAGTAAAAAAAATTTATGCTGTAATCAATATTGTTATTTTTTTATTTTTATTGATAGAGTCACCTTAACCTGGTGCTAACAACTTGTGAAGCTATATACTTCTATCGTAATTTAATAAATTTTGGTAATAATTTGGTTGCTTGTCCACAAATCAGCCGTTATAACGGCTACTTTATTTACACAATGGGATCTCGTAAGTGTTCTAATGATCCTGATCAATTTTGCTATATTTGTGGCCGTTTTACGTTTGAGAACAAAAAAGTAAGTATCAATGAATCTATTAAAACTCAATATGAAACTTACTTTAATATGCCAATTTCTCATCAAGATAAGCCGTGGGCTCCACATGTTGCATGTAAGTCATGCGTTGCATCTTTAAATCGTTGGAATAATGCTACGAGCAGGACGACACCAATGCCTTTCAAAACACCTATGATTTGGCGAGAACAATCTAATCATGATGAATTTTATTTCTGCTTGACTAAAACTATTGGATTTAACAGTAAAAATGCACATAAAATAGAATACCCAATGTCTTGAGTGTAACAAAAACCATTTCTTATGATTCTCATGATAAACCTCCGATTCCTCCTCTCTTAGAGCAAAAAGTTAAAGATGATGAAATCCTCGATAAAAGTGATTTATATGATGCAGATTTTTGTGACTCTGATCCTATTCTCTTTGATCAAGCTGCACTAAATGATTTAGTTAGAGATTTGGATTTACCTAAAGATAAGTCCGAGCTACTTGGTTCACGACTGAAGGAAAGAAATCTTTTAACTTCTGGAACAACTTTTGCGTGGTATAGACATCGAGAAAAATCTTTAATAGAATTTTTTTCTCAAGGCGATAACTACGTCTATTGCAGTAATATTAAAGGCTTAATGCAAAACTTTAAACTAACTTATAATCCTGAAGATTGGAGATTATTTATTGACTCATCTAAGAGGAGTTTAAAAGCAGTTTTGTTGCATAACACAAATAAATATGCTTCTATACCTATTGCTCATTCCGTATATTTGAAAGAATCTTATGATAATGTAAAAACTATACTGAATGCAATTGATTACAAACAGCATAAATGGAAGATCTGTGGGGATTTGAAAATCATATCGATGATACTTGGACTTCAATCAGAATATACAAAATATCCGTGCTTTATTTGTTTATGGGATAGCAGAGATAAGGATCAGCATTATATCCAAAACAGTTGGCCTAGACGTAACTCTCTTAAAGCTGGAGATCCAAACGTTCTTGAAAACCCTTTAGTTGATAGCAAACAAATTTTACTACCCCCCCTTCATATTAAACTAGGACTCATGAAGCAATTCGTGAAGGCTCTTGATAAAGATGGTGCTTGTTTTAAGTATCTTGTACACACATTTCCCGGTTTAAGTGATGCAAAAATAAAAGAAGGTATTTTTGTTAGGCCCCAAATACGTCAACTGATGAAAACAATTGAATTTGAAAATGTGATGACCTCCGTTGAAAAGAATGCTTGGACCAGCTTCAAAAAAGTTGTTAAAGGATTTTTAGGAAATAACAAAGAAAATGATTATGAAAATTTAGTAAAAGACATGCTAGTTAACTATAATAAACTAGGTTGCAACATGAGTATTAAATTACACTTTTTGCATTCTCATTTGAACTGGTTCCCAAAGAATTTAGGTGATGAAAGTGAAGAACAAGGAGAACGTTTTCATCAAGATATAAAAGAAATGGAACGTCGCTATCAGGGAAAATGGTCTCCATCTATGTTGGCAGACTATTGCTGGTGTCTTCAACGTGATGAGCCAAATGCCAAACACAAAAGACGATCCAATACAAGAACACTAGAAGAAAAGAAAAAACGGTTTTACAAAGATGACGACAGCGATCAGCAAAAGGCCACACAAAAATCAAAGATTCCGATTCGTAAGCAACAAAAAAGCAAACAAAAATCTAAGATACCAGTTCTCACGTAAATCCAGCACCCCGTAAATCCAGACTCACGTAAATCCAGCACCCCGATTCGTGAGAGGCGAGGGGACTCACGTAAATCCAGCACCCCGATTCGTGAGAGGCGAGGGGACTCACGTAAATCCAGCACCCCGATTCGTGAGAGGCGAGGGGACTCACGTAAATCCAGCACCCCGATTCGTGAGAGGCGAGGGGACTCACGTTAATCCTGCATCCCTTTATGAAGACGTTAAACAGTGTTAGTCTACATATGATTGATATTTTAGTTTGCTTAAATGGAAAATATTGATTGAACTCGCTCTACCCAGGGTTAGGTGGGTTAGTCTGCTTGGGGGTTGGTAGGGGTGGTTTATAGGGGTAGTGAGGGTGTGTGAAGGTATGTGGAGATACAATCCATCAGAATTGAGTCTGCTCATTTTATTTGTGATTGTGGTATCAACTTTTTCAAGGAAACCAGTCGATAAAACTCGCTCTACCCAGGGTTAGGTGGGTTAGCTTGCTTGGGGGTTTGTAGGGGTGGTTTATGAGGGTTCATAAGATGTATTTGGATAAAATACTTGAGGGTTAAGTCATGTTAGCCTATCTGAAGTTAAGTTGTTTATTTTTTAAAAGAAAGGCGATTAGTCAAACACTTTTTCTCCAGAACTATGTGAGTTTACCAACGAAGTAAACAACTAAATTCATGAAACTTGAAAAATTCAAGATGGAATATTTTGATGCAGAAATGAGCTATTTGAGCAAACTCAACGGTATTTGAAAGTGTCAGACTTATACTTTAAGATGTCGTTGGTTTTTTTCTGATTAATGAGAATGCCGCGGTGCTACATAGCCTCAAAAATAGCAAAAAACCACTATTTTCGCATTTTTAGGTTAGGATATCTCAAAATCCTGACGTGATGGAGCAATTTGGACTCCGGATTCGTTTTCTACGCCAAAAATTACTTCGAAAATGACCTATGGCTTTTCTATAACAATCAAAATTCTGATTTTGCAGACCTGTGTTATATAGCGTCGGCGGATTTTCCAGTTAATTCATTCGTTTTTTGCTTGGCTCATCGGCAAAAGATATCACTTATGTGGTGACTCAAATGCACCAGGTGAAATCAAAAGTTACCAAGCTCGCTGCGAATTCCCTGCGGTCACTTCCAGGGCTCGACTGTATCGTGAAAAAATCATATCACTTTTTCACTCTTGGAAAAATATTTTTTTTAAATCCTATTCCATATACTTTTTTTTTAAATGAGAACCCAATAAAAACAACAATAAAAAAAGGATATGGTCAACCGGCAATTGTCACAGTCGTAATCGCTTGCCGGGAAATTCGGCACTATAACCTTTGCAGCTTGAATTGGCCCCCACGACCAGGCCCAATGCGACGAGAAAACTCTGTGATCCTTCTTCAGGAAGGAGGAAGGAGTCAGTTGTTCTCGAGAACTCGATCCCTGCACCTCGTTGCTCTCTCAGTTACCTCGTTGGTCTCTCAGTTAACTTGCTGCTCTTCCAGTTCTTTCCCTCGTTGCGATCTCTGATGGTAATAGCTTTCACTGGTAACGCATGTGCTGAATTGAAGTGCAAGTGCCTGGCTTTACATCATGTTCTGTGATCAACAGTTGCATGCGAGCACTGTGTTGTGCTTTTAGTATTAGTGACTTGGTGAACCCGTAATCACAACAAGGGCTACCGGTACCCGTTGACCTTGCTGAGGTAACGCGTGGTATCTCCGGCCTTGGGCAGCTTAAACAGCAGCAACTCGGCCCTACTCATAGGGACAGTATAGTGCGGGTGCCGTGACCAAGACGTTGGCACTGTGCTGCTCTAGAAGACGACCTTCCTTCTCGCACAAGGTACAATTAGCATCGTGCGGTAAGCGAGTAGTTTTAGTTTGAATGACCATTCAGAGACAAAGCGAGCCTGCCGAAATTTATTTTATGTAAATTAGTAGCGTAAGTCTCTGTATATTTGTCGATTGTGCTCGTATTTAGATGGCTATTCCCTACTTATGACTGGGGTTTATATGCCGGATGAATACGAGCTTGATATACTTGATTAAAATCTAATAAATTTAAATCCATGTCTTTTATTTATTCAAAATTCACGCACCATATCCGTATTAAATTTCAAGGAACTTGACTTACATGAGACTTACAAATTCTTTCTTATAGGTGACTTGAATTTATGTGCTGAATGTATTTAGTTTGGAAATTTTACTAAAGTAACTGTCTTAATTGTTCAGATGTTGAAAAAAATAATAGTGAACAAAAATATAAAAAAATGAAAAAAGCATAAAAATATAAAAAAAAAGCATAACAGTATAACAATACAAAAATACAGAAAAAAAGAATCTACACGCTCTGTACGTTTACGTCATTAGTTCTGAGTAACACCAAAGTAGAGTATTTGCAATTACTGATCTCAAAAGTGAAATGCTGTGTTCAGTTTCAAGTATAGTCAACTTTTTTGAAAAAGCATAGTTCTTTCATCGATACAAATGAATTTTTACTTCGCTATATTGTATTCACCATTTTGTATTTTTTAAATTTGACAGTGGCTACATATATCCACAATCCATTACAATTAAAAGTTTAGTTTTGTAACTAAAAGGGTAGTGTACACTTATTTTAGGGGTGGTTTACAGTCTTTTCGTAATTTTGACCTTGGAATTCGATCTAGCATTGAAAAATACCTCAGAAAACAATATTCACACTCATTAAATGATAAAATTTGTAATAATGGAAAGAAGGGAAATAATGAGAGCTGGAATTCATTTAATTTTAATTATATTCAGAAACGTTTCGTTAGCACATTTGTTGACCTCTTCAGACTTTATTAACAGAAAAACAACAAATTATTAACAATAAAGTTGTAAATGTAATTTTAATGGCATATAATTATATGTATATGTATGTACCTGATTTCTCTCGTAGTCAAATTATTATAGGCTGCAACGAATAGCTCGTAGCCAGTCACGTTAGAATACAGTAAGAAATCAAGTATTTCACACACACACATATATATATATTTATCTATCATCCCTTCTTCATCGATCCTAATAAAGGCTTATAAATATGACTAAGATATTGTATATCCTCTTTCCTATTTAAAGTGTTTTTATGTAAGCCGATGTGCAACATTTCGGATATTCTGCGTTTCTCATAATTCTTTTCATAATCCAATATCTTAGCTTTGTCCCAGTCAAATTCGTGTGAGAGTGTTCTTCTATGTGTAGCTACTATACTGTATCTGTATCTGAATTTGTTTATAATAAATTTTGTTGAACACAAAATATGTGTTATTAAATAAAAATCTTATACCTCTCCAAATCTCTTCTATTGGAATCTCACAATTTTTAATTTGTTCATAACGTTTGTCCAATTCCTCCAAGACTAAATCACAAGATATGTTCGTGAATAAGGAACTTACATCTAATGATATTAAAACGCGATCGTTTGGAATAAAAATATCTTTTAATTTCTGTTTTAACTGTCCACTGTTTAAAATGTGAGAGTAAGGTTTATTTATAACTGTTTTAAGAACAGTATATAAGAATTTTTCTAATTTGTGAGTAGGGCTATTAATTGATGAAATTATTGGTCGTAGTGGCAGATTTTCTTTATGTATTTTTGGTAATCCATATCATTTTGCTATAGATGTGTCGGTTTGAGTCAAATCATTATTATGCCAATATTTATTCAGAAAACCATTATTCCGATCTTTTAAAATCATTTTTACGTCTCCTTGTAATTTTTTCAGAAGGTTTGATTTAACTTTGATATAAGTGATATTATCGTCTAATAAAGTATTCATTTTTTCTAAATATTCTTTTTTCGACATGACTACTGTGACATTACTTTTGTCTGCATTTGTAAACATAATGTCTGGATACATTTTCAGGAAATTTTTTGTTGATTTTATTTTTTTGTTCAATAGATATATGTTTAACGTTTTTATTAGCTGTTTCTAATATTCTAGTTATTTTACTGCGGGTATCTTGTTTATCATAAGTCGTTTTTATCTAGTCTGTTTCTAATAGCCCTTCTACAATTTTTATAGTAGTTAATATTTGTGGTTTATAAACCTCAGTGGAGTAACAAAATTTTGGACGAAGTGAAATAATTTGAGCAACCTCTTTAGGAAGATCGATGTTTGTTAAATTTTGTATCCAACTTTTGCAACCAGTGAATTTATGTTATTTCTTGTTATGATTCTTTGACATCAAATTCTGGAATTTCCTTTTATATGATAAGTCAAGCTCTTTTCTAAAATTGTTCAATTTCATATTCACACTCCCTTACTATAGAAAATTTATTTTCGCGACTAAAAGGATAGTTTACCCTTATTTTGGAGTTGGTTTACGGTTGTTTCGTAATTTTTGACTTATGACACCAAATTTGTAATCAATATGCCCAAAACCCCAGAATTAACCTATTTTACAGATTAATTTGAGAAATTATTTTAAGCCACTATAGTGGTTTTGCCGTCCTCTAAAGGTTAACTATTAGTAACTCTTTTGTAACTTCGCATAACTCACAATTATCTATTACTTGATTATAATCGATTCTACTGCTATTAATTTAGTATTATTTAATTACCTACGTGTAATCATTCTAATGAACACTACTGTGCGATTTACGTTTTATTACTTACTAATTTGTCATACTATATAACTTTACTTTGTATTCATCACTTATTATTTAAGTTGTTAACAATTCTTAAAAATAAATTTAAAAACTTTTGAAAAAAAAAATTACTATTTATTGTAGTAATTTTTTAAAAAGTGTAAGGTGTTGCACGTATTTTTTAAAAAAGCTTGATTTCGATATCATCATTAGTTTTTGAAATATAGTGTTTTGAAATATTTTCATTATTTTTCCTGGATAATTAATAACTTTTGATAAAATTAGTATTTAAAGTTGAAAATTTGAGAAAAAATTTACTTGAATGTATACAACAATTATGCAAAACTTGAAAAAAGTCCGTGATCTGGTTTCTCTGAGTTCATCAAAATAGTCGAGAATCATATATATATATATATATATATATATATATATATATATATATATATATGAGCCGTTTATTTTGAAAGTGACCTAACTCCGTTTTTCAATTTTCTGCCGCTTACAATGGTTACATGTACAACTTCATGTTATTTATCAGTGACGCATTTCAGATTGCTTATATTCAGAGAAAATAATACATTTTTTACATATAAGTTTTCCGAATTAATTGAATAACTGAGCCGTGTAGTTTGAAAATGGCCTAAACTTTCAATATCTCAATTTGAAGATGAATGGAGTTAGGCCACTTTCAAAATCAGCGGCTCATATATATAGTGAAACAAAACGTGTTATGAAAATTCTGAAAATTAAAAAGGAACAAAAAGGTTGACTCTGTAATAAATATACATATAGCTAAATTTGAATATAAATTTGAGTGGAATATTATTCCAATTA
Source organism: Phymastichus coffea (assembly GCF_024137745.1). Classification (NCBI taxonomy): domain Eukaryota; kingdom Metazoa; phylum Arthropoda; class Insecta; order Hymenoptera; family Eulophidae; genus Phymastichus; species Phymastichus coffea. The sequence goes on from NW_026706823.1 coordinate 4,637,831, forward strand.
TGGACTGATAGTGAGTGCAACTAGAAAGAACGATTATTTTCCGGAACATCGAGGGCTTTAGCATAGGACAGAATAACCCTAAGATACAATAACCTAGGCTACCCTCTAGATAGCTTAACGTTAGATTGAAATAATCAGTAAACATTAAACCCAAATATATACAATAATAAACAAACGTAAAACTCCAGAGATGTTTACCCAAATAGGTGTAACAAAGTAAGAAAGTTGGTATTTATGGATCAATGCAAAGCCATTTGAAAATACTTCTCTTTGTGTTTAGTTTCGAACAGTTTATCTCGGAATTCGATATCTACGTTTTTTGTTTAGAAAAATTATAACCTCAAAATTTACTACATTATTTATTAAAGTTAGACGCATGAATATATAGGTCTTAATATTCATTAAACAAAATTATAGAAGCTACTTACGTTAGTGAAACGACCTACTGTAGCAGCATTGATTTTCGGTACTTTGCAGCAAATGTTTCTTTAATAGCATAAAAATCAATGGTGATATACAATATTCTACACGGCAATCGCTTTAGAAATTAATTATCTTTACTGTGTCAAAAGTTTTTTGCGATGAACAAAATTGTTAATAGAATGGAGCCAAAATCGATGTCATAGCAGGACGCCGTTCCACTAAATAGTTTCTATAATTGTATGTTGTAAATATCGAGGCCTATAAATTGATACATGAACTCTATTATAAATAAATTTATCTTATAAATAAATTTCTAAATATTAGTAAGAGACTATTGTCGATTAATGTTAAAAATTTCGTAAATTTCGAGGTTATTTTTTCGAATAAATAAGAGTAAATATCAAATTCGAAGGAAGATTATTATCTATATTTTAGAAACTAGATACCTTGAGGAGTACTTAAAATTTTTTCAATATGATTCATACAAAACTTTTTTATCATGAGTGCATGGAAGACAAAATGTATTTTTTCTATCAAGCGGCTAACCAAAGTTGAATATCTGGCCATAGAACTATCTCAACTGTTTTAATTTGTTCAATAGACATATTCTCCAAAATTTTCATTTTGTTTATTGCAAAAAGCTCTACATCGATGTCTTCAAAAAATTGACCAACATTTTCTTTTGCTGTTAATAAGTTGAATAATATATTCTTTCACTGTTCTAACGACTCCTTATGTTTTTGCATCGTTTGCAACGATTACCGAAAATCGTTAGACTCGCGCGAGGTTAAGGAGCGGCTAAACGAGAGGAGCCGCGTTCGGTTCGCGAGAGAGAGAGAGCGCGTAGGGGCAATGACCGGGAGGGGAGGGTCTGACCGGCAGTATGACTGTGCCACTCAGTCTGTCAGCGTCGAGCTAACCTCCATTTCCGAGCCGGTACGTTTTCCTGGTGACAGTGCGAGAGCATAGCGAACTTTGGTGCGGTGTGCTGGGTGCGGTAGCAGCAGCAATAGCAGCAGTAGCAACAGCAACAACAACAGTAGCAGTGACAGCAGCAACAACAACAGCGGCAACAGTAATTGAGGCGGTGTAGCGAGCAGCGAAGCGGCGTTCTAGTAATTTGTTGTTCGGATACGGTTGGCCACCGTATCCTCATCGTTCTTGCGGTAGGTGCACCTTCCCCTTTTTACCGTTGTAATTAGCGTGCGATCCCGCGCAGCGTGCGCGAGGTAATTAATTGTTGCACGCGAGCGGTTAGTTCGCGGTAATCGCGGTTTTTTCTCTCTCTCTCATTTGGCGTGTTTTGTCATTCGCGCGTGCGTGCGCAAGACTCTCGGCAAAACCCTCATGTAACTAAGTTGCATTAAATAAAGCGAACATTAATCGTCATCTTTAAATTAAGTAGTCGTTATTGTGTCATTCCTTTGTCCGGAGGTCGCGCCGATATTTGTTTACAGTCGATTCGAATTCGCCGGTAGCGTAGCACGAATCACGTGAATATCGGCAGGCGGGAATCGGCAACCTAGGTTCCAGCGGCGGCCGCACGAGCGCTACTAGTAAGGGCGACAGCGCCGCCAAGCGGCGAGTTGGGGGAACCCAGCTCGGAATAGTGAAGAGATTCTGCGCAGGCGCACTCCGAGACAAGGTAGGTTGCTGTGCTTTGAGCACAGAGATAACTAGGCGTCGTCTAGTCTTAAATAAAGGTACGTTTACGAGATTACAGAATAAACGGCAGCCTGTTACACGTTTTAATTTTTACGAAATTGTCTATCGACGTTGACGATCCTAAGAATTTAAACGATTTTTTTGAGGATCATCCATAATATAATTATATTATTGTCTTCTAGAAATGACATTTCATTTTAATGCTGTTATCGTCTATAATAATTATCTTCATCATAGTTATTTTAGCATTAACGTCCTTGGTTTATCATCTCTTTGGTCACTGTATTTATCATTATCATAATTTCTTAGAGCTTAATTATCTCTATTTCTTTATATTTTTCGACTTTATTTTATGATATCTGTTGGTACCATTGTAATTTCTATTGTCATAATGAACTTAATTCGACAAAATGCCGAAATCGTCGCTTCGTAATTATAAAAAAATTATTAATTTATAATTTTTACTTGTATGTAACTACACATAAATTTTAAAATACTAGATAGGTTCTAAATATTAGTGGCAATTTACTCGCATGCAAATTTAACTTTTTGAGAAAAGTGTGATGGACATGGATGTTTCATTAACTGTACCAGGATCATGTATGTGACCATATAAGATGAAATCCGTAGAATGGAGTGCTTAGAATTAAGCACACGATAAACCACTTATGATCGTCTGTGATAAATTTTTAAATTATATTATTATGATGCGTCATCACAAGCAAACTTTGCACCTACAAAATTCGCGGAACGCTTGAAAAATCCTCTCCAGATGAGAGGACGTGAACGACCGATCAGCTGATGCCGCCGTAGCTCTTATAACCACACCTAATAATTACCTCGATACCTCGCGAAAATAAGACCTCTCAGGACCAGCCCGATCGATGCATACCATCCTTAGACCCGCGCACACACGCTGTCATACACAGGAGCCCGGATCGATGCTTCCTCAGGAAACAAAGTGACGAGGAAGATTGCAGTTGAGATCAGCTGATTCTGGTAGTTGGTCACACAGTGGGGGGAGCACCGTACACACACTGACAATGGACGATTGTACGATACCCAATCAACGCTCCCGAAAAGACAGCTCGACGCCACACATATACACACCGACCGACTTTGCGAGCACCGAGAAATGACAATGGAGAGCGGTGATGGCACGCGACGTTGATGCGATAGCCAAGCGGCAGCCATGTTGTGACGCGACTATCAACGAGCATGAGTCAGAGAGAGCGGGCGTAGCGAAAGTGTGAGTGCGAGCAAGGCGACCGAGGAGGGGCATGAATAGGCGCGAGCGGGAGCTAAGCGGAAGCGTGCATACGAGTGAGATAACCGATAGAGCAGGCTCGAAAGGGGTACCGATATAGTAGTAGGGGCCATTGGTAGGACTAATGAGCGTTAGAGAGCAAAGGATAAATGATACCCGATTCGGGTAACGCTAGGTTGACCGACCCGCGCACTCTTGACCAGCTAATAATAACAGGGATAGGATTAAGCCCATGAATAGGACAAATAGACGCTAAATAATCAACCTGTAAAAAAATTACGCGGGCTAAATTAGTAAAAAAGACGGCGCTGTTGTTCGGGTTGACGTCATAATTTCCCATTTTTATAAATAAATTTCTTGTTTTAATCTACTTCCTACCAATCTCATTATTTGCTTAAAATTATTTGCAAAATTTTGAAAATAATAAAATCTGTTAAAAATGGCACGAATGCTGAAAATTATTTTTAGATCTTGTATACAAATAAAATAAATATGTATTAAACGAGATAATAACAAAAAATGGATCAATAAAAAATTAAAAAATTATGTGGATAATATTCTACGCTTTAACTATTATTTAGATATATTCGATATATGATATTTATTTTCTTCATGGAGGTGTTAGTTAAACATCATTAATGAATTTTTGAATTTTTGAAAGTATGTAACGAGGTGAATGCTCCGTCTTTTTGTTTCGATTATTTGTTCGTGCAATTGCATCGAAGAGCGCGCGGTGTTGTCGAAACGTTCAAATTCATTAATAGAAGAGCAGGAGGGGACGGGAGTCAGTCAAGCAACTTGCTACTAGTGAGAAATAACAACAGCGAAGTTATAATCAGTATCACATGCGAGTTAGTTTATTTCCCTATTCTCTACAGTATACTTGGCCCGCGTGTTTATGTTTACAAAGCGCGCGCGCGTCAACAACATGCAGCGTCGGAGCGATCGCAACTCTTTGTCCGCCGGGTTAGAACAAGCACGCTACCGATTCTTACAAAGTACGAGGGATTAACGATTAGTTCCGCGCAGTCGTGAGAAAAATAAAACAAAGCCGCGATATAAAGCTGGCTAGCTTACCTTTGTATCGGTCGCACTACTAGCAAGGGGAAAGGAGACAAGTTCGTTATTAGTCTTTCACAGGAACAGTCCGCTCTCGGTTTCGCTCTCGATGGCGAAACACTACACCCACGCTCACTCACACTCACTCGCTACCACAGCGACGAAAGCAGTTCTCTCGAGCTCGAAGGTGTCACTTCTACGTAACATCTTGAAAAATCGGCTGGCTCACTTCGTATTTCTCATGAAAATTTTGGCGGAAAACTCTGGCTTTTTTTACAGCAGCTGGATGTACGGATATCTTATCCTCGACTGGTTCATTTATATTCGCGTGCGTTCCGTCCCGTCTCGTACCGAATTCTCTTATTCCATTTTTCCCCAACCAGTAGGTGCTGCCCTCGCAGGCAGCCGCATAGTTGAGGTGATAGTGCTAATAAGACGTTTACTGTCACACGTAATAAAAAGACATAGTTTTTTCTTGCCAGGCATGTTATTATCTATTTAATCAATAAGAAAATAATCTATAGATTATAATGAAAACAATTTTTATATATTTTACTTTGTCAAAAATGCTTTATTTATTGTGTTATAAAATATGCAAGTATAAATATTGAAAGAAGAAAATATTATGATTTCTTTATAAAATTTTTGAAGTAAATGAATGTTATCATAAATAATAAAAATAAAAAAAGTTACATTGAAAGAATTTGAACCGACGGCTCTAGAAATGCTATCCAAACAATTCACATGACTAAAGTTACGATCAAAAGTTTATGCCTGAAAAGTCGTGTATTTTCATAGATGTCCCCAACTACTTAGATCAAAATATTCCTGTTTAATTATTATTTATAATAATCTTATGATTGATAATTTCATTATAAAATATTCATATACTCATGAATTATTGTAATAGTATGTGTTACACCCGCATTTATCATACATACCAACAGCACATATTAATTACCATCAGTCATTCTAGTTATGGCTCCCTTATAAAATGGCGCGCGAAGCAATGGCATTCTTCTGACAGTTTCAAATACGATTGAGTACCGACGGCTTATACATGATACTCCCTCTTCTCTGTATAGTTTTCATAGTGTATATATTTTCTCATGTTTGTTTCTCTGTTTGACGTGCGGTGGACAGATTGATTGATGGAGTCAGCAAAAGAATAGAGAAGGCGAACGCGAGGAGCGCGAAAGTAAAATAGAGAGAGAGTGAAAGACAGAGAGGGAGAGAGAGAGATGTCAGTTGCTCATGATTGCAACTTACAAAAGTTTAATGGGATGAGAGACAGTAATAGCTTGATTGTCGAATCACATATATCACCGATTTATCGTTTGTTGGACGATTTTCGTTATTTTCGAATTCGGTCTCGCCGGATTTTGATTACAAGTATAACCGTACAGTTCCTGTGTTTATTGATTTTTGTTCGTGGTTTGTGGCTAAGTTTTGTCCAGATACTTTCATCGTTCGACACCAATGTGTGAATGGGATCACGGTGAGGATCAGCGTTGTCAACGCGCGTGACCATTTTTGGTCCGCAGTTAAATAATAGTAGTAACAATAGTAGTGACAGTGGTAGCAATGCAGTATTAGCGAGGAGCAGCAGAGGCAACAACGAGAACCGGTAGCCGAACCACGAAAGCTCGATGCCGTGTTCTTTCTTTCTCTCTCTCTCTCTCTCTCTCTCTTTCTTTCTTATTCTCTCTCTTACTCGTGTTTAGGGATTTTGTGTTAATTTTGTGGACAAGAATTTTTGCCGACCCTCGCGTCGATACTAACAGTTAGTTTCGATAGGTTTAAAAGAGAGAGAGTTTGCCAATAAGTTTGCTATAACTTATTTTGCGCGCGCTGTGAGTTTCATGCCATCGGTTTCGCATTGAGTTACAGTGACGTCACTAGGTGCACTTATGGTATATATATACATATATATATATATATATATATATATATGTATCCTTAGCAAAGTAATGAACGTTATTCTTATAAAACTTTAGCTTACATTGATGTAGAAACTAAAATATGATTCGCAAATAGCTACTATGACCAATTTTATCAAGTACTGAGTGTTGTATTGTATTGAATATAAAATTGAAACTCACCTTTCCAATAAATTTCTGCAAATCGTTGGTGTAATTTAGGATGTCCAATCCTATAATTAGTACCAATATTACTCCAACGAAGAGCATTGTTTACAAATGTTTCTCTTTCAGGAGAAGTTGAATCCATTAATGAAAACAAATCAATAATATTTTCAAAATATGAGAAAGATGGCTTTTCTTTCGACTTTTTAAGTACGTCTATATATAACATCCCCAAATCAGCTCCACTTGTGTACTGAAAATAAATTTGTATGCATAAAAATAATTTGTTTTCACATCATATTTTAATGTTATTTGTTGTATTTTCTTGAGATATGTATGTTTTAAAACTAAATGGAAAATAAATCTTATATACCGATTGTAATAAAATTCTTCATCCAATATTACTACACCAGATCCAACATTTAATTTTTCAATTACATAAGATTAAGAATTTCATATTACGACTTATCATAAGTTAAGGTGAAGTCAAACAATTATTGTTTGTATATTTTCTGATTAAGATTTGTAACGATATAGTACTGCTCATGACCAATTATTTCGGGTGGGGAAAAGACGCAATGACGCTCTGAGCAATTGAGAAAGAATTGAAATAAAAGAAAAGAAAAATAAAGAGATTTAGACTCGTTAATTGCTAATCTTATCCTTTATTCTACGTATTCAACTTAACCTATGGTACAAAAAAAGCCTAACAATCAGTTGAATTTTATTCATATGATATTCATACTTTATTCATAATGTTCGTCAATTTTTCGAAGATATCAAGAACTACCTCATTGGAATTAAAGATAGAAATTTATAAAAGCTTTTTTTTGAATACTTAAAATCACAACCATTTATTGTGAAGTTAATGAGTAGTTTTTGTTTAGGAATAACTTACCATATGTAAAATAAAGATTTAATAGAGTAGATAAGTAATGGTTGTTTCAGGACAGATTTGTTCCTAAGTACTAATCCCTATGCACAAGAATATATGTATATTTCAGGATAGATTATTCCCTAGGCACAAGAGATCTTAGTTTTTCGATCAATAGAATTAATAGATAGATTAATTTAGAGATGGAAGGGGAACATTACTCTCTCTCTCTCGCTCTCTCTCTAGCAGAGGGGATATGGTTTCCTGGGCGGCCGCCGATACCTTAAAGGTATTACTGCTACCCTAGCTGAATGCTCTCACTCACTCTCTCTCTCTCTCTCTCTCTCTCGTAGAAGCAATACGATTTTCCGGGCGGCCGCCAATGCCTTAAAGGCGTTATTGTTGTCCTAGCTGAGGACTGGAGACTGCTAGCTCAATCCCTAGACTGCTTCTGTCTTGAAACGTTGCACGCTTTCTTCTCATCCCAAATCTCGTAGTTAAATGGGATATAGTGCTCTCTCTCCTCTTCCTCTCGCTTTCTATATCTAAGCAAACGCTACTATAGCTTTATTCGATTTCAGGAGCATTTCAATCATTTTATTCGAATCAGTACATTTTATTCAAAATATTAACTAGAAGAATTCATAGAATTTTTTTGAATAATTAATTTATTATTCAATTATGCATGGAATATAAAACGGTCTATCTATAATTTTTATTTTCAGTAGTTGACATAGCTATTTTGAAATATTCAGATAAATTTTTATATATGTATTACTAACAACTTCATCCATGCCTTCGAGTCGAGGTTGCGTCTGTCTATTTTTAATCCAAATAAACAATAAATGTAAAATTTTACATTTGTAACGGCTCATACAAAGTTAGCTCAATTACCGTAATGATATATACAAGACATTTTTAATGACAAAGTTAATTCATTAAATGGTGGATATCTCATGTCTCTTTCAAGATGCAAAATTTTTTTATAATAGAAAAAAAGTTTTTAATTAATAATGATTTTAATATCTGAATACATAATAAAAAAAAATTTTTTTTATACTTACTTTTCAGATAGTATATTTTGAAGCCATAATTTCTTTTGGAATCTTTTTACATGAATTTTTCTAGAAATATGTAAATGATTATTCAAAACACATGGTAAAATTTTATATGCTATAATGCCAGATCTCAATAATATACCATTTTGAAACATTTCTAACAATTTATTGACTTTATAAAATACGATAAGATAGGCAGTTACAGCCAATGATATGACGGTTCAAAGAAAAGCACAGTTGGAAAAGTATCAATATCTAATGGTAAATAGGCGAGTTCATTACATACAAAAGACTCATTTGAATCTGAAAAGTTTTAAATATCGACTACATAATCCATTTTAAAAGATAAAGAATTTAATATGAAATCTATGAAATACCAAAGCCGTTATGAGAGTTTATGTATGAGTTTGTTTTATACAGGGTGTCCCATTTTAAAGGAACCACCTCGAAATTTTCGACGGTTGGCGTTGTACAAAAAAATTGTTCAGACAACAGTTGTTTGGGACAATGGGGGCAACCTTTCTGTGAAATCCGATTTGACTTTGAGATTCATTTTCAAGGTCATTTGAAGGTCAAAGTCATTTTTTGAATAGGAACCCATATTTCTGATCCCGGATTCGGAAAGAGCGGAAAATTCTACGTTTAGATAACGTATTATGTGTAGGGTGCGGTTAACCGCCCCCTCTCGACTAAGGTCATGTAGGGGTCAAATTTATGATTTTCTTCATCTATGCATAGGGATGATCGGGCAAGAGTAAGGTTAATTGTAATAACCCAATAACTCGATAACCCAAATAACCCAATAATCCAATAACCCGATAACCCCAATAATTCAATAACCCCAATATCCCAAAAAAGTTGTAGGGTCAAATAACAGTGACCTTGAGCTTAAACTTCAGGTTGATTTTGAAAGTCGACTTCATGTATTCAAAGCCTTCATGAGAAGTGTCATTTTCCATTTTGTGCGATAACATGTTATTTTCATTCTTTTTTCTGGTGTGATTGCGGATAAGCCTACAAAGTTTCAACTAAATTGTTTAATAACATTTTTTTAGTATTGTTTATGACAATAGTGATTCGCGAACAGTCTTTCTCAGGATACTTCAAGTGTAATTTTCTTAGTCGACTTAAAAGGAGGGAATATGCCGGATTATTCGAGAAACGAAATTGTTGATATTCTGTTGTCTCTCGGGGCATGTCAAGGCCGATATCGTGCTGCGGCAAGGTATTACCCGCAGCACCCGGCTAGGTAATCAGTACCTTGCCTTCGTTGGCTGGGTAATCGATACCTTACCTTCATTGGCTGGGTAATCAATACCTTGCCTTCACTGGCTGGGTACTCAATACCTTATTAACCTCACCCTTGCCCCGGTGGGATGGTGGGGTGAACCGCTCCCCCAACATAATACTTTATCTAAACGTAGAATTTTCCGCTCTTTTCGAATCCGGGATAAAAAATGGGGGTCCATATTCAAAATATCTCTTGGTTATTGGGTTATTGGGGTTATTGGGGTTATTAAGTTATTAGGTATTGGAGTTATTGGGTTATTACAATTAACCTTACCCTTGCCCGATCATCCCTGTGCATAGATGAAGAAAATCATAAATTTTACCCCTACATGACCTTAGGCGAGGGGGGGGGGGGTTTATCCGGGATCCGGAGGGGGGAATCCGAGATCAAAAATATGGGTTCCTATTCAAAAAATGACTTTCACCTTCAAATGACCTTGGAAATAAATCGCAAGGTCAAATCGGATTTCACAGAAAGGTTGCCTCCATTGTCCCAAACAACTGTTGTCTGAACAATTATTTTGTACAACACCAAACGTCGAAAATTTTGGGGTGGTTCTTTTAAAATGGCACACCCTGTATAAAGCCCATACCTTACCATCATTCGTAAGTATAGGGCGTCATAATCGCCACAAACTCCATTTTTCCATTTTGTTACCTTTTCCATAGGCTACAGCGTCATCATCTTGCTTAAAATGTAATTTTTATTCGACAGACGGTGCAATTTTTTCTCTAAAGAGCCGGCGAACAAAGCTCAGTATACCTCATCCTTTCTCAGAAGTGTATTAGTAGTAGCAGTAGTTATTATTGATATTTATTTTATTTTTTTTTATTAGATGATTTTATTGATTGAAATTGAATCGATGATTTTATTAGAATGAAAATGTTAGCAGTTATTGCTATCAATTCAGTAGTGATTTATATGAAACAATATGGTTTAACTAGAGCAATACGATAAAGATGTCAAATTTGCGCTTCACATTTAAATTCTATCAGAAACAAAATAAATATCTTAACAAAAGTTGACGAAAATATACATACATTACAAAAAAGTACAAATTAAATTCAAGAAGATGGGGTTAATTGGCGAGAAATTAATTCTGGAAGCAAAGACGTTACCACGACTGAATAACGCGTCGAGCATAAACACGTTAAACGCACAGATTCGAAATCGGGATGAGGAGTGATACAGCGGCGAATAAACACAACAGCAGATTAACACACTAATACTTTAATCGTCAACAATAGGTTACAAGACGGCGACCTCGTACTTATACACTACGAGCGGCACAATAACAAACACGAACGCGAAGGTGACTCGGTGGCTGGTCAGCCTACCTATTCCCTTGTTAGAACTAAATATTATAATAAATACCCGACAAACACTTTCCGCCGATAAACTATCAACGAGTAGCCGGCAGGTCTGCCGAGCTACCATCCATAAACTGGCGCCCAAACATGCAAGAGAGAGAGAATCAAGAGAAAAACACGGCACTGACCTCGACCTTCAGCCTCTCCGACGGCTAGAGCGCTCCGCAGTATGACGTCACTGGTGTACCTCTCGCTGGCCGTCTCGCTGATGTTTGTTGTTGTAGCTGTCTATCTTACTCATCCTTTCGCTCGCTCCACAATACTGTCTCAATCCGTTGTTTCACCCGAGAATTGCTGTTGTTGTTGCTTCCGCCACCTCTCTGTTGCTCGGTGCTGCAGCACGTCAAATTCCTCGCGTGCGCACCCGCGCACCTCGCCGGTTACCCACACGCACCGGTGCCGGATATCCTTCGGGACACGGCTGGGTGCGACCCAGCCTCACACTCTATTACTCGTCCGCGCACCGGGCGTGTTTCCGAAAACGAACGATCGTCGACGAGGTCGCGGGGCCAACTTTGGAAGACCATGGCCTTTCGTGTTTATTCGCACGTGCGACTTTCTCCGCTCATTGCCTAGCAGAGACTCTCGAATTTTCCGCGGCGAATCGGCAATTCGAGCGCTCTCTCTCTCTCTCTCTCTCTCGCTCTTTCTTTCTTCTTCTGCGCCATCTCTATCGCTCCAGTCGTCAGCTCAGCCCGTATTCAGCACCTCGTAAACAAAAGATCCAAGCATGAGTGTGTGTATCAAACGCACACACTCTCAGCTTGGCGCGGCGCACGGACATATGCGAGAGCCAAACGGACGAAATCGGCCTAGCCGATATTCTCTGTTACAAGCTATTGAAATAGATGAAGCTAAAAATGTTGGCTTAACGGGTCTTATGAAGAACTGGATATCAGTTAATCTAAGTCAAAGTTCAATTGCTGAAAATGCTGGCTGGACTAGCGACAAAGAAGTAGCACTTTCAAATGATAGATGTTATTTTACGTTACTGTTCCCCTCAGTATGCTGTTACGATTTCCTGAAGATTATTGAAAAATCGTAGTAAATATCAAACATAAGTTTATCATTACAATATCAAGAAATGATTTGAATGCTGTTATAACTACACCTACCAATTCACAAGAAGTAATTACTTCAGAAAAAATGTGACACTGATGATTAAAAATCTAAGGCGTTATGGGGAATGGTAATTTCCACGAACTATGCAAGAGCCCATGCCCAAGCGTCGTATCACAAATTATTTTTAAAGGGGAAGGTAAGGGGGGCTCTTTCGCTCCTCTGAACGATGACAATGGGTCTCGTCACTAAATTGGCATTTTGGGCTTCGGTTTGGAGAGGAAAGGAATGACAGGCGCACACAATGATCATTCACGATAACCGTTAACAATATTTATTCTCGACATTTAACAATTAGTTCAAGTTGTATGGTCATAGATTTCTGATACATTAATTTAAAGATTGAATTGAAAGTGAACAAGATGCTTAAGTATCTATACCACACTCATGGCTTGTACCATTAATGAATAAAACAATTTTATTGTAGCCGTGGAAGATCGATACGTATATTTAAATTAAATATTATAAGTGAATTCATAAAAATTTGTTTTTTATTCATTTATTCCAGAAAGAACATTTTGTCCATTAAACTAAAAATTTTATAGTAATGATTTTGTATTATGTATGTAAAAGATTTAGACCAAGCTTGAATCATAATGCGTATAGTACAATCCGCATGAGATTCGATGAAAAACCACTAGAGAATGCAATACCATTATTGTTCTATGACGATTTTTATCAGATATACTTAAAAACTGACAGCTTCATACATCCGACATAATTGCAAGTGGAACATTATTACTAATGGTTTAGTAATAGCAATGAGTAATACACGTACGTTTTATTTGTAGTTATGTTATAATTTTGACTATGATCTTAATATAATTTTTTTTTACTTCGACATATAAACACAAGTCATACACCCACAGTACGATACTATATATTGTCTCATATATCGGAATAACTTGTAATGATCAGGTGCCGTCATTCTTCATTCGCTTACATGCGGCAATACGTCGTTTCTGCACATATTAAGAAATAGATTATCAATCATGATGAGTTATAACAATATTATATTTCTGTATATATAAGTATATTTCTATACTCATTGCCATACAAGATCCATGACTTCACGACGATTACACAGGCTAACAAAATTTTGAAAAACCCAGAGACTGGACAGTATGTTTCCAAAGATTTTTGGTGCGCTGAAACTGAATCTGACCTCAGAATTGCTCCATCACCCTAGGTTTTCGCGAAATCCTAACCTAAAAGCTCAAAAATTCGATTTTTCACTATATTTCGCGTAGTATAATGTCGTGAGCCAATTTTATTTTAAAAAACGAGTAAAGATATCTCAAAGTACTACTCTTACCCTTCAAAATTCTTCTTTCAGATATGAAAAATCTTTTTTTTTTCGTTGAGATATCGTAAATTGAATTTGAGTGGTATAACGATTTCGTTATAGCATGATAATAGTGGTAAAGGCCATAGACGACTTTGTATGGGGCTCTGGGCCCAGAAACCGATTTCAAAACTGAATAGCGGATCATATTTGGGATGCTAAAAGATGACTTTTTACCGGGTTATAGCTCCCGAAATGCACTTGGGGCAAAATGGGACACAAAAAACTGCTAAAAATCGTGATTTTTGACTTTTTTCACGTTTTGGCCTCGTAACTCAGACGCAAATCAATATTTTTCAACGTACTTGTTTTAGTTTTACTGGTGAGAAAATTTACTAACAAATACATTTGTTTTTATTGTTTTCTGAGGCTAGAGCGCTTTTTCGGACAAAAAAAAAGCACTTTTTTTCATTTTTTTTATCTTTTTCTCCATTTTTGACCGGGAAGTCGGCCCGTCGCTAACTTTAGACCTATTCCATTCGATTCCTCGGAAAAAAATACAAAAGAATCATTGCCAGTGAACCAAAGCTCAACGCACAATCATTGTAACCGTGGTTTCCCCATGCAATAGTTCTCCGCATTGATTGCTATACCGCCACGGGCGCACACAGAAGGGATATCTGTATTTCCGAACATATATCTTTATGTATTTTGATTCGCTGAATCTGAATTTCAAGTCAAAATGATGCGAAAACCCCTGGGAATCTCAGAAAAATAAAAAAATAGCCAAAATCGCAAAAAATTGGAAAAAATGATGTTGACGAGTGTGAGAACATTCCATAACATTTTTGTATTTTTGATTCATATTGGGTATGTTTCTTACGTATTTTGATGCGCTGAATCCAAATCTGCAATTATATATAATATTATATGATTAAAAAAATAGTATCGTACATTTATTTTACAGCCACTTTGGAAACTTGAATTTGACAATGGGTCTTGAAATTGGATCAGTATTAAATAGTTTTTCATTCATTTTCAATACAAAACCATTTCTTCTAATCATAAAATATATTTTATAATTATGCAATTTCTGCGGCTCTACTTAGATTTAAGAATATTGTAACTTGGTGTTGGAAAAGGTACAAAATGAAAAGATAAATATGTTAACTCTCAGAGTATTACAAGAATGAAAAATATACAATTGCCGAAAATCGAAAAATCTTTATATAGAAACAGTGGCTACATTAAAGTCTTGAAGATTTTTAACCGTCTTCCACGTGAACTCAAGTTATTGAACTGTAATAATAAAACTTTGAAGAAGAAGTTAAAAAATTGGATTGTTGGAAACATTTAACATTCAATATTACCACAGTGAATATTAAAATACATATTTCATGATCAGCATAAATCAAATATAGTTTAGTTTCTCTAGTACGTAAGTTAGTTTTAAGATACCAATCCTGCGAACAGGTGATTATATCACCTCTGCAGGCTGTACAGTGTAATTTGTATGTATGCTTTTTACAACTGTAATGCATTTGGTTTTGAATAAATAAATAAATACAAATAAAAATTAAAACATTGTCAAATTCAAGTTTCCAAAGTGGCTGTAAAATAAATGTACGATACTATTTTTTTAATCATATAATATTATATATAATTGCAGATTTGGATTCAGCGCATCAAAATACGTAAGAAACATACCCAATATGAATCAAAAATACAAAAATGTTATGGAATGTTCTCACACTCGTCAACATCATTTTTTCCAATTTTTTGCGATTTTGGCTATTTTTTTATTTTTCTGAGATTCCCAGGGGTTTTCGCATCATTTTGACTTGAAATTCAGATTCAGCGAATTAAAATACATAAAGATATATGTTCGGAAATACAGATATCCCTTCTGTGTGCGCCCGTGGCGGTATAGCAATCAATGCGGAGAACTATTGCATGGGGAAACCACGGTTACAATGATTGTGCGTTGAGCTTTGGTTCACTGGCAATGATTCTTTTGTATTTTTTTCCGAGGAATCGAATGGAATAGGTCTAAAGTTAGCGACGGGCCGACTTCCCGGTCAAAAATGGAGAAAAAGATAAAAAAAATGAAAAAAAGTGCTTTTTTTTGTCCGAAAAAGCGCTCTAGCGAGCTCCAAAGCCTCAGAAAAAAAATAAAAACAAATGTATTTGTTAGTAAATTTTCTCACCAGTAAATCTAAAACAAGTACGTTGAAAAATATTGATTTGCGTCTGAGTTACGAGACCAAAACGTGAAAAAAGTCAAATATCACGATTTTTAGCGGTTTTTTGTGTCCCATTTTGCCCCAAGTGCATTTCGGGAGCTATAACCAGGTGAAAAGTCATCTTTTAGCATCCCAAATATGATCCGCTATTCAGTTTTGAAATCGGTTTCTGGGCCCAGAGCCCCATACAAAGTCGTCTATGGCCTTTCCGAATAAGGAGTTATAGTGTAATTCTATGTTTTTCTGGTCACGCAATCGAAATTTAACGTCAGAATGATTCTATAATCTCAATTCCTAACTCTAGAGCCCCATAACCTGCAACGTTGTAACTCCCAACCCTCACATCCCAATTTCCTTAATCCTTGAACCCTTCAACCTGCTACGGTATAACCCTCGACTCTCACACCCCAATTTCTTTAACACTCGAGCCCATTAACCTGCTAAGATATGAAGAAAGTAACTACGTTAGCAGATATCAGATTCACTCAGGGCTTACTTTTCCTGACTTGAGGATAACTATGTATGACATTGCTCAAATACTACAAATTTTTATGCTTCGCTCTTCATCTGTGTTAGAGATCATGTACGAGCAATAAGCTAACGGATAAGTCACTGGAATTCAATTTTTTGTATTACTCCTCCTATAACACTGCGTGTAGTACTTTCATTGATTTTTATTATAACTTTATTTTCCAGAAATCTAATCATTTGCCCATTCCGGTATTAAATTGAGTTTATAATATTATTCGTGTTTTAACCTGCTTAAAAACTGCAAGTTTTTGTGTTCGACTTTTCATCCGAGTTAGAGATCATGTTTGAGTAGCAGGCTAAAGAAGAAATCACTGGAATTAAATACTTTCTATTATGTCTCATATAACACTGCGTGCACTACTTTTACTGATCTTTATTATTACTTTATCTTCTAGAAATATATCTATATTTACCCATTTCGTTATTAGAATAATTTATAATATTATTCGCCATTTTCCTAGTTAACTTACAAATTATTAAAGATGTCGGCATGTAGAATTCCATATAAAGGAAAAGTCGATTCCTTTCGTAATATCTGCGGTAAATTTGAGGTAGTTCGACTTCGTCGATCATTCACTGATATTACTAAAGATTAGTTTGAAGAAGTTACGAGACACTTATAAAGAATTTAGACACACCATGGGTTCCTAAATATATTTGTGAAGACTGTCGCCGAAGTTTGAAAAACTGGAATAAACCTAAAACCGAAGTTGTTCTCAAACCAACAATTTGGCATGAACCTAAAAATCACCATGATTACTAATACTTTTGTAAATATGATACTTTAGATTTTAATCGTAATAACAAAGCTTCTCTCCTTTATCCGAACATTTCTAGTGTAACACCAGCTCAGTATGGAAAAATAGAAAGAAAAAAATATTCTGATTCTGAGCCAAAAAAACTTTAACCTATAGAAGTTCCGGTAACAAACAAAAGCAACAATAGTGATGGAGAAGATTTTTCTGACTCATGAAAGCCCAAACTTTTCGTCCAAAATTCTTTGGATGATCTGATCCGTGATTTGAATCTTCCGAAAGATTCTTCAGAACTCTTAACTTCAAGACTAAAAGAAAGAAATCTTTTATTACCTGAGACAAAAGTTTCTTTTTACAGGAAGAGAGATATTAAATTACGGCCTTATTTTACTTGTGTGGATTACCTTGTTTACTGCAACGATATAAAGCATTTCATTAGTTTATATCGAGTGCAAGGAGGTTATAATCCAAAGAACTGGCGACTCTTCAGGGATGCATCTATATAAAGTCTTAAGGCAGTACTTCTGCACAATGGAAATGAGTATGCAGCTATTCTCATTACTCATTCCACTGCGATGAAAGAGTTTCATGATAATTTTCGATTCTAGAAAAAATAAATTACAACGAACACGAATGGTTGGTTTGTTGCAATTTTAAGATGATTAATATATTAGTTGGCTCACAATCGAGAAATACGAAGCACCCCTGTTTTTTGTGTCTCTGGAACAGTCGTGCATGAGAAGAACATTGGATTCGGAAGGAATGACGGAAAAGAATCAGATTGGTTGTTGGATTACACAATATCGTCCACAAGAGCCTCGTTGATACTAAATATATCTTGTTACCTGCACTCCGTATAATACTGGACTTGATGAAGCAATTCGTCAAGACACTAGTTAAGGAAGATGAATGTTACAAGTATCTTCAAGGCAAATTTCCTAAAATGTCTGATGCAAAAATTAAAGAAGGCATATTAATAGGGCCAGACATTCGAGCACTTATGAAAGATGATGAATTCCTCTTGACCATGACGGCTAATGAGAGAAATGCTTGAATAAGTTTCAAAAGTGTCACTGAGAATTTTCTTGGAAACTATCGGGACCCTAAATACAAAACTATTATGTTGACAATGCTACATAATTTTCAAAAATTAAGGTGTTTGATGAGCCTGAAAATACACATTTTGTTTTCACACTTGGAATACTTTCCAGACAATGTTGGGGTGTTCAGTGAAGAAATGGATGAAAGATTTTATCAAGATTTTAGAAACAAAGAGAAACATTATCAAGGTATATGGAATGAGAGCATGATGGCTAACTATTGCTGGGCTCTACACTGACACGATACATTGACAGATTATCATAGACGCAAATCTCTTAAACGTTCGTTTAATATAAACGACAGCGTTTTCATAAAAAAAAGAAGTGATAAACAGTAGGGTTGCAGATATTCAGATGCAATACTCACTAACTGAATAAATGAGATTTAAAAGGCGTAATTGAATGCTGCGTAGAATACAAGGCTTGGATATTGAAGAGATTGAAATGTGGAGACATACGGTTATACGATAGCATCTTGAAGTTCTGATTGAGGAAATTCTAGCAAAGGAATCTGAGGTGGCAGACTTGCAGGGCTCGGGAGTTAAATATAATTTAGAGGCTAGAGGTATTCTGCGTAGCGAATTTCGGTATGAGGATCGGGGGAATAGTAAGGGTGGAATTAACAATATATGAACCATTAATTCAGAATAAAGATTACATACTATTTTAATATTAATTAACAAATACATTTGAAAAACTGCTTAGCATATTGCATCTTAGCAATTTATTATACAAAGTACAAATTAAATACTATATAGCATTCAGAAACTATTTATATATTTTGTGAATCTAATGCGAGTAAACGTAAAGTATCTTGATCCTTTTTAGAGTAACATTATATTTACAGATTCTTCAGAATAATATTTCCATATAATTAATAAATCGATATTTCCAAGAGTTTAGGTAGAAGTCGAAAGTATTACGTACCTTCTATTGCAAAAGAATTTTGATGAAGAGCTCTGAATTATGTACTTTTACATCATTTACTTAATTTTTTATTTGAAATTATTCATAATACATTGTAGAGTATGTAATTTATTTTTTAAGACAATATTTTTTATCTCACGCTCCGTAACATACGTTAGTATAGCGATATACGAGTAAGTAGGTAACTAGATACCATAGATCAGGGGGGGCCTCAGATCAGTTTGGGCCTCAAAGCAGTGACCCGAAGTACATGAGCTATCAGATTAACACTCGTAGATCACACGCAAGAGCTCCCCCCCTTCATGTAAAATACGTTTTAAATACATATTAAAATTTATTTATATATAATTTAATTTAATTTAATTTATTTATATAATATTATTTATATAAACAATATAATACAGATTTAGCTGAGTGAATTTTGAAAAAATGAACGGTTGCTACGGGGAATCGAACTCATGTCCTATAAATCCATAGACCTGAGGTGCTACTCTTATCTTTTAATAGTTCATACTATCTATATTAGCTATAAAGCCAAAGCAATTAGAAAAGCCGACTTCACCCCCAGTGATCTTAAATACGACTTAATATCACGCGTTATATATTTATATTTATTGTAAAGTCAAGCTACTAAATAAATCAAACACGACGATAAATCAGCGCGTTTTTATGCAAATTCGAGCAAAACTTCTACCAATATACCGTTAATTATTGAATTATTAAGGAAAAGGATCGGTACTCTACGTCGGTCTGCTTTGAATGTGCTCTGTGTGGTTCCGCCTCAATCTATCGCATATATCTGGCTCAAGCTTAATAGCGCCGTAAGAGAACTTGGAGGTCACGCAGAGCCTAAGGTTCAGAGAGTTAGCAAGGAAAAGAGAGAGAGACTTAGGCTACTTTTCTCGTGAGAGGTAGTCGTCTCATGAGTTGAGCTACTAAGTCACGGATAGGTTTAAGAATAGCAAGGCAGGCTACTGAATAAGTTGAACTGATCTCAAGTGAGTGCAAAGACTTTATTCTCTCTTATACAGGGCTCGCGCTGTCGGGCATGTGCGGAGTCTGGACTCTTTGATGCCGCGGCAACGAGCAAATTTATAATCGCGAAAGTGGCCTCACTTTACGCTCGATAGCCCCTAAAACGCTGTGAATATAAGTCTTAATTTTAATTAATTTTGTTGATAAGTCTACTCTAATTGCTATGTTGCCATGCAAGTTTACAAATTGTTTATTTATTTATTTATTTCGGTCCTTAAATTGTAATCTTTATTTTGAAGTTTCGCTCGCGTAGCTATGATTATTCTGGTTTCTTAGCTCTCAAGCAGCTGTTGTACAATCGGGTTTTTTAATTATCAACGATTAATTGTAGTTTTTGACTGTAGGACGTATTCGGAAGTGCATTTGGAATTATAATTCAGAACTAAATTGATTATAAATATATTTTTTGTTCGTTGGAATCCTTAAAAATCACAGAGTATGACATCATGCACCATATTTGGTTAGGATTATTTGAGATTGACAACATAGGTGAAACCTTGCCTTGATCAAGACCGATGATATTTAAATTAGTACTATATATATTTTTTTTTATACCAACACTATATGGCTCATATACATGTTTTTTCATATACACGCAAGGGGCTAAGTCCCAACGCTACTCGTCAAAACTTCGTTTCTGAAACATGCAAGAGAAGAGAAAAAGGCTTAAAACTGCGATTAACTGTGCGTCTGATAAGAAAACAGTTTTGGTTACTCTACAGTACGCGCTGAAAAAAAATATTTGGAATTCTGCATCGATAAAGAGGGCATAGCCCTGTTCGCTCTATAATACCCGTTGGAAGAGAGAAGTCATGCGCTCACAAGAGAACTTAGTTGCGCGAGCGTAATACAATCAGTGTCGACTGTATAGTACTAGTATTAGTATAGTACTCGTATTAGTCGCGAAGCACTGTGATATAGTCGGTGCAATTGATCACTTTCTCCTCACTACACATAAGTTAATCAAATAGTTTTGTAGTTATGAGCGACGTGGTGTCTCAGATGCTTGCCACACTACATATACACATGCATTCATGAATTTCAATAATGCAGCGATTACTGCACACACATAAATTGATTATTGACTAGCGTCATGGTTATAACTTATCAATAAGGTGTACAATTAATATATGGCTCATCAATGTATAAGTAGATATGAAATAAGAAAATCAACTAAATGATATATCGAAACTTTCTTTCATTTATTATATATGGCAATATTTAATGCATATGTAGTTTACAACATCACTCATAAAGAGAAAAAAATAAAATTTTTAGATTAGTGGATACAATTAGCTAGAGAACTGATAGATAAATATGTTCCCCATTGTTCAACAACGAAAAGGCTTAGTGGTAGTCTAAGTAATAATAGTTCGAACCCGATTAATAATCAACATTTCCAAACCAATATTTCAGCAAATGATAAAGTAGTGAGTAAACGATGTTCTTTAAGCTGCAATGAAAATAAAAAATCTAAATGAATAACTATAATGTGCCGTATTTGCAACAATATTACATTATGCTGTGGCGGGGAATTTCGGGGGTCTTAACCGCGCTACCGAATCTTTTCCGCCACAAGGCCTGTTTGGCTCTCTATCCCCGGTTATTTAGGGCGCCAGACTAGGGCGATCGTCGGGGATAGGGCCTAAAGGTCGTCGCATATCCCGGTTTGCTTTCACGACGACTGCGCAGGGTGGGCAAACGGATGGATACTCGCGATCTCCTCTACTCCAGGCCTCGGTGTCCAACAATTCGTTTCCTCTTTGTCTCCTCGTTTATGATATACCGGCAGCTCAGATGATGACTTCTTATTTCAGGTCGGAAGTCCGTTCCAATTCGCGTGTTATCTATCGTGGGAACCGAAAATACACGAATCAGTGTTACCCGATTATAACCGTTCGCGGCTGAAAATAATCAGCATGCTAATAAGGCAGGGTAACAAGAAGTAAAAATTTTGATAAAGAAAAATTAATCACTTTTATTGACTTATTTCATAATTCATACGCATGTGGTCTGATTAATTAGAGTCAGTATGATTCTGCATAATTATACGTAATAGCAAGGACACGAAATGCTAGAAAAGCTAATGTTCTCCCGGTCGGTCTTTGATTGACGGAAATGGCGGAATGGTCAGCGCGAATAATTGGATCACTGATTTTATTAGTGTAAGTCTAACATTCGCAATAAACTACCATATTGGCGAAAGGTCAGCGCGAATAACTTAATCACGGATTTTCTTTGTCTGATCCCAACACTCGCAACAACTACTATTTTGGCGAAAGGTCAGCGCGAATAATTTAATCACTGATTATCTTTGTGTGTTCCTAATACTCACGTTCGATTCTACGGAATGGCGGAAAGATCAGCGCGAATCACTCGAAACAATAGGCACCAGCATCGACTGGTTACGGGGCGGCAACGGACAGGAATGGCTTTCCTGAGATGTTGCAAATAATGCAACACTCAGGAAAAGCCTTGTAATGTACCGCATTACAATGCCTAACACCTTGTTTTAAAAATTGTCAACAAAATTACAAGATTTTGTTGATACACACATCCAAACTACAATCCACGATAAAAAAAGTAACTTACAATGATAATAAAGTTATTACAGCAAATATTATTTATAAGATCTTGTTGATAGAGAAGTACCATAATATCTGATTGCATCTTCATTAGCATTGTAGCATTGTAAGTTACTTTTTTGTCATAGATTATAGTTTGTTTTTAAGACAACACCAACATCTGTTAATTCGTAGTCATAATCATACTAAAATGGCTACTGTTATTTACAATGACAGGATTGAATGTACTAGTATTAAATGCACAAGATTATAAAACCATATTTATTTATTCGTCATAATTGTAGAATTTCAGCAAGCATTACAAAATACAGGGCATCAGTTACACGTATCATTAGAGACATGATGATGTAAATTATCCATGATTGTAATAAACAGCAAAACTATATCACTATGCATTTCAATGTTTTAACCTTGTCATTTATAATTGTGATTGGCCTGAATTGTACACTTAATCATGTAAGCTACAGAAAAACAATTTCATTTTTTATCTTATTTTAATTACTGAGTTAATCATTAAATTGAATACAAAAAACTAAATTAACAATTTGCTGCAAGTCACTGTGAACATTTTGGGTCTGACACAATCTTTGATGCAAGATTTTTGATAATTATCTATATAAATTGTTGATGCTAGCATTCTCCTTGGGATTTTTTACCTGCAAAAAAATATATTCACAAAGCAACAAATTTTTTATCTTTAACCGAATAAAAATTTTTAATTAGTAGAGTATTTGCTGATATGTCTGAAAATGAGATCTTCTTAATTGTCATTAAGTTTTTGAACTTGTATATAGCTATAAAAAAGCAGTAAAAATGTGAACAGTACACTTTTTATTTTATTATGAACTGTTCTACGAGGTGTGTTCAAAAAGTAAGGTGACTTTGTATTTTTAAGAATAAATATTTATTTATTTATCAATATTTATGTTGTCCCCTTCAAAGTAATCCCCCTCAGATACAATCCACTTATGCCAACGGTTTTTCCAATCCTCAAAGCACTTTTCATAAGCACTTTTCGGTATAGCCTTGAGCTCTTCCAGCGATGCAGTCTTTATCTCTTCAATCGTTGCAAATCTCCGTCCTTTCATAGGTCTCTTTAGTTTTGGGAACAAGAAAAAGTCACATGGGGCCAAATCCGGTGAATATGGTGGCTGACGCATGATTGTGGTGTTGTTTTTGGCCAAAAAATCTCTCACAAGCAAAGATGAGTGAGCAGGGGCATTATCGTGATGCAAAAGCCATGAATTGTTTTTCCACAATTCTGGGCGTTTTCTTCGTATTGCTTCTCGCAAACAGCGCATAACTTCAAGATAATACTGTTTATTGACCGTACGTCCATATGGTAAGAACTCCTGATGCACCACGCCATGGTAATCGAAGAAAACAGTGAGCAAAACTTTGACATTTGATCGAACTTGGCGTGCTTTTTTCGGTCTTGGTTCATCTGGGCTCTTCCATTGGGACGATTGGACTTTGGTTTCGATATCATAACCATATACCCATGATTCGTCACCAGTTATGACCCTTTTGAGTAAATCTGGGTCGTCGTTGATGTCATTTCATGGCACGAGCCAAGCGATATACCAACATCCTCAGCAACTTCTCTTATAGTGATTCGACGATTTTCCAGAACAATTTTCTTCACTGCTTGAACGTTTTCATCAGTTGTTGACGTGCTTGGGCGTCCAGAGCGAGGCTCGTCATTGGCATCTTCCCGGCCATCTTGGAAGAGTTTGTACCACTTGTAAACATTTTTTTTACTCAGAACAGTTTCACCGTATACCACCGTCAACATTTCAAGTGTTTCGGAGTACTTTATTTTATTTTTTACACAAAATTTGATGCAAATCCTTTGATCCATATTTTTTGATAGCACGAAATCGCCGAACACGCAAAACACTTATAACCATTACGCCTCTCACAACCAAACAAAAAATGCTATACACTTGAAACTTGGTACAGATGTTCGGGAAGAGTGTACCAACATAACAAAACAAAAAAATCGATAAGCGAAAGTACGTTGCCCGTGAAATTTGAAAAGTCACCTTACTTTTTGAACACACCTCGTATATGACGTGACTGTTTTCCTAATATTATTTATAATGAGGCTATAATATATGGCAAGTTTATGATTATAGTATCAAACAACTAATTAATAATTTGATTAGTTTACGGGTTTTTTTTGCATAATTGGTTGTAAGACATAATGGCAGTTGCAATCGGGGCGCTCTCAGGAAGTTCGATTACGATCCGCTTAGCTAAAACATAGATGATGCACATGGTGCACCTTATGGCCAGCCTCGCGGCTGGTCAGGTCACTTTGTGCAAAAATCTTTTTGTTAAAGCGGCGGATTATGATTGTCTTCCTCAACAGAGAATTGATACATCTCAAACAAACAATTCGTTGCTTTGGGAGAGAATGTCATAAACTTCTCTTTCTGTACAGGCATATGCAAATGCTGATGTACAAAATGCGTCACCGATTGCCCTCGACAAGCAGTAAATGCAAGTCGACCCGAAGTGAATGCAATGTAAACTGAAAGAATACTTGCAGTCTCATATGCGGATGTATGTACCTTCACGTGGTGGGGCTGAAAACACTATCTCCGTGAGGAGATAGAAGACAAAGCACACAACGCTCTCCTATGAGAACGCAGGCCATATGGTCAACATAACAATTTGAACAATAATTTCGAACGTTAATTAAACACCAGATTTAAGCCTGAATTTCGGAAATTAATTCGAATGAGTGGCATGACTGGCACGAATATTGAAAATTGCCTGGGGAATCGCCTTGTCGGCTAGGCGAGACAGCGACCCTGACCCAAAGTCAGCAAATATTAATCGAAAGAGCAGATATCAATATCAGCGAGTCATAAAAGCCTTTCCATAGAAAGCGAAATCCAAAATAGAGGCGAAAATCAAGAAACAACTTTTCGAATAACGGATACCCACCAGCGTGAGCGGGGATGACCGAAACGCAATGGGAAGACGTGCCTTGGTACGTCGAAGCGAGGGACCTGTGAGTTGTGGGAGCAATCCCTTAATACAGGTACGCAGGGCGGGATGTTTTGAACGAGACCCTAGGAGGAGAGGCTTAGCTGGTTGATTGTCTTAGGAATTTCCTCTAGCTGTCCTAGCTGGGTCTCTCTTCTGTCATCCCAATTTGGGTTGGCCTCTGCGGTGTAGTGGCACCAGGTCAAGCAAATCTCGTAAGATTTGTATGCTGCGTGATTCTGATGCGGTAGACATTGAGACAACTAGAGTCCCGTCGCGCCCAAACCCAGGGTCAAACCTTTAGTTCCGCTCTCTTTAAGCATGAACCTTGAAAAGATCAGTACTCCTTCGAGGAGGTCGTCGTCTTAGATTAACAAGGCTCCGACTCCCTATGAGCGTCAGAGATATCGTAGCAAACTTGACTTCCGGATCTCCAATGTATCTTCGAAAGCGAAGGAGTGAAAGACAGTTGACTATGCCAACCTTCGGGGCCCAGGAAGAGGGATGGTATTGTTTGATTACGCTGTGCCTCCCTTAAAACGGAAAAGTCTGAACAACGCATACACTAACTGTAAGACATATACTAGTTAATTATAGAATCTAAAGTTCATTAAAAAAGATCAAGCTGTTGGTATATGTTTTTCATCAGGGTATGAATAATAATATACATTTAATTTCTCACTTTAATATATTTTTTAAATTCTGCGTAGCTCATTTAATATTTGTAATAGCGACATCTGTTTCATTGAATAAATTATAAAAGTTTATATAAATAATAAAAAAAAGTACGTACTAATTCATTTAAAATATATTCCTATTGGTAATATGATATTGTGTGTGTATATATATATATATATATATATATATAAAATTAAAAAAAATATTTTCTTAACTTCACACATTATAATGGTAATAATAATTTCTTCATGTAAGTAGTACGTAATTTTTGCTTGTTATCCATGTGTATTTTTATAATTTATTCAGAAATGTAATGTTGTTACAAAGATAATATTATATACAATAAATTAAAAAATATATATTTAGAAATAAAATATGAAAAATTGAGAGAATATTGTTATTATTGCCACAATAACAAATTTATACACTACCAAATGTATTGATAATTGACGTATGATTAGTAAAATATGTATATATATGTATATACATACAGGGTGTCTCCGACCACCCGTCCACCCCCCAAAGTGTGCCGAAAAAGTTTTTTTTTTCAAAAATTGATAACGCAATTATATATAAATCGAGTACGCTCTATCGATTGGACGTAAAATCAACTTCCGGTTCCAACCGCAAATGGCCTATTCAGACCGGAAGTGCATGAAAATAAATTTTTTAAATGGAACATGCATACTTTTTTTTCAGATTCAGATTCTACGGTAAAAAATACGAAAATTTCATAAGAAGAATTTTTTGAAAAAGTTGATATTTGACCTCTAATTAACGTCTGAAGTCTGTAATCCACCAGTTCGTACTCAAGCTACGAATATGCATGTTTTAACAATGGAATAGGATAATGTGGCTCCTCTAAGAGGTTTTCGGTGTCGCTGAATCCGAATCCAAGGTGAGTTTGATCTTATCAGGTTATTTTGAGGTCAATTAAGGTCATTTAGAGGTAAAACAAAAAAAAATATTAGATTTATCAAGAATGAAGTACTTTTAAAATTTTAGTCTTAATATTACAAAAATATGAATCTCGTCGTTTTTTCATTTATTCTTGTTATTATTAATCTATGTATTTACATAGCATACTTTTATGAAATTAGGGGAAATGAAATTCCAAAACAAATTAGTTTAGCGGGATAAAAATCTTTATTCACAAAACATAACAGGTCAATCCGCCAAAGAGATGAGTTACACAGATCTGTTCTATCTTCGGATGAATGTACCGTCAAGAGTGATGCAGAAGTTAATACGTGGAATTGTCGTTATTGGTCACCACAAAATCCCCGGAAAACCTCCCACTGCAGTTACGGCGTGACATGTGGTTTCAGCAAGATGCATGTCCTGCACATACGGCACATATCTGCCGAAATAGTTTGAATCGTATGTTCCCCAATAGGTGGATTGGAAGGTTTGGTCCTGTCAATTATCCACCTCGATCCCCAGATCTGACTGTCCTGGATTACTATTTGTGGAAAAGAGTAAAGAACATAGTTTACCAAGAACGTCCGACAACGAGAGCCAATATGATTGGCAGAATCACGGATGCAATTCGGTCGCTGCAGGCAGCAGAAATTAGAAGAGCTGTTGATAATTTCTAAAGAAGAGTATTTCCAAAAAGGCATGTATTTCATGGCGGAGCGCATTTTGAACATTAAAGTTTTTGCCAAATCTTCACCGTCTATTTTCGCACAGTTATTTCAGCGTTATTCTTAAAAGAATTTTATTTACAAAACAATAGAAGATAAAATCTAATTATGTTACAAAAATTTTCATTATGTTAGGTTCTAATAAAACAAATTATCATTATTTATGTTATTATAAACAAATGTTGCTACTGCAACGAAATCTATTATGTTTTAAGAATAAAGATTTTTATCTCGCTAAACTAATTTGTTTTGGAATTTCATTTCCCCTAATTTCATAAAAGTATGCTATGTAAATACATAGATTAATAATAACAAGAATAAATGAAAAAACGACGAGATTCATATTTTTGTAATATTAAGACTAAAATTTTAAAAGTACTTCATTCATGATAAATCTAATATTTTTTTTTGTTTTACCTCTAAATGACCTTAATTGACCTCAAAATGACCTGATAAGATCAAACTCACCTTGGATTCGGATTCAGCGACACCGAAAACCTCTTAGAGGAGCCACATTATCCTATTCCATTATTAAAACATGCATATTCGCAGCTTGAGTACGAACTGGTGGATTACAGACTTCAGACGTTAATTAGAGGTCAAATATCAACTTTTTCAAAAAATTCTTCTTATGAAATTTTCGTATTTTTTACCGTAGAATCTGAATCTGAAAAAAAAGTATGCATGTTCCATTTAAAAAAATTGATTTTCATGCACTTCCGGTCTGAATAGGCCATTTCCGGTTGGAACCGGAAGTTGATTTTACGTCCAATCGATAGAGCGTATTCGATTTATATATAATTGCGTTATCAATTTTTGAAAAAAAAAAAACTTTTTCGGCACACTTTGGGGGGTGGACGGGTGGTCTGAGACACCCTGTATAACATGGGTGAATTGATTGATGTTACGTGAATAACGTTTTTCTTGAATCAACTTTTATGAATATCTATATCTGTGTTCTCTGGCAAATCAACAAATATATGTGACTAAAGCATTCCTGCTTACCAGTAAAATCGCAGTTAAATATGATCGGCAAGGTAATATTATTGTTTTTGTTGCTCTATCTTAGACTATCCTACAAATAAAACGAAATACCACAAAGTAAAAATTTTTTACATTTTTAAGAAATATGTAACGGAGAATTCCGGCCGTACCCGTCTGGGTTGCTCGCTACCGTCCGCACAAATTATTTATTCGGAGATTCGGGAAGCAAAAGACGTTCCCACGACTGAATAACGCGTCGAGCATAAACACGTTAAACGCACAGATTCGAAATCGGGATGAGGAGTGATACAGCGGCGAATAAACACAACAGCGGATTAATACGCTAGCCTTTAATTGTCAACAAACGATTACAATACGGCAACCTCGGACTTACACACTACGAGCGGTACAATAATAAACGCGAACGCGAAGGTGAATCGGTGGCTGGTCAGCCTGCCGATTCCCTTATAAAGACTAGATATCATACAAATGCCCGACAAACACTTTTCGGTGATAGGCCATTAACGGGTAGCCAGCAGGTCTGCTGTGCTACCAACCATAGACTGACGCCCAAACATGCAAGAGAGAGAGAGATAAGAGGAAAACACGGCACCGACCTCGACCTTCAGCCTTTCTGACGGCCAGAATGCTCCACCGCGTGACGTCACTGGTGCGCTCCTCGCTGACCGTCTCGCTGATGTTTGTTGTCGTCGCTATCTATCTCCTCGCTCGTTCTCTCGCTTGCTCTACGATGCTGCTCTCTCAATCTGGAACTCGCTCGTTGATTGCTGCTGTTGTTGTCTCCGCCTCCTCCCTGTTGCTCGGTGCTGTAGCACGTCACGTTCCTCGCGCGCTCGCCCGCGCACCTCGCCGGTTACCCGCACGCACCGGTGCCGGGTATCTTGTGGGACACGGCTGGGCGCGACCCAGCCTCACGCTCTATCACTCGTCCGCGCACCGGGCGTGTCTCCGGAATTAACAAAACGTCGGCGAGGTCGCGAGGTCAACTCGGAAAAACCGCGACCTTTCGGTTTATCCGCACGCGCGACTTTCTCCGCTCATTGCCTAGCAGAGACTCTCGAATTTTCCGCGGCGAATCGGCAATTCGAGCGCTCTCTCTCTCTCTCTCTCGCTCTTTCTTTCTTCTTCTGCGCCATCTGCGTCGCTCCAGCAGTCAGCTCAGCCCGTGTTCAGCACCTCGTAAACAAAAGGTCCAAGCATGAGTGTGTGTGCCAAACGTACACACTCTCAGCCTGGCGCGGCACACGGACATTTGCGAGAGCTAAACGGACGAGATCGGCCTAGCCGAGATTCTCCGTCACAAATAAAAAATCAAAACAACTTATCTAATATGATAGCCTGATGTATTTATTCAATAAATATCTGTTAAATAATCAACAATTGAAAATAGTCTCATTTAATACAGTAGAGCATGAAAATAGACTATGGGTGTTCACAGAACGATTCTGACACTTAAAAAATGACATGAATTCTGACATATGGAATGTACGTAATACGTTGTTTTTAAGCTAAAAAATACTCGAGATGTTTAAATTAGCGTCTTATAAACACAATAATAGCAATAGAATACATATAACAACTTTCCGCAAAATGTTAGTCTTTAAATCATATATATGGCACGAATTAAAGCGGTTATCTATATCATTCTGTGTAATTTGAAATATACGCTCACACAAAAATATTGAGATATTTTATTATCATAATTGATCCTTAAGAATGCTACTAAGATGATTATTTAAATATTTCGAGGATTTTCAATCTAAAATATCCTTTTATGTATAATTGTCATGTCAGAATTAATGTCATTTTTATTGTGTCAAATTCCTTCTGTAAACCGCCTAAGCCAAAGCTAGCTAGACGGTTAAAGCGTTAAAGGCATGGAGACTACATACAGGAGACGAAGCGCAATGCAGCGATGAGCATTCAGTCACCCATCCCATACTTCATTTTCTCCTATTCATAACGCATCTAGGTCTGTTGTACACTTGTGGCTGTTCTATCATTATACCGTGTCCGAATTCCGCGTTTCAAATTAGTTTTGTTTAAAAGAGGGAAAATAAGAAAATTCTCAATTGTATAATATATAGCTATTGTTTGGTCATCAGCATATTAAATTGATGTTAGCCTCGGGAAGTACTGATTATTTATTTTCAAGTATAATTCAATATGTAGCTTAGTAGTAAGAGCAAAAGTCCAAAGAAAGAGGTATTTTAACAAATATAGTTTTTATTCTCATACTATTTTTTAAAGAAGTAAGAAAAATGTAAACATATCATAAATTGTCAAATCCTAATTAGTTTATTCTTATTTGAGCTCTGTAAATTCATATAGGTCATATGGGAAATTTAATAAATTATAATTCTTGTTTGAAACATTTTCTTTATTATAACTAACAGTAAATGAGTCAATAAATATAAGATAATTATATCTAAAGCGTAATACCGAATTGAAATTTCCAGAGCAAATTGAACAGAATGGAAAGAGTTGACGTCGGTCCAAATAGAGTCTAACACTGAAAATGTTAAAAGTAATTGTGAAACAGTGTCAAAGTATGTTTAATTATTAAAATTTTATAGATTAATATTTATTGTTTTTAATTCTTTATTAATTTAGATATTACAGGTCTGAACCAAATGCTGAAGTGTCAAAACATACTACTGACGATAACAGTAACAAAGTAAACTCTTTATATTCTGTTCAATTTGCTCTAGAAATTTTAATTTTGCACTACGCTTTAGACATTGTCTAGCTATAAGAAAGAATTTAAAATGTTTCAAACAAGAATTATAATTTACTAAATTTACCATATAAACTATGGACTTATAGAGCTGAAATAAGAATAAACTAATTAGGATTTGACAATTTATGACATGTCTACATTTTTCTTCATTCTTTAAAAAATAGTATGAGAATAAAAACTATATTTGTTAAAATACCTCTTTCTTTGGACTTTTGCTCTTACTACTAAGCTACATATTGAATTATACTTGAAAATAAATAATCAGTACTTCCCGAGACTAACATCAATTTATATCAAACAATAGCTACGTATTGTACAATTGAGAATTTTCTTATTTTCCCTCTTTTAAACAAAACGAACTTGAAAAGCGGAATTCGGACACGGTATGACGATAGAACAGCCACAAGTGTACAACAAACCTAGTAGATGCGCTACGAATAGGAAAAAAAAGAAGTTTAGGATGGGTGACCAAATTCTCATCGCTGGCGCAATGTATAAGAATTCTCCAGGTCAAGTCCCCCAAAGTGCCTTAGAGGGCTACCGCCATCTAGTGGTGACTCGAGTTACGACGCGCGCTTACGCATGGTAACTGGTCGGCGTTACCGCTGGTATAGTAGTACCCGCAAGAGATTGTAACACAAGCTCTAGTTCCGAGTGCCCTGTACTCTGCGACTTTTAAACGCCAAAAAGGATCCGGCCAAGCTCTAATTAAACTCACTAATAATGTCAAATAGCTAGCCGTTACAGATATAACCGAATTCTCTGTAGTGTATCTATCTGAATAGCGCCTTTCATGGTGCCTTTCAGATGCATTTCCTTTCGTATATAAACAGAAAATTTTTAAGAATGTAGTTCATTGACAGTTTAACTGGCAAAGAGTGTTAACGCAACATTGTTACGGAATATTTTTCTAAAAAATAAATAATAATTGTGAAAGTTTGTGTCGTACTAGGCTGCAATAGTGGGTCAACTGCTGATTTAAAACAAAGAGCTGAAGATGAGGTCCGAAAATGCGGTTTATTTAAAGCACCAAAGGTAAGTTAATTTTTTTTTCTATTCTGCGCCATTTCTTTCGTTTATTAAAAAAATTTGATGAATTTAAATCTTTAACATTTTATTTGCATATATGTAATAAAAACATGTCTGATGTGTATGGTTTACAGCAAAGAATTAATCATAATGAATCAAGTTTATAAACATACTAGTTAAATCGTTGATAATAATGTTGAAATATTATCCTATTCATCATTTCACATTCGTCATTGCGATGTTTTAAAAAAATTATTATACACAAAATTAATCTACGTTACCTACCTATCATTTATAAGTGCATCTATTTACGTGCAATCTCAATAAGATTATATTTTCTTCATTTGATAAACGCTGACAGTTTAATTTGAATTCACGTAAACGTCCTAAGCTATGCCGTTGCAATGGAGAAATCGTCAACAACAAGTATACGGTTAAAACACAGAATGCATGGACACTACCTAGTATTTGTTATTCTCGTGCGGTCGTTGTATACGTTGCGAATATATATTTTAGATTGATTTTAGATCTCTTATGTTTTAAATCAAATTTGAAATAGATTTTTTTTTAGATTGAGATTCATTTTTTATACTTTTACTGGATCCACAAATTCGCTGTAAATGGGGAAACGTATTATGTATCAAGTTAGATGATAATAGTAAAGTGTGCGAATTACACTTTCTGTGTAATTTCTTAAGGATCATAATTGATCCTTAAGAATGTTACTGATATGATTATTTAAACATTTCGAGGGTTTTTCAAGCTAAAATATCCTTTTATATATATTTGTCATGTCAGAATTAATGTCATTTTTATTGTGTCAGATTCTTTCTGTAAACAGCCTTAGGGAGATTATACTGGCTACAGTTGGAACTAATCTCCGTTCTGACTAAGGGTCTGTGCACGAAAGAAGTAATAGAAGGAACAAAGAGGAACAAAAAGGAACAGATAGCTATTTGTGATTTTTTGTTCCACTCTGTGTGTATTTGTGTAGTGCTATCTCTCGCCTGCTATATAAACTTTGTCATTTCAGTTTTAATTATTGTTAATTATTAGTGTTTATAAATTCTATAATATTTAAATTAAATTTTTGTGCATAATTAATTATAAGTAATACACTAAATACTACTGTGGGCAAAAAGTAAGGTGAATTTTCAATTTAAACTTCGCGGGCTTAACATTTCGGGCTAGTTCTTTTTTTCTTGAGTTGGTAGGACTGCGAATGACATCTGGGACAAATTTCATGTCAATGTCATCATCAGTAATATATTTACGCTTGTGTTTACCAAACGACCAAGAGTGCATGTTTCGATTTTTACAATGTCTGATTTAATTGAGCAAAGTAGTGCCATCAAATTTTGTTTGCGGAATGAAATTTCGGCTGCGGAAACGTTGAGGATGTTGCGGAAGGCCTTTGGTGATTCTACCATGTCGCAGAAAAATGTTTATAAGTGGTACAAAGACTTCAAAGAGGGTCGAGAACGTGTTGATGACTTGGAGCGCTCCGGACGACCATCGACGTCAACAGATGACCAACACGTCAATAAAGTGAAGGAATTAGTGCTCGAAAATCGTCGGTTGACTGTTAGAGACCTTACTGATATGATCGGAATATCAGAAGGATCTGTGAAAACAATTTTGAAAGACCATTTGGGCCTACGAAAAGTCAAATCTCGTTTGGTACCGAAAACGCTCAATTTCTTGCAAAAAAGTCGCCGCGTTGATGTGTGTGAAACAATGCTTTCTGACTATCAGGACAAGCTCAAATGCATGATTACGGGAGATGAGACTTGAATTTATGCTTACGACCCTGAAACAACCGACCAATCAAGCGAATATCGTGCTAAAGGCGAGGCCAGACCGAAAAGAGCACGTCAAAGTCGTTCAAAAATCAAGGTTATGATGACAGTTTTCTTCGATTTTCGTGGTGTGGTGCACTATGAATTCCTTCCACCCGGCCAAACTGTTAATAAGGAATATTATTTGAGCGTTATGCGTCGTTTGCGTGAAGCAATTCGTCTAAAAAGACCAGAATTATGGGCCAACAACTCTTGGTTTTTGCATCACGATAATGCACCATCTCACACTGCACTCGTTCTTCGTGACCATTTCGCCAAAAATTCGACGCATATCGTTCCGCAACCACCGTATTCGCCTGATTTGGCTCCGTGTGACTTCTGGCTATTCCCAAAACTCAAGAGACCACTCCGGGGAACGCGTTTCGAGTCGATTGAGGAGATAAGAGCTGAATCGAAGAAGGCGCTGATGGCTATACCGGAAAGGGACTATTTGGCATGTTTCGAGGATTGGAAAAAACGTTGGCATAAGTGTATTTTATCGGGAGGGGATTACTTCGAAGGGGATGACATTGATGTAGAAGAATAAATAAAGATTTTTCATTTTACAAACAAATTCACCTTACTTTTTGCCCACAGTAGTATATTCAAATTAATTTCGTCGCTAATTTTTTTTAAGTAAATAATGCAAAAAGTGTTCAAATTATATTTTACCTGTGATTTTTTTAGCATCAAAAAAAATGAATGAGCAAGAATTATTAACAAATTTAAATAATTCAATGGAAAAAGTTTTTAATGTACGGCAAATGGAAAGAAGAAAGCATTGGATAATAAGAAAGTGGCTTGTAAGACCTTCCAACAGAGTTTAAGTTTAAGACTTTTTAACACTGCTTTTCAAGAAATAAAAGCTGATTTTGAATTATTTTTTTTATACACACATATGAATCTGTCTACATTTAATTTGTTACTTTCTATGCTGATACCACATACGAGGTCTGTCCGGAAAGTATCGGGCCTACCTTCATATTTTCGTGCTAGCGTTATTCTTTATCATCTGGTGGGTGGCATCCTTCAAAGTAATCCCCACTTGATTGAATAACACGGTTCCATCGATGTTTCCACTTTTCAAAACATTCCTGGAACTCACTTTTAGGGATAGCCTTAAGAACACTCGTCGCATTGTTTTCAACCGTTGTTTTGTCATCGAATCGGTGTCCTTTGAGTGGTTTTTTAGTTTTGAAAACAGCCAAAAGTTACAAGGGGCTATGTTGGGACTGTATGGAGGTTGTCGAAGCAATGCGATATTGTGTTTGCTCAAAAACTGCTGCACAAGATTGGATGAATGCGCTGGCGCATTATTGTGATGGAGTAGCCAGTAACCACTTTCCCAAAAGTGCGGCCGTTTTCTTCTTAATGCATCACGCAAACGTTTTAAAATTTGAACGTAGTATTCTTTATTGATTGTCTGACCTGTTGGTGTACTCGTATTTTCGTGATGTGCAACACCTTCACAATCGAAAAAAACAATCAACATTGATTTAACATTGCTCCGACTTTGACGTGCTTTTTTTGGTCTTGGCGATTCAGAATGCTTCCACTGTGAAGATTGTTGTTTTGCTTCAGGATCATAACCATAAACCCATGATTCATCACCTGTATTAACTTTTCTAAGTACATTATCATCATTATTGACCATTTCCAGATTGTCCAGAGCGATTTCTAAGCGAATGTTCTTCTGCTCTGCTGTGAGCAATTTTGGGATGAATTTCGCACACACGCGTTTCATTCCTAAATTTTCGGTTAAAATTTCTGAAATGATAGTTTTTGGTATCCCAAGGTCTTCTCCTAGTTCTCACACAGTCATACGACGATCTTGTTCGATTGCAAGTCGCACCCGCTCAATATTATCTGCGGTTTTTGTCGTCGAAGGTCGGCGGGAACGAAAATCACTATCGACAGAAGTGGGACCATCCTTGAACCGTTTATACCCCACTTTTATTCGTGTTTTGCTCATATACTCGCTTCCGAAGGCCTTTTGCATCATTTCAATAGTTTCCGAACTCGTTTTTCCGAGTTGAAAGCAAAATTTGATGCAAATTCGTTGATCATGTTTTTCAGTCATTTTTGACAATATCAAAATCCGACGAACGCAAAAAAGGCACTGTAAACAAAGACACGCTGCGCATGAACTATACGTCCGGCAGGTGTGAGTAAGTAACCAATAGATTCGTGAGGCTCTACTCTTGACGTTTCTGTCTGGTAGAGGTCGCTCGAACACTATGGCGCGAAGATATAAACGTAGGCCCGATACTTTCCGGACAGACCTCGTAGACAGTTAAGCCTCAGCTGCTTTTGGAAGAGTACCGCCAATTATTATGCACAGTGTTTCGTCGTGTTTTATATAAAGTTTTCCTGGATTTTTTTAATACGTGCGAGTGCAGCGAGGAAGATAAGCATCAGCAGCAGAATTTACCGCAGCAGCAACAAAAGTAGCAGCAGATTTGAAAGCGAGGCATCGCAGCTGATCTATTTGAGGAGCACCGTTGATTCTTCAACAATTACGGCTGAACACCGTAATTGCATCGCAGGATAGGTGCATCTCCCGTTATTAGCTCGACAAAATACTTTCGACAGTATTTTGTCTATCGCGAGCGTAATTTCTTTTATTCACGCCGAGCGTTAAATTTCGCGGCAAATTTCGAATACTCTCTCTCTCTCACCGAATTATTAACAATATTTGTAAATCCTATTTCGCGTGCGTTAGTCTTTCGGCCCATAAAAGACTGTAGTTCTTTATTAATTAAGCTTTATTAATTTTATTCACCGTTTACGTCATTTCGTTTCCAAATAATTAACCCATTAACGACCAAGACGGTCGATTTTAGACTAACTTTTCGTAGCTGAATTTCAAGTATTCAACGAAGTAATAACTGGGTCCGACATATCAATCTTTATGTATTTTTGTCTGCTGAATCAGAATCTGGACTCGAAATTCGAAAATTTCTATTGCAAAAAAAGATATGGCGATATTTTGTAAAAAAATCTGAAAAAAAATCGCATTTTCAAACTTTATGATTTTTTTTCAGGCAGAAATCGCATGAATTCATGGTGAAATCATTAACCATCGGTGCACAAATTTGTTGAAGTTTAACGATAAATTTTTACATATATGTATTTTTTGCCAAAATGGCGGCCAAAATGCAAAAAATTGCATAAAATCGCATTTTTTGTTCATTATTTTTTTTCTCGAAAACTAAAGGATTAAACAAAAATTGTCTAAGAATAAAAATGTCTTAGAATTGATCAAGGAATACTCTCAAATTTTTTCAGATTTTTTTGAGACAATTTTTTATTTTTTGAAAAATGTCTGCAAAAAATCTGAAAAAATTTGAGAGTATTTCTTGATCAATTCTAAGACATTTTTATTCTTAGACAATTTTTATTTAATCCTTTAGTTTTCGAGAAAAAAAATAATGAACAAAAAATGCGATTTTTTGCAATTTTTGCATTTTGACCGCCGTTTTGTCGATAAATTCAGATATTTAACAAATATCGATCTTGACTCTACAGTGATTTTTTACTCTTTGCATAACCCAGAGACAACGGCGTGGACGTGGTAAAAAAATGTCTCCTTCGGGGTGCTTTTTTACCGTGAGTCCCCTTGCCTCTCACTAGTCGGGGTGCTTTCTTACCGTGAGTCCCCTTGCCTCTCACTAGTTGGGGTGCTTTTTTATCGTGAGTCCCCTTGCCTCTCACAAGCACCTATATTTTAGTGCCTTTTTTCATACACGAACTGCAAAAATATAATTGGCAATCACTACATAAAAGGTATGTTCTTACAGGACAATTACAACAACTTTTTTGCTTGCTTTCTCTGATCGATTAATGTTTACTTTGCTTTATTTTACCATCATGAATATAACTTTTAGCTATCGATATAGCGATGTCTTCTGTTTCAACTTTATTTTCATTATTCTTAGCAGCATTGAATATAACAACAGAATTTGTAATGGCAGCCTGGATGAGCCTGATGAAGACTACCCAAGTCCATTTCTTTGACCGAATACTTGGCAATAAATTATTACAGTGTCCATCATGAACATCGACCCCACCCATGTACTGATTGTAAAGGTGAAACGCTTGTGGGATTGGTATCTCAATTTTTGCCTTTTCGTTCGAACTATATCTCCTTAGTGGTTCTAATGGAGTGACCCCTGCTGATGTTGATAATATTGACACTAATTTTGAATCTATTACAGTAATATAGTTGATCCCACTGTTTTTTTCATGTTTTACTGCATATGTACCACGTGGAGATTTTTTATTGACGACATTTTTTTCATTGATACGATTTTCTCTAACAGTTCCAGTGCATCTCAATTGTAATTTTTTCAAATGTATAACAATATCTAAATTTGTAAAAAAGTTGTCAAAATATACGTGGTACAGAGGAATTTTTCCAGGAGCTGTCATTTCGAAAAAAGGTTTCAATAAATTCATAATTACACGAGAACCCAATGCACATTTCGCTAATTTTTCTCCTACTACAGAATTTCCGCAGTATAAATCAAAATTTAATAAATATCCATCAGCAGTGCAAAGACCCTAAAATTTAAGTCAAAATCACGTAGGTTTTCCGCGTATGAATTGCTTCAATGACGTTTTAGCATATGATTTGGCCATCATTTTATCTATTGGCAGAGCAGTTCTCCAGAAACCAAACTTCAGAATATTTCTTTGAAAAATTTTCATCAATTCACGAACATGCCACGCCTTATCGTTTGCATTGTTATCTTTAGCCTTCGAGTACTTCAATTTGGATTTTATATTTTCAAACTTAGATCGTGACATTGCGGAAGAAATTATTTGACAAGACAAGAAAGGGTCTGTCGACCAATAATCTCGCTGACTTTTTCTTTTATTGAAAGAAGTGATTATAATAATTCCAATGAATGTATTCAACTCAGCCAACGATAAATTTAAACCATTTTCTTTGCATGCATCGATAATATACTCCTTCATTTCAATTAAAAAAAAAATATCAAAGCGTACCCTTGGCTCACTCTTTCGTATATTATTTTTTGCACTTTCTGTCAATAAAATTTTATCGGTACATTTATCGGAATATGTCCTTTCACCATCTACCCAATCAAATACATGTTCATTTTCTAGCTTCGCTTGATCTTCTTGATATTTTTTGAAACTTTCTAGTAAATAATTCTCGGTAATTTTGCGTCAGAATAATTTTCAGAATCAGAATCAGAGTCACCTGATGAACCGGAATCATCTGCATTTGGTATCAAAACCGTTTCATCATCCTCTGAGGTTTCAACCTCAGAATCAGAAGAAACAGATCGTCTCGTACGCTTTTTTGACATTATTATGAATGTTATTGTGACGAACTATTCAATTGAAGTATTTTACTTGTACTATGGATAATAACTTTTTTTGCCCAATATGACAAATCGTATCTGAGGACTACATGAATACATAACAAATATTGAAATTTCGAATGTACATTGACGAAAAAACATTTCAAGATGGTTGACTAATTTTACTACTAACACATAAAAGCAGACCAATTCGAAAGGTTATTATCTAATGCCAGCAACAAGTGTCCACCATTGGAAAATGCATGTAATCAAGTTCAACAATGTTTTTCTCAAAAACTAAAGGCTTACATGAAAATTGCCTAAGAATAAAAATGTCTTAGAATTGATCAAAGAATACTCTCAAATTTTTTCAGATTTTTTGCAGACATTTTTTTAAAATTTGGTTTTGGCATTTTTCAAAAAATCAAAAATTGTCTCAAAAAAATCTGAAAAAATTTAAGAGTATTCCTTGATCAATTCTAAGACACTTTTATTCTTAGACAATTTTTGTTTAATCCTTTAGTTTTCGAGAAAAAAAATAATCAACAAAAAATGCGATTTTATGCAATTTTTTGCATTTTGGCCGCCATTTTGGCGAACAAT
Organism: Phymastichus coffea; assembly: GCF_024137745.1. Classification (NCBI taxonomy): domain Eukaryota; kingdom Metazoa; phylum Arthropoda; class Insecta; order Hymenoptera; family Eulophidae; genus Phymastichus; species Phymastichus coffea. The sequence goes on from NW_026706823.1 coordinate 4,678,368, forward strand.
ACATATATGTAAAAATTTATAGTTAAACTTCAACAAATTTGTGCACCGATGGTTGATGATTTCACCATGAATTCATGCGATTTCTGCCTGAAAAAAAATCATAAAGTTTGAAAATGCGATTTTTTTTTCAGATTTTTTTACAAAATATCGCCATATCTTTTTTTGCAATAGAAATTTTCGAATTTCGAGCCCAGATTCTGATTCAGCAGACAAAAATACATAAAGATTGATAAGTCGGAACCAGTTATTACTTCGTTGAGTACCTGAAATTCAGCTACGAAAAGTTAGTCTAAAATCGACCGTCTTGGTCGTTAATGGGTTAATAGATCTATGTTTTAATATCTTAAGTTTTAATCCGATTTCATCTAGGGGATGAGGTGGATTCAGCATTAGGTCACTCACATCTAAGATAGATCGAGTGACATAAGTCAAGTGACTTAAGGTGAGTTCAACTCGGTTCAACTCGGAAAGAAGACACTGAAACGAAAGTATCAAACGTAAAGGCGAATACACGTATAACTATACGTATTTAACGGAGCGGCGGTTAGCTCTTTATCCTGGAGTTTGTGCGCTAATATATTTTGTCAGATAACCACCCCATTACAAATTATAGATAATTAACTGGAAAAACAAATCTAAATTCATCTACAAGTAACAAATCTTACATTAAAGGACAAGATACGCAATCTAATAATTGTGCATCACCAATACCATCACCTACATCAATACCACCTATGACTAATTTTCAACTACAAGATGATTTAGATATTGATACCACCATCAGTAATATAATAGATGACACGGTAAATTGAATGTTTTAAAGTGTAAAATATATAATATTTTAGAATATCAAAGTTTAGTTAAAAAAGCATGAACCTAGTAGATTAACTATTGTAATTTGTAATTTTTCTCATTAGATTATTCCTCTTGACTCATCATCAACATCTACTGCAACTGCAATAAGCGATTTACACAGTAACAATCTTGAAGTACACAATGTAACGGGGTGGATTAGCTAGTACAAAGGGAATTTAGTAAAGCACAAACTCCCACGATACAGAGCTAACTTTCGCTCCGTTAAAAACGTATGAGTATACGTGTATTCCCTTTTACGTTTGATACTTTCATTTCAGTATCTTCTTTCCAGTAATGTTGAACTCACCTTAAGTCACCTGACTTGTGACACTCGACCTATCTTAGGTGTGAGTGACCTAATGCTTATGCCACGTAATCTCCTAGATGAAATCGGTTTAAAATTTAATCCGTAATAAATCCGTTAATCTAATAGGAAACGAAATGACGTAATACGGTGAATAAAATTAATAATTTTTAATTCTAATAAACTACAGTCTTTGACGAGCCGAAAGACTAACGCACGCGAATAGGATTTACAATTATTAATAATAATACGGGGAGAGAGAGAGAGAGAATTCAAACTTTGCCGCGGAAACTATCTCTTGGCGTGAATACAGAAAAAAACGATCGCGATAGACAAAATACTCTCGCTAGTATTTTGTCGCGCAATAAAAGGGAGGTGCACCTACCTTGTGGTGCGATTACGGTGATTAGCCGTAATTGTTCATCCAGCTAATTCAAAGGTGCTCCTCGGAACAAAATCAGCTACGCTGCCTCGCTCGCAAATATATGTTGCTTTAGTTGTTGTTACTTTAAGTGCTGCTGCTGTAATGCTGCTACTGTGATGCTTCCTCGCTACACTCACACGTATCAAAAATTCCAAGAAAACTATTTTATGAAAACGGCAAAACACAGTGAAAACTAATTGGCGGTACTATACTAAGTAACAGCTGAGGCTTAACTGAAACTTTGAACTCTCGCGCGTCCCGTCTCTCTTTTAATCGTTCGCTCTAGTATCGCGAGAGCTACCGAATCGCGAACGGATCGATTAATCGAATCGACTACCGTTGCAACACATAGTATAAAAATATTTTAATTGTTCGTTTCATTCAATATTAATTAATTTTTCTTTAATTTTAGAATTCTTCTGATCATAACATATCAATTAAAAAAGAAAACGTATTTGAACAAGCGGAAAATCCACATTTCTCTATACATAATTCAAATAATGAAACTACTTTAAAGCAGGTATTCATTATAGTTTTTAGAATATATATCTGTGGTTGAAAGACAAAATAACTTAACTATTTATTTTTGTTTTAAACATTTTAATTTCCATAAGACATAATGTAAATTTTAATTATTTATTTCATATTTTTTATTTATATTTTAATTTTTTGGAGATTCCGTTTCAGTAGATTGAAAGATATATACTTTTTACACATTTCTATCAGACTAACTCAATTTAAAAAAAAAAATTTTAGTTAAGTCGTTTTTCCGGGAAGCCACAGATATATTTTGTTGGTTTTTCATGATTTCAAATAAAAATATTGGGCATAAGACAATTTCAAATTCAGCAAAATTATTAGGCAACCTGAACCATTATCACATTTGACAAATGTTACAATCCTAAAAGAAGATCTAAAAGATTTAAAGAAAGATGAAGAGAATGATATTGTCGCTGAGCTTGTTCTAAAGAGGCTTCAAAAAATGGAAAATGTATAAAAAAAAATGATTTAATATTGAAGATTATGGATAATATTTTTGAATAATATGTAAAAGAATAATATTTCAACTTTCCATACTATAGCATTTGTTATTTATTAATTAATGTTTATATCTATTTTAGTTAATAAATAAATATCAGAACAAGTATTTTTTTATTAATATTTATTGTCATTTATACAAATTTGTCATACATTAAAGTTTTTTCATTGAATCTTTTAAATCTGTTAATAATTCTGGCTCATTAATTTTTTTGATGCTAAAAAAATCACAAGAAAAAATATAATTTTAACACTTTTTGCATTATTTACTTAAAAAAAATTAGCGACGAAATTAAGTTGAATATATTTAGTTTATTACTTACAATTATGCACCGAAATTTAATTTAAATAATATAGAATTTATTAACACTAATAATTAACAATAATTAAAACTGAAATGACAAAGTTTATATAGCAGGCGAGAGATAGCATTACACAAATACACACAGAGTGGAACAAAAAGACACAAATAGCTATCTGTTCCTTTTTCTTCTTCTCTGTTTCTTCTATTCCTTCTTTCGTGCATAGACCCTAAGTGTGCCAAATTAATGAAAATTGGTGGTTTCATATGCATTCCATAAACGTCTAATATGGTAATTTGGACTGCTGGATTTGTGACGAAGATTTTGAAAAAAAAAAAATAATCTACGATCACTAGAAGTCAAGTTAGTGTTTTTTTTTAAATTACAGACCTTATAATAATACTAATTAAGAAATCAATTTTGCGTCATTCTATAGTTAAATAGTGATCCCTCAATATATTGTTAATTATATTTTTAAAAATTGGCTCTTTTTCATTGATGACGAAGATTATAAATAATGATGCATTTATTTTCATCAACGAACATGTTATTAATACCTTTAGGCAAAAAAGTTTTATTACCGTACTTTGGGAATCTCTTACTTAGAAACAAATATTCAACATATTAAAAATGGCTATTTCCGAGAGATGTTTGTAGTTTTTAAAATAATTAATTGACGAAAACAGTCTCGCCGTAGATTAAATTGTAGCTTTTTCAATTACCTATAAATTTTTATTTAAACTTTTTGATGTATAATGTATACCGTGGCTTACTGAATTAAGAAACTTGTTTTTATTAACTTTGAGCACTCATAAACAATAAACGATACTATTTATTGAGTTACATTTTATATAGGGTTTTTATTTATATTGTCCTGAAAATGCCTATATAGGTTTCATCTATTATATAATTATTGAATGACAATTTTTTTATTGATTGGCCTAATAAACCTTTATTCTAAACTAAAAATAACACGTATAGTACGAGGGTGGTCCGATAAGTACTTAGCCTACAAAAGAAAAACGAAAATTTTGGAAAAGTGGCGTTTTATTTTTCAACATAGTCTCCTTTTAGTTCGATACACTTGGCTCAGCGATGCACAGTGTACTATTTTGATAAAATGAGGGACAAAATCAATGATCTTACGATTGATATTAAATTTGAATTAAAAAAAAAAAGGAAATGAAAGGTTGAGTAATTTCAAATCAGGGAAAAATAGTCCGGGAGCGAAAAAATGCAAATTTGACCTTCAAATTCAAGGTCAAACTTACGATTTTTTGAAAAAAATGTATATTTTCATCTCGCATTTTTCTGAAAAAATTTTTTTTATCATACCAACTATGCTATTTTGTAGATTTTACAACAAGGAATCCGAATCGCAGGTGCTAAACTGACAAAAAAAATTTCAAACCTCCCAAATTTGAACCTAAAAGTACCTTTCTAATTTTTGTAAATTTATTAAATGATAACGTACTTTTTCAATGTTCATCGTTCATGACATTATTAATCATTCAATATTTCTTGACATGAATCTTAAAATATCAGTATATAAGTAATTCATTCCATAAAAAACTAATTTGAAGGCAATCTCGTAGATAACTAAATTTATTTACATGAGTGTTTTGATAAACAAAATGAATCAATCGTAATTATATTTCTTCTAATTGATTTTTAAATGTAAAAAATATTCTCGTGTTAAATATATAAACATGCATCGGCCAATGAATCAGACGAGCTTTCGTTTTGTTTTTTACCGTATTCATGTGAAACTTTTATATTCGAAATATTTTCCATCGCTGTCCCGCTGTTTTGAAGGAAATAGAACGAATGTTTACGTAAAGTGTATTGAAGGTGAACTATTTTCAGTATAAGTATGTCTTACTTGTTAACTCATGCAGAAGAATCTATCATATTTGAATAATACTAGTGTAGTTTTTGTGTTACTCTTACTTTGATTGAACTTTGCATAATTTACATTTATCGCTCATCAGCTTCAGGAAGTAAGTATTCGTTTATATTGTTTGATCTATTTTATTATTTTTATAATTTAACTGTTCATATTCATTGTAATTACAGAATTCTTTTGTGACTTATTATTCAATAATTTATTTATTAATGTGATCTATTTATTACACATTCTGTGTAAATATTTGTATTCTTTTATAGATGATTCGTGTTATAATGCATAGACTTAATGTGATTAATTTCATTATATTTTATCTTCGTAGCGCAATATTGCATGGTTTAAGGACGTTCTCTCGCTGCAGTGGTGCTCAACTTGCACAATATTATTAAAAATATAATTAAGAGTGTTCAATTGTCATCAAAAGCCTGATTTAGTCGGTATACATGACAATGTACATATACATGACAAAATAATGAAAAAATGTTAACATAAAAAAGAAAGTATAAATACGATATTTGAAATTCGTAACCTTTTACGATACCACTATATAGATATACAAATAACACGTCAGTTTTTCTTTTAACAGCTGTATCTTGGAATTTAATGCCGATTGCACTATTTAGTAAAAAATCGTCGTAATCAGTGTTTTGTCAATTATAACATACTAATTTATTTTAAAAAAATCAAGAAAACTCGTGTCTTAAACGACAAAAACGCTTTAAAAATGCTACTGGGAACCACTGCTCCCATAAGATCCTGTGTTAAATAAAAGCAACTTTATATTACAATAACTCATAAGTTAGGTCCGGTATAGATAAAATACTTAATTAAGAACATATATTTCAAATTTCACGAAAAAAACAAGAAAAGTGAAAATTAAGAGAACGTCCTTAAAGCCATAAATATACTTTAGTTATTTATTATCACTGTTATAAAACTCTTCATTATACTAATCTATGTGTATGTGATATACTAGTATGAAACGGAAGGTGCGATCCAAGAGTAAAAATAAGGGTAAAAAACGAGGCAGGCCGAGTAAAAAAGGTGGGAAGAGGTTGAATGCGGGCAGAAAACGCATGTCAATAGAAAATGCTTCGAAAAAAACAATTCGTAGGCGAGCTCAAGAGTTGTTACAATCTGAAGAGTATAATTTGGACGTAATCAACGTAGCTGTAGCTGCAAGAATCGGTGAATCCAAGTTTACTAATGTTAGTGATAGTGATGACAGCCTTATTAATAATCATAAGGAGAAGGAAATTCGTAGACACTCTAAAGAGTCAGCTTTAGCATTTTTCTTGGAGTACGATTATTCTGTTAAGAGTTATAAGGCTTTAGTTAGTGATGCTTTTGAAAAAAAGTGCCCCATGTATCCTGCTTATGAATTTGTCCATAATGCAATGGTCGAATGTAGACCACAAAATTATAGTGTGGAGACTGAGGTAGAAGTTATGGTATCCCTTCAGAACATGTTAGATAAATCTGCCGAACGGTTGTGTGAAAGTGTGGCTTCGGACTGGAGTGAGCAAGATCTACGTAAATTAGAATTAATCGTGACTTTAGGCTTCGACAGCTCATCGGGACATGTTAATCCTCAACAACAATGCAAAAACTCTGAAAATGAAAGCTCTAACGCTCTTCAGTCGCTTTTCGTGAGCAGTTTCATCATAATTAATTTAAGAAGTATGAATTCAGATGAATCCTTTTGGCTGAATCCCACACCACAGAGTATTCGATTTTGTCGACCTCTACGAATAGCCCTAGAAAAAGAGGACAAAGATGCAACACTACATGAACATATTCGCTTAAATGAAGAAATAAAAAATCTTATTCCATACCGTTTCAAAATGTGCAATGGCAAATCAGTCAGGATTCAGTATAATGTTTATCAAACATTATTTGACGGAAAATGCTTAAATACTATTGTACAGAATGATTGTTCGAGTCGATGTCCTATATGTTTGCGTACGTCACATAAATTTTCTAATTTAAAAGACGACTTCACTCCAACAGCAGCATCTCTTAAATATGGATTGGGACTGTTGCATTGCGAGATAAAATCGTTTGAACATATGTTGCACATTTCTTATCGAATCAGAATAAAATCATGGGATGTACGGAAACCAAATAAAGGTAAGTTTGACCTATTTTTGCGTTTTTACAAAAAAATTTTGCTAAGGGAGATATCTGGAACGTTAAGAATTAAATTGTAACAAACAACGAATACTAATTAAAATAGTCCTATAATAGTTTCTTAGGGGTATATTAAACCTGTTAAAAAAAATATTATTGCAAAGTATAGCTTATGCTTCTTCACTCTCGAAGTTACCATATATTTTTTAAATTGAAGTTCTTTTTTATTTGTAGCATTGGGTGTAATTTCAAGCCAATGAAAGTAATAAAATCAAATGATAATGCTGTCAAGCATTTAACTAATTGCTTGCTTATAATATACAATATTTTACTATTATAATATATCAAATTTAAAAACAAAACAAACGAATTTTAACGTACGTATAAAGGACACGGGTAGCTCCTGCAAGTAGGTTGTTATACTTGCAGGGGCCTCGACTGTGGCCCTTGATAACATAATATAATTGCACATAAAACTACATTTATTAAATTTTAGTGATTGCACTTGTCTCAAGCTTAGAATATTAAATTTAATTTATAAAATGCTCAAACTATTGAATATAAAAACATCTATTACCCTCTTGGGATTTTTTTAGAGGAATTTGAGGAACGAAAGAAAAATGTACAAAAGCAAATTTATGATAAAATAGGTGTGCGGGTAGATCAAATTTTACAGGGTCATGGCACCACAAATACTGGCAACCTTGCAAGGCGATGTTTTGCTCGTCCCAAGGATTTTGCAGAATCATTGGGAATTGATTTACAATTGATAACTGATATTGCTAAAATAATATCAGCTTTTAAGTGTAAGAAAGAGCTGAAACTAGATGAACTGGAAAAATTTTGCTGGAAAACTTATCAGTCATACTATAAACTCTACCCCTGGGCACGTATGAGTCCCACCTTACATAAGCTTCTGAAGCATGGCTGTGATATTTGTCGACAACTACCTCTGCCAGTAGCATTCTATGCAGAAGATGACAATGAATCCTGGCATAAGTATTATAGACAAAACATGATTCGTCATGCTCGACAGGATAGTAGAGCAAATCGGATAAAGGATACATTCAATCGAGCTCTGTATGCTTCGGATCCTAAGATATCGCTGATTCTTATAGATCGTCGATTGAAAACTACATTCACAAATGATTCCTCCGATGTGACAGAATTTCTTGCAAATCCGTAAGTAAAGTAAAGAAATGCTTATTAATCATACTTCAACTAGAATAAAATATGCAAATGAAAATAATTTACAGATCCACTGCAGAAAACGAATACGAATCCGACAGTCATGATTCCTATGTCAAATGAATATCAAATACTTAATGAAAATAAATGTTATTATTAAAAAAACTCATAAAAATTAGGCAGAAACTTTAAAGTTCAAATTTGGAAAGTTTAAAATTGTTTTTTCACTTTAGTACCTGCGATTCGAATTCCTTGTTGTAAAATCTACAAAATAGGATAGTTTGTATGATAAAACAATTTTTTTCAGAAAAATGCGAGATGAAAATATACATTTTTTTCAAAAAATCGTAAGTTTGACCTTGAATTTGAAGGTCAAATTTGCATTTTTTCGCTCCCGGACTATTTTTCCCTGATTTGAAATTACTCAATCTTTCATTTCCTTTTTTTTTTTAATTCAAATTTAATATCAATCGTAAGATAATTGATTTTGTCCCTCATTTTATCAAAATAGTACACTGTGCGATGCTCCAACTTCTTGAACCCGTTTGAAAAATACTTTTCCTCGAGGTCTGAAAAGTAGGCTTCCGTGGCAGCGTATGACTCCTCATTCGACTCAAATTTCTGCCCGGCGAGTGACTTTTTCAAGTTTAGAAACAAAAAGAAGTCGCACGGGGCTAAATCTGGAGAATACGGTGAATGGGGCAGCAGTTCGTAGCCTAATTCGACCAATTTGGCCATGGCGACGGCGGAGGTGTGAGCCGGTGCGTTGTCATGGTGGAAGAGCACTTTTTTCTTCGCCAAATGGGGTCGTTTTTTCTGCAATTCGACGTCGAATCGGTCCAATAATTCGGCATAGTACAGCCCTGTGACCGTTTTGCCCCTCTCCAGGTAGTCGTTGTAGATCTTACCTTGTGAATCCCAGAAAACGGTGACCATCACCTTTCCGGCCGATGGGACAGTCTTCGCCTTCTTCGGAGCACTTTCGCCGGGTAAAGTCCACTGTTTCGATTGTTCCTTGGTCTCTGGTGTATACCAGTGGATCCATGTTTCGTCGACTGTCACGAAACGACGCAGAAACTCCTTCGGATTGCGCTTCAACAGCGTCAGACATTGCTCTGAAGTTGTCTCACGGTTGCGCTTGTTGTCCGGAGAGAGCAAACGCGGCACCCATCGCGCCGACAGCTTTCTCATGCCCAAAATTTCATGCATAACAGAACCCACGCGGTCTTTTGAGATGTCTACGATCTTAGCTATTTCGCGCACCTACAATCGTCGATCTGCCTATACGAGATCGTGAATTTTTGTCACGTTATCCTCCGTGGTATCCGTTTTTGAAGCACCTGGACGTGGCTCTTCAAAAATCAACGTGCGACCACGTTGAAACTCGTTAAACCAATTTTTGACGATCGCCATCGAAGGAGAAGAGTCACCATACACAGCATCCAAACGCTTTTTGATTTCGCTGCTCGATTTCCCTTCCAAAAACAAGAATCGAATCACCAATCGATATTGCTCTTTTTCCATTTTTCAAAAATCAAAGGACACACTTGCTTTCACACGCTCTCAAAAATAAACTACAACTCTAATCCGGCTGAAAACTTGACAGTAACCATCGAGAAGGTTGTACTACGTGATTGAATATTTCTTTTGCGAGAGTGGCGTCATCGGGTGGTGAGGCTAAGTACTCATCGGACCACCCTCGTATATAGCCATTGGGTCAGTTACTGTTTGAATATTGTCTCGTAAGCGTGGATTTTAAAGAGCAAACTGTAAAACTTCCTGTCAAAAATTTCGACGTCATCGTACGGAAAGATAAACTACTAAAGCGTCATGGTGATTTACTTCCACATAGTATTAAAGATATTTTTTGTGATCCATCTAATTGTGGTAAAATCAATAGCCTTTTGGCGTTAATTACTTATAACAATAGCGTTAGATTCGGGAACGTTTACGTTTACTCGAAATCTCTCAATCAACCAAAATATAAATTATTGGAAGAGATGCTGAAGCCTATAGACGGAGCGAAGTATTTTCCCTTCAAAGAGGATGAGTCAGTGATTGATCCCTAACGTGCATTACCCAATTCGATAATGATATTCGATGACATCGCGTGCGAGAAGCAAGACAACGTGCGTGCTTTCTTTTGTATGGGTAGACATAGAAGTGTCGACTGCTTCAATCTCTCACAAACGTATGCTTGTATTCCTAAACATCTCGTAAGAGTTAACATTAATTTGTTGGCGGTTTTTCGACAAGACGAAGCAAATATGAAACATATATTTGATGATCACGTGAGAAATATAATCTACTGAAGCATGCTCGAGATTGCGTTGATAAAGTCTTGAATAAGTCATTCAAGCCAATAATTGATCAGCTAAATACTATAATAAGCGAAGTGGAACCAATCAAACATTTAGTAGAACCAATCAAGAATTTTGTGAGTAAAAATCCTTCTCCTCCTGAAGTTTTTTCAGTTAAAAAGACAGAGTTTTTCAATAAAATACCACAACATGAAAATAATTATTTTGCTGCTGTAAGTGATGAGTATGAAAACCTACAGTCTAGCAGTAAAGATACTGATGATACAGTTACACACAACAATACAAAAATTTATCACAGTTTATCTGAACTAAGAGAGGATGAGAACTTGCCTGTCGATAAGTACATAAATGCTTTAAATAAAAGTGACTTTAGTTTTTTGGATTTGATTTATGATGTGTGCAAAGAAAAAAGTGGAGCTTATGTACTTGGTAACTCTACAGTGACTTTTGATGAGAATATCGTAAGCGTTGATAATTTCAAGTATCCGAAAACAAATGGTTTAATGGAGTTACTTGTGACAAAGGAGCCTGATAGAAGTATAATAACGCAAGACGATCTCATGAGATATCGAGAAATTTTGGAAAAGTATAGCGTACATAGAAAAAGCATGTATCCAAATGAGCATATACGAGCACACAATAGTCACAAATTGAATAACATCATTGGTCCATTATTTAATAAGACCAAAAAACCTAAGATAGAAGAGAAGGAATTAAAAATTGGTGCATCTTTACCTGGTAATAAGGTTGTACGAAACAACAATAACTACAACAACAACAACATTAATATAGATTATGTGTATTGGGATGATCCACATGAGATCATTGATCGTCTGCAATTACTTGTAGCTGAACAATCAGCAGGTAACAATAGTCATATGAACGAAATCCATTCGATAATTCAGGAAATTCGCGAGGGTGGATATATATACAGAGAGCATTACTACCATCCATTCATTATCTAAATGAGCGTTGACGTATTCGGACGTAAACTTAGACATCGAGGTAACAATCGTTGTAGTCCACCAAGTCTTGGATTCAATATCACGTCAGAAGGTCATTTCAATCTGCAAAATAAAAGATTAGAGAATGTTGCTCCACCACTAAATTCTGACGATGTCGTTAATTTGCAAACTGTTCAACTTATCGTTCAGTCGGAAGTCAAAACTGTTACAGATACAATCACAACATACTTGAAAAGTAATCTCAGTAACTTAGTTGAAATAAATAAATCAGTGATAAAAATAGATACTCAAAATACAGAAGTAGACGTGTTGTCAGCCCATGGAGCATCAAAAAGTGGTGGTGCTGGAAGAACTTCACAAACCAGCCAGACGTAATTATCCACGACGCAAGTACGATATTCGAGGAATAAAGAGACCTGGCAGGCCGATCTCGTCGATATGCAGGCTTATTCTAAAGAAAATCGCAGCTACAAATGGCTTCTTATGATAATCGATAATTTTTCGTAGCATGTGTGGACCGTGCCAATGAAAAAGAAAACCAGTAGTGATGTGGGCAGCAGCACTGAAATCTGCTTTAGTGAAAGGTCGAGTACCAAATAATCTTGACACGGACAGAGGTAAAGAATTTTACAATGCAACTTTTGAAGATCTCATGAAAAAGTATAACATTAATCTCTCCTCGACTTATAGTTGACTCAAAGCATCAATATGTGAACGATTCAATCGTACATTTGTGACGGGCGAATCGATCATTAGATTCGATCGCCCTGTTCGCCTCTCTCTCTCTTTCGCGTGCCTTCCCCTGAGCCGCTGCCACATCGGTCTTGGTTGAGTAAAACCGAGTATCGACGCACGATGTGGCTTTGTTACAGGTCTGATTCCTGATCGGCGGAGATGCCTGGCGCTGGAGGGATAGGCATAGGCGGAGAGCAGAGGAGGAGAGAGAGAAATAGTGTCGCCGGCATGAGCCGCACATGTGTGCGTAGCCGGCGGCGCTCGGCCGTTGAGTACCTATAGGGAGGGGCGCGTAAGAAAGCGCGGAAGCCGCGAGACCGCGGGCAGTATAGTTCTGACCGGCAATTAATTGCCAGCTAGTAGAACTTCGCGACGATAACGGTTTTTTGTGCGGTTAAGTGCTGTTTGGAGACCATCAGCAAGAGGGAAGATCAGCTACATCGAGGATCCTGCTTTGCGAGGACTACATCGCTCGCCCAGAGGACGTGGACTTCCGCAACAGCGCTCCCTCTCAAGGTCAGGTACCCTTTTTAGTTTATCGGTGCGCGCCTCGATTTCTCTCTCTCCGAGCATCATATAGGCCGGACGCGGACGAGTGGATAGATGCGTAAATTCGCATCGCCCTCGCGGAATTCGCAGGACGAATTGTAAGGTGACGTTCTGTTTCCTGTGCGTTCACTCGCACGGAGCGAACTTAGCCCGGGCTCGGCCGACGCACACGTCAAGGCCGGATGTATAAAATTGTCGTAATAAAGAGAAAAATATTAGAATTGATGAGTTCATTCTGTTAAACCTGTCTCTCTGTAATTAATTAAATTGCGATTATCGATATTGCCGGACGACATAGCCCTCGTTAAATTCTCGCGACGAAGCGAAGGTGCCTTCCGAGCCTTTCCCCCTTAAATAATTTGTGACGCAACGTTGTTCGGGCTTAAATCATTAACGTACGTGTTACATGGCATCCCTTGTGGGGAAATCGCGGAAATCGGGATTGAGATGATCGCGAGAAAGAGAGACAGGACGCGAAATTCTAAATAGAAAAGTAATTCGCGTAGACAAAAGAATTTGAAAAGGTCGGTTGACGCCGAGAGGGGAGGTGATCGAACGATCGGCCGAGCTGCGTTGAGCCGCGGCTCGAGCGGTGTTTGTTTACATTCCTCATCTCGGGTTCACAGAGAGCGCCGATCGAGAGAGAGATACGAGGCCGAAATTGTAGCATAGTTGTGTTGCCGTCGCTATACTCAGGCACGGGCGAGTGAGTCATCGACCTAACGTGTCGAAGGCCACTATTCATCATACCCACGGTATACGGCCAGTAAAAGGACGGATAGACAAGTCCATTTAAGAAGCGGGTGTTGTTAGCGTAGTTAGATACTTATGCGATATGGCCACTGGGTACTAATCTGTTTAGATCAGCGGATTAGAAAGGTGCGCCCTTGCCTGAGAGCCGCGACGAGAGTGAGAGTAGTTAGTCTTTGTGTTTTTATTTTGAGTTTTATTTTGAAATTAAGGACGCAGAGCAGTGCGTATAATTCGCACTGCCTGAAAGTTTATTTTATATTGTTGATTGAGTAACGGCCGAACGAAAGAAAGCGAATGCGTAGAAGTCGCATTCGCCGTTGATGAAAATTGGCCGGACGATAATTTAGGGCAAGTTAGTGTTGGTCGCTAGTTTTTTTTTTTTTTTTTTAATTTCATTTTATTATTTGGACAGTTGCGCGACGCGGTCGTCGGTTGTGCCCACATCGCGAGCGTGATATTGGACCGAGCGTTCGGGCGGTGTGAGAAGCAGGGGGGCTTGTAGGGATGCCGCCAAGCGGGACGGCAGGCGCGATTATGCGCGAAATATTAAAAGATAGGTCGGTGCGGGCTCTTAAGCGGCGAATCAACGAAACGCCGCCTGCGGAGTTGCTGAGTCTCCTTAGGAGCTATGGCCTTAGCGTGACGGGTAGCTTCGGGGTACTTCAGGAGCGCATGCTGCGCTACATGATCTCGCGTGAGAGGCCGGAGCTTAATCCGCCCCTGAGTCCGAGTGACTTTGAGTCGGGCGTTATGCCGGGCCCGCCGGAGGCTATTCTGCGGGAGGAGTCGCGTGAGGTCAACATGGACCTGCAGCCTGATAGAGGCGAGGTGAGCCGCGGACGTCTGGAGGGCCAGATCGAGCCTGCGTTAATTCGCAGGCGAGAAAGCTTGGCATCCTCAGACGAGCGGCCGCCGCCGGTAGCAGCGCAGAGAAGCGGGCCAGAGCATAGGAGCGAAGACGGGCAGGATAACGTCCGGGTTGCGTCACATGAGGGGGCGACGGCGCTCGCCGAGGCGAGGAGAGAGTTGGCGTCTCGCGGAGAGGTGGCGTTCCAGGATGCCGCGGGAGGGCCGAACGTTTTCGGACAGGCGTGGAACATCGTCGCAAGCCTGCCTGGCTTAGTTATGCGGAGGGAAGTACGTGCAGCATTATCGGAAAGCGCGAATAACTTATATCGCGTAGAAGAGGCCGCGTTGGAGATGCAGGCGGGTAGGCGGGATGCGCCGCGCGCCGAGGACATAACGACGACTCGGACACCACATGGACGGGCGCGAGAGGAGCGACGATCTCGCTCGGCGTCGCGCCGGCGGAGGGAAAGTAGCTCGCGGGAGCCGGTTTCGGAGGACGAATTTTTCTCCGAAGTGGAAAGCGACGCCACCGAGGAGAGAGTATTGGGGTCGTTCGACCGGAGAACGAGTACCCCGGCACTGCCACGCGAGGTTGGAGAGGCCATGAAGAATTGGGAGGATTTAGTTAGGAAACTGTTGAAGGACGGCGCGCGAGGAAATTACGCTGTGAAAACCGAGGGAACGTCGCCGCGGGCCAGGCCACGGTTTGCCAACCCAGGGGAATTTGGGGAGAGGTATAGGCCGAGGTGCCCATCGGCAAGCGAATGGGAAGATAGTTGGAGCGAGTCCCCGAGTTCGGATGAGGACGGGCCGGATGGGGCGGGGTTGGTCAGTCGCAGACCGAAGCGCCGGAGTACTTGCAGGCGCTCAGGTCTGCGTCAGCCCCGACGCTATAAACCGGTGGACGCGGTGAAGGCCTTTCGTTCTTGGTCGCTGAAGTTTTCGGGTGACGGGGGAGCGGATGTGGACGGTTTCGTAAGTGATATTAGGAAATGCCAGGATTTTTACAGGTTAAGAAATGAGGAAGTACTCCGGGCGGTGGGCATAATATTAACAGGGAAGGCGGCGCTCTGGTACCGTAACAATGAAAATACTTGGCGAACCCTCGGGGAGTTTCTTACCGATTTAAAGGAGGAATTCGGAAGGCATTATAAGCGGGAGGATTTATATCAGGAGTTACGATTAAGGACGCAGGCAGAGGGAGAGACGCTGGGTGACTACCTAACCGCCTTCCAGTGTATTGTTCGCCGTTTTGATAGGCCTCCTTCGGAGAGAAGGCAGGTGGCGATCTGCAAAGAAGGTTTGCATCCCACCTTCGCGAGGTATTTGTACGGGAAGTCGTTTGCTACACTCAAGGAACTGAAGAGGGTAGGCTGCGAATTCGAGCGTCAGCGGGCAAGGGAGAAGAGGTGGCGGCCACCTCCGGCGGCCGACAGCATGCTGGTTCAGGACGCGGCGTATCGGAGCTCGGCGGGACCAGCGAGAAAGGTGGCAAGGACCGCTGTGTTAGAGGCGGAAAAGGGCGCCGAGGTGACACCAGAGGACGGATCGGGTACGCGACGTTCTAAGAGGCGGCCAAAGGGAAAGAGTGGCGACGCGTCCAAGAGCGGGGTACTCACGGCTGCCGCGCAGCCCGGCGGGGGCGGGGGGCCGACCTCGGGTTCCGGAACCGGCGGGGGAGTCAGTGCGAATAATTCCGCAACCTCGGCCGTTCCGGCGGATCCAGGTGCGGCGCGGACACAGACCCCGATTCCGCCAAGTTTAGTTCCCCAGCAGAGGGGCGCGCAGCGAGGCGGTGACGGCGCTGGCGCGAGTTCGCGCGCGTTCGGAGGTAATTGTTTCACGTGTGGAGGCAAGGGACATAGGAGTTCGCAGTGTCCGAATCGCGTTAATCGCGACGGAGGTAGGCCGCCCCCCACTTGTTATCGGTGTAGGCAGGCCGGACACTTTGCTAATGCGTGTCCGGGGGCCGTGGTTAGTTGCCAGGTTTGCGGGACCGCGGGGGCGGTCTTCCAGAACTGCCCCACGTGTGCGGCTGGCCTGGCGCAGCAGGGAAACTCGCAGGCGGGGGCCGAAACTCGCTCGTCGACCCCTGTTTGAGTCTGCTCGGGCGAGCGCGGTCGGCGCTTGAGCTGCATCGGAATAGGGTGGCTCGCGCAACCAGAACCGGTAACGGGGAAATCAATGGGGGCGAGAAGGTCGGGCCTGGGGAGGCTGCGTTGTTATTCGCGGCCGAGGCGCCGGACCAGAATAAGAGTGCCGCGATTGAGGGGACGGCGCGCGGAGTTGGAGGCGTATATCCGGAAATAGCTAAGAGTAGGTCAGAGGAATTCTGGGATAGTCTGTCGCGCCGTTATGAGCGGTTGAACGTGTCGGATCTCGAAGATGTCCAGTTCGGGAAAGCGATAGGAAGCGAAAGAAAGGAAGATTGCACCGTCGGGAAAGGGAAGTTAGGAGTAGTGAGAGAGCGATCCGATCGAGCGCAGGATGAGCGCGTGGCTGAAGAGTCACCACGACGCTCCCTGCTGCTCTCGGATGCGCCAAAAATGAGTGAGCGATCCGATCGAGCGCAGGTTGAGCCCGTGGCTGGGGAGTCACCACGACGCTCCCCGCTGCTCTCGGATGCGCCAAAAATGGTTGAGCGATCCGATCGAGCGCAGGTTGAGCCCGTGGCTGGGGAGTCACCACGACGCTCCCCGCTGCTCTCGGATGCGCCAAAAATGAGTGAGCGATCCGATCGAGCGCAGGTTGAGCCCGTGGCTGGGGAGTCACCACGACGCTCCCCGCTGCTCTCGGATGCGCTAAAGATGAGTGAGCGATCCGAGCGAGCGCAGGTTGAGCGCGTGGCCGACGAGCCGCCGCGACGCTCCCTGGAGCGCTCGGGTGCGCCTCAGGTAGGAGAGGGGTCCGATGGAGCGCGAGGGGGGCGCGGAGAAGCAGAACCACCGCGAGCCTCGCCAAGGCTCTCAGACACCGGTGAGCGGTACAGTGGAGTGATGCGACAGGGATCGGTGGGCGAGGATCCAGCGAGCCGTGCGAGGGTGGCGGAGACGCCTTCCGTAGTAACGGAGGGAAGAGCCGAGCCAGGCTCAGATGATCGGTTAGCGAGCCCGCGCGAGAATGACGACGTGGCCCAGGTGGCCGTAGTAGAGAACAGATTTTTTCTAGCTATCAAAATAAATGGGAAAAATTATCTCGCGTTATTGGATTCAGGTGCGCAGGTTACGGTGGTGGGCCCAGGATTGGCAAATAGGTTTAGGTCACGGTTGAGGCCGCCAACGATATTTGTAAGAGGAGTGTCGGGTGAGGAACCGGACCCGTTGGGCGATCTGAAATTGTACCTCGAGATAGGGGGAAAGAGCGGGACGCTGATCGCGTGTGCCGTGGCGCAGTGCGCGCACGACCTAATCTTGGGCGCGGATTTTTGGAATGCGTGGATGCAGGATATCAGCATCGAGAGACGGGAATGGCGACCGAGGGGCTCGCGAGAATGGATTCCTTTCGTGAATAATGAGGACGGGACGGCGCATGTATTTGCTGAGTGTGCGGGACTCGTGAGTTACGTGAGCGCGCAACGTGAGCGAGTGTTGGCGTTGGTGCACCGCATCGTACCGGAACCCGGAATTGCTCCGGCTGTGACGAATTTGATTAGGCACGTAATAGATGTGGGGGATGCGAGACCGATCAAAACGCCTATACGTCGGATGTCGCCGCCGATCTTAAAGTTTACCCAGGAGGAGACGACAAGAATGTGGCATGCAGGGGTAATCCGGCCGTCAGATAGTCAGTGGAGTAGCGCGCCGGTCGTGGTGAAAAAGGCAGACGGGACGTATCGATTTTGTCTGGACTTCCGTCCGGTAAATAAAGTGACAAAGATCGATGCGTACCCGATGCCCAGTCTCGACTCGATTCTGGATCGGTTGCGGGGCGCCGTATTTTTGTCAAAGGTTGATCTTAGGTCGGCGTTTTGGCAGATCCCTTTGGACGAAAACAGTAAACAATTTACGGCATTTGCGGTTCCCGGGTTGGGGCTGTGGGAGTTCGAAAGAATGCCTTTCGGCCTGGTAAACGCGCCCGCGACGTTCATGCGCTTCATGGACGCTCTATTCGGAC
Organism: Phymastichus coffea; assembly: GCF_024137745.1. Lineage (NCBI taxonomy): Eukaryota > Metazoa > Arthropoda > Insecta > Hymenoptera > Eulophidae > Phymastichus > Phymastichus coffea. The sequence continues at coordinate 4,696,800 of NW_026706823.1, forward strand.
CGGAGTTCGCGCATAACGTTTTCTGGTATATGGATGACTTATTGGTGGTGAGCGCGAATTTCGAGGACCACATGCAGTGGTTAGAAAGAGTACTGCGGCGTTTAGTTGAGGTAGGGTTGGAGATCAACCTCGAAAAGTCGGACTTCTTTTGTACGCAGGTGACCTATCTTGGCTATAGGTTGGACGGCGAGGGCCTGCGCCCGGACCCGGATCGGATTCAGCCGATTATGGACTACCCGGCGCCTCGTTCAATAGAACAGCTTCGCAGATTCCTGGGTATGGTGGGTTGGTACGCGCGATTTATCGAAAACGAGAGCGATATAAAGGTACCGCTCACGAAGTTATTGAGGAAAGATCAGTCGTGGGTTTGGGGCGAGGAGCAACAGGAAGCCTTTGAGCGACTGAAAAGGGCGTTCACTGAGGCTCCTGTGCTGGCGAGGCCGGACTTCGAGCGGACGTTTTATCTGCATTGCGATGGTTCGTCATACGCAGTGGGAGCGTGTTTAGTGCAGATTTTTGAGGATGGGGAACACCCGATTTGCTATGCGAGTCGTATGTTAAACGCGCATGAGAAACGATATACGGTGAGTGAGATTGAATTTTTGGCGGTTCGATTCGCAGTTCAGAAGTTTAGGCCGTATATCGAGGGATTTCACTTCGTAGTAGTGACGGATCATAGCGCGTTGACGAGGCTTTTAAGCAAGCGAGATTTGACCGGCCGACTCGAGCGGTGGGTGCTGGATTTTCAACAGCTCGATTGCGAGATAGTGCATAGGAAGGGTGCCTTGCATCATGTCCCGGATGCACTCTCGCGCGAGTTTGAGGACGAGGCAGAGGTCGGCGAATTTACGGCAATCAAGGACTCTTGGTACCAGCGAAGACGCCAAGAAGTCCAGGAGCGGCCGGAGAAATATAAAAATTGGAAGGTAGAGGACGGCCTGTTGTATCGCTACATGACAGACTATCTGCTTGATCCAGTTACCAATCGCGAGGAGTGCTGGCGAATGGTTGTTCCGCTCGAGTATCGGGAAAGGGTTTTGCAGGACGCCCATTGTGCGCCTTCGGCCGGACATTTTGGACAGGATAAGACGTGCGATCGGGTCATAAGGGAATATTATTGGCCAGGGGTGCGATATGACGTACGGACGTTCGTAAATCAGTGTCAGGTTTGCCAAAAATATAAAGTCGAGCAGAAAGTACCGAAAGGGTTGATGGGAAGGCGGATGATAGAGCGCCCGTGGGTGGTGGTTGCGACGGACGTGATAGAGTTGCCGCGAAGTAAAAATCGATTTCGGTACATGGTAGTATTCCAGGATCTCTTTACTAAATGGGTCGAGCTCAAACCGTTGAGCTCCGCGGACGGAAAGTCGCTCTCGCACGCGTTTGAGGAAATGATCCTGTTCCGATGGGAAACGCCCGAGTATTTGGTTAGTGGTAACGCGAAAGCTTATCAGAGCAAGGCGTTTCAGGATACGCTCCGAGAATACGGCGTTGAGCATGTGTTCTGTCCCCCGTACCATCAGCAGAGTGACCCAGTAGAGAGAGTTAACCGGACGCTGAAGACGATGATAGCTATGTTCGTGGACAACGATCACCGGACTTGGGACCGCTACCTGCACGAATTCAGGCACGCGATTAATACCGCGACTCAGTCTTCCACGAGGGTTACGCCGGCGTTCCTGAACTTCGGTCGGAATCCTCGGCCAGTGAAAAGTTTAAGGAGGGAAATGGAGCGGCGTTCTCCCGTGATCAGGATCAAACCCGAAATTTGGCAGGACCGATTAGAAAGACTTAATGCTTTGCGAGACTTAGTGGGACGTCATATCGAGAAGGCGCAGGAAAGACAGAAGAGAGAATATGACAAGAGGCGAAGGGACGTAGTCTTTAGCGTAGGCGATTTAGTTTGGCGGAGGAACTACTCGTTGTCGTGTGCCGCGACGGGCAGGAACGCGAAACTGGACCCCGAATACACCGGACCGTATAAAATAGTGAAGAAAGTCTCGAACCTAATATACGAGTTGGAGACTGACAATAACTATCGGATCCCGATGGTCCACGTGAAGGACTTGAAGCGTTACGTTCCGCCGCGCGGTGTGGGCAACGGACGGCGACCGACCGCCGTCGGGTAACGAAGTAGACGGGTTGGATCGTGTTTTCGTTTTTCTTCTTTAATTGTTTTTTTTTATTACTGATTTTGACCGAAGAAAGACCAAATGACTAATACGCCTTAAATTTACAGATGGAAGATGAAATTACGACGTTGGCCGCTCTGACAGCCGAAATAGGCGTCAGGAGCGAGCCTTCCCCAGGACGAGACCGGACGGTGGACCCAGAACCCGAGAAAACGGAAGCAAGCGTGGCCGAGCCCTCGTCATCTTTGGCTCGGCCCGAGCAGTCGCTTGCCGGCTCCGCGGAGGGTGATGGAGAGGAAGAGCTCCCGGATCCGTGCGGCCTGGAAAGCACGACCGAGGAGGCGGCTCCCGGGACTCTTGAAACCCGGGGTACGCGAGTGCTGAGGCGAGCCGTGGCTATGGTCGCGGAGCTTTCGGCCTATCGCGTCCTGAGCGTCGGCCCGGGGTTTCCTGAAGAGAAACCGGGCGCCGAGGGAGGAGAAGCGGCTGGCCTGATAGTGGACAGCAACGCCGCAGAAATGGAGCTGGAGGAGCTCTTGCTAAGGAGTCCTCCGGCGCAGCCGCAGGAGCTAAGGGGCGAGACGCCTGTGCGTGAATTCGCACGTCCGTCGAACCCTGAGGGCTCTGCGGACCTGCCCGGCCTACCATCATCAGCGGCAGCGGACCGACCCCAGGAGTTGGGCTTTACCAACGGGAGGCTGCAGTTAGAGGGGGAGCCGGTTCCGGGAATTGCGGCGGGCTCGGCAGCGGCAACGGCGGTGGTTCGGCCGGAGATGCACATCCACGAGCCAATGGAGTGGGTGCCTATGCACCAGCAGCGGTTGGACCCAAGATACAGTTTCCGCCGACAGGGACCGCCGTCGAGCATCCCGCCTGCCGGGTACCTAGAGGACGAGCGGAGGAGGACCGCGGAGGAGCAGCGGGGCGGCGGCAAGAAGAAGAAGAAGAAGAACAGGGGCCCGGATTTCTCGGCGAGCAACTGGGTCTCGCCCCTGACCGAGGCCGGCGCGGAGGAACCGGAGCAGCCGTCCAGGAGCCACCGCCGCACCGAGGACGCTGGGCCGGGAAATGAGTGCGTAAATTCGCACCGTTTCCATGGCGAGGCGTCCGCGGAGGCAATAGCATTGGGGAGGCGTCCGCGGAGGCTAGAGATAGGACGAGCCCGTGGGCTGCACTGCCCCCGTCGCTCCAGGGAGGCGCGTGTTTCGCCTCCGCGTTCCGGTGAGACGCCGATGGCGGGTGGCCCTGATGACCGTGATGGGGGAGTCTCCGCGAGGCCTGCCCTGAGGCCTCGCGACTCGGCCGGTCGGGTGTCGGAGGCCGAGCCGCCGCGTCTGGTGCTCCGGGCTGGGCGGTGGATCCGGGAGACGGACGGGGCCCGGCCGGTTTTGGGTTTCTTTCCCCATCACCGCCGACTGGAGTGGGAGATGCCTGACGAGAGGCCGCCTCCGCCGGAGACCCCGCGCTTGTCGGCTGTGGTCCGACCCGAGCCGCGACGAGGCGAGGAGGACGGGCCGATTGTATCAAGTGAGGGCTCGCGGCTCCCGTTGCAGGACGCCATTCCCGCCGAGACTCCAGTAGTAGGAGCCAGGGAGGAGGGCGTCATGATGGGCCGATTGACGGGCACCTTTCTGGCCGGCCTGAACTCGGTGCCGTTCGACCGGGAGTTGGACGTGCGGCCGTTTATATGTTTTAATTGCCGGACCGGAGAACATCGCCGCTCGAGATGCCCGGAGCCGCCGAACCCGCGGGAATGCTGCAGGAATTGTGGGCGCCTGGACGCGACGGTTGCTCATTGCGTGCGATGTGCGGCCGCTTACGCGAAGTATTTACGCGCTCGAGCGGGGGCCGACGCTGTAGCCGGGGCGCCTGAGGAGCAACAGCACAAGGAGGCGGACGGACCTCAACCACCGGGTGAAAGGAATGGAGGGGCTCGTAGCGAGGAGGCCGGGGAAGAGATGGCAACCGAGCCGCGTAAGAAGAAGCAGCGGCGTGGTGGCCGTCTCCGAAGAGAAAGAATGGAGAGGAGACGAGCTCTCGAAGCTGATCGGGCCGGTCCGGACGAGGCAGTTTTAAGGCTGCGAGAGGACGCGCGGCTGGAACACCAGGCTGCAAGTTCTCTTCAGCGAGACGCCGAGGTTGCCCTGCGGCGCACTCCGCCAGGATCCGGCGACGACGCAGAGAGGGCTGATCCTGCCCCTGGTCCCTCTGGGGAGCCTCTTCAACCCCGAGCGGAGATGGTGGGGTCGACGCCTGAAGAGCCGTGGACGGACGAACAGGCCCAGGAGTTAGGTAGATTGGCTGGGGCGGTTAATCCTAGCCACCCCACCACGGCCGAATACATCAGGATGGTGCGGCTGCGACGCTTCGCGTTGCAAGCCAGCACACCTGATGCCCGGAGTGCCGATTAAGGCAAATGGGTGAGTAGTGGTGAAGGTTATTTAATTGGACTGAATGTTGAGTATGATTGTTGGCGTGTGCGAGTGTTGCCCTGGTATTATTTCCGTTTTTGTCCCTCTGAGTTTCCGAGGCCGATGGCGGCGGTGCTAGGGAGGTCGAGGTGGTCGTCCACCGATGATCGGGGGTATCGTTGGACTTGGGAGGGGGTGTGACGGGCGAATCGATCATTAGATTCGATCGCCCTGTTCGCCTCTCTCTCTCTTTCGCGTGCCTTCCCCTGAGCCGCTGCCACATCGGTCTTGGTTGAGTAAAACCGAGTATCGACGCACGATGTGGCTTTGTTACAGGTCTGATTCCTGATCGGCGGAGATGCCTGGCGCTGGAGGGATAGGCATAGGCGGAGAGCAGAGGAGGAGAGAGAGAAATAGTGTCGCCGGCATGAGCCGCACATGTGTGCGTAGCCGGCGGCGCTCGGCCGTTGAGTACCTATAGGGAGGGGCGCGTAAGAAAGCGCGGAAGCCGCGAGACCGCGGGCAGTATAGTTCTGACCGGCAATTAATTGCCAGCTAGTAGAACTTCGCGACGATAACGGTTTTTTGTGCGGTTAAGTGCTGTTTGGAGACCATCAGCAAGAGGGAAGATCAGCTACATCGAGGATCCTGCTTTGCGAGGACTACATCGCTCGCCCAGAGGACGTGGACTTCCGCAACAGCGCTCCCTCTCAAGGTCAGGTACCCTTTTTAGTTTATCGGTGCGCGCCTCGATTTCTCTCTCTCCGAGCATCATATAGGCCGGACGCGGACGAGTGGATAGATGCGTAAATTCGCATCGCCCTCGCGGAATTCGCAGGACGAATTGTAAGGTGACGTTCTGTTCCCTGTGCGTTCACTCGCACGGAGCGAACTTAGCCCGGGCTCGGCCGACGCACACGTCAAGGCCGGATGTATAAAATTGTCGTAATAAAGAGAAAAATATTAGAATTGATGAGTTCATTCTGTTAAACCTGTCTCTCTGTAATTAATTAAATTGCGATTATCGATATTGCCGGACGACATAGCCCTCGTTAAATTCTCGCGACGAAGCGAAGGTGCCTTCCGAGCCTTTCCCCCTTAAATAATTTGTGACGCAACGTTGTTCGGGCTTAAATCATTAACGTACGTGTTACACATTGAAAAATGCTATGTGGATAAAATTTAGTCTACGCGGCAATCACAAATGCGTAGATATACTACCAAAGCTCACTGCTACTTACAACAATAGTAAACACAGAACGATTGGTATGAAACCTATTCAAGTGATAACGGTGAATCATGCTCAAGTATTACGCAATTTCGCTTAAGAATGTATAAGAAGGAGGCCAAAGTTCAAAGTTGGCGATAAAGTGAGAGGGAGTAATGCAAAGCAAATGTTTGAAAAAGGATATACATCGAATTGGTCTACGGAAATATTTTTAGGAGCGGGGTACGAGATGCGATGTGAGTAGAAAAGACGAGTAAATGATAACGAATTTTTGGTTTATTTTGTTGAAGATGTGACGGTGTAGGCTGGTCATAGCCTACACCGTGTATGCCTGCGTCATCTCTCCCAGGCGAAGGCACACGGCTGGCATCAAACGCACGTTGAATTTCACGTGCCTGATGCCTCCTTCTTTATTCCAGCAACACCCGAGAGCAGAAGGCGAGGCCAGAGGCAACAACGCACGAGTATTGAGAGTGTGAGAGAGAGAGAGAGAAAGAGAGAAGTAGCATGCAGTTCGGTGGTTGGGCTTGGCGCGCGGCACTTGTCGCGACGGGCATTGCCGCGTGCCGCCGATTAGGCGAGTGGTGGGAGAAGGCGTGAGAAGCCGGCTCTCACTCACTCGCGACAGTGATGCGACGCACGCATTAGCGACCGGCCGCAATTAAGAAAAAAGAGAAGTTAGTGACCGCAGTCGCATAGCCGTCTCTCCTCGTGCAGCTAAGCAGCCAGCAGCCAGGCAAGAGTTGGGCCGGTTTCGTGGTCGGCATACAGCTGCAACTTCCTCGACGAACCACCAGCAACGCAGCCAGCGAGGATATCTGCGAAGCTATCTGCAGAACTGCCAGCAACAGCGATACCCATCAGCAACGGTCAGGTCATTGTTCTCTCTCTCTAGTTCTCTCTTTTCCTCGGCGATTGGTCTTCGTTCGTGTTGCTGCGCCAGGCTCCTCCTTGAGCCGGCGCACTCTTTAGTTTAATATAATTGTGATTTGAGCCGGTTAACGAGATGATATGGCGCTAACGTGCCGATCGTCTCGTTTAATATAAGTGCGCGTGTTAGTAGTGATAAGCGACTTGTATTTGTACTCTCGTCGGCACTCAAGGAAGTGCATTTGTAATAAACGGATTTGTTAATGAAATTGAGTGTGTGTGTGTGAAGTTATTTGCCTGTTGTTCTCCTTCTTGCTTTGTCTGGAGCGACACACCGCCTCCCTTACCTTCCCCCTTATAAATAATTGGTAATAGTGGTGGGTTTATCGGCATTGCACGCCGACGCTATTACATGGCATCCCTTGTGGGGAAGGGCAAAGCAGAAGTGAAACTTGTATTTATTAAAGTCGGCAGTGAGTGAAATTGTGAAAGTGATTCGTCGCGTTCTTTGTTAGCAAGGGCAAAGCGCATCGAAACGTCGCGTCTTTGTCGAGAAAAAAAAAATATAATAGAAAATAGAAAACGCATAAAAATTGAAAGCATTAGTGTATCGGGTTGCGGCGCGGAAAGGTCGCTCGCGCTAACACGTGTTCGTCATAGAGAATTCGAGCGCCCGAGTTTGTTTACACTCGAGCGCTGCATTCCTTTGTGGTTCTAGGCTAGGCGATAACTTGCCAGCCTAGTTCAGTGAAGGAACAAAATTCTCTTTCGATTTTGGTTTTCCTTTTTTTTTTTTCTTTCTCTCAATTAGTTTTTTTTTCTCTTTCGTACTGTGGCGTGTTTTGTTGTGGAATTCGGCTAGTTGAGGTGTTCATTTACACCCGCGTGACGCATTCCTTTGTGGTCTCGTGCGAGGCGATAACTTGCCAGCATATGACTCAAAGAAGGCGCGGCTAGTTCGGGTTGCTTAGTTTACTCTCATAATTTTTGTTTTGTTTTAGGGTGTTATTGAATTTCTAGCGTGTTAGTTACCGCGTTCCGCGCGTTTGCTTGACTGTTCGTTGCTATTGCATTTACGCCGTCGAAAGAAAAAGAATTTTTTTTTTTAGACAACATGCCGCTCGCGTGCAAGGATCGGCTTGCGATGCGTAGGTTGCTTCGCGATGCCCGCGTTAAGGAAGTCAGGCGCCGCATTGATTCGACGGAGCCAGTTTCCCTACTCGAATTAATGCGTTACCGCGGGTTAGCGTTACACGGCGACATGGACGAACTTAGGGAGAGGTACTTGCGTTTCACGATTGCGTCGGAGAGGCCAGAACTTGGGTCGCCCTTACAGCCGAGTGATTTTGCGTCAGGTCGCATGCCTGATAGATCGCGCGACGAGCCGATGCATGCGGCAATTAATAGCGACGAGAGCGGGAACAGGACGGTCGAATCGGTTAGGATTGCGCCGCCGAAGGCGGCAGAATGGCGATCACCAGGACAGGCGACGCGATCACCGGAACGTGTTGCCGTCCTGCCTGAGCCCATTCGGCCGCCGGGTGACAGGGCTATCACTCCCATACCAGAGGAAGAAGTTTTACCCGCCACCGTCGCCGCTGGTGCGGTGGCACCGGAGGCGGGAGTACGCACATCGACCGCGCCTGAGTTGGAAAGACGCAGCAACGGTACCTTTAGTCAGGTTTGGGACGCGATAACGGCAGTCCCGCGATGGATTTACCGACGGGAAGTGCAGCAAGGTATCACCGATGGTACCAATGCACTGTACAGGATAGAGAGAGACGCAGTGCAGGGTGGAACGGATCAGGCTGCGCAACAGGCTCAACGGCCGTTGCAGGCCGATCCGTCGGCCGGCCGCGCGGCGCTTAACGTGCCAGCGGCCGCCGGCCCCGTCTATCAGATTCACCCAGGCGTTCCTCCGTGTGAAGAAATGCCGGTGAATCAGATATTCTTTCCAAACAGCTCTCTCGAAACTACTTATAAATCGCCCCCGCAACCTGACACTGAGACGTGGATTCGTGAATGGGAAAGGGCTGTACGCGCACCTTGTAGTGAACGCGCGAGCGCGTCAAAGTTAGAGAAAGTAGGCTCGGGCTCGGAGTCTAGAGCTTCGACGAGAGTGTCAAAGAGCAGGCCGGTCAAGGCAAAAACAAAAATTTTGCCGGACCATGGCAGCACGGTTGACCTCTCGAGCTCCTCCGAGTCAGAGGTTGAGGATCGTAGGAATAGCATGTCGCGTCATGGCGATAGGTCGGTTAAAGTTGAAGGAAGAGGAAAGAGCCCGAAACGCGTTAAGTATATCAATGGCGTGCCGGCCGATAGTGTTAGTGCGCTGACCGCATGGTCGCTTCGTTTCTCTGGCGACGATGACATGAGCGCGATGAGCTATTTGTCAGGACTAGAGGATTGTCAGCGCTACTATGGCATTTCGGATAAAGAAATGCTGAATGCTATTGGCACTACTTTTCGCGGCAAGGCGCGTTCTTGGTACGAACTTAATCGTAAACAATGGGAAAATCTTACAGAATTTAGAAGAAGTTTTTCAGCTAACTTTTGTCGCCGGCTTAATCGCGAACAGCTATACAGAGAGCTGAGGCAGAGATCGCAAGGAGAGCGCGAGCGGATATCGGATTATGTAGCTGCTTTTCAATTAATTTTAAGACGCTTCGACCCTCCGGTAACCGATAGGAGACAAGTAGCTATCATTGTGGAAGGGCTACACCCGCAGTACAAGCGTTTTCTAGAGACTAAAAACTTTAAAAACTTAAGTCAATTCAAGGAAGCAGGGCTAGCTCTAGAAGACCGCATGGCGGGCTGGAAAAGGTGGCAGCGACCACCTAGTGCAGACGTTACGCTCGTGCCGGAATCTGCTTATACCGAGCCTAAGAAGCTAGCTGGAAAAAAGTCAGTCGCGGCGGTAGAACAGGTCGCGGGCGAATCAGATGAGGTTTTAGCAGTAGAACCGGCTAAAGATACGCGCGCTAGTAGAAGAAAAACGAAGGTCAAGGGCAAAGGGCCGAAGAGCGAAGTTGCCGCGGCCAATGCCCAGGGCACGAAGCCGCAGGCGACGAATCGCTCTTCGCAGCAGGCTGCGCAGCCGAACGTTGTAGTGCAACCGAATGTCGCAGCGCAGCCTCCGGCCGCCCAGGTACCGATGTTTTCCGCGCCGAGTTTGATACCACAGCAACGGAGGCAGGCGAACGGCGCTCTCACAGGTGCCGCGAGAGGACCACGTCCTTTTGCTGGCGCGTGTTTCGCGTGTGGTTTGGTTGGCCATCAGAGGTCTCAGTGCCCGGCCGCGCAGAATGCGCAGCCGATTGTTTGTTATAAGTGCCGACAACCTGGGCACTATGCAAACAATTGTCCACTGAGACCGACGGAGGCCAAACCGGAATGTCAGGTCTGTGGAACCGTTGGTTTTGTCTTCCGAAACTGCCCAACTTGTAGTCAAGTAAGACAGGGAAACTCGGGTGCGGGAGCCGCCGACCGCTCAGCGACTCCTGCTTAAAGCAAATCGAACGGGCGGTATGGATAAGCGAGCTACTAAAAAGGAAGAGTAACTCGGCTGTTGCGTCGGAAATAAGGAATTCCGATCGCATCATTAATGTAAGGTTAGAAATAGAATCGGATACAGGCGAAAGAAAGCAAGTCGTCTGTAGGCCGGTAGTTTTAGATGTAGGTGAGAAGTTAGAATCGGATGCGAACGAAAGAAAGCAAGTCGTTTGCAGGCCGGTAGTATTTGGTGTAGACGAGAAGCTAGAATCGGATGCAAGCGAAAGTAAGCAAGTCGTTTGTAGGCCGGGTAGTGAGGTCGTTTACGATGTAGCTGATGAGAAGCTGGAGAAACCAGATCTCGTAGTTAATGGAGAGTCTATTTCCTCGGCGTTGGACGGGCCCCTAAAGCCAGAAAACCAAAAATCGAGCATTTCGCGCGGCGGAAAAGCCTCGATTCAACGCGTTAGTGCTAGGGCCGGTCATGAACAACGGGACGAGGCGACAAGCGGGACTTTGTTTAAGTACGATGCGTGGGATGCGGTCGGAAAGAACAAAACTCAGCTGAACGTGGACTCTTCCACATCTGACGACACAGCCGGTTCAACAAATTCGCGCATAGATAATGCGCACATACTTGACGAACCCGCCAACTCCGTAGCTTTGGGCAAGCGTCCGGTTGTCTGTACAGACGCACCGTCCGTTTCGGTGAGGGGGGAGACTGAGGATAGCTCAGTACCTTTACTAAGAACGGAAGAGTCGGATCAAGCGTTAGTAGCCGTGACAGAAAATAGGTTTTTCTTGAAGGTGAAGATAGGCAATGAAGTCTATAACGCGCTGCTGGACTCAGGTGCTCAGGTGTCAGTTGTAGGACCGAGACTTGCACAAAGATACGAGGAACGTTTGAGGCCGCCAACTATATTCGTGCAAGGTATTTCAGGTGAAAAGGCGCGAACACTAGGCGATCTTAGACTGTGTGTTGAGATAGGTGGTAGAATCGCCTGGCTGACCGTGACGGCCGTGTCAACTTTAAAACACGACTTGATATTAGGCGCGGATTTCTGTAAGAATTGGCAAATCAACATTGATTTCGGGAATCGTGCTTGGCGGTCAGGTGATTAGAGTGACTGGTGTCAATTTGCTGACGAAGGTAGTGAAGCAGTTGACGTGTTTGTGGAATGCGCAGGTTTGAATCGGTACGAAGAGACTCAGCGCGAGACGATCATGGCGCTCGTTCGCCGGATCGTCCCCGAGTCTGGCGATTCACCGGCAGTCACCAACGTTATCGAACATATTATCGATGTCGGTGACGCGCGCCCGATTAAAACGCCAATGCGTCGAATGTCGCCGAAAATCTTGGCCTTCCTGCAGGAAGAAACGATGCGCCTGTGGAAGGCAAAGATTATCAGGCCGTCGAACAGTCAGTGGTGTAGCGCGCCGGTAGTCGTACGTAAGCAAGACGGCGGTTATAGATTTTGTCTAGATTTTAGGCCGGTTAATAAAGTGACAAAGATTGACGCGTATCCAATGCCAAGCATGGACTCAATCTTAGACAGGTTGCGCGGCGCGGTCCATCTTTCGAAAATCGACTTAAAGTCAGCATTCTGGCAGATTCCGCTCTCGGAACCGAGCAAGCAGTATACAGCTTTTGCAGTACCGGGATTAGGTCTCTGGGAGTTTGAAAGGATGCCCTTCGGTTTGGTGAACGCGCCAGCAACGTTCATGAAAGTAATGGACGCACTTTTCGGGCCTGAATACGAACCGCACGTTTTTTGGTATCTCGACGATTTGTTAGTAGTCAGCGCAGACTTTGAAAGTCACGCGTTTTGGTTAGAAAAGGTGTTAAAAAGATTAGTAAGCGTAGGTTTGGAAGTTAATCTCGAGAAATCGGATTTCTTCTGCACAGAAGTGACGTATTTGGGCTATCGCTTGGACAGCGAGGGTTTGCGACCGGACGACAATAAAGTGCAGCCGATCGCAGACTACCCGGCTCCGAACAACGTGGCTCAGTTGCGTCGCTTTCTCGGTATGGTAGGCTGGTATGCTAGGTTTATAGAACACGAGAGTGATATCAAAGTTCCTTTGACAAAATTAATTCGTAAGGATCAACCGTGGGATTGGGGTGAAGCTCAGCAAGCTGCATTTGAAAGGTTGAAGCGCGCGTTGACTGAGGCGCCTGTCCTTGCGCGCCCGGACTTCGCGCGCCCTTTCTACTTGCACTGCGACGGTTCATCTTTTGCGGTAGGCGCGTGTCTAGTTCAAATATTCGACGATGGCGAGCATCCGATATGCTATGCCAGCCGAATGCTTAACACACATGAGCGTAACTACACGGTTAGTGAGATAGAGTTTTTAGCCGTTCTATTCGCGGTAAAGAAATTTAGACCGTACATAGAGGGGTCACACTTTATAGTAGTTACTGATCATAGCGCGCTTACGAAAATTTTGAATAAGAGAGAACTTACAGGTCGGTTAGAGAGGTGGGTACTCGAATTTCAGCAGCACGACTGTGAAATAATACACAGAAAAGGGGCATTACACCATGTGCCAGACGCGTTATCTAGAGAATTCGAGGACGAATGCGAAGTATGCGCGTTTGAGGATACGAGCGATAAATGGTACCTGCAACGGATACAGGACGTTTTGTCTAGGCCAAAAAAGCATAGAACGTGGAGAGTAGAAGGTAGCACGCTCTACAAATTTATGCAGAACCATTTGCTCGATCCGATTACGAACAGGGAAGAGTGTTGGCGTATGGTAGTGCCGGTTGAACATAGGGAACGTGTGTTACGCGATGCTCATTGCGAGCCTTCTTCAGGACATTTAGGCCGGGAAAAGACTTACGATAGAGTAATACGTGAGTACTACTGGCCGGGTGTTTGGTACGACGTTAGTACCTTCATTGCCGAGTGTAAAAAGTGCCAGGAGTACAAAACTGTACAACAGGCGCCGCTCGGCTTAATGGGAAAACGTGCAGTAGAACGCCCATGGGCCGTAGTAGCCACGGACGTAGTCGAGCTACCTCGCAGCAAGAATAGGTTTCGGTATATGGTCGTGTTTCAAGATCTGTTCACCAAGTGGATAGAACTGAAACCGCTTAGGTCGGCAGACGGGCCTGCCCTCGCCGCTGCCTTGGAAGAATTAATTTTATTTAGATGGGAAACGCCAGAGTACTTGATAAGTGATAATGCGAAAGCATACAAGAGTGTGGTCTTCCAAGGTATGTTGCGAGAGCATGGCATCGAGCATGTGTTGTGCCCTGCCTATCATCAGCAGAGCGATCCGGTTGAACGCGTCAATAAGACGCTGAAAACTATGATTGCTATGTTTGTTGATAAAGACCACAGAAGCTGGGATCGTCATTTGCACGAGTTTAGGCACGCGTTAAATACCGCGACACAATCGACAACCAAGGTATCGCCGGCATTCCTAAATTTTGGTAGAGATCCTCGGCCGGTTAAGAGTCTTCGGAGAGAGTTAGAAAAGAAATTGCCTATCACGAAAATTGATACGCAAGCGTGGACGGATCGGTTAACGCGATTGAATGCGCTTCGAGACCTAGTGGCGAAACATATTGAAGAAGCTCAAGAAAGGCAGAAGCGTCAATATGATAAAGGCAGAAAGCAAGTACTTTTCCAAGTAGGCGATCTAGTCTGGCGAAAAGTCCATACGCTTTCTAACGCTGCCGCGGGTAAGAACGCGAAATTAGATCCGAAGTATGACGGTCCGTTTAAAATTATTAGCGTAGTCTCACCTGAAATTTACGAATTGCAAACAGACAGCAAACACCGCAGTACGAGAGTTCATGTATCGGAATTGAAACGATACATTCCACCTCGTAAAGCTAAAGGTTTGACTTAAAAGTACATCTAATTTGATTTTAGTTGTCTAACGAACGCGCTATGTTTTACTTTGTTTATAGGTTTTTGTCATAAGTCTTTGATGGAGGGTACCCCGATGGAGTTGGGAGCAGCCGCACCCACAGAGCCTGATCGCCTTGCGCAATCCGTTGCCGCGATCGAGCCTAGAGCCACGCTTTGCGTCGAACAGCCGATGGTGTTGGAGCTCGTGGAATCGAGCCCGACTGAGAGACTTGCCGCTCCTCCTTTGCGGGAAGAGCAGGCGACCTCTCAAGTCGAGGCTCAACCATGTTCTCCAAGTGCCTCGGCTGCACCGCATTTTGGTGCCGTTCCGGGTCATGTCGTGCCGACTCCTCCCCCGTTGCCGATGGGACCGGTCCCAGCCGAGACGGTTAGTCTGGTGCGCCTTGTCGGAAAAGGCAAGGCTGCACTCACGACGATTCGTCTCGCTGCCCCGGTGAGAACTTGGTCGGAAGCAGTCAAGAAGTGCGCTTCGTTCCGCCTTGCGACTCTCGCGATACGCGAGGCCGCCGAGAGGTCTCGCGTCATTTCGGCCCGGAGCGGTTTGTTTCAGCCGTCGGCTGAGGTGGACTCCCGAGGTGGTTCGCCACCGGGTCAACCACGAGTTTCGATCGGTCGCGGCCCAAGGCCAACTCTCGGGAGAGTTACCAGGACGCGCGCGAATTCGCGAGGTCGAGTTGGCCGTATCTCGTTGCCACCCTCGCCAACGCGCTCCACGGGCACTAACGGGCTGCTAGAGATCTGGGACGATGACGGTAGTTCGGCCGAGAAGAGTGTGCAGGCCGCTGATGTGCCTAAGGTGGCGCCTCAGAGGCACGTGCACGAGCCTTTGCCGTGGAAGCCTCTCTGGCTTCAGAGGCTTGACCCGGCATACCAGTTCGTAAGGACTGGTCGCCCGGGAGGCTTTGCACCGGCGGGCTACTCGGCCGACGAGAGAAGGCGCGAACACGAAGAACAGATGAATGCTGGTCGGAGGCGAAATCGAGGTCGGCTCAACCTAACCTCGAGCAACATAGAGTCGCCGTTGCACTCTAGGAGTCCAGTGCCGCCACCCTCGACTCGTCTGATTATGGACGTTGCGTCGATTGATCTCGACCAACGTGCCGGAATTTCAGCGAGTCGAGTGGCGGGTCAAGCTTTGGCTCGGAGGCCTGGGCCCCGTGAGGGCGGCGTCGGCGCTATGAGGGGGAACGAGCCGTCGGTACCCTCGTCGTTACCAGTGCTTCCCGTGCCAACTGTTGAGCGCGCCTCAACGTCAACCGAGGTGTGCCCACCAGTAAGGCGCGAGGAAGCGCGGGTACGTGTATCGGTGCCAGCGAGTATGCCGGTTAGAGCGAGTGCCTCGAACCCGGAGGTCAGGCTTGCGAGGGGAGTCTTCCTCTGTGGATTGGCATCTGTGCCGTGGGACGATCAGCGAGATCTCCCACCGTACAGGTGTTTCAATTGTCGGACGGGCTCCCACCGTAGGTCTGACTGTACGAGGCCGCCGCTCAGACGCGACTTTTGTCGGAATTGTGGCCGGCTGGACACAATAGTAGACAACTGCCCGCGTTGTAGCCAGGCGTACTCGCTGGAGCAAGCGCAGCTTCGAGCGAGTCGGGACGCTCTGGCTCCAATCTCAAGTGAGCCGCAGGCGAACGTGGTCTGTGTCCCGCAGGACAGGCCCACGCCGCAGCAGGCTCCTCGAGAACCGGAGCCTCAGGTTTCGGTTTCACCGATAGCCGCGACAGCTACCCCGGAGGTAGCTCGTAAGAAGCGCCATCGCTCAGGGAAAGCGTACCGCGAGAGGTTGGCGCGTAAAAGTGCTCGGCAGCAGGCGAGCGGCACTGAAACTCGGTCGCCCAACGGATCGGGTTCGCTCTCGGCGGAAGTTGCCCCGATGGAAACATCGGAGGCGACTCCGTCGGTAGCAACTGACGCGGGCGGTCATCGGCTCAGTGGTGCTGGCACCCCTACTCCCGTGGCAGAGGAATTGAGAGCTCTGCGCCTCAAATATTTGGAGAAAGAAAGATAGTCTCCAAATGAAAGGTATAGTATTCTTTAAGAGGTGAACACATGTATGCGGCGTCTTGATGCGCCGTTGATTCGATCGGGTTTCGCGTTAATTAAAGTTCTTCTACTGGATACATTTTCTAGAGTAATTGTTTAGATCGCGCATTGCTCTTGCGTTTGATGTTGTAAGATTTAGTTTGTATAATTCGGTCATGAATTCAAATCTTCGTTTAAATTATGAAACTTAGATTAAGCCAGTTTAAGTATTATAAGTTTATGTATAAGTGTATTCTAGTTAGTAGCGTTTGATCAAGCCGTGAGCCACTTGCCGGAAAAGAGAGAAAGGCTTAAAGAGAGGTAAGGCCTCGTCTCCAAGGAAGAGCTTCGGCCTTCGGAGGGGCTGTGACGGTGTAGGCTGGTCATAGCCTACACCGTGTATGCCTGCGTCATCTCTCCCAGGCGAAGGCACACGGCTGGCATCAAACGCACGTTGAATTTCACGTGCCTGATGCCTCCTTCTTTATTCCAGCAACACCCGAGAGCAGAAGGCGAGGCCAGAGGCAACAACGCACGAGTATTGAGAGTGTGAGAGAGAGAGAGAGAAAGAGAGAAGTAGCATGCAGTTCGGTGGTTGGGCTTGGCGCGCGGCACTTGTCGCGACGGGCATTGCCGCGTGCCGCCGATTAGGCGAGTGGTGGGAGAAGGCGTGAGAAGCCGGCTCTCACTCACTCGCGACAGTGATGCGACGCACGCATTAGCGACCGGCCGCAATTAAGAAAAAAGAGAAGTTAGTGACCGCAGTCGCATAGCCGTCTCTCCTCGTGCAGCTAAGCAGCCAGCAGCCAGGCAAGAGTTGGGCCGGTTTCGTGGTCGGCATACAGCTGCAACTTCCTCGACGAACCACCAGCAACGCAGCCAGCGAGGATATCTGCGAAGCTATCTGCAGAACTGCCAGCAACAGCGATACCCATCAGCAACGGTCAGGTCATTGTTCTCTCTCTCTAGTTCTCTCTTTTCCTCGGCGATTGGTCTTCGTTCGTGTTGCTGCGCCAGGCTCCTCCTTGAGCCGGCGCACTCTTTAGTTTAATATAATTGTGATTTGAGCCGGTTAACGAGATGATATGGCGCTAACGTGCCGATCGTCTCGTTTAATATAAGTGCGCGTGTTAGTAGTGATAAGCGACTTGTATTTGTACTCTCGTCGGCACTCAAGGAAGTGCATTTGTAATAAACGGATTTGTTAATGAAATTGAGTGTGTGTGTGTGAAGTTATTTGCCTGTTGTTCTCCTTCTTGCTTTGTCTGGAGCGACACACCGCCTCCCTTACCTTCCCCCTTATAAATAATTGGTAATAGTGGTGGGTTTATCGGCATTGCACGCCGACGCTATTACAAAGAATTGTCAAATATGTCTGTTACGGGACTGAGTTTATTCGGACTACATTACAAGTGAAAACGCGCGCTGAGAACGTGTGCCGCGCGTCGTGACTCGAGAGGAACTGTCCACGGTAGTGCTTGTCGTTGTTTTTATGTGTAATTTTGGAGGCGTGGAAAGGGAAAAACAAATATAAAAAATGTAAGGAAAAATGGGTTTTCCCCGGGACGTGCAAGAAATAAAAAGGGACAGGATGGAAAACAGGAGAAATTGTAACTACTCAGATTTATTGGCGGTTGTAACAGTGTAGGCGTAATTAGTGTAATGGTGGGGAAATCCCAAAAAGAAAAAAAAAGGTTACTCAGGTATTTGGAAACGGATCGGATTGTTTCGGGTATTCGTGTGTATGTGTGTGTGTGCGAGTGTATACTACGTGGCCACCACATATTTACTATTGTTCGTGTAGTTTCATCAAATCCAACTATTTATCACTTGAAAGATTATCAGCCCATTCTTGGTGGTTTTTACGAGCAAGAACTACAAAAAATGAAACATCCCGATATATCTGGTTGAAAAAATTATTAAATGGCGTGATAATCGAGTGTTTGTGAAATGGTTAGGATTCGATAATTCGCATAATAGTTGGATAGATAAAAGTGACCTATAGTATAACGGGGTTCCTGCTCAGCTTCGCTCGAGCGGGACACGCTATATAAAAGTAACCGCGGAAGAGTAGATAAATGGCTCTCCAGAGCAGATCGGCACTCTTGCACCGAACGTCCTGGGTCCAGCAGCTCAGTTGCCTCCTTCTCGAGTCGAAAATTTGGCCCGCGGAGAGTGTCGTAGGCTACGCGTGAAGATGCGCGACGTCCAAGAAGAGAGACTCGCGCGGGTACAGTCGCACACACAATTACGGTTCGAGGAACGGGGAGTCGGCGGACAATAAACACTCGAATACGATTAATAGTGGATGCGTGTAAATTTTAATTAGCAACAATGGAGTACATAATATCACAACGCGTCGATATAAACAAAGTCAATCGTAACGCAAGGAAACTCGCAATAATTTGACGGAGAAGCGGACGAGGCTGCGCACGCGCTGTGCGGTTATGGTCGCGCAAGCATTCGCTCTGTTGTGAGCTGTGCACAATGACGACAGCGAACCGGCGCGCACCGTTCGAACGAGGAGGCGACAGCGCTTAACCTTGTCGGATCAAGTAGCAGCAAAATCGCCTTGTAGGAGCCGGGTGTTCACACACGGCAAGCGGCACTTATCCAGTTAAAGTACGACGAAAGTACGAAAGCGACAGCGCACTCGCGGAGAGAGAGAACATGCCGGTATCAACGGTGGTCGCGGCGCAACGCGTACAAGAGAAAAAGGCGAGCGTAAACGCGCGACTTAACTAACGTAACAAAAGGGAGAGAGAGCGGTATAGAGAGAGAAGACAAGCGCTAGACCTGGTACTTACAGTATCGCCGCTTGCACGCTTAATCTAGCCGCTGTCCAAGAGCGTTAAGTAGCGAACTCGCTTCTGTCGTGTATCCGCTCTTGTCGTCGATAAATTGGCGATGACGCTTCTCCCCTGATAGGAGCGGCGCTGATCGTCCGTAGCAGGCCTCTGCTTCAGCCCCGCTGCAGCGATATTCTCTGCTACCTCCTAATACCGATTCGTCGAGAAGAAAAGCCGGAGAATTTTGGGGTGACTCGTGCGAGAAGTCTTAGCCGGTCGCGGATTGCAAGCCAACTGTCTCGATTTTCGAAACTCTCTCTCTCTCCTCGCAAGGAAGCGTCTCTCCGCGAGGTCCGCGCCGCGAGTCGATATCGATTATCGTACGCCAGTCGCGTCGCTTACCAGTTCGCTGACGTCCGCAATGCTGTAACTATTCAAACGATATGAAAATTTATAATGTTTAATAAATATATTAGTCACTGGCTTCTTGGGGAGAGAGAGACATAACGAATATACAAGCGATTCGTTATATCCCCCTTCCCCAGACGCTGGTTGCCAGTGGGTACCAGATCGAAGCCTAGTCTCTCTCTCTGCATGCATATGGGTTTATTTACCTCCTAGGGAAAATTTAAAGCGCGGGCCATCATGTCAGGGCAGAACAAGCGCAACCACAAAAGGATAGGAAGGGCAAGGTAGTTAGAATAATTCTCTCCCTTACAAAAATAGGCGTTTATTCGCTACAAATGTAATAAAAAAGGGTGAAACAATTAAATACATTATATCTTTTTTTTTTTTGATCAGGGGCACAGCCCTCGCTTAGCGTTACGCGCGCCGCGTAACAATCAAGTATGAGAAGAAAAAGAAAAGAACAGAACGTGATAGTGAAACTCGCTTTTAGCGTGTACGCGAAGCGTAGCGCTTACTTGCTGCTCTTATGGGCGCGCAGCTCATTTGCCGTATAGGCGTACTGCGCCTGCTGCTCCGACAACCACAGCGGGTGGAGCGAGAAGTTCGGGCAGTCAGTCGAGCGAGCGACGCCAGTCAGGCCGCACATGCGGCAAAATCTTACGCCTATGAGGTCGTCGCGCGGTCCGTCCCATTTTCCGCAGGGTTCCGTGCGGAATGCATTCTTAAGGGCCATGTGGCCGGGTGGCCGTTTAATGGTGCCCCGCGCGAAGCTCGGGGTCAGGCCTCCAGGCCTGGCCGGAGCCTGGGCGACGACCATTTCTGCGCACGGTCCCGCCTGGTCAGAGGTAGACTCCGTGTCCCAGGGCCTTCCGGCTTGGCAGATACGGAGCGCGTGGCGACGGGGATCCACCGCCAAGCGATCCAGCTGCCTCATCTGGGCACGAAGGTCGTCCACCTCCCGCAGCTTGGCCTCGACGGCCTCAGCGAGCGCTCGCTTCTCCTCCTCGGCCATGCGCTGCGCCAGCCATTCAGTACGGACGTCAGCGACGTACGCTTTCCAGTCCAGCTCCTGCTGGATCTTCGCAGCGTACTCGCCAGCGACCCGCCTTGCCTCGGGGCCAACGACGCGGATGAAGTCCGCCGCTTCCGTAAAGACGGCGGTCTCCTCCAGGTTGGCGGCAATACGGGCAGCGCGGGCGCCTTTTACCCGCTGGAAGAGTTCTTCCCAGGCCTCTTTAAGGGCCCTTGGCCCATAGACGGGGGAGGGAGCGTCGTCGCTGGACTCGGTGTCGTCCTGGGCTGGTGACGAAGCGACGTCCGCGGCAACCGCTGAGTCTCCCTCAGTGCTCGGCTCTTCCTCGGGCGTCCTCACTCGCTCGTCGGGAGCTTCGGCCTCAGGGGCTGGTCGGAGGAGCTCAGGCGACGAAGCGGGCTCTGCTCCAACGTCGAGGGCCTCTTCCCCGGTCGCTTCAAGCGTTTCCCCGGGGACAGCGGCCTCGGCGCTCAGCGATTCCTCGCCTTCGTCGGTTACGACCTCGACGCATACCGCGGCTTCGGCGACCGCGTCTTCAGCGACAGCGCCTTCAGCCGGAGCGACGACTCGCTGGGGCTCTCCCTCGGAGCTCTGCTGCGTAGATTCCATCTGAAAAATCCCAAGGTAAAGTAGTATCTCTTGGAGCTATCAAGATGACCCAGCAAGCAGGAGAAGATCAAGCATTAGAGAGCGACGGAGTAAAGCAGCAAAGCAGAAGTTGAAAAGACAGTAGATCGAGTAAAAGCATAAGCAAAACAAAGCAAGAAAAAAAACAAAAATAAGGCGCAATTGAGTCGCTTAATTTCGGTTGGAACGGAGTCGTCTCGGTGACGGCGGATTCGCACGCAACGCGGGTCTCTTCTTGCCTTTCGGTCGGCCGCGTTTTTTCCGCGGTTCGGCGTTCGCCTCGCTGTTTCCCGACCTATTCGGTTTAGACGCGCTCTCGACGGGTACTGGAGAAAACAGATCGTTGAGGTCAAACTCTTCTTCGGACTTAGGTTCCTCTTCTACTTCTTGGTCCGCGTCCGGACATTGATCCTCGTCGTGGCAAGGTCGTAAGTCGCAAACGCCAACTTTACCCACATCGTGGCCTTTTTCGGTGCTCAATTGGTATGAGTTCAGGCCTAGACGGGCGGTCACGACGAAAGGTCCCGCAAACTTCGGGCTCAGCTTAGCAGCTATTTTCATTGCTGCTGAAGAGAGCAGGCGGTTCTTAGCCCAGACTTTATCTCCAATGCAATACTCTACGTTTCTTCGTTTTATGTTGTAATACTTCTGTTGACGATCTTGCGCAATCCGAGTATTTTCCCTAGCGACGGCACGGAAATCATCCAATTTCTCCATCCTTGCGTGCCAGTGTTCCACTGCCGCAGCTTCAAGGTTACGGACTCGGTCTCTATCTTCCTTTTTTTTCTTGGAGTCGGGAAGTTCAGGGTGCCGCCCGTAATTAAGGAAAGCTGGACTAGCGCGCGTCGCTTCATGTATCGCAGTGTTGTAAGCGAAAGCGAATTCCGCTATGTGCGCGTCCCAAGTGGTGTGATTTTCTTGAATGAAGGCACTAATCATGGTCTTGATAGTGCGATTCACTCTCTCCGTCGGATTGCTCTTAGGAGAATACGGCGCGCACGTGCTGTGCGTTACGCCGAATGAGTCCAAGAACTCATCCACCAACTTATTTTTGAACGGCGTACCGTTATCCGATAAAAATTTATCGGGCACTCCGAATCGCAGAAAGATTCGCTCCTTTAACTCGCGGCGGATCGCTTTCCCATTAGCTTTGCGTAATGGAATGCACTCTATCCAGCGAGTAAAGAGGTCAACAAAAATGAGAAGATGTTCGTGGCCCTGCACTGACCTTGGAAACGGGCCCATAGTGTCGCCTGCCACTATTTCCCATGGCCGAGAGACTATGTGCCTTCCCATTAAACCTGCAGGAGCGACTTGCTCCACTTTGGTTTGTTGGCAGACAAGGCAATTACGGACGTAATGTGCCACGTCTCTATTCATGCCAGGCCAATAATATTTCAGCGCTGCTCGCTTTAGCGTCTTATATCGCCCTAGATGTCCTGCTGTCAGGCTATCGTGGCTTTCTACAAGCACTTGAGCTCTGCGTTCTCGCGGGAGCACTAGTTTCCATGCGTCCTCGTCCGCGCCCATCAGATCGTCAACTAGAGGATCCGGCTTGTAGATATATAGCTTATCTCCGCTATACTTCCAATATGGGTGTTCGGTTGGATTCTCTCGAACCTTTTGAACCCATTTCAAATACCAAGGGTCTTTGATTGGAGTTAGCGCTGAGAGCGATGCTAAGTCGGTGGCAGTAGTCGTGCCATCTTCTTCGTGCATCCGTGATAAGGCATCTGGAACGACGTTGAACTTTCCCTTGCGATGCACTATATCGAAACTGTACGACTGTAAGATCAACGACCAGCGTCCAAGCTTACCGTTCGGATGCTTCAAATCTCGTAGCCATTTCAGACTATAGTGATCGGTTATCACTGTAAAATGATAACCTTCTATATAAGGCCTAAATTTCTCAATCGCCCAAATTACTGCGAGACACTCTTTTTCCGTTACTGAGAGCCTCCTCTCCGTAGCGCTGAGTGCTCGACTGGCAAAACAGAGCACTCTGTCTTCTTCTCCAATGTGTTGTAGGAGAACGCTGCCCAGTCCTGAATCGCTTGCGTCACATTCGACTATAAATGGGGCCGCGAAATCGGGCCGTGCCAAGACTGGGGCAGTGGCGATCTGTCCTTTGATGCGCTCGAAAGCGTCTTGCTGCGCTTCTGTCCACTCGTACTTAGTGTCTTTTCGGGTTAATAAGGTAAGCGGATCCGCTATGCTCGCAAAATCGGGCAAAAACTTCCGATACCAGGACGCCATGCCGAGGAATCTGCGCAACTGCTTCAGATTCTTTGGCGGCGGATAGTCCAAAATAGGACGAACCCTTTCAGGATCAGGACGAGTCCCATCCTTGTTGACTAAAACACCTAAGTAGCGAACTTCTGTCATACAGATGCGCGACTTCTTGTAGTTGATGGTTAGACCCGCCTTTTTGATCCGATTAAGGATACACGAAAGCCATTTTAGATGTTCATCATAGGTCTCTGTGGCTATGATTAAATCATCTATATATGCGAAGGCGTAGGGCTCCATCTCAGGCGGTATCAGCATATCTGCCAGCATTTGGAAGGTAGCTGGTCCTCCAGCCACTCCATAGGGCATTCGCACAAACTCGAATAGCCCGAGGCCAGGAACAGTAAATGCTGTAATCGGCGTGGATCGCTCCGTAAGAGGGATCTGGTGAAAGGCCCCAGAGCAGTCAAGAGCGCTAATATACTTAGCGTGCTGCAGTTTTCGCAGAATCACGTCCATGAAAGGAAGCGGGTAAGCGCTAACTTTGGACACTGCGTTGACCTTTCTAAAATCTACGCAAAAGCGATACGAACCGTCTGGTTTTTTAACCATAACGACAGGGCTCGACCATTCGCTTTTCGAACGCCGAATTATCTTCGCCTCAAGCATCTTATATACCTGCGCATGCATCTCCATTTCGATAACATGCGAAACAGGATAATATTTCTGCTTGATCGGCCGGGCATCTCCAACGTCAATGTCATGGGAAATCCATGAAGTATATCCGATATGGCCATTCTTTGATTCCGGCAGTATCTCCTCAATTACTCGGTCGATCCCTTTTCGTTGCTCTGGAGTAATCTCTACAATACCAAGTGCGGACAGAGCGAGCGGACTATCAACGCTCAAAGACGAGAGGGTAAGTGACACGTGTTGATCACACCCTTTTACCCGTAAGGTATTCGTCTCGGGATCAAGACAAGCGGAAAACGCACGAATGAAGTCTCCTCCTAGAGTACATTCAGACTCGGCTTCGCTTAAAATAAGGGCATCTATCATATAAGACGCTCCTGCGACCGAAAACGGTAATTGAACACTGCCAATGATGGGCACGTAATGTCCATCGATAGCGCGCGCTCCTGGGCCGTCGTACAATGTGACCGGACGATCCAGGGCCGCAGCTATTTGAAGGCCAATGGGGCTTAAGACGGTCCGAGATGCACCGGTGTCATAAAGTGCTCTAAAAGTGAAGTGGCCTACTTGTACTGGTAGCCACCACCGAGGGTATGTTTCAACTAAAGCGCACGTCGCAGTACTTTGGTCTGGCAGAAGCGTAATCGCTTGATCGTTCTGTGCCGGCGAACAGACGACTTTTGCTGATTGCTGTGCCTGACGGTCTCCTGAGTCGGCGTTAGTTGATGAGGCCCTCGGAATCAGGGGAGCGATAGGGACCCCGTCTACTCGCTCCTGTCTGCGTTTTTTGCAGGCTCATTTTTCGAGCATTCAGGACAAGTAGCCTTAGTATAACCGGGCCAACTACACTCCCAGCAGAGTAACTTATCTGCGTCTGGTCCAGGAGTTTTATCTTTATTCTTGTCTGAGCGTGGTGTGATAACTCTTGCTCGACCTCCAGGCAGTCGATCACCTCCTCGACCACCTCTAGCGTTCCATCGCCCTCTATTCCTGCCCCCTCTGCCACGAGAGTCGGATCCCCTTCGTGGAGAAGTAGGTGACTGTCGTGCTGCAGCTTTCGTCGAAGTTGGAGTGGTATCCACTCTAGCGATAGGCAGGCTTTTGGGAGAAGACACTGTAAGCTCCTGGTATTTCTTCAGTAGGTAATTGTGGAGAGATTTCTCTAACTCAGCGTCTGATAAACTCGAAGCTTCCGCCATTGAAGCGATATTCGCCTTTGACTTCGTCGTTGTCTTGGTCTTCGGCTTATATGCGGCCTCTGGGAGCAAGCTCTGCTCTGGAGACGGCGGCGGCTTCCAAAGTTCATCGGATTCCGCGATTTCCACCTCTTGCGCTCGATGGAGGAGCTGAGCTAGCGACGCGATGGTGTGTTGCTGCTTCTTTAGCTCCTTCTTGAGTCTTGGAACCATGTTATCTATTGCCAAGTCCACTTGGTCAAGGATACTCCATGGGCGCTCAAAGCGGCTGAAAATCGTATGTAGGGCTGATAGGTAATCTCTCACGGGTTCATCAGGTCCTTGCGTCCTTAAATGCGCTTCCACCGACAAGTTTCGGCTGTACCGACGTGACTTGCTATAAGCGGTTAGCGCTGCATCTCGAAACTCTTGGTAGGTATTCCATGTTGGTCTCAAGAGGCGGTACCAGTGGAGCGCTTGACCTCTGAAAAGCGTAGACAGTGAATCCAGGATTTCATCCTCTGTGATACGGTCTAAACAGCAGTTTTCTTCTACACGCTCCAGGAATTCCTCGATGCTGGCACTCGAGTCGTTGGAGAACTGGATCTTCCAGTCTCTGACCGTTTTTCCCAGGTTTCTTGTTTGAATTCGTGTATTGTCGAAGCCGTTAGCGTTTGTTCTCCAATTTGGAAGTCCGTGACTAGTGGTCGCTTGCCGTGTTGCATTTGTTGGTTGCGATCCCGTAGCATGCGAGAGCGAAAACGCTTCGTCTCTTAGGACCCCCCTTCCCCAGCTCGAAGCTGCGGGAGTAGAAGTCATTCCGCAAGGCCGAAGGTCTTGCGTACTTGTCGCATTAGCTGTTCCAGTAGGTACTGCATTCCTTAGTATGCTTGTTCTGTTGGTAGCTATTTGCGATCTTCTCGTTGACGAAAACAAAGCTGCATTCGGATTCAGTTTTGACTTTTCAATTACTGTTAAATCGTACTCTGGATCTATAAGACTGTAGGTATCACGAAAATTCACATTTTTGTCCTGTCTTGTTGCTTTCCAGTTATTGATAGTTTCGGACATCGACTTTATCTGTTGTTGCTGAGACTCGATTTCGTGTTCGAGTCTAGCGTTCTCGTTTTGCATTCTTGATAAGTCGTTTTCCATGTTATCGACTTTTTCTTGAAGCGTAGTCGCCGCAATTATGGCTTTTTTCAGCTCTCTAGCCGTAGATTCTGGTATGTGCTGCGTTTTCCCTGTTGGTAGCAGACACCATACCATTTTCTCCGGCGTCTGTGATATTTCGCTTGTCGATCTGTTCTCCCATGTCGATGTCCTCGGCCTTGTATTGATAAAACTTGTTGTTGTCATTGTCTGTGCCGTATGTGTGCTCCCTGCGATCGTATTGTTGATTAAAGTTTCCTTTGTTAAAATTTGTGCCGTGTTAGATGTTGGTGTTAACGACATGTCCTTGTGTACGTTGTCTTCTTCATCGTTGGTGTTATCCGTATTGTCAAAATTTTCTTCCTTATCCAATTCCGCAATAATTTTAAGATCGTCGCGTAAAGATTCCGGTATGACTTCTGATTGCATCAGCGTCACCCATAGTTTATCGCGTCTTTCTTTCGCTTTTAGCGTTAAATTGTCGATCGTTTCCATAAAGTCATCCGTTGAATAATCACCTTGTAGTCGCCTGTAAAGTTTATTAGCGCGCTCATACATTGAACCGTTGTTATCTATTTCAAGGTCATTTAAAATGTTATTTAACGTGTCACTGGGTAAAGATTTTATCCAGTCTTTAATTTTGTTATCAATTTCATCTTTAAATATCGTTAAGTCGCTAATGTTATCCATATTTAATTTAATTTAATTTGTTAACTATTTATACTTTATTTATTTATTATTAATTATTATATCTTGTTATGACTCTTGATTTGGTTCTTGTATTTCTTTTTAAATAATTTTGTATTATTTAATTTAGAATTTATTTGATTTATATGCGCGTTTTAAATAATTATGGATTATGTTATAATCGCTATAAATTGTGACGATATATAATATAAATCAGGATTGACATGCATACACAGTGGAATTCAAAATAATTGCTTATATTCGCAGTAACCATATACGTAATATATAGCGCTAACGTTTAAATTGAAAATGTTCGGACAATACGCATTAATATAAATATACGTTTGGGTAGCGGTTTTCGTTTCGAACGCTTTTATCGCCGAGTGTGTCTGTACGACGTAAACACTCTGAATTCCTCAACACTGTTGATATCGCAAGCAGCTTTTATAACTAGCTTGGTCGATTTGTTGTGTTTACGTTGCCACACGTATGTCTCTCTAAATTTTCCGCGAAGGATATCGCAGCAAAGTTACACGAAAATCGATGAACACGTTGGGCGCCAAAATATAACGGGGTTCCTGCTCAGCTTCGCTCGAGCGGGACACGCTATATAAAAGTAACCGCGGAAGAGTAGATAAATGGCTCTCCAGAGCAGATCGGCACTCTTGCACCGAACGTCCTGGGTCCAGCAGCTCAGTTGCCTCCTTCTCGAGTCGAAAATTTGGCCCGCGGAGAGTGTCGTAGGCTACGCGTGAAGATGCGCGACGTCCAAGAAGAGAGACTCGCGCGGGTACAGTCGCACACACAATTACGGTTCGAGGAACGGGGAGTCGGCGGACAATAAACACTCGAATACGATTAATAGTGGATGCGTGTAAATTTTAATTAGCAACAATGGAGTACATAATATCACAACGCGTCGATATAAACAAAGTCAATCGTAACGCAAGGAAACTCGCAATAATTTGACGGAGAAGCGGACGAGGCTGCGCACGCGCTGTGCGGTTATGGTCGCGCAAGCATTCGCTCTGTTGTGAGCTGTGCACAATGACGACAGCGAACCGGCGCGCACCGTTCGAACGAGGAGGCGACAGCGCTTAACCTTGTCGGATCAAGTAGCAGCAAAATCGCCTTGTAGGAGCCGGGTGTTCACACACGGCAAGCGGCACTTATCCAGTTAAAGTACGACGAAAGTACGAAAGCGACAGCGCACTCGCGGAGAGAGAGAACATGCCGGTATCAACGGTGGTCGCGGCGCAACGCGTACAAGAGAAAAAGGCGAGCGTAAACGCGCGACTTAACTAACGTAACAAAAGGGAGAGAGAGCGGTATAGAGAGAGAAGACAAGCGCTAGACCTGGTACTTACAGTATCGCCGCTTGCACGCTTAATCTAGCCGCTGTCCAAGAGCGTTAAGTAGCGAACTCGCTTCTGTCGTGTATCCGCTCTTGTCGTCGATAAATTGGCGATGACGCTTCTCCCCTGATAGGAGCGGCGCTGATCGTCCGTAGCAGGCCTCTGCTTCAGCCCCGCTGCAGCGATATTCTCTGCTACCTCCTAATACCGATTCGTCGAGAAGAAAAGCCGGAGAATTTTGGGGTGACTCGTGCGAGAAGTCTTAGCCGGTCGCGGATTGCAAGCCAACTGTCTCGATTTTCGAAACTCTCTCTCTCTCCTCGCAAGGAAGCGTCTCTCCGCGAGGTCCGCGCCGCGAGTCGATATCGATTATCGTACGCCAGTCGCGTCGCTTACCAGTTCGCTGACGTCCGCAATGCTGTAACTATTCAAACGATATGAAAATTTATAATGTTTAATAAATATATTAGTCACTGGCTTCTTGGGGAGAGAGAGACATAACGAATATACAAGCGATTCGTTATAATAGAAAAAAAAGAAAGTTAGTGTAAACTTATGTATGTAGATTTAAGGATAAATAGCTAAACATTTGATGTAAAAATATGACTAAAGTATTTCCTTATTAATAATAATGTATCTACGCGCTACTAAATTCTATACAGTTTCCTCCTTGATAATTTATAAATAAATTAAGTTTGTTGGCGTTGTCCATCAAATTGTCTATCAATTTTTGATTTTTTTTAATTGGATTCGACAGCTTGGATGGCAGAAATAGATGAAATTCCCCGTTAATCTCAACAATTATTTTGTCACCAAATCGTGTTGCAACTGGCTTTACTTTGGTGATCATATATTTGCATCCTTTCGTCAATTCACTAATTTTTTTGGTGGGCTTAAATTCACGACGTGCAATAATATTTAGTAGAGTAATATCGTTCTGTAAAAGAAACAAATTAGTAATATTGACTCAACTTGTAGAAAAGAAAAAATGACTTGTAGAATATTTTGTATTTACCTCAAAGATGAAATAATTTTGTTTTCTTTCAATCACTTAACTTTGAAATTTCAGCGACAAATCTACCTTGTAGTAACTTTCTTTTCCTCAATGTAATTTGACTTAGAATATAATCAAAAGAAGACTGTTGCTGCTCACTGGTTGCTGCTGCTGCTGCTGTTGCTATTGTCGACGACTTTTTTTCGACGAGAATGAGCTTTGCAGTCCGTGGTTGCGATTGCTGTAACGTTTCTCCCGTCCCATTCTCTGCTTTCTTCTCCAAATTCGTCGTCGGTTCATTAGCGGCGACCAATGCTGGAGTTACGGCGGCGGCGACGGCGACTGGAGCGGCAGCTGGGGGCTCGATCGATACCATTCCCAATGCTTCTATTTCCTCTCTTTCCACCAATAGAATACCGTAGTAACCCCAAGGAAGCGTATTGGTAGTACCAGGAAGCAAGAACCGCTTGTCATCATGCGTACTGAGCGCGACCTTTGTCTGCCTCTCGCTGTATAACTCATGATGGCGAGATCTGATGATCTTCTGATCTCGGCTTAAAATCGCATTCTCACGAAGACACTTGATATAGTCATCAAATACGATAGTAGCTTTCAATACGCAGCTCTTTAGTCCTTTCACCTTTTTTATTGAATTTCTATTCTGAACTCTAAGGCTATACATTTTACTTCTGAGTCCGACAAACTCCAACATGATTTCACCGTTGTTCTCAACTTTCATCAGTCCAACCACTTTCTTATTGGCTCTTGGAATATTGAACTGATTTTGTTCGTCAAAGTCTGAGGTATCGAATTCATGAATATCTCGACGCATGACGTCAGATTATCCGTGTCAGTATATATCAATTTGCAATGCCCACCCACAGCAATGGCCATATAGTTATAGTGGAAGCGAAACACGAAAGTTTTTGACAAGTCAAGGACAGCAAGACCGATGTATATGGGTTTTTTCACTGATATTTTCGTTCGCAAGATTTGAATCGCCGCTAGCTCATGGTCAAAAATATCTCTACTATGGAAATTTGGCCGAGCTATGAGAGCTTCAGCACCATGTCGCCCCTCCCACTTGCTCACCAATTTCACTTCGATGTGTTTCTTTTTATTTTCAATTGCCTTCCCGTACACGGCATGGTTGAACAGTTTAAATAGCATTTTTTCAAACTCATTTTTCGCCTGTTTACACATGTCGCTGTTCAAATTAATATATTTCTTCAACCACGCCCTCTGATCAAATTTCAAAGCCCGATGGATTTTCTTGAGACGTAAGCCGTCCTTTATTGCTTGCTTCAATGCTCTATAGTGGATCACGTAACGTTCTTTATCATCCAGAGTCGTCATGAGTTTTTTCTGTTTGGATTCAGGAGCAGACTTGTGCTCCGGACAGAATGGAAGATCTTTATGTGCGTCATGAATTTCGACCGGATACTCTAAAAGTCAACTTCGAGTATGTATCCAAAGGGTGAATCATTGAGAATATCGAAAGAAAAGTTTGCGTTAATATCGCATCATTCAAAACCGCCTTGTGGAAGAGGTTCAGTCCTATTCCACCCGTAGAGATTATTTATGTCGTAATACATAAGCTGTTTGTCATCTTTTTGTGAATTATAATCAGTCCCCATGTACGGATTGTTGGCAACGGCATACCTGTTGCAGCACTCGCTGATCCCCCCACGAATACCGCGTTCGATAAACATGAGCATACAAATATCCGTCAGAAACTCAAATTTTACGCCTGTATATTTTAACATAGCATCCCAAGTTAATCTGGGTGTAGTATAATAGTGAGCAGGATACAAACTATACGTAATTCGACATTTGTTCCTAAAGTTTTCAAATACTTCAGCTAATAAGAGAACATCAGTATTGAGATATAGATCCGAATAGCTATCGAGATCGGTGATATTGAACGTTCTCCAAACCTCTTCCCGCGTGAGCGTAATCCTCGTCGCTGATATGCAAATCATAAAGACTGCTGTAAAAGTCTTGTTTTTGTGGAAGAGATATCTCCTCGAGTTTGATAAATGACGATACATAGACATAGGGAAAAACACTTTTTCTCTTCAATAAAGCGATCTGCTGCATGGTGTATCTATCTTCTTGTTGGAAGTAGCGCTCTAGTATATCATATTTTTCCAAGTTCGATGACAGTTTGTCGAGAGACGAAGCCATAAATCAGAATGAATCAACGAATCGTAGATTAATGTTACTACCTTCCACATATTTGGTAAATGATATATATTTTCCCTTCGTTTGAGCAAGAAGACTCACTCGCCTGGGAACTCATTCGCAATTTCTTTGATGAATAGGTGTGCATTGTTTATCAAGAATGCTATGAGCAGGTCCTCGATACTTTCCCGTAAAGTGACAATGATCGCGAACTTTTGTATCCTTCTTGTCGGTGTCGAAGGGCTTGTTACATATGTAACATTTTGTAGCATGAAGAAAGTTGAATGTCTCATGAAAAGTTAAATTTCTCACAGGCTGTGGGTTTTTGTATAAATTGTGTAGGTACGTAGCTAAGTCATAGAGATTATGTACGAACCACTTGGCTGTACTAATGTCATCGATAATTTTCTGTCTGTAGCTTCGGAAATGTGAATTAGAGTTGTCATAGCTACGCATCACGAAAAAAACAACACTACGAGTATACGGTTTGTGATGCTGATAGACGCGTTTATCATTAGACACCAGCTTCAAGAGACTCTCGAAATCAGCATACACAACGTACGGCAAAGGATACACATTTTTCAAATTGTTAAATTGTAAAAATTTGTCTTTCTCATCAAGAAGCACAATTTTACACATATTCACATTTTTACAATCAATATTGTCTATTTTCAATTTTTCTTAAGTTCGGAAATAGTGCAGACAACGATCACTAATATATGACTTACATTTTCTAGATGATAATTGTCGATACATTAGTCGAGCCAAGTCCTTTATCCATACATAGTTTACTTTATAAGGCATATAAGGACGTTGTTTTTTATTTTTATTCTCTTCATTATTTACATCAACGTAATACTTCTCCACTAGAAGAAAGTTCACGTATTTTTCCTTCTTCTCAGCGGTCAAATGCCGAGGTAAAACTTCGTGGACGCCATTTTTCAATTTTAGAAAAGACACATTTACTGAAACATAATTTTATTTTTCAAATTTAATGGCTTGCCTCGGATCCACGGGGAAATGTAAGATTCCTAAAATTATACTTATGCTGATGCATAGTATATGCGCTGACACGATTTGGATTCATTGCAACCGGATGTAATGCTGAGAGGATAGCCCATTTGAAACACTCATCATCATCATCATAGTTTTGCACATTTAGACAGGCCCTCCTTTTTTTGATAGGTTCTGGCAATTTAATGTAAGAACCAGCCCTCATAGGATTGTATTTACTGAAATTAACAGTTAAATTTAGTATAACGCGAAGAGACCGTCCTGAATCTTGCTCTTGGAATTCTTCCATACTAGTGCTGATAGGCTCGAGTACATTCCTAATATACCATTCCTTTATATGCGTAGTTATGTATATCGGCATCATCTTAGTATTGAAATACTTTACATCGAGTGGTTCCTCATCATTTTTCGTAACTGCATACTCAGCATCCAATACAACATTCACTTTAATAGAATTATGTCGCTTCAAAGCTTCACCGATTTGAGCTTGAAACAGTCGTTTGGCATGTCTCAAAACCGTAGCCAAATCTAAATGCTTCAGATTGATAATTACACCAGTCTTGATTTTATCTTTGAAAGCACTGTTAATGTCACTCCAACGAACTGTTGCATCTTCGGCTACATTTATCGTTCTATGTGTAGCATTGGATGCTTCTACACCAGTACCTACCACACTCGAAGGTTCGAGTACCGATGATGATGATGATGATGATTGCGAGGCCCCAGCTTCTTCACACGATATTATAGCATTAATCCTTTGAAGCATACATTTTTCTCTCCAGGATATTTAGATGAAAATTTATATATAGGGGTTTTTGAGGTCGCTGATCATGAATCTGACATTAGATTTTTCCAATTTTGCATCTAAGATGGCGGATTCAGAATGGGGAACATAGATTTTTTTTCTATATTCGCTTGAAAACTTTAAAATTCATAACTAATGAGTTTTAGGGGTCACTGATAACGAATCTGATATCAGGTTTCTTAAATAATGTATCCAAAATGGCGGATCCAAAAATTCGGATATCAAATTTCATTTTTAGGGACTTCATTTTCATGAAACGTAATTTCTAAGGGTTTTCGGTCGTGCTGATAACAAATCTGATAATATAATTTAGTATTCTGTTTCAAATATTCTAGTATTTTGTTTTCTGATTAGGTGAATGAATCTCTCAAAAAAAAATATATATATATATATATATGGTCCTCAGACCCATGGAGAGTACATTCAATACAAAGTGTTTGGTGCTCATACAAATCGCCAAAAGGCCCTCAACCCCCGACCTACGAAAAATAAATAAAGATCGGCTCTTTGCTTCTGGAGTCATCCATATATTTGTTGACACTCATTGACTAAAAGACCGGAGTGGATTCACTATATTAGTTGAAGAGCAAATAGGCGTTTTGTATATTTGTGTTCAGAATATTCTTGTTTTGCGGGCATTTTTTCCCGCCAATTAGGGCGAGATCAATTTTTACGTAGTACTCTTCAATTTTCATATTTTCTATATCAACAAATTTAGAAGAGATTTATTTTGTAACCATGGGGAGAAGAAGGCGAATTGTGAATGAAATTCCTAGTGATTCAGAGTCTGTTGATGGGTTGTGCGATTCTAATGATGAAGATGAGGTATTGGATCGCAGAGTAGATCATGTTGCCCCTTCAATCAACAATCTTCTCGAAGATGAGGCACACGAAGAAGAAATTGACGACGAAACAACCACTACAGATTCAAATAAAAGTGAAAGGGTACCCCCCGTTAACAATGGTGAAATGCCCCCCTTCGAAAAACTCAAAATGAGCTATGGCTACCTCTTTGGGACTATTTAAGATACAGTTTGGCCATATAAGTAGTCCCCGACCCCTATATATATAACCTAAAAACCACTATTTTCAAAAACTATTTTTTTTCTTGGGTACCAATTATGATATCGCTACGAAAATAAATCACGCGTATACTGTTTATTAAGACAAGTATGTGTGAATTTTTTCGATCTATATCAATGAGTTTTTCTAACCTAAACAAATTTTTTAAGTAAAAAAAAATTTTCAAAGTGAGATATCTTTGCTTCAAAAAATGGCTACACAACATTTTTTTTTTTTTAATTACATAGTTTTTTATGAATAATTCAATGGTATACTTAAAAAGTTGAATTTCGCTGTGGGTCCCTGAAAAAAAAGTGAAAAACCAATTTTTTTTGACATTTTTTGTGGTTCTTGGCCATTAAATCTTCGCACACGATTTCTATGTAAAAACTAATTGTACCATTCGATTCTACACAAAAAATTACATAGAAAACATGTATAATAACCTATGAAATATTGTTAGCTTATCGTCATATAAATTGAAAAAGTAAAATAATCAAGCCGTAGAGACGTATGCAATCATAAATTTTACGTTTTATTAGGAAACTAGTCGTAAAATCGAGTAATTACGTTGTATATATGTAAACACATACACACGCACACGTGTGTTCGTGTGACTGCGTGCATGTGTGTACATATGTTCGAGCGTATCTGTAAATTTACTACTTGAACATACATATAATTATATAAGATTATATGTTTATTTATCATTATATAATTATATGTATATATCATATAATTATATAAAAAACTGGATTTTTCAAGATTTTTCTTAACTGTTAATGCTACTTCAATGACTGCGT
This sequence comes from Phymastichus coffea, assembly GCF_024137745.1. Lineage (NCBI taxonomy): Eukaryota > Metazoa > Arthropoda > Insecta > Hymenoptera > Eulophidae > Phymastichus > Phymastichus coffea. The sequence continues at coordinate 4,731,852 of NW_026706823.1, forward strand.
CGATTTCTGAACTTAGTAGAGGTAAACTAGACATGTACCTGTAGTTATTAGCCTTGGTTTCTTATAATCAGGAGAGTCAAATATTTCAAAATTAAGTCAAAATATTTTGAAAACAGATTCAACCGCTTGGATTTGAAGTCGATTTGTTGTACCGATATAAGAGAATATAAATAAACAGACTTTAGAAAATTGAAAGGTTAAAATTATTACATTTTCAAAAACGCTTCCATAAATAACATTCACGATAGCGTGAGAACGAATTCGCCGCTGGTAGTGCTAGTGATATTAAAAACATAGATTGCGCGTACTACTTTATATGGAGATATTTTCACACTACAGCCCTGTATTCCAGTATTGATGGCACTAGCGCCTCTAACGGTGGAACTGCTTCCAATCATGATCAGCGCTGTTTCGAATCTGTGACAGTTAAGACACGGAACGTGGAGTGGAATTTGCATCGAGACGGAGTATGCAGTATACTGTAGCAAAATAATGGAGACTATCTCCATGAGCAAAATCAAGATGGTTTTACTTGCTTACTTCTACGAGTTTTGTTCATAGTAGTTCATATATAAATACTCATAAATACGTTGAGTTTCGAGACTGACTGCCAATTCGTGTGAGCGAAAAATATCCTGATCTAATATTTAGGCACTAAGAATTACAACTGGCATACTATATGAAAACAACGCCGACAACTGGAGTCGGCTTTAACCTGTAGTCGATAAACGGTAAAGTTTAACGTTTAAGAAATACGAACATACTAGGTACATATATACGTCTGCACAAAAACAAGTTATTTTTTTTTGTCAACCATCCCGTACTTTATCATAATTCTTACCTCGAAAAAAAAATATATAAAAATTAGAGCTCTTTTGAAAAGAATATTTTCTTTTTTTTCTCAAAGTTTTCAACCTAACGAAACAATCATAAATGTTATCTACCAATTAACTTTAAAATTATATTCACAATTTCTTGTTGATTATAATTCCAAAGATATATGCACGCTATCAATTAAGTGAACTTTCGAAATCATATTGTAAAAATTGTAAAAAAAAAAAGATACGTGTTGTCCTTATAACTTGAAATTAAGAAAAAATTAGTACGCGTGCTATTTAAAAATCATTGTACATATACAACTCAGAATGAACTATTGATATGTACATATGCATTGATAAAAGTAATGTTAAATTTTTAAGGCAATATTAATTTCACTGAATTTTTAACATAACCTGATAGCTTATCTAATAAAAATGATCATTGTAATTAGTTTGAAAAATATAATGATCTTAGCTCTGTAAGAAAGCAATAATTTTCTTAGCGTAGATTCACATTTTTTAAATCATTCAAAAATTCAGAAAATTTTCTACAACACTATATAGTCCTAGTAACCCAGTACTTCATAAAATTGAGATCAGTATCCACTAATCTTTACAGATTCTTAAATAGAAATTTAATAGTTATCCAAATTTTTTTCCCCATGGGCAGTTTACTTTTTGAAATTAATAGTTTTATGTACAAAACTTGAACTACTCAGTCATTTGAGAATTTTATTCATTTTGATTATCCAACCTCTTTGACTATAACCTCTTATTCTCTTATTTTTCAAAAATAAAAGCTATTTAGAAAAACTTGAAATTCACCAACTGTTACATTCTGATTTTTGATCCAGAAATTATTTTAATGTTTTTTTAATGCTTGAATAATACATACTAATAACAAAAATATTAATAATTATATTAGCAATAAACAAAAATATTAATAATAATAAACTGATATAGAAATCTTTTTCTTTGCTTTTTGACGTTGAAGTTTTAAGATATTGTAATTATTACCCTTTTTCGGGGTTCAAATCTTTGAAAAATAATACCGTTAAAATCGGCCGCATAGTTTTTGCGTTGTAAATTAAAAACAATTGAAATACGCTAGTTGTTAGTTAATTAATTCATGACTTGTGCAATTTGAAAGATATTTATTTCAAACATCAATGAAAAAAAGTGCTTTAACACGAGAAAACTATAGATTGAATTTCAAAAGAAAATTTTAAAAAGTTTTGCTGGAAAAGCAGTTGTTGTTAATAATCTCGTTTTGTTAATAAGCAATTTTTTGCCCGTAGAATCGTCATACAGTTAACAGCTGGCGCTCATTCTTTTCGTTGAGAATTTTAGTTTAACTGAAGTGCAGAGGTCTGATCATTTTTTATTTAAAACATTTGAATAAGGCTTAATAACAAAAATTGTCTAATATTTGTTCGATATTAATTAAAATTCCGATTTGTATTGTTGGAAATATTTTTTTTTATAATTACCTATGCAGAATTTGATATTGGTCGAGCTATCCCAAATAAAAAAAATGGTGATTTTAAAGCCAGACCGGTGTCAACTCCTTCTGGAAATGTTTGTCGCCAGGCTTCAAATTCAATTTGAGTAGAAAAAATTGATTTGTAGCAAGACTAATGAACCGGATTTCACAGTTTTTTTTAATTTTGGGTACTTCGATAAAATTTTAACTTCTGCATAGGTAATTATAAAAAAAAATGTTTTCAATAACACAAATCGGAATTTTTTTTAATATCGAACAATCTTGAACATATTTGATATTAAGCTTTTTTCGAATCTTTTAAATAAAAAATTATCAGACAACTACAATTCAGTTAGACTAAAATTCTCATCGAAAAGAATGAGCCCCGGCTGACAACTGTACGATGTTTTTACGGGCAAAAAATTGAATATTAATAAAACGTTTTTTTCAACAACAACTGCCTTAACAAATGCTGCCAAAATTACAATTTTGTTTTTTTTTATTCCAGATATTCAAAATGTCGTCTGATGATGAGCCTCCGGTGAAAAAATCTAGAACAAGGGATGAATCAAAATGTATCTCATGTAATAAATATTTACGAAACTTGAGTGGATCTCATTTGAACATAAGCAGTCGTGAACAAGCTTCAGATTTTCATAAAAAGTATGAGATATTTGTACAAGAGGATGATGCTATTTGCTCCAAATGTTTCACTAAAATTCGCTTAAAAAAAAGTCAAAAAACAAATAATTTGACTCAAGACCGAATTCCATCGGAGACCAAGACGACTGGTGCAGAAGGCTTTTTGAAAAAAGATCTTGTTTCAGATGAAGTAGAAAAAATTCCGTCTGAAATTGAAGAACAAACGTCAAAAATATCACTTGACAATTCACAAGACAGCAGCGTAGAAGCGAATACACCTTCTTGGAATAGAAAATCTAGAGACACTAAAATCAGTCAAGATTCAATCACAGATTCTAGTCAACAAATAGATTCTTCTGGTTCTGATCCAACATTCATAGCAGTTGAAACCACGGAAATTGAAATGGTATCAATGCCTTTTGCAAGAGTCGTCGTTACTCACAAATATTGTTTCATGTGCAAAGATACGAACGACCTTCAAGACGTACCATTCGATGCTCGTATACAAGTTTTTGTAAAAAAGAGGATATTCATACCAAGAAGGAATAGGTGTTGTAAGAAGCATTTAATTAAAAATCGTTTCTATGATCAAGAGTTATCGAACATATCTACTGCTGACAACGAATGTTCGATAGAATCAAAGGAATTGACAAAGTTTTTAGAATCCTTATCAGATTTGAGCGATGCTCGATTTCATGATAAAATCAACGAGTATGCAATTTCTGAAGAGAGAGTAAAAGCATTGACGGATTTTACGTGGGAAAATATTATTACTCTTCGAGAAATGATGAAAACTATGCGAAGTTCAGATCATCGAAATGTTACTCAAGCACTAGTCATATTTTTGATGAAAATGAGAACGGGAAATTCTGATCTTTGTATATCTGCTATACTTGAAATCAAAGAAAAAATGGTTCAAAAATGTATCAATGCGGTTTTAAAATGTTTTAAAGAAGAAGTTTTACCGAAACATTTTGGATTCCAGGGGTACTCTAGAGAATTCTTATTGAGCCAAACCTCCCCTGTAGCCAAAATATTATTTAATTTAGGAAATAGTCTGGCTATAGTATGTGATGGCACATACTTACGTCACCAAAAAAGCAGTAATAATGCTTATCAAAAGAAATCTTACTCTGGACAAAAAAAAACTGCACTTTGTAAGCCTTTCACAATCGCAACTACGAATGGCTTTACAGTTGATGTCGGTGGACCATTTAATGCTAACCTCAACGATGCTAAAATTTTGGAGGAGCTATTAAATTCACCTGAAGGTCTTAACAGTGTTTTAGAAAAAGGAGATTACTTTATCTTAGATAGGGGATTTCGTGATGTAGTCCCACTTTTGACAAGTATGGGTTACAGAGTACTTATGCCGGCGTTGAAAGGAAAACGAAATCAATTGACAGTAGAAGAATCAAATGAATCTCGATTGGTAACTAAAGTTAGATGGGTTGTTGAAGCTATACATGGTGTAGTTGGACAAAAGCATAAACTTCTTCACAACCAATTTCATAATTCTCAATTGCACAGTGCTGGATTGTACTGTCGAATTGCCTGTTTTCTCAATAATTTATTTGGAAAACGTCTCAATTCAGATGTCGGAAAAATAAATTCGATCATCGAAAGAATTAACGAGACAAAAAATTTGAAAAATACTTTGGCTGAATTCGTTGAAGAGAATAACTGGAATAGAAAAACTACACCATTCAGTACAGTTTCATCAAACGATTTACTTGATTTTCCAGAACTGACTATTGATGAATTACAAATACTGTTCACTGGTACATATCAATTGTCTCAAGCTGTGTGTTATTTAGCGGAAATGATGGACGAGAACGGATCTGTATCTCTCAAGTCTTCCAAAGAAGAAACTGGAATTATCAGATTTGAAGTAAAATCAAGACATATCAATAGCAAAACGTACAAGTCCTACGTGCACTACCTACCAAATACTTATGGTATAAAGGGTGTGAAAAGATACTGTTGTAATTGTGCTAACGGTAACAGAACCGTAGGCTGTTGCTCTCACGTTGCATCCATAATTTATTACTTGAGTCATGCTCGATATTTGTCGCGCATCTTGAAGCCAGCAGAACACTTAACTCATTTGTTTGATATTGATAATATTGTACCTGTCATTAATGAAGATAGTGATGAAGATTGAAGTTTTATATTTTATGCAAGAATTCTTGAAAAAATGTCATATATTGTTATTATAACGTTTTAAATTACAGATATTTGAAAATCAATGCTCAGTAGTCTTCATTATTTTCCTTATACAACGTAATTACTCGATTTTACGACTAGTTTCCTAATAAAACGTAAAATTTATGATTGCATACGTCTCTAGGGCTTGATTATTTTACTTTTTGAATTTATATGACAATAAGCTAACAATATTTCATAGGTTATTATACATGTTTTCCATGTAATTTTTTGTGTAGAATCGAATGGTACAATTAGTTTTTACATAGAAATCGTGTGCGAAGATTTAATGGCCAAGAACCACAAAAAATGTCAAAAAAAATTGGTTTTTCACTTTTTTTTCAGGGACCCACAGCGAAATTCAACTTTTTAAGTATACCATTGAATTATTCATAAAAAACTACGTAATTAAAAAAAAAAATGTTGTGTAGCCATTTTTTGAAGCAAAGATATCTCACTTTGAAAATTTTTTTTTACTTAAAAAATTTGTTTAGGTTAGAAAAACTCATTGATATAGATCGAAAAAATTCACACATACTTGTCTTAATAAACAGTATACGCGTGATTTATTTTCGTAGCGATATCATAATTGGTACCCAAGAAAAAAAATAGTTTTTGAAAATAGTGGTTTTTAGGTTATATATATAGGGGTCGGGGACTACTTATATGGCCAAACTGTATCTTAAATAGTCCCAAAGAGGTAGCCATAGCTTATTTTGAGTTTTTCGAAGGGGGGCATTTCACCATTGTTAACGGGGGGTACCCTTTGGAGATCGACGAGTATTCCAAAGACTGATTTACCTTTCAGTAGGAGTCACGGACCCATCATCCCTGAATCCGCGTCTTCTCCAAAGGATATATTTCTTTGTTTGTTCCCTGAGTCTCTATTAGATGTTATTGTAGAGCAAACAAATTTGTTTATTTCTCAAAAGAAGATAAAAGGAGATCTTATCACCAAAGATGAGTTGAAAATTTTCATAGCGATCAATATCCATATGGGTTACAAGAAGTTACCTTCGTATCGGGATTATTGGTCTAATAGCCCTATATTCCATGATTCATATATTTCTTCACTGATGACTGTGAATCGCTTTGGATTTTTTTTGTCTCATTTGCATATCAATAATAATTCAAAAGAACCAGCAAAAGGAGATCCAGAATACAATAAATTGTATAAACTATGACCTCTTCTCGACACTCTTTCTGAAACATTCAGAGAATGCTGGAAACCAAGCCATCACCAAGCTATTGATGAATCAATGATCAAGTTGAAAGGGAGGAGTAGCATGAAACAATATATGCCAGCCAAGCCAACTAAACGTGGTTACAAAGTTTGGACCCGAGCAGATGAATCGGGATTTGTTTGTCAATTTCAGATCTACACAGGCAAAAGAGATAGTCCTGAAAAAACAATTAGGAGCACGTGTGGTTCGTGATCTTACACGTGACCTTGTTGGTCATAATCACCAGGTGTATTTTGATAATTTTTTCACAGGAGTAGAGCTTCTAATATCTCTAAAACAGGATAACATCCTTGCATGTGGCACAGTACGATCTAATCGCGCGAATCTCCCCAAAAGTGATAAGTCTGATAAAAAAATGGTTATTGGAGAGTACGAATATAAGACCTCGACATCAGGACTCACATGGATAAAGTGGATGGATAAAAAACCAGTATACTTTTTATCCAATTTTCACGACCCTACCGAAAGTAACTGTTGTGAATCGGAGGCAAAAAGATGGTACTCTAACTCCTGTCAACAGTCCTGTCTTGTGTTCAGACTATAACACACACATGGGATATGTCGACTATGCGGATCGTGCAATATCTACTTACCAGATTGATCGTAAGTCCAAAAAATGGTGGTTTAGAATTTTTTGGCACTTCATCGATCTCTGCATATGTAACGGATTCATTTTGTACAAGGAAAAACAAATCAAACCACTTTTGTCATTGAAAAAATTCCGAATGAGATTGGTAGAACAATTGGTGGTACATAAGATCCCAACTCCAAAAGGTAGGAAAAGAACGGCACCAAATACTCCAAGCCATGCAAAAATCAAAGTACCTGATGAAAAGAGACTTTCTAATGCTACTCACATGCCACAAGTCTCAGATACATATAAAAGATGTAACCACTGTTCTACAAGAGATAAGCCACAGACGACGAGATGGATTTGTAGTACTTGTAATGTTCCTCTGTGTCTTTTACCGGAAAGAAATTGATTTCAAAAACATTACATATAGACAGTAATGAGTTTTGTTGCTCTGATTGTATGAAGAACATGTTTTTATGTCTAATTTCAAAGAATACTCAGTAACAATATTACAGTACAAATTTATTGATAATGCAAAGGGGATCCTCCTACAGAAAGAATGGAGGAAAAGAGGAAATAAAAACCCTGAAAATGAAACATAAAAAATGCAGAAAATAATATATAAAAAATAAAAAATAATATAAAATATAAAAAATAAAAAAAATATATAAAATATAAAAAATACAAAAAAAATATAAAATATGAAAAATACAAAAAAAAAACGTAAATGGAGCTTGAACTCATCACGTCCTCGTCGTAAGCTCCGGGTAATGCCGAGAATGAGTGAAAGAAGTATCCACTATTCTGAGATATTATACTTTCAAGTCATGCAAATAATCATGTACATCAATCATATCCTTTGGCCATCTTGGCTGCAGAATTTCAGAAAACTAGTATGATATTGATTATCACTGAGATTGAGGCACTTTAGATATGAGTTTGAGAGTATTCAAGCCAATATAAAAATATACATATCCGCCATTTTGAAAGCATTATTTCGGAAACCTGATATCAGAATCGTTATCTGCGACCCCTAAAACCCTTTAGCTATGAATTTTAGAGTATTGGTATCAATATAGGAAATCTTCTTGCCCGCCATTTTAGATTCGCCATCTTGGATACACAATTTTTGAAATCTGATGTCAAATTATTATTCAGCGACCCCAAAAACCTTTGTATACCAAATTTGAAAGGGATACTCTCATTATTCGCGTCAATAATGAATTTCTCCCCAAAAATTCAATTTTTTTCTTCTTTGTTCATTTAAAAACATTAAAAAATAACCCAATATTTTGATTTCAACTGCAAAATTATGTTTTTGAACTATTAATGAACTGAAAGAATGCAAAAGATCCTGTTGAAATCCATAATGTTGTTCTAAAATGGCAAAAGAAGCAATAAATCAATGTGTCCATCAGGATGGACACTGTGCTTCAAAGGGTTAAGTTGCGTAGTAATGGGCTGCGCTACAAGTTTAATTTTATAAACATTGAGTAGATGTAAAACACTTTTAATAATACACATAGCTGCCTGCAATTTCTGTTTGTCAGCTATTGTTAAGTTTGACGTTTGAGCAAGTTTCTGAGTTTTCTGCAAAGCCAACGAATACAATGTCAACCACCTTCCGATATCTTCAACGGTAGCATCACCAGCCTTCGTAAAGCGATATGCGCGCAAAAGTATTGAAGCAGTGTCCTTAAAGTATTGAGCCATGATGTGGAATTGTAACGACGCGTGAATAATATTTCACTACAGTTGACACAAGCGAGGAACTATTGATCAAATCTAGAAAATTGACTGACATTTTATTCAAGACTAGTGAAATCTGATTGGTTACAAAAACACTATGGTGGGAGATCAAGAAATATTATTTAATGGAAAAAGAAATTTTATTCGTTAAAAAAAAAAAAAAAAAAGGGAATGAGTGATTGCATGCCGTATATAAAAGGCGCTGATTCAAGTGTTTAATGTTTAATCAGTCAAGATGGAGTTTGTCGTAGACGTACAAGGCCTCAAGAATTCCCTCAATTAATTTGTGTTCAAGGAGGTGGCCATCATTTCTATAGAAGAAGATGCAACTTCTTCAATATTCCTATTCAAACCACCTTATCCGTGGAGCTGGTTATTGAAAAAAAATTAATCGGAAAATCGTTGGCTGCTAAAGAACTTTCATAGCATTCCCAGGGAATGTGGCGATTTATCGAACGACGAGCTTTCGAAAATTATGAGAAAAACTCTCTTTGGAGCTACTATTTTTGTTAAAGGCTACGAAAAAGTAAATTGGTTAAGGTCTTTGCTGACCAATACAAAGTAAGTTTATTCTTTCTCACATATATAATTATAAAGGGTCATATCTATATATATGATATTATTATTTTATTTTTTAAAGAACAACTGTGATCAATGTTGAAGATTTGGGTTGTCCGTCACTCAAGCAACTATCGAATCAAACTTTTTCTTTATGCAGTAACCACACCAAGTGTCGCTCAAACCCATCGTGTGCCTAGAAAAACGCACTTGCTATCACCAAATGGATGCCTGCTCGTCAAATATACAATTAGTTATCATTTATAATTACACTATTATTTTATGTATTAGAGTTTATATAACTTAAAATAAAATCAAAATGAATACTAATTTATTAAAAAAAGTCTTTTCGATTTTAATCATGAGATAAATATGTTAGTATAAACAATTTGAAATATTTAATCCTTTTGAGAAAATTAATTGAATGATTGATAGTAAAAGAAACACATACGCACAATTTAAATAAAAATGTTTTATTAAGGAAAATTTATATAAAATGAGCATTTACACGTCTCTTAATTACTTGGCGACATATCGTACAGTGATTGAGTTTTACTGCATATGCACCGCATGAAACAACATGCGCGCATGGTAAAAAGACTACACTAATTCTCGTATCCAAACATATTTTGCATGCATTAAAATCAAGCTGTTGTAAGATATCAGCTATATCTTGTTCTGATTTTTTAATGACTTCTTCCATATCTTTATTGTATTTAGTAATAATCTTTTCGAAATTACTATCTACCGGTGAAGCTATCCAACCTCGTTTGCTCAAATCTAGAAAAAATGCATGCGATGAAAAGAAGTTATATAAATTAATTTCGAATAAAAATATTTATCTATAGTCCATCACCTTCTCGCTAATAATCGTTGCAGAATATCACTTTTTCACACGAAAACGTTGCGTTACAGAAAGCTATTACCATTTCTTTTTCAAAACTAACACGCTTGATGCGAATAGTCAAATGCGACTGTCACTTCGTTTCAGTCCATTTTTATATCATGAGAAGCAGATGGACTAGATGAAAATCCGCCCCCTCCCCCTCCTCCCACTTCCCTAATTTTCTATCCATTCATACTAATCGACTATATAAGGAAACACATTTTTAGTAAACGCTTTAGTCAATTATTAAAATTTGATGACACCACAAGTATTTAAAAAATTATCAGTGGTTGATCTTTAAAGATTAAACTATTAATATAACGTATTTTGCTTGTTGTAATCATTTTTCAGAAGAATGGGGCAGAAGAATAGTGTACCTTATACACGTCTTCCCGACATTAGTAAAAGTTCCAATGCAAATGATAAGAAAACAAAACCATCTTTGCAATGGAAATCATACACTGAAAATTATATAATCAACACCAAGTCTATACCAAAGTCAGAAGGATATCAAAAACTTTAAACCATCTATATACAACATGTTTTATTTTTTATATGAACAAATAAATTGAAATTTTTTTATAATATATCAACTTATTCTTTCATGACAGTCATATCCTTATACCCTTCCATTTGAAAAACGATTGATTAAATCTCTAACAGAAAAAAGATATTTGGATATTTCAATATATTTGAACATTTAATTATATTTAAATATTTGATTTTACTTAAAATATTTAATTATATTGCAACGGTAGTCGATTCGATTAATCGATCCGTTCGCGATTCGGTAACACTTGCGATATTAGAGCGAACTACTAAGAGAGAGAGGGCTCGCGAGAGTTTAAAAATTTCAGTTAAGCCTCAGCTTTTGCGAAAGTACCGCCAAATAGTTTTTCCATTATTTTTTACCGTTTTTGCTGATCTAAAGGAGTTTTCTGGGATTTTCATATGTGCGTGAGTGAGCATATAGGCAATCAAAGTAGCAGCAAGCGGATAGCAGCATTAAGTGCAGCAACAGCAATTTGGAAGCGAGTGAGGCAGCGCAGCTGATACCTGAGGAACACCAACAGTCGATTTGCTTCAACAATTACGGTTGATCATCGTAAATGCACCACAGTGTAGGTGCACCTCCCTTTTATTGCGCGACAAAATACTAGCGAGAGTATTTTGTCTATCGTAACTGTTATTTTCTATTCGCGCCGAGCGTTAGTTTTCGCGGCAAAGTTTCGAATTCTCTCTCTTTCTCTCTCTCACCGTATTATTGTTAATAATTGTAAATCCTATTCGCGTGCGTTAGTCTTTCGACCCACTAAAGACTGTACTTTTTCTAGTCATAAACGTTATTAATTTTATCCGCCGGATTACGTCATTTCGTTTCCTATTAGTTTAACGGATCTATTACGGATTAAATTTTAAGCCGATTTCATCTAGGGGATTAGGTAGAATAAGCATTAGATCACTCACACATAGGATAGGTCGAGTGTCATAAGTCAGGTGACTTAAGGTGAGTTCAACTCTGTTGGAAAGAAGACACTGAAATGAAAGTATCAAACGTAAAAGGGAATACACGTATACTCATACGTTTTTAACGGAGCGAAAGTTAGCTCTGTATCGTGGGAGTTTGTGCTTTACTAAATTTCCTTTGTACTAGCTAATCCACCCCGTTATAGTATTTAAATATTTAATTGTATTTAAATTGCAGCGGTAGTCGATTCAATTAATCGAACCGTTCGCGATTCTGATTTTCGCGCGTTAGTTCTAAGTATTGAGAGAGAGAGGGGGCGCGCGATCTTTCAAATTAGCAGTTACGCTTCAGCTGTATTCGAACGAGCATCGCCGATTTTTATTTGCACAGTTTTTCTCGCCGAGTAATAGTTTTCCTGGGACAATTTCGTGCGTGAGTGTGATAGCGATATTATAGCAAGTACGAGGATTCGGAAGCAGTTTGCAGCTGATAAGTAGAGTGAGGCAGCGCAGCCAATTATTCAAAGGACAGAGGCAGTTGATATTTTGCTGACATCAACAGTTACGGCTGATCACCGTAATTGCACCGCAGGGTAGGTGCACCTCCCTTAATTATCGCGTGACAAAATACATTTATTATTTTGTTCAACCGCGATAGCGTTGATAATTTTGTATTCGCGCCGAGCGTTAGATCGCGCCAATTTTCGTATCTTCTCTCTCTCTCTCTTTCTCACCGAAAGTTATTTAATTGTAAATCCTATTCGCGTGCGTCAGTCTTTCGGCCCGACAAAGACTGTAGAGATTTTTATTAATAAAATCTATTAAAATTATTCGCCGATTTCGTCATATCATTTTTCCTAATAGATTAAACAATTGAAATAGGCTTAAGTTTTAATCCGATCATAGCTAGGGGATTAAGTGGATTAGGAGCAAAGTCGATTACACTTAAAACTTATCGTGTGTCGCAAGGCACGTGACTTAAGGTGAGTTCAACTCTGCTTGATCGAAGACAACTAAGTCAAGTCAGCTGACGTTAAGGCGAATACACGTATTAACAAACGTGTTAACGGAGCGGCGGTTTGCTCTGCATCGTGGGAGTTTGCTCTTAAATAAATTTCTCATTTTGCAGGTTAATCCCCCCGTTACATGGCGCCCAACTGGTATTAAGACCCGTGTCGTGCGAATAGGATTGTGCGTCGAAGGTAATCGACGCACGAGAGAGAGAGACGATTGCGCGAGCGCTTAGGAAGGTTTGAGCGGGTGGTAGAGCGAGATCGTGAGCGGTACGCCCTCTGCTGGGGAAAAAACGAAACGACTTCGAACCTTTGGTTACAAATTGTTAAGATTATTGTAAAAAGGGCCGAAAGCGATAATTATTGGTAGGTCGAAGTGATTTCAGATCATACGGGAGAATCAGGTGTTAACCCATTTCAGCCACAGTTTGGTGGATAAAGGGGGGTTGGTAACCACCTGATCAACGATAAAGCAGAGAGCGCGACCCAAGCGTGCAGTCCAAATATTAGCCAGGCGGAGCAAGCAAACAGCAGGCTCCGACCTTAGGTAGGATATTTTTATAATATTTATAGAAAGTTTGCGGAGACTGCACGCGCTCATAATCTCCTTTTAAAAGGCCTTATAAAAGGAGACATTAAAAGTAGTAACACTAAATAGTGTACACCCCGTTCATACCTTGGGTGATAGGAAGCGGTAGTGGTCGATTAGGCCGAAATTTTAAACCTCAACCGCATCCTACACCCGTGCGGAGGCAAGATGGCTCTGTTGTCAGCTCAAATCGACAATTGGGCATTAGAGCTGACCTCCGCACAGCGCGAACACTATTTAGCGGATTTGGAGCTGCGCAAGGATGGAAGTGTCATCCAACAGGCGGCTAGGCTTGGGAGATGGTTGCTGGGTGAGTACACCGCCACAGATTTTCAAGAGACCACGCGCAGTAAAGAGGTAGCGGGGCGCAGCAGACGATCCCGACAAACGTGGCTCGACACAGTCTGTGACGAGTTGGAAAACTCCAACGCGGATGATAATAGCGACTATCCCCTCAGGATCATCAACAGGGGGGGAATATCATTGACTGATATGTCAAGGACATTCACCTGCCCGGATGAGGACTCTGAGGGTGAAGCCAGCCGCTAAGAAGAGGATGAACTCATCCAGAAGGCCCTTAACACGCAAGAGCAGGAGAAGGGGGAGAGGAGACGGAGCAATCTGGACCCCAGGTCGCAGGAATCCTGCACTCGGAAGGAACCTCAGGAAGAATTATCCTTGAGTGAAGCCTTCCGAGAGATAGAGTATCTGAAGGAGGGAATAGACCATAACCAAAAGTTGGTAGGTCGAATCCTAGAAACCCTTAAGACTCTGCAGGGATTACAGGTGTGTGCAGAGCGCGAGGCGCAGGACATGCGCATACGAATTCGAGAGCTGGAAGACGCAATGCATGATATGGCCAGTGCTAACCGTTCTTCTCAGCGTGACTCGGTTCAACCGCGCTCCGGACGTAATGTGGACTTTGAGGACACATACACCTGTCACTACGACTCGGGGATTCCGGGGAGTACACCGGCTCCTCCAAGACCAATACCTAGGAGAAGGGACGTCACCACACCGGAAGTCCTCCAACGAAGAGGAGGTGAAGAGGATTCGGAAGTTTATGGGAGATCCGCACCCGTTCGACAGAGGAGTCGAAGCGGATCATCTGGCACCGGACATCAGATATTCTCAGGGCTCTCCACAACCCGAGATGTTGGGAAAATTGTCCGCGGATGGAAATTGAGGTTTGCGGGCAGTAGGGCACAGAGCGTAGATACGTTTCTGTCGAGGTTGGAGGATCTACGCGTAGGTGCAGGACTAACTGACGACAAAGTGCTTTGTTCCGTATCAGAGGTCCTCGAAGGTAACGCGAGGACCTGGTACGATAACAACAAGTACCAGTGGCTCAGTTATGACGAGTTCGTCGCGGACGCCCGGGATTGGTTTGGCACAAGTACGCAACAGCAACAAAGGCTGTTGCAGAAAGCCCAGAACCGGTTCCAGGGTGAGGACGAACTAGTGCGAGACTACGTGTCCAACCTGGTGGCTCTTGTCAATCGACTAGAACCACCCATGCCCTTGGAGAGGTTATTAGACCTACTCCATGCAAACCTCCTTCCAACCATCCAAATCCAGCTGCGTCGGAGCGAGATGACGTCGATACGCGAATTCAACAGGAGGGTGACCGAGGTACAGAACACCTTATCTTATGGTAGCCGTCCACGTGTATTCGCTGACCCCAACTCGACGATCTTCCCTCAGCACGCCTACCAGCCGAGCAAAAGAACGGCTGGTAGTAAATCCCAAACTGCTGCAATGGCCAGCGAAGGGAAGGCGCGTGCGAAGAAGGAGGGAGATCCGCAGCGCGAACTGGGCGTGGAGAACCCCGTCAGGAGGCCTACCGAACAAGCATCGGTATCGGCTACGCAAGCTTCCACTTCTGATAAGAAGATGGAAGAACGTCTGGAGGGCATCGAGCGGATATTGCGCAAGTTGGCCGCTGACAAGCAAGGCAGCCCTCCAGAACAGCGTAAGAGCCGATGGCGTGGAGGAAGGAAAAATTCTCCTTCTTCCAGGTCTCCTGGCGAGCGGCGAGAAGGGCAGAGGCGGAAGATAGACTTTACTAAGCCTCTCCAGTGTTCCGCTTGTGGCAAACTGGGTTTTAGTCGCAAGTTCTGCCCAGATTGCAACAAGGGAAACGACAAGGAGAGCGAAGAGAAGAGGTCATCTTCGCGCCTCCAGTAAATTTGACCTCTCGCTACGGGTCGCCGATGGGAAACAGCAAGTTGTCGGCGACCCAGGGATCCAAACAAGTCCTGGGAGGGCATCAAGAGAGCCCAGGACATAGCAGTATATTAGAGCGGAAGGCAATTGAACCCGATGTCAGCCCTCGGCAGAATAGGGGAGTGGTTATCCTGAAGGGACCAGATGGCCACATACAGGTTGTGGAGGAGGGGGAAGACTCCAGGGAGAGCCCCTCCACACAAAAAGCTCCTCTGCCGAAGGGATCCACGAGTAGAAGCCAGCCCACCGTCGTCGCGGCCGCGGAAGGAAAAAAGCCGCTGAAAAGCACGATGAAAGGAGGCGAAGATGGGACTCGTGGATATGACCCAGAGGATGAGACCAGGTGGTGGTTGCGGGTAGACATAGGTGACTTTAAAATTAGAGCACTCTATGATACCGGCGCCTCATCCACGGTCATGGGTCAATTAGGGCTGAGATTGGCATCGGAGATGGGACTCGGGTTAAATGTGACCAGGGCGGGCGATGCAAGGCTTGCTGATGGACGCCCGTGCCCTATAATTGGTCACGTGATGTTCCCTTTTAAAGTTGGGGGAATCACGAAGACAATCAGAGTCGCCATTACGCCGCTGCTCACAGATGACTGCTATGTAGGCGCGAACTATATAAGAGAGTTCCGCGCAATTTTGGATCCCGATGAGGATGAATTATGGCTTAAGGACGCCCAAGTGAAAGTACCAATGGAAGTGGCTGGAATTGATGGTACGGCATTTCTCGCACCGGTAGGACTATGGGAAGCCACGGAGTCACAGCTTGATGAAATTGAAGACCTCGTCAGAAGATTGATTCCTGATGGGGGTCAGGCTTTAGGTTGTGCCGTGGGGGTTGAGCATGAAATAGATGTTGGAAATGCTCGACCCATCAAACAGAAGTACTACCCAGTCTCAGATAGAGTGCGAGAGGAAATGCACACGCTGGTCAAAGATATGCTGGAAAAGGATGTTATCGAACCAGCGACCAGCGGATGGTCAAGTCCAGTAGTAATGGTAAAGAAGGCAGATGGAAAGTATAGGTTTTGTGTGAACTATCAAAAGGTAAATGCAATTACCAAACCTGATGCCTATCCTTTACCATATATGAACGACATCCTAAGACGAATAAGGGATGCAAAGTTCATATCTACTTTGGACTTGAGCAGTGCGTACCATCAAATTCCCTTAAAGGAAGAATCGCGTCCAATATCAGCGTTTACAGTTCCTGGATTAGGGTACTTTCAATTTAAGAGAATGCCCTTCGGACTGTCATACGCAGGAGCGACCTTCCAGAGGTTGATGGACAAGGTGATAGGCCCGGATATGGATCCATTCGCTTTTGCTTACCTTGACGACGTAATTGTGGTTTCGTCGTCCTTTGAGGAGCATAAGCGGCACCTAGAAAGGGTATTAAAAAGAATTCTAGGTGCGGGCCTAACAATCAACAAAGATAAAAGTCCCTTCTGTAAGACGGAAGTCAGGTACTTGGGAGTTCTTGTGAACCAGGACGGAGTAAGACCAGATCCCGAGAAAATACGCCCGATATTAGAGTATCCAACACCCCGGACTGTCAAACAGGTGAAGCGATTCATGGGGATGACCTCGTGGTATAGACCTTTTATACCCGACTTTGCCATGATCGCTGAACCTATAAACCGCCTGACAAAGAAGAATGTACGTTTCTCTTGGGAGGAGGAGCAAGAGCGAGCTTTCACGAGATTGCAGGAGGCGATGACTTCCGCCCCAATACTGTAATCACCCGATCCGAACGGTTAGTTTGTACTGCAAACTGATGCTAGTGACAGTGGGATCGGGGCAGTTCTCGCACAGGATGTCGATGGAGAGGAGCGTGTAATAGAATACGCCAGCCGATCACTCAACAGTGCTGAGAGAAATTATACGGTCTCCGAGAAAGAGTGCTTGGCAGTGGTATGGGCCATTGGAAAGTTCCGGTCGTATATTGAACGGCATCACTTCAAGGTCATCACTGATCATAGTTGCCTGAAATGGCTCCACAATATGAGAAATCCTACAGGAAGATTAGCGCGATGGGCGCTAGCATTGCAAGGCAATGTCTTCGATATCGAATATCGAAGAGTGGATCTCAATGTGGTGCCAGACGCTTTATCTAGGGCGTATGAGGAGGAGGGGATTGAAGTGAGTGCTATAAATAGTCGACCGGAGACCACTGACGCCTGGTATTTGCAACAATACCAGGAAGTATGCCAGGACCCACACTCTCATCCCACTTGGAAGGTGGTGGGAGGGAGACTGTATCATTATCAGCCTGATGAGGATGGTGAAGGGTCCATCGACAACGATGAAGCGTGGAAGCTTGCGATGCCTAGGGAGAAAAGGTACCAGGTGCTCCAGGAAGTCCATGATGCTCCTACTGCAGGACATCAAGGACGAGAGCGTACGTTCTCCAGGGCTAGGCGCTTGTACTACTGGCCTAAAATGTATGATCAGGTCAGGGAGTACGTAAAGAGTTGCCCGGTATGTCAGCAGTGCAAGGTGGAACAAAGAGCACCTTGCGGGCTGATGGGTCGTAGACAAGTCTCACGACTCTGCCAGGTGGTGGCCGATGATATCACTGTCCCATTCCCCAAAAGCTCTGGAGGTTTTGAGTATGACTTAATCTTTGTAGACTTGTTTACTCGCTGGGTAGAGTGTGTTGCGATACGCAAGGCCAATGAGAAGACAATCGCAAGGGAATTACACGAGAGGATCGTCACTAGGTTTGGTGCGCCAGAGGTATTCTTGTCGGATAATGGAACCGAATTTAAGAATCAGGAGGTCGATTCATACCTGCAGATGAACGGCATCCAGCGCGCTTTGACTCCCGTGTATCACCCCCAAGCGAATCCCACAGAGCGAGTAAACAGGACACTCAAGACCATGATCACGTCTTACGTAAGCCGTGATCATAAGAGCTGGGATGAACACCTATCAGAGTTCAACTTCGCGTTGAACTCGGCAACTCATAGCGCCACCGGATATAGTCCTGCGATGCTCATGTTTGGGCGTCAGCCGGTACCTCCTTTGACGTTCAGAAGAACCCAAGATCAACAGGCCCTTGAATGTTCAGAGGGTCAGGCTGTGGAAGATTGGGCTGAACATATGGAGAAGCTTCCTAATTTGTGGGAGAGAGCTAACTCGAAGTCAAAGGAGGAAGCTGCGCGTCAGGCGGCTTATTATGACCGGAAGAGACGG
This sequence comes from Phymastichus coffea, assembly GCF_024137745.1. NCBI lineage: Eukaryota > Metazoa > Arthropoda > Insecta > Hymenoptera > Eulophidae > Phymastichus > Phymastichus coffea. Next base: position 4,750,509 of record NW_026706823.1, read on the forward strand.
CAACCCGAGTTTAAGGTCGGAGATTGGGTTTGGAAGAGGAACAGGATTCTATCTTCAGCTGCTCAAGGTATTTCAGCTAAATTAGCGCCGAAATATGCCGGGCCGTACGTGATTGAAGAGGTTTGTGGTTCCAACACGTACAGGCTAGGTAATCAGCTGGAGATCCTGTCTGAGCTCTTCCATGCCAAAGACCTTAAACCATATTACGGTCCGGGTGAGAATGGGGAAAGCGAGGAGGTCATCGAAGCTCGCGAGCCGCCAGATGAACTGCCGTCGGAGGATGCGAACGATTCCGCGAATGCGTGCGATAATCCGGGAGGGGATTTATTGGATAGTGAGCGGGTCCAATTAGCAGCCCCCACGGCCGTAGATAAAGTTCCCACCGAGAGGTCGGATTTACCGGTATCTGCCCCAACTAAGAGAGGTCGAGGTCGACCTCGAAAGGTTCCAGAGACGGTCACCGGTCCAGCGAGGGGCAACAACTCTCCCGTGAAGGCGAATAGAGGGAGAGGTAGGCCTCGAAAGACCGTGCCCGTCGTACAAAGGACGGTTGGGCCGATAAAACCGAGCGGTAACCGACGAGGGCCAGGACGTTCCCACAAAGAATCGCGAGGGAGCGTATAACTCGGTGGGATGCGGCTATTATTAGGATTATTTCTTCGCGCAGGGAGATTCATCCGAATTTTGCTGTTTTTTGGATGTTTCAGATGGATCGGAGAATCGTCGTCGAAGAGGAGACCTTCGAGGTGGTCACGCAGATGTTGTTAGATCCGCAACTGGGCCCTGATGCGACGCAGCTAATTGAAGATCTGCGGAGCTTCGCCAGGGTCCAGTTGGAAGGGACCACCCGAAGGGATCGGCGCAATGCCTCGGTGGCAGCGGTTCTCCGGGATTCGTCGTGGGTCGCCCCGAAGAAGGCTTCTCGGGACGCTTTGACACAGACCGAGGACCAGGACAGTGTCGAACGTCCCAAGTCTACAATGGACCAGGGGGTGCAGACCCTCAAGTCCGGCGTAACCCTTACGTCGGACAGTGCGAGCCAATGCCCAGGACCCAGGGAAACCTGTGGGGCCTCGCACTGGGTCTGCAATCATCCCCGGATCCCTGAGCATCCTACTCTCCTCCTCGACTTCAGACACGTGCGTCTGGGGATCAACGAGGTGGGGAGTGCCTGGCGGTTCGCTCAAGAACTCCAGTCTCAGGTGCAGGAGCACCTGAGACGCTTTTTGAGCCGCCAGGGCGCAGAAGAGTTGCTCGGGGAGTGGGCAGAGATGGCTCAGCGTCAGAGGGCCTATGGAGAGGCCCTGCTGCGGGTGGATAACGGACAAGAGTCCTCCGCAGCGCTCCCGGCGCCGGCTCAAGAGAAGAGAGCCCCGGGAGCTACTGACGCTGGACCGACGCTCACGGTCCATGTGGACGGGCGCATGGCTCCTGATACCACCATCGTGGTCAGGTCGCAGGATGGACGTGCGACCGCCACGGTGGGAGGCGTGACCATCACCGCCTCACAGGGAGTCAGTGCCCAGCAGTCCCCTCTGGCTGCTGAGCAGCCATCACAAGGTCGGGAGGCTGCTCAATCTCGGTCGCAGCTGAGGGGCTGCTACATCTGTGGGGAGCCTGGGGTGACCAACTCCCAGCGGTGCCCGAAGAAGGCTACACACTGGCGCTACCCGAAACATCGCGCGCCAGGTGTAGCCAAACAATGATGTAGGCCCTGGAGGGCAAATAAATTAGCCGAAATAAAGAAGGGAGTGTTTATTTTGTTTCCTTTCCTTCTTTATTACTTTCAGGTTCCTGATGGCAGCGAATCGCGGGTATTCGTCCTGCCCGGGTAGTCAGGACTTGGAGGGGGCTGCAACGGTAGTCGATTCAATTAATCGAACCGTTCGCGATTCTGATTTTCGCGCGTTAGTTCTAAGTATTGAGAGAGAGAGGGGGCGCGCGATCTTTCAAATTAGCAGTTACGCTTCAGCTGTATTCGAACGAGCATCGCCGATTTTTATTTGCACAGTTTTTCTCGCCGAGTAATAGTTTTCCTGGGACAATTTCGTGCGTGAGTGTGATAGCGATATTATAGCAAGTACGAGGATTCGGAAGCAGTTTGCAGCTGATAAGTAGAGTGAGGCAGCGCAGCCAATTATTCAAAGGACAGAGGCAGTTGATATTTTGCTGACATCAACAGTTACGGCTGATCACCGTAATTGCACCGCAGGGTAGGTGCACCTCCCTTAATTATCGCGTGACAAAATACATTTATTATTTTGTTCAACCGCGATAGCGTTGATAATTTTGTATTCGCGCCGAGCGTTAGATCGCGCCAATTTTCGTATCTTCTCTCTCTCTCTCTTTCTCACCGAAAGTTATTTAATTGTAAATCCTATTCGCGTGCGTCAGTCTTTCGGCCCGACAAAGACTGTAGAGATTTTTATTAATAAAATCTATTAAAATTATTCGCCGATTTCGTCATATCATTTTTCCTAATAGATTAAACAATTGAAATAGGCTTAAGTTTTAATCCGATCATAGCTAGGGGATTAAGTGGATTAGGAGCAAAGTCGATTACACTTAAAACTTATCGTGTGTCGCAAGGCACGTGACTTAAGGTGAGTTCAACTCTGCTTGATCGAAGACAACTAAGTCAAGTCAGCTGACGTTAAGGCGAATACACGTATTAACAAACGTGTTAACGGAGCGGCGGTTTGCTCTGCATCGTGGGAGTTTGCTCTTAAATAAATTTCTCATTTTGCAGGTTAATCCCCCCGTTACATGGCGCCCAACTGGTATTAAGACCCGTGTCGTGCGAATAGGATTGTGCGTCGAAGGTAATCGACGCACGAGAGAGAGAGACGATTGCGCGAGCGCTTAGGAAGGTTTGAGCGGGTGGTAGAGCGAGATCGTGAGCGGTACGCCCTCTGCTGGGGAAAAAACGAAACGACTTCGAACCTTTGGTTACAAATTGTTAAGATTATTGTAAAAAGGGCCGAAAGCGATAATTATTGGTAGGTCGAAGTGATTTCAGATCATACGGGAGAATCAGGTGTTAACCCATTTCAGCCACAGTTTGGTGGATAAAGGGGGGTTGGTAACCACCTGATCAACGATAAAGCAGAGAGCGCGACCCAAGCGTGCAGTCCAAATATTAGCCAGGCGGAGCAAGCAAACAGCAGGCTCCGACCTTAGGTAGGATATTTTTATAATATTTATAGAAAGTTTGCGGAGACTGCACGCGCTCATAATCTCCTTTTAAAAGGCCTTATAAAAGGAGACATTAAAAGTAGTAACACTAAATAGTGTACACCCCGTTCATACCTTGGGTGATAGGAAGCGGTAGTGGTCGATTAGGCCGAAATTTTAAACCTCAACCGCATCCTACACCCGTGCGGAGGCAAGATGGCTCTGTTGTCAGCTCAAATCGACAATTGGGCATTAGAGCTGACCTCCGCACAGCGCGAACACTATTTAGCGGATTTGGAGCTGCGCAAGGATGGAAGTGTCATCCAACAGGCGGCTAGGCTTGGGAGATGGTTGCTGGGTGAGTACACCGCCACAGATTTTCAAGAGACCACGCGCAGTAAAGAGGTAGCGGGGCGCAGCAGACGATCCCGACAAACGTGGCTCGACACAGTCTGTGACGAGTTGGAAAACTCCAACGCGGATGATAATAGCGACTATCCCCTCAGGATCATCAACAGGGGGGGAATATCATTGACTGATATGTCAAGGACATTCACCTGCCCGGATGAGGACTCTGAGGGTGAAGCCAGCCGCTAAGAAGAGGATGAACTCATCCAGAAGGCCCTTAACACGCAAGAGCAGGAGAAGGGGGAGAGGAGACGGAGCAATCTGGACCCCAGGTCGCAGGAATCCTGCACTCGGAAGGAACCTCAGGAAGAATTATCCTTGAGTGAAGCCTTCCGAGAGATAGAGTATCTGAAGGAGGGAATAGACCATAACCAAAAGTTGGTAGGTCGAATCCTAGAAACCCTTAAGACTCTGCAGGGATTACAGGTGTGTGCAGAGCGCGAGGCGCAGGACATGCGCATACGAATTCGAGAGCTGGAAGACGCAATGCATGATATGGCCAGTGCTAACCGTTCTTCTCAGCGTGACTCGGTTCAACCGCGCTCCGGACGTAATGTGGACTTTGAGGACACATACACCTGTCACTACGACTCGGGGATTCCGGGGAGTACACCGGCTCCTCCAAGACCAATACCTAGGAGAAGGGACGTCACCACACCGGAAGTCCTCCAACGAAGAGGAGGTGAAGAGGATTCGGAAGTTTATGGGAGATCCGCACCCGTTCGACAGAGGAGTCGAAGCGGATCATCTGGCACCGGACATCAGATATTCTCAGGGCTCTCCACAACCCGAGATGTTGGGAAAATTGTCCGCGGATGGAAATTGAGGTTTGCGGGCAGTAGGGCACAGAGCGTAGATACGTTTCTGTCGAGGTTGGAGGATCTACGCGTAGGTGCAGGACTAACTGACGACAAAGTGCTTTGTTCCGTATCAGAGGTCCTCGAAGGTAACGCGAGGACCTGGTACGATAACAACAAGTACCAGTGGCTCAGTTATGACGAGTTCGTCGCGGACGCCCGGGATTGGTTTGGCACAAGTACGCAACAGCAACAAAGGCTGTTGCAGAAAGCCCAGAACCGGTTCCAGGGTGAGGACGAACTAGTGCGAGACTACGTGTCCAACCTGGTGGCTCTTGTCAATCGACTAGAACCACCCATGCCCTTGGAGAGGTTATTAGACCTACTCCATGCAAACCTCCTTCCAACCATCCAAATCCAGCTGCGTCGGAGCGAGATGACGTCGATACGCGAATTCAACAGGAGGGTGACCGAGGTACAGAACACCTTATCTTATGGTAGCCGTCCACGTGTATTCGCTGACCCCAACTCGACGATCTTCCCTCAGCACGCCTACCAGCCGAGCAAAAGAACGGCTGGTAGTAAATCCCAAACTGCTGCAATGGCCAGCGAAGGGAAGGCGCGTGCGAAGAAGGAGGGAGATCCGCAGCGCGAACTGGGCGTGGAGAACCCCGTCAGGAGGCCTACCGAACAAGCATCGGTATCGGCTACGCAAGCTTCCACTTCTGATAAGAAGATGGAAGAACGTCTGGAGGGCATCGAGCGGATATTGCGCAAGTTGGCCGCTGACAAGCAAGGCAGCCCTCCAGAACAGCGTAAGAGCCGATGGCGTGGAGGAAGGAAAAATTCTCCTTCTTCCAGGTCTCCTGGCGAGCGGCGAGAAGGGCAGAGGCGGAAGATAGACTTTACTAAGCCTCTCCAGTGTTCCGCTTGTGGCAAACTGGGTTTTAGTCGCAAGTTCTGCCCAGATTGCAACAAGGGAAACGACAAGGAGAGCGAAGAGAAGAGGTCATCTTCGCGCCTCCAGTAAATTTGACCTCTCGCTACGGGTCGCCGATGGGAAACAGCAAGTTGTCGGCGACCCAGGGATCCAAACAAGTCCTGGGAGGGCATCAAGAGAGCCCAGGACATAGCAGTATATTAGAGCGGAAGGCAATTGAACCCGATGTCAGCCCTCGGCAGAATAGGGGAGTGGTTATCCTGAAGGGACCAGATGGCCACATACAGGTTGTGGAGGAGGGGGAAGACTCCAGGGAGAGCCCCTCCACACAAAAAGCTCCTCTGCCGAAGGGATCCACGAGTAGAAGCCAGCCCACCGTCGTCGCGGCCGCGGAAGGAAAAAAGCCGCTGAAAAGCACGATGAAAGGAGGCGAAGATGGGACTCGTGGATATGACCCAGAGGATGAGACCAGGTGGTGGTTGCGGGTAGACATAGGTGACTTTAAAATTAGAGCACTCTATGATACCGGCGCCTCATCCACGGTCATGGGTCAATTAGGGCTGAGATTGGCATCGGAGATGGGACTCGGGTTAAATGTGACCAGGGCGGGCGATGCAAGGCTTGCTGATGGACGCCCGTGCCCTATAATTGGTCACGTGATGTTCCCTTTTAAAGTTGGGGGAATCACGAAGACAATCAGAGTCGCCATTACGCCGCTGCTCACAGATGACTGCTATGTAGGCGCGAACTATATAAGAGAGTTCCGCGCAATTTTGGATCCCGATGAGGATGAATTATGGCTTAAGGACGCCCAAGTGAAAGTACCAATGGAAGTGGCTGGAATTGATGGTACGGCATTTCTCGCACCGGTAGGACTATGGGAAGCCACGGAGTCACAGCTTGATGAAATTGAAGACCTCGTCAGAAGATTGATTCCTGATGGGGGTCAGGCTTTAGGTTGTGCCGTGGGGGTTGAGCATGAAATAGATGTTGGAAATGCTCGACCCATCAAACAGAAGTACTACCCAGTCTCAGATAGAGTGCGAGAGGAAATGCACACGCTGGTCAAAGATATGCTGGAAAAGGATGTTATCGAACCAGCGACCAGCGGATGGTCAAGTCCAGTAGTAATGGTAAAGAAGGCAGATGGAAAGTATAGGTTTTGTGTGAACTATCAAAAGGTAAATGCAATTACCAAACCTGATGCCTATCCTTTACCATATATGAACGACATCCTAAGACGAATAAGGGATGCAAAGTTCATATCTACTTTGGACTTGAGCAGTGCGTACCATCAAATTCCCTTAAAGGAAGAATCGCGTCCAATATCAGCGTTTACAGTTCCTGGATTAGGGTACTTTCAATTTAAGAGAATGCCCTTCGGACTGTCATACGCAGGAGCGACCTTCCAGAGGTTGATGGACAAGGTGATAGGCCCGGATATGGATCCATTCGCTTTTGCTTACCTTGACGACGTAATTGTGGTTTCGTCGTCCTTTGAGGAGCATAAGCGGCACCTAGAAAGGGTATTAAAAAGAATTCTAGGTGCGGGCCTAACAATCAACAAAGATAAAAGTCCCTTCTGTAAGACGGAAGTCAGGTACTTGGGAGTTCTTGTGAACCAGGACGGAGTAAGACCAGATCCCGAGAAAATACGCCCGATATTAGAGTATCCAACACCCCGGACTGTCAAACAGGTGAAGCGATTCATGGGGATGACCTCGTGGTATAGACCTTTTATACCCGACTTTGCCATGATCGCTGAACCTATAAACCGCCTGACAAAGAAGAATGTACGTTTCTCTTGGGAGGAGGAGCAAGAGCGAGCTTTCACGAGATTGCAGGAGGCGATGACTTCCGCCCCAATACTGTAATCACCCGATCCGAACGGTTAGTTTGTACTGCAAACTGATGCTAGTGACAGTGGGATCGGGGCAGTTCTCGCACAGGATGTCGATGGAGAGGAGCGTGTAATAGAATACGCCAGCCGATCACTCAACAGTGCTGAGAGAAATTATACGGTCTCCGAGAAAGAGTGCTTGGCAGTGGTATGGGCCATTGGAAAGTTCCGGTCGTATATTGAACGGCATCACTTCAAGGTCATCACTGATCATAGTTGCCTGAAATGGCTCCACAATATGAGAAATCCTACAGGAAGATTAGCGCGATGGGCGCTAGCATTGCAAGGCAATGTCTTCGATATCGAATATCGAAGAGTGGATCTCAATGTGGTGCCAGACGCTTTATCTAGGGCGTATGAGGAGGAGGGGATTGAAGTGAGTGCTATAAATAGTCGACCGGAGACCACTGACGCCTGGTATTTGCAACAATACCAGGAAGTATGCCAGGACCCACACTCTCATCCCACTTGGAAGGTGGTGGGAGGGAGACTGTATCATTATCAGCCTGATGAGGATGGTGAAGGGTCCATCGACAACGATGAAGCGTGGAAGCTTGCGATGCCTAGGGAGAAAAGGTACCAGGTGCTCCAGGAAGTCCATGATGCTCCTACTGCAGGACATCAAGGACGAGAGCGTACGTTCTCCAGGGCTAGGCGCTTGTACTACTGGCCTAAAATGTATGATCAGGTCAGGGAGTACGTAAAGAGTTGCCCGGTATGTCAGCAGTGCAAGGTGGAACAAAGAGCACCTTGCGGGCTGATGGGTCGTAGACAAGTCTCACGACTCTGCCAGGTGGTGGCCGATGATATCACTGTCCCATTCCCCAAAAGCTCTGGAGGTTTTGAGTATGACTTAATCTTTGTAGACTTGTTTACTCGCTGGGTAGAGTGTGTTGCGATACGCAAGGCCAATGAGAAGACAATCGCAAGGGAATTACACGAGAGGATCGTCACTAGGTTTGGTGCGCCAGAGGTATTCTTGTCGGATAATGGAACCGAATTTAAGAATCAGGAGGTCGATTCATACCTGCAGATGAACGGCATCCAGCGCGCTTTGACTCCCGTGTATCACCCCCAAGCGAATCCCACAGAGCGAGTAAACAGGACACTCAAGACCATGATCACGTCTTACGTAAGCCGTGATCATAAGAGCTGGGATGAACACCTATCAGAGTTCAACTTCGCGTTGAACTCGGCAACTCATAGCGCCACCGGATATAGTCCTGCGATGCTCATGTTTGGGCGTCAGCCGGTACCTCCTTTGACGTTCAGAAGAACCCAAGATCAACAGGCCCTTGAATGTTCAGAGGGTCAGGCTGTGGAAGATTGGGCTGAACATATGGAGAAGCTTCCTAATTTGTGGGAGAGAGCTAACTCGAAGTCAAAGGAGGAAGCTGCGCGTCAGGCGGCTTATTATGACCGGAAGAGACGGCAACCCGAGTTTAAGGTCGGAGATTGGGTTTGGAAGAGGAACAGGATTCTATCTTCAGCTGCTCAAGGTATTTCAGCTAAATTAGCGCCGAAATATGCCGGGCCGTACGTGATTGAAGAGGTTTGTGGTTCCAACACGTACAGGCTAGGTAATCAGCTGGAGATCCTGTCTGAGCTCTTCCATGCCAAAGACCTTAAACCATATTACGGTCCGGGTGAGAATGGGGAAAGCGAGGAGGTCATCGAAGCTCGCGAGCCGCCAGATGAACTGCCGTCGGAGGATGCGAACGATTCCGCGAATGCGTGCGATAATCCGGGAGGGGATTTATTGGATAGTGAGCGGGTCCAATTAGCAGCCCCCACGGCCGTAGATAAAGTTCCCACCGAGAGGTCGGATTTACCGGTATCTGCCCCAACTAAGAGAGGTCGAGGTCGACCTCGAAAGGTTCCAGAGACGGTCACCGGTCCAGCGAGGGGCAACAACTCTCCCGTGAAGGCGAATAGAGGGAGAGGTAGGCCTCGAAAGACCGTGCCCGTCGTACAAAGGACGGTTGGGCCGATAAAACCGAGCGGTAACCGACGAGGGCCAGGACGTTCCCACAAAGAATCGCGAGGGAGCGTATAACTCGGTGGGATGCGGCTATTATTAGGATTATTTCTTCGCGCAGGGAGATTCATCCGAATTTTGCTGTTTTTTGGATGTTTCAGATGGATCGGAGAATCGTCGTCGAAGAGGAGACCTTCGAGGTGGTCACGCAGATGTTGTTAGATCCGCAACTGGGCCCTGATGCGACGCAGCTAATTGAAGATCTGCGGAGCTTCGCCAGGGTCCAGTTGGAAGGGACCACCCGAAGGGATCGGCGCAATGCCTCGGTGGCAGCGGTTCTCCGGGATTCGTCGTGGGTCGCCCCGAAGAAGGCTTCTCGGGACGCTTTGACACAGACCGAGGACCAGGACAGTGTCGAACGTCCCAAGTCTACAATGGACCAGGGGGTGCAGACCCTCAAGTCCGGCGTAACCCTTACGTCGGACAGTGCGAGCCAATGCCCAGGACCCAGGGAAACCTGTGGGGCCTCGCACTGGGTCTGCAATCATCCCCGGATCCCTGAGCATCCTACTCTCCTCCTCGACTTCAGACACGTGCGTCTGGGGATCAACGAGGTGGGGAGTGCCTGGCGGTTCGCTCAAGAACTCCAGTCTCAGGTGCAGGAGCACCTGAGACGCTTTTTGAGCCGCCAGGGCGCAGAAGAGTTGCTCGGGGAGTGGGCAGAGATGGCTCAGCGTCAGAGGGCCTATGGAGAGGCCCTGCTGCGGGTGGATAACGGACAAGAGTCCTCCGCAGCGCTCCCGGCGCCGGCTCAAGAGAAGAGAGCCCCGGGAGCTACTGACGCTGGACCGACGCTCACGGTCCATGTGGACGGGCGCATGGCTCCTGATACCACCATCGTGGTCAGGTCGCAGGATGGACGTGCGACCGCCACGGTGGGAGGCGTGACCATCACCGCCTCACAGGGAGTCAGTGCCCAGCAGTCCCCTCTGGCTGCTGAGCAGCCATCACAAGGTCGGGAGGCTGCTCAATCTCGGTCGCAGCTGAGGGGCTGCTACATCTGTGGGGAGCCTGGGGTGACCAACTCCCAGCGGTGCCCGAAGAAGGCTACACACTGGCGCTACCCGAAACATCGCGCGCCAGGTGTAGCCAAACAATGATGTAGGCCCTGGAGGGCAAATAAATTAGCCGAAATAAAGAAGGGAGTGTTTATTTTGTTTCCTTTCCTTCTTTATTACTTTCAGGTTCCTGATGGCAGCGAATCGCGGGTATTCGTCCTGCCCGGGTAGTCAGGACTTGGAGGGGGCTGCAACGGTAGTCGATTCAATTAATCGAACCGTTCGCGATTCTGATTTTCGCGCGTTAGTTCTAAGTATTGAGAGAGAGAGAGGGGGCGCGCGATCTTTCAAATTAGCAGTTACGCTTCAGCTGTATTCGAACGAGCATCGCCGATTTTTATTTGCACAGTTTTTCTCGCCGAGTAATAGTTTTCCTGGGACAATTTCGTGCGTGAGTGTGATAGCGATATTATAGCAAGTACGAGGATTCGGAAGCAGTTTGCAGCTGATAAGTAGAGTGAGGCAGCGCAGCCAATTATTCAAAGGACAGAGGCAGTTGATATTTTGCTGACATCAACAGTTACGGCTGATCACCGTAATTGCACCGCAGGGTAGGTGCACCTCCCTTAATTATCGCGTGACAAAATACATTTATTATTTTGTTCAACCGCGTTAGCGTTGATAATTTTGTATTCGCGCCGAGCGTTAGATCGCGCCAATTTTCGTATCTTCTCTCTCTCTCTCTTTCTCACCGAAAGTTATTTAATTGTAAATCCTATTCGCGTGTGTCAGTCTTTCGGCCCGACAAAGACTGTAGAGATTTTTATTAATAAAATCTATTAAAATTATTCGCCGATTTTGTCATATAATTTTTCCTAATAGATTAAACAATTGAAATTAATACTTAAGTTTTAATCCGATCATAGCTAGGGGATTAAGTGGATTAGGAGCAAAGTCGATTACACTTAAAACTCATCGTGTGTCACAAGGCACGTGACTTAAGGTGAGTTCAACTCTGCTTGATCGAAGACAACTAAGTCAAGTCAGCTGACGTTAAGGCGAATACACGTATTAACATACGTGTTAACGGAGCGGCGGTTTGCTCTGCATCGTGGGAGTTTGCTCTTCAATAAATTTCTCATTTTGCAGGTTTATCCCCCCGTTACAAAATATTTAATTGTATTTAAATATTTAATTGTATTTAAATATTTAATTGTATTTATATATTTAATTGTATTTAAATATTTAATTATATTTAACTGAATAATTCTTAAAAATAAGACCATATATATCATTAATTACAATTATAATATTAATAAAAAATATATATCAATACTACGGATAATCGAACTCTTGCTCCTCATGCGTTCGCTAAAATAAACGTAGCCATTCTTTCAGAAAGTCCTAGTCGCTATGCGCGTTGCGTATTCTTAATATCCATCATCTCTAATAAATATTAATATTCTGTAATATAATTAAATCTATAAAAATTGGTAAAGATTGTTCAAAAGATTTAATTTGTGGCTATGTATAAATAATTAAAATTTTTTATAAAAATAAAAGACTTTTAACGAAAAGGTAATTAAAAAATACCTACCTTATACTTACCTATTGACTTTGCTGCAAATTGGATTGGGAAAAGAAAAAACACTAGACAATGTTTCTAATAATTTTTTTGATTTAGCACTGAAAAGCGTTGTTTTATGGAAAATTTAATAAAATTTTCAAATATAATTCGTTTATTTATTGAACAAATATTTTTTCATACGTAATTTAGTACTGAAAAGTGCTGTTTTATATTTTAATTGAACGTTTGAATAGCTGTGTGATTGTCTTGAAAAAATGGTCCTCAAAGAAAAGGGCCGTTCAAGTCGTTGCAGCTATACCACCCATGGCCTCTTCGTTGATTTTTACGACTGATTTGCTGTGTGTGAAAAGCCGTTGAATTGACGTTTATGTCTTGCCTGCTGCGTGAAAAGAAAAGCGCACGCGCGACTAAGAACACATATTAATATACACATGCCAAGCTGTTTCACACAAATCCCCTTAGACTTAGCTACTCCCACTACTAATTATATTCGACTTATGCGCGCGACAAAATCAGTGCTCTTGCATAACTCCCCGACTAGTGGACCAATGATCGATGTGCGCTCAAATTTGGTGAAAATGAATAAAATATTCCTCAGTTTGCCTCATTGTATCAGTATACGGTTTTAAGAAGCTATAACTACAAGTGTGAGTGTCAAGTGTAAAAATATGCAGTGCGGAGATAATGTAAACGAGTTTTTTCGCCGGAGTGACTTGAGGAGGGATGTTCTTGACCGAGCTATTGAAGCTCTGGGAGAAAACTTCCCCATAAACGATGAATTTGATGCTGTAGAGCAAGATATTATCAATGCGCTACAGACACCGATAAGACAACCGGATGATGAGAAAGAGCCATCAATTCATTCGGCGAAAACCATAAAAATGCACTTAACACAACCACAATTAATCAGATAAGATTATTAGTTTAATTACTTATTTGGTTTTTTTCTTTCATTCCTCACTGTTTCTTTTACAGTATTTTTTCAACAGGTTTTCAACTATTTGAAACAGTTTACATGTAAAAATAATTATGAGCCTGATTATCAGCTTACCTTTTATAATGTTTTGTTTCATTGAATAATAACACAGGCCGACAAAAAATTTTACCAAGAACCCGAGTATAGTTTTCCGAAGGTTTTTTGCGCGCTGAATCCGAATCCGAGGTCAGAATTACTCTGGTGGCTCCGGTTTTCGAGATATCCTAACCTTAAAGTGCAAAAAACGCGATTTTTGCCTATATTTGAGGTTATGTAGCAAAGAAAAGAAATTTTTTTTCAAAAAACTGTATACATCAAATTAAAGTATGAGTTTTCTTCTTTCAAATGCCGTTGAGTATGCTCGGATATCTTTTTTTTTCACGAAGTTACACAAATTTGAAAATTTCAAATTTTATGAATTTAAAAAGCACCACACCATTCAGCCCAAGCTATCTAACAAGTAACCATATTAAAGAGCCACTCACCAATTTAAAACAAACTTGGAAATATGACAAAACACTAAAAAATATTGTGAGCATCGTGCTTCTATTTACAAAATGCTCTCTTACGGGTAGAAACCACCCCTGCCAACCCCTAATCAGGCTCACCCATATAACCCTGGGTAGAGCAAGTTTAATTAACTGCTTTTCGATAAAAAAAACTCATTTTCCAATCACAGGTATGCGTACTAATCTCGACCTAGATAAGCCTCATCCCCAAATACCTGCTGAACCCTTTAAAACCACCCCTACCAACCCCTAAGCAGGCACACCCACATGACCCTGGGTAGAGCAAGATTAATCAACTGCTTTTCGGTAAAAAAAACTCATTCTCGGGGGTTTTGGAAACCCTTCAAGTTACTATTTTTCGAGCGAAATATTGATTTCAAAAAAATATCCTCCACCATTTTGAATTCGCTATCTGGCGTTCGCCATCTTGGATTTGAAAAAAACGAAATTTTGGTAGTATATTCGAACTCAGCGACCTCGAAAACCCCCGAATACTAATTTCCAACCAAAAATATGCTAATTCTATGATTTTCATCCACCATCTTGAATCTGCCATCTTGGATTTTCAAAAATGAAAATTCTGACTGTAGATTCGTATTCAGCGACCCCGAAAACCCCCGAGTAAGAAATTTTAAGCCAGAATAGTCAATAGAAAAATGTATGCCGAAAAGGGTTAAAAGCCACCCCTATCTACCCCTTGCAGGCTTATATACGTAACCCTAGTTACACCAAGTTTAATTAAATCCTTTTTGATGAAAAAATTAATTTTTTAATCACAAATAGACATACACATCTTAACCTGGATATGCCTTATCCCTGTATACATGTACAACCCTTAAAAACCCTTGGGCAGGCTAATCATAGAACCCTGGGTAAGCTATTTTAATCATGTGAAATTCGATGAAGGAATTAATCACAGATAGACATACGCAGCTTATTTTTTGTACGCGATTGGGAGGGCTGGTTTTAAACGGTTGAGGAGGTATTTGGGGATGAGGCCTATCTAAATCATATTAGTACGCATACCTGCGATTAAACTTGCTCTACCCAGGGTTATGTGGGTGAGCCTGTTTAGGGGTTGGCAGGGGTGGTTTCTACCCGTAAGAGAGCATTTTGTAAATAGAAGCACGATGCTCACAATATTTTTTAGTGTTTTGTCATATTTCCAAGTTTGGTTTAAATTGGTGAGTGGCTCTTTAATATGGTTACTTGTTTAAAAATCCTAAAAAAAGTACTCAAAATAGTCCTCCAAAAAGTCCTCGAAAAAGTCCTCAAAAAAGCATGTGAAAAAGTCCTCAAAACAGTTCTCAAAAAGACTTCGAAAAAGTCCTCAAAAAAGTCCTGGAAAAAGTGCTCAAAAAGACCTCGAAAGAGTCCTCAAAAAAGTCCTCGAACAAGTCCTCAAAATATCCTCGAAAAATTCCTCAAAAAAGCATGTGAAAAAGTCCTCAAAACAGTTCTCAAAAAGACTTCGAAAAAGTCCTCAAAAAAGTCCTCGAAAAAGTCCTCAAAATATCCTCGAAAAATTCCTCAAAAAAGCATGTGAAAAAGTCCTCAAAACAGTTCTCAAAAAGACTTCGAAAAAGTCCTCAAAAAAGTCCTCGAAAAAGTGCTCAAAAAGACCTCGAAAGAGTCCTCAAAAAAGTCCTCGAAAAAGTCCTCAAAATATCCTCGAAAAATTCCTCAAAAAAGTCCTCGAAAAAGTCATCAAAACAGTTCTCAAAAAAGTCCTCGAAAAAATCCTCGAAAAAGTCCTCAAAACAGTTCTCAAAAAGTCCTCAAAAAGTTTTCGAATAAGTCCTCGAAAAAGTCTTCGAATAAGTCCTCAAAAAAGTCCTCGAAAAAGTCCACAAAAAAGTCCTCGAAAAAGTCCTCGAAAAAGTCTTCGAAAAATTCCTCAAAAAAGTCCTCGAAAAAGTCATCAAAACAGTTCTCAAAAAATTCCTCGAAAAAATCCTCGAAAAAGTCCTCAAAACAGTTCTCAAAAAGTCCTCAAAAAGTCTTCGAATAAGTCCTCGAAAAAGTCTTCGAATAAGTCCTCGAAAAAGTCCTCAAAAAGTCCTCGAAAAAGTCCTCAAAAAAGTCCTCGGAAAAGTCCTCAAAAAAGTCTTCGAAATAGTCCTCCAAAAAGTCCTCAAAAAAGTCCTCAAAAAAGTCCTCAAAAAAGTCCTCGAAAAAGTCCACAAAACAGTCCTCAAAAAAGTCCTCAAAAATGTCCTACAAAAATCACCATCAGAGAAGTTGCTGAGGATATTGGTATATCGCTTGGCTCGTGCCATGAAATTTTTTCTAACGTTTTGGGCATGAGACGTGTGTCAGCGAAGTTTGTTCTGAAATTGCTAAATTTTGACCAAAAGAACCGTCGCATGAGCATCGCTCAAGAACTGTTGAATGACGTCATCGACAACCCAGATTTACTCAAAAGGGTCATAACTGGTGACGAATCATGGGTATATGGTTATGATATCGAAACCAAAGTCCAATCGTCCCAATGGAAGAGCCCATATGAGCAACGACCGAAAAAAGCACGCCATGTTCGATCAAATGTCAAAGTTTTGCTCACTGTTTTCTTCGATTACCATAGCGTGGTGCATCAGGAGTTCTTACCATATGGACGTACGGTCAATAAACAGTATTATCTTGAAGTTATGCGCTGTTTGCGAGAAGCAATACGAAGAAAACGCCCAGAATTGTGGAAAAACAATTCATGGCTTTTGCATCACGATAATGCCCCTGCTCACTCATCTTTGCTTGTGAGAGATTTTTTAGCCAAAAACAACACCACAATCATGCGTCAGCCACCATATTCACCGGATTTGGCCCCATGTGACTTTTTCTTGTTCCCAAAACTAAAGAGACCTATAAAAGGACGGAGATTTGCAAACGATTGAAGAGATAAAGACTGCATCGCTGGAAGAGCTCAAGGCTATACCGAAAAGTGCTTATGAGAAGTGCTTTCAGGATTGGAAAAACCGTTGGCATAAGTGTATTGTATCTGAGGAGGATTACTTTGAAGGGGACAACATAAATATTGATAAATATATAAATATTTTTTCTTAAAAATACAAAGTCACCTTACTTTGTGAACACACTTCGTATTCTCAAAAGCTTGTTGATGCCCTGGCAACCATAGATAGCCTTTGCCCTGTTTCAATAAATCTATTAGAGGTCGACAAACTGAGGTATAATTTTGAGTAAATTTCGTATAAAAGTTTACAAACCCAAGAAAATTTTGTAGACTCTTTAGGTTCTTTGGAGCTTTATAATTTTCTATTATTTCGAGCTTTCCTTTTTGTGGTTTAATACCTGAGGGTGAGATAACGTGACCTAGAAATTCAATCTCGCTCTCAACTAAATTTGATTTTGAGAATTTCGAAGTATAATTATCGCGTTTACAATAAGTGAATAGTATACTTATCTATATTGTATACAAATATTGTATACGAGGTGTGTTCAAAAAGTAAGGTGACTTTGTATTTTAAAAAAAAAAAATTTATTTATTTATCAATATTTATGTTGTCCCCTTCAAAGTAATCCCCCTCAGATACAATACACTTATGCCAACGGTTTTTCCAATCCTCAAAGCACTTCTCATAAGCACTTTTCGGTATAGCCTTGAGCTCTTCCAGCGATGCAGTCTTTATCTCTTCAATCGTTGCAAATCTCCGTCCTTTCATAGGTCTCTTTAGTTTTGGGAACATGAAAAAGTCACATGGGGCCAAATCCGGTAAATATGGTGGCTGAGGCATGATTGTGGTGTTATTTTTAGCCAAAAAATCTCTCACAAGCAAAGATGAGTGAGCAGGGGCATTATCGTGATGCAAAAGCCATGAATTGTTTTTCCATAATTCTGGGCGTTTTCTTCGTATTGCTTCTCGCAAACGGCGCATAACTTCAAGATAATACTGTTTATTAACCGTACGTCTATATAGTAAGAATTCCTGATGCACCACGCTATGGTAATCGAAGAAAACAGTGAGCAAAACTTTGACATTTGATCGAACATGGCGTGCTTTTTTCGGTCGTTGCTCATATGGGCTCTTCCATTGGGACGATTGGACTTTGGTTTCGACATCATAACCGTACACCCATGTTTCATCACCAGTTATGACCCTTTCAAGCAAACTTGGATCGTCGTTGACGTCGTTTAACAGCTCCTGAGCGATGTTCATGCGATTGTTTTTTTGGTCAAAGTTCAGCAGTTTTGGAATGAATTTTGCTGCCACCCGTTTCATGCCCAAAACATATGAAAAAATGTTATGACATGAGCCATCTGATATGCCAACTTCATCAGAAACTTCTCTAATTGTGATTCGGCATTCATTCAGAACCATTTTTTCCACTTTTTTCACATTTTCATCGATTGTTAACGTGCTGGGTCGACCGGAGCGTTCGTCATCTTCAACGTCTTCGCGGCCGTCTTGGAAACGCTTATACCACTCGTAAACACTTGTTTTTTTCATAGCAGACTCACCATAGGCTTTTGTAATATTTCACACGCTTTATTACACTTTATTTCATTTTTTACACAAAATTTAATACAAATTCTTTGATCCATTTCTTTTAAAAACGAAAAACGCCAAGCCCATAAAAACACGTCAAACCTTAGCGACTACCGCAGACAAAGTAAACAGTGAATATAGCTGAAAATTTTATCATACTTCAGGGGCATGTATACCAACACAATAAAAAAAAATTTTGACAATCGGACTCTCCAGACCCGCGAAATTTAAAAATTCCGGGTATTTTTTGAACATACCTCGTATATATTACTTTCAGATCATGTACAAAAATATTGTTTACAGATTGAATATCATAGCGCTGTTAGATTTCAATTTATTATTTAATGTAACAAAAATGTATCTTTATTTCAATAAAGTATGTACAATAAATTTATTATAAAATATATTGTGGAGAAGTAAATGAGTCATAGGTGTTTCTACTAAAGCAGGTTTCGACTTGTTCTAATGGATTCACAAGTGATGATGCTCAAATGGAAGTACCTCACAGGTGAGAGCGAAGGTTGGGGCTCTTACTATTAAAAATAAAACAAAAATTATTTATTATTATTATGATATTTATTTAAATAAAAGTTGCTTTACATAAACATCTTTATTCTTTCATACGTATAAAGTCTTATCTATCCATGAATTGTGCGAGTTGTCGAATCCCAACCATTTAACGTATACTTGATTACCACGTTTCCTTAAAACTTTTTCAATCAGATAAATAGCAGGATACATAGCTTTCTATAGTTCTTGCTCGTAAAAACCTCCAACAATTGGATTGCCTTTGTAATCTCTTAAATGATAAGTGATAGGCTTTGTCTTCACAACTCGTTGAATAGTAAACATCTCAGTAGACCAGTTAGGAATGTATCCTTTTTCGAAAACGTGTTTAGACTTGCTCACACGTACTTGATCGCCTACTTGGAATTTAGGGCTCTTAACGAAAAGACGTCGGTCCTAAGAGAATCGTCTCAACACATGCATTTCATTCTCATTAGTTACGTCTTTAGGCTTCATATCTATAGTACGATGTTTTTGATTATTGTAAGATTTCAATAAATCAGCTACACTGTCGATCCATTTATAATTTCCTTGTAGACTGAATTTTTTTCACATGACATTTTTTAGCGTGCGATCGAAACGTTCACAAATGGATGCCTTAAGATTGCTATAGGTTAAATATAGATTTATTTTATACTTTGTCATTAGTCTTTGAAAATTTGAATTATAGAATTCTTTGCCATGGTTCACATGTAGATTTCTAGGAGTGCGTCCCTTTTTTAATATAGACTCAATTGCATAAGCAACATCTACACCAGTTTTTTGTTTCACAGGAACTGTACAAGCGTACTTTGAAAATATATCAATGACAGTTAATAGATATCGAAAGTCTTTGTTCTCTCTCGAGTAGCCTTACATCTCTACAAGATCAGCTTGGCATGTCTCATCAATTCCACGTACATCAACTTTTCTACAGAGATAGTTTCAACGTACTGGTTTATGTAACTGAGCCCACACTCTTTGATGTTTCATTTTCAATCTATTTGTTAAAATTGATGTAAAAAGTCAAACAGTACAATCTTTATTTCTTTCTCCTTATTATTATTATTATTTATTTTTTTTTTTTTTTACAAGGAGTTGCGGAATCCTTTTTGCGGATTCCCCTTAGTCTTGATATCTAAGGAGGTATGTGGGACTCCCCAAAATAGACAGGCCTACCCACTAAACCGCCATCTCCTTGTTGTCCTTCCCCCAGCCAGGGACTATGTTGATATTACTTCTGACTGGGGGTTCTGTCTGTGTTCGTTCGTTCGTATCGTTTCACCGTGCGTCGTTACGTCGCGTCAATCCGTCTGCTCAGTCGTCCTTCAGACAGTCGTCCGCGTTCTTACGTCTTAGTATGGTTTCCGTATAGGTAGCAACTAAACGCCACCATTCGGGTTTATGCAGCATCACCTCTACAATGTTATCGGGGGTGATGTTGCCAACTGTTGTCTCTAGTTCTCGTCTGAGTCTTGTCCAGCGGTCGCACCCGAAAAACGTGTGTTCCGCGTCGTCTCGTTCGTGTCCCCAATACTTGCAGTCGGGTGTTCGTACTCGGTTCATATTGTGGAGGTACCGTCGAAAGTACCCGTGGCCCGTCAAGAGCTGGGTGACGTGAAAATTCACATCACCAAAATTCCTTCCAAGCCACGGTCTCACGTCCCGTATCAGTCGTCTCGTCCATTTGCTACCTCGTTCTTCTGTCCATCGGTCTTGCCACATGTCGATCGTCCTTTCGCGTTCAACGATTGCCGCGTTCTTTCATCCTATGTCTGCGCTGCTCCCATAGATCCTTTTGCGTTCAGAGGCAAGAAGATCCACGGGTATTACGCTCGCCACCACCAGGACAGCCTGCGCAGAGACTGTTCGGTAGGAGCAAGCGATTCGCAGAGCGCCCTGTCTCTGTACCATCGTCATTGTCTTACAGTACTTCTTTGTCTTCAAGGAATCTGCCCATATTTCCGCGCCGTATAAGAGGATCGAGTGAGCTGTCGCTATTAGCAGTCGCCGCTTTCCTGGTCTCGGTCCCGTCGTGTTTGCCATCAGGCGGCTCAAGGATGCTATCCTCTCTGCCGCTTTTCGGGCTGTCTTCTGTATGTGAGGCCAGAAGGTCATCTTCGTATCGAGGGTTACCCCAAGGTACTTGACTTCCCCCTTGGTCTCCGTTTCGTATGTACCCACTCTCATGGGTAGTATCGTCTGTATGCGTCTTCTCGTGAGAAGCATAAGTTCCGTCTTTTCTGTTGCGAGTTGCAGTCCGTGTTCTGTCATCCATTGTCCAACTCGTCTCATGGTCTGGTTCAACGTCAGCTGCGCCAGCTCGGGAGATCTCTCCGTGATCACCGCCGCCACGTCATCAGCGTAGGCGACGAGGGTCACTCCGAGTGGCATCCCAAGCCGAAGCAGACTATCGTATAGACCATTCCAAAAATCGGATCCCAGTATCGACCCCTGAGCCACGCCAGCGGTGACCTGTCTCGTTACCTGTCCTTCGATCGTCTCGTACGTTATTCGTCTGTTTCTCAGATAATCCTCCACAACCCGAACCAGGTACGGTGGGATCCGAAAGTTGCTTTTCAGCGCCTCCAAGATATCCACCCACCTGGCCGAGTTAAAAGCATTTCTGATGTCGAGCGTCGCTAGCAGCACAATGGGTCGCGCCGCATGGCAGTGTCTGTCTAGTTCCAGGAAAGAATCAATCACCTTTTGGATCGCTCCAATCGTCGACCGACCCCTCCTGAAGCCGAATTGCAAATCTAAGAGACCCCCTCCGGCCTGTATCGCGTCCGTCAGTCTCGGTCTGAGTAATTGTTCAAAGAGTTTACCAGTAGTGTCAAGTAAACTCAACGGTCGGTAGGCCGAAGGAGTGCCAGGGTCGCCCCTACCTTTTTGGAATAAGAACGAGCCTCGCCTCCTTCCACCGATCGCTGAACGTTCCTGTCGTCAAGCACGTATTGTACAGGTCGAGAAGTATCTCCGGCCGTAGACGAGCCACGAGCCGGAGGATCTCGGATGGTACTCCGTCCGGTCCCGGTGCCTTACCCGTCTTCATCGCATTCGTTGCTCTGATGAGCTCCTCAGCGGCAAAAGCGGGGGGCATTTGTGCGTCCACGTCATCCATCACGTTTGTCCTAATCGGGTGCATCGGAAACAATCCGTCAACAATCCGTCCTGCTGTTTCGGCATCTTTAAGTTCCGGTGAGACTCAGGCCCCTAGTTTCCCGGTCACAATCTTGTAGCCGGTTCCCCAGGGATCCTCGTTCACCTCCTCGCAGAGCTTCCTCCAGCATCGCGTCTTGCTGTCCCGTATTGCTTTCGTCAGCGTCTTCCGTGCTGTTTTGTATATGGCTTGGATGTTTTCCCTTTCGGGTCCGCCCACTGCCCTTTTGATTCGTCACCGATTTGCCAGGCATATCTTGCGTAGCTCGGCTATTTCGTCCGTCCACCAGTATTGTGGCCGTCTTTTTTGTATCTGTCGTCGTTTCGTCATTGTGCTGGTGCACAAGTTGTTTATTAATTTCGTCGTCTCGTCTGTCAGTCTTTCCGTTCTTCGCCGGCCCGTTAGCTCAGGAGGAATCTTCGACCTCGGGGCTGATGCCGCCATCAACTCCTCCGAAAATTTTTGTCGGTCAAGTTTGTTAAGGTTCCACCGCGGGGGTTGGTGGATTCTCGTTTGTCTCGTTTCTGTCCGTCCCGCCACTTCGAAAACGATGTATTGATGGTTGCTGGCTGTATAGTCCTCGACCACCCGCCACCTCCTCAGCCGTGGCAGGATTCTGTCCGACGTCATCGTCACGTCAGGGATGGAGTCTCCAATCCCTGGTCGTCTGTACGTTAGCGTGTGTCCCGTATTTACTACTGCTAGGTCCAACCTTGCGGCCATTTCCAGCAGCAGTCGTCGACGTCGATTCGTTTCGTTCATTCCCCACTCGATCGCCCTCGCATTGAGATCCCCCGCAACGATGACATCTCCGGGCAGGTCCCTGATCCCGTCTTCTAACAGGGTCGTTTTCCTTTCAAACACCGCCGCGGTGCAGTTGGGTGTCAGGTAGACGCTGACATAAGTGACAGCGCCGACTGTAGCCCAGACGTAGTCGTCCCCGACTCCGCGGTTGGAGACTCTAAATTGAGCGGCGCCCCTTACCCAGATAGCAGTGGTCTCTGTCTTGTTTGTAATGTATGTCTGGGACATCCTTTTCCTGTATGGTTCACACAGGATAAAAATATCCGCGTCATGTTCGTCGACTATCTACGGTAGGAGCATGTCTGCAGTCCTACTTCTGTTCAGGTTTCCTTGTACTACTCTGTCCGTCTTCCGGCACGCCTCCTGCACTCTTCCAGCGCGGCCCGGAACACGGCACACCTGCCGTTTCCGGCGAGGTGGGCGACGCTTCCATGCCCGGCCTCGGAGCACAGTGGGCAGACCGGTTCTCCTTTGCATTCCGTCGCGTAATGTCCGGATGCGCCGCATTTGCGGCAGCATTTCGTCCTGTCCTTGCCTGTGCATTCAGCTTTTACATGGCCAAAGCCCAGGCATCTGAAACATTTTGTCACCGTCAGTCGTTTCCGAACGCGGCAATGCACCCAGCCAATTCCGATCCGACCACGCCGAAGCAATGCGTCGGCATCCCGCGATTCTAATTCGCAAACCGCCATATACTGCTCTGCGCGGTTTGGACCGAAATTATTATTATTATTATTATTATTATTATTATTATTATTATTATTAATATTATCTTCTTCTAACTATTTAATAACTTCTCGATGCATTACTAATTGTGATCTTATTGTCTTCAATGATTTTATAAGATCATTTATCGTACTCGTAAGCGTAGTAACGTTAACTTCACTAGTTTTTCGCACCGTTCGTAAGTTTACAGCATCGTTACTCTCCTGAGGATCGGCTATATTACAAAGTCTTTTGTCACTCGCGTCGTATCGTCCGTCTTTAGTGATTTTATACCCTACATCAAGAAGACCTCGATTACCCTCCTTTTTATTCAATATACTTCCAAACACATCAACACTCATTTTATTACTGAGCAATATTTAGAATTCTCTTAATATATATAGCCAGCTTCACGTAATTCTTCAATAATTGAATGAATTTCATTAACATAACTAGAATGACTGGCAGTTTGTTCGGCAATAAGCAATCTCAATCGATCAATGAGCTCGTTTGGATCATTCCAATATACATAATCAAATAATGTTCCTTTTCTAGCTATTTTATAGTTATGAAATAGACCTCTTCCATCAATAGTCGATTTTCGCTTCTTAGCTCTACTGCTCAAAGATAAATTTGAATCAATATACTTTTTGAATTTATTTACATGCTTATTGCGATATTCTCCATTTGTTTCGTATCTCTTTCGATGAGCGTTAGTGATTTCAAAAATTTTTATATAATTTTCAATATCCAATGAACTGATTAATTTAGAATCAGGTTCTTTACGAAAGGGAAGTCCCATTAAACCAGGCGTCTTGCTGTATGCTTTATCATTCACAGTCACGTCATCGTTTTGGAAGGAAATTGGAGAATTACCTATGACATATGTATTTTCTTACAAGCGAACACCAAATGTCTTGTCTAAATTACTTTTCTGCTGAGGTTCATGCAATAGTCGAATATAGTTTCCTACAATCGAATCATCCAATAGCTGTTGTCTCTGTTCTGTAGTTACATTTGAACTACTTTTGTTCAAATTTATAGCAGTTGTATCAAGTGATGATTCATCATCATCATCATCAATAGAAACAGCAGGCTCAAATGTAGTATGAAGCAGTTACAATGTAGAATTTAATTCATTAGCGGTACTATTGAAATACTAGATTTGTAGACAGTGTCAGCTGCTACTTCTGACTTGAAAACATTATCGAACGCGATTTTCTTTTTCTTTTTCGTTGGCTGTTCAGCAGTAGTAGTAATAGTAGCGTTACTTTTATCAGTAGTTACCTCTACAAGTTTCTTAAATGGATCAAGCATAGGTTTAAAAGTTTCATGCAATGTCTTTTCTAAATCAGCTTTCCCGCATTTTATTAGTTGATATGTAACACGTACGTTAATAATTTAAGCCCGAACAACGTTGCGTCACAAATTATTTAAGGGGAAAGGCTCGGAAGGCGCACTCGCTTCGTCGCGAAAAATTAACGAGGGCTATGTCGTCCAGTAATATCGATAATCGCGGTTTGACTAGTTACGAGAGAGACAGGTTGCATAAATAAACTTATCGGTTCGGATATTTTACAGTTTATTAAAACAACAATATACATATGGCGTTTGACGTGTGCGTCGGCCAAGTCCGGGCTAAGGCCATTCCGTGCGAATTAACGCACAGGAAACAGACTGTTGCCTTACAACCATCCCGCGAATTCCGCGAGGGTGATGCGAATTCACGCATACAGCCACTCGTCCGCGTCCGGCCGATACGATGCTTGGAGAGAGAGAAATCGAGGCGCGCACCGAAAAACAAAAAGGGTACCTGACCTTGGGAGGGAGCGCTACTGTGGAAGTCCGCGTCCACTGGGCCAACGATGTCGTCCTCAAAGGCGGATTTAGATGGATGCAGCTGGTCTTCCTCCTTGATGCTGGTCGCTCGATGGCAATCAACTACACACACTGGTTTTTGTCGCGAGGCTCAACTAGCTAGTAATTAGTTGCCGGTCAAAAACCCTACTACTGTCCGATCTTGCGCCTTCCGCGACGTCTTACGCGCCCCTCCCCACAGGCACCCAAAACGGCCGAGCGCCGCCGGCTATATACACATGTGCGACTCATGCCGGCGACACTATTTCTCTCTCTCCTCCTCTGCTCTCCGCTCTTGCTCTATCCCTCCAACGCCAGGCATCTCCGCCGATCAGGAAGCAAACCTGTAACAAAGCCACATCGTGCGTCGATACTCGGTTTTAATCAACCAAGACCGATGTGGCAGCGGCTCAGGGGAAGGCACGCGGAAGAGAGAGAGAGGCGAACAGGGCGATCGAACTCAACGATCGATTCGCCCGTCACAGATACTTGCGTCTTATGGCATCACAAGCCATGGATAATTGCTCGAGCACCTTCTTTACTCTTTCAAAGTCAGCCATGTTTACACTTGTAATTTCTAAAGTTAAATAATCTTCATCCACTCACTCAGCTATATTTATAGAAAAAGAATCAAATCCCTTTCTATATCGTTCATGATTTATTGGTCTGTCTCTGTCGATAATCAAAAAACCATAATTATCGTCTCTCCAACATTTTGAACAAATTGCTTTAAACTTCTTAAAAGACATATCTGAGTTAACATGATGATTGTAAATGTGCTTAATATTCACGTCATCTTGTCGAAATAAAACAAAATGAGCTGAAAGAGGCTCAAAGACATAACAAAACTATGAAGGCTATTGCTATAGGTAAAGGTCTTTATCTGAAGCCTTATAGTAAAGGTTATGGTCTACATCTCAACCCACATGTGAGCAGACAAGGTTTAAGAAAAAAAAAAAACTTTGAAATAGTTTTGTCTAAACGCGCTCTGACTGACTTAGATATAAAAAAATATGCTAAAATACTAAAAATTGCAAATTTTCGAGGTGTTTTCATGCGTAACGATTTACTATCTGACGAACCTCCCTATCAAGAATCAGCTGTTATCAATTTACATGATAAAAATAGACCAGGTCCGCACTGGGTAGCATATAAAAATAAAGATGATGAAGTTATATACTTTGATAGTTTTGGTGATCTTCAACCTCCTATAGATTTATTACTCTATCTCAATATCAAAAGAGTTAAATATCACATTATGAGATTTCAAGATTTCAATACCTATAACTGCGGAGATCTTTGCCAAAATTTCTTTCGAATAAACTATAAATAGATGTGATGAATGAGAAAACAGTCATTTAATAAAAAACTCCGATGGAGAACACACTAACGTTAAGTCTATCAGAAAATTCATCAGTTTTTGAAGCAAATTATTTCCCACCAATAGAGCGATCGCCTAATATAGATATGTATTAGGCTTAGTGGAGCTAATCACATTTAACTCAATACCAAATATTGACGTTGGTAATAATAAATTTTACGTTGGTGAACACGAAATTGTTTTACCGACAGGTAGCTATGAGATAAAGGATATTGAGAGTTTTCTACAAAAAACGTTAACGCTTAATCAAATATCTATTAGTTTAAAACCAAACAATAATACTCTACGTAGTGTTATTCAGTGTAGTCATAAAATAAATTTCAAACCAAAAGATTCTATTGGTTCAATTTTAGGCTTTACTAAACGAGAGCTATCTGCAAACGAAACTCATAGCTCTAATTTACCTGTAACTATACTCAAAATGAACGTTTTACGCATAGAGTGTAATATTACTACAGGTTCTTATTTAAACGAACGTAAAGTGCATACTATACATGAATTTTTTCCAGCAGTACCACCAGGATATAAAATCATTGAAGTACCTTCACATATAATTTATTTACCAGTCGCCGTGAGAAGTATTGATCATTTAGAAATACGTATTGTTGATCAAGACGGAAACCTCGTTAATTTTCGAGGAGAAGATATTACTGTACGTGTTCATATCAAAGCAATATCGTGATGGGAATCATATTTAACAACAATAAAATTGGACAAGGATATATGAATAGACTACAATGTCAGTCAGCGATCAGTCGACCGACAGCTACCGCAGTGCTCATACGTCAGAACATTCAGTTCCTGAAAAGTCTAGGACTAAAAGTAAAAGAAAATACATCAGCTGGCGCAAAGTATCGTGTATATTAGTGTGTTGCTTACAACAAAATGAACGCAATTCTAAATATTTATTCAGGTGTCGCTTTCGATGAGTCGATAGCTCATTACGAAGTTCATGCGCATCAACCTTATTCATTATCACATTTCAATAACAATGATGAAGTTCGTATCTCAATTCAGCATCAAGATTTATCCATACTTCCATCTCGTAGTATGATTCATGTTTGCGGTAGATTAATTCAGGAACATGTAAATGTAGTAGTTAAAACTAAGTTAGTTAATAATGCTATATGTTATTTGTTCGAAGTGATACGATACGAGATAAATGCTATTGAAATAGATAAAGTAAAAAATGTTGGCTTGACAAGTCTTATGAAGAATTGGCTATCACTCAATCCGAGTTAAAGTTTAATAGCTGAAAATGCTGGTTGGACTAATGACAAAGAAGTATCACTTACAAATGATGAAGGTTATTTCGATGTTACTATACCTCTCAGTATGCTGCTTGGATTTGCTGAAGATTATCGAAAAATTGTAGTAAATGTTAAACATGAGCTTATTATTACAATATCGAGAAATGATTTGAATGCGACTATAACTACACCTACCAATACAAATGGAGTAATTACTTATGAAAAAATAAAAATTATTCTGGATAAAATTGAATGGTTAATGCCATAAGTAGTAGCAGCTGATAGAGAAAAAAATCAAATTACTTAATTAAATTAGTCGTGATAGAGCGATCACTATGAGTATACATAATATATACACTATGAGTATATATAATCGTATGAGTATGCACATGGGAGTTTTACGAGTATCCAAAATTACCTCGCATATCTACACATGTTTGGAGTGTGAAGACATGCAATCAATTGGAAAAACCTCGTTTCGTTATTTTAGCCTTTCAAACACAACGAAAAAATGAAGTAGCTGCTTCTGCTAGTCACTTTGATCATTGTAACATTTGCGATGTTAAATTATTTCTAAACTCTCAATGCTATCCGTATAGAAATCTTAATTTAAACATTAATCAAAACCAGTATGCAGTACTTTATGATATGTACGCTAACTTTCAAAGCGCATATTATGGAAAAGAAAATGAACCATTGCTTAATAAAATAAATTTCATTGAAAAATTACCGTTAATCGTGATAGATTTTTCGAAACAAAATGAATCTATCAAAAGTGCTCCTGTAGACGTCCGCCTAGAGTTTGACATGAGAGAAGATTTTCCTGCTAATACTGTTGCCTATTGTTTAATTGTCCACGATCGAATTGTACAGTATAATCGTATCAGCGGCGACGAAAAAAAAGTAGTTTAATACAGTTAATATACTCTCTAAATAAAATGTAATTAATACAATTAAATATAAGCTAAACAAATTAAAATGTATAACATACTATACATCATGTTAAATTTTATGACTAAAAGCATTTAATTTTAAATATATGTCTTTACTCAATGCCTAATCATAACAGCATATGTAACTCTCTCTCTAGCTCTGGCTCAGCGTGAACTATAGTATGCATGCTGTCTATAGTTCTAGCTTGGGGATGTGCTACTATAGTAAATGCATGCTCTTTCTCCCTCTCTTCTTCGCTTGAGTTCACATCTCTAGTATAGAAGTAAATTACTGTTCTTCAAGCTAAATAAAGCTACACGCAAGCTCTATAGAGCTCTGCACTGTATGCTACTTACTATATACATCGCACGTGTTCTCGTAAAAGTAAATTAACGCATTATTTATTTTTTTATTTAGTTTATTTTATTAGTTTTTTTATAAATTTTACAAATTTTACAAAGTTTTTTTTCTTTTTAAATATTATTGTTGTAATTTTTTTGATCCTACGACCTTCGAGGGGTGAGTAGGTTTCCTCACTGTTGGTTGGGCCGGAATCAAAATAACTTTTCGTCGAACACACTCGACATTCTTCACTGTCGGAATATTTCTCTGTCATAAAAAAATTTTTACTTATCATTTTTAATTTATATTTCTTAATTATTTACTAATTTCTATAATTTAAGTACTTACAGTAGCAGTCAAATCAAGTGGTATATCGACTTGTGCATCTTCTCTTTGACAGCCTATGGATGTTGTTGTAGATGATGACGATGACGTTGCTGTTGATGACGATGACGTCGCTGGTGATGATGACCTTGACGTTGCTGATGATGACAACGATGACGATAATGTTACCGACGCAGATGATGATGTTGACATCATCGAAGATGGTTCATTATCCTTATTCACCATGATGGAGGTTGTTGAAACTGAAAAAAAGAGAAAAGATAATTAAATATTAATAAAAATATACATCGATATAATTTTATAAAAATCAATAATAATACTTACTTGTTGAACAATCGTCTTTATTTGTTGAATTTGTAGAGCTTGAGGACTGCTCTCATCTACAAATCTTTGTAACTGAAAAATAAATTATAATAAATAAACACACACATACACACACATAATGAGAAAAAATACTTACAGTTATTAATATTACAATTAATAGCCAATATATATAACGGCTCTCTTGCTACGGTCTGAACGGTGGGATTAGTAAGCTGAAATTGAGTAATAACATTATTATTAAAAAAAAATTCTAAAACTTATTTAAATTATTTTTAAGTTAAAGAAAAAACTGTACTTACATTTTCTAAAAGTTGACACACTCTAATGATGTTGTCCATTTTATTTTTTATTAAGTAAAGGCTATAACGGGTTAACAATGTTAAAATTGCCTAAGAATGAATCGTTATCGGGGATCAGCTATCTGAAAGAGCATATTTTGAGGCTTTCTCACCTAAATTTTCAGACCCCTAGGTGGCAATAGAAACCACAATCGTAAAAAACTGGTTTTTGTGAAAATAATTTCTCCTGCTTTACTGTTTGCTCAAAAAATTCTGAAAAAATTCAAGGATATTAAATTTTTTACTACAAAATAGCCCGATTTTTTTCAGATTTTTTGGATAAAAATCGGAGCCAGAAAAAATTATTGAAATTTTCAATGATTTTTTAGGTTATGAAGGTCATATTTGGCAAACATCTACATAATCATTTTTCATGTATTTTTTCCCGTACTTTCGAATGCATCTATTCAAATTATCATATTTTGACCAGAACATACTCAAAAACTGAAAAAACCGTTATTTTTCGCGTTTTTCCCATGTTTTTAGCACATAACCTCAAAATTAGTTACTTCACTAGGTACTAAAATAACTATAAATACTCTAGGACTCTTTGCCTGTATGTAAGAATACCAAAAAGTAGTTTAGAAAAATTTTCCAACTCCTAAAAGTTCATACAGTCAAGTATTACTTCCCTGTAACTGCAAAGAGCAAGACCAATCATTTATGATTGAGACATTTTTGTTGCTTAAAATTAATTCAAACCTTAAAGCTATACGACATTTTAAATTAAAATAGTTTGAACAATATAAGCTAGACATTTTTTTAATGAGCCTCTTATTATTAACCTCTTATTATATTGACGATCTTGTGATCCACAAGTTATAGTTATTGTACTTAGTCATACTTATTTGGTATAACCCTTTATTCATTGTTTCATTGAATAAAACTTATGAGATTGCATACTTGGATTACACATTAATATAATAACACATTATATTACGCATTAATGATTAAAAAAACATTGAATTTACTTCTGTGAGGTTAAGAGAACGTTTTAGCACAACATCAGTTGTCTTCTGCTACGCCAAATTATCTCGACGACCTACTAAGTCGCCCGAAAAACGCTCAGTATCACGCGGTAAGCTAACAGGTCGGCCTCAGAAAAAGTACTTTTTGGTTAGTGACCTACCCACTCACTCGATGGCGCTACCGGGCTTCCGTACTCCCCTCCCTCCCAGAAGAGCCTACGTAAACCTACTGCGCATGACAACGAATCGTTGGTCATCTAGCCCAATCATGGCCGACGATTCTGACGGTTCGCTTCTGACTATTTAAATGGAACAAAAATGTACCTCAAATCTGAACGTGGATCCATTTCAAGTTTGTATTTTCATGACATTCAAGGCAAAAATTGAAGAATTCCGTTAGGCGCTTTTCAAAAAAATTGAAAAATGTATTATATTTTGATAACATTTCATAAATAAATATCCTTATAGATATTTAAAATCTAAATAAAATGAGATATTTAGTTAAATTACTGAGGATAGATGTTTCATGAATCATTTATAATGGTATAATATAAATTAATATAATTATGATTAATATTACTATTATTATCTAAAGAAATTATGACTATAATATTAAAAATGATTTCAATAAATTACGATATATGACGGTTTTTTCATGCTGAGTTTTTCTCTGAGGTCTGTACTCGCTCTATGCGAAAATTCTGTGGGTACGTTCGACTATAGTCCGACCATTCATCCGCCATCCCTTTGACACGTACGATGACCGTTAAGTAACCGCAGCACTCGCAGCAGCAAAAGCTACCTTCGCAACAGATTATTCTCGTATTAACACCTATAAGTATTTGGTGGTAACGATTGCATTTCAAATAGAAAACGAAGTCAGTAACAGTATATACTGTAACAGGCTGCCGTTTAACCTTTAAACTATTAAACCTATCCTTTAGTTCGGTCAAACGACGCCTTGTTATCTACGTGCTGTGAGCACGTTAACCTACCTTGTCCGGGAGTGCGCCTGCGCAGAGTTCCCTCGCCAAGCGGAGTTGGGTTCGCGAACTCGCCACTTGGCGGCGCTGTTGCGCTTGCTTCGCAGCGCTCCGTCGGCCGCTGCTGGTATCTCAGATGGCAAGTCGCTTCTCTCGATGTCTACGCGATCCGTGCCTTTTTACCGGCTTATTCGAATCGGACGTAAACAATAACATGCACTCCGGACAAAGGAAAGACAAAGCAATAACTCGGTTACGAATAGCTGTTGATCGCTTTATTGAATTCAATCAAATACACGGGAGGGATTTGCCGAGAGACGCACGCGAAATCGATTGACAATGTAAACGAGGGGAGAGAGAGAGAAAAACTCGCGACCGTCGCGGACTAAACGCTCGCACGCTTATTATAATTTCGCCGCGCACGCTGCGCGGGATCGCACGCCAATGACAATAGCAATATTGTGCACCTACCACGGAGTTGTTGGGATTACGGTGGCCAACCGTATCCGACGCACTAGCTGCAGGTCGACCGCTCCTACGCTCGCTAATCTGCTGCTGTTGCGCTCCGCTGCTTGTTATTGCGTAGCCGCCGGGATTGCTGATGCTCTCGTAGCTGCCGATGTCGCGCACGCAGAACAGTGTTCGCACTCAGCACTCCACACTCTAGTTCTCACTCGGGGAAACTTCCTGGATCTCGCACAACTAAAGAACGCGTTGACAGCTCGAAAACGGTAGCTAGATGCGTAGCCGGACTGAGTGACACAGTCATACTGGCTTACGAACTCTCCCCTCCCGGTCATTGCCCCTACGCGCCCTCTCTCTCTCAAACCGATCGCGGCTGCTACGCTCAGCCGCTTCTTAACCTACGCGAGTCGAAACGATTTTCGGTAATCGTTGCAATACATACCGACCTTAATGGATAAAAATTTTTGTTTTATATTATTATAATCAGTATTATTAGTAACGTTACAATTGTTACAGAGCATTATATTAATTTAGAAAACGGAGTCATTTTGCAGTATATAAGTAAGTATTTGAATCTATTGAAATTTTTGTAAATTAAAAGTATCTTAAAAACTAAAAATTCATCGTATGATTCAAGGTTAATTTTTTTCAAATACCTCCATTATTTTTAAATGTGTACATAAATTGCAGGAAAATACATTTTCTATTCACTATACACTAATTTGTTTTGAAAGAAAAAAAGGGATATTCCAAGATTTTTTTCAACATTTTCATAATATTTTTACAATCTTTGGGTATCAAGAAGGGCAAACGTCATTTTTGATGAATTTTATTGAAGGAAATATAATATTACATTTGTGATTATCATTTATAACTATATAATGATATGATAAATTACTTTTTTCGATGGAAGCATGTAGTTTACCATAATATTTATATATTTATCACTATTCATTGTACCTTCTACAAAATGCAGGTCATCTGTTTCTTTTCCCAACAAACAACCCTAAATTATTACAGATCCACCACCTTTCTATAATTTTGCGGACTGACGATTACTCTTGAATTTTTCGCCAAACGTCTCACTCGTTTGGGTCATAAAAATCTAAAAAAAATCTTGGAATATCCCAAATATTTTTGTTTTTAAAACAAATTAGTTTAAAACTGATAGAAAACGTATTTTTCTGCGATTTATGTATTCAAAAATAATAGAGGTATTTGAAAAAATTGACCTTGAATGCAGTAAATGAAAGATTTTGGAATGATAAAAATTAGACGGTATTTGTATGCGGTTTGAACAATTTTATAGCTATTTGAAATTTTTGTCAATAGAACTTGAAAATTGAAAAAATACAAGGAAGAAAGAACTATGCCATGATATATTGATACAACATTTGTAGAGTGTTTCTACTATAATGAAATCGACGATATTACGTGGTTACAAAAAATATTACTTTTTAAATTCAAATCTGCAAAAAAATTCTGTAGTGAATCAAACCTACATCGGATTGAGGTTTTTTTGTTTATAATGACATTAATTTTGATTAAAAAAAATATTGGGAACGACTACTAAAAAATTCGAAACTCCAAGGCTCTGTAAAGTTTAAAAATCGTAAATAAAATGGAGCGGAATTGGGGGTGCCTCATAATTTTGAGTAGCTTGTCTGACTACATTAAAATTTTTTTCTTTTTATGTGGTAAATCCACTCGTCCATTTTTTTACAATAACATCTATGTCAATTCTGTGATTTTTTTTGTAGACATAGATCTTATATAAATGTTTAACATATTTACCAAGGATGACTCTTTAATAGATTTTTTCACCTTTTTCTTTAAAAATTAGCAATGAATTTTTTAATAATATGCATAATCCCGTAATAAATCTTACAATTTTTTCATTTCAGTTTTTTCATAAAATATGGATAATTTTGATGCAACTGACCAATGTTGCAATTGCTCCAAAAAAAATCTAAGTAAGACAGCCACACAATTAAAGATTATTAATTTAGAAAGTGAAATTGAAGCTGTTCTTCATAATTAAATATAGATAATGTCAGTGTTGGATCTAAACTTTGTGATAAATGTAGAAGACTTGTTTTTTTTTGGTACAAAAAAATCTAAAGTTGATGAGCAACCATCAAGTAGTGATCAAAGTCAGCCAACGAGTTCTCAGGAAGTACCTAGCTCACAGAGTTCGGAAAGTGTCTTCGAGGTAAAATTAAATAATCCTAAAGAAATAAAACCTACTGTTGAGCTACCCCTTAAAAGAACTTTTGCCTCTCATAGCGTGCGTTGTGTCTGTAAAGATACAAATAAATTGATTCTTGTGCCATTGAATGCAAGATTACAATGTTTCAATGAATTGAAAATTTTTATTTCAGATGGCAATCGCGTTTGTTCTAAACATTTAATCAAAAAACGATTTTTCCAAGATGAATTAAAATTAATACAAGTATACTGTAACACAAGTTTTTTAACTGTAGATGAAATATGTTTATTTCTGTATGAAATATCAGACTCAACGTCGCAAACATTCTTAGATAAAATTAAATCATCAGAGCTTAGCGAGAAACAATTATTTTCTTTTACAAGTCTCCCTGATAATCAATTACAAGAGTTAAGTAAATTGTTAATTTTCATGAGATGATCACATTCTAGGGACGTTACACAAGCTTTGGTCATATTTTTATTCAAACTACGGACTGGATCATCGAATAATTTTATTTCGTCTATTTTTGGAATAGATAATGAAATAAAAGTCTCAGGTTTTTGCGAATCGGTAATTCATTCATTTGAAAGAGACATCTTGCCCATATTCTTTGGAGTAAAAAGTATCTCAAGGGAAGAATTAATTCGTGATCATACTTCTATTTTTCTGAAAAAACTTTTTAGTTTAACGAACGTGCTTGCTTTGGTATTTGACGGCACTTATTTACGTCATCAAAAAAGTAAAAATAATGACTATCAACGGAAATCATATTCAGGTCATAAGAAATATCCTTTGATTAAGCCATTTACTATTTGCACCACAAACGGGTTCGTCGTAGATGTTCCTGGTCCGTTCTTAGCTACGGAAAACGATGCAAGTATTATGAAAAAAGTGATGGAAGATCCGAATGGTGTAAGAACTATCATGAGAGAAGGTGATATTTGTATTGTGGATAGAGGTTTTAGGGATGTGGTACCTTATTTAGAAAGTCTTGGATATAGGGTTCTTATGCCCGCCTTGAAAGGGAAAAGGCCCAACTTGACAACATCTGAATCAAATGAATCTCGTTATGTTACAAAATTGAGATGGGTAGTAGAGGCCGTTCACGGTATTCTCGGGAAAAAAGATAAACTTCTCCACCAGCAGTTGGATAACAAGCTTCTACCAAAAGCTGGCGCATATTGTAGAATCGCTTGTTTTCTCAACAACCGTTTTGGAAAGCGTTTGAACAGCGATAAAGATGAAGATGGATTGCAAGACATAATTATTGAAAGAATGCTGAAATGTAATCAAGATGAAAATACTTTGGCATCAGAAGTTGCGACAGCCAGATGGTCTAGACGATCTACTAC
Organism: Phymastichus coffea; assembly: GCF_024137745.1. Lineage (NCBI taxonomy): Eukaryota > Metazoa > Arthropoda > Insecta > Hymenoptera > Eulophidae > Phymastichus > Phymastichus coffea. The sequence goes on from NW_026706823.1 coordinate 4,786,304, forward strand.
TATGACTAAACTAACGTCAAATGAAATAACTGACTTTCCGGAGATGACTGAACGGGATCTTAAGATTTTTTTTTCAGGTACCTATCAAATAGGTCAAGCCGTCTGTTATCTGGCTGAATTAATGAATGATAATCAAAATATCAATTTGGAGTATGTTAAGTTGAAACCAAATATTATTAAAGTGTGACGGGCGAATCGATCGTTGAGTTCGATCGCCCTGTTCGCCTCTCTCTCTCTTCGGCGTGCCTTCCCCTGAGCTGCTGCCACATCGGTCTCGGTTGATGAAAACCGAGTATCGACGCACGATGTGGCTTTGTTGCAGGTTTGATTCCTGATCGACGGAGATGCCTGGCGTTGGAAGGATGGAGCGAGAGCGGGGAACGGAGGAGAGAGAGAAGTAGTGTCGCCGGCATGAATCGCACGTGTGTGCGTAGCCGGCGGCGCTCGGCCGTTTTGGGTATCTATAGGGAGGGGCGCGTAAGACGTCGCGGAAGGCGCGAGATCGCAGTTAGTGTGGCTTTGACCAGCAACTAATTTGAGAGTTGAGCCTCGCGACCGAGAAGTGTGTGATAAGTTAATCGTCATCTAGTGAACGGAATCGAAAAGGAGGACAGGACCATCTGCATCCACCCAGAATTCCACCTTTCGAGGACGACATCGTTAGCCCAGTAGACGCGGACTTCCGCAGCAGCGCTCCCTCCTAAGGTCAGGTACCCTTTTCGTTTCTCGGTGTGCGCCTCGATTTCTCTCTCTCCGAGCATCGTATAGGCCGGACGCGGACGAGCGGCTACATGCGTGAATTCGCATCGCCCTCGCGGAATTCGCGGGACAGTTGTAAGGTGATGTTCTGTTTCCTGTGCGTTAATTCGCACGGAACGGACTTAGCCCGGACTCGGCCGACGCACACGTCAAACGCCGTATATACATTGTTGTTGTAATAAAGTGTAAAATATCTGAACTGATGAGTTAATTTGGGCAACCTGTCTCTCTTGTAACTAGTTAAACTGCGATTATCGATATTGCTGGACGACTTAGCCCTCGTTAATTTTCTGAGACGAAGCGAATACGCCTTCCGAGCCTTCCCCCTTAAATAATTTGTGACGCAACGTTGTTCCGGCTTAAATTATTAACGTACGTGTTACAAAAGTATTAGTAAGATCCAGGCATATAAATAGTAAGACCTATAAATGCTACGTTAAATACAAGCCTAATTCAATCGGCTATAGCGGTATTCTACGCCACGCATACGACTGTGCGAACGGATTACGAACTGTAGGCTCTTGCTCACATATCGCAGCAGTTATATACTATCTCAATAATGCTAGATATCAATCGAAAATTATTAGACCAGCAGAAATTCTTTCTGATTTGTTTTCCTCCATAGATATTGATCCAGTTATAAATGAAGATAGTGATAAAGATTAAGAATAATATTGTAATTAAAATTGATAATGTTAAAGTTCTTGTAAATTTTAATTGATATGGATTTATCACATTTACATTGACAATACATTTCATGAACAAATTGAATGCACATATTTATATTTTTTATAAACATTATTCTAATTTCTACTATAATTATATACTTACTTACTCAAGGATATTATTTCATTATAATAATTAATAATTTCAAAATGATAGAGTTTTTCTGTACTTGAAGTTGGCTGAATAGGCTCTTTGCAGTTCCAGGGAAGTAATATTTGACTTTATGAATTTTTAGGAGTTGGAAAATTTTTCTAAACTACTTTTTGGTATTCTTGCATACAGAAAAAGAGTCCTGGAGTATTTTTAGGTGTTTTAGTACCTAATGAAGTATCTAATTTTGAGGTTATGTACTAAAAACATGGGAAAAACGCGGAAAATAACGATTTTTTCAGTTTTTTAGCATGTTTCGGTCAAAATATGATAATTTGAATAAATGCATTCGAAAGTATGGGAAAAAATACATAAAAAATGATTATGTAGTTGTTAGCCAAATATAACCTTCATAACCTAAAAAATCATTGAAATTTCAATAAATTTTTCTGACTTCGATTTTTATCCAAAAAATCTGAAAAATATCAGGCTGTTTTGTTGTAAAAAATTTAATATCCATAAATTTTTTCAAAATGTTTGGAGCAAACAGTAAAGCAGGAGAAATTATTTTCAAAAAATCCCGTTTTTTACGATTGTGGCACTCTATTGCCACCTAGGGGTCTGAAAATTTAGGTGAGAGAGCCTCCAAATATGCTCTTTTGAATGACTGATCCCCGATAACGATTCATTCTTAAGCAATTTCAACATTGTTAACCCGCTATAGCCTTTATAAAAAATATATAAAAACTTACTAAAATGTTTAAATAATAAAAGATCACTAATTCACTATGACCAGCTTGAAGTTTCCCTTAAGACTGACTAACGAAAATCCTACCGAACGCTCGCATTATCACCAGGTACAATTTTTTTTTACAATATACATAACGCTACAGACAAACGCAGACATTCTTTGAGTGAGATAGGACGTTTGGCGTGCCCGTTCCCTCCACGTGTGGGCTAGAAAGTTTACCACTTTCTAAAAAACTTCATGAATCTCGAGCGACGTGCCGGAGACTTTATGGTCATCCGCAATAAACGCATTACACGCAGATGGTCACGCGTCCGCGCTAATAAGTTTGTTTGATCATCCTTAAACCGTCATGTGTGATAGTCATAGATAACATAAGATAAGAGGGTAGGTAGTAAGCATAGATGCTCCGCGCTCTGTGAACCACGCTGAGTCAAAGCTAGAGAGAGAGAGAGAGCACGCATTTACTACTACTACTATAGTAGCGCATCCCCATCAGGTCAGAACTATAAACAGCATGCGCTTTCTTCCTCCTCCGTGCACACACTATGGTCCACGCTGAGTCAGAGCTAGAGAGAGGGAGAGAGAGAGCACGCATTTACTACTATAGCATCGCATCCTCAAGTTAGAATTATAGACAGCATGCGCCCCTCCTCCGCACGCTCGATCCCTATACCAAATGTATGCGCGTGTAGCTAATATACACAATATACATCCTCTAAGGTACATGTGGCATTGGCTCTAGTGGTAGAGCGCTAGCCTGCCGACCCAGAGGACTCCGGTTCGATTGTCCGGTCTGTCTCTTCATTTTTTTCAATCGTCGCTATTTTCTATTCGTTTCATTTTCACTTCATTCATTTTCAATGTAGCTAGTAAATTATCAACAATATATTTATAACTTTTTTAAAATACATTACAATGAAATCATGAAATAATTTCGATTGCTTATTATTTAAGATCTTAAGTTTTCCAACTACGGCTTTTTCCCATTCTCGCGTTTTCTTTTCATTCTCAGTCAATCTCTATTCGTTTATTTCATTTTTTATCTCGTTAAGTAACGCTTCCGACGTTGTTTCCGTCGAGGTAAATATTGAATAGCGTTTCTTTTCTGGCATTTTCACAGAAATGGGACGATACCTGAAATTTACTTACGAAATCGCGAAAGGTCACCGTAAAGATTAAAAAAGTTTCAAATCATAAAGCAATCACATTAAAAGAATTATCAATAGTTTGTGAGATTTTTTACAACAAGAAATTAAAGTTCCATGAATTATAATTGAGAAAGTATAACAAATATAATAACAAAAACTAATATAGTTAACTTAATCCTAATCTAAATTTATAAAAAGGTCTAGCTTTTAATAAAGAGTCCCTGTTCGGGTGCCATATAAAACGTTACTATTTTATGTCATCAAGAATCATACATTAAAACGAAAACGTTATTGAAAGAGTGATTAGACTCTCTGTTATTCAGCTATTTGACCTTACGCTGTTCTTTTATTTTTTGTAATAATCAAATGTGCTTAATGGAACTATGTGGTCTTCCAAATAGGTTTTCTTTTTCGTCTATTACCACATATTTAGCAAAGTGCCAAAGAAACTGTCTACTGAGCTGAGCTCAATAGCGTCGCAATCAATTCTTACAGACGTGTATAGTATAAATTGTAATTCGGGAACGTGAAACATATGATTCGGCTACTTTTGCTTAAGAGATTTATTCCTCTCTTAAGTTGAGCACGAAATCATGAAGGATAGGATAAGGTGACGAGTAAGGACTGCTGCTGTTAAAGAATTACTCATCACAGGTGTTAACTAGATTTTTATTCGAACAGAGCTCGTACCACTACTCGGTGAAGCCTCGGACTCAGACTTCCTCGAGACAGATACGACGAGCGTATTTATAGATGCGAGTCGAAGCTGTTTCCTTTAGATTATTCCCGCTACCTCGCAAGTACGCATACGAGGTCTGTGCGGAAAGTATCGGGCCTACGTTTATATCTTCGCACCATAGTGTTCAAGCGACCTCTACTGGACGGAAACGTCAACAGTAAAGCCTCACGAATCTATTGGTTACTTACTGACACCTGCCGAACGTATAGTTCATGCGCAGCGTGTCTTTGTTTATGGTGCCTTTGTCGCCTTCGTCGGATTTTGATATTGTCAAAAATGACTGAAAAACAAGATCAACGAATTTGCATCAAATTTTGCTTTCAACTCGGAAAAACGAGTTCGGAAACTATTGAAATGATGCAAAATGCCTTCGGAAGCGAGTATCTGAGCAAAACACGAATAAAAGAGTGGTATAAACGGTTCTCCGTGGGTCTTGTATTATTTGTTCTTAATGTTCTTGGTTTCTCAATGCGGGTATGGTCTATCGCAATTCAGGTTCCAATTTTTTATATTTCTTACTTCAACTGCATGTTTAATCTTAGTAAATTTACAGAGAATAATTCTTGTACTATTATTAGTGAGATTTCGCAGCAAATGAAATTCCTCTATGGGTCCGATATTTTCTAACCGTATTAAAAGTTCGCTCAGCGACTTATGTCGTAAGTATCACATCTTGATCCATATTGGATCTATGATAAAATGCTCGGATACGTCACTCATGATGGTATTAAGTACTGGATCACATGATCAATAAATTATTGGTTAGTTTTCATACAGACTCCACTGTGTGGGTCTGTGAACCCGAAGAATTTTTAGATATTATTAACGGATTAGGTTTAATCGCGGAGAGTCTCGGCTTTTTTGAAGTTTGAATGTGGAAAGTTTCAGTTTGAATTTGTTTAATAGATTGTTCTTCGGACATCCGGGTAGATGTTTGTTTATTTGTGATCATTCCAAGGTCATGGAAAGCTGACCTATGTCGGAGATCCGGTGAATTGTGTTGAGACGACTTTGATACATGCACATAAGATAATTCGTGTGTTGTCGCATTAGTCAAGGCCTTCGTGCGTGCGACGCAGTATTTATAAATTATATTGATAATTATTATGATTATGATGTTAATGCTGAATCCTCCATAAATTAGTCCTGATTAGGATGTTGTGATTTTCTTATGTTTTGGTATCATTTCTGTATTTTCCATAATATCATTTAATGTCTTTTCTTGACTGATCCAAGTTTCAGTTTGTGGGATTCACTCTTCTAGTTTTATATCTGTTTCAGATAAATAGGTTAACGTCGGGTAGAGGTTTGTCTGATTACGGGTCAAGTTTAGTTTGTGTAGGTAAACATTCGTATTATCTTTGCTCGCTTCCGTAAGCAAAGTTGCATCCTTAGTATATCCGATGCACCCCGGGGCAATTTTCACTATTCTTACCCCTTATATTTGGGTTTTTTGGTCAATTCGATGCGGGCAAACGATTCGAACCGTACCTTCTCGGTAAGCTGAGAACATCCATGAACCATCCATTCATATATAATTTCAATTAGTTATTCGTTGTATTTTTAGTACTATGTCACAATGATATAATTCATGACTAGATGGCTGCAATATCATCCCTAATTCACAGTTTCTATTTAAGCTAGTATCTAAGACAGGTCCTGCTACCGGACATAGGAAAGTATATTATGTTCTCATACAACTTTAAAACGAATGGTGATTCATCTGTATATACTGTTTTTGATCCGAACTTAATGCCAAGTACGGGTATTTGTGTCTGATATATGCTGATTTTTCAGATGAGCTCGGTAATTGTGGTATCAATACTGAGTACAGACGGTATAGATTATAGTAATTTCTGTCAACTAGAGGTAGATGAACGAAAATGTACGTCTTCCCTTCTCGCTGGATTGCATCAATGCTCGAAATTTTAATGATTTCTTCGATTATGAGGTGTTTAGTTGGAATTGGGAATTCAAGGTCTGTTACCATAAATTTTATATCGTTCGCTATTTGATGCAACATGTTAGAGTCTATAAGGTCCGGATGTACTTTGCCCCTTTTTAACGCATGAATAATTTCGAGTAGTCTTTCCGAGCTTTTGATGTAATGGTCAAGTTTTGCCTCTAGCATTCTTCCAAGCGATTGCACTGAAATCATATATTGCAGTCGAACATTCTCGTTTTCTTATTTCTCGAATTTTCATCGCATTAGAATGCTTAATTTGTAAATTCTGTCCCCGTGAACGTCCATCATGTTATAAAGTTTATCCATTCCTTTGGTGATTATATGAGTCTTATCATTGAAAAGTTTAATGATATCCTTTTGATCTGCATACAGTTGATTTATATTGGCTTCTATTTTATGAGTCTCGTCAATAGTCACTAATCCAAATAAACTATGACTTAGCTTTCCTATGCCTCCAAAAGGTACCAAACTCTTTGGTCTGATATTTTTAGGTTCTTGAACATTGGGGGGTTGAATGTGTCCCATGTTCTTGATAGCTCCTATAATATTTGTTTGTATTTGTTCAAGAGCAACTGTCTTCAGCTCAATATGATCCTTGTAAATTATGTTATAACGGTCCTATCTATGAGCTAGTTTATTATTTCACTAAATCACTGCAACCTGTTATACTCATCTATCTGTTTACATCAATTAGCACATTAAACGGAGCCACCTCACTCATTATTTGATTGACTTAGTACAAGAGTCTAATTTCATGACCATATAAGGAGCGTGACGTCACAGACTAATAGATATAGATATAATAGTTTTTGTTATTTAAATAAAATATGTTAATTAGACGTAATTTTGATGTAACAAAGCATTTCTTATATAGATTTTAGTACATAGATTTAGATTATAATAATACAACTTGCGTTTGATTATTAAATGATAATGAATTTTAATATGCAAAGTTAATTTGTTTATTACGCAATAAATATTAATTATTAGAAAAATGTGAATACTCCATATTTCAAAATAAATATCTAAAAAACATGAGTAAGAATTGGTTTCATTAATAACAGTTTAATAATAACTATTATTAATAAATAAATAATCAACAATTTATTTAAACATTAAGTTGTATATAGAACGAAAGCGTTAATTTTATACATAATAATAATAGCTTTATAATTTATAAATCGTAAATAATTAATCTAGTAACTACATTATAAGATTATAGAAAAAAACCGTTACAAAAATAAATATTTGTTATAAGTCAAATGTTATTAAATAATTCGAGTATTTCTTTTCAGAAATTACTTCTAAAATTAATAAACAATAAAGTTATGTAAAAATTTAAGATTGTTCTACTGTAAATATTGTAATATTGCGTTAATTAACTTAATTAGTTAATAACTTTTGACGATACTATTTGTGATAATTTTAAATTAAACTAATTTGACTAATAACTAATTTTGTAAAGTTTACATATGTTGAAACTTTAGTATTAATGTTTATTTACTTATAAATTAAGAAAATTCATTTACGAATATTTCTCGAAGATTCGTATACTCATTATTGCACAGCCTTGCAAAGTGAGCGCATAAGATTAAATAAACTAGGTTAATACCTAAGTTCTTTCTCTCATTGTAATTACTTAAGCAAAACCTTTCCTTTCCTATAATTCATGCTCAACTTATAAAACATTTCGTGCTATAAGAAACTTGGGCTGAATTATATCCTTTATAAGAAAGACTTTAGATCTGCTTATGGGACAATTCGCACCATAAGAAACTAGGGCAGAGTTTGACTTTCCTTGAAAATTTTACTTACATACGTATTTATATTATTTATTGACTTATTTCATATTAATAATTAGAGTAATTTTGAAGGAAACGAATTCTTACTCATTAACGCGACAAGACCACGAAAGTGCAAACTATTAATTATATTATAATTATATCATTGGATTTATTCTTTCATAGTATATTCCTGGATTGTTGTTTAACTTTTCTATAGTATAAGCTTGGGGGTCCATAATAGAAGGGGCGAATATAGAGAGGAAAAAAAGTAAGATCAGGTACATATTAAATGGAAAAGAAGAATAGTACCTGAAAGAACAGAACAAAGTAAATAGTATAGATGAAGAATGTAGAACAGATAAAATATATGAATATTTGAATTTATATAGTTACGCCTGAAGCTTAAGTTTATCCATATGTTTGCGTATTAATTTTCCATTGGGTGATTCTAATAAGACGTTTTTATGAATTAAAATTTCGACAATTTTTAAAGGTTTTTTATAATAGCTATCGGCTTTTCCTACCTGAGGTTCATTCAATACCCAGGCATAATCGCCAACTTTCCCTTTAAAGAATCTAGCGTGTTTATCGTATCGGTCTTTAGATTTTTCCTTTTAACGAATTTGATACTCACCCGCCGTTATCTTTATCTCTGTAAAGCGTAAGACTATATCGTGTAGGTATTGGTTATAAGTGCCTAATTTATCCTCCCTAGGGATCCTCATAGGGAAACGAGCGATTCGTTCATAAATTAGCTCAAAGTGGGTGTAACCAGTTCCATTATGTATACTCGTATTATATGTGAAAACGGCAAAGGGGGTTAATCGGTCCCAGTCGTCGAATCGTTCCGAATATATTCGTAGGAAATCGATTAAGGGTGCATGGCTTCTCTCGAGAGAACCATTAGTCTGAGGTCTATATCCGGAAGTCGATAAATGGTGAATTTTAAACAAGTGTAATAATGATTCCACAATGTCTGAAAGAAAGCTCGTCCCGCGATCTGACAATATCGCTCTTGGGCACCGAATTGGCATATTAGATATCTAGCCAACGCATCAGCGATAGTGGTTGCTCTAAGATCCTTTATCGGTACTAGGATTAAGTATTTGGTCAGATTGCATTGCATGGTCAGCAGATGACAATTTCTATTACGAGTGGTTCGTAATTTCCCTACAGTGTCTATTGATACCCTGTCCAACGCCTCGATTGGTCTATCCGTGATCAGCATAGGTTCCTTAGGCTTGTGGCGATCAATTTTGTTCACGAGAGAACTCGGACATTTTCATACATAATTTAATATATCTTTTCGTAGTCCTGGCCAATAATATTGTGTTCGGATTTTCTGATACGTCTGATTAACACCCTTATGACCTCCCACTAGACTGTCGTGTAATGTTTTAATTATTTGCGTCGCTGGTCTGGCGGTGGAAGTATCGTCTTCCCATAACATACAATCACCTTTATAGGGCTCTTTTCGAAGATTCTTATTAGTATTTCTGTTAATAGACCAGGTCCAAGATCATCAGTATAATCCCCTCGTCTAGCAGTCCGGAAACTAACTACGTTTCTCTTAATCAGTATTCTTTTCAAATTTATAAGTCCGACTTTCATAGCTTCTATATTAATAGAGTCATTATGTTTGTCCTTTAAAACAACAGAGAAAATATTATGGTTTTTATATTTAGTCGTTAGGATTTGCCTGACATTTGGTTTCAAAGTTTTCATGTTACATAGATCTATAGCCCCAATTTCACTTTATAGTTTTGAAATAGCGGTTTGATCATTGCAGTCTCGAGATATAAAATGTACAATGTTATCTCGTCGATAGGTGAAACATTGTTGGCTCGTGCTTACATTTTTTTGTAGAATATATGTTGCAGGTTCTCCTGAAAAATTACCGCTGGCGGTTTCACTGCTTGAACTTGGGTTCTTATAATTTTCTGGTCTTCGATATTGGTTAATTTGTCTTGGTGGCGGTAATAAGAAGAACAATTCATCATCTACTGGTGGTTTTGAAAAGTGTAATTCCACAGGACTCTTGTTACTAAGATCTGATTCTTCGGGTATGCCCTCAAGCCCTTTGAATCTTACCATAGGTTGAGGTCTTTTAACCATGGGAGTACTTCTGACTCCCGGTATTCCTGTTTTAATGGTCGGGGTTACCGATATCTCTCGATATCGCGGCTGCCTTAAAGATTCTTCAACTTCCTTACGACTCTCAGTACTTGCTCCTTTATAGTCGTTCCTGAGAGACGTTGGTTTTCATATTATTCCAAGCGGTCTGTATCCGAATCACCGTCGTGCTCTAGATGGGTTTTCATTAATTTTTGCGAATCTTCTACTAACTTTGTTATTCTATTCGCCATTACCTCATCATAATCGTTTATTTCATCATATGGATCAAGGTTCCATAACGTCTCTTGTAGTTCTGGTGGAAGCTCATCCCCATCTGAGAAGTGAGAAGGCATTTCTATAATTCGGTTGTCTCGTGCAAGACCCATGTCATCCCAATAGTATGACTCATTATTCAAAATATTATGCCGTCGCAAACAGGCTTCGAATTTTTCTGCCGATTTCCGCACTTTGTTTGCCGATAAACTAGTCCTCTGTGCAGGGGCTCGTTCCTCACATCTTATAGTAGCATTTCTGTTTTCTGTTAACTCATCAGCTTCTCCGGAACTCCTACTAGTTTGAGGTCCACTAAATTCTAACTCTATTCGTTCAGTAGATTCCGATTTATCACTCTGAACTTCATTACTTGAGATGTCTCCTGGTTCCGTTTCGGTCTCTTTTCTTAGCCCACTACGTCGCGGGTCTTCTATTGGAGCTCTGTCATCTGTAGTGTCTTGGACGTTTTTTTGATCTTTATCTTCCATTTTAGTTGAGGATAATAAGGATCGCCGAGAGGAACTTGCCCGTTTCATACCAATCTCGCTATCAGAATCCGAAACACTGGCACTAATGCTTTCCCTCTCCAGTCAATCTAAAATGTCTTGTACTCGTTTGTGTCAACCACTCGGCATATATTGCTCAAAAGACGAGTCTTTGGCAAATTCGTTGTTATCAACGTCTTTCACAGCAACTTCGATAGCGGATTCGTCAGTCGGCGTTACTCCCTCCTGCTTTGTAGCTTGAGGCAGGATTTCTTTGTCCGGTTCATTAGGTTTCAATCCGGATTCATCTGTCGCAGTGTCCAACTTAATCTTTCGCAACAGCGTCAGTCGCTTGGGTAAGGGTTTATCCTTGTTCATCTTAGTCCCTTTTTCGATTTTCAATCCAAGTTTAGAAGTGCCGGGTCTCGGTTCATTCGGCAGTCAGAAGGTTTTGTCTGTCGTTATCACAGATTTCTCACTTCGGGTCCTTCCAGCGATAGTACTATGATCTAAATTCGGCTTTTCCTTATTTGTCTTAGTCCCGACAGGTCTTCCTTTCAGCCTTGGCTCATTCGAGATCGTATGAGACCTCTTACGTTTACTAGTTGATTCTCGTTCTCCTACTGTCTGTTTTTCATCCATTTCTTTTCCTCCAGTTTTATGTTCTAACATCATTACCTGAATTTTCGGAGTATTTTCGTTCAGCTCCTTCTCATCTAAATATTCTTCATCTTAACCCATTAACGCTCACAGGACGGTTTTTCGAGACCTGAGTTTGAACTATTCTCATGTCATGAATTCTCGTGGAAAAAATTCAGGAACCATTGTTTCTTATGTTTTCGAGTGTCCTCTTTCCAATGATGCTGGTTAAAATTGTCGCTAAAAAACTTTTACGGTCCAAAAATCAAAAATAAATAAAAAAAACATGATTTCCTGATTTCATTTTTTTTTAAAATCGACTTTTCGTGTCCCTAAGCATTTTTTTTAATGCCTAAAATCCTTATAGATCGCAGCCTCGAGGTTTTAACTACAAGTTAGTATGGTTCTCCGGATGTGAAAATTTTTTGTATAAATAAAATGGCGACCGAAGTGAAAATTTTTTATCTAAAACTTTACAAATTTTTTTCTCGAATACTATAGATTTTAATGACAATTTTCAAAGAACAAAAATGTCTTAGAATTAATTATAAAATACTCTCAAATTTTTTCAGAATCTTCCGAGAAAATTTTGGGATTTCGGAAAGGTCTCTGAATTGAAAATTCAAAGATGATGTCGGAAAATTCTGAAAAAATTTGAGAGCGTTCTTTGTTTGTTTTTAAGACATTTCTATTTTCAGAGAAACTTTCGTAAAGTACATGGTTTTTGAGAAAAAATTTCAAGTTTCAAACCGCAAGGAACCTTGATGTATATTCTTGTATTTATATGATGCCAGTTAATGATTTCACGTATTATATATCAATAGCTTTTGGGAATACTCCTGAATAATAAAATTATTGAATTTGTTAATCACCTTTTTGTTTTGTGTTACACAATTTTTGTGCAACATACAAATTACTGTCTTATTTGTTAACCGTATGTAAAGGACCATCCCAGCGAACTTGCGCTCTCAATGCTTGGAAATACCGGTATACAGTGTATCGTATATTTTCTTGATTTTCAAAAAATTTGAATACCTAAGAAATATGCTTAGAAAAAGGAAAAGTGATCCTATTTGTGAGCCTGATCCTACGAAAAAACGCGCTATTGAATCAACGATAGTAACGCGTACGAAGAAAAAAAGAATAGAAGCCATAGAAAAGGACGATGTTGTTGATGCTGTTTACATTCCGAATCGTGATGATTCTGAAGACACGGATTTTCTCGAATCTGATGGATGTGATGAGTTTGAAGATGATAACTTTTCTGAGGCTAGTAACAGTGATTCGGAAGTTGACGGTTTTATGCATTATGAATCTTACGAAAAAGTATTGAGTAATTATTCTACAACACAGAAAAAGTTGGAGAATAAATATTAGTATAGATGGGAACCGAAGGAACACCCTTTCAACGAAACTTTGTCCAATGAAATACTGCTCTCTGAAAAAGATAAAACTAAATTGACATCTTACTCGTTTATTGAACTGTTCGAGCTATTTTTTTCATTAGAATTTAAAAAGTACATTATATCTTCTACTCTTGCTAACGGTAATAACCTCACTGAGGATAAATTGAACATATTCATTGGCATAATTATACACACCATTTACAATAGAAGGCTATCTCAAAGAGACTATTGGTCTACTGACCCTATGTTGAAATGAGAAGTGGTAATATCAGCAATGTCGAGGCATGAATTTGAAAAAATAAAATCGTCTATAAAATACTCAATGCCTGAAGATCAGGACGATAACGACAAAGTGTGGCGAGTAAGAAAGATGCTAAATATTTTTAGAAAAAACATCAGACAATTTGGATTTTTTTCGACAGCTCTGATGATGGTGAAATGATGGTGAAATATTTTGGAAGGAATTCCCTGAAGCAGTTTATAAAATCTAAGCCTATTAGATTTGGGATAAAGATGTGGGCTTTATGCAGTGCAGATGGCTACTTATTTGATTGCGATATATACTGCGTAAAGAAATCGAATGCATCCGATTTCTTGCCGAACTGTGCTCAGGGGAGTAGGGTCATTCTTGGAATGCTACAACAATTACTTATAAGTACTCCACCTAGAAAGATATCTCTTTACCAAATTTATTTTGATAACCTCTTCACAAGTCCAGATTTACTAGTTCATATGAAAAAAATTGGTCTTAGAGCAACTGGAACAGTTATAAGTGACAGAGTTGCAGAAAAAAATGATATAGATAAAAAAACTCCTAAAGGTACTTATGTTATGAAACATGAAAAAGGCAGTAAAATGAATTTCATAACAGTTGTTGATTCAAAGTCTGTATCAATTCTTTCTACAGCTGCGAGTGTCACTCCACTATCAACTGTTGAACGTTACGATAAAATTGAGAAGAAAAAAACCGATTTACAATATCCAAATGCTTTTACTTATTATAATAAATTTATGGGGGGCGTAGATGTACACGATAAGCATTGCAACAGACTCCTTCCGATAATAAGATAAAAAAAGTGGACATGCGTTATTTTCCAACGCTTGATACAATCATCCATAACTAATGGTATTGTTTTGTACAACATGTGCAACAAAAATAGTAGAAAAGTTGGTACAAAAGAATTTGCTCTCGAGATTAGTCGACAATATTTATAAAAGACAAAGAAGTACCATTCACTAAAAACTTGTGAAACAAAGAAAAATTGTAATGAAGGAAAATGCGCAGTTAGAAGTAACAAGATTTGTGAGGGCTACAATTTATGTTTCTGCGTCCAATGTTTCAATAAAACTCATTTGTCATAATGGCTGATGATAAAAAAAATTACATAAAAAATTTTAAAAAATTCAAAAAAATAAATCGAGATTCTTGGTAACGTCTACCTCCTCGTGGTGAGAATTGAGCAACATTTAGATAATATAAATGGCTGAATGATATAAATGGTTTTCATTTTTGGTAAACAAAATGTTTGTTTAGCAAACTTTAACATTTTTTTTCTCGAAAAGTATACTCTTTAGGAACATTTTTCTGAGAATAGAAATGTCTTAAAAACAAACAAAGAACGCTCTCAACATTTTTTCAGAATTTTCCGACATCATTTTTGAATTTTCAATTCAGAGACTTTTCCAAAATCCCAAAATTTTCTCGGATTATTCTGAAAAAATTTGAGAGTATTTTATAACTAATTCTAAGACATTTTTGTTGTTTGAAAATTTTCATGAAAATCTATAGTATTCGAGAAAAAAATTTGTAAAGTTTTAGATAAAAAATTTTCACTTCGGTCGCCATTTTATTTATACAAAAAATTTTCACATCCGGAGAACCATACTAACTTGTAGTTAAAACCTCGAGGCTGCGATCTATAAGGATTTTAGGCATTAAAAAAAATGCTTAGGGACACGAAAAGTCGATTTTAAAAAAAAATGAAATCAGGAAATCATGTTTTTTTTATTTATTTTTGATTTTTGGACCGTAAAAGTTTTTTAGCGACAATTGTAACCAGCATCATTGGAAAGAGGACACTCGAAAACATAAGAAACAATGGTTCCTGAATTTTTTCCACGAGAATTCATGACATGAGAATAGTTCAAACTCAGGTCTCGAAAAACCGTCCTGTGAGCGTTAATGGGTTAAATATTCTTTTCATCTAAATATTCTTGTAAATTAATGGAGTTCTTTGACAGTGCGTCTGCATTGCAGTTTAATTTTCCGGGCCTCCAAAGATAGACTACAGGCCTTTCAAGGCCATCTACTTCCTTTGATAAAACCAGTCCTATTGCATAGTGGGAAACATCTGTAGTCAAGGTAAAGGTCTTCTCGAAATCAGGAAAAGGGGTCTATCTAGAATAGGGGTCTCACAAAGCATCTGCTTGAACTTTTCAAAAGCTTCTTCCTGTGGCGGTCCCCAGTTATATGCCTGGTCTTTCTCCGTTAAATCAGTAAGGGGCTTGGCTATCTCTGATTAGTCTTGAATAAAGCGTCCGTAATATCCGGAGAGCCCAAGAAAAGACCTGACACTTTTTACTCCGTTGGGCGTCGGAAATTTTGTTACGGCCTCAACCAATTTAGGGTCTCGCTCGACTCCTTGAGCACTGATAATATGTCCGAAGAATTTTACTTCTCAACGTAGAAAAATTTACTTTGTCCGGTTGTAAGACTAATCCTGCGCTAGAAAGTCTTTCGAATAATTTTTCTACCTTTACTTCATGATCGTGTAAATTCTTATCGTAAACTATCACGTCATCCAGGTGCACTAACATTTCTACATTCAATAGTCCTCGCAGCAACGCATTCATCATTCGTTGAAAGGTCGCTAGCGTATTCGTTAGTCCTTCCGGCATTCTGATATAATGAAATTGTCTATCAAAACTTGAAAATGCCGTCTTCTCCCTGTCTTCAGCCCTTAAGGGAATTTGTTGAAATCTACTAATTAATACGAACGTCGAAAAGTACATCGAACCTCCCAACTGATCTAGAATATCAGCGATATTGGGTAAAGGGTAGTCGTCACCAATGGTCTTTTTATTTTATTCACTAAAGTCGATAACTATCCTCCATTTCGGTGTGCCATCACTCGCCGGGCTTTTAGGAACAATCCAGAACGGTGAATTATAGGGTGAATTAGACTCTTCGATTATTCCTTCCCTTAAACGTTTCTTGATTTGGTCTGATATAACTTTTCGGTGTACGGGCGGATGTCTAGATTGCTTGGTATTCACTGGTACTCTATTCTCCAAGTGTATTTCATGTTCTATTAAATTAGTACACGGTAAGGGTTCTCCAGGAAGTAGAAACATATTCGGATATCTTTTCAATAAACGTTTAATACTCTTGAGTTCATGCGAGCTAAGGTGTCCTGTCCTTGTCAACTGCAACAATTGATCACATCGTTTCTTGGATTGATCCATACCCTGTGCTGGTCCCTGAAGGCTACCTTTCTTATTAGAGTTTATGTCGCTAGAGAATTCCGATTTAGAACATTCAAATGGAATAATTTCCTTCGCGTCCACTTCTATTGTTACTTCCCTCTCATCACGGGTGTTGATAGCCATAATCTTACAGGTCTCATGATCATTAATGACTATGCCTTCTCCAAGGAAGACTTTATCGTCGGCCACATTTATTCTAGGTAAATATCCTTCTGTGAGCGTACTCTTCAGCAGGTTAATCTGTATGACTTGGCGAGTCTTTGCTGCTAATGTGTATCTTACTGTGTCAACCGGCAGTCCCTTTTCGCTATCTGTAGTCTTATTACTTGCACTTCCTTCACAAGCGAGTTGCTCTATTCCTTGATCTAGGTCCGTTGTAGTTTCAGTATCCGATACATCATCCTCATGAGCTCTGATACTCATAGTCTGTATCAGATCATCTTGTAATCCGTCAATGGGAACATCATTCGGTATGAACGGTACCGGGTTCATTACATCGCTATTTACCATTAGGCTGCTATGATAATATGAAATTACTGCGTTAGTATCAATTAGGTAATCTCTGCCTAACATTCCGTCCTTTCCGATAGGAAAATTATTCCATACTATGTGAAATTTCTCAGTTTTTCCATTTATGGTTAATATCGCCGTACCTATGGTCAGAACGGTATGTGTCGTAATACCACTCGAGGTAGTAACTTCCCTCGGATCAAACCTCATGGTCCACTAAACTTAATTAGGTTCACGACTGATCCGTTATCAACCATAAACACGGGCCACTTTTTGCTGGTTTCTGATATACGAAATCTTACTCTCGTTGGCGCATAGATTTGATGATTTCCTGTACCAAGTCCCCAATTCGAGGCAACTGCGATGACTGGTTCAATTGGGCTTGCGAGTTCCTTAGTATCGTCATCACTTTTGCCAGAGGTACTCCCGGTTTCTCGGTCGTCGGTACTTCTTGAATGTCTGTCAACATAGTCTTCGCATTCTGTTGCTGTTGTTGAGTCTTGTCCGGATTCTGGCAGCACGTCTGACAAGGGCCCGCTCCATTTATTGCTGGGCGAGCCCCATCTAAGTTTAAATTACCCGTATTATTCTGTTGCTGGTATCTTGGATTGGGTCTAAGGTCACCTTTTTGCTGCTGGTCGTACGCTATTGTTCCATATCGCTTTCCGGAGGGATGGTGATACGAGTCCGTATCAGGGTTATATAAACGCCCTGCATGCGGTCCATTGTCTTCATAATTTTTATAACAAGGTTTCCATTTCCTATTTTGATACTGCCTCTGCCCTTGAGATCGATTCTGCTGTTGTCCTTAGTTATTCTGGTTATTTGTATATGGTTGCTGTCCATTATTTCTCTGTACAAACAATTGTTGCGGGTAATTCATCCCACACATATTCGTATTGTTCTTCTTGGTCATTTTGTTAGTCTTGTACGAAATTGACATTAAGACTGCACAATAAATTTGTCCATTTATCAGGGTTCGACTCGCCATGCCTTGCCCTCGATTTATTTCTCGTTTCTATACGTAGTTCTTCTTTATAGGTATCCTCCAGGGTTTTGGGCTGCTTAATATCTACTAGATCTCCAATTTCCTTTGGCAGTCCGTCTATAAAAGTCTTTATGGTCGAATTGTGCATTGAAGTCATCGTTGCCTCGGTGTAGTCTTCTCCAAGCTCTTCCTTCAGGGCATTCTGCGCGCAGTTCAACAGAAAATTAATCCTGTTGGGAAATTACCAACAGAGTCCTCTTGCTTCATGCGTAGACTATGAATTTTGGAATCATAGTACACAAAGTCCTTGCAGGGTGCGAATCGCTCCTTCAAAGTTTTGATTAAGCTATCGACTGTTTTGAGATTTTCCATAAATGCAATCGCGTGTGGATCCTCGTAATTTAGCGATTATTATACGAACAAAATTCTGTTCCTGTCCGTCCGATATCAATGCCCTTCAATCACGAATATCCTGGATGAAGTCCTTTTTTCCATCAAATTCTGTAATTCCTTGCGCTATATTTTGTGTGGTAATGCTGGCTGACATACTAATCAATAACTGTAAGGTAGGCGCTTCGGTCGCCATTTCGCTTATAGGCTTGTGTATACTTGTATCTTATCTTCTTTTAATACAGGATCTCACTAAACGTTCCCCGCAGCGTTTCACGGATTATTTATAGGCCACGGTCCCTTTTAGGATAATAAATAAAACGCGAGGACGATAATACGAAAATTTATCGCCGGCAATAAAAATAGAGAAAAAATTAATAACAATAATTCCTGACAACATTTTAATTTATTAAACTAAATTCCTTTAGTAATTACTAACACGATACCAATTATTTTTAATGATATATACCTATTATTTATTAAATAAAGATAATAAAAATAAAAATAAAAATAAAAATAATAATAATTAAGGAAAATTTCAACAAAGGATTATATAAGATAATACAAAGTATTAATCCTTTATTACGAGGGATACAAAAAAAAATCCGACTATTTCACAAAAAGAAATATTTTGCAAACGCGCCCATCGAATTTCAAATGATCATATCATACGAAAAATAATGCTCAAAAAATTTTGCTAAGCCGTGTTCAATTTCGAATATTTTTAAAAAGAATTATGTTGCCAATGCCATTTGGCTAAGTGGGCAAAAACTGTGGGAACAGAAAAAAAATTCACCCAATCTTAGAAGCGAGAGCTCTAATTACACTTACGCAACCGTCGCCAAAAAAAAAAGAAACTCCGCCGAATTCCTAAGCGCTCGAACGTGTGAAATCAGAAAAACAATTTTTCACTTTTTCGGCGTGGCTTTAGCCCGCCTGGAGATTAGCGCCTTCCTTAGCCGTATCGCGTTACACACAGCACGAAATACTCAAAAGAAAATTTTTTTTTTACAAAAGCACGAAATCATAAATTAAACAAATAAATATTCAATCGCGATTATAATTAAATATAAATTATCCTAGATATCGTACAAAATTAAAATAAAATAATATATGATATATGAAATAATAATAATAATAATGATGGAGGAATAATTTAAATAATCGCCCTTAGATTTAAAAATAAAAATATACGTATTTTAATTTTAAGAGATTATCTAATTCATAAGATTTTCAACGCGGAAGAAAAAAAGAAGAAAGATAGAAGTCTGAGAAACCATGCTCTGCTACCAATTGATAGGTGGCAATTCGCAATTTAAAACCCCGGCCCTGTTCGCGCCTTAATAATAATTTTACTATTATTCGGGTCCCGGGTTTCAATATCTCGATTGCAAACTAATTAATTGGATGTTTACCTATAATCGGGAAACACATGGATAAACTTAATCTTGTATGTGTATTTATAATTTTTATTTAAATTATTATTACAATAAAATGAAGTAAACAAGTGGAGACAGAGAGAAAGAGAGAGATATGCAAAGATTCAGACGCGTAAGTTTCGCCTCGCGTAGTCTATTATTTTCAGTACATAAACATAAGTGGTACTCACTTCGTAATTATGATATTGATATGATTTGGTCCTTTAATATATTACATTAATACGCAATAATGGTCTTCCTTCGTTTTGATAATTTAATTGGTCTAATATAGATTTGTTTTTGTTCGATTTTGCAGCTTCAAATAATCGCTCTCAGCACTTTTCTAGTATTTTCAATTAAATTGATCTTCGGTAAATTTAGACTTTAATCTTTTAATAAACACAATCTTCATCACAAACTTCAATCAAATCGATCTTTGATAAATTTAAACTTTAATATTCTAGTAAATGGAAACTTTAATATAACTAAACTTAAATTTAACCAGACTCTCTTATAGAGTTAATAATTCCAACAAATTTAATTATTATATCGTAGCGAAAGAATTGCAACCTACTTACTCGGGCGCTCACTACTAACTGCCGGGTCTCGCTCTCACAGTTTGTCTCTGCATTTTTGTTTCCCTCTCTCATTCCTTACACTCTGTCTGTCTGTCTGTCTCTCTCTCTCTCTCTCTCTCTCTCTCTCTCTCTCTCTATAATTTATGCGTTTCTAATCGTTTCATGTTACTTAGCCTAACACGCTGATTGCAGCATGGTATCGCAGCATGCTGCAGCAGTATGCACAGCTTCTCCCACTCATTCCCGCCAAGGCGCGCACACGGGTACTGATGGCTATAGTGTTTTATCGCTATGTTCTTGGCCTTGGCGCGACACGAATGGGATTCCAGAAAGCGAAATTCTAATCAGACATATCATAACAAAGACAATAAAATGGTCCGTTACGTAATATTGAGTTTTACCATAATTTTTTTTTGATCATTGTAGAAGATGAAACTTAAAAATAGTTGATTTGAGATATGTATATTTTCATATTATTATTATTATTGTAAATTTTCTTTTAATATGTAAGACTCAAACTTTGTGTCGTTTGTCTTTGACAGCCTGAATATATAGATTTCAATCCTGCAAGATAAAATAATATATTAATAAAAGTTTACCAGGATAAGGATCAATGAAATTGAAGCAAATCTAATTTTAGAGATTATTTAAAAGAATCTTTATCCGTTTTGACATTTTGATGGGTGAAACTCTACAAAGTAGCACTTGAAACATTTGTACTTTTTGCACTAAGTTTGTTGTGTTTTTGTTTCGGGTGAAGAACAAATTTGTTTAACATTTTGAAATTCTTCCCTTTCTGTGGTTAGACCATAAGAATACCATGCATATTGTACGTTGTTTTTGAAAGCTGGAGCACTCAACTTGTTGTTAATCAAGGTGTCTTTTTTTATACTGTCATTTCTATAGCTGATATTGATTTGATGTTCAAGCTAAATCAGCTCGAATATCAAATATATAGCTGGAGGTTTCCAGATCTTTCAAGAAATACTTTACTTGATTATCAAAATAAATATCACTTTGCTGCATTAATGAAGCACAGTGTTGTAGAATTTCTTTAATTATCAGCCTTGTTTGCAAATTAACTTGAGCAAATAAATGTCCAGCTTCAGATAAATAATTTAATAATAGTGTGAAGTCTTCTTCTACATAAGACTTTAAAAGATTTTCAATATACTCCACAAATAATTTTAATGATACTTGACCAGTTCTGGAGCATGTAATAATAATATTGCCATAGAATTCTGACAACTCATCGATAGATTTTTCGTCACTCTCAAAAAATTCCTCTTCTGGTTCTGACGCAGATGCAGGGTCTGAATGCATCTGCGTCTGTTAATGTACAGGGTGACCCATTTTAATCTATGGACCCGAATTGATTCTAAACCACGACATCTGCAAAAAAATGTTTCAGACAAAAGTTGATCAGGACAAAGGGGGCCATTTGCCGGTACCATTAGTTTTGACCTTGAAGATAATTTTGAAAGTCATTTCAAGGTCAAGATGGTTTTTTCAAATGGGAACCCCTATTTTTGAATGCGGGTTTGGGAAGAGCGGAAAATTTTAAATCAAAATTGTCTTATGCAAAAATTTTTTTTGTGACCTTGGAAAGGTCAAAAATGAAGGTCAAATGTCTGAAAAAACTACACAGGCCCACAAAAAAAAATGAACTTGGATGTCCATCGACAAAACCCATGTACTCCTACGTATTTTTGCGCGCTGAGTCCGAATCTGGCATTCGTTTAACCTCAGCACGTCGGGTTCAAGGGCATTTGAAGGTCACATTGCAGAAATCAGCAATAACTAATACAAGACATCTGTCTGTTAAGTTTTTGGGGTCGCTGAGTTTAAATCCGGTATTTGTTTTTCTCCATGAGGTAAGTTTGAAGGTTAGTTCAAGGTCAAAGCTGTTTACTCTAGGAAAAATGAATTTTTGACTGCAGATTCTGAAAGAGCGGGAAATTTTACGTCCAGATATATATTCAATTTTTTTTAATATAACCCTCAAGGTCATGTGAAGATCACTTAATCTTGTTGGATGGAGGATTCGTATGACAATAAGATAATGGAATTTCATGGGGCAAACTACCATGTCGTTATGTTTTCAGGGTCGCCGAATCCAAATCCGCGGTGTTCGTTTGTCTCCATCAGGCCGCATTGAAGGTCGTTTAAAGGTCAAATCCTCGACAATTAGTGAAATCGAGTCAAGTTATCATTCTAACATATTTTTTGAGCATCTGAACCCAAATATAAAGACCACTTAATACCTCAGGGTCAAAATCAAGGTCATCCCAAGGTCAAATATACATTTTTTTTATTAAAAAAAGGAAATTTTGACCACAGATTCAGAGAAAATGGAAAATCTTACATCTAGCTGTGATCGTTACTTATTTTTTTGATCACACTCCCGAAATAATCGTGTGCCGCAACCCAGGGTACCTCCACGTGGTGACGGCGGAAAACGGCTTTTTTTTGGCTTTTTGTTTTCCGGCAAAACCCTGGGGTGAAGGCATGATGCCCTCATGGTTGGCACACGAAGAGGTACGATGCAGGGTTTCGGATGCCCAGTATCGGCGATTGGTCAGGATGAGCAAGCAGGTCCGCAATCGTCGTCATCATGCGACTGCAGCTCTACAGTGGTTGGAAACTTGGTCTCTGTAGAGTACAACAATACAAGAATACGCTCTAATTCTCATAGTTGTAAGCAAAAAGTGAATTCCTTTTGCTATGTGTGTGGCAAATACTTTTTGAAAAAGTCGGATCTTCGCAAATTCACAGATGATTTGAAACTAGTATACGATGAGTGTTTCGGTTGTAAAGTCACTGATGGTGAGCAAGATTGGCTGCCACAATTGATATGCAATAGCTGTAGGCTGATGTTTAGCCGGTACAAAAAGGACAAAACTCCATTAAAATTTGTCAAACCTATGGTTTGGAGTGAGCCAGAAAATGTAGAGAATTGTTATTTTTGTATGACAAAAACTATAGGTTTTAACTCATCTAATGTCCACAAAATTGTATACGCGAGTGTGTCTAGTGTAATCAAGCCGTTTATAGCTCCAACAGAAGAAAGAGATACAGATGTAGAAAGTGACCTTTCTTCTGCACTTACTGAATTAGAGATTTCTAGTTCTGATGAGGCCGAGAGTGAAAGAGAAGAAACGGACGAGAGTAATGACGAGTATGTGCCATCTGGATCACAAACAAAGATAAAAGGAGAATTTGATCAGAAAGAACTTAATGACCTAGTTAGAGAGTTAGGCTTATCAAAGGAGGGAGCAGAGTTGCTTGCTTCGAGGTTGAAGGAAAAAAATTTACTGGCGAAAGGTACTAAATGTTCTTACTATCGGAATAGAGAAAAAGACTTCAGAAAATATTTCTCTACGGAGAATGATCTCGTATTTTGCAACAATGTTAAGGATCTGATGAACGAATTTAAGAAGGATGTTTATAAATCTGAGGAATGGAGATTATTTCTGGATTCTTCTAAGCGAAGCCTGAAGGCTGTATTATTACATAACACTAATAAATATTCTGCAATACCTCTGGCCCATTCGGTTACCCTGAAAGAAGATTACAAAAATGTTGAGTTGGTATTAAATAAAATACAGTACAAGAAACACAACTGGCTAATCTGTGGTGATCTCAAGATTCTTACCATCATGCTAGGTCAGCAATCAGGCTTCACAAAGTTTCCATGTTTCTTATGTATGTGGGATAGCAGGGATCGTAAGAATCATTATGTAAAAGCAGAATGGCCTGATAGATCAACGTTCGAACCCCGTAAGGATAACATCATTAACAAGCCATTAGTAGAGCCATCCAAGGTCCTTCTTCCTCCTCTCCATATTAAACTTGGTTTAATAAAACAATTCGTTAAAGCGTTGAATAAAGAAGGGCTATGTTTCTCGTACCTGGGAACAAAATTTCCAAGAGTATCTGACGCTAAATTGAAAGAAGGTATATTTGACGGTCCCCAAATCCGCACATTGTTAAAGGAAGAAGCATTCATAGACAAGATGGACGATAAAGAGAAAGCAGCATGGATTAGCTTCAAGGATGTAGTGGAAAATTTCTTAGGGAATCACAAGAGCGAGAACTACAAAAAACTAGTTGAAGACTTACTTAAAAATTACAATAGTTTGGGTTGCTTGATGAATTACAAGCTACACTTTCTTCATTCACACTTAGACTACTTTCCACAAAATCTTGGAGATTATAGCGAAGAACAAAGGGAACGGTTTCACCAAGATATTAAAGTAATGGAACAGCGATACCAGGGCCGGTGGGACATAAATATGATAGCGGACTTTTGTTGGACATTGAAAAGAGAACATATTATCGACGGAAAGAAACGAAAGCGGAATCCCCTACATAGATCATTCGAAGATAAAAGAACAAGAAAAAAAAGAAAATCATGAGTTTTGTAATACATGATACCCATGTCTCCATATGTGGCTGTTTGTCATGCGACGATTAGTCAGCTTCAGTATTTTTCTCAAATACTAATTTATGGCACATAATTCACTAATATGTGAAATTTTCTATTTTTCATGCAACTGTGGTCAAAATTTCCTTTTTTTAATAAAAAAAATGTATATTTGACCTTGGGATGACCTTGATTTTGACCCTGAGGTATTAAGCGGTCTTTATATTTGGGTTCAGATGCTCAAAAAATATGTTAGAATGATAACTTGACTCGATTTCACTAATTGTCGAGGATTTGACCTTTAAACGACCTTCAATGCGGCCTGATGGAGACAAACGAACACCGCGGATTTGGATTCGGCGACCCTGAAAACATAACGACATGGTAGTTTGCCCCATGAAATTCCATTATCTTATTGTCATACGAATCCTCCATCCAACAAGATTAAGTGATCTTCACATGACCTTGAGGGTTATATTAAAAAAAATTGAATATATATCTGGACGTAAAATTTCCCGCTCTTTCAGAATCTGCAGTCAAAAATTCATTTTTCCTAGAGTAAACAGCTTTGACCTTGAACTAACCTTCAAACTTACCTCATGGAGAAAAACAAATACCGGATTTAAACTCAGCGACCCCAAAAACTTAACAGACAGATGTCTTGTATTAGTTATTGCTGATTTCTGCAATGTGACCTTCAAATGCCCTTGAACCCGACGTGCTGAGGTTAAACGAATGCCAGATTCGGACTCAGCGCGCAAAAATACGTAGGAGTACATGGGTTTTGTCGATGGACATCCAAGTTCATTTTTTTTTTGTGGGCCTGTGCTATTATTCGTACTTTTTCTAAAATGACGTGGTTTTCTTGGTAATATTACCGTTCATAATGCTTGTGAAAGATCAATAAATTCTAAGGGTGTTGATTACTTTGATTAGCTTGACCTTGGCATCAATTTTCAAGGTTATTTGAAGGTTATAACGCATTTTTTATTGGTAAACCATATTTTTGACTGCAGTCCCTGTTTTTTGATATTAGGTCCTAAAAGAATGTAACTTCTTACATGATGACAGAGATTTCTTAGTTTTTTAACCTAACTTTAAGAAGATCATATCAAGGTAAATTTAGGAACCTTTGTTTGATTGCTGATTCTTCTTCAGACATGAGTGGCTTTTTGTAATACAAGAAAAGCAAAACAAAAGTTCTTTTATCTTACTTTTAGCATTACCCGGAAACAACGACGTGGACGTAGTAAGTTCTGTTTCCTTTCGGGTGCTAGATTATCGTGAGTCCCCTTGCCTCTCACGTCGGGGTGCTAGATTATCGTGAGTCCCCTTGCCTCTCACGTCGGGGTGCTAGATTATCGTGAGTCCCCTTGCCTCTCACGTCGAAGTGCTAGATTATCTCGATTCCCCTTTCCTCTCACGTTCGATTAGCCACGGATTAATTGTTCGAAGTTCCCTTTCGTTTTCAGAATTTTTTTCAGAGTACAGTACCTGGTCTAGCTCATTTTTGTTTCAAGTTTCTTTAAAATGCACTCGAAAATCGCTTAATCCCTAGTCTGAAGCTCGTACTGCGTTCACCACTGTTAGATTTATTTTTGATATTGCTGTATCAATAAATATGTATAAGATCTAACACAGAATGGCCCTAGCTTATTGATACAATTTCTTTTTATTAATTACGAATTAAAATAATAACTGATTGAAGGATCTGACTCAAGATTTAAAACGTACTTAAAATTTTATTTTTTGTCTCCGAGATATTAATGCTCAAAGATTGACTGATTTTCATTAGATGGCGAAATTTATCGTGGTACTATCATTTTTCAACTACTTTTAATTGTATTATTGAAAAAAATTGAGCTTATGTTAGCCATTGATTTATTTGTAATATTTTATTTATTCCTTGAAATCTACCTCGTTATTAATTCACACTTCTTGTACTTGATCCGGAAGAAATTTCGTAATATGGCTGATTATCCACCAACACAAATTGTTGATATGATATTAATTTTAGGAGAATGTCACAACAATTTCGCCGCTGCATCAAGACTTTATGCTGTACGCTTTCCAGATAGAAGACACCCTTCTGATATGACAATAAGAACCTTAACTGAAAGAGCTCGCGAAGGACACCTTGTTCGCTAACGCCGTCATCATGATTATGAAGATAATGATGTTCGAACCTTAACAATTCTCGCAGCTGTCCACTTAGATCCGCACATTAGTACTGGACAGATTGAAAGAGAAACGGGTATACCGCAAAGTAGAGTTTCGAGAATCTTAAGATATTTAAATTATCACGCTTACCACATCACTCTAACGCAAGCCTTACAGCCGCGTCATATTTTAGCGCGAATTAATTTCTGCCAATGGGCTTTGCAAACCATACAAAATGATCCCTATTTTTTTCGATACTTACTTTTCTCCGACGAAGCTAAGTTTTATAGCGACGGGCAGCTGAACAGACATAACTGTCACTATTGGTCACACGAAAATCCTTACTGGTTTAGAGCTGTAGACCATCAAAATCGATGGAGTCTCATGGTCTGGTGCGGAATCGTAAACGGATATCTTATTGGACCTTACTTTTTTGATCAAAATGTTGACAGGCATAGCTACTTAGCGTTGATAAGGGACCATTTACCCGGTCTCTTGGAAAATGTTGACTTGGCAACGCGACAAAGAATGTGGCTTCAACAAGATGGTGCTGCGCCTCATTTTGCACGTATTGTACAGGACTTTTTAAATAATCGTTATGATGGCAGGTGGATTGAACGAGGAGGACCAATTGAATGGCCTGCTTCTTCGCCGGATCTCACGTCACCCGACTTTTTCTTGTGGGGGTACGTGAAAAATGTTGTTTTTGCACAACGGCCAACCTCGAGGGAGGATATGATGGAACGAATCCGTACAGCTTGCGCAGCCATTCCTCGAGAAGCATTGCTCAGGACTGTGGACAGTTTTGAAAGACGTGTACGCATGTGTCTTCAAGCCAACGGAGAAAACTTTGAACAATTTATCCGTGGTTAACCGCAGCCATTGTGAGAGGCAAGAGGACTCACGATAATCTAGCACCCCAACGCGAGAGGCAAGGGGACTCACGATAATCTGGCACCCCGACGTGAGAGGCAAAGGGATTCACGATAATCTAGCACCCCAACGCGAGAGGCAAGGGGACTCACGATAATCTGGCACCCCGACGTGAGAGGCAAGGGGACTCACGATAATCTAGCACCCCGACGTGAGAGGCAAGGGGGCTCACGATAAACAGAACTTACTACGTCCACGTCGTTGTTTCCGGGTAATGCTAAAAGTAAGATAAAAGTACTTTTATTTTACTTTCCTTGTATTACAAAAAGCCACTCATGTCTGAAGAAGAATCAGCAATCAAACAAAGGTTCCTAAATTTACCTTGATATGATCTTCTTAAAGTTAGGTTAAAAAACTAAGAAATCTCTGTCATCATGTAAGAAGTTACATTCTTTTAGGACCTAATATCAAAAAACAGGGACTGCAGTCAAAAATATGGTTTACCAATAAAAAATGCGTTATAACCTTCAAATAACCTTGAAAATTGATGCCAAGGTCAAGCTAATCAAAGTAATCAACACCCTTAGAATTTATTGATCTTTCACAAGCATTATGAACGGTAATATTACCAAGAAAACCACGTCATTTTAGAAAAAGTACGAATAATAGTTTTTTCAGACATTTGACCTTCATTTTTGACCTTTCCAAGGTCACAAAAAAAATTTTTGCATAAGACAATTTTGATTTAAAATTTTCCGCTCTTTTCAAACCCGCACTCAAAAATAGGGGTTCCTATTTGAAAAAACCATTTTGACCTTGAAATGACCTTCAAAATTAACTTCAAGGTCAAAACTAATGGTACCGTCAAATGGCCCCCTTTGTCTTGACCAACTTTTGTCTGAAACATTTTTTTGCAGATGTCGTGGTTTAGAAGCAATTCGGGTCCATAGATTAAAATGGGTCACCCTGTATAGTGGGCTCTCATGTGATTTTCAACCCCAGAACTTACACCAAGACTACGAATAATTTTACTTGCCATGTCTAATAAAAAGCTCTGTAATCAATAAATTAAATTATTTTGTATTTTTAAACTGTGATATGAATAAAAATAAATGCATAGTAATGAAAATAAAACACAGATAATAAAATTGCAATTAAGCTTACGTTATTTTAATTGTCGGTCTTGCAGTCTTCATAGAATATAACCAATATATCGAAAAACATATGACCTTGATTTGAAAATGCTATTCTGATCGTATATTATATAAATTTCTATCAATAAACAAAATCTTTAGATTAATCAAAAAATTACTTATTTTAATTTTATTGAATTGAATCACAAAGAAAATCGAATTCCTGTTGGTGCTCCTCTGGAACCAGCTGCGCTGCCTCGGTTCCGAAGATCGGTGATTGCTGCAATTAATGCTGCTGTTCGCTGCTGCTTTTTACTACTACTTCTATTGTCTGCGATCAATCGCGCACGTATCAAAAAATCCCAGGAAACAACTTTTGATCGGCAAAACAGCGAAACACAGTAGAAAGTAATTTGGCGGCACTCTTACAAGCAACAGCTGAGGCTTAACTGAAAAATTGAACTCTCGCGCCCCCCCTCTTTCTCTTAGATGTTCGCTCTAGCATCGCGAGTGCTACCGAATCGAGAACGTATCGATTGATCGAATCGACTACCGTTGCAGCATAAAAAACTTATTTCTAGTACAAACAATATTATCTTCACGTTACTTAAAGCTTTTGCTCTTACCTATAAAATGGTGTCAAGTTTTTTATTCTGCAACTCTTTTTCGCTGATATATAAAACTTTTAAGTTTAGCAAATTTCGCCTCAGGGTGGGCAAAAGTACGTGCCGGGCACTGTATATACAATTTTTATAATTCTTAGCTTTCTTTCTATCGCCACCCGCATCACGCCATTCCATGTAATTTTTTAATATATTACCAATAGTTCTATATGCATCAACTTGTTGGAGATTGCTTTCATTCGCATAGCACCAATAACATGGATGTAAGCTCGAGTGTGACATCACGCCGACAAGAATGTTTGTAAGCTTTAAATCGGTCGCAATAGTTCCCTCAAAATTATTTATACTTAACTCTAACTATAACTGTATTACGTTTTCGTAATTTTTTTGAACACATTTAGCTAAACTTATAATAAATAGTTTCTTTACACTTGAGTCTTGTAACTTTTTAGCCGCTATTCTATCATTGGACGATTGAGGATGTGATAATGCATTATCACACATAAAACGCACGTCCACCTAAGCCCATGAAAATAAATCCTATTGGAACAAGAGGAAGCCGCCGGATCAGCTGATGCCGCTTAACTCACATAAGCGCATATAAACAGCTCCGAGACCTCGCGAAAACACCTGTCAGGACCCGCCCAATTGATGCACACTACACTCACACTCCCGCACATGCACTTTCACACACAGCAACCCTGACCGACACGCCTCCAGGAAGCCAGGTGA
This sequence comes from Phymastichus coffea, assembly GCF_024137745.1. Lineage (NCBI taxonomy): Eukaryota > Metazoa > Arthropoda > Insecta > Hymenoptera > Eulophidae > Phymastichus > Phymastichus coffea. The sequence goes on from NW_026706823.1 coordinate 4,816,502, forward strand.
CGACGAAGGTCGCAGCCGATGCCAGCTAATCCGGGACAATAACAGCAGACTACAGTAACATCACGAATACACATACCCATGATCCGTACCGTCCCTGAATTTACCCAAACCGCACTCAAACACACACACACGATTGACCTCACGTGCCCCGGAAAGCGACAGAAACAGCGATAATGTGGTGCGACGCAAACGTTAAAGCGGAGCAGCGGCCATATTAGATCGCGACCGATAGGAGAGTGGCCGAACGCGAGACAGAGGCGATCAAGCGTATAAGTACGAGTGAGACGACTGATAGGAGAGTGACTGAGCAGCAGATAGTGAAAGTGCAGACAGCAGCAGATAGTAAAAATGTAGACGGCCGAACGCGAAATCAGGACAAAAGGATAGATTATAGGAGAGAGTGCGCGAGTTAACAGAAGGAGACGCAGAGCCTTTAGATACGAGCGATCTCTCGAGCCAATCCGGAGCAGAGCATTTAGTATAGAGCAACGGAACCGCGGAAATGAAAGAGTGATGACCCTCCTTTTCTTTCTTCTTTGCTTCGCGCCCATCTGCAACCGAGATCGCTGCCAACCGATCATAGTGCCGCCCGACCTTCGCGATACCGCCGATGATCCGCGAATTAACGGGAGTGATCACTTGACCGCTCATTGTGAGCTTCGCGACGTTGACCGACGACCCGCGAGTTAACGGGAGTGCGCGAGACCTTTCCGTGGCCATCGTTCACTTGATTTTTCCTCAATTTCCTTCGTTTCCCCTTCGATCTCTAACCTGAGCGGCGCTCGCCGCGCGATATGCGAGGTAGATCGCGATCGCGTCGTGGTGCGCCATTCGTGGAATTTGCAAAGGAATCTGGGCATTAGTTAGACTTTCATGGGTAAGCACCGTCGCGTCAACCGGTAAATTGACCTTGGGCTGACTCGGGAAAGACTGATCACGATTTAATAAATAAATAATAATTTCCGTGAACTCTATGTTATCCTTGAATCAACCTTGTGCTTTGAGACTCCGCATTCCCCCGTAGCTAACGACATCGGGTTACGCGAAACCGGCTAGCGCGTAGACGCTGCGACGCTATTTTGTGTTCGCGTGAGATCGAGACTCTCACTACTCTTCACCGCCCTGGATTGCTGACATGGCGCCTTGAGACGCCACACCGAAGACCCGCTTCTGAGAAGAATCCCTGCCCCGACATTTTAGACTAGCCGCCGCCCGCGCATCTCTTCGCACGCTGGATAGGCTTTCGCGCTCCCTCTTACATTTATAGGTGGCCAGCGAGGTCAGTGCGAGAAAAAGAGAATCAGCGACCCGACATTCAGCGCCCAGAGCCAGCAGACCTGCAGTGCTACCCGCCCTCCTAATGCGAGGACGGTAGCTGGCGCCCAACAAAATTAAGCTGCAACGATTGGCTAACTGCACTGCTGGTGGCGGTTGAGGCCGGAAGAAAAGACAGTTACTTTTCTGTCTCCCTCTCCCCGTCACAAGGAATGTATTTTTTTCAGAAACATTGAAACATCATTTTCAATAGTACACTGCACATTCAAACAAACTTTCAAAAAGCCACCTCCATCGTCAATACTAAATTTCAAATGTTTTAATATAATATTGCGTGATTCAGTAACGTGTTCAATTAATTTCTCTAAATTAATGCAGTATATCAATGTCTCACCAGCAGTAGAAATAATATCACTAACGTTACGTTTAAAATCAAAAACTTTGCAAGCGTATAAATCATCTAATATGTGATTTTTATTTAACAGTTTCCTTTTCAAATGTGGTTTAATAATTCCTGAATTTTTGATTGCCGTACGAATTGCTGTAACAATTCCACTCATAACTTTTTAACTTAGAAGATTGTACGAATATTTGGAATATCCTCTGTCGTAAATAATGTTTCTTTTGGTTTTTTAACTGATCCGACTGAAACTCTCAAGGGTTTTCCACCTTTGATTTGCAATAATTGTACTGAATTACTATCACTCTTGCCTGTAAACGTCTTTTAATGGAGAAGATGATAGCTGTTATATTTTTATCAGCACAACATTTGCTTTACTTTCTTTGATATTATTTACTATCAGCGACTCTCTACAAACATGACTTTTGCTATTCTCTATTACACTTTTACATTTTGAACAGGTTTTTATGGCTGCAGTTTTTTTTTGGTTTTTTCTCACTCAAATGCGACTTACGTTCAGTAGAGAAAACATGTTTCGGGATAATTCTATCCATTCGATGCTTTCTTGCTATTTCACAAAAGTAACAATCACATTTCACATTTTTTTTTAATCTTGATTCTTTCTTAAAGTGAAATTTTGAGAAATCTATTTTTGCCACTTTTTTCTTGTCAAGTGTCGAATGGTATAAAGTTCTCTTGTACGATGGACAAACTACTTTTGGGAAACACTCATTTTGATCATCGTAATTGTGAAATAGATTATTTATTTTTTATTTCAAGGCTAGTCTTATGTTAACCATCGATTTATGTTTACTTCGGCATAATAAACAAACTACACTCCGATTCTCTTCATGTGTAAACATGTGATTCTTAATAATTTTTGGTGGCATGTTGCTCAAGTATCAATAGGAGCTAAACTAGTAAATTATATTTCAATATCCATTTGATTGTACTCTCAGGCATTTCACCTTCCACACCTTCTGATTTTTGTTTACAATATACGAACATTGGTATGTTGAGAATTTGAGTGAAATATAATAGAACTAGATAAACTGAGCCATATTACAGAATATACGAAGTCAATATCGTCTATTTACAAATGTAAATAGATAAATAAACTTATTTATTCTATTTATTTTATTTATAACTTATTATCAATTAATAGGGGAAAATGCATTTTTTTAAAAGATGATTAAAAATAAGTTTTAACTTTAAGATTTTCTGCGTAACGGGGATATGTTGGGGAAGTGACCTTCGATCATATTGAAAAAGAAAATCGGAGGTGCAAGTCACTTAGGGTTGAAGTTCGTCGAGGACCACCGTGCGTACTTATCACGCTTCGTCATAGTCTGCTCCGTCCATGTCCACTCTATTTTTTTTTCCGTCATCTCATCTTTTTCATACGATATTATATATTTATTTGTAGTTCATGTGGCGGGGATTTCAGGGGGTTCTAAACAGCGCTCATGAAACACCCCGCCACAATGCCTGTTGACCCGTTTCCCCGACTAGTTATAAGGGCACCAGACCGCTGTTTCTTGGGTACGGCGATCGTCGGGTTGGGTTAGCACGTACAATCACCTAATTTTCGGAACTATTCAAAGAAATCCTCGCTAAAACCGTCCGCGGTTGAAAATAAAATCAGCATGCAAGGGGAGAAAAGTCAACGAGACATAAGTAACAGATATCGATTACACTTCACTATTCTTTATTCTTCAGTTAGAGTACATGGTCAGTTGGAATAGAGGACGGTCAGCACGGCTCGGTACGGTATTTAATGCATGGTGGTAAGAGATCCAATCGTTCCAGCGAATTAAATACGGGCCGAATTATTCACGCGATCATCAAATTCTCGACGCTGAGCAGCACTTCTCCTAACTATCCAAATCCTACGCTTCTTTTATGCTTGAGTTAGTCGAAATAAAATGGCGATTGGTCAGCGCGATTTAGTCAGGAGTACTTTGTTGCCAGGGGCGACGGATTCACGCGTCACGACGGAATCAAGAACACGATAAATTACGCGCGACAACATCTCATTTTCACTAATACAACCGGCACCTTATCTACTTACGTACCTCAAGTCTGACGAGCCACTCGACGATGCTCCAATCACTGGATTTCTCGGTTCGTATCAGTATCTGCGTGCAGCTGAGTTCGCGATTAGTGGAAAAATGGACGAGCAACGACTCTTTATGGTCAAAGATCTCTTGCTTCTCTTCTTTCCGAGAAGAAATCATTTTATTGATCAATATGCAAATTCGGATATCGGTAGCGCCCTCCGAATATTCCAGGCAGTGGTCAATATGAAAATTAAAAAAGTAGCAGCGCCCTCATTTTATCTCTTATCTCTTCGCTATTTATTCTCTCTCACCTCCCACTAAGTCGTTCAACATTGATTAATGAGAAAGATCTACTCCTACACCTATTTATTTTTCGGTGCGGACGGAAATCAAGTTTTATTCTAATTCTCTTATTGGTCGTCACGTCACCAGCAAGTTTGGCTGCACACCATCGGCGACACCCTGAACGCTACACACACTGCTGATGACCACTGACGAACATCCGAATGCACACATACGACACATGACCGAGGGGGACCACTCCAGAAGGCGCTCTAGAGACCAGTAGCAAAGCATGATGTTCACATGCGTGAGCGAAGGCGGCCATGTTGAGGCGCCGAGAGGAACTTAGCGGGAGTGAGCGAGACAGATAAACAAGAGTAAGCGAGATAGACCATATGAAGGCGGGCGAACTAGGATTTAAAGGCAAATACTAATTCAAAAGCAAACTTGGTGGTAAGGATTCTACGAAGATAAAGTTACTTATGACTATTATGAAAATAGCGAAATGGATAATGTATACTACAAAATACATAGCGACAATAATGATGCGACTGATTATATATAACTTCTAAAGAAAAAAAAGGAAATACATGAACGAGACCGCTATAATTCTATAGGCGTATTCATAAGCAACAAGTCACGACTAATAGGCGAATTAAAATAAAATTTCATTTCCGTCCGCAAGGAAAATTAGATAATAATAGGAGTAGATCTCTCTCATCAATTAATGCTAACCGATTTAGTGGGAGATGAGAGAGGGTAAATAGTGATGCGGAAGGAGATAAGATGAGGGCGATATTAATTTTCTAATTTGCATATTGACCAATGGGTGGAATATTCGGAGGGCACTATCGATATTTGAATTAGCATATCGACCAATAAAATGATTTCTTCTTGGAAAGATGAGAAGCAAAAGATCTTTGACCGTAGAGAGCCATTGCTCGTCCATTTTGCCATTGTTCGTAGCCGAGTGCGGATCAAGTTTTGTGGAGAACCGAGCTGGTAGACTAGCTGAACTAATACTTGTGTTGAGAGGATCCGATGCGAAGTAAGGTAAAGTGCCACTGTAACTTTTGTAATAATTGGGATGAGATGCGTTAAGGAATAGCGTGTATATAAAATCGGGGAGCGTGGATTCGTCGCCGAGCGAGATATGACGCGAATTCGACGCGCTGACCTTCCGCCACTTCCGCGAAGAGCAACAGTGTAACTTAGTAGGCAATAAAGAGTATAAGATTAACTGACTCTTCTCTCTGACCTAGGTTGCATACCTTTTCTGTGCATGCTGTTATTTAATTTTCAGCCAGTTCAGAAAATTAGACGTAGTTAGAGATTTCAGTACTTGCGTGAGTTAACGGTCTTCGCAACTTGTTAGATGGATCTGAGACTTCAGACGAAAGCGAATCGCTGCGTGAATTAAGGTATCAGTAATTGTCCGTTTTGCCAAAATTCCGCTCGCACACTGCCCTGGACTTTAGAGTTGATTACAAGAGCTAGCCAAGCTAACACTGGATTTACATGAGCAAAGAGTACATTCGAGCGTTGGAAGAATAACCGTGCCATTTTGTGAAGGATAACACGACCGTTGAACACCGGGAATCTCCAACCCCTGTTGCAGTCGATAGGCGTTGCTGTAGAAGCCCCGGCGTATTTTCCAACTCCGATTCCCAATGACTGCTGCAGCCCCAGGAACAGAAGTTTGGGACCCGATTAACAACTTGGGAAGACGAGTCGCCGACGACCATGAGGTGGCAAGATTTCGGCTGGTGACTTTATCCCCCGTCACATATCAACTAATTAAGATTCCGAAGAAATCCATTTTATTTTAACCAAGTTTTTGGACAAGCATTCTTTTACAGTGTTCCTTGATTTCTATGTGTCTTAACTTGTTTCCTCCACACGTGTTAGTATTTACAGTGCCGCTCAGATTAAACTTAACACTTAAATTAATTCTGAATAACTCATTACCATCAATGATTTGGTGATATGATAAAAGATCTGCGTTAATACAGTGCCGCTCACGCACTTTTACCCCCCCACGGGCAAAATCAGTCTAACTTCAAAGTTTTATATCTCTGGTAGAAATTAACGTACAGAGACGCGCGTGGGTGCGTTTGAAAGGTCTTTCGGAGAGCTTTCAAATGATATGACTCACGGTTGCCATCGATTGTTTTTTTAAATTTTGCAACAATTATGCAAAATTGAAAATTCTGAAATTTTTTTATTATTTTTGACAATTAGCCAATTTTGGAAAAAAAATCGTACGAAAATTTGAAGTACACCAATTTTTAGCTATTACCAAGCCCTATCTGAATCACTCATCAAAAATTTATTTTCGTCAAAAATGACGCGCGCACGGGCATTTTTTCCTGGAAGTGACAGTTTTTTTCAACATTTTTTATCTCCGTCAAATTGTAACAATCGAAAAAAATTTATAGGAGAAAAAATGTTTGTTTTTTCACGTAGAATACTGCAATAATTTTTTTTTTGGTTTTTCGAAAAATTTTTTTTTTCGGTTTTTTTCAATTTTTTTTTCTCACAGTCGGTACGTTAAAAAGATGAGAAACCACAAAAAAAAATTTTTTTCCACCCATTCAATAATACTACATAACAAGTACCGTAAATTACATAAAAAAAAAAATCTTTTTTTTTTCGACCTTGAAAAATAATTTAAACCGAAAAAAAAAATTTTTCGAAAAACCAAAAAAAAAATTATTGCAGTATTCTACGTGAAAAAACAAACATTTTTTCTCCTATAAATTTTTTTCGATTGTTACAATTTGACGTAGATAAAAAATGTTGAAAAAAACTGTCACTTCTAGGAAAAAATGCCCGTGCGCGCGTCATATTTGACGAAAATAAATTTTTGATGAGTGATTCAGATAGGGCTTGGTAATAGCTAAAAAATGGTGTACTTTAAATTTTCGTACGATTTTTTTTCCAAAATTGGCTAATTGTCAAAAATAATAAAAAAATTTCAGAATTTTCAATTTTGCATAATTGTTGCAAAATTTAAAAAAACAATCGATGGCAACCGTGAGTCATATCATTTGAAAGCTCTCCGAAAGACCTTTTAAACGCACCCACGCGCGTCTCTGTACGTTAATTTCTACCAGAGATATAAAACTTTGAAGTTAGACTGATTTTGCCCGTGGGGGGGTAAAAGTGCGTGAGCGGCACTGTATTAACGCAGATCTTTTATCATATCACCAAATCATTGATGGTAATGAGTTATTCAGAATTAATTTAAGTGAATTATATAGTGCAATTAATTTCTGACAATTATCACAAAATACTCAGCTTTTTAGAATTCAAGAATCTCATGCAACATACGTTTGTTATACGTTGTTTATACGTTTTTCAACCGATAATATCACTTGTCTAACTATCATAAGAGTTTTCACAGGATGCATGTCTTAAAAACCAAATTTCTTTAACATCTTATCTATATAAATTGACTGATTGAATATCATCTCATTCTTCTCTCGATCTCTTCTAATATTTATACCCAAATACATCAAAGTTATTGTTGAAGCAACGGAATAATTCTGAATTACGTAACTCTAAGTAGTTTATATTTGCTATTGTATATTAGTTACTTATATGTCGAATTTTCTTTCAAATGTTCAGGAATACGTAAAATGTTATCCAATGGTGTATTAAATGTATTAATAATAATTTCTTCATGTTCAGTTTTTTTCTACGATTTCATGAATTTTCAACAACATATATAGTTATTTTGATTTCTCATTTATTACACACTTCACGTAATTGTTTTCTTAATAGAGATCGATCATTATATCACTTCTTAGATTTAGTGTCTTCTCGCACTTCTCTATAATCCGTTGTGTTTATTATCATTTTCTCTTAGTAAAACTTTCAACTGTTTGAGTCCAATACATTAACGTTCATGTGATTACCATACATAACGTGATGACAATGTTAATTTTGAATACGTTATTTTAGATTGGCAAATAACGATTCATCACGTAACGTTAATAAAGTAGTGATTTAATTTAATTCATTAGTATGTTTGATAACTTGTACAACATTGTATTGATAACTATATGTTGTAACGAGGTGGTTATCTAGCAAAATGAAAAATTTATTAACGCACAAACTCCCACGATGCACAGCTAACTGCCGCTCCGTAAAACACGTATAGTTATACATGTATTCGCCTTTACGTTTGATGATTTCGTTTCAGTGTCTACTTTCCAACCGAGTTGAACTCACCTTAAACCACTTGACTTGTGACACTCGATCTATCTTCAGTATGACTGACTTAATGCCTAATCCGCCTAATTCCCTAGACGAGATCGGATTAAGACTTAAGCCTTTATAAATCTATTAAGCTATTAGGAAACGAAATAACGTAAACGGCGAATAAAATTAACAAAGTTTAATCAATTGTAATGGGGGGGATAGCTGCAAAAATGAGAAATTTATTTAAGAACAAACTCCCACGATGCAGAGCAAACCGCCGCTCCGTTAACACGTATGTTAATACGTGTATTCGCCTTAACGTCAGCTGACTTAACTTAGTTGTCTTCGATCAAGCAAAGTTGAACTCACCTTAAGTCACGTGCCTTGTGACACACGATGAGTTTTAAGTGTAAGTGACTTTACTCCTAATCCACTTAATCCCCTAGCTATAATAGGATTAAAACCTAAGCTTTTTCCAATTGTTTAAACTACTAGGAAAAAATTATATGACGAAATCGGCGAATAAGTTTAATAGATTTTATTAATAAAAATCTCTACAGTCTTTGTCGGGCCGAAAGACTGACGCACGCGAATAGGATTTACAATTAAATAACTTTCGGTGAGAAAGAGAGAGAGAGAAGATACGAAAATTGGCGCGATCTAACGCTCGGCGCGAATACAAAAAATTAACGCTAATACGGTTGGGCAAAATACCAAATGTATTTTGTCACGCGATAATTAAGGGAGGTGCACCTACCCTGCGGTGTAATTACGGTGATCAGCCATAATTGTTGAAGCAAATTAAAGGCGCTCCTCCGATCAGAATCAGCTGTGCTGCCTCGATTGCAAATCTGCTGTATAATTGCTGTCACTTTTGCTGCTGCTTCCGTGATGCTGCTACTGTTGCTGCTTCCTCGCTCACACTTGCACACGTATCCAAAATCCAAGTAAACTTTTTTATTGGCAAATCGGTGAAACACTGTGCTAAACTATTTTGGCGGTACTACACAAGTAACAGCTGAGATGTAACTGCTAATTCAAAAGATCGCGCGCCCCCTCTCTCTCTCAATACTTAGAACTAACGCGCGAAAATCAGAATCGCGAACGGTTCGATTAATTGAATCGACTACCGTTGCACAATAAAGAACTACAAGTCTTTTATGGGCCAAAAGACGAACGCACGAGATAGGATTCACAATTATAAATTATAATTCAGTGAGAGAGAGAGAGAGAGAGAGAGAGAGAGAGAATTCGAAAATTGCCGCGAAAACTAACGCTCGGCGCGAATACAAAATTTTACGATCGCGATTGACAAAATACTTTCGAAAGTATTTTGTCGCGCAACAATAAAGGAAGGTGCACCTACCCTGTGGTGCAATTACGGTGATCAGCCGTAATTGTTGAAGCGAGATTTAAACGTACTCCTTCGATCAGCTGCGCTGCATCGATACAAATATCTGCTGCTGCTGCTTGCTACTGTTGTAATGCTGCTGCTGCTGCTAAAATGCTGCTGCTACTGCTTTCTCGTAACTCATGCACGTATAAAAATAGTCCCTGGAAACTTTCAATTTAACGGTGAAACACAGTGCAAAAACTTCGGCGGTACTTTCGTGAAAGTAGCTGAGGCTTAACTGAAAATTCAAACCCTCGCGCGCCCCCTCTCTCTCTTAGTCGTTCGAACTAACATCGCGAGTAGATGAATCGCGAACGGATCGATTAATCGAATCGACTACCGTGGCAACGTCATTATAATTATTAATTTTTATTTTGAATATTTCTAATGAAAACTTAAGGAGACTAGAACTAGGACTAAAACTTAAGGAGACTACACCACCGAAAGGTTATTACGAAATATGATGTTTTTTTTCATTAATTTTTTTAGGATTATTCTCAAAGATCTTTGCTGTTTATTGAGAATTTCATATTGTTAGGTAATTAACAATAAACCTACCAGAGCAATCAAATGGCCGCTCCTAAAGCCCGAAAAATAAATGATTTTAAATTATTATATGATAATTATTTTGTGGTTATTGTTTATGCTAAATTCTTTATTAATTATAATCAACTGGAAAAGACTAAAATTGTTTATTTCAAAAACGGTCACTTGACCGCCATTTAGTAGAATTAAGGTCGGTAGGTTTCTGTTAATATTGTAATTATTAAGTAAATTACTATCTTTATTGTTCTTTTTAAACTTAATAATTTGTTATATCAAAAATTATTATATTTTAAAACTTATGCATACATTAATTTTTCCTATAAAAATATGAAATTACTTTAAATAAAGGAATCCGTATTTTGACGTTTCAAAGGATCTTTGAAAGTTGAATTAATCATTTACATAAAACCTTATCTAAACGGAGAATTTCCCGCTTATTTTCAATTGATAGTTAAGAATAGAGATACCGTATAAAAAATAGTTGATATAGATATAACCTTGGGGGTAAATTGGACGCTATATATAATCAATCATCTGAACGTAAAATTTTACGCTCTTTTTGAATCCACTGTTAAAAATGGAGGATTCTATTAAAAAAAATTGGCAATGAGATTATCTTCAAAGATTTAAAGGTCAGATTCAAGGTTAACACAATATATCCTTCTTAGATACCAAATAGTTTATTTGAAATATTTTTGGCTAACTCATAAATTTCAGCTAAATTTAGTGCAAAAAATAAAATAGAACACCCTATATGAAATGACATTTAAAAAACTCCAGAATACAATGCTGTCGTGTATATTATTGCATAAGCTACGACTTCGGTATTAAGGCCGTAAATCGCTGCCCCATCGCTTAATTCTAAGTTCAACTATTAAAAAATACATTACAAAAAAAATAAAAATGAGTAACAAACAGCACAAAAACCCGGCATTTTCGTAGTATAAAAATGCTAAAAAATAAAAAATCCAAAAAAACAAGTTTTCAGTGAATGGAAAAAGTTAGCAACTGACTAATTTCATTGACTATAAGTGATAAAAGTTCAATCACATAAACTGTACAAAATACGTTCGAAAATCTACAAATCGATAGAAAAGAAGTGGCTTTAAATAAAATCTGTTCTGATTGAGCATTGTTTTATGAAGATTGCATGTTACCCTGTAATGTAAACGAATTTTCGAAAACCGAATTGAACTTAATACTCGAATCGCGTAGCGGTAAATCATCCCAATCCTCAGCCTTAACGGAATCGATTAATATGCTCTTAAGAAAATATCTCTTGAATATAAAACTAATACTCATAGATGTATTTAATAAAAGGTATCGTACCTGCACTTTTTTAAAAGACAGGAAAAAATTATATATATTTTGTCGACAAATCTGATAAAGTAAACTTTAGATCCATAGCATTAACGTCAGTTGTATGTACTATAAACTCTTCTTGCGCTCATCTCTTGCTTGAAATAATTGTAAAATTTTTGTAAAATTTTTGTTCTTTTTATTCCCGCATATTACCTTGATTGTTTAGTTTAAATTTAATTTAAGTGTCGTAAGCTTACGTATCCAGTGCCTTTGACGTGTTTTTTTTTTAAATTTTGGTTCTGCGGTAAGATGTCTTTTGTATTGATCTCGAGTGTTACTAGAGGATTTCATTCGAGGCGTTATTGTGCATTTGCCATCGTTGTAATCTGCTCCCTGCTTGATAAGTTACTACTATTTTTAGTTTTGTACCGGTCGGTGTATTTGTTCTCTGTCTTCTGATTTTCTTGCGAATGAAATTTGAACCTTTTACGACGACTTAAATATTGTGGATTCTGCAAGTCCATCTTTTTTCTGCAGCAACCGTAATACGATTTACTATTTCATCTGAGTCTCGTCTAGATTGCGATTTGTGCATACGAGTCGGACTGATCTTGCTCGCCAAAAGTCAATATTATCAGCCAAGAAGCAATGATTTTAAATGATTTTAATTTAAACAAATTTCGCTTTGACTTATTCCTTCACTTAATCATACTCTTACGATAATCTCGACTTTATTTAGATAGCCGAGAAAATTTAGAATTCAAGAATCTCAACTGATGACAATATTAGTATAATAATGAAAATAATAATCAAAAATTATTAGCAAGATTTTATCAGTATTTTTTTCTACACGTGTAGTTTATGATAGAATAAATTAGATAATAAAAATTAAATAAATAAAAAATGAATAAGAAAAGTCAGATTCTCGAAAATTTACAGTTTAAATAGAATAAAACTTATAGACAATGAACTGTAACAATTTTGATTTTAAAACTTACTTGTTTGCGTTGAAGTAATAAAAGAGATCCATTGTGTAATAGGCGAATCAAATCTGAGAAATTTTGTTGACCTAGATATCTGAAAACAGAATTCAAATAGTAGCAAATATCTTACTTATATCTTTAATTATTAAATAATGATCGTATATTTAGTGATAAGTCAACTTTTACGAGGGTTATTCAATAAGTCCGTGACTTTAAATAAAAAAACACTACTTATTTAAATAATTACAATTTATTTTTCAATATAGTTCCCTTTAAATCTATACATTTATTATAACGGTGCTCAAGTTATTTTATGTTCTACAAAAAGTAATTTTTAACAAACTCTTCAAAATACTTATTTGTTGCAGCAATTACCCCGTTGGATGAAAATATTTTATCCGCAAAACCAATTTTCATCTCTAGAAATAAAAAATAATCGGAAAAGACCAAATCTGGAGAATAACGTGGATGAGGAAGTATTTCATAGCGTAAATCAAATAATTTGGTCGATGTAATGAAACTCATGTGAGTTGGTGCATTGTCGTGGTGGAAAAAATTTTTTTTTCGCCAGATGGGGCCGCTCAATTCTTAATATGGCATCAAATCAGTCTAATAATGAGACATAATATTCTTCTGTAATAGTTTTTCTACTCTATAGGTAATCGATTAATATTATACCATTTGAGTTTCAAGAAATTATACCCATTACATTTCCGGCTGATCGTACCGTCTTCGCTTTTATCAGCACAGACTCATCTGGCCCATATTTTCGTTTGATTTTTCATTTTTGGCCTGGAATAATATATCTATCTTTCAGTAGCAATAATGTAGTGCTGCAAAAATTACTTTGGATTACGTTGAAACATGCTCAAATATTGCTCAGATGCAAACACACGAGCACGCTTGATATCAACTGTGAACAAGCGCGGCACCCATTTTGCAGATAATTTTCTCATGCCCAAACATTCATGTAAAATGGTCTATGTGCATTATACTAAAATCTTCAGAGCCTCACTAATCTAACGCACTTTCAATCGACGATTGGCAAGAACAATATCATGAACTTTATCGATCATGTCTTGAGTAGTCACCTCTTGGACGGCCAGGATGCTCAGCATCACTTGTGCTCTTACGGCCATAATGTAATTTGCGCAGACATGAAATTGCAATGAATATCTACTACTAAACTATCCACAGGTAATAGTAACGGTATCACATGTAGTCTTTGTTATTGTGGTTTGTATTTTAGAATTGGATTAAGCTCAGTTTTGCTTATTAGAATAAATGCTCCATAAAACTAATATACATTCAAAATTCATCATAATTAACTTATTAATTTTATAGCCCGCTCATGTATGATCAATAATAAACGATCCTATACTATTTTCGCAGCTTACATTTGCATGAATTTGACCCCGGCAACGGTGAAGCATCAGTTTGCGAATATTTAAATATACGAAACATGACGTCATTCTCAAGAGCGACTAGATCACGAATGTAAACGCCTAGATAATGAACATGAGTAAAACAAATCTATGCGAAACTTTCAAGGTCTTTAAAATCTCACTATTCGAATTTACAAATGTTTCAAATGCCATGCGTTGGAGCAGTTTCCATAATATTTCTTGAACTTTTCTTCAGTTTCATTAATGTATTTTCCTCGTAGGAAATAATGTTTAATAAGCACGCGAAACTCATTTTTTCTATAATTTTGTTACAATGAAAAACTAAATACAAATGACTGTAAAAAATTTCCAAACCAACGTACTAATTTGAAACTTTGTATACGCACTTAGATTAGATCAGACTCTCTTACAGTGTAAAAGACATTACGATAACACCACCATATTCCTAAAAGTCACGGACTTATTGAATGACTCTCGTATATATTTGACATATGCATAATTAATTTATGAGTTCAAACTTTTGTTAAAAATATTCGATTCCGTTATTGTAAATGAGAATTTGAATTAGTGATTATCAAAATTCACGTATAATTAATATCAAATATTAAAATAATGAAAATAGCACTGTGTATTATACATAAATAATAACCTTAGTGATAGACGTAAATTACCAACAGAACGTGCTCCTCGTTATTATTCAAAGTATATGAAGATACGTCGTTATAGGACGTATGATACCGAATTATCAATAATACCTTAAGAAAATGGCCTCTATAGCATCGTATTATGTGTTTCGCAACAATCTCTACATTTTGTACCTTTCAAATAATAAATGGGAATTATTCCAATTTTTAATCTATAGCAATTTCCAATTGTGGTAGATCGTACAGTGCCGCTCACGCACTTTTACCCCCCCACGGGCAAAATCAGTCTAACTTCAAAGTTTTATATCTCTGGTAGAAATTAACGTACAGAGACGCGCGTGGGTGCGTTTAAAAGGTCTTTCGGAGAGCTTTCAAATGATATGACTCACGGTTGCCATCGATTGTTTTTTTAAATTTTGCAACAATTATGCAAAATTGAAAATTCTGAAATTTTTTTATTATTTTTGACAATTAGCCAATTTTGGAAAAAAAATCGTACGAAAATTTAAAGTACACCATTTTTTAGCTATTACCAAGCCCTATCTGAATCACTCATCAAAAATTTATTTTCGTCAAATATGACGCGCGCACGGGCATTTTTTCCTAGAAGTGACAGTTTTTTTCAACATTTTTTATCTACGTCAAATTGTAACAATCGAAAAAAATTTATAGGAGAAAAAATGTTTGTTTTTTCACGTAGAATACTGCAATAATTTTTTTTTTGGTTTTTCGAAAAATTTTTTTTTTCGGTTTAAATTATTTTTCAAGGTCGAAAAAAAAAAGATTTTTTTTTTTATGTAATTTACGGTACTTGTTATGTAGTATTATTGAATGGGTGGAAAAAAATTTTTTTTTGTGGTTTCTCATCTTTTTAACGTACCGACTGTGAGAAAAAAAAATTGAAAAAAACCGAAAAAAAAAATTTTTCGAAAAACCAAAAAAAAAATTATTGCAGTATTCTACGTGAAAAAACAAACATTTTTTCTCCTATAAATTTTTTTCGATTGTTACAATTTGACGGAGATAAAAAATGTTGAAAAAAACTGTCACTTCCAGGAAAAAATGCCCGTGCGCGCGTCATTTTTGACGAAAATAAATTTTTGATGAGTGATTCAGATAGGGCTTGGTAATAGCTAAAAATTGGTGTACTTCAAATTTTCGTACGATTTTTTTTTCCAAAATTGGCTAATTGTCAAAAATAATAAAAAAATTTCAGAATTTTCAATTTTGCATAATTGTTGCAAAATTTAAAAAAACAATCGATGGCAACCGTGAGTCATATCATTTGAAAGCTCTCCGAAAGACCTTTCAAACGCACCCACGCGCGTCTCTGTACGTTAATTTCTACCAGAGATATAAAACTTTGAAGTTAGACTGATTTTGCCCGTGGGGGGGTAAAAGTGCGTGAGCGGCACTGTATATCTACGAATTTCTACTCTCACCGCAAATAATGCTGGCCTCAACAACCTTGGAATATTAATTTGCAGTCACTTTCTATCTTTAGTTAATTAAAATTCGTTCGATCGAGATAGATAATTTTTTACAAAAGTACACCTTCTTTCGATGTTCCTTGCGAGAATTTCCACAAGACTCAATCGTACTATTAAGAAAAGAGTCTGTGTAGCATCATGAGAAATCTTAAAAAGTTTCTCAACGATTTCAATAAGTTAATAAATTAAACGATTACAGAAATAACACTCGTAGGATATTTTACTCAGAGAGATATATTCCTTCGGAGATGTCCATTCAGTGTTATTAGATAGGAGTAACTCGCTAAGTAAAATAGTAAACAAAATTGAAATAAAGATCGAAGAGAACTCCGACAATTTATTGAAATCGGTTTATTATATTTATTATCGTTAGCGCTAGGTTGGATTAAAAATGCTGTTTCTTGCGACACAAATGGGCCTATTTATATATGAGACAGGTGTGTGAATTTCTCCCCACCATTGAAATGGCGCAATTCAACAATCACACAGTTTGAATTCGCTAAAATTCGGATTTGCTACTGACCTTTTCTATTTTTAACCCTTATAAAATGTTAAAACTTAATTAAAATACAGTTTAAATGTACACAAATAATGTAATGAATGTTTGACTAGTAATTCATACTTTTCAAACACAATTTTCATATGATATCAATTTAAATTTATTAGTTTCTTTGGAATTTAAAATCAATGATAGTATTAATAATTTTATTATGTGTATAAATAAATAAATGTCATAGTTATAAATGACTGAACTTAGATAATTATAGAGTTTTTCATCATTCATTATGATTTTCGCTTAAGTTCAATGTTTATTTACTTTACAATCAATATCAAATTGTTTAAATAACATTCTTATACTTAGTTGTTGATAACTTTTATGGAAAAAACAATTATGAATAATTCAATATCTCTTTTTCTATACTGCATTTCGTTAGATAATTTTTCTTTCATTCGGAACTTTGTATTGATTGCAATTAATTATTTTAATTGTTAATAATATTCGTAGTAAATGCACTTAAAGGTACACATTTAAAACATTTGTAAATTCGAAAAATAGGCCTGACTGACTTGTGAAAGACTTCCAGTTAGTCGGCGTTCCGACTCAGATTACTCCTCTCCGCCTTGGCGCTCCAAGTGAACACCGCGACACGCCCCCGCGACACCTATCGGAGCCAGGTCTAGCGAGCTCTTGGCACCCCGAGGACTAGATAATTGCCCGTTCATCCATTCTCTTTCATAGCGGCGCTTCGTTGTTTAGGAGAAGGGATCTGCAACACCAACCGACTAGGCCGCAGTTTCCTCGTTCCTGGCGCACCAAGTGCGGGTCAACTTCGACACTCTCCGGTTCCTCACGGCGGCGCCCCGTCGTGAAAGAGAGGCCGACACCGATCTACACTCCTATACAGCCCGCGCGTACGCTCTAGAATCAACGAAGTACTGGCGCACTAGGACTTCGCTGATTCAAGAGAAATTATTTCTCCCGCAGATGGTACTCCGTCCATGGTTGAAGCAGTCGTTTAGACAGCGAAATATTATACTAGCTAGAACTGGACAGCACTTTGTAACATACACTCAAGCTGAGCGGGCATATTTACACAATTATATTACAATCAGTTTATTCATTTCTTGCAGGCTGACCAACCAAAGATCGCCGAAACGAAGCCCGGATGCTATCAAATTATATATATTAAGCAATAAATAGTCAAATCTCATTACACTGTTCTGCATACTCAGACGACCTTCATCCGAACTCTCCTTTTTTCCCACCGAGATAAAATCCCTCGATTACAAGAAATTAATAGTCAGTCTTGTCCACTGTTTTGGTCATATATATTTATCATCAGGTGGCTAAGAGTGAAAGTTCTCACTGCCGCTTTTTCAGCTGCCCCTTGTATGTGTGACCAGAAGATCAGCTTCGTATCTAGAGTCACGCCCTAATACTTTAATGCCGTTGCCTTAATCTGCGTCTGTATTTATCCGACTGATATTAGAATAAGGGTATTAATTTAACTTCTTGTTAGAAGGATAAAATGATGGTTTATCTCCACGCTCAATACCCCCCTCTCTTGCAGATATCCGTATTGTTCTTGCCAGTTTTCTCCGTACTCATATAGCCTATGCGCTAGATGCATTTGAAAACCAATCGTCTTGTGCTTGTCCCATTGTTGTTCGCTTAGTATTAGTATGTCTGTATTTCATTCTTAAGCTATTTGTGGGACCACCAACCGTAATCATCTGCATAAGTTACCGGTTCTTATCATTTTGGATCAACTTTAAGCGCTCCTCCAGTACGGCCCGGTAGATCGCACACACCCATGTTCCCGGTATATAAACAGTCTCCGTCACCTACGCCTCGGAGCACGGAAAACATGTCGGCTAATTGGTCGGACAGGCTTTCCTAACAAGACCGGTCAAGCCGAATTTCCAATAGCACTGTTCTCTGTCCCGTTCTTGTCAGTCTGCTCGTTTATGTTCGTATTAGAGGCATCGGTAACAGTTAGAAGTTATCAATCTTTTTCTGACGCGGCTGTAGGTTCAGTTCATTTCGATTCTGCCCTTCTTGAGTAGTCTTTGAGCTGTATTTCAGCCTACTTCGCATACGGCTTTGCAAACGTCGCTCTTATTCAGTCCGAAAATGTGGATCTTGAAGTCCCTATCTTGTTCTATTTCCTGTTTGAGTGCGCCCTTGACGTCATTTTGGTCTGAGACACAATCCTGATCGAGAATCGCTAGTGTCTGCCCGTGCTTCAAGTCCTGTACTTTTCCAGCGTCTCGAACGAATTAAAATAGAAAATTCATTTAAATCATATTTCAAAGATTAATTGTTATACAGAATATATACATGAGAAATTTGTTATACAGAAAAATTGTTTCCGTACAAAAATTTAAAATGTGATAGCAACATTTTTGTTTTAATGTAAACACGTATTCTCGTAGTTCTTGGAACGAGAGTTATGAATTTGACTTTCAAGACTTTTTTTCTATCAGGGCTTAAAATAATAATTCTAGAGTATCCACTTATATAGGTTCCAATTTCATCTATTTACAGAAGTTTTTACCCTCTTAAATGTATATGAATTAGGATTAATAGCCCGCGATTACCGTAAGATTTTACCAAATGATTAAATATTCTATCAAATTCATACAAATTTATAAATTTAGTAAATAAACATTTTAGCACTTATATACAAAATATGTTTATAACATTTTCATTGAATTAACTATAAATAATAACAAAAAAGTCATTCTTATGTGAATAATAAATAAATAATAAAAACAATAATACAAATAAAAAAACTCTATATAGAAAACTAATTGATCATTATTACTTTTTAATCTTCATGAAAAGCTATTTCTTTTTAGTCTATTCCATAAATTCATCTGTTTCTTTATCTATTTCAATAGCTTCCTAGTCGTCTCTTTTAGAGTTATCGTCAGAGTTTTCTTCATTATAATTTTCATACTCTTATTCATCTAGTGATACTTTAGATTCAAGAAGACTAAAAATATTATATTGTAATAAGAAAAAATCATTATCGGACTGAATTGAACATAACGAATACTTACTATTTATGAGTATATTGTCCTATTTCACTTGAAATTTTGCGCTTTTTAGCGGTTTATCTTTTCTCAGTATTAATCAGTAATATAAATGGATCACTTAGAATAGCAGAACTATCACATATGTCCGCAAGACGGGACTTCCGAGAAACTTGACGGATGTGTTTTTTAATGTTTGATCGGTAATACATGAGCGAGGATTCTCATCCGTCTTCAGCAAACTAACCAATAAAAGATAAAATTTTCGAGTAATTTGGCAGCCATGAGTTAATATTTAATGTTGAGTTAGGTTCATTTTCACCCAAGGATAAAGTTTATAATACAACTGGTAGGTACTCAATTTTTCCATTTTCACTAAATTGTAACGAAGATAAGCAGCCGTTCCCGTCTGGGTAGCTAGCGGCCGTCCGCATAAATTATTTATTTGGGGATTTCGGAAGCAAAAGACGTTCCCACGACTGAATAACGCATCGAGCAAAACCACGTTAAACGCACGGATTCGAAGTCTGGATGAGGAATGATACAGCGGCGAATAAACACAACACCTGATTAACCCATTAAGGGGGGAGCCTGCTTTAGAGGCGTCAAAAAATCGATTTTTTCGAGAATTTTTTGGGGGAGGAATGAAATATCCGATTGGAATGAAACTTTTAGGGTTTATTAAAACATGTTTCAAGAGTCTTCTTAAATTTTTTTATTAAAATACAGATTATATTGTGGCTCGTAGAAGCATTCGGCCGAGGCGCCTCCACTCTGTAGTTGTCGTGCGGCGGGAAAAATGCAGATCGCAATTTTCATCTGAAACAAAAAATCAGATAAAATTTCCATTCTCCAATAGTGTAGTTTCTAGGTAAACCAAGAAAATTCAAAAAAAAGTGAAAATTGAACAATTTATCGCTAAATGAACAAAAAATTAATTTTTTTTAAAAAAAAAAATTCACTTTAGATTGTTTAAAAAGTTAGTTAATCTTAACTTTCTTAAGTTTTTTTAGGTTCAGCTTGAATAAAATTCAATTCCAAATAATACCCACTTTGTCTCGTTTTGATAGGACGTTTAGTTTTTTCCCTATCTTTCAGATACATACATTTGTTCTTCAGACTCTTCGTAAAACTGATTTTCGCCGAGATTTTCGAGTATACGAGCTGTTCTGGCCTCTTTGCTCGCGAGTAGATTGCGTCTGTTTTCTCGGGCGATGAGCTCCTGGTCGGCTTGCCGAGAGAAATTCATGCATTGCTGTCCAATTTTCAAGTCTAATATCTGCATTGTTTGTAATACTGCACTGTAGCCTTCATTGAACATTCCTCCAGCGATGTAGGAGGCAATCTCGACAATTTTAATGCCTGAGTGAAGGTGTTTAGGTGTCATGCGCCACACAGTGGAATTGAACGACTCGTTCGCATTTTGTGTGTATCCACCCAAGCATCTCGTTAGCAGATCGTCGTTAGATAAGTCCTCGTACACAGGACGAATGTGCTTCTCAACCTCTTCGTCGATGACACGTGGCGCATGTTGAAAATCAGCCAGTTTATTTGCTGCCTCGGCTTTGCGCCACTCACACCAACTGTAGGCGCCTTCTGGGCAATGGTCGTGGCGAGGTAATTCATCTCTCGAGCAATAGTGATCGAGTGTCGCCATTATAGCGTTTTTCATGTCTTCCACAGAATGCAAGTTTCTTTGAATGGCCAGACCGTAGTAAATGGTTAATTTTTTTATTAAAGTCTCGGTGAGCCGCTTCTTTCCACCGAGCTTTTCTTGTTTTTTTTTGTTTCGGAGACGAGTACCCAGGCGCTTTCGGACATGTCCCACGCACTCGTTTTTTGTCACTGTGAGCTCCGGGCCGTATGGATTACTGTTCAGAATGCCAAGAAATGTTTTGGAGTCGCCGTCACCAATGTAATTACTGTACTTTACTCCGAATTTCTCGATGGATCTCAAGAACATTGTCATTATCGAAGAACAATTTTCCTTATGGTTTTGATACCATTCTTCAAACTCTTCGTCGTCCAATGTATTCTTCTTCAGAGCACAAGTATGACAATATCCACTTTTAACGATGAGATCGATCACTTTGCCACTGTAGTACCCGATAAGTGTAGTTACACCGTATAATGAAGTAAAGCCACGTTTTTTCCAAGATCCATCGCCTGAAACTTTCAAATGGTCAGCTGGTCTTCCATTTTTAACGTTAAGTTCTTTTTCCTCTGCGACGGCTTTTTTGCAGGCGCTGTCAAACATTTTTTTCGACGCTGAATACAGGTGCTGCACGATTTGATCATACGTCGATTTAGCTAAGCCTGGTGATATGTCCATAAGACCACAAAAAATGTTAATGCCTTCTCGTGCGACACCCAAAATCCTCATGACGAGCACAATTCTTCTATTGATTTCGTAGCCAGTGTTGATCAATGGTCCAGATTGAATTTCTCGTTTACCGCATTTGCACGCTAAAACGATTTTGAATCCGAGACCTCGATGGCCGCTTTCGGCAAAAGTTATTCGCTGCTTACACGAATTGCAAATAACTATTTCGGAAATTGCTAAAAATACAGAGACAAACTCAATTATTGGATAGCAATGTGACGGATGAATTATGACATCGTCCGTAGTTGCTGAAGCCAATTTATTTTCACTACGGCTCGTATTAGCTTCTTCATCGTCAGATATCGAAACATTTACGAACTGATTGCCATGGAATTTGCGCTTCCGTAGCTTACCAGTGCGATCAGTTGAATATTTACTATCTTTCGGATAGCTCTGCATGATTTCAAGATGTTCACGTACCGAAACACAAAACAAAACTAAACTCGAATGCTAATACAGCTTGGCTCAAGCCGACTCTGCCAGCTCATGTATACTGCTTATAATATACACTTTTATCCTTCCATAGCTCCAGCAAGACCTACGAAGGATCTATAGTGTCTCAAAAGACCGTGATTCCTTTGTATTATAATACGTACAATAGATCAAGGGGCGGAGCGCGCGCACTCCGAGCGACCCGTCCGCTCGTATACCTGCTCGACGCTTACTCACTATTTCTTTTATAACTCCGAAAATATTTCGAGGATACTTCTAAAATTTTAGCGACACATTCTTGGATAGTTTAGGAAGACATTTATGCAAAAAAAAAATCGATTTTTTGAAGCCTCTAAAGCAGGCTCCCCCCTTAATACCCAAGCCGAATCTGGTAGAGATAGCCTTGAAATAACCATTGAGTTCATGTTACAGCTCAACAATAATTTACACGTGTTTTTTCTTTTTGCATTTCCAATTGTTTATAAAAAGTTATTTAAACAAATTAACAAAAGTTTTAGTTTTTTGAAAAACTATTTACGGCAACCAGTTCTACGGGAAAAACCAAGGCGAAAACCTCTGTAGCGTTTTTTTGTTAGACTCGATTTTGTTGGTGTAATTTCGTTATAAACAATTTGAAACTGAGAAGTGATGCTGACAAAAACCTCTCTAATATTATTTTTTTCGACCCAACTGTTTTTGTTAATCATTATGGGTAAAAGAACTACTTTCTTCAAAACAGATCCTTAAAAACAATTACGAATAATTTTCTCTGTGAGTTTTGCAAAAATAAATATCACATTTTGAACAACAATATTCAGTCAATACTGAACAATTTTCGTTGTCACACTTTCTACGTTTCCCAACCTTCATCTGATGTTCCTCTGTCGGAGTTTCAACTTTTTTCTGTCATTTGGGTTGATGAGTATTTTCGAGTTTTTGAATATAATATTCACAAACTTCCTCCACAATATCTTTTGAACCTTTCTTCTCATCTGGATGGAGTTTATTGTAAATAACAGTAGCATTAGCTAATGAAGCTTGAATAAGTCTCATGAAGAGACACCACGTCCATTTTTTGCTTCGGATTGTAGGCATAAGTGCATTACAATGCTGGTCGTGTAAGTCTACTCCACCCATGTGCCTATTATACATTGAGAAAGCTTGAGGAAAGAGAATTTTTTGTTTAGTTTTATTATGCCATCTTTTCATTTCAACTTTCGGTTCATCTCCGTATTTAGTTGAGAGAACTGATACGGGTTTTGAGATCATCACCGTTATGTAATTCAGTTTCGAATTGGCTTCATGAACTGAGATAGTGGTTCCTCTATCAGCTTTCTTTGACATATCGATTTTTGCTTTGACGCGATTTTGACGAACAGTTCCTGTAGCCGATAATCCAATATTTCTTAAGTGAATCATGAGATCTGGAGATGTAAAGAAGTTATCAAAAAACAAATGATATTTTGCCAGATTTTAATTTTTAACCGTCTCCAGGAATCTTTGAAGTAATTTGATAACCACTCTCAATCCCAAATAAACAGAAGCTAAAGGATTTTCAGATTCAGTACCAAACTTGCCCGTATATATATCTAAATCATATATATATATCCATTTGAAGAACATAGTGCCCATAGCTTTATCCCAAATCTTATAGGTTTGTTCCTAATGCATTGCTTGATGCTGAATCTTCCAAAATATTTGACCATAACTTCGTCGATTGACAAATTATAATCAAAAAATCCATATCTCATACAATTTTCCCTAAATAATTCAAATAAATATCTGACTTTCCAGACTTTATCTTTTTCATCTTTGTCTTGAAGTTTATAAAACCTAATGTTTTTTTTTATTTTTACAAATTTTTCCCTTGGCATAAGTTCGTTTATTATTGGACACTGCAAAAGTCGTTTGTTCGACCAATAGTCAGACTGCTTTTTCCTAGAATTGACTATAGTAATCATAATGATCACGATGAATCGGTCTAAATCATCATTGGTCAATTTAAAGTGGTTTTCGGAAGTAGCTTCTATAATAAAGTTTTTCATTGATTGAGAAAAAAAGAGTTCAAACAATTCCAAAGAACTTTTTGAGTAAAATGATGAAATAGATGAAAGATCATAGTCATCATCTGGAAGATCGTTATAATTCAAAGCATTATCACGCTAATCATACTTATGATTCGGTTCTAGTAACTTTTGGTCACTAGTATAAGAACTCTTTATATGTTCATACGATCCTGTAGGAAGCGGCCGAAGTGAAGTATATTCTTCTTCTTCATTACTTGAACCTTGATCTGAGCTCTCATGCTCTGTTGGAAGAAATGCAATATCAACATGATGGTCACCATCTATATCATCACCGTCAACCATATCATTCAAATCAGCAATTCTTCGCCTCGTCATGGTATTATAGTTTTATATTGAAGTATATAAAAAGAACAAAATCAGTTATTTATTCAATATAATAGAATGGTCTTCTATTTCACTGAGTGACAAGCTATCGTCGAAATAGTATATGACACCGAACTATTTAGTCGATTTACATTTGAAATGAAGATAGGAATGAAAATTAGAAAGAATTATAAAATTATGAGGAATTTCTACTGATGGTGTGATTATTTCAGTACAACCGTAGAAAATCTTTTTCAAGTTATTGTTAGTTCACATTCGGTTCGTAAAATTCAAATGATGGAAACTGCTTTACGATTTCTAATTACAATTGTATGATAAAAGACTAAAGAGGTTTTCGCCTTGGTTTTTCCCGTAGAATCGATTGCCGGAAATAGTTTTTCAAAAAACTAAAACTTTTGTCAATTTGTTTAAATAACTTTTTATAAACAATTGGAAATGCAAAAAGAAAAAACACGTGTAAATTATTTTTGAGCTATAACATGAACTCAATAGTTATTTCAAGGCTATCTCTACCAGATTCGGCTTGGATATTAATGGGTTAACACACTAATCTTTTACTTGTCAACAATCGACTATAAGACGGCGATCTCATGCCGATATACTACGAGCAGCACAATAACAAACACGAGCGCGAAGTTGAATCGGTGGCTGGTCAGCCTACACATTCCCTTTTTGAAGCTAATTATTACAATGAATGTCTGATAAACAACTTCCACCGTTATTTCGTCAACGGGCTAGCCGGATGATCTGACACACTATCCGCCCATCAGCTAGCGCCTAAACATGCAAGACAGAGAGAAAAGAGAGAACATGGCAACGACCTGACTCTCAGACTCTCTGACGGCAAGAACGCTTCGCAGTCTGACGTCACTGGTGCGCTCCTTCTCGCTGACCGCCTCGCTGGTGTTATTGTCGTCGCTGTTTATTCTCTCGCTTGTCCTCTTGTTCGCTCTATCAATATTGCTGCCTCAATCTCTTGTTCCGCTCGTCGTTGTTGTTGTTGTTGCTTCCACTGCTGTTGCCGTTGTTCCCGCTGTCCTTCGATCGCTCGATGTCTGCAGCACCGACGAAATCTGCTCACGCGCGCACCTGCGCAGCTCGCCGGTTACCCACACACACCGGTGCCGGGTATCCTTCGGGACATGGTTGGGCGCAACCCAGCCACAACACTTTAATTCTTGTCCGCGCACCGGGCGTGTCTCCAAAAATGAACATTAACGAGGTCGCGGGGACAACTCCAGAAAACCGTTGACTTCGATTTAATCCGAGCACGTGACTTTCTCTGCCAAAGCCCAAAAGAGACTCTCTCAAATTTTCGCGGTAATCCGCAACTAGAGCGCTCTCTCTCTCTCTCTCTCTCTCTCTTTCTCTCTCTCTCTCTCTCTCTCTCTCTTCTCTCTCTCTCTCTCTCTCTCTCTCTTCTCTCTCTCTCTCTCTCTCTCTCTCGATTTCCCGAGCAGGACTGACTGGCGATGCGTGTTTTGACAGAAGGAACGCACAGAAAATTCCTCCCTACTCTTTAGGCTCAGCACCACGGGCGGATCTTAGTTCAGCGATTGAGAGGGCAGTAGAACTCCGCGCGGAGTCCATTGGCTACCTGTGGGTGGTCGGGGCTGACCCTTTTTTTATGGTGCGTGCCCTTAAACAACGAGTGTTGTTCCTCTAGACAATTTAGTTTCCTCAAAACATGCTGACACCGAGAATGGCTTGACATCCATGTGTTCTTCAGCTTTCACAATTTGGGACAAACAACCCCGAAAAAACTATATTAGACTGTAAAACGATGTTAGAAAGTAATTCTATGTTGGAAAGTAATTCGGACTGTTTGAACAGGCCAAGTCTAGATATAACATGGTTTATTGCAGAAAACGCGCAAACTGCCCTAAACTCTCGCGAGACTCGAACTTGACAGCTTTGTGAAGGCTAACATAACCATCAGGAATAAAATATGGCCTATTAATGTTCAGTCGCGATGTCGCCGTCAAGCGGTGCGGAAGTGCAACCGCCTGACGCATCATCGCTACATAAGCATTTCAAGTGTCATCCAAATACAAAAGTAGGAGCAGTTGTGTGTTTAGTATGTGGAAATTTCTATCATACGAGTGAAATAGTAGCAAAAATCATTGCAGGAAATGCAATCAAACTAATAAACAGCTCATTCATAATATGCCAGGAGCATCCAAATTTTGCACTAACATCAAACTTGCCATATGGGGACTTAAGTGAACAAGCTAGTGCTTTTATAACACAATTCAAACTTGTAAGCAGAGAGGAAATAAAACAAGAAATACTAAATGAGCTCGTGCATGAGAAACAAATAATGAATGAAAACGATGAACATATGGATTTAACACAAGTAAGTGAATTAGATGAAATACAACAACTAAAAGCTGAAAATAACTTATTGAAAGAACTCTACAAAGAAACAAAGGAAAAAAATGAATTACTAAATGAATTACTCATCAAAGAAAAGCAAAATACGAATGAGTTATTAGCAAAAGAAAAGAAAAATAAACCAAATAACATATTTAAAAATTCATATGCAGAAACATTGAGTTTACCAAAGCCTAAGCCAAAAAAGGTACCAAGACTTATTATCAAACGAACTAATAAAAATGATACCACTAATTTAGAAAATACCGTTGCTCATTATCTTATCAAAGATAAAACAATACAAACAAAAAAAATTAAAACAGTAAATAACGATACTGTCATAATTAACTGCATGAATGAAGAGAATATTAACACTATAGAAAAAACATTACACAAAAAAATATACACTTTTGCTAAAATTGAAAAAGAGCAAATTAGGAAACCAACAGTTAAAGTTACTGGCATCAGCAAATCTTTCACACAAAATATGCGAGACATTGAGTCAGATATAAACCAAAGAAATTTCCACAATTATGATGACAAAGGTAAAGTAATACACACATACACAAATGAGAAATTGCAAACTATGACAGTTATAATGGAGGTATCAGCTAATTTGTACAAACACATTAGAGAGAATAAAAGCAGACTTTTTGTTGGTTGCCAAAACTGCAAAGTCTATGACATTATAAATACAAGCCCTTGTTATAACTGTGCTAGGTTTGGACATAGTGGGAGCAGATGTAAAAATGAAGCCACGTGTTACAAATGCCGCGGTAATCACACTGGTAGTCAATGCAACAATAAAACATAAACATGTCCTAATTGCACATACCACAATACTAAATACAAAACTAAATTTGATACTAAACACAGTGCAATTGACAGCGAATCTTGTGAAATTTTAAAAGCAAAAATAAACAAATACATTGAAATGACAGACTACCCGATAATGCCAACGCACCAACGCTACTTCGGAAAAATAAAACACCCGGCTGCAGAAAAACCAACAATTAACGCGCGTCCTGCTCTATCAAGCGGCGCATCATTAGCGTCATTAGCCTCCATATCCTCGCTCAACTTACATGGTAACAATAATACGAAATACAAATAAAAATGCATCCCATCGATGAAAATATCAGCAACGAAATTATTATTAATAACACTGATGAATTAAATGAGCACATAATAACAGAAAAGGAAATTATTATCTGTGTTAATATCAGAAGTTTGAATGCCAATTACACCAAACTTCTAACATTTATAAACAACCTACAAAAAAAACCAAGTGTTATAATATGTACTGAAACATGGAATTTACAACATTTCCTAGTCTTCAATATTGAAGGATACAGTATGTACTATAACAATAGTAGTATTAATAAGGCTGATGGCGTGGTGACCTATATCAGAGACGACATAATTGAATCAACAGAAATAATTCAAATACAAAATTTAAAAATTTTACAAACTACAATACAGTTAGAAAATGAAAAAACTATACTGTTAGCAGCTATATACAGATCACATGACCTACACAAACCACAATTCATACAATCGATCAAAACATACATAATTCAACACATAAAGAAAAAAAATTCAATACTAATAGGCGATTTCAACTGCGACATTTTAAGCCAAGATCCTTGGGATCAAGAATTCTTGCAAATGTTAATAGAAAAAGGACACCATCCAGGATTTAATACGATTACCAGACCTTCGCTGGACAACAACAACAGTGGAACATGCATAGATAATTTTTTTATAAAAATGGAAAATAACGCATACAAAACTTTCAATGTCAACACCCCGTTCAATGACCATTATCCACTAATAATGGCGTTGCAGAACCAAACAAAAAGCATAAATCACTCACATAATAAAAAACAAATTAATTACCGAAAACTTCAACATATAGCTCAAACTATAAACTGGAATGAAAATAGTGAAACTAATGATACAAATCAATCTATCAATAACTTAATCATGAAAATACAATATTGCCTTAAACAGGCAGAAAAGAAAAATGTCACAAAGAAAACTATTAATAGCTTGAAGCCAAGAAAAAAATAGATCACCAAAGGCATAATAAACTCATGTAAAACTAAAGAAAACCTATATATTGAATGGAAAAATAATCCTCACGATACAACAAAAAAAAATAACTATAAAAATTTTATCAAAATTTTAGATAAGATAATTACAATAACAAAAGAAAATTACGATAAAAAAATCATAGAAATGGTGCAACATGATCCTAAAAAATTATGGTCAGTTGTCAACAACAAACTAGGGAGAAATACTCAGAATAACAAAACTATTGATGACATCACGGACAAAAATAATAGAATCACCAATCCAGAAGAAATTGCAAACAAAATGAACACATTTTTTTGTGAAATCGGAACGGAACTTAGCAATAATATAATACAACCGCAAAATGCAACGCTCAACCTCCCAAAAATAAACCCGAAAACAATATTTTTAAATTTTACAAATGAAGAAGAAGTAAAGAAAATAATTGGCAGACTAAAAAACAAAAAAGGAGGAGTTGATGGAATTAATTCATTATTATTAAAATCATTAATCCACTACGTATCTGAACCACTTGCACTTGCTATAAATAAGTGCATTATTAATGAAACTTGGTCTGATGCTTTAAAAGAAGCGGATATTACACCAATCCACAAATCAAAAGAAAAACATTTAGCAAATAACTACAGACCTATTTCTCTAATCTCCAACATAGCTAAAATCTTTGAAAAAATAATACATAGAAGAATTCAATCTTTCATTGACTACTGTAATTTGCTTTCCACAAATCAATTTGGCTTTCGAAAAAACAGAAGCACAAAACATGCACTAAATTATATTTCAAACAACATTTATGAACAATTAGATGCAAGTAAACCTATAGCAATAACTTTTCTGGATCTTGCCAAAGCCTTCGACACAGTTGATCACAAGATACTGTTACAAAAATTATACAACTATGGTATTAGGGGTAGTGCCTATAACCTTATCAAAAGCTATCTAATAAATAGAAAACAATGTGTGAAGGTAAATAATGCAAGTAGCGATAAACAAATAGTAAAAATGGGCGTTCCACAAGGAACTATACTGGGTCCGCTACTTTTCCTACTATACATAAATGATCTACTAACGATACTACCAGAAAAATCCATACTATCTTTTGCAGACGATACAGCAATCATAGCAAAAGGTAAGAATTGGAAAGAAGCTGAAACTAATATGAACAGTTATTTAAAAATAGTGGGAATTTGGCTTGCTCTTAATAAACTATCTTTGAATATAGACAAGACAACGTACATGGAATTTGGAAATTATCATGACAGTACGCCAAAAAACCTGAAAATTGAAATCTTAGGACATCCAATACACCGAATTGAAAACACAAAATATCTTGGAGTTACTTTTGACAGTAATATGAAATGGGATTTACATCTACAAATCCTATACCAAAAAACAAAATATCTAACATTTGTCCTATATAAGCTATCAAAAATAATGAATACTAGTACATTAAAAATGATCTACTACGCACTCTTTCACAGCATAATGACTTATGGAATTATAGCTTGGGGAGGAGCGTACACAGGTCGAATTAAAGTAATACAAAACTTGCAAAACAGACTACTAAAAATAATCTATAAAAACCAATTTGTGACACATGAATACCCACTTAACTTAGATCAATGCTTTTCATTGGAATCTCTATTATTCCACTACGATACTTTTAAGGACAAATATATTGGAAAAGAAAGAAAAATAAGATTCGCCTCAATCCAACACCCTAAAGAACACTAACTATCAGCATAAAAAACAGTTATGTAAGAGCAATTATGTTATACAATAAACTACCAAATGACTTGAAAACAATTAGCAACACGACAACTAGGAAAAACAAACTTAAAAAATGGATCAAAGGAAACCCAATATGGCAAATAGATTAAACTGCAAAAATATAAAACAATTAATTGATCTCTATGGTACTCTGTATCCGACATCGGAAGTCCATGAGGATGCAGTAGACCACAACAAATTAATACTAGATATTAGAACATTTATTTGTGCAAATAACAATTGCAATTTATCTCATAAAAGATCACACAAAAGAATCACCCAGTATAACTATGAAAAAATGCTCAAAGGATCAACACAAGAAATCAACAGGATCGCAAAGCTAGCTAACAGCCTCTTGAATAATATGAAAACAACGACAGCTACACAAATCAACAGAATAAAATTCATTAAGTCCACACTCGAAGAACATAACATAAACAGTAATAACAAAATGTCCCTAGAAACAGTTTTCGATGCCATTGATGAGATGGCAAATGAAAATAACTATAGAGCACTGTCAAGAAAACCGATGCCAGCCCCTGGAAAACTGATAGAACCATCAGAATGACCTATGGAGACATAAACTATCTAGGCAACAATAAAGCCCTGTTAAATTTTGACAGAGGTATTCAAGGAGCACAAATTTTCAAGAACTCAGCATCACCTCTAGAATATCAACCACAACACCTAGACATTGTAGTTGTCGATGACATAGTGTTCACCTCAACTTGCAAATGTGTCTCGAACAGACAACACAAAGAAATTTTTCCACACTATAGAGAAACTTGCGCAATAGGACTAACATGTCCAGCAAGATTAACAAGCTTAGAACGTGTCATCTACAGAAGAACCAAGAATGCAACAACAGGATATTTCACTACAGCCAGACAGATGCTAAATAGAACATGGGATTAGAACAACAAATCACGAATTTCTTTATACAAATTACTAATTAGTTTTAAGTATTAGTATTAGTTTATTAAACATGCCAGACCAGCGTACAGGAAGAAATTCCTCTGCTGGATTACATGTATATGTAATGTAATTGTATATTATTAAATATTATTAATGTATATTTACTCTGGACTTAAATAAATAAATAAATAAATGACCCTCTGCTCAGCTTTGAACGCAAACGGCGCGAACAGTCACGTTCCAAAAGAAAAGCTAAGACCAAGCTTTTAGGATGTCTCTTTATTTTTACTTATTTTTGGACTTGGATTTTTCTGATTTTTATTCGGTTTTTTAGCAAGATCAAAAACAGAATCATCATACTTATTTTCACGGATTAATTCTATCGCTTCTTGATGTTTTGTCCTGTTTGATGCTACAGCAATTTTAACGTGTTTTCTATCACTAGGAATACTAGACTATCAACGCTTTTTCTTAGGCCGACCTACTTTGTTTGGCAAGGATACATTTTCTGTGGGCTCTACGAACACAGCTTTTTTTATTTTTTGTTATATTACTAACCATAAGTATATTTCATAACTTCATAATGCACTCATATAAAAAACTATCTCATATTCGAAACATTATAAAATTTTAATTTTATTTGGAGACTTTATATCCAACTCCAAATTATTCTGTGTCTTTCGTAACATTGATTATATAGATAAAAAAAAATTGAAATCACCTCTAAAAATCACTGAAGATGATCAAGGCTGTCAAATTTATCTTTTCTCTACGTTTGTGTGGGTACAAAGCTCCGTAAATAAATGAAATTCCAGCCTAAATAAACCGACACTCTACCGTCAATATATTAAACACTTTAATAGCAACATTTTTTTTGAAGGTCATATTCCTAACCCTAGTTTCAAAAGCAACGAGAATACGTGTTTACATTAAAATAATAATATTGCTATCACATTTTAAATGATACATAGTAATTTTTTTAAATGGAAATAATTTTCTTGTATAACAAATTACTCAATCTTTAACATATAGTTTGAACGAATTTTCTATTTTAATTCGTTTGTGAACTGTTTGATTTTTTTCAAGATTTAGACGATGTGGACCATACTTACTTTATAACTCTCGCAATTAATAATCCATTTTAAGTCGACGTAGGGTGTCTGCATACATTTTTCCGTCCTTTGGCTTGATTAAAATGATGTTGGACCCCCATTGTAGGAGGATCAGACCTCCTGAGCCGAGTCTTGTCTGCATCGGTCATTATATTTTTACGAGCGTCACCGCTGTTGAAACAAGAGACCTCTTATTCGGTATCACTTGCGAGATCGATAATTCCATTGGCTGGATCAACGTCGCTGCTATTGCTGTGCGGATTGTCGTTTATTTCTTGTTTTACAGAGTACCCTGGTCTAGTTCAAATTGTTTGCTACTCCTTGATAAACCACAACCTGCTCAGGACTAGATCCGGTGTTCTCTCTCTTTCGTTTGGATCCTTCTTTCGTCCCGTTTACGGTATTTTTCAGGAGGGGATTCAAGCAGTCTAATTTATTCCATACGATCTCTGCCTCGTATTTTATCGCACACATACCTGTTGTTATGTCAGTGGTGATGTATTTCTGTATTTTGGTGCTAGTCTCCATCTTTTCGAGAGCTGAATCGATGCGTCTGAGATGTGTTCGAATAGTCTGGAGGCTTTCGAGCGTCTATCCGTTGTCTGTCGCATCATCACGTACTCCACTATTTCCAAGTCGAAGTTAGATTTCGAAGTTCCTGATGTGCTATGCAGCATGTAGGACTCTTGTGAATCTACGACATTCTGCGCAGGTGACTCCGATCTTTATCTCTTTAAGTGTGTTCAAAGTATCGTGTTGTGGTCAGAAAAAACTTCTCCAGGTTAAAGAGACCAGTCCGTCCTCGATTACCCCAATATCAGAACACTTCGATAGTCTAGTGGCCACGAAAGTTCCATGTAACAACATGGACTCATCTGATCACCGGTCGGCACAGCTACAAGAGGTAGAATTTCCAACTTAGCTATACCAATGTGCGAGGCAGCCTTCCATGTCGGCTACACCGGATTCAGGCTCCATCTTATTGATAGCTCAGCAATGTCGTCTGGTGTTAATGGCTGTACTCTCCAGAGTGGAGGCGCACACTAACATGAGGTCGTCTTT
This sequence comes from Phymastichus coffea, assembly GCF_024137745.1. NCBI lineage: Eukaryota > Metazoa > Arthropoda > Insecta > Hymenoptera > Eulophidae > Phymastichus > Phymastichus coffea. Next base: position 4,850,581 of record NW_026706823.1, read on the forward strand.
AAATCACCTTTATATTCCTATGTCAATTTGTGTCTAGTGGACCAGTCTGTTCGCCTCTTGTTTTTCCGAGAGGTACTCGTTTATAAGGTTTTCATCTGACGTACTTCTTAGGGATGCAAACTTTATATATCATCCTTTTCCTCGTTCGCTAGTAGTACTTGTTTATAAAGAAATCTATTCTTATCGCGGAGACAGACTTAAGTCTGTGTAAATGAAAGTGATGAATGGTAGAACACAACCGTAAGGTTGACCTTAACGAAGTTACCCTCGTGAGTACTCTTTTGATCATCTTCTGAATATGGGGCCAGAATATTATTTTCACATTGGGGTAACTCTGAGCTGCTCCATCATCTCCCTGATTTCGATCGGCACTGTATCAACTTTCATCGGTATAATAACTGGTATTTTCTTTATTTGCTTAGTAACAGAAGTTTTGTCTTGTCTAACCTGAGGCTTAACCCATGCTGTCTTATCTATTTACCAATTGTTATTATGGCCGCACTCAACGCCAACTATGCCAGCTTTGTAGTGTACACAATTAATACTACGTTGTTTGCGTAGACAACTAAAGATACATCCTCTGGCATCTCCAGTCTCAGCAAGCCGGCATAGACGACAATCCAAAAATCCGCTCTCAGTATAGATCCCTACGCAACCCTCGCGGTTATCTGTCTAGTTATATGTTCTACTGTCGTTTCATACATTATGTTTCTACCTTTAAGATAATCCCTCATCACACATGCCAAATAGGAAGTACTGTAAGGCCTCTCTGATATTGCGACATGTGGCCAAGTTAAAGGTTTTTCTCACGTCCAGCATAGTTAACAACACTAGAGATTATACAAAAGATCAAGCGGACCATCTTCCAACTATATTGGAGTTTTTGACCACAAACTCACCTGGTACAACTCCAGAAGAAACCCCGGCCTGAGGCAGTCATCTGCTGAAAAAATTTTACTTAAAATTCTATTTAGGATAAGACTGTATCCCGGGGAAGATTCTCTGAGATATTACAGGGACATGACAGGATTACTCCTGGGCATGTACAACGCGGTCTTGTAAGCCGGCATCTTCCCCACACGATAAGAGATGGCTAGACTGGTACTCCTGCATAACGAAAAATGAGAACTGAATAATCCGTCCTCCTACAAGCGCCTGAATCTTTTGGTGCAAACTGTACGAAGCACTATCGAAACTGAGAGTAGCGGGCGCAACAACAGCAAACGGTGGACTGACGGAAAACCAATATGGGTTCCCAAAGGGTCACTCAACTGCAGATGCGATCCAGGAATTCACTGATACCTACCATGGACGAGGCTCATATGCTACGAGGAAAGAACAATAGTTGTTCTGGTGACGCTGGAGATTAAAAACGCCTTTGACACCACTAGGTCGAGGGATATTCTGGGGATGCTTCGAACCTTTGGAGTCCCTTTATACCTAGGATTACCCTTTAGACCCTTTATACATTAGGATGTGGGTGATGGAGGAGTATTTACGAGACAGATGTATTAGATACGAGATGACAGACAAAAGGTGACCAGATGGATCACTGCAGGAGTCACTCAGGGGTCTTTGCTAGGTCCAGACGTTTGAAAAATACTGTATGATAAGCTAATTAGACTGAACATGCCAACACAGGTTAAACTAATCACCTACGCTGACGACGTGGCAGTAGTAATAACGACACGAAACACAAAACTGACACAAATGCTGCTGAACCGCGTAATGACACGAATCATCAGATGGATGACCAGACATGGACTGAGCTTGATCCTGGCTAAGACAGAATTCATTCTTTTGACGGGAAGAAGGATTAACACCCTTTTCCAATTTCAGTCCAAGAGACACAAAAATAGGCTAGAAGGACGATAAAATATCTAGGGATGATCCTGGACACGAAGCTGACATTCTGATATTCTGGCTACACGTATAAGAGACAGCCAAAAAAGTATCAGGGAGAACTTCCGCAGTCAACCTCCTGATGGTAAACGCAATCGGATCAAGCACACATTTTTTTACGCTGAAATACGGAAAGATGAATATTGGAGATGAAAAATCAGCAGCGTTATCAATCATTGCAACATTAGTAATATAAAACTTTTCCTCAACTCTCAGTGTTATCCGTATGGTAATGTTAATATTGATATAAGTAAGCATCAGCTTGCAATGTTGTACTGCATATATGCCAATTTTCAAAAGGCATACTACGATAAAGACTCTGAAACGATACTAAGAAAATCTATCTTCATACACAGGTACCGCTCATTGCTCTAAACAAAATGAGATATTGAAGAACGTTGGAGTGGATGTACGCTTAGAATTTGAAACAAGGGAAAATATTCCTGAAGGATATTCAGTGTATTGTCTCATTTTACATGATCGCATCGTTCAATACAATCCTATAAGTGGAGATGTGAAGAAACTTATTCAGGAAGTGGAGATCGTTGTATTAAAGAGATGACTTCCCTCAAGCAGCTCAGTAACTACCAGAATGAAGTATATAGTGGATATGCAAGGTTTCATAATGCCCGATAAAATGTATGCCTTAAAGGAGCTAGCGACACTTACGCTTAATTGCGACGAAGAATCACTCGATTATTCAAACCTCCCTTTCCATGGCTAAGACTAACTAAAAAATGTAAGCTTCATAATCTTTGGATGAAATTCTACTACCAAATATTAGAATGGGACTTTTGTGAATTCAACTACGAAGAGCATAAATTCATCATCACAGACACTCCAAAATGCCACAAAAATTTTCGTTTCCCGAGATCTGAAAAAAGACGATATAACGATATATCGATATGGTCTCAAAATTTTCCACTTGAATGATTGGGGCTATTCCCCTTTTGAAAATATGAAATCAGTTATTGTGGGTTCTAATCACAACGATAAACACGTAATCACGTGCGCATATCAAAACGTCAAATTTATGAAAAAGTTTTACATAAATGGTTACTGCATGGATTGGGAAGAGATCGATGACATTATTGAAGGATTTCTATAAGTATTCTTTTAATAATTAACTCGTAGGAAAAGATATATTTTTATCAATAAAAAAAATTTCATTTAAGAAAAAACAATGTATATATTTACTATTGACCACCCTCTCCCGCTTCTCTACTTCATAAATTAAAAACAGTACAAACATAGCCATGTTGTGATTAATTGTTCATACAATATATATGCATATACGAATGTATATTATATACAGGGTGTCCCATTTTAAAGGAACCACCCCGAAATTTTCGACGGTTGGCGTGTACAAAAAAATTGTTCAGACAGATTTGAAGGTCAAAGTCATTTTTTGAATAGGAACCCATATTTTTGATCCCCGATTCGGAAAGAGCGGAAAATTCTACGTTTAGATAACGTATTATATGTGGGGTGCGGTTAACCCCCCCCCCCCTCGCCTAAGGTCATGTAGGGGTTAAATTTATGATTTTCTTAATCTATGCACAGGGATGGTCGGGCAAGAGTAAGGTTAATTGTAATAACCCAATAACTCGATAACCCAAATAACCCAATAATCCGATAAACCGATAACCCCAATAATTCATTAACCCCAATATCCCAAAAAAATTGTAGGGTCAAACAACAGTGACCTTGAGCTTAAACTTTAGGTTGATTTTGAAAGTCGACTTCATGTATTCAAAGCATTCATGAGAAGTGTCATTTTCCATTTTGTGGGATAACATGTTATTTCCATTCTTTTTTCTGGTGTGATTCCGGACAAACCTACAAAGTTTCAACTAAATTGTTTAATAACACTCTTTTAGTATTATTTATGACAATAGTGATTCGCGAACAGTCCTTCTCAGGATAGTTCAAGTGTAATTTTCTTAGTCGACTTAAAAGGAGGGAATATGCCGGATTATTCGAGAAACGAAATTGTTGATATTCTGTTGTCTCTCGGGGCATGTCAAGGCCGATATCGTGCTGCGGCAAGGTATTACCCGCAACACCCGGCTGGGTAATCAATACCTTGCCTTCATTGGCTGGGTAATCGATACCTTACCTTCATTGGCAGGGTAATCAATACCTTGCCTTCACTGGCTGGGTAATCAATACCTTATTAACCTCATCTTTGCCCCGGTGGGATGGGGGGGTGAACCGCTCCCCCAACATAATACTTTATCTAAACGTAGAATTTTCCCCTCTTTCCGAATCCGGGATCAAAAATATGTGTTCCTATTCAAAAAATGCAGTTGACCTTCAAATGACCTTGAAAATAAATCTCAAGGTCAAATCGTATTTCACAGAAAGGTTGCCCCCATTGTCCTAAACAACTGTTGTCTGAACAATTTTTTTGTACAACGCCAAAATTTCAGGGTGGTTCCTTTAAAATTGGACACCCTGTATATACATAAATATATATACATTCAAGCATATATAAATGATAACGCGTGATTGTAAAACGCACTTCGAATTAACGAGGTGCGAGGCGCGGGGACGCCGATTTAGTCGCTTTGGCTGTATAGCTAATATAGATAGTCAGAACTACTAAGAGCTAAAAGCTCAGTTGGTAGAGCCACGGTCTATCGATCCATAGGATGGGAGTTCGAGTTCCCGTAGTGTCTGTTTATTTTTTTCGCTGAGCTAAATCTACATTATATTATGTACACACATAAATAAATTATATTACATAAATACATTAAATTTAATTAAACTTTATTAAATTTTAATATTTAAACGTATTTTAGATAGAGTGGGGTGAGGGAGGGGGGGGGGGGCTTTTACGCTCACACTGATCTGAAGCTCCTCTGATATATGGCCTCTCTAAATTACCTGCTATTAATATACTCGTAAATAAATATCAGTTTACAATACTGTATAACATGTGTAACAATTTCTAAAAGGCATATTACGGCAAGAACTTTGAGCTGTTGCTAAAAAAATCTATCTTTATAAATCAAGTACCGCTCGTTGTCTTTCATAAATCTAAATAAAACGAGTAATTAAAGAGCGGTGCGGTGTATATGCACGTAGAGTTGGCAACGCGAGAAAATACTCAAGGAACTACTAATATTCCCACTAAACTACAAGAAAAGACCACTTATTCAAATTACTATTTCCATGGCGAAGACTAATGGAGAAGTATAACGTCATAATCTTTGCTTAGAATTATTTTATTCTGAATGAGAATGAATTTTTGGTGATTTTAAATACGAAGAACATAAATTCATTACCAGAAACACTCAAAGATGCCACTATTATTTTTGCTACTGCCTTTCTTATATTGCCTGTACAGAAAGTCATTGCATAAATATCAATGGGCAAGTGATTAAGTACGTAATGTATTATAGTGTTGTGAATAACCAAAAATAGTTCCAAGTGTCCGGAACTACCCTCAATCATAACACTTCTGTCGTAAAGTAGTCGATCAGGCGATAAATTCAGTATTTCGTCAACAATTTGTTATTACTCGAATATTATTTTGCAAACAATAACTAGAATTCATAATTATCTCCTACGGTATAAGTACAGAAAACGTAAGCAAGTGGACTTACCGCAGATTACCTCTAACTTCATTTGAACATAACCGTTCTGCTGAAATTTTCAGTAATTTCAAATTTCAATTTCCCTCCCTACAGAGGACGTATAGCGCATACGAGTATATCTCGATATTAGGAGTTTTTAATTATTTAAACGATGTTTTGATATATTTATTTACCATTAACATTCTTAATATGAAAGATGGTACTAAAAAGTATACATAGAATTTTTGGCGATGTTTGGAAAATCATACTTCTTTCGTTAAATGGCGCGTATTTCTCAATATTGACTGTTTTTACAATCACTCTCTTTTACAGTTCTCGCGTTGCAAAATGATTTGATAATATGTAGTATAAAAACCGATAAATTTCAAGTTTTGATTTTGTAAAGCTAATAATGCAAAGTTTTCTCCGTTGAAAAAATCCAGCTAGAAATCCATTATAAATCCCTATGGACGTCCAGGTGGATTTCCATATGGATTGATATAAATTCCATATGGATTTCATATTGATATCCAGGATAAATTTCCAGATTAATTATACAACCCATCAAAGCAAATTCAAAATAAAATGCCGGCCAATACGGTTGTCCTGTTGAAAAAATTTAGCTGAATATCAGTGTAGATCATGTAGATTCCATATGGATTTTCTGGTGGAATCAAAGTGAATCTCCTTTAAAAATTCAGGCTGAGTTCATTATACTCTTTATAAAAATCGTCTCTTTTATGAAATTCTTATTTTAAATACCATTTATATATGATTATGTGAATATTAACAACAACAAAAAATGAACATGTCATGAGATCCACGATAGAAACTAAGTTCTATGCACTATTATTCGGCATCTACAAGAAAGATAGAAAAAGAGAGAGAGACCGAGCTAGAGCCTATAGGGAGGGGAGTGCATGGAAAAAAATAGGATAGACTAGTAATAGATCTTCATTCTTTCTTTCGCCTCGTATTTTTGTGACGCATTAAACTTTTTGTAAATTTTTGAAAATTTTTGAAAATTCTTGCAACGAAAATAAATATGGCGCATTCAAAATGGCTGCCAAATTGAATATTTTCGAAAAATCAAAGTTTTTCGCCAAAATACATTCTCTTTGCGTTTGTGAGAGTACTGATTTGATATTTTATGTTACTTTTTGAAAATTCTTGCATCGAAAATCAATATCGAGCATTCGAAATGGCTGATAAACTTAATTTTTTTTTACTTGAGTTTTTTTTTATAAAGTACACATTTTTATATGCTTTTGAAGCTAATAAATTGATATTTCATTATATATAGTTATAAATCATGTAACAAAACTCTCTCCTTTGTTACCAATTCTTTGCGGGGTAAGTGAGGCACTTTCGCTCAAGACAAATGAGGGAGAAGAACGAGGAGAGGTTAATAAATAAATTATATAAAGACAGAAATCAAATCTCACTTACAACCTATTATTATTAATCATTATTCAAACTAAACATACGTGCGCATGACATAGTCTAATTACTAACTAACCAACTACATAATAGAATAGTAAACTACTCATAGTATTCACAAATGAATATTTCGCATTTCGTCTTAATATCCAATCGCGCACTTAACCTATTACAAACTTACTTAAATTACGCGAACCTATACCGGATTAACTGCCCGGCACGTGGGCGCCTGGACAATTCGCCGGTCGCAACTTACGTTACTACAAATTAAGCTTAAGCGCGAACCTTTAGATAGCCGGCACGTGGATGCCTGCCTATCCTATTCAACGCGCACCGGTCGTCGCATCACCAGAGAGAGAGAGAGTGTAGAGAGAAGGAAGAAAAGAAGGCTTGACCTTCGTTCACCGCTCATAGCAACGTCGTGGATCCCGGGCGATGTGCTGCCGCAGGAAGTACCGGTCGTCGTCGCTGGTTAGATCGTTGCTAGCTGCTGGCTGCTATCGCTGACCAGGTATCCACAGGCGATGTTGACTCTCCTTGTAGGGGTGGGCTGGCTGCGGTCACAGACAAAGCTGTTGCCGGTAGGGTTGACCTTCCTTCCAGCTATCCCAAACTGCACTCTCTACACTCTAGCAGGACTGGGCTTGGACTCCTGCACTCTCGTAGGACTAGGCTTCGACTCATACACGCACTTATTCTTGCGCTCGTCTTGCAGCCGCTCAGCGGCGCTCGCTCCTCCCCTACCTTGACCTATTAGTTAGGCGGCACGCGACGCGCCGCTTATCGGTCACGCGTTGCGCGCCTGCCAATCCCTGCATGGGCCTAATACTCTCTCTCTCTCTCTCTCTCTCTCTCTCTCTCTTTTTCTCACTCTCTCTCGGCGCTCCTCAACTTTTCTTGCGCTCAACTGCGCTGGCCCGTCCTTGGCGCTGAAACAAAAAGACCAAGTGTTAGGCGCATACTTTAATGCGCCTAACGTTGGCCAACACGCCTTGCCGAGTGGAGGAGGGAGAACGCAGACGAGAGACCGACACACGGCCTGCTCTCGTCACAATCATTTTCAGTGTAAAAATTATGTTCAGTAAATAGCAGTAGTAAATAATTGAGTTACTGAGATGTTGAAAAAGTATGATCATAACTGTCAAAACATTTACAACATATGTATTTATCGCATTTTTCGCAAAAGTTGTTAGTACGTTGGTTATCGCACTTTTCTCCTGATTTACATGTTTGTTGTGTATATCTTTGAGAACTTTGATGCAAACCATGGTAGGATCTGAAACATTGAACACAATAATGTTCTTTACAATTATAACAATAATATAGTAAGTAGTTCGATCTTTACATACCATACATACTTTGCGTGCCTTAGGAATCATGGCGAGTGAATATTGAGATAGTGATTCTTCGCTTCGTTTCAAGTATACTCTTATAACATTCGAGACAAACTCTTTAGCTGATATTTTCTTACTATGCACTAAATTATATAAGACCATACCATTAGTTAGTGATGATTGTATAAACCTACAAAACATAGGCCATGTCCACTTTTTACCATGAATAGTTGGTCTAAAATCACTGCAATGTTGATCATGAAGAGATCAACACCTCTCATAAACATATTATAAATTATAAAAACCAAAGGAAACTCTAGTGGAATTTTTTTTATACTTTTATCAGTTCTTTCCACTTCAGATCGTGGTGTAACACAGCTTGCAGTTGAAATGATAGAAACATTTTTAGAATCCTTTACTGTAACATAGTTTATGCCACTATTTACATCGTGAGTTACTACATAAGTACCACGCTCAGATTTTTTATCGATGGTATGTTTTTTTTTTAAGTATCAAGTTTGGAAACTACTTCTTGTTTGTTAGCTTTCTGTTTTGTTTGCTTGCCTGCTTTCAAAGTTGATTTTTTCTTTGTTAGATTATTTATTTTGTTTTTTACATTTTTTGCATTATTTTTTTTCGTTGCTTTCGTATATTTTTCTTTTACATTTTTAGCTGCTTGTTTTTAGCTGTTTGTTTTTTAGCTGGTTGTTTTTTTTTTCTGTTTGTTTGTTAGTCAATCTTTTAACAGATTTAACTTTATTTGAAATTGGAAACTTTGTTTTTCTTTTATTTTTTTCTTGATTAGAAGCTAATAATTCTTTGAACATATCTTTAGTAAAAACTCGCTCGTCTCTTACTGTCCCAGTTGCTCTGAGACCATGTTTTTTCAATCGTACGAGTAAATCAGGTGAACTAAAATAATTGTCAAAACTGACGTGGTATTTCAAAATTTCATCTGCCGACTTTCTCTGAAAAATTCTTTTAACATTTTTATCACTACTCTAGAACCCAAAGCACATTTTTCTTCGCTACTTGAATCGTGACCACAGTAAACATCAAAATCTACTAAATATCCCTGAATTGTACAAAGCGCCCAAAGCTTTATTCCAAATCGTACAAGTTTATTTCTTATACATTGTTTGAGTATGGTACGGCCAAAAAACTTAACCATCATCTCATCGATCGAAAGGGCAGAACAAAAAAAATCAAATTGCTGAATATTTTTTCGAAAAATGTTTATTATTTTTCTGACTCTCCATACTCTATCTGCATCATTTCTATATTCTTTTTTATTCATTTTAAATTTATTTTTTAAATTTTCAAATTTATAACGCGACATGGTTTCAGAAACTGTATCGGAATGGTACAAAGAATCGTTAGACCAATAATCCCTATAACATTTACGACTGTTGATAATAGAAAACATAACTATCCCAATGAATTTATTCAAATCATCAGTATCAATGTCTAAATCATTTTCAGTACTTGCTTCAATTATATAATCTTTTATTTCATCTGAAAAAAATAACTCAAACAACTCATCGCATGTTTTTTCACGCAAATTATTTTTTATCTCCTCATCCAAAAATATTTCTGATTTTGGTGTCGAATCATAAAATTTTTCTCCATCTTTCCATACATACTCATGTGAAGGTTCTAGTTTTTTATTTGAAGAAATGAGGGATTCATCAACTATTTGATACCCTTCTGGACAATTGCGTCCTTCAATAATCTGAACACTGTCAGCTGAATTGTTTTCATTGTTTGATTCATCTCCACTTCCAATATCATCAGGAATCAGAGCAACGTTTCTAAATAAACTTTCGGATAAATTAGAAAACGTTTTATCTGTTCCGTCAACATGATTGGAATCTAAATCCATAAGCTCAGTAGTTTCAACAGTAATGCTACTGTCGGATTGCTTTGCGTTTTTCTTTGGCATACTATACACCAGATGTTATTTTGTAAAGTTATTCAAAATTATAATATTATGAAGTTCAAAAATATTATAATAAATCGATCGTAGTAGTAGTCGAAGTTTTTATATAAATTATTATTATTGTAATACAATAGTAATATAAATTTTGTAGTTTATTTTTTTTAAGTATACAAATTTGCGGAATATATCGGGTACCTATATGGATTAAGGATTGCAGATTTTACTGCAAGTACAAAAAAATGACTGTACGCCACCTAGCGGCCGTTTTATAAGTGAAATATGATTTGAAATAATTTTATTGTAACTTTTATTATTTAGAAAATTAATGAATGCTAAACCTGTGGATTTTCGCTAGAAAAAATATATTTATAAAATAAATTAAGTTTATCAGCCATTTCGAATGCTCGATATTGATTTTCGATGCAAGAATTTTCAAAAAGTAACAAAATATCAAATCAGCACCCTCAAAAACGCAAAGAGAATGTATTTTGGCGAAAAACTTTGATTTTTCGAAAATATTCAATTTGGCAGCCATTTTGAATGCGCCATATTTATTTTCGGTGCAAGAATTTTCAAAAATCAACACCAGATATCAAATCAACACCCTCAAAAACACAAGAAATATATATTTTCTCATTTTCCTTCATTTATCAGAATTTTTCAATTATTCGTCCGCCATTTTTAATTTTGGATTTTCAAAAATATCAATAATCGATAACAGAAGTTTGATCAGCCATATTGTTTTTGGATCGCAAAATTTTGAAAATCTGTTTGCAGATTCGGAAAGAGCAAGTCTTTTTGCTTCGGAAATGGTATTTTGCATGTCGATTTCAAGCGATTCTACCCATTTTACAAGACGATAAACCAATCGGTAGTCTCATGGTCGATTGGGAAGAAATGGGTTAAGCACAATCCGAAGGAGTTTCTGCGTCGTTTCGTGACAGTCGACGAAACATGGACCCACTGCTATACACCAGAGACCAAGGAACAGTCGAAATAGTGGACTTTACCCGACGAAAGTGCTCCGAAGAAGGCGAAGACTGCCCCATCGGCCGGAAAGGTAATGGCCACCGTTTTCTGGGATTCACAAGGTGTGATCTACATCGACTACCTGGAGAGGGGCAAAAAGGTCACAGGGCTGTACTATACCGAATTATTGGGCCGATTCGACGTCGAATTGCAGAAAAAACGGCCCCATTTGACGAAGAAAAAAGTGCTCTTTCACCATGACATCGCACCGGCTCACACCTCCGCCGTCGCCATGGCCAAATTGGTCGAATTAGTCTACGAACTGCTGCCCCATCCACCGTATTCTCCAGATTTAGCCCCGTGCGACTTCTTTTTGTTTTCAAACTTGAAAAAGTCACTCGCCGGGCAGAAATTTGAGTCGAATGAGGAGGTAATCGCTGCCACGGAAGCCTACTTTTCAGACCTCGAGGAAACGTATTTTTCAGACGGGTTAAAGAAGTTGGAGCATCGCTGGGCCAAGTGTATCGAACTAAAAGGAGACTATGTTGAAAAATAAAACGCCACTTTTCCAAAATTTTCGTTTTTCTTTTGTAGGCTAAGTACTTATCGGACCACCCTCGTATTGATCACAATATCAACGATTTAAGGGAGTTTACAGGTACTATAGTAGTCATAATCAAGGTAAGGTCGTAAGTGATCCAAGTACTACTCGATCTGGCAACGTCACTTTTTTCAAGCATGTGTCGCGTATCCGTGTGTATATATGAACGAGGATACAATGGATTATCACGTTTATTAGACCGCGACGAAAACGGCAACGTACGCGTAACGATCAATAAGAATGTTACGTACAAAATTGTTGATTACTTGAAAAGCAAGTATTAATTGTAGATAAACTACAAAACCGATTTATTGAATAATTATTTAAGTCAAATTATTGAATTATTGAATTTTAAAGAAATTTATGGTTCAGCAACGTTCATGTGATATTATCTTCATTACAACTCCAATTTCAGTAGATTTAAAAAATGACAACACTTGTAAAGTGATATTATGATTAATAAAAATATGTTTGTATTCTTTTCGCATTTGTTTATTATATTATTACTCAATCTATTATGTTGAATGAGTTACTTAATTACTTCATCATTTCAAATGTAAGTGGTCAAGCCTGCAGTGTTTGCAGGAGTTGTTTGTTTCGTTCAATTTCAAATTGCGCGCACATAACCTGATTCGCGCGACGTTGCCATGTCATGCGAGTAAATGTCCAGATCCCGTTTTCAGTGCTACTCTTTACATTTATTGTCACACAAGGAAGTAAACTTTGTTCATTATTAAGCAGAATAAATAATCCTTAATTATTCTTTTATATGCTATCTCGACTATGATTCAAACTATCCATCAGTTACATAAATATTGGGGATAACGTGCAGTAAACTCTATGACTTCTTATAAGACTCCATGTTAAATTGCCATGTGTAGTATGAAAAAAAATTGCAAATATATCTTATTCAATCTAACCTCGAATCTTGAAAATTTGTATGAGTCATTTTTGTAATATTTTCAACATTCTGCAAAGTTTGGTATTTTACTGTCCATTAATTCTACTTCCTGTACAACTCCCTTAATGAGTTGGATAGAAATTTTGAAAACAATTAGTTATACATACAAACAGAATATAAACATAAACAGCAGAAAACACCATGAAAATATGTTATATATATAAAATACACCATGGGAAACCTGTTGAGAAAATAGCTCAGGCTGTAAAGAATGAGGCTAGAGTGCCAGACATTCCGAGTTCGAGATAAGTTCCGATCACTATGTTTTTTTTTCGTTAATATTAACGTTTTAATGAACTAAAAAAGTATTTAAAATAATAATTTTATAAAAAAGTCGATTTTTATAAATAGTATAATGAAAATCAAGCTGTAATTTTACAGAAAATTCACCAGGATTCCACTTGAAAATCCAGTCTGGAATTTCTTATAGAATCCATATAATCCACATGGACATTCATCTGGATCTTTTTAAAAGGGCACCTGAATTGACTGACATCCAGCTGGTGATATATTATATCCATATAGAAATTCATATTGGATTTACAACTGCTGGAATTTATCAACGAGGATAGCATCCCTTGTTTCAACAATAAAATGAAAACATCCACTTTATATCAAATAATATATTATTTTTATTTCAGTAATTGGCATGTATTTATTTTTTTTTTTTTTTAAGATCAATAATTCGTATCAAAAATAACATCGCGAAACTGAATTTTCATTTTATAGAAGTAATTTATTACGTGACATCACGTAAATTAGACTTTTTTCCTTATGTGATTTATCATATGATACGTTATATACAATGTTATATACGATTTGTCATAAAAAAATCATATAATTTACACGTCATTTATCACGTAAATTTTTTTAGCTGAGTAGCCCTTTCAGCCCGAGCGTAAGTGATTCGATCTAACCCAATTCAATTCAATCATGTTAAAATTATTATGTTAACATTTTGGTAATTGTAAGATAGCGAAACAGAAGATCGATAGAAAAAATTGACACAAAATTTTTTTCATTTTCATATATTATATTGTAAAAGGTCTATGGGCAGTAAATAATATAAATTTTAGATATATCATAGTAATAGTCCAATAATGGTTTGTAGTAAATTGTTTATATTTAATTAAATGAATTGTAGTTTTTCAATCATGGGCCTATTCAAAATTTTGAAAAATTTTCTGATAAACTTTAGAATAACTAGAAATTCATTGATTTCTTCGTCAAATAATGAATGCAAATTAAACTTTCGATTCATCAATACATATCAATAGTCTTAATTACTTGGAGTTACAAAAAATTTTTATGTATTTATAGCCACAATAGATTATTATATTTGCTATGTAGATTGTCACAGTACAATAAATACGATAAAAGCAAAAAAAATTGTACTATGTACGCTGAACCATGCTAGTGATATAAAAATTAAATTTCTACTTATATAAAATTACTTTATAAAATATACGTGTACATTACTCAATTAGCATTTTGTAATTACTTAAGATCTGCATGTAATTTGGTGTATACTGCTGAAATTATCTATTGTTTGTAATTTATTTTTTATCCTCAAAATTATCTATAAAACAACCTTATAATACTTATATATAATATTTATAATACAACTATAAGCTCATACCAAGTATAATTAGCTATCTCAGACTTGTACCTATTAACTCTAATTTATTTAAATTATTTACTTCACTTTATGTTCAGTGATCTCAATTTAAATTTAGCAATAAATTTCTATTTGTTGAAAAAATCACATGTAAAATCTTTGTTTTTCAATTATAAAAGTTATGATTCTATAACTATACCTCAATGTTCTGATTAAACTGTCCTGCTTTCTCCTGTATTATCATTTAAATTTTTAATAAAAATCAGGAAGTTATAAAGTTTAACTTAAATTTCTTATAAAAATATAAATTTCATTGTTAGTATCATGAAAATTTATATATATATATATATACACATATGAATTATCGATCAAATTTCTTTAGAATTGACAAAAAATTAGTTATATTATTTATTATGTAAAACATTCAGAATAATAGTTCATTTAAGAATATTAATTATTTATAATACAAATAAATACCAATTAAAAGAAATTTAATCAACATTGGTTTGTATGGCAAATGATTGCATGATTTAGTATAAAATTTGGAAGTCACTTTAATTTTTATTTTATTTATCTATATCAAAACAATAATATTCATATAAAAATTTCTTAATAATCTTCATAAATATTTAACAACTCAACATAGATTATATTTTTAAATGAAAAAAAATTTGTACAATTAAATATACTTCTTATCATATTCTAGTATAAAAACCGTTCATTTACGTAAATTACAGAGAATTTGGTATTTCATCAATGAAACATCTATTTTAATACAGGAACAAAATTAATACCAGATAATTTCACTACTTAAATGAAAGACCATTCATTTAATCAGAAAAATTTGTATTATTTTAAATAAAACAGAAAGGTGTCTAGAAATTTTGGTAAATATACATATATTTTTGGAAATATGAAACAATAAAATGTACAATAACAATAAAAGCACTAATGATTGATTTTTATTTATTTACATTTTACTTCTTAATTAAAATTATGAATGATTCATTCTTCTCTAAAGTAAAATTCTGGTTCCTGATTATGACATTATACAACCACAATAAAGTTAATAATTCTATAAAAATGTAATACTTAATAGAACCATTGAATATAAGAATATATAACATATAGTAATATGAATTATTTTAATAACTGATTGAAAAAAATTGATTCTTCATAAGTCAATGACAAATTACCCTACAGGTCGAAGTTGCATTAATTTATTTTTAAGAAAATATAATTTTAGCAATTATTCTCAATAAAACACTTTTTTTACATAAATTTTAAATCTCATAACATGAAAATTAGGCAAGATTGTACAATGATTCAGAACTAATGCAGATGAAAATGGATAGAAATCATACCTAAAATATAAAGTTCTATACATTTGATGAGCTTCATAATAATTTCCATTATTAATAGAATTATCAAGTTTTAGCAAAACTCGTTTTACTCCATTACTAACATTCATTGTCTTATAAGTTTAAAGTAAAAAATTAATGGTAATTGCAGCAAAATATTTAAATATATTATCTTTTTATATTGAAACTATTTTATCTTCTAATATTAAAATGAAGATGGCGATTATATATCGAATTGAAGCATATTATATTTTCTATATCAACTTCCGTTTTGTTTATATTGAAAATATTTTTTTATTTATTTTTATTTTCAATTATTAATTTAATTATCACTTTATTTATCATTAAAATAGAGATATTGTAATGATTATATCTTTCATCGAAGCATTAGAAGCCAACTTCATACCCAACCAGAGATTAGTAGGGAGATTGCTGACGGCAATGCTTCCGAGCGTGCCCGACAAATGTTACTGGTTCGAGCGCCCCGTAGTGGCCAAAGCACCGAAGCTGTCGCACATTTTCGTTCGGCGCGAGAGGGGAATACCAAACGTGCGTCTAATATACAGAGGAGAAGAAGAGAATGTGCGTCTGACCAATCACGTTAGCCGATGGACGGGGCGAAGCAAGAGTGCGAGTTTGAGCACTCGAAGAGAATTTCGTCTCGGCAAATCTTTTCTCTTCGACCAGAATAAAGGCTTCGATTCCCACTTGATGCAATTTTTTTTTTTTTTTCATAATTAAATATCTCGAAATATCTTAATTATTACAGCAAATATCTACAACTTAAGCCCCTTTTTTAATCACAAACCCTCGTACATTTCTATGAACATATGTAACTTTCGTACTACATAATCCTAGTGGGTTGATAGCCGAGATGGCTAACGCGTGCTGCTTGGTTTCATTTTTGTCGTCCCGGGTTCCAGTCCACGTAGATACCATAGATAAAATTTTTTTTTTATTACAATTAACTCACAATTAATTTGTATGATGACGAGATTAATTTTTATATTTATAATTTCAATATAAATTCTAACTTCATTAAGTATGAAGTTAGACCGATGTCTCGAGTTGGGTTCAATTCCTACTCAATGTTATGTTTTTCCTTTGGTTTTAACTTTTTTTTAGATATAATTTATAACCGTTATTTCAGAAAATAACTCATGTCTATTTATACAGCTCTTATTAATTATCTGGGTATGAGGATGCAGTTCCTTTTGACAGGGTATTATCACACAAAAGTGTAAATTTATACTATCGACTGATCTTTTTCAGGTACATAATCGTAATGAGAAATAATATTTATTTCTTGAACGGTTATAATATTGATTTTATGTCCAGAGAACACATTGGTACATGTGTTTTGACTTCAAATTTCGAACGTAGAAAGCATCTGACATTGACGTTAATATTTTAAAGATCACACGTCTTTTTATAGTCAATAGCGTTTCGATAATTACTAGAATTGATACTTTGCAAATCGAGCATTCTTCTGTTAATCTGCGTGCTTTAACATAATACACGCGTTAATATTAATGATTTAATACATCTATTCAATTTAAACAAATCATTTTAATAAGCAACTTCATAAATTATAGCTTTTATAGTATACATATAAAGTTAAGCTTAATAAATTGTAGCTTTTATAGTATACATATACAGATGTTACATACAAATAATATAAATGGGTAACGTAGATATATCAATATACTTTTGTTTATATAGAAAACTAAACAACACTATCGCATAACAGTTAACAGCCATTGCCTTATTTCACGTATACGCCACTCCTATAAATTATTTTCTCCTTTATTAATAATATTACTTTGATTATTTGCATAATTATGTAAAAAAACGAAAAAAATCTATTATATCCGTCTTGTAGATGTTCAAAAAATAAAAGACACGTATTTTTTGTTTATTTAATCAATTAAAAACTGGCCGAGAAAGAGCGCGATAAAGCTTTCCGTGACGTCACGATAACATAGCATTTGCATATATCCGAGTAATCGTGGGTACCTTTGGCACGCCGTAACTCAGTCAATTTTCTATTAATCGAAAAAAGAAAAAATACGTGTCTTTTAATTTTGTAAAATCTACAAGACGGATACAATGGAATTTTTTCGTTTTTTTTACATAATTATGCAAATAATCAAAGTAATATTATTAATAAAGGAGAAAATAATTTATAGGAGTGGCGTATACGTGAAATAAGGCAATGGCAGTTAACTGTTATGCGATAGTGTTGTTTAGTTTTCTATATAAACAAAAGTATATTGATATATCTACGTTACCCATTTATATTATTTGTATGTAACATCTGTATATGTATACTATAAAAGCTATAATTTATGAAGTTGCTTATTAAATTGATTTGTTTATTAAATCATTAATATTAACGCGTGTATTATGTTAAAGCACGCAGATTAACAGAAGAATGCTCGATTTGCAAAGTATCAATTCTAGTAATTATCGAAACGCTATTGACTATAAAAAGACGTGTGATCTTTAAAATATTAACGTCAATGTCAGATGCTTTCTACGTTCGAAATTTGAAGTCAAAACACGTGTACCAATGTGTTCTCTGGACATAAAATCAACTCTGAAGTTTAAGTATGATTTATCGATTACTCTAAAGTGATAAGTAAATCTTTTCTAAAAGCATTATTGACTAAATAAGGTCTGATGAAAATATATTCATGTAGAAGACGCCTAAAAGTTTATTTTATAAACATTAATATATTTAACATCATTTTCTTCCCGAAATTAGAATAATTATTAGACGGTTATATCACACTTAACGCAACGAGAATACGAAACTGTAGTGAATTACGGCTCCAACTTGAAAAAACAAACATATACGAATATATACTTAAAGAGCTCGTATTTTTAAGAGTAATAATTACAAGTTTCTGTTGATTATTTGAGGACCAGCAAACGTTCGATTTGTATTAGGAAACATTTTCTAGATGATATATATATACACAAATACTTATTGGTAGTCTTTTTTTAAACGTTGCCTTTTATCAAGCCACTTGTGAAGAAATAAATTTGGCAATGCAATGCACTCTATCATTATTTTGGCAAATAAAATTCTATTTTTATCGTGAAAATATATAAATGTCAAAGTCATGTATATTTAAAAAAAAAAGAAAATTCTAAGTGTGGATGAAGGAACTGAGCGGAAAATTGATGAAAATTGACGTAGAAAAATTATTTAAAAACTGCACATGATTGTGAAAGACCAATAAAACTTATTAACAATTACGCGCATTTTAGTTTTTGTTCATAAAAAAAAATTTTTTAAATTGAACATTCCGAGATCAGTAGAAACTGAATCTATGTAGCATATTGATTTAATTTTTATAGATATAAATGGGCTTAACAGTTAAGAAAATCCCGCGCACTTTTCTATCCAATCAAAATATTATAACCGTTCAAGAAATAAATATTATTTCTCATTACGATTATATACCTGAAAAAGATCAGTCGGTAGTATAAATTTACACTTTTGTGTGATAATACCCTGTCAAAAGGAACTGCATCCTCATACCCAGATAATTAATAAGAGCTGTATAAATAGACATGAGTTATTTTCTGAAATAACCGTTATAAATTATATCTAAAAAAAGTTAAAACCAAAGGAAAAACATAACATTGAGTAGGAATTGAACCCAACTCGAGACATCGGTCTAACTTCATACTTAATGAAGTTAGAATTTATATTGAAATTATAAATATAAAAATTAATCTCGTCATCATACAAATTAATTGTGAGTTAATTGTAATAAAAAAAAAATTTTATCTATGGTATCTACGTGGACTGGAACCCGGGACGACAAAAATGAAACCAAGCAGCACGCGTTAGCCATCTCGGCTATCAACCCACTAGGATTATGTAGTACGAAAGTTACATATGTTCATAGAAATGTACGAGGGTTTGTGATTAAAAAAGGGGCTTAAGTTGTAGATATTTGCTGTAATAATTAAGATATTTCGAGATATTTAATTATGAAAAAAAAAAAAAAATTGCATCAAGTGGGAATCGAAGCCTTTATTCTGGTCGAAGAGAAAAGATTTGCCGAGACGAAATTCTCTTCGAGTGCTCAAACTCGCACTCTTGCTTCGCCCCGCCCATCGGCTAACGTGATTGGTCAGACGCACATTCTCTTCTTCTCCTCTGTATATTAGACGCACGTTTGGTATTCCTCTCTCGCGCCGAACGAAAATGTGCGACAGCTTCGGTGCTTTGGCCACTACGGGGCGCTCGAACCAGTAACATTTGTCGGGCACGCTCGGAAGCATTGCCGTCAGCAATCTCCCTACTAATCTCTGACCCAACTAACTGTTTGGCAGCGTTTAATCCAGGGAGTAAGAGAGAAGGAGACCCCACTCATACGGCCGGCCAACAGAAATCTGCGACGTTTCCACCGGCAAAGATCTTCTTCTTCTTCTTTTTTCGTTGGCGTGCAATGGTTCAAGCTTTGCCGTGCCATCACCAGGCGTTAGTTTGGTGTTGTTTTATGTTTGAGTTTGTGTGAGTGAGTTGCAGCTCTTGATTTTAGTGCGTTTCGGTATGTTTGAGGCTGGTGGCCAGCACTGTTGTAGTCCAGTAAAAATAGGCCTGAAATGTTTTTGTCACAGAAGTGGATGCATTTTTGATATATGATAAATTGAGGTCGAAAAAGACGATTCTGAAATTTGCGGAGTTCTAGGTCCAGGGGTTCTATGAGAAAATCACGTTTGAAACTTGTTTTCGCCTGTATCTCGCGAATAGCTGAACGTACGACAAAATAACATGCATCAATCGAAAGAGCGTGAAATTTTACATCAGAAACAATGTTTAACCCGACATTGATGAGTGGAAAATGTTGGGATAAAAAATAAATAAGAAACTTTACGTGAATAAGGTAGAAGGGGAAGGCTGGGGAAGGCGAGGTATGGTTTCGCTCTCCTCCGCCGCCCCTCCAAGCGTGCGCAGACAATCGACGACACTCGGCAATCGTCGGCCTATAGCAGCCGAAGAGGGAAAACGTGCATGTACACGCGCTTGAATTCATTTTCGATATTTGGTGGCCCGCGATGGAGCGATGGTCGGAAACAAGTCTTATTATGATCTTTTAGGATTCTCTCTTTGCAACTAAACTAAAAAATACTCTCATCACAAGTACTTAAACGAATTAGCTTAACGTAAGCCCCACCTCTTCTAAATGAACATATGTAACATCCATATCATTCAAATAACATGTGACGATAGCCGAGGTAGCTAAAGCATACCATCACTTTTTATTTTCGTGGTAGCGTGTTCGAATCCCATTGAACATACTTTTTTTAAGCATTTTTTTTCTGTACATCCCTTTGATGGTATACTTATATTTTATATATTTTAATTTATGAAAAAAAATTACTTAAAAAGTTGTATTTCCATATTTAGCTGACTTGTACCTGAAAATTACTACAAAATTACATTTGCAATGTTTACTTAATTATCGTATATAAAATTTTAAGTCCTTGCAATGAGATAAGCATTGTTATTTGAACATGGATAAATATTTAACATATAAATATGTATTTGAAGCTTTTTTATCAGTTTGATCAACTTTTAAAGAACAAAATGTGCATCGATATTAATCCTTTTTAATTTCAGAATAATTCACAAATAAATAATTTTGTTAATGAAAGATTGTTCAAACCATTGACGCCCACAGGACTGTTTTTCGAATGCTAACTTTGAGTGACTGTTATGTAATGAATTGAAACAAAAAAAATCAGGAACCCGAGATTCCTAAGTTTTTAAGAATGCACTTTCTAATGGCTTTGGTTAGGAATTTCGCAAAAAAACTCGAAAATTAATAAAAAAATTCTATATTTTGAAACGAAAAGTGAATTTTAAAAATGAATGAAGGACCGTTCTGTGGGCGTTAATGGCTTAACTGGTGTTATGTCTAGGCGAGAAGATGTTACTGTTAGACGTAATAATGTATACAAATACTGTCGCGTTGGTAAAAGTTGGATCTTAGTTAGGAGTTAAGCAGAGGTTGGTTAAAGGGATAGCGCCTTTATTATATGTAGCGCGTTTTAATTAGATAACTTAGTTTCTTACCTTATTAGGATTGCATTTCAGAAGAGGTTTTTACGAACGGTCTTAGGTGTTTGCGCTTGATTTAGGATTTATTGTTTAAAGACAATTTTTATAATCCTTAGCAGAGTATAATCCCGGTTCTGAGTAGCCGGATAGTTAGAATTAAAAAATAACTATATTAGTATTTTGCAAAACGTATGCTGCGCGAACTGAATGGCTTTGAATTGTCAAACTGCTGAACTGTCAACTGTGTGTTGCGGATTTCGATCCAGCCTTTTTATACCGTAGGCTGATGTGCCCCTTCCTGTGTTTTTGCCAAATTAATATACGGTGAATAATATTCGCGGAAATATTATGGAGACGTGCTTAGACTAATCTATCCCGCTAGATAGATTTACAAATGTTCCCGGGAGGGTTGATACAATAGGAAGTTAAATTACCGATACCCGGTTAATTACCACAACCCGTTTATTTACCTATCATTATTCGTCACGTACTTATTCTTTGGTAGCGACGTGACATATCCACCCCTCGGAGTCCTTTGCTGATAAAGAAAGGGACTAGCGCTCTCCGAGCGCTACTGCAACTATTTTGTATGAGTATACATTTTTTGTTATCTTTTTTGTGTCTTATCATTCTACATACATATTTGTATTTTTTTTGTGTTTTGTTATATATATATATTTTTATATCTTATTATATATTTTTCTGTTTTTTTTTCTTTTTTTTTGTTATTATTATTATTATTATTATTTAATTATTCTAAGAATAGGAAGGACTTGGGATAGGATTACAGCAACTCCAAATGATGAACCTGCAAACTCCTCTTAAACCTACATAAAAACTCCTTGCCGATACATCTGGCACAAGGGGCGTTACTGAGCATAAAATGCTCCGGGCGGATACATTCGGCCTCCATGGCTAGATGCTGGTCATTTGAAACGGCTGCTACGCATGCTCGGCAGAAGAAACATCCCTGCCAATGTGCGGTGTCTTGCCCGCACACACGGCATGGATTGAAAGGGGCTCGTTCGAATCCCTCTCCTCCATAGGTTTCCTCGAAGAGGAATCTTAAGTGCAGGTGTCCGTGGTGAGCCTCCTGGAAAATATACTGCGTCAGCTCGTGGTGGTTCCAGCCTCCATCGTCGTCGAATAGCGGCAGCTCGGGATGCTGCATGCTCGTCTGGGCCTCCCGATTCTCCCATCTTGTAAATAGTCGTTCCATTGTTGCTGCCGACGTCCGGTTGTTCAATATCTGTTCCGTCGTCCAGGATCGATTGGCCTTCTTGCGTGGCGGGCCGAGTGTGGTAGTTGCCGTACGTTTCATCGTGCTAGTTTTATGGAGTATCTGATATGACAGGGGGGTATGTTAGCGTTTTTATACCGTTTTTATTTTAGAAAGTGGGAAGAGTTGGAGGAGTGTCTGTTGTTTTAGATTCTTGGAGTGGGACTACTTGCACGGCTACTGGTGGGGAGTGAGGAGTGTCGTAGTTGATTGGTAGCCTAAAATATTTTCCGTCAAGTAATGTTTGTGCAGATTTGCAGATCATTCTTTTTTGAGGAGTTAAGGATGGATTCAGTTCTTGCATTGGTATATTTTCGAACCTGCGGTCTTTGTTACTGCACACTCTATATGCGTAGAGTATGCAACTTACTGCGATTACGGATGCGATAACGATTACAATGGTTACACCTAACGCTAAATATGCGTGCAATAATTTCGCTCGGTCCGAGTGCTCGTATCTGTTCTGATTATTATTTGTGTTTGGGCTTTTCATTACTATTTTGTTTGTAGTTATCAGAGAGATTTTCGGAATTACAAAATTTTCCGCCTTTAGTTTTTTCTTAGCTTCTAAATAAATATGGTGGTTTGTTCTAAGTTCACACAGCTGGGAAATCTGTATTAATCCCGTACCATTCAAAGGAAAGGGTTATACTACGCCGTTACAATTAATATCAAAGGAAGTATTGAGAGTCACTGAGTATAGCAAAACATTATTTTGTAATGTCGGTATAAGATAGTAGTCAGTTTCGGAGCTAGTTTCAAGTTGGCAAAATACAAGATTTGACTTTTCCGGTGATGTTAACAGATTAAACTCGCAGGAATTATTGTTTGGCTTGCGTATAGTCGGGCGCGGGCACAGATAGAAGGAAAAAATACGTTTACACTCGTTATCAATTAAATTCTTGCTTACAAAGGCATGGGTAGTTTCTCCCTCTGTCACAGTCAGGTAATCACTTTGTGGTCTAATGAACTTAGCGATTTGGTTAGTTTTGTTAAGATACTGAAATACTGGTAGTGAATATAATTTGAAACCCTGTGTACTGCTGCTTGCGACAAGGGGAAAAATTACTTCGACAATGATGTTCTTACGAAAGTAGACTACGTTAACTTCTGCAATTTATTGTAGTGTTATGATATTGATTTTTGACATATGTACTGGCAACTTTGAATTAGTAAATGCCTTGATAGTTTTTATCGCGATTAGCAAAAATTGCGGATTGAAAGAAAATTGTTTGTTTTGCAGGAGTTGACGTACTTCAGTTGATATGTAAATAAACTTATGTAAAATGTCGTTAATTTCCGCTAAAATAAGGCTAATGTGTGTAGAATTATATACTGGGCTCATTGCGCTAGTAATGAAATCTGCGCGAGATTTTCTGAAAAGCAAAAGATTTGTTTCTGATTGTAAATTATTTTCGGTAATATAAGATAAGTCATACTCGCCCATTTGTTTGGTCAAATTACTCTCGCGCATATACAAAACATCTTCAAGGGCCTTATCGGCATGTTCGAGTAAGAGGCTGTCTGGCAATGCTAAGGCATCCCGCCCCCCGTTGGGTGTATCAAAAGCGTACGCGTTGAGAGAGGTGCTGACTGCTTCGTTGATGTGTAGGAGTTTTTTTGTTTCTTCGTAGGCTGTGTATATAGAACTTTTGATGAAATCGTTTATCTCGATTGTGTTGCAAGCTGCAGATATTCTTTCCAGTGTTTGGGTGAAATTGTAATGAGAGTTAAGCACTAAGTTGATGTCGAGAGCGGTGATAATATTCCATTTTTCTTGAATAAATCGTATGGTAGGTCCTTTTTCAAAAGTGATTCCAGGCTGACTATCATATTGCTTTGTAGTTGGCTGGTTTTGGCATATGACGGTAGTTAGTAGACTGATGAAAAGTACTCTGGGTAGGGGCATTTTGCTGGTGTTAGCTGGAAGAGTTGTTTTTTTTTTAATTTTCTTATAAAGTTTTTGTCTAGCGTTGACTGCGATTTTGTTAAAAAGCTCCATCAATTCCCAATTGTCTATTTGGTTAAAGATGTTTATTAGTGTGGTTGGGGACTTGTTATAGTTTCTACGGAGCAGGAGCGGTGCTACTCGTGGGGACGAGTCAGAAGGGTAAGTGGTACTCAGTTTGAGTAGCTCGCTGAGCATTGTATTTTTATCTTGGATGTCGCGATGATGACTAGTGGTGTAAGGTGTAGGGGTGTTATGGTCAGTGTGTTTCTCAAGGATATCTCTTATCTCTGCTATATATTTCATGGCTATGTGTAAGCAATTATAGTAGTGTTCATGAAATTGTTTTAAAGAGCGGATGTTTTTTGTTCGGAAAGGTAAAAGGCTGTTAATGCCGGGTGTTTTAGGAATTGAGTCTATAGGTAACTCGAGGTTGGGATAGTGTAGAACGACATGATGTATGCAGTCTGTGCATTTAATGCATCGTATGGCGTATGGTGGTCTGTGAGTGCCGATGATTTTGACATAGACAAGGTTATATGATAATTGTTGTTCTATGGGTATGGTGTAATGACAACTTGTGCAAGTAGGTGAAAAGTTACTATTTACATAATAAGTAACTTCTGCTTCCATTAAATTTGATTTGTTATGCAATGTGTTTTCAGTGATTGATATTGATTTTTAGGTGAGGTCTTTCGGTGTTTAGCAGCTGGTGCCTACTGCAATGTCTTGTAGTTACTTGTCAGTATCCTAAAAAAGAAAATAATGCAAAAACAGTTGTTTTTTTGTGTAATGTTCAGTGTTGTTATTTTCTAAAAGACTCTGATATGGGGCGGATCGAATTTCTTTTGATGCGATTGATGTCTATTAGATTTTTTTCTATTTGTACGGCGTATAAGCGTGCGTCTTGTAATTTGTTGTAAAAAGTAAAAGGGCAAACGTAACGTCTGATTTCATGTTTGAGGCCCTTAATAAAAATATAAATAGCTAATTTTTCTCTCTGAGTTTCGTCTTCTGTAACTTCGAATAAAAAGATTTGCGCGGCCTTTCTCATGACAATGTATTTTTGTAAATATGTATTTATTCTGTGTCCGAATTCCATTGCAGTTTCTTCTTGCATTTGTGTTGACGTACTTAATCTCTTTTTTTCTATTATTAAGTCTTCGAGTAATTTTCTTTTGGCTCTGTGATCCATGTTTTCAGACATATAGCTCTTGTTGACCTTTATATTTTGTTGATTAATGGTGGAATTTCTGGTTCTGATAATACTGGATATATCTGTCTCTGTGTGTAGCTTGGTTTCTGAGTCAATTGATCGTCACGTTCGATTTTAAAGATAGTAGTTCGCTCTTCGGGCTGTATTGCCGGCGGGGCTTCCTTGTTTAGCTTGTCTGGGTTTGTTTCTCTTTCAGGTTTCCTAGCTAGGTAAAGTAGCAAGTTAGTCAAAGAATTCCAGAATGCACCAAGTAGGTGTATGCTAAAGCCATAGAGGGAATGAAGGGCATAACCATGTATAATGGTATCAAGGACAAATCTTATTGCTCTAAAGATCATAAGGATGGCCAAAACAGCGGCACTTGCTGATCCGAATGTAACGAATCGACTCCATAGCGATTCCCACGTGGAATTCGCAATACGATTCAGGGTATCTTCGTCGAGTAGTTTAGATATGGATATTCCCGGGGTTAGATTGGATTTTCCAGCGAAGCCGAGCGCGATTTGATTAAGGACCGCGTTCCGTTCTGTAAGAAACATTATAAACGTACGAAGGTGTTCGATGTCGTTATATGTATAAATTCCGCTTGTTGCCGTGTTTATGGGGCTATTATATTCCCAATTTTGATTATGTGCGGGGTTTCTTGACTAGTGACATCTGGAATAACTTTTACCCATGAGTCACCGAACTCATACATTACCGACATTTTAGTATCGCAAGCAGTTTTGATTCCGTATTGTTTTATTATATGCGTACGAGGTGTGATAAAAATCGGAGTCTCACCGCGCGTGACCGGTAGTTCTTGGTAGCACGTTTCGGCCTTTCTAGCTTTGACTTCTGCAGGTACGCACTTGATAATGTGTACTACTTCACCCGCCATTATGGCCATGTATCCGGGTTCTCATTAAATAATATGCTACAAGGTCCGGTGATAAAGTGGCAATATTTAATGCATTCGTAATAACTTTTCTTTCTAATTCGCATTGCTGTAGTGGTACGTCATGGTATAATTCTTGCAAATGATTTTTGATATGTTTTTCAACAAATAATATTTTTGAATT
This sequence comes from Phymastichus coffea, assembly GCF_024137745.1. Lineage (NCBI taxonomy): Eukaryota > Metazoa > Arthropoda > Insecta > Hymenoptera > Eulophidae > Phymastichus > Phymastichus coffea. The sequence continues at coordinate 4,877,876 of NW_026706823.1, forward strand.
TACATAAGTGAAAAGATCCAGATCGTGCATATTTTTAACTCTGTTAGAAATGAAATGTTCACCGAGCCGATTTTTTAATATGAATAATCTCGGGTGTTCTGTTGTAATAATTTCGAAACCTCACTGTATCATTCTACCGAGGTCTTTGAAAGCAAAAGATATATCTTCAGAATCTAATACATAAAGTGGTCTTCGTTCATTGTCGATCTCTGTTACTTCAGTGACGGGTCCTGAATATAGATTAGTATACTTGCTAGCTTGGCATGCCTGAGACTCGGTTCTGTCACAGAATGCGTATCCGAATATGCTATCAATGCAACGTTCTTCAGTAAATTGACAAGAAGTTCCGGGCTCGAGTTTGATTTTATTTGTTTCCAGTGTTACTAAGTTAAATCTTTCTTCGCGTGATACGAGTACTTTAACATAGCCGGTAACGTGTACATTGCTGAATGTGCCGTAAGGGTCGGAGAAGCTTCCTGCGTTAGTGCAAGTGCCGTCTGGGGCAATGTATCCTGCCAATTCTATCGGGTGTCCGGTTGTTTGATTTATCATTAAGTTTTGTACTAGATTATCGCCGATCATCATTATTCGATAGGAGTGCATTTTAACGCATTCTTCTCGTGTTACTTCCTTAATATATTCTATTTCGGAAAAAGGGGGGGACCATTCGTGAGAGAGCGCGCCGCATGTCTTGGCTGATCGTTTGACCTCTATTTTGCAATAACGAACTTTTACAGTTGCAAAATCATTAAGTTGGAGGAGGAATATTTCAGTTATAGTAGAATTGATTATCGGATTAGGAATGTCGCATTCAGCAATATCTACAAGAGAGAAGGTAGTGCAGTTAGTAAAACGTTAAAAACAATTATAGGCTATGAAAGGAGTGACTATTTTGAAGTATTGTTGGACAAAGATGCTGAGAATTACTGCTTTCATCTGAAACATAATTTTTCAATTACTACTTGTTTCGATGTACGATTTTTTTAAACGATTCGCGTGGACCGTTCGACTTTCTTTTTCGTTTATTTTTATTTTAATATTTTTTTTTCTCCCACTTCCAGGACCAAGTAGGGACCGGCAAAGTGACTGCCTGTGAGTTTATGAGGCTTTGGGCCGCTTTTTAGAAAAACCCGTTGACCGACTTTGAATTTGCTAGGATTTGTTTTTTTATCATATTGCATTTTTTTTTTATATGTTATTAATTTTTCTCTAGCTATTTCATGTATATTATGTAACTGTTTGACCAAGTTTTCCACGTAGCCTTCGTAGGTAGGTAGTAAATCTTGCTCTAGTAGGGGCTCTGCGCTTGGTAGGCGTGGCTTGCGAGCGAACAGCAGTTCCCATGGCTGTGCCAGGTTGTATTATAATTAAACATAGCAAGTTCGACATATTCGTCCCAATTTTTGGTCTTGGAAGTGAACATTTTTAGATACTCAATTAATGATAAAAGAATTCGTTCAACATTGTTAGCCTGCGGGTGATAAGCCGTTGTAGTAATATGCTTAATTTTGAAGCGAGCCGCAATGCGTTTCATTAGTTTTGAAGTGAAGTTAGTGCCTCTGTCACTTACTATCCCTGTCAAACCCACCGTGCGCGTCTCCGTCGCGACAGGGAGGAAACGCTGGAGCGGTGTGTGTGTATTTGCATACACATCGCTCCAGTAGGCCAAGCACGGGGGGCCCCATCAGTTGGCGCCTGGTGGGGCGATCCTTGGGCTTCGGGGCGGCCTGCTCTTTGAGCAGCTTTGACCGAACCCCTTGGATCTCTGGCCTGCGGAAGCGTGGAGTGGTGCGGTGTGAGTCAGTGGGAGAGGGTACAGGGCTGAAACTGGGAGCCCCTTTCGGAGGGAGGGGAGTGCAAGCCCAGGCCGCGCGGTAGTACCGGGGCCCGAGTCAAGTTCGCCACTTGATCGGGCGGCCCCGTAGCAACGCGTGTAAAAACCGCTGTTGTCCGAAGCGCTGCGGGTGGCACCCGGGCGGGTAGCGTTAGGAGGCAGCGGGTTGCCGGCCCCGAGGCCACTCCCATTGATAAGCACCGTGTAAGCTCAGCGTGGAAGTAGGTTGGGGGTTCTAGGGGGGAGGGAGGCGTGGTTGCCCCGTTGCTCAAGGGCTATCAAGCCAATTAAAATATGAGTAATGAGCAAAAATGATAACATGTTGAAGTTGCACGACCAATTGGGTAACCCAGCCCACAAAAGCGCGTTTCTGAAGGGGAGCAGTGAAGAGAGGAGTATATCCCTGTCGTCTTGGGATGGTGAGGAGAAGGAAAGGGGAGCGAGATCGAGATCCCGCTCTCCGAAGGGAAAGGAAGCGGAGAGGGAGGCGATAGGAAGGAAGGTAGGGAAGAAGGAGAGGCAGAAGATGAAGAAGGAGATAGAGAAGAAGAGAGCAGAGGCGCTAGTGAGAAGAAGGAAGATAGAGGAGGAGAAGAAGAAGAGAGAGGAGGAGGATAAGAAAGAAATAGAGAGGAAGGAATTGGAAAAGAGGGAGAGGGAAAGGAGGGATATGGAGAGAAGACGGGAGGAGGAAAAGGGGAGGGAGAACAGGGAGGAGTAGGAGAGAGAAGGGGAGGAGAGGATGGAAGTGGGGGAGGCCTCGCAGGTGTTTGGGAAGAGGAAGACAATGGACAGCAACAAGGGAGGGAACAAGGAGATCTATATAGTGTGCGAGGACTTGAGGAAAGGGCCCAAGATGATAAAGAAGGATATAGAGGATAGGGAATTGAGTAGGACTAGGGAGGGGAAGAGGGAGGAGGAGGTGAGTGTGGACAGAAAGAGTGAGAGGGTAAAGGAGGTGGAGAGGAGAAAGATAGAGGCGGAGGAGGAGGAGGCGCGGGAGGACGCACTGACCAGGATGCGGTCCATTACCCTTGACCTTAGGGGCATCCTGTTGACGGATGCCAATAAGGTCACAAAATGGGTGGTGGATCGCGTGATGGGACAGTGCATAAAATATGAAGAACTTATACAGGGGCTGATGGAACGAGAGGATAAGGTGGAAGGAGAGATGAGAGAGTATGAGAAAAGTGGGAGGGAGCTAGTGGAAATGGTGGGGCATGCATGGGGGGGGGGGGTGAAGGAGGCGCTGGAGGGCGTCGAAAGGAAGGTGGATGGACTGGAGGAGAGAATGAAACAGGGGGTTTGGGACCCTGGAGATCTGGAGAGAAGAAGGGAGAGAATGGGTGGACTGGAAAGGGAGGGGACAGGGGTGAAGAGTGGAAAGGGGAAGGACGGTAGAGGGAGGAGTTATGCGGTGGTGGTGAAGGGAAATGTGGAGGAGCTCATAGGCGGAGAGGTGAAGAGGAGGATGGTGGAGGTAATGCCACCGACGATGGGGGTTCGGATCAAATTGATTCGGCCCGCCAGAACTGGTGGGGGACTGGTGGTGGAGGTGCCGAGCGAGGCGGAGAGGAGTCGGTTCCTGGGGAACCAGGGGCTGGTGGAGGCCGGGTTGAAGGTGGAGGCGCCAAGGAAGAGGGACCCGAGGATTGTGATCTACGGGGTGGACAAGAAGCTAAAAGATGAGGTGTTGTTGGAGGGGCTGTGGCAGCAGAATTGGAGGGGTGTAATGACGGAAAAAGAGTTCAGGAATAGGGTGAAGGTAGTGAGGAGGATCGCGAGGAGGGAGGATAAGACGGGAAGGGTAATAGTGAGGTGCCCGGCGGTAGGGAAGAATAGGGTGGTAAAGGAGGGGAGGATATACTTGGGACTAGGGAGCTACAGGAGTGAGGAGTTCGAGGAGGTGGAGAGATGCTTTAAGTGCCTGGGGTATGACCACCGGGCACTTTAAAGCAAGAGGGAAGTGGTCTGTTTTAGGTGTGGGGGGGAAGGGCATGTGGCAATAATATGTAAGGGGAAGGAGGAATCTAGGGAGAGGGGGGAACCGGCGGAGCATTCCATAAGGTCGCGGGAGTGCCCCGAATACAAGGTAAGACTGAGGTGGGCGAGGAACAGGACGGATCATGGATAGAGAGGGAAGGGAATGGGTGGGGGTTGGGCTCCTACAGCTGAACTGCCAGCGCACCTACGCAGTGTTGAGCGACCTCGTGCACTACGCCCTGGAGGCGGAAATACAAATCCTCATCCTCCAGGAGCCGTATGTCTGGCGTGGCAGCGTGAGGGGTTTGCCTGGGGGGGCAAGGGTGTACCTGGGGAAAAACGGGACTAGTGCAATATGTGTGATAGGGGGGAGATAGAATGTATGCGGGTAGAGGAGTGTAAGTGGGGGGATGGGGTATGTGTGTGGGTAAAAGGGGTGGGAGGGGAGATGTATGTGGGATCCGTGTATTTGAGACCGAGGGGGAGTGTGCAAGAAGGGTTGGAGTATATCGATGAGATGGTGAATGTGGCGAGGGGCAAGAAGTTGATGATCGGGATGGATGCGAATGCCACATCATGGATGTGGCACAGCAAGGAGATAAAGAGGGGAACAAGAGCTGCAAGGAGGGGGGAAGTGGTTGAGTAATGGCTAATGAGATCAGATCTGGAGGTCATAAACTGCCCGACAGAGCAGTACACCTTCTCGGGCCCACGCGGCCAGAGTGACATTGATGTCACACTGAGTGCGGGGACTGAGGAGGGGTGCATAATAGACTGGGAGGTGAGGAAGGAATGGCCACTAGGGGACCACAATCCCATAATAATAGAAATAAGGGTGAGAATGGGGAGGGGAGAGGAAACAGGAAGGAAGGACAGGAGGATTAGATGGAGGCAGGGAAAGTGCAATTGGGACAGATACGAAGAGGGACTGAGGGAGAAAGCGGAAATGACGGGGTGGGATAACTTCGAGGGTATGGAGGTCAATGGGAAATGGAAATATTGAGTGAGTGGATAACTAGTATGAATGATGAATGCATGAAAAGGGTGAAAGGGGAGAGTAAGAAAGGAAGACTGACGTGGTGGACTGAAGAGCTGGGGGAATTGAGGAGGGAGGCTAAGAGGAGGAGGAGAGATTACCAAAGACTGAGAAGGAGAGAGGGGGATGTAGACGCAAACAAGTGGAGAGAGTGGAAAGACTGCATGCGGAAATATAAGGACAAGATTAAGGAAGAGAAGGGGGACTGGCAGGAAACAGTGAGAAGGGAGGGAAACCGGGATCCATGGAGGAAAATATATAGGATATGTTTAGGAAAGTACGAGAAGAGTGGGTTGGCGGGGTTGAGAGCAAAGAAGGGGTGGACGAGAACCTGGGAGGAGAGCGCTCTGGCTTTGCTAGAGAAGTTCTTTCCGGCCTGCGAGGGTAGGGATGCCGGGGGATGGGAGTGGGACGATCTACGAAGAGCAGGAATTGGACAACGCGGTGGAAAAGATGAGGATGGGAAGGGCCCCGGGGATTGATGGGATAACGAACGAGATGGTGAAGGCAGCTTACGACGGATTGAAGAAGGAGATGAGGGAGATGTACGGGGATTGCCTGAGAAACGGGGTTTTTCCCGGGCCTTGGAAGGAGGCTTGGGTGGTGCCACTGCTCAAGTCTCCGGACAAGGACCCGGCCGAGGTCCGCTCGTATCGTCCCGTGTCCCTCTTGAGCGGGCTAGGAAAGGTGTTGGAGAGGATGATGGTAGGAAGAATGGAGAAGGTTATGGAGGGAAAATGGAATGAAATGCAATTTGGGTTTAGGAAGGGAAAGAGTACGGAGGACGCGTGGAACAAAATGAAAGCGGTGGTGGGTGAGAGTGAATGTGAGTATGTATGTGGGTTGTTTGTGGATTTCTGGGGGGCATTTGATAATATAAGGTGGGATTACGCGCTGGGAAAAATTAGAGAAATGGGGTATAAAGGGTGGGATCTTAGGCTATAGGGAGATTATTTCAGGGATAGAGTAGTATGGATGGGGAATGGTATGGATGAGGTGATGAGAGGGCTGGAGAAAGGAGCGCCGCAAGGGTCGATTGCGGGCCCCTTCATATGGAATGTCTGTATGAATGAGTTGATGGAGAAGTTGAGGGGAATGAACGAGGAGAGGCAGAGGGATGAATTGGAGAGGGGGCAGGAAGAGGGAGATGGGAGGAAATACAGCGCCGTGGACCTGGCCTTTGCGGACGACCTTCTGCTTATAGTGGAGGGTAGTACCAGAGGAGAATGGAGGAATGGGCGAGGCGTAAGATGGAGGTGGTGCATGAGTGGGGAGGAATAGCGGGAGTGGAAGTGTCGGACGCGAAGACAGTGGCCATGGTGCTGAAGGGGGGGGCTAAATATGCGAAACAGGAGGATACATGTTAGGACTGAGTAGGGAGAGGAGGAAGTGGACAGAATGGTGAAGTCTGTGGATGAGGTGAAATACTTGGGTGTGAAAGAGTAACAAGGAAGGAATGGGGGTTGAGCAAAAGGGTGTTGAAGATACTGGTGAAAGGTTTGGTAGAGCCGGCGGTTATGTATGGTGTGAGTGCGTGGGAAGAAGTGTTGGGATGGAAGGGAATCAGGGAGGAGCTCATTTGATTCCAGAGGAAGGTCCTGTACGCCTGTACCCGGACGTGCAGGACGGTCTCCACGGAGGCGATGCAGGTCCTATTTGGATTGCCTCCGTGGGACTTGGAGTGTAGGAAGAGGATAACAATTTACAAGGTGAGGAAAGGGATAGAGTTGGGAGAAGGGGATCTGGCAACGAGTGAGCAGGTGGAACGACTCGGGATAGAAGAGGTTAGGAAGCTGGTGGAAGGAAAGGTAATAGAAAGATGGCAGGAGAAATAGGACAGGAGTGTAAAGGGGCGTGTATTGTATGAGTGGATCAGGGACGTGTCGTTCTCGGCCGGGGCGAAGGGATTCGACCCGAGTCTGAGAGCGACTTACGTCACGGGAGCCTCAACTGGTTCCTTTATAAAAGGAATCTCGTTGGGTCCCCCGCGTGTGTGTATAGGAATGAAAATGAGGACTGGGTGCATGTACTGTGTGAGTGTGATATGTATGTAGGGTTTAGGGATTTGGAGGGAATGAATGTAGCGTAGAGGTAGGGAAAATGGGATGTGAGTGGGGTGCTGAAGAAGAAGGTGAGCTATGAGAGGATGTGTGAGTTTGCGGAGAGGGCGTTTAGGATGAGGAAAAACATGATGGAAAGAATGAGAAGGGAAGAGGAAGGATGAATGTAAACGGGTAAGGCAAAGTAAGGGGAGGGAGGGGAAAGGGGTGGGGGGAAACTTAAATCGCAGGGGGATCGGTGGACGCCGACTTTGCGCAAGCAGGGAAGGTGCCACTGATCTTCGGGTTTGGCGAACCCGCGAACCCGAGCTGGCTGACCGGTGCCGAGGGCGGCAAGGCCCTCTACCGGGACTCGTACCTGAGTATAAACGGTACCACGGGAGACCGGGGGCCCGCGGGGGAGTTTCTTCTCCGTCCCGGTCGCTGGGTTGGACTCGTGGTGGCAGTGGTTACGACCCCACATCGCGGGGTAACAGTGGCGGGCAGGTGAAGGTCGCTTCGGGTGCGAAAGCACCATCGGCGATCGGAATCTACTCGCGCTGCGACGTGTGAGTTGTGGTCTCAACTCGGGAAGCGGCCCGCTTAGCCGTTAGGGATTTAGATGGGTCCCGACCCCCACCGAGGGTCCTTGAGAGACTTTCCCTCTCTCAAGGGAACCGGTAGAGTCGGGGAGTGAACGCGCACTCCTCGGCTCGCGCTGGCTGGGCGTATCCCAGCCCCGTTACGCACGTAGGCGTGCCGTGCGGGTGAAGGCGAAAGCCAGGTACCGCATGTAAAAAAAAGAAATCGACATCTGTCACTTACTATGACGTTAGGTGCTCCAAAGGTACATATTAGTTTTTTAATAAGGTTATCAGCTACAGTAGTAGCTGTTTGGTCTGGCATGGGTGCCGCTATGGCGTATTTGGTAAACGTGCACATGCAGGTAAGTAAGCGTTTGCCGTTTCGGTAGCTTGAGTGGGCCTACTACGTCTATGCTGACTTTAAAAAAGGGAACTGGCAGGGTATCGGTTATGATCATTTTTTATTTGACATTATGTCTATTTAATTTTCTCAATTGGCATGGTAAGAATTTTTGAATGAACTCTTGCATATCTTCCTTCAGATGTATCCAGTTGTATTTTCTTCTTGATACGTTTGTAAGTTCTATTGCAACCGTTATGACCACCTATCGCTGAACAGTGGGCTTCTTCGATTACTTGTTGACGATGCCCGATGGGGGCGAACACTATAAGTCCCTGACAAACTATAATCTTGACTCCAGAAGGTCCCAGTGTATTTTTTATCATTCGTAAAATTTCGAAGAAATCGACGAGCTTAACTTTTTTACTTTGGGCTATACTGACGGTTTTAATTTTATTTTCAGTTATATTTATTACTAATTGCTTCAGTGCCTGGTATATATAATTTCTAATGTTTTCGGTGGTCTCTCTAGTTTCATGACGGATTGGAATAATGAAATGCATCTTGTTTCCTATTTTGATTGTAGTGGGAACGGCTAATTACAATTTGTTCATTTGTGGTAGTTTATCATGTTTAAATAAACTCAGTGCACCTTCATCCAGGGGGGTACCAAATGTGTCAGTGAAGTACAAGTAATTGTCTCGCCTCATAAATAGTGCATCCCGACAATAGATAATGTTTTCATTGGGTAAAGTCACGGGTCCGGTAGGGGAGTTGGCTGAGTCTTCAAGCATCACGTCTTTTAAAGAGGTCATTTCCTGTTTTGGTTGTGAGTCCTGTTTATTTTTAGAGTCTTGATTATGCGTATTATATTGTGTGCCAATTTTATTGCCTTCGGAGCAGTACGTGTTTTCAGTAACTGTAGGGTAATTAATATTCGTGTCAGTTTCCGTTACTGACGTGTCTACTTCCTGAGGAGGCGGATTCTTTTTCTGACGCGGCAGGAGGGACTTGACGGCTTCCAAGTATTTTGCACTTGGTTGTCGGCCCCTTGCGCATCGCGTGGTCATGGCGTGCGTATTTCCTGGCCTTTTTGTATTATCATCGAGTCGAGCTGTCAAGACCAGTGCTTGAACCGGATCTTGCCTAGTTGCTTGTAAATGCTTATTGAGCTGTTCGACTTCCTGTATAGGATTTCGAGAGAGCGCATCTACATTGACATTCGACGCTCCTTTTTTATATCTGACTTCGAAATTAAAATTTTGTAACAATAGTGGCTGATGAGTTGCTTGTGAATTTGGGTCACTTATCAAATATAAATGTACCAAAGGTCTATGGTCAGTAATGATGATAAATTTTCGGCCGCACAGATAAGGTCTGAATTGCGAAATACTCCATACTATTGCTAATAGTTCGAGTCGGATAGCGGGGTAATTACTTTCAGCAGGTGTGAGGGTACGTGAGATGTATGCTACAGCGTGTTCTCGCTCTTGGTCGTCAAATTGAGAAAGCAACCCTGCGATTCCGATTTTGGATGCGTCAGTGGTAAGAAAAAATGTTCTGTCGAAATCTGGGTGCAAGAGCACTGGAGGTTCACATAATTTATCGCGTAGTGTCTCGAAAGCTTTTTGCTGCTCTTCCGCCTAAACGAACGGCTGGCGTTTCTTTAATAGAATAAGTGGTTTTGCGATTTTAGCAAAATTTTCTATAAATCGTCTATAGTATCCTGCCAGGCCGAGCCATTGTTTAACATTCTTTGGCGTGCGCGGGAACGGGAATTTTTTTACTACGCGCAGTTTGTCGTTGCACGGGCGTAGTCCGTCTTTCAAGATTATATGTCCGAGGTATTCGATTTCCAGGCGTAGAATTTTGCATTTCTTCGGATGAAGGAGCAGATTAGTTTCACGAAGGCGTTACATTAATTCGATGATGCTCTCGCAGTGTTCGTTGAATGTTTTAGAGTACTCGTATACGCAAATATCATCGAAAAATGCTACTACATTTTTAAAATCTGATATTAGTACATTTACTAGTGACAGAAAAACTGGTGCACTAGTTTTAAGTCCAAAGGGGGAGCGACTAAATTGATACAGGCCTGACTCGCTTTGGAATGCCGTTTTATGCCTGTGTTCCTTTTTAATGCTTATCTGATGATATGATGAATACATATCGAATGATGAAAATAGTTGCGCACCGGCTATTCGTTCAAATAAATCGATAGGTAGAGGGACTGGGAAATTATAATCTGGAATAATTTTATTTAGCGCGCGATAGTCAAATACGATGCGCGGAGGTTACGGTTCGCCATCTTCCGTATTCTTTTTAGGCACACAAAAGACTGGTGCGCAATATGCGCTAGTTAATTTTTCGATAATACCTCTTTCTAGCAATTCCTGCACTTGTTCATTTATAAATTTACTGATCTACGGGGGATGCCTAAACTATCGTAGTCTGATTGGTACTTTAGAGGTAGTATAGATCTTGTGCTCGATAATACTCGTGGCCTCGAGCTTGTCGCCCGTAACAAAAAATCTGTCGTTGTAATTTTCGACGATTTCTTCAATTTTTGTTCGTTGATTTTGTTTGATATGGTCCAATTTAATCAACTGAAGCAACTGTTTGACTTTTTCGTGACAATTATTAGTTTCTGGGTTAACAAGCAGTGCTGCGCAATGCGCTCTAGGTATTTTTCCCCTAAGAATCGAGCGGGTTGTTAATAATGCATTTAATGCATTACTAACTATGTTTGGCTTTTGTAAGTTACTTTGTGATTTAATAATTGGATCGAGGTACCTATTTAATATTTCGAGCAAGTATAAGCGATCGCTATTAATTTCAGATTCTTTATTATTTAAACAACTAATAATACTGCTAGTTAATTCTCGTATTGACGGATAATCTGATTCTGATTTTTTCTGATTTTTTAATCCTTTCTGATGCTTTGTTTAAAGCGTAGAGTAAATCGGATTCGTTTTCCAGAGTTTGCATGCGCATGCCAGAAGTTACAGATACAGAGTTAATTTTTTCTGAGTTCTGGGAAAGGTAGTTAACAGACAGGTTGTACAGTTTGACGGAATCTGATTTTTTTTGTGCCTCTCGGATTTTGTTTTCAGACAGCTGAGGTATACTAGGTGTGATCAAAAAGTAAGGTGATTTTTTATTTTTCTCAAAAAATATTTATTTATTCATCAATTTTTATTTTATCTCCTTCAAAGTAATCCCCCTCGGATATAATGCACTTGTGCCAACGCTTTTTCCAATCCTCAAAGCATTTCAAAAAATCATTTTTTGTGATCTTGTTTAGTTCATCCTTCGATGCCGTTTTATCTCCTCAATCGTGTCAAAACGCCGTCCTTTCATGGGCCTCTTCAGTTTTGGGAACAAGAAGAAGTCACAGGGAGCCAGATCTGGGGAATACGGTGCCTGTGGCATCGTTACTGTGTTGGTTTTAGCCAAAAATTCGCGCACAAGCAACGATGTGTGAGCAGGGGCGTTATCATGGTGCAAAAGCCAATTTTTATTTTTCCACAAATTCGGACGTTTCTGGCGGATTGCTTCGCGCAAATTGCGCATAACTTGCAGGTAATATTCCTTATTTACTGTTCTACCCTGTTGCAAGAACTCATGATGCACCACGCCCCTGCAGTCAAAGAAAACTGTAAGCAAAACCTTTACATTTGATCGAACTTGGCGTGCTTTTTTTGGTCTTGGTGATCCAGAATGCCTCCACTGGGACGATTGAGTCTTAGTCTCGACATCATAACCGTATACCCATGTTTTGTCACCTGTTATAACCCTGTTGAGTAAATCTGCATCATCGTTGACGTCATTCAGTAGCTCTTTGGCGATGCTCATGCGACGTTTCTTTTGGTCGAAATTGAGCAATTTCGGAACAAACTTCGCTGACACACGTCTCATGTCTAAAACACTCGTCAAAATTGATTGGCACAAAACAAATGAGATGCCAATATCATCAGCAATTTCTCTAATGGTAATTCGACGATTTCTCAACACTATTTTCTTCACTTCTTCAACATTCTCATCAGTTGTTGATGTGCTGGGGCGTCCAGAACGAGGATCGTCGTCGGTGTCTTCTCGGCCTTCTTGGAAGAGTTTATACCACTTGTAAACATTTTTTTCGCTTAAAGTAGACTCACCGTATGCCACTTTCAGCATTTCAAGTGTTTTGGAACATTTGATTCCATTTTTCACACAAAATTTAATGCAAACTCTTTGATCCATGTTTTTAGACAGCAGCAAATCGTGGAGCACGCAAAACACTTCTAACCTTGATGCCTCTCACAAACAAACCAAACATACTACAAAGCTGAAATTTGGAACGTATGTTCTAGAAAAGTGTACCGACATAACCAAATAAAAAAGTCGAAGATCGAACAGACGTAGCCCGCTAAATTTCAAAATTCACCTTACTTTTTGATCACACCTCGTATACTCTTTAGGAGTCAGTATGTCACCTTGTTTTTTGACCTCGTGACCATTTTTTTACATGGGTTTTGTATACAGGTACGTTCGTCCTCTGAGTTTCTACTGCTAGGTCCAGTAGATTCCCAGTAGGGTCGTCGACCGAATGCGAGGAGTTATTGCCAGGCTGTGCATGCCGTTCGTTTGCGAGAGGTATCTTCCTGGATGCCTGGTTAATTTTTTTTGTTACGGGAATAGCTCCAATGTAACAGGATTTACTTTCGGTGAGAATTGGGAAAAACAGGTCATTAATTTTTAAGAGATTCTTGGCGTAATCTCTGTATTTTTTTAATGACTCGCTTCCTATTACACCGTCTTCTAATATAGGAAAATTTTCCGGTACTAGGTGAAAATCTAGTGCAAAGTTATGAAAGGTTAATGAAACTTTTCCTAATGTCGAGATACTTTCTTGCGAGATCCCCCGTAGTTCGTATCTGTCTAAGATATTTATGTGGACATTGTCTGGCTTACTTGAAATTTTAAGTAGTGAGACTGCTGCCCCGGTGTCTACGATGAAGCTAAATTTTTGTTTAGTTGTATTTATTTCAAGTTGAATTGTGGGTGACTGACTTTTAAGATGTAAAAGTATGATTTTTTGTGCGTGCGACGTTTGTGGCGCTGTATTTACAGGGGCTCCCGGGCAGCGCCGAGTGTCTGGGAACCCTTGTCTTTTTCCGCCTGTTGTAATTTTTAATTTCTGAGTTTTTGTTTTTCGCAATCACTCTTCCAGTGTCCAGTTTCTTGACAGTATTTGCAAATCGAGGAATTAATTTGTTGCAATTTTTCTTGCGAATTTAAATTGACTGGGGCGCTTGCTTTTACTTGATTTTGGGCGACCCAAAGTGGCTGATGGCTGGAGCGGGAATTAGTGCTATTGTTAGCCGCCGCGCGAGGCTCCACCCATGGCTGCTGTTTGGGCTGCTGCCGTTGCTGTTGCGTAGTTGGCCGAATTTGATTTTGATTCTGCGGTATCCGATAACAATAGTCTTTAGCTGTGTGTTTGACCTATTGCAAATTTGGCAGGTGTTAGTATCTTCCCCTTTCATTAATCTAATCGGCTCTATTTTAGGTTGGATTAGCGCTTTTATTGTTTCGGTTATTTCTTCAGGTTCCTGTACGTTGAATTCTCGTTCAATTTCTATTGCTTTAGTTGTAGCTAATTCTAAATTTTCGGCTTCCCCAATACGTGCTTTGATGACCCAATATATTTTTCCTTACTGCTGCTTCAAAAAGTTCGTCAGCTACTGTTTTCACTCTATTAGAAAATGTGACTACATTCTCACCACGTTTTTGTTTTAAGGTTGCTAATTCGCCTGTTAATTGATTACAAGTTTTTGCTGATCTGAACAGTAGGTCTAAAAATTTAATCATTTGTTCTACATTATCAAACGTTTTTCCTTGCACGCTTTTAAGTGCTTCACCGTTTAGTTTAATTTTAATTAACTTGGTGAGATCATTTTCATTGATTGTCGGGACTATGCTGCGTGCCTCTCGACAACCGTCGATAAATAAGTGTAAGGGTATGTTAAATCCGTCGAACTTAGGTACAAAGTTAACAGCGTCTTTCAAGCTAAAATTTTTTATTGGCGATACTATGTTTTGTGTGGAATTCATTAGTCCTGTTCTGAAAGTCCCCGGCGTATAATACGTAGTAAATGGGCTGCTTGCAAAATTAGGTTTGTTTGTAGAGGTAAAATGTCGAGTTGGAGTGAAATCAACTTTTTCCGATTTATTATGAGTCATTTCTGGTGATTTAGAAGCGGACGGTGAGTTAGTCATAGATACATTTGTAGTGGGCGCGTTGTACGTGTCTAAATTTTCAATTGCTGTCTCGTAACCCGTTTGATTTTCGATGAGCTCGAGTAATGGAATTTCAGCTATATCTAATTTTAATTTTTTTAAATTTATATCTGTAATAGCGTTAAGAAGGAATGCCGGATTTAAATTTTTACTAGTCATTTCAATGAGGATGTCGAATATTAGGTCATCTTTACATAGAAAGTCCAATGGGTTTGTATTAATGTAGTCTTGTAAATTATATTTTAATCTTTGTAATTCTTCGACTCGGGTAATTTGCTTTGTTTCGGTGGGTGGATATCTTTGATGCAGATATGTGAGACATTCTGTAAGCGTAGGTTCCCTGTTCGTCGTAAAGTTTGGTTCTATTTCGCTAATTGTTTTAGTTAGTATTTTGAGTGTGATTAGTTTTCGTTCGTAAGCTGTTTCGACCATTGTAATTTTTGCGATAAGATCCTAATTACCAAGAAATGAGGGGCACCCATAGTTATGTCTAGGCGAAGAGATGTTACTACTAGACGTAATAATGTATACAAATACTGTCGCGTTGGTAAAAGTTGGATCTTAGTCAGGAGTTAAGCAGAGGTTGGTTAAAGGGATAGCGCCTTTATTATATGTAGCGCGTTTTAAGTAGATAACTTAGTTTCTTACCTTATTAGGATTGGATTTCAGAAGAGGTTTTTACGAACGGTCTTAGATGTTTGCGCTTGATTTAGGATTTATTGTTTAAAGACAATTTTTATAATGCTTAGCAGAGTATAATCCCGGTTCTGAGTAGCCGGATAGTTAGACTTAAAAAATAACTATATTAGTACTTTGCGAAACGTATGCTGCGCGAGCTTTGAACTGTCAAACTGCTGAACTCTCAACTGTGTGTTGCGGATTTCGATCCAGCCTTTTTATACCGTAGGCTGATGTGCCTCTTCCTGTGTTTTTGCCGAATTAATATGCGGTGAGTAATATTCGCGGAAATATAATGGAGACGTGCTTAGACTAATCTATCCCGCTAGATAGATTTACAAATATTCCCGGGAGGGTTGATATAATAGGAAGTTAAATTACCGATACCCGGTTAATTACCACAACCCGTTATTTACTTATCGTTATTCGTCACTGTACTTATTCTTTGGTACCGACGTGACACTGGACGTATCCACAGAATTTTATTTTTGATTTGTATTTCATACACTTTAATTATATTAACAAATTTGATAAAAAACAAGAACTTATTATAAAATTGTTGAATATACTAAAATATTATTATAATGAAAAATATTTTTCGAATATTACATAAATATATAATTTAATATAATAATTAAAATAAATTACAATGTGCAGTATAATTTTTCATTCATCAATTTCTGACTTGTTAAAATTTTCTTTTTGCGCAATATTTTCTTCATTATCGAATATATCCTCATTGGCTTTCTCGATTTCATGTTCTTGCTCTTCTATGTCAGTTTCTAATATAACTTTGCTAGTATTGGCTGCATTTCCCAAATTTGGCCGTTACAATTTGTGCAACTGTAGCTACATTTTATTCCAACTTTTTTGCACGAGCACCGAGACGTGTTACAATTTGTTTTACATTCACAGAATACCTAGAAATGAAATTAATGATTAATTAATTAATTTTTTTATCTCGATAACAATCATATTGATGTATAATTTTGGATTATTATTCCAGGCACATAAAAAATAATTAATCTAAAAGCTCTTTGGAATAAAAATATAACCAAATTTAAGATACGAGAACCCAATATCGCACATTACTCAATATCGGCCATCTATCGAATCTCAAATTCATGCACTAAATGACCGCTCGAAGCTCATAAATTCTATTTATAGTGTTAATTTATGAAATTTCCATACATTAAAATCAGTCCGGAACACCAATTCCGATTTCTAGAACCTATTTTGTGCTCGAGAGCAGCGAATTTCTGGAGTCTTCTAAATCTCCTTAGCAGACTATCTTCGATTCAAGACATTCTAATAACTTTACTTATCAGGGGTCATATATTATTTGATTCGGCTTCTCCCGTTCTTTAAAATGCATCTTTCAAAATGCATTTTCAAATACCGGACATTACAAAGCATCAGTATAAACGAGTTATAATTATACTTTTTCATTTCCTTACACCTTTAAGACTAATAGAAATTGCTATTTGAAGCCATATTCATGTTTTAGACGTAATTTTCAATTTCAAAAATACCTTTTTCATCATAATCCGGTATTATAAATTATAATTATTTTTTTTCGATCGCTTACACCTTTCAGTATAACAGGAATTGATATTGAAAGCCATTTTCAGGATTTACACACGATTTTCAATTTCAAAAATAATTTATTCATCAATGTCCGATATTGGGTACCCTCACCTTTTTGTATCGAAAAAATGTAGTCTATTTAAAAGAGCAATAGCTCGAGCTGACCATCTCCGAATTATGTGGAGGCTCATTTTCTCTTATAAATAGCTTTCAAATGAGATCATACGTAATTAAAAATTCTCTTTCGGTCAAAAGTTATGTCTATTCACGCTTAAGTGTCCGACATTGAGTCCCCGTACCTTATATATTTTATTTCTGGATAATCTAATATTACTCACCAGCTCTATTAACCCTTTAGGTGCAACTGATTCTGTGTTCATTATAGGTATCATCATATTTCTCGTTCTTTTCCATCCCCATAATACTGGATCTAATTCTAAACCAAGCCAAATTTGCATTTGGTAGTATACTCGTTTAGCATGCTCTCTCAATACTACAGCTGTATTTGGTAAATATTTTAAAGAAAATTCTTTTTTTGCTGCTGCTGTAGATTTCAAAAAAATGGTATACGAGTATCTTAACCCCTGCAGAGATTGGCTTTCTTTATCTGCACCATATAATTTCATGATAAGTTTTTCAGCAACTTTACATATATCATCAATAGCTTGATTTGGTATATAATAGATGTTTATTAATTTTTGCAATTCTTCACCTTTTTGTAATAGTGCGATAATGCTTTTTTTGCCTTGGTCATATATAGCACTGGTAGAATCGCACCCGGCAAAGGCATGAGTAAATAGAATATATTTTTGGAATTGTAAGTTCTCTTTACTAGAATATAATTCCTTTTTTGAGTTCGATAGTCTTTTATAAAAATATATATCATAACCGTCAGATTGCGTAATTAGTAAAATTATTAAATCAACATCATTACCAACTACTGCAACCACATTGTCAGTATTATCTTTTAATTCTATAGCCGTTCGAACAATAACTGTATCTGCATCTTCATCCGACATTTTCGTAGCAATATTGTTTCTTTGCAGATATTTTGCAAGTAAGTCCACAAAAGCAAGTTTATTACAAATGTTTGAGAGAAATTTCTTCTGACTGATAGGTATTATTTTATCTTGAGAAATTTGTACATCAGCTCCAAAATTTTTTTCTATTCTACAATATCTTTCGTATGATTTTACTTCAATTAATTCATTGTTATATCCATCAAAAACGACTGTAATATTTTTTCCCAAGTGCCTGATATATAATAAATATGATATATAAACGTCTTGATATGTCGAGTTGTGGGGGGCCAAACTACAGTATTCAATAGCTAGCCCCCATCTATTACATAAATCGTATCTGAATCCATTAACTGCAATTTATCATTACAAGATTTCAGCAAATCGTATATTTTCGATTTCTGTGATTTTCTCATCAAATCTTTTTCATTAAATAAACTTAAGGGAAAAGGTGTAAGTTCATATGCAAAAGCTTCAAGTGTTTTTTGGGGATCCTCGCGAACAGTATTACAAATCCTTTGAAATAATAAATGTGTATCTATAGTAGACAATCCACTATAATCTTCAAGGTGTGTACCAGTAGCAACACTTGCCAGAGTTTTCACTTTATAAATACGTGACAGTGAAATATTGTTAGCATTTTTGCCAACCATATCTTCCATTCCCAACAGCCCCTTTTCGACTGCTTTGTAATAATCTATCTCTGGTCCTCCAATAATTCCCGTAGAAAGCGATACTACGCCATATTCATTTTGGTTGAATGGATTATGATTCTGAAGCCATGTTACAAATTCATTGATATCATTCGTATCCCTTTTCATTCTGCTATCAGAAAGATCGACGTGCTGTTCACTAGTGTACGATTTTAATCCACAATAATTTTCTAAACACTCCATTACATTGAAAACCGACGGCATAGAAAATAAATAACGTGCCACAACGCTAGGAGTGACGCCTCGGCCATGCTTCAAGTCCGTTCCAAAAAATCTAGCCAATGTTTGTTCGATAATCATATCGCTCCATACACCAGACCTTGTCTGATCTACGAATGGTGAAATAGCCATCCTTAGTATAACGTTCAAATTCATAATGGTCCATCGACATATCTAATATTTCCATATCTTGAAGATAAATTTGGGCACATTTTGCATAAGCGCAATGGCCACTGGAATAAAATATTGGTAGCATATCTTTAATACTCTGTAAATGCAATTGCCAGTCGCCTAAGCGTTCTGCTTCTATAAACTGTAAAGATATGATAACACATTTAAAATATTGTATCCACAATTTAGCAGTTGAGTTCTTTTTCTCCAAAACATCGAGTTTTTCTTCCAATTCTTGGGATAAATGTTTCATGAAGTTATTATTCTTAATATCCTTTATGGACAAAGATTTATTCGCAAATTCACCAACAAATTCTTCAAAGAGTTCATCTTTACCAGCGGTGTTTGTGATTGATTTACAAATGAGGATAGCTATAGCAGAAAAACTTAAAATATGGGCTCGCATTGCTCTTGAAAACGTGAGCATTTTTTTTACTGATTCTGACGCATATACCATCGACCACATTTCCTCAAGTCCACTTCCGTCCATGATGTAACCAATTGCTCCTAAGTAGGACATTAATAAATGAAAACCTCCTAAGCAACAATGACGTTTCTCAATTCATTAAACATCGATTGTGCAATAATACAACGGGCTTTCCAGTACAATGGTTGATCAAATGTGACAAATGTGGTTTTTTGACTGATCTTATGAGTTTCCGTAGGTGCATAATGTAATGCAGTATTCAAGGTTGTTAATTTAGAAGGCGGCAGATTAATAAATGGTAAACATATTATATTAGAGAGTGAATAATCGATATCTGCTGATATAATCTCCATGAACCCTTTCCAAGATGGTAGCTTTGTATTTTGTAATGCTTTACCCCATGCATATGCTGCATAATGTACTGGAAAAATGGTCGATTTCCGAGGTGAAGCGTCTGTACAGATTTGAATTCTATGTTTTCTAATGCAGCTGATTCTATTACGCTGAAGGGTATTGTTTGGATTTTTTTTCTCTTTGATATTTCTTCCGCGGTTGGCATTTTCGTACATTTTTCAGAACCACCCTCTACTATAACATGAAAATCAGGCGTATAGACTGCGATACCCCCTGTTACGCGACGCTTCATTGTATTATTTTTTTTTATTTTTATTTTGTCAAATAATATTTCGGACCCGAGATTTCCGTTCGGACATAGTATAATCAGCAGTATTCGTGTGCGCGATTCGGTGAGAACGTGCGGCAGAGGCTGATTCACGCTGCGCCAGCATGCTGCGACAGCATGCTTCGGTCAGCGTGCTTAGCTAGGTAAGACGAGCCGATACGAGAAACGTAAACGTTTAAAGTATATGCGCGAGAGTGAGACGGTATGCTCGGGACAAAGGCTATAAAATAAATCAGCGAAAGCAGAGCGACAGAATTCAGTTAGTTAGGAGCGAGCGCTAAATAAAGAAGCCTACGTTTTTCCTACTTGAAGTTAAAAACTATAATAGAAGTTTGAGAATATAATTGTTTGAGTTGTGAGTAACTACACTATTGGATAAAGAATATATTGGACAAGTTGACTATACGAATTATCACTTTCTTGCAATTAACTACACTATTGGATAAAAGGAATATATTGGACAAATTGACCATACGAATTATCACTTTCTTGCAATTAACTACACTATTGGATAAAAAGAATATATTGGACATATCACAAACCGAACTATATTTTGAACCTAGACAACAGAGTGAGTACTTTTGGGCTCTATTTTCGATAAGCTGAAATGTCTTCCTTATTGTTTTTTTATTATCTCTCTCTCTTCGCTCTAATACTACTAAGCATAATCAAGGTTCCCCTTTCGGTAAATCCACGTGATTGCGTACCGGGACCAAGTGTGTAAGCACCACTGACCGCGCAATTTAGAAGACTTATTTAATAAATCGCGAACCACATAGTAGCGCAATATTATTACTAGAAGTGTTATCTGACGTATTAAAATATATATATATATAAACCTATCTAACGTACCGGTGTAAGTTCATTTAAGTAAACCGGCGAAGTCCCCTCCCTTTTTCCTTCCCGATTACTGCCGCCTACCCCTCGCAGGGACGAACTTCGGATATTATCGGCAAAGACGCGATCCATTCGGTGACACGGTCGGGGAACCGTACTGAAGGACTAGTCCACCCGAGTCAGGACCACTCGGAGCTAAAAACGGTCTAACACGTGCCCGTTTTGAAGAGACATCAAAACTGTCACGTAACAAATGGTAGCAGAGCGTGGTTAGTGCCTTCGATTAGTTGCCGTTGAATAACCATATAAATTTATTTATATATCGGGTAGCACGAGTACTAATGTAACAAGTATTAATACTCTATACTATTACAATATATGTATTATCGATTAGTGTGTAATATATAGTATTATATAGTGTTAATATATTGACGCGTATTAATTAATATTAATACATATTAATTAATCCGCCGTCTTTTTCATCGCTATTAATATTAATATTAATTTTTTTTTTCTTCCTTTCCTCTCTCTCTCATTTTTTTTTGTAACGCGATACGGGTAATAGGACGCTCGTTTTTGAGCGAGCTAAAGCTACGCCGGAGACGCGGGAAAATTTTTTCTTTCATCGGAGCTTCGTTTTCGATCGCGTAAGCGTAATCAGAGTGTTCGGGTCTGAAACTGGGTGAGCCTCTCTTACCGTTCCTACATTTCGTGATTAGTTTACGGAATAGAATTGGCAACGTGATCCTTCGCTTACTAATGCTTGAAAGTCAAAACGCGGTTTAGAAGAACTCCCTTGAGTTACAAACGATCGTTTATAATTTTCACATGCGCGTTTGCGAAATATTCTATTCCTTTTATCCTGTTGTAATAGGGGACTGACCTTTGGCATTAAAATTTCCCTTAATTATTTTTTATGATTACCTTTGCTACTAAAAGTATTTATTACCATAAGAATAATATATTTATTAGGAATAATACTTTATTAATATAATTTATTTAACGACTAATGGAATAATGTAAATTAATTATTAAAACGGAAACTTATAAATATATATATATGGATTTGTTACTGATCAGGGATAATAATTGGTGATTGTTGTTCGAATGAATCATTAATCATTAATTATAATTAATCAATAATCATAATTGGTACTTTGTTAATGCGAAAATTATTTGAATAAATTATAATCATTGTATTATCAGCTTTATCCATTTACTACTGTTTGAGATTATCCGAACTTTACATGATAGTCTTATTGGAGGACATAAGGGAGTCAATCAAACTTATCAAAAGATAAGGGCCCGGTATCATTGGGCTGGACTACGCAATGATGTGCTGGATCACGTCAGAAGGTGCCCGGGATGCCTCGAGAAAAAAAATTGACCGGCATAAAACAAAAGAGCCAATGTTAATTACAGATACACCGATAGAGGCGTTTGATAAAGTATCAATTGATACTGTAGGAAAGCTCTGGACCACCCCTGGTGGAAACTCTCACCTGCTAACGATGCAATGTAATTTGACTAAATACTTAATTGTAGTACCGATAAAGGACCTTAAAGCAACCACTATTGCTGACGCGCTAGCCAGACACCTAATATGCCAATTCGGTGCCCCTAGAGCAATATTGTCAGATCGAGGTACCAGTTTCCTGTCGGAAATTGTAGAATCACTTCTACACCTATTCAAAATCCATCATTTAACCACTTCCGGTTATAGGCCTCAGACCAATGGGTCACTCGAAAGGAGCCATGCACCCTTGATAGACTTTATGCGTATATATTCAGAGCGCTTTGACGATTGGGACCGTTTGACACCGTTCGTGGTTTTCACATATAATACTAGTATTCATAAAGCGACCGGTTATACCTCGTTCGAATTAGTATATGGACGAATTGCTAGGTTCCCGATGAAAATACCGTGAGAAGAAAAATTACGAACGTATAACCAATATTTGAAAGATCTTGTTTTACGTCTTACCGAATTAAAGATAGCGGCCGGCGAAAATCAAATACGTGAGAAAATCAAATCAAAAGGGCGGTATGACAGACATTTTAACGCGTTCAATGGGAAGATAGGAGACTATGCATGGGTCCTAAACGAACCGCGAATAGGAAAGGCCGATAGTTACTACAAACGACCTTTGAAAATCATCGAAATTTTAAATCGAAAAAAATATTTTATTAGAATTTCCGAATGGAAAGAAAGTACGCAAGCACGTGGATAAGCTAAAATTGAAACATTGACTATATGCTATTTAAACTCTACCTTTTAAGGCCATAAATCTACACTTACTATCTCGTACCTTTCAGAAAAAAAGTTCTTCCTTTCCAACATGCAAAACTTTCTCCTTCTTCTCCTATGCTCTTTACTCGCATTATCTGTTACGGACCCCCAAGCTTACACGATAGAAAATTTGAGCCAAAACCCAGGATTATATTCTGAAAGATTGGACCCCATAAGAATAAAAAGAGCGGATTGGAAAGTATACCTTACGGTTGATACGAAGTATTTCTTGGCAAGGACCACCATAATACATGACTTTCATATATTACTTGGGAATTGCACCAAACACCTAGATGGAATTACGTGTAACAACCTGTTAAATAAAGATATTTTGGATATAAAAGAGCTCACGCTTCAACAGCTACAAACGGAAATTGCTGAATCAATCGGAAACATGGGAAACATCCAGCCACCCAGGGTTCGGGGGCCCGGAAGCATCAGGAACAAAAGACTAATACCATTTGGAGGGATAGGAAGTTTAAGCCACAGTTTGTTTGGATTGGTAACTGTGGACGAAACGAATAAAATAGACGCGAACATCGATCAATTATACCAAGACCAGAAATCGTTAATCAACCTCTTTAACAAAAGGACATACATTATTACCACGGGAATAAACAAATTATTCAAAATGATAGACATACATGGTGACAAAATCTTCCAGCTTGGAACCCAGATGCAGCAAAAATTTGAAAAATTAGAAAATGAAAACGCACGCTTAGAATATATGATCTCTGTACAATCTTTTGGAAGAATGTTGGAATCTAGATTAGATTATTTCATTAAAGGTTCAGAAAGATTTCTAGAAATTCTCCGCGCATTAAAAGAAGGAAAAGTGCACCCAGATTTAATAAACACTGATGTGCTGCACCAAATAGTTAATGATATCAAACATACTGTAACGGACCTTGATTTTCCCATTCCAACGGAGCATCACAGAGTGGAAGAAATAGTTAGAATTTCGAAAATCGATGCATCGCATCGCGAAGGAAGGACATGTATAGTAGTGCACTTGCCCCTTGTGGACAGAGATTACTATAATTTATATAGATTGCATTCTATATTAGTACCACAATTATCGATCTCTAAAAAAGGGTCAGCATACATAAAATATAATTACCCTTACTTAGCCTTGAGCTCAGATCAAAAACAGTATATGCAAATGGACCATCAATCTCTATTAGATTGCACTCGAACTCACTACACCTTTGTATGCTCAGTAAAAGGACCCCTTCTAGATGTTAATCTGCATAAGAACTGTGAATTAGGAATGCTAATACAACCATCCGCCCATGAATTGTACCATTGTGATATAGTACTGAAAAGTCAGGAAACGACGCAATGGAATTATATTTCGATGGACGGATCGTGGATTTTCTCTGCTCCTCAACTGGACACTATACGAATCGCTTGTCCGGACCGAATGGACCAGATGATCCACATACAAGGGCTAGGGATACTCAAAATCGCCCCAGGCTGTATTGGATACTCGAGTGACGCTACTCTGTTAACAGAAGCAAAAAGGAATGACACGAACATTTATCTATATAAACCAGATTTGAACCTCAACTTAACGACTCTATACCCTACCGTACATCACTTATTCGATTCAGATATAAAATTAGAAAAATGGGTCCCGCAATCTGGAATGTAGACTAGCCAGGAAAAAGCCTTAAATGATATTATGGAAAAAGCAGAAACTATAAGTCAACACAATAAAATTACTACCTATCAATCCGGACTGATCTACGGAGGACTAAGTATCAATATTATTATGATAATGTTACTAATTGCACTTGCGTATAGATGGTGCACTAACTGCACATGGACCTCGCATAGCACCAAAACTCACAAATCACCCGACGCTCGTAAACCTAACCGAGACTCTATAGCAAGAACCACATCGATTTTCCAAAGTCTAAAAATGACTAGGACCAGGAAGAATTCTAAACGGACGGATGAACCAAGACAATCTATTGTTCATACGTTAAGCGACAATTCATTGGACCAAAACGAAACAAAATCAAAAGCATCATCTAAACCGAAACCTAACCCCCAAAAGCGACACGACAATACCCTTGCACTGCAAACCCAAATCGCAGAATTAACTTAATGACTATTAACATATTTATATGACCAACTCACGATCTGTTTCAGAAAAAAAAAGGGGAGAAGAAAACACGACATGAGTGAAGTAATCAATAATACGGTACAGGACCCTAAAAGTATAAAAATTCTTTACCCTAACCACCTGCCATTAAATGGACTTCTATACAGATTGGAACAGATCGGACCAGTTCAGGAGTTTCATGCACTAAAAAAAAGGGCCAATACCTGCTTAAAATTTCTGTTATGTAAATTCGATCAGGTCGAACATGCTAAAATAGCTAGGAGGACTAAATCATGGACCCCTGACCTAATAACTAAACATTCGCCGCGCATAGAGTTTTTAGAAAATCTTCACCAAGACCAGTTGATAACACACGCTTATTCTGCAGACTACCGTGGAGTATCGAAGAAAATCGAAGCATTTCGTAGAATTCGGACCCTTGCTGTATCATAAAGTATTGAAAGATTCAAGGGGATCATTGGCTCTGGGATATGTTCAATACTACAATGCGACTGACGCAGACAGAGCAGTAAAAAGGTGTGACCCGATATATGGCGCAGAATTCGCGCAATTACAGAAACGACGTTGGAATCAGGACTACGAAACCAAACACCACTGGTTATGCGACGAACAAATAGAGCTTACGATTTACGCAGACCATGACAAGACTTGCACGTGGCAGCATCAGAAAAGGATAAGGGAAAAAAAGGCTAACGAACGTTATCCAAAATCAGAAGTTAGAAGACCATCGTCAAACCTTATAGTTATAAGCACGAACAATACCACAATTGATCCTGAACCCAAGCACGTGAAATCCAATGACCAAGCTGATACTCCACCTGAAGATGAAATAAACACAAACATTGACCAAGAGCGAGAATATTTAGAAACTTATGTATAAAATGGGGCAAAAGGGAGAAAGCTGATTACACTAAAATATAAATCTATTTAAAAAAAAAAAAAAAAAAAAAAAAAAAAAAATATTTTGTAGCTTAAAGGAAATTCTTTCAAACTAAGTATGATCATCTTTGTCACTTTTGTTAATCTTAGTTATACGCGCGCCGACGATTAAATAATACCTTGAATAATTGCATGTTTGTAGATACTACCCGTGAACTAATTGTAAAACCCCGTTTAACGCTTCTCGTAGTAAATCCCACTTCCGATTTATCTACATTTTATCGTTTATCTCTCTAAAGGACCATACTTAAAATTTACAGAGACCTTTAACATGGACCCACGGCTCAGATATGACGTTGAGCCAATGCTTAACGAAAACTATGGACTTACAATGATATACATGGACCCGAACAGGAAAGCGGAAGCAATGTGGCTCGCTTGCCAATATGGACCCTTAGAAAAGATGATTGACGTGGCGATTCCCGAGAAATTCAGGGAAAGCATAGGATGTACAATCTTTTACTTTGCGGACCCCATTCATGCCCTGGAGGCAATCGAGCAGTTATTCAACAATCGGAAACCGTTTTCCAAGGAAATTCTGGGACTGGAAGACGACTTACCGACCTATTATCACCTTGAGAAGGTAATATTTGACAGCAACGACCTCTCGGAAGCCGCCAATGAACCAGACTTATCTGATGACGAGGATGGGCAAAACACCGGCGTGAGTAGTGCCGCCCTGGTCCCCCAACCAAAAAACCTTGGTCCTAAATACGATCGCCTAAATAGGATTCACTTCTTATTACCCTATAATTGGACCGAAGTAATGGCAAATAAGGCCTTACTAAAGTTTGGCCCTATGGACTACATAAAGTACGTCCCGATGCGGAATGGAAACGGTTTAATGGGGTTCGCCGCATTTATCCATACCTCCGACGCAGAAAGGGTGGTCGCAAATAAGCTTGGCCAGTATTTTAAAGCCAGACTTATTCGCCCCAGGATCATAAAATACGGCGAAAACGCGTTGGACCTCTACGAAAAGCACGATCTCTGCGGCCACTGGATTTCCTCTAACGAACGCGGCAAGCACGTGTTACTCTGCGATGTGCAGATCGGAAGTAATTTAAGAAAACACTTCTTCTGCGGCAGGTCCATAGAATTAAGAGAATGGGACCAGCACCTAAAGGGCTGTAATATTAGGAATTTTGATTATGATAGTAAAGTAAAAGAACAGACATTAATCGACCTCGCTGGGCCTACAGAACCAGCAGCAAGGACCAACAACACGGCGCAGGCCATCTCGGATGATTTAGCACGGATAACAATCTAGGACCAGGTTCCTTATTACTACTTATTACTAGGACCAGATTCCCTTATTAAATACATGTACACACCTCCCCCCCCTCTTTATACGCTATCATCCATTATACTAATGGACTAGGAATAAAGGACCTATATATACTTACTAATTTAGTCACTAATTTATTCCTTACCGACCCATTGCAGACCCTGTGGCTCTTGATACATTGCCGAGGACGGCAACGATTCTAAGGGGGGAGGGATGTTACGTGAAACTTCATTGTATTATTTTTTTTTATTTTTATTTTGTCAAATAATATTTCGGACCCGAGATTTCCGTTCGGACATAGTATAATCAGCAGTATTCGTGTGCGCGACTCGGTGGGAATGTGCGGCAGAGGCTGATTCACGCTGCGCCAGCATGCTACGACGGCATGCGTTGGTCAGCGTGCTTAGCTTGGTAAGACGAGCCGATACGAGAAGCGTAAACGTTTAAAGTATATGCGCGAGAGTGAGACGGTATGCTCGGGACAAAGGCTATAAAATAAACCAGCGAAAGCAGAGCGACAGAATTCAGTTAGTTAGGAGCGAGCGCTCAATAAAGAAGCCTACGTTTTTCCTACGTGAAGTTAAAAACTATAATAGAAGTTTGAGAATATAATTGTTTGAGTTGTGAGTAACTACACTATTGGATAAAGAATATATTGGACAAGTTGACTATACGAATTATCACTTTCTTGCAATTAACTACACTATTGGATAAAAGGAATATATTGGACAAATTGACCATACGAATTATCACTTTCTTGCAATTAACTACACTATTGGATAAAAAGAATATATTGGACATATCACAAACCGAACTATATTTTGGACCTAGACAACAGAGTGAGTACTTTTGGGCTCTATTTTCGATAAGCTGAAATCTCTTCCTTATTGTTTTTTTATTATCTCTCTCTCTCTTCGCTCTAATACTACTAAGCATAATCAAGGTTCCCCTTTCGGTGAATCCACATGATTGCGTACCGGGACCAAGTGTGTAAGCACCACTGACCGCGCAATTTAGAATACTTATTTAATAAATCGCGAACCACATAGTAGCGCAATATTATTACTAGAAGTGTTATCTGACGTATTAAAATATATATATATATATAAACCTATCTAACGTACCGGTGTAAGTTCATTTAAGTAAACCGGCGAAGCCCCCTCCCTTTTTCCTTCCCGATTACTGCCGCCTACCCCTCGCAGGGACGAACTTCGGATATTATCGGCAAAGACGCGATCCATTCGGTGACACGGTCGGGGAACCGTACTGAAGGTCTAGTCCGCCCGAGTCAGGACCACTCGGAGCTAAAAACGGTCTAACACGTGCCCGTTTTGAAGAGACATCAAAACTGTCACGTAACACCCCCTAAACAATGAAAAGTTTCGCGACCATCTAATGTTCCAACATTGTGATCGGTATTATCGAATATAAATTGAACAAATGCACTATCAACATGATGAATCGGCGAATTAATGATTGTTGAGGCTTCATATAATTGAATAGATGAATATGATGCGCATACTCCAAATTTCGAAAGAAGGTCAATTACGATTCGCGATCCCGTTTTTCTATAAACATACAATCCTAGAGCCAGCTGTAAATTCGAAAGAAAAGCTCTTGGACGTGTGTAAGTCACTATACTATGTGCAATCATGTCGATTTTCTCTTGATTTTCTTCGACACTTTTCATTCTTCCTTTACTATTTAAAACGCCGTCGAGGAAGTTTTTTAATAATTGTGGAATTTCTGAATTCACGTTATCAAGAAATTTTTCAGCTGGTGGGTACAAAGAATTTTGATATTTTGCGTTCAAAATTTCAGACCGCAGAATTTCAGTAGCAAAATTTATAACGGCGTTCTTTTCGAAATCGCTTATTGACTTTTTATTAACCCAATCGCTACATATTTGAGTGAAATTAATTTTTTTATAGTAAATAAATATTTCCCGACCAGGATGTTTCAAAATAAAAATATCATCGTTGTATTTATCTTGCAATCTATTGCACAATAGTTTATTTCTGATTTTTTTTTCATTCAAACCATGCAATTTCGATAAAGTAAATTGAAATTTGCCACTTTTCTCAATGTAACTACATATATTATCAATTACACGATCTCTTTCAATGTCAAAATTAGAAGATACGGGTTCTTCGTCAGATAGATCAGTTACTTGTTCTGAATGTTCTTCTTCTAACGATACTTTCGAAGGATTATGCCAGAAATTAATATAACACACATAATGGTATTGAAAGAATTTTTCCTTAAAGGACATGTTACGAAGTCGATTCCATACTGCTCCACCAAGTTCATCATTTTTTGTAGAAGCTACTTTTAAAATATTCTGGTAAGTATATAAATGTTGTAAAGTAGAAACTTTTTTATGATAACGGTCTAATAATTTATTGCAAATAAAGCAATATTCATCAAAATTAAAATCATTTGAATCGTTAGAAGTTGTAGGTGAATATAAGGAAGGTATAGAAGATTCTCTTTTTCTTTTACTCGTCGATTTCAACGCAGAATAACGTTTTCTACAGCTTTCGTGAAAATTGACACTTTCTTTCCCTTCCCATAGTATGTGTTTTTCATCTTCTCTACTTTTATTTTTATCTATAAAAGTTTTTAAACCTCGACAATGCACTTGTACGATTGTATCTATATTATTTTCTAGGGGTTCGCCACAGATAGTGCACGTGGTTCCATCTTCCATTGTTAAAGAAAACTAAAAATTATTATACATTATTAAAAATTATTATACGTTCTGTAATAAATCTACGATAAATGAGATTTGACGAAATATTTATAGCAAAGAATCTTATGGCATATGAAATCTAAAATATAACTGACATAACTAATATAAAGGTAGTTTGCTCTTATTGAAATAATGAATAACTTTGAGAATTGATCAGAAATGTTTATTCTTTTATAAACATAGGTTAAATTAATTGTTATTCTCTGAGGATGGTCGACTAACTTGATTATAGCGAACTACTGGTTGAATATTTTCGGATCGGGCGGTAGTTACATTGTCTCCCTCTTTCACAGAATGCAAGACAATTTGGACATAACCTAAGTACGCACTCTTTAGAAGCACATACACAATTTTTACAAATACAATGGAATACTCGAAGCTTAAATAAAATACAAAGTATTGCAATTGTGGCAATAGTATACATAGTATAATGAAAAGTACTGTGATCAGTACTTAACCATGTGCGATAGTGCCAATTTGATGTATAGATTTTCAGCTCTTTCGTGACATCTTCTATATTTTTTGCAGAATGTAATATATCAGACATGTCAATGGACTTAGATGTAAGTACAGGAAGTTTTAGGTCTAATGTATTCAGAGCAATCTTTTCAATCGGTAGAAAATCAATGTTTATTTTATATTCAGAAATTTTTGTTTTGTTACCATGACTTCTATGTAAATATTTATGATGCTGAGAGTAACCTTTACAATTAGATTCAAGTTGGAATATATGAGGTTTAGTAACAGATATTGCTATACTCGAAGACATGCCACAATTCATTATTATATTTTCTGACGTGTTGTCCGATAAAATATACCAACTAAAACCGTCATTTAATGCTAATACAAATTTAGATAGTAAATTAAAATATTTTCTAGAACACCCTTTATCGTCTTTATATCTTATTAAACAATCATAGCAACTTTCATCATTACCGAATCTATGCATGACGGATGTTATTTCGCATACTTGAATATCATTATCAGAAATACAATTATTTAAGTCGAGTACTGTATACTCTGTGAATGTTGAGTCAATAGCAATAGGCTCATTTTTAATGCTGTCAAATATGTAATATTGTGTCCATCCTGACATGGGTATTGGTGTAAATTTATACACAGTATAATCAGCACCAGTTGGTATTGGTGTATGAATTACATATATGAGTCGAGTACCAGAAATAATAACATTAACCCATTAATACCCAAGCCGAATCTGGTAGAGATAGCCTTGAAATAACTATTGAGTTCATGTTATAGCTCAAAAATAATTTACACGTGTTTTTTTCTTTTTGCATTTCCAGTTGTTTATAAAAAGTTATTTAAACAAATTGACAAAAGTTTTAGTTTTTTGAAAAACTATTTACGGCAATCGGTTCTACGGAAAAACCCAAGGCGAAAACCTCTGTATGATTTTCTTGTCAGACTCGATTTTATTGGTGTATATTCGTTATAAACAATTTGAAACTGAGAAGTGATGCTGACAAAAACCTCTCTAACATTATTTTTATCGACCCAACTGTTTTTGTTAATCATTATAAGTAAAAGAACTACTTTCTTCTAAACAGACCCTTAAAAACAATTACGAATGATTTTCTCTGTGAGTTTTGCAAAAATAAATATCACATTTTGAACAACAATATTCAGTCAATACTGAGCAATTTTCGTTGTCACACTTTCTACGTTTCCCAACCTTTATCTAATGTTCCTCTGTCGGAGTTTCAACTTTTTTCTGTCGTTTGGGTAGATGAGTATTTTCGAGTTTTTGAATATAATATTCACAAACTTTCTCCACAATATCTTTTGAACCTTTCTTCTCATCTGGATGGAGTTTATTGTAAATAACAGTAGCATTAGCTAATGAAGCTTGAATAAGTCTCATGAAGAGACACCACGTCCATTTTTTTCTTCGGATTGTAGGCATAAGTGCATTACAATGCTGGTCGTGTAAGACTATTCCACCCATGTGCCTATTATGCATTGAGAAAGCTTGAGGAAAGAGAATTTTTTATTTAGTTTTATTATGCCATCTTTTCATTTCAACTTTCGGTTCATCTCCGTATTTAGTTGAGAGAACTGATACGGGTTTTAAGTCCATCACCGTTATGTAATTCAGTTTTGAATTGGCTTCATGAACTGAGATAGTGGTTCCTCTATCAGCTTTCTTTGACATATCGATTTTTGCTTTGACGCGATTTTGACGAACAGTTCCTGTAGCCGATAATCCAATATTTCTTAAGTGAATCATAAGATCTGGAGATTTAACCCTTTGCGGCATACATTTTTCAGAGAAACCAGTTTTCGTATAAATTGGTATACAAGGGTTTTTGGGATCGCTGATCACGATTCTGAACTCAGAATTTCAAAATTTAAAATGGCGGATCCAAGATAGTGGCAAAAATTTGGGTTATTTTATTTTATTTTATTGAAAATTGGTATACAAGGGTTTTTGAGATCGTTGATCACGATTCTGAACACAGATTTTCGAAATTCAAAATAGCGGATCCAAAATGGCGGCAAAAATTTGGTGTATATATTTTATTTTATTGAAAGTTGGTATAAAAGGGTTTTTGGGATCGCTGATCACGATTCTGAACTCAGAATTCCGAAATTCAAAATGACGGTCAAAATGACGGATCCAAGATGGCGGCGTAAATTCAATGTACAGTCGAACCTCTGCTACTGCACCCTCCGCAACTGCCCGACCTCTGCCACTGCCCGTTACCTAGCCTCTCTAACTGCCCGATTTATGACTCGAGCGCAGTGTCGTACGCTTTCAGTCGCTTACCTGGCACCTGCCGGCGGCGCACTTTTATGGGTCTGGCGCCGACGCGTCGCTCTTATATCTTGCATATCTTCAAGTACAAGATAACTCCTTGTAATTTGTGACTTATGATTTACACTCCTTGTAATTTATGACTCTTGTAATTTGTGGGGGGGGGGATATGTACCTAAATTTGTAACATTTTCTTCGGGCCCCCCTTGAGACCAGCGCGGCACGCCACTCAATGCCCGTACCTGACGGAGCGCTCTTATTGGCTAACGCCAGAGAGCCCGTAGCGGGCAGTGGCGGAGGGCACCAACTCCCGAAAGCGTGCAGTAGCAGAGGTCCGACTGTATATTTTTTATTTCATTGAAAATTTGTATACAAGGGTTTTTGGAATCGCTGATCACGGTTCTGAACTCAGAATTTTGAAATTTAAAATGGCGGATCCAAGATGGCGGCAAAAATTTGGTGTATATTTTTTATTTTATTGAAAGTTGGTATACAAGGGTTTTTGCGGTCGCTAATTATGAATCTAAACTCAAATTTCCGAAATTCGTAATAACGAATCCAAGACGACAGCAAATATTGATATTTCAGAATTTCTTCTGAAAATGTGCATGTAGAGGTTTTCGGGATGGGTGATCATATTTCTTCGAAAATTTCCTTTCTTTCTGCGGAAAGTTCTGAAATTCCATATTTTTAAAAGTCAACTCCTTCAAAACCAATAAAACGAGGATATAAATGTTGGGTTCGTGCGGATGAGTCCAGTTACGTATGTGAATTTCAAGTTTATACTGGCAAAACCGAAAGTTCTAAGAAACAGTTAGGAGCACGAGTTGTCAAAGATTTGACGCATGAGCTTGTTGGTAAAAAACACCATCTGTACTTTGACAATTTTTTCACTGGTGTCGATCTATTAATTTCGCTGAAAGAAGACAAAATATTTGCTTGCGGAACTGTACGTTCCAATCGTACTGGGTTACCTAAATATGTAATGCTTGACAAACAAATGAAACATGGACAATACGATTTTCGAACGTCTGATACTGGTATTACTTAGATAAAATGGATGGATAAGAAAGGTGTTTGTTTCCTGTCAAATTACCATGATCCATCCGAAATGACAACAGTAAATCGAACACAGAAAAATGGCACACGAGTGCAGGTAGATTGTCCAGTCATGTGCTCTGATTACAACAAATACATGGGATTTGTCGATAACGCTGATCGTTTGTTATCTACATATAAAATAGATCGAAAGTCCAAAAAGTGGTGGCAAAGATTATTTTGGCATTTCATTGATCTAACTATTACAAATTCATTCATTATATTTTCAAAAATAAACGCTGATAATATTATAACATTGAAGAAGTTCAGACTACTTTTAGTGGATCGATTGGTTTCTCACAAAATTCCAACTACAAAAACAAAAGATGTGCGAACTAAATGGTCATGTAGTACCTGCAACGTACCATTATGTTTACAAGTAGACAGAAATTGCTTTTTGAAGTATCATTCATGAAAGATTGAAATGAATTAAAAAGCTAAGATAATTAAAAAATTAAAGGTGAGAAGATAAAAATATAAAAGTGAAAAAAAACAAAAAAAAAACAAAAATACAAAAAAAAATCAATCTAATCTTGGATTCACCATTTTGAATTTCGAAATTCTGGATTCAGAATCGAGATTAGCGATCCCAAAAACCCTTGTATATTAATTTTCAATAAATTAAAAAATATACACCAAATTTTTACCGCCATCTTGGATCCGCCATTTTAAATTTCGAAATTCTGAGTTCAAAATCGTGATCAGCGATCCCAAAAACCCTTGTATACCATTTTTCAATGAAATAAAAAATATACACTGAATTTATGCCGCCATCTTGGATCCGCCATTTGAAATTTCAAAATTATGAGTTCAGAATTGTGATTAGCGATCCCAAAAACTCCTTTGTATAAATTTTTGTAAAATTATAACTGAAAGTTTCTTCAATAATGAATTTTGTTTATAAATAAGACTGTTTTTTCGTCTTTGTTTAACAATATTAACAAATTAATAAAAGTTGTGGCACCTATTGACGTAAATTTGAATTGTATATCATCCTATAATCGTAAAACGACAAAAAGCTCAGGGTAAATTCATCAAAAACTATTCTAAATTTGCAAGAAATGCTATGAAAAAAGGTGGGAATACGTATTCCCACTGTGCCGCAAAGGGTTAAAGAAGTTATCAAAAAATAAATTATATTTTGTCCGATTTTCATTTTTAACCATCTCCAGGAACCTTTGAAGTAATTTGATAACCACTCTCGATCCCAAACAAACAGAAGCTAAAGGATTTTCAGATTCAGTACCAAACTTGTCCGTATATATATCTAAATCATATATATATCCATCTGAAGAACATAGTGCCCGTAGCTTTATCCTAAATCTTATAGGTTTGTTCCTAATGCATTGCTTTGTGACGAGAGCAGGCCGTGTGCCGGTCTCTCGTCTGCGTTCTCTCTCCTCCACTCGGCAAGGCGTGTTGGCAAACGTTAGGCGCATTAAAGTATGCGCCTAACACTTGGTCTTTTTGTTTCAGCGCCAAGGACGGGCCAGCGCAGTTGAGCGCAAGAAAAGTTGAGGAGCGCGGAGAGAGAGTGAGAAAAAGAGAGAGAGAGAGAGAGAGTATTAGGCCCATGCAGGGATTGGCAGGCGCGCAACGCGTGACCGATAAGCGGTGCGTCGCGTGCCGCCTAACTAATAGGTCAAGGTAGGGAGAGGAGCGAGCGCCGCTGAGCGGCTGCAAGACGAGCGCAAGAATAAGTGCGTGTAGGAGTCGAAGCCCAGTTCTACCAGAGTGCAGTAGTCCTGCTAGAGAGTGCAGTTTGGGATAGCTGGAAGGAAGGTCAACCCTACCGGCAACAGTTTTGTCTGCGACCGCAGCCAGCCCACCCCTGCAAGGAGAGTCAACGTCGCCTGTGGATACCTGGTCAGCGATAGCAGCCAGCAGCTAGCAACGATCTGACCAGCGACGACGACCAGTACTTCCTGCGGCAGCACATCGCCCGGGATCCACGACGTTGCTAGGAGCGGTGAACATAGGTCAAGCCTTCTTTTCTTCTTTCTCTATACACTCTCTCTCTCTGCTGATGTGACGACCGGTGCGCGTTGAATAGGATAGCCAGGCATCCACGTGCCGGCTATCTAAAGGTTCGCGTTTAAGTTTAATTTGTAGTAACGTAAGTTGCGACCGGCGAATTGTCCAGGCGCCCACGTGCCGGGCAGTTCATCCGGTATAGGTTCGTGTAATTTAAGTAAGTTTGTAATAGGTTAAGTGCGCGATTGGATATTAAGACGAAATGCGAAATATTCATTTGTGAATACTATGAGTAGTTTATTATTCTATTATGTAGTTGGTTAGTTAGTAATTAGACTATGTTATGCGCGCGTATGTTTAGTTTGAACAATGATTAATAATAATAGGTTGTAAGTAAGATTTGATTTCTGTCTTTATATAATTCATTTATCAACCTCTCCTCGTTCTTCTCCCTCAATTGCCTTGAGCGAAAGTGCCTCACTTACCCCGCAAAGAATTGGTAATAAAAGGATCGAGTTTTGTTACATGGTATCCCTTGTGAGTTTGGCAATTGAGAGACAAATGAGAGAAATGGTTTGATAATGAATTTTAGAAATAACGGTTAACTGATTTTCTTTGTGAACTAAGGGTAAAAGAGTGCGCGTAAAAGAATTTCGAGTTTTCGGTATTTTGCATTCTTTGTTAGTGCTTGCCAGTGACCTTTTTTAGTAGCGGTGTCGGATGACAACGGTGCGTCATTGAGTCGCTTTGACGCTAGACGACTGCGTTCTTTCCTCGCTTTAGTTTTTCTTTGTTTTAAGAATTTTACTAAACTACCTATTCAAAAATTACGGTAAGTAAATTTTGATAAATTATAATTTCTTTCCTTAGGCGTAAGCAAGGCGATTTCTTACCGGCTTATAGCTTGGAAAGAAATTAGTTAATAAGGTATCAGGTTACACGGACCGGTCGAGATTTGCTTAGCCCCATAAGCTCGCGTCGTAGTCAAGTTACGGATTTTCATTTTTAGAAATAACAATGTCGCTAGCATGTAGAGATAAAATAGTCTTGCGCAGAATA
Organism: Phymastichus coffea; assembly: GCF_024137745.1. NCBI lineage: Eukaryota > Metazoa > Arthropoda > Insecta > Hymenoptera > Eulophidae > Phymastichus > Phymastichus coffea. The sequence goes on from NW_026706823.1 coordinate 4,914,614, forward strand.
TTACGCGATGCGCATGCGAAAAAATTAAAACGCAAAATTGATTCAACAGAACCGGCTGTTCTGTTGGAATTAATGCGCTATCGCGAACTTAGCTTACACGGTGATCTTGAAGAGTTACAAACCCGGTATTTTCGATATATGCTGTTAAGAGAGCGGCCAGATTTGCAGCAATCGTTGCGCTCGAGCGATTTTGCATCAGGCCGAATCCCGGAAAAGCTGTACGACGAACATCAAGAAACGACGGTAAGCAGTGCGCGGAACGCGAACCTGGGCGATGAATTCGCGGTAGCTGCAGCACCTTTGGCGGCCGAATTATCATGTGAACAAGAGCAGGCAACACAGGCAAGAGCAAGTGTTGCCGCTCCTTGTGAACAAATTCGACCGCCGGGCGAAAATGCAGTCGCGCTCGGTAATAACGACGTGCTCGCCGTCGGACAACAGGACCGAACGCGCACGCGAACAAGTCGCGCAAAACCAAGGCGAGCGTAGCACTAGCGCGATAAGCCAGATTTGGGGAGCCCTCACAGCAGTACCGCGTTGGATATATAGACAAGAAGCGCGGCAAGGTGTTACAGACGGCGCGAATACAGTATTTAGAGTTGAAAGAGAGGCGATGCACAGTAGAGCGGCTCAGACCGAACAGCAGGCTTCATTGCCGCCACAGGCCAAGCCGCTCGGCGACCGCGAGACGCTAAACGCGCCAGCGGTTGCGACTGAGCCATCGGCCCACGCGAACGCACCAAACAATAGAGCAGGTAGTACATTTCTCTATGCCAATTCAAGTAGATCGGCGAGCACGAAATATCACGTGCCTAGAGTAAGTTCATGGGTTGAAGACTGGGAGCGCGAGGTACGGGTAGCTACTAGAGAGGAAGCGGAAATACCAGCTCCATTAGGTGAAGGTTCGATTATTAGCGAGAAAAGCGTAATGAGCATAAGGCGACCTAAACAAAAGCAGGCGAGACAGGTAGAAAATATCAGTGGAAGCGACACTAGCTCGAGTCTATCGAATACTGATAGTTGCAACACCTATAAAGTTAAATCGCCGCGAAAAACCAAGCAAGTAAGAGCGGAAAGACCAAGCAAAAAGAATGCTCCTCCAAGAATCAAATATATAAATGGTATACCTGCGGATGGAGTAAGCGCGCTCAATGCCTGGTCTCTCCGTTTTTCCGGTAAGGATAGTACTAACGCACTAAGTTTTCTATCAGGTTTGAGTGATTGCCAGCGCTATTATGGTATCTCGGATGAAGAGATGCTGATAGCAATAGGCACTGCATTCCGCGATAAGGCGCATCCGTGGTACGAGGTTAATCGCGGTATATGGAGGACGCTGAAAGACTTTAAAAAGAGTTTTTCTAGCGAATTCTGTCGACGACTGAACAGAGAACAACTTTACGGCGAATTGCGTCAAAGAACACAGGGCGAGAATGAGAACATTACGGACTATATCGCGGCTTTTCAGACGATTTTACGCCGTTTTGATCCGCCCGTTTCGGTGAGACGCCAGTTAGCTATGATTATAGAGGGTCTACATCCAAGATATAAGCGATATCTTGAAACTAAGACCTTCTCAGATCTAAATAGTTTTAAAGTAGCGGGTATGGCGCTCGAAGATCGCATGGCCGGTTGGAAAAGGTGGCAAAAGTCGCCCACGGCTGACGTAACGCTAATTCCGGAATCCGCGTACACAGAGACGAAGAAGTCACCCGGTAAGCAAAAATCGGTCGAAACTATTGACGGTTTAAACGAGGCGATTGACGAGGTCTTTATAGTCGAATCTCCTAAAAAGAAAGCGCAGCAGCAAAACAAAAAACTAGGTAAAAAGGGCAAGAAGCAGAACGGTGAAATTACCGTGGCTATTGCCGATAGGCAACAGCTATAGGCAAGAAACCAGCCTGCGAACGAAGCCGCGCCTGCTCGTCAGAGCGCGCAGGCTTCGTTGGCCCCAGCTGCAGGTGTAGCCCCTAGTCTGGTCCCGCAGCAGCGCAATCAGGGAGGTAGCAACTTAAATAGGCCATTCACGGGGGCTTGCTTCAATTGTAACGCGGTGGCACATAGGAGGGCGCAATGCCCGATAGCTCAGGTTAATCCACGGGTGGTTTGTTATAAATGCCGACAACCTGGGCATTACGCTAATAACTGTCCAACGCGAACTTCAGAGCCGACATTATATTGTCAGGTTTGTGGGACAATCGGGTACGTTTATAGAGATTGCCCCACTTGTAATCAAGTGAAGCAGGGAAACCTCAGCGCGGGAGCCATCGACCGCTCGACGACTCCTGCCTAAGATGGATTGAGCGGGCCATTGAGGTAGAGAAAGTGCTTCGCGCAAAGAGCGAAGACATCGTAGAAGAAAGGAATAGAGTTGAAGCATAACGGGAAGGCGAGAACAAGGCAGAAACTACCAGTTCTGCGCCTCCTTTCGTGAATTTGGTAAAAGAGGAATACGAGAACAAGGCAGGAACTGCCAGTTCTGCGCCACCTCTCTTAGACGCGGTAATAGGAGAATATTTGAAAGTCAAGACTAAGGTCAAGCGTGCAGTATTTGTAGAATATGAGGATCCGGAAAAAGGGAGTAAGGAAATCGTTGAGTTTAAAAATGTGTTTAAAGGCGAGTTTAGTCGTTCGACATTGAAAGAAGTTCAGGCGCAGAGTGACGAGGGCGTAAGTTTCCCTAGTAAGATCAGCAATGAACCCGAAGAGGCAAATAAACGTGAGTCGTTACAGCAGGACGCGGAAAATCTTCAAAAAGGTCGACACACTATCATGCGAAAAACTTTGCCCGATAAGGATATGCATGACCCGATAGGGTTTAATAAATTTTGCACGATAGTTAGCTCGCCTGAGAAGTGCCCAGTGAGGCAAAATGAGCTGCCATCGTTGCGCACGAACACGAATGAGGCAGATTCGAGTATTTCGCCCACGGTTGGGCAGGCTTCGGAAAAGGCCGTTGCTTTAGGAAATCAGGGTGAACCTGTGAAAGAATCTGTTGGTAAGGAAACGAGCTCAGGTGCTGCGCTCCCGTCGGAGCGAGCTGCGACAAAGGTCATGGTCACGCGCGATAGAAGTGGGCTTGTTGATAGTAGGGTTTTGTTGTTTGGACGTTCGGTCGTCGGTGCCGACACACCTTCCGTTTTAGTGAGGGGAGGGTCTGAGTGGAACTCAGAAATCCCGAAGAAAACGGCAGATAAATCAGATGCAGCGTTAGTCGCAGTAGTAGAAAATAGGTTCTTTATTAAGGTCGACATAGGCGGGCAAGTCTATACAGCGCTACTAGATTCAGGTACTTAGGTATCGGTAGTAGGACCGAATCTTGGTTTACGTTTCAAGAACCGGTTAAAGCCGCCTACGATTTTTGTACAGGGCATCTCAGGCGAGAAGCCGCAAACGTGGGGCGACTTGAGGTTAAGTATTGAAATTGGCGGTAGGACAAATTGGTTAATTGCGACGGTAGTATCTACGCTTAAGCACGACTTGATTTTAGGAGCCGACTTTTGGATAGCGTGGAATATAAATATTAGCTACGGTAATCGCACTTGGCGGGCAGGTGACCAAGGCGATTGGTATCCGTTAGCAGAGCAGAATAGTAACGAGATAGTTGTTTTTGCGGAATGCGCAGGTTTAAGCAGCTACGAGGAGGCTCAACGAGAGACAATCTTGACGCTCGTTCGCCGGATTGTCCCGGAGCCTGGTGAATCTCCGGCGATTACAAAAGTTATCGAGCACATCATAGATGTAGGCGATGCGCGCCCGATAAAAACGTCGTTGCGCCGAATGTCGCCTCCTATATTAGCATTCACGGAGGAAGAAACCATGCTGCTATGGAAGGCGAAAATAATTAGGCCATCGAACAGTCAGTGGAGTAGTGCGCCGGTAGATTCTGTCTCGATTTTAGACCAGTAAATAAGGTGACGAAAGTAGACGCGTATTCGATGCCTAGCATTGACGCTATTTTAGATAGGTTGCGCGGAGCAGTCTACCTGTCGAAAATAGATCTGCGAGCGGCGTTTTGGCAAATTCCGCTTTCAGAGAATAGCAAACAATATACGGCGTTCGCGGTCCCAGGTCTTGGTTTACGGGAGTTTGAGCGAATGCCGTTTGGTTTGGTAAATGCGCCGGCTACTTTCACGCGCCTCATGGACGCACTCTTCGGTCCAGAGTATAAGCCGCACGTTTTCTGGTATCTGGACGATCTGCTAGTAGTTAGCGCAAATTTTAACAGCCACGTGATCTGGCTAGAGAAAGTTTTGAAGCGTTTAGTAAGCGTTGGCTTAGAAATCAACTTAGAAAAGTCCGATTTCTTCTGTACCGAGGTAACTTACTTAGGGTACAGGTTAGATAGTGAGGGTCTGCGTCCGGACGATGACAAGGTGAAGCCGATAGTAGATTATCCTGCGCCGAATAACGTAGCTCAATTACGCCGATTCCTAGGTATGGTAGGGTGGTATGCGCGTTTTATCGAACACGAGAGTGAGATAAAGGTTCCGTTGACCAAACTCATCCGAAAGGACCAGCCATGGCAATGGAAGGAAGAACAGCAAGTTGCATTTGAGAGGCTAAAGCGCGCATTAACGGAGGCGCCGGTACTCGCGCGCCCTGATTTTACGCGCCCCTTTCACTTGCACTGCGATGGTTCTTCCTTCGCGGTTGGCGCGTGTTTGGTCCAGGTATTCGACGACGGCGAGCATCCCATATGCTACGCCAGTCGGATGCTGAATGCGCACGAGCGAAATTACACGGTGAGCGAACTCGAGTTTTTGGCAGTACTTTTTGCAGTAAAAAAGTTTAGGCCTTATATAGAAGGCTCACACTTTGTCATCGTTACGGATAATAGTGCGTTCACTAGGATTCTTAATAAACGCGAACTTACGGGTCGATTGGAAAGATGGGTACTAGAATTTCAGCAGTAAGATTGTGAAATAGTACATAGAAAGGGAGCGCTGCACCATGTGCCGGACGCACTTTCGCGAGAATTTGAGGACGAACTCGAGATTTGCGCATTTGATAAGATACAGGATGCCTGGTATCTACAACGCGTGAAAGACCTTCTTCAAAGACCGAAGAAATTCGAGAATTGGAGAGTAAAGAATAACGTCCTGTATCGGTTCATGCGCGATCACCTGCTCGATCCGATAACTAATCGCGAGGAATGTTGGCGCATGGTGGTGCCGCTGGAGTACCGAGAAAGGGTGTTGAGAGACGTTCATTGCGAGCCATTCTCTGGACATTTCGGCCGTGAAAAGACTTACGATCGAATTGCTAGTGAGTATTACTTGCCAGGAGTATGGTATGATGTGAGGACGTTCGTAGATGAGTGCTCTCAATGTCAGAAGTACAAGGTAGTCCAGCAGGCATCCCAAGGTCTAATGGGTAAACGTGTGATAGAAAGACCATGGGCCGTAGTAGCGACTGATGTCGTAGAGTTGCCCGGTAGCAAAAATAGGTTTAAATACGTGGTGGTTTTTCAAGACTTCTTTACGAAGTGGGTCGAGCTAAAACCACTACGATCGGCGGACGGCCCTGCTCTTGTTGCCGCGCATGAGGAGTTAATCCTGTTCAGGTGGGAAACTCCGGAATATATCATTAGTGATAATGCGAGGGCATATAGGAGCAAAGTATTTCAAGACAGGTTGCGAGAATATGGTATCGAACATATATTTTGTCCTGCGTATCATCAGCAAAGTGACCCGGTTGAGCGCGTATATCGTACGCTAAAAACGATGATAGCGATGTTTGTAGATGCCGATCACAGGAGCTGGGATAGGTATTTGCATGAGCTTCGTCATGCTATCAATACGGCGACTCAGGCGTCTACAAAAGTATCGCCGGCGTTTCTAAATTTTGGTAGGGATCCGCGTCCGGTAAAGAGTTTCAGACGCGAGATCGAGGCAAAGGCCCCTATTGTTAAGATAGATACGAAGGCGTGGGAAGATAGGCTATCACGTTTAAACGCATTACGCGACTTGGTAGCTAAGCACATTGATGAAGCTCAGGAAAAGCAAAAGAAACACTACGATAAGGGTAGGCGTCAGATACTTTTTCAGGTAGCTGATTTGGTTTTGCGCAAAGTGCATACGCTTTCGAGCGCAGCGGATGGTAAAAACGCGAAACTTGATCCGAAATTTGACGGACCGTTTGAAATTATTTCAGTAATTTCGCCCGAGATCTACGAGCTAACGACGAACAATAAGCATCGTACAGCTAAGGTACACGTCTCGGAAATTAAGCGATATATACCACCGCGTAAGGTAAATAAATAGTTTGCGAAATAGAACAGGTGTAGTAACTGAATTGTTCTGTTTTAAGGTATAAGAGGTTCATCGACGTCAGGTGATGATGGCTGAAACCGAGAAGTCGGGCCGCATCGCTCAAGTCGCCGAGGCCCAAACATTTATAGGCGACGTGACCGCATCGGTGAACTCGGCGGGAATTACTGGGGCGATATAGGTAGACCGAGCATCGGAGTCTGCCGCCCGGTTCTCGGGCCTTGGGCAGGCGGCCTCCTTTGACGTCAAGGTTGCCACCTGTGTTTCACAGTTGGCACAGGCGTCGGTTGGCGGGGACAGTGACGGGCAGGCGAAGGGGTTCCCTTTGCCGCCGCCCTTGCCTTCGCCTCCGACGCCGTTCGTGAGCGACCGGCGAGGGGTCCGTCTATTAACGGGAAACCGCCGTGCGGGTTCGATAATTCGTCTGGCTACGCCCACGCGTACATGGGACGAGGCAGTGCGTCGTAGCGCAGCGTTTCGGCTCACGACGCTTTGCATACGCGAAGCGTCGGTGAAGTCGAGAGTTATCGCCGCAAAAGAGGGAATTGTCTTCTCGCAGGCGGGCACGAGTAGCCAAGGCGAGAAATCGCCGAGTTCTCAAGCTGCCGCGGGAGGATATCTCGCGGGTAGGGCGGCAAATCGAAGCCGCACCGCGAGGGCTTCTATTGGAAGGGGAAGCTGGAGTCCCACAAAGCGAGGCGCCACCAACGGTATACTGGAGATGGTGCTAAGCTCGAGCGACTCCGAGGATGAGGCGATGCCGGTGCAGGAGCTGCCTCGAGTGGCTCCACAGCCACACATCCATCCTAACCTCCCTTTCAAACCGCTCGTGTTACAGAGGCTAGACCCCGCGTATCAATTCGTTCGTAGGGGTGGGCCCGCGCAATTCTACCCAGCGGGGTATATGGAGGACGAGAGAAGGAAGGAGGCTGAGGCTCGCCAGAACTAGTAGGTAGGAGGAAGCGCACAATGCGTTTCAACCTATCCGCGTGTAATTTTGAGAGGCCATCCTCCAGATCGACACCAACTCTACCCAAGATGGCGGAGGGAGCCGTTGTTGAGGCAGCAGGGGCCCTCCAGCCACCGGTTTCGCTGGCTGTCGACAAAGGGAGAGCCTCAGGAGTTAGTGCGAGCACAGTTGCCGAGAAGACGGGAGAGGCAGGCACAAGGATGGAAGTGGTGGTGCCGCCGACCCCGCGAAGAGTGGAGCCGGTTGTGCCGGAGCGACCAACCCTTGGACCGTTACGACCTATCCCGACTCCTCCAGCAACGAGCTCAGCCTCGTCCTCTGCGTCGCCGTGTTGGATCGACGAAACCGGGTTTCGGTTGTTAAGAGGTAGCTTCCTGCAAAATCTGGCTCCGGTCCCTTGGGATGAGGAATTGGAAGTGCCCTCGTTCCGCTGTTTTAATTGCAGAACGGGGTCACATCCCAGGTCAGCCTGCAGGAACCCGCCTCTCTCCCGTCCGGTCTGTAGAAACTGTGGACGACTCGATGTCCGCGTTCACGACTGTCCACGTTGCTGCGACGCCTTCATGGCAGACCAAGAGCGCGCTCGATCGGTGGAGGAGGTAAGGGTTCGGGCTCGACCGGGCGAACCAGTAGAGCTCCCGGCGACGCAGGTAAAGACTGTAGAGCCGGAGCTCGAAGTTTCTAGGTCGATGCCCGAGGTAACCAGCCCTGAATCCTCCGTCGGGGAGCCCAAGGTGAAAAAGCCCAGGCACCGATGTGGCAAGCGTTTTTGCGCTAAGCTCACGCGTAGGTCACAGGCGCTTGTGGCAGAGGGAGCCGGTTCGGCTGACAATACGGGGATGGAAGTCGCGCCGCGGACGGAGCAGGCATCGGTCCCCGTGGGTGAGCCAAGCTATCGGAGCGCCGAGGTGATTGGGTCCGAGGCGACTGATGATGCCGGCCAAAGACTATCCGGGGCAAGTGCCTCGTTTCCTTCGGCGGAGGAGCTTCGAACGCTCAGGCTCCGGTATTTGGAGTCGTTGGAGCGGCAGTAAATGGTAAGATTCTTGGTTTAATTGAATACTGAGTTAGTCGCGATCTTGACGCAGTGGATTAGTCGGCTCGCTATGACGAAAGGTTAGGCATATCACTCGGATTAGACTATTGGGTTTGTTAGATTTTCTCTTAGTTGATCTGGTTGTTACCAACTTAGAATTAATTATGATTTAAGCTAACTCTAAGATATTATTATATAATTTAGCGTCTATCGTTGGGCGCCATTGACGGTCGACAGGGAGAGAGAGAGGGAGAAACGGAGTCAGGCAGTTCGCGGGTGCGAACTTTGGCCTTGGAAGAGGGTGTGACGAGAGCAGGCCGTGTGCCGGTCTCTCGTCTGCGTTCTCCCTCCTCCACTCGGCAAGGCATGTTGGCCAACGTTAGGCACATTAAAGTATGCGCCTAACACTTGGTCTTTTTGTTTCAGCGCCAAGGACGGGCCAGCGCAGTTGAGCGCAAGAAAAGTTGAGGAGTGCGGAGAGAGAGTGAGAAAAAGAGAGAGAGAGACTATTAGGCCCATGCAGGGATTGGCAGGCGCGCAACGCGTGACCGATAAGCGGCGCGTCGTGTGCCGCCTAACTAATAGGTCAAGGTAGGGAGAGGAGCGAGCGCCGCTGAGCGGCTGCAAGACGAGCGCAAGAATAAGTGCGTGTAGGAGGCGAAGCCCAGTCCTACTAGAGTGCAGTAGTCCTGCTAGAGAGTGCAGTTTGGGATAGCTGGAAGGAAGGTGAACCCTACCGGCAACAGCTTTATCTGCGACCGCAGCCAGCCCACCCCTGCAAGGAGAGTCAACGTCGCCTGTGGATACCTGGTCAGCGATAGCAGCCAGCAGCTAGTAACGATCTGACCAGCGACGACGACCAGTACTTCCTGCGGCAACACATCGCCCGGGATCGACGACGTTGCTAGGAGCGGTGAACAAAGGTCAAGCCTTCTTTCCTTCTTTCTCTCTACACTCTCTCTCTCTGCTGATGCGACGACCGGTGCGCGTTGAATAGGATAGCCAGGCATCCACGTGCCGGCTATCTAAAGGTTCGCGCTTAAGTTTAATTTGTAGTAACGTAAGTTGCGACCGGCGAATTGTCCAGGCGCCCACGTGCCGGGCAGTTCATCCGGTATAGGTTCGTGTAATTTAAGTAAGTTTGTAATAGGTTAAGTGCGCGATTGGATATTAAGACGAAATGCGAAATATTCATTTCTGAATACTATGAGTAGTTTATTATTCTATTGTGTAGTTGGTTAGTTAGTAATTAGACTATGTTATGCGCGCGTATGTTTAGCTTGAACAATGATTAATAATAATAGGTTGTAAGTGAGATTTGATTTCTGTCTTTATATAATTCATTTATCAACCTCTCCTCGTTCTTCTCCCTCAATTGCCTTGAGCGAAAGTGCCTCACTTACCCCGCAAAGAATTGGTAACAAAGGATCGAGTTTTGTTACAGCTTGATGCTGAATCTTCCAAAATATTTGAACATAACTTCGTCAATTGACAAATTAAATCAAGAAATCCATATCTCATACAATTTTCCCTAACTAATTCAAATAAATATCTGACTTTCCAGACTTTATCTTTTTCATTTTTGTCTTGAAGTTTATAAAACCTAATGTTTTTTTTTATTTTTACAAATTTTTCCCTTGGCATAAGTTCTTTTATTATTGGACACTGCAAAAGTCGTTTGTTGGACCAATAATCAGACTGCCTTTTCCTAGAATTGACTATAGTAATCATAATGATCACGATGAATCGGTCTAAATTATCATTGGTCAATTCAAAGTGGTTTTCGGAAGTAGCTTCTATAATAAAGTTTTTCATTGATTGAGAAAAAAAGAGTTCTAACAATTCCAAAGAACTTTTTGAGTAAAATGATGAAATAGATGAAAGATCATAGTCATCATCTGGAAGATCGTTATAATTCAAAGCATTATCACGCTAATCATACTTATGATTCGGTTCTAGTAACTTCTGGTCACTAGGATAAGAACTCTTTATATGTTCATACGATCCTGTAGGAAGTGGCCGAAGTGAAGTATATTCTTCTTCTTCATTACTTGAACCTTCATCTGAGCTCTCATGCTCTGTTGGAAGAAATGCAATATCAACATGATGGTCACCATCTATATCATCACCATCAACCATCTAATTCAAATCAGCATTTCTTCGCCTCGTCATGGTATTACAGTTTTATATTGAAGTATATAAAAAGAACAAAATCAGTAATTTATTCAATATAATAGAATGGTCTTCTATTTCACTGAGTGACAAGCTATCATCGAAATAGTATATGACACCGAACTATTTAGTCGATTTACATTTGAAATAAAGACAGGAATGAAAATTAGAAAGAATTATAAAATTATGAGGAATTTCTACTGATGGTGTGATTATTTCAGTACAACCGCAGAAAATCTTTTTCAAGTTATTTTTAGCTCACATTCGGTTCGTAAAATTCAAATGATGGAAACTACTTTATGATTTCTAATTACAATTGTATGATAAAAGGCTAAAGAGGTTTTCGCCTTGGTTTTTCCCGTAGAACCGATTGCCGTAAATAGTTTTTCAAAAAACTAAAACTTTTGTCAATTTGTTTAAATAACTTTTTATAAACAATTGGAAATGCAAAAAGAAAAAACACGTGTAAATTATTTTTGAGCTATAACATGAACTCAATAGTTATTTCAAGGCTATCTCTACCAAATTTGGCTTGGGTATTAATGGGTTAATCTTACTTAGTTTCATGTAGAATATGTAATAATTTTCTCTTAACGGAAATGGTAATTGTGGGTAAAACAAATTTTTATAAATAGTATTCAGAGCGATCATGAAATTTCTTGGGGATATTAATCTTGGATACACAATCCCCAATTTTCCATCATTAATTGAGTCATAAACTAAAACAATGTTTTCTGTTAAGTCCTCCATGTGTATATTTAGATCATATATAGATTCCAGCATATTGTTATTAAAGGCCACTCTAAAAGTACTTTGAAAAAAAAGTTGCAGTGTTCTCAAATTTTTTTCATAGTAATCAGTAAGATTAACAAATTCTCGGAGAGTACTTTGCATAATCGCTGTTTGATTATTTACGAGTATTGCTATGCGCCCTGTTCTATTATATACGAGGTGTGATCAAAAAGTAAGGTAAATTTTTATTTTTCTCAAAAAATATTTATTTATTCATCAATTTTTATTTTATCTCCTTCAAAGTAATCCCCCTCGGATATAATGCACTTGTGCCAACGCTTTTTGCAATCCTCAAAGCATTTCAAAAAATCATTTTTTGTGATCTTGTTTAATTCATCCTTCGATGCCGTCTTTATCTCCTCAATCGTGGCAAAACGCCGTCCTTTCATGGGCCTCTTCAGTTTTGGGAACAAGAAGAAGTCACAGGGGGCCAGATCTGGGGAATACGGTGCCTGTGGCATCGTTACTGTGTTGGTTTTAGCCAAAAATTCGCGCACAAGCAACGATGTGTGAGCAGGGGCGTTATCATGGTGCAAAAGCCAATTTTTATTTTTCCACAAATTCGGACGTTTCTGGCGGATTGCTTCGCGCAAATTGCGCATAACTTGCAGGTAATATTCCTTATTTACTGTTCTACTCTGTGGCAAGAACTCATGATGCACCACGCCCCTGCAGTCAAAGAAAACTGTAATCAAAACCTTTACATTTGATCGAACTTGGCGTGCTTTTTTTGGTCTTGGTGATCCAGAATGCCTCCACTGGGACGATTGAGTCTTAGTCTCGACGTCATAACCGTATACCCATGTTTCGTCACCTGTTATAATTCTGTTGAGTAAATCTGGATCATCGTTGACGTCATTCAGTAGCTCTTGGGCGATGCTCATGCGACGTTTCTTTTGGTCGAAATTAAACAATTTCGGAACAAACTTCGCTGACACGTCTCATGTCTAAAACACTCGTCAAAATTGATTGGCATGAACCAAATGTGATGCCAATATCATCAGCAATTTCTCTAATGGTAATTCGACGATTTCCCAACACTATTTTCTTCACTTCTTCAACATTCTCATCAGTTGTTGATGTGCTGGGGCATCCAGAACGAGGTTCGTCGTCGGTGTCTTCTCGGCCTTCTTGGAAGAGTTTATACCACTTGTAAACATTTTTTTGGCTTAAAGTAGACTCACCGTATGCCACTTTCAGCATTTCAAGTGTTTTGGAACATTTGATTCCATTTTTCACACAAAATTTAATGCAAACTCTTTGATCCATGTTTTTAGACAGCAGCAAATCGTGGAGCACGCAAAACCCTTCTAACCTTGATGCCTCTCACAAACAAACCAAACATACTACAAAGCTGAAATTTGGAACGTATGTTCTAGACGAGTGTACCGACATAACCTAATAAAAAAGTCGAAGATCGAACGGACGTAGCCCGCTAAATTTCAAAATTCACCTTACTTTTTGATCACACCTCGTACAGCATCTATATCTCGATTGATTCTCTCAGCATCATCTGCTAACATAGTACCAAATAAATAATGTTGCACGGTGCCAACTATATTAAATAACCCTCTTTTTTCTCTCTTCTCGTGACTTAATGAAAGTAATGAATAGATTTCACGTTGAATTTTCTTAAATTTGTTACGTATTGAATTCAAAGATTGGGCATGAATGCAATAGTCATATAGGGAACATTTATGTTGAAGATCTTGTATATTTATATTCAGCTGTTTTGCACTATGTACCAGGTCATTCATGTCAACAAAATGCACTGTCGTCCAAATTTCATGATAAAGCCTGGCTTTAAACAATTCGTCTTGCAATATAGATACGGTAATAAACGATACGTTAATCGGAGACCCGACACGGCGGTTCTGATAAATATCGTTTATTTAATCACTTGCTATCGCGGCAAATTATGGATTTTTCGAAAAAATAGATTAGAGCACTTTTGTATATTGTGACGAGCTGAACAACTTTTATTCGAAACATTTTTTCATAGGACATTTAGTTTCCGAGAAAAATGCATTTATTTATTTAAAATGTGAATAACTTTTGATCGGATGGTTTTTGCGAAAGAGGGCCAAAAAATTCGCATTCAGCAGGTCGATAAGCACACAAAAAAATGATAAAATCGCCATCAGCTACGTAAATAAATGCGCCAACAGCTATAAGCCACGCTAAGTCAGCGAACGGCGAGCTCATCTAAGACGTCGGCTGGGGCGTTTCCAGCTCGATCGCGTTCGTCTTAGCACGAGCACACATACCCGGCTACCCGTGCACCAACCAGCGGCTACCCGAAGCACGGGTAGTCTGCGGCTGCTTGACGCTCAATTTTTACCTACCCGAGGCTGGAGCTCATGGCTTATAGCAGCGCATGATACTTTCCACTTGCATCACGCAACTTTCTTCTTCCATGCGAACTAACAGAGATTGCGGAAAATAAATCTAAATTGAAAATCGGAATTTTGTTATAAAATATATAATTTTTCTCCAAGAAAGCGCAAGGCATACTTGATTTTACTATTTCAAATCGTCATTTAATACAAATTACCTTTCTATGAGAAATGTACGTGGTACATGCGATTTTTATGTTTTTACCAACAAAAATTTAGATTCTTTGCTATGAATACTAAAAATATAATAATAAGCGTATTGTATTCAAGTGAAAAAGAATTGCGTAAATATCAAAAGATCAAAGTGGTTTGAAAAGTTCAGATATTTTTGTTTATCTTAATTGATGGTACGTAATTAATCAATAGTTTTCAATACAGGAACTTGTAATTTATTCCTCTTTTGTTAGCGTTAGTTAATTAAATAATCTATTCATTTTTTTTCCGTGTAGGATCGACCTGATTGTCAAACATAATTTAAACTGCAAACGTAAAAATAATAAGTATCGACTCTTTTCTGTGGTTGAATAATTCACTTGAAAAGTTTTGCATTCTGGAGAGGACGTCCTGTTTGAAAGTGATACTCAAAAGCTGTTACGCGTAAGTAAAAAATCTATTCTTTTAAATTTGCTTATGACAGAATAGCTATTAGATTTCAAATTTTTAAACGACATACGAAAGTACTGGACTATTATAACTACTAAAAAAGGTTACTTTTTGTAAAATCCGCTATTATTAAATATAAAAAGAAATATATTCTGAGTGAATAGCTAATAATAACTGCAAACAGCTGCTTTAAACTTTTATAATAGTAATCATCACTTTTTAAAACTTAAACTGAAACCATTTTTTTATCATTTTCTCTTGGATACTTCTTATATGCATACATATAAAAAAATAAACCTGTTCTACTTACTGCGATAATCCTATTAGCACAACTGTTCGCGATAAGAGTAGTGTTAATAAAAACAATTATTACAAAATTATATCTAATTTATTATTATGACAAAAAAAATTATTAGTATTTATCAATTATAAATAAACAAATGAAATCGAATTGTAAAAACAAATAATATCTTTAGACGATCAACTTGCCTCGCTGATAGCCAAGAACTTTCTGACTAATACTTGAATTATGCTTGCCGAACGAGCCGAGAAACCAAAGCATTATTTTCCTCCATGCGATTCGAGTTGCGAGCTTGAGAGCAGGTGGCATTAAATTTTTGTATTTTTTTTGTTTAAACATGACATGTGGCAATTGTACGGTTCTCCTTCCGATCAAATTTTACTCTATGTTTGTTATAATTCAGCTCGAGTCGGCCGACATCATTCTGCATAGTTTTAATCGCTCGGTTTACAATAATTTTCGCCAATAAAATTATGATTGCGCTCACTCATTCAGCTTATGTCTAGGTGATTAATACTACGAAGGTTACAATTTATAATCGCAGAGAAAACGTAAAACGGTTTAAAATTAAACTAAACTTAAATAAATGGCCGGCATAAAAAACCTCGCCGTCTGAGAGGAAAAAGCCTGCCATTTTACAAGCCAAACTTAATCTAAAAAAGGCGCAGAGACAATATTAAAAGATGGCATAATCGCGTACATTTCGTTGCAATTTATTTTTCTTCTCCGAAGAATTTTTCGAATGTCGGCTCGGCGACACTTGATTGTATGGTCGTAGATTCGAGAGCGAAGGCTTTATCGGATTTTGTATGCGTATAAAAGTTGTATCGTATATCGGCTATAAATCATGGAACAAAGAGAGAAATTTGAAATAGAAACACTATGAAAATTAAGACTTTCAGGCACACGTCATCGTCGGCACGAGTTTCGATTTTGACACAAGCATCTTGATTTCGTTGCAAGCAAACCACGGTTAAATTATACTCGGTCGTACGAAACAACAACAGAAACTGAATTACATAAAACTCAACACTGGTTTTGAAGAATTATTTTTAAATGAAATCTTTCTTATAGATTTTATCGATTGCCGTGGTGGCATACATGAGAAGCAGAACGATACTGATCTTTGATAGGGATCGTTCTGAAGCTCAAATCATCGATTGCGAATGAAGAAATTCAAATATTAAGCATATATAAACCATTGGTGACAGAGTGTGTATGTGAATAAAGAGATAAATATAGTATGGCTTTCAAATGTATAAACATTTGGTGACAGTTCATTTGGATATATCACTGCGCAGTTTATGTTATTTTAAAGTGTATGGAACCGATGGAAAAAGAAGTAACCTTCATCGGTTACAAATTTTCATTTCAAAATTATTTTGTCTTTTAAGAAGTTGAATCACCATTATTTGGAATCTCGGTATTAATTAGGTTTAAATAAAATAATAACACAACACATAAATACATTTTTTATGTAATTACACGGGAAGTATGCATTTTCATAAATCAACATTTTCTGGCGCTCTAAATTATTTAATATAATTCTCACGTCTTTCAATATAATTAGAATATCATCTCATAATATTTACGACATTGAAAGAACTAAAAATTTTATGAGCGACATGAAAAGCCTCTGTCCAATTGTGTGCAACTTGGCTTACTATAATCAATCACTCTCTTGCGAAGAAATAGATATTCATCGCATGTTGTATCATAAATTTGATTATTATACACTTACCAAGTATTTAAGCCGAAAATATAATGAAATTTGTCTTTTATCCAAAAATATCAATATACGATAATTAAGTAAACATTGCAAATGTAATTTTGTAGTAATTTTCAGGTACAAGTCAGCTAAATATGGAAATACAACTTTTTTAGTAATTTTTTTTCAAAAATTAAAACATATAAAATATAAGTATACCATCAAAGGGATGTACAGAAAAAAAAATGCTTAAAAAAAGTATGTTCAATGGGATTCGAACCCGCTACCACGAAAATAAAAAGTGATGGTATGCTTTAGCTACCTCGGCTATCGTCATATGTTATTTAAATGATATGGATGTTACATATGTTCATTAAGAAGAGGTGGGGCTTACGTTAAACTAATTCGTTTAAGTACTTGTGATGAGAGTATTTTTCAGATTAGTTGCAAAGAGAGAATCCTAAAAGATCATAATAAGACTTGTTTCCGACCACCGCTCTATCGCCGGCCACCAAATATCGAAAGTGAATTTAAGCGCGCGTACATGCACGTTTCTCCTCTTCGGCTGCTATAGGCCGACGATTGCCGAGTGTCGTCGACTGTCTGCGCACGCTTGAAGGGGCGGTGCAGGAGAGCGAAACCATACCGCGCCTTCCCCAGACTTCCCCTTCTACCTTATTTACGTAAAGTTTCTTATTTATTTTTTATCTCAACATTTTCCACTCATCGATGTCGGGTTAAACATTGTTTCTGATGTAAAATTTCACGCTCTTTCGATTGGTGCATGTTATTTTGTCGTATGTTCAGCCGTTCGCGAGATACAGGCGAAAACAAGTTTCAAATGTGATTTTCTCATAGAACCCCTGGACCTAGAACTCTGCAACTTTCAGAATCGTCTTTTTTGACCTCAATTTACCATATATCAAAAATGCATCCACTACCGTGACAAAAACATTTCAGGCCTATTTTTACTGGACTATTGTTTTTTACAAGGAAGTAGGAGTATTAGGATTATGTATCTGTTTTTATTGTTTTGTTTTTTATACTTGTATTGTGGTTTTTTCGAGGAATTCTGTGACAGCAAGCTTTTGGAGTTGTTGTATTATTTAGAACGCGTGTGGTATCTATTGGCCATGTTATTTTGCTTTTCTTAGTTTTGTTAATTAGAGATTTTCTTTGGTTAGCGTATTTGGGACAGTCGACAACTACGTGTTCAATATCCTCAGACCAGTAGCCACATTCGCATCTGAGAGAGTCTTTTATGTTTTTTCTATGCATGCTTTATTTAGTGAGTAATGGTTGGATGTAAGTCTGTTCATCATTGTTATGTGGTCTCTTTGCTTGTTATAGTTCTTAAACCATGCGCTGTTATTAAAGAAGGTTTGGAAGTATTTGACACCTTTAAATTTGCCTTGTTTTATCAGATAATCTTTTGTTTTAGTTATGTACCTATTTTTGAATGTTTCTTGAAAGTCAGAGTATGGGAGTGCTATTTTAATTTCGCTTTCTTTTTTTGTAACTTGTTTTGCTAAAGTGTCTACCTTTTCATTACCTGTGATATTTTTGTGCGTCGGAATCTAGCATAGTTGTAGGGAGGTCTGTTGTTCAACAAGTTTGTATATTTTATCTTGTATTTCAAGGATTATATAATTAATATTTTTTGTTTTTGTAGGGTTGTAATGGAGTAGAGCTGAGATGACACTTTGAGAGTCTGTGAAGATTGTGGCTTTGGGGATATTTCTAATTTTGATAAGATCAAGAGTTTTAGATATGGCTGTTGCTTCAGCAGTGAAGATGGAAGCATTATTATTTTTAATTTTGTACATTAGTTGTAAGTTTGTGTTGGGAGAGTAAACGGCAAAGCCAACTGGATCAATATCTTGTATTTTGGATCCGTCTGTGTAGAATGTTGTGGAGTTATTTAATTTATCTGCAAAGATTGTGTTAAATTCACTATTGGGATTTTTTGCTTTAGATATATTGTGTCGGGTGTTGTTGTCAATGATATCGGTTAAGTTTAGTGTTATTGCTTTAAAGTTATATTCGTAGGGAAGTGGTGTTAGTTGTTTTTTAATTAATGGCCTGTAGTAGTAGAAAACATTTTCGAATGTTTTGAATAGAGGAAAGTTTAGGCGTATGTTAGCGAGCATGTTGTTGTTTCTTGCTGTTAACATAAGTGAATACATTTTGTTTATTAGCAGGTCATCGTCTATTGATGCTAATTTTAGAGTAAGATTGTTCGATAGGAATTCTCTTCTTATATGTAAGGGGGGTTCATTTGCCTCTGCAAACATTACATTGATCGGTGTTGTAAGTCTGTATTCTAAGGCTAGTCGTATTGCTTGATTTTGGATTTTTTGGAGTTTTTCTATTAGGTTGTATTATATTGGTAAGAAAGATGTTATATTCTAGGTTAGATCTTATGAGTCCTCTGTAAATATTTATTAGGATCTGGGGGTGTCCTCCCAACCAGGTTCCTCTTAAAACTTTGATGATGTTTACTAATTTAATTGTTTTTGATATTAGATGTTCGGTGTGATGATTCTAGTTTAGTTTTGAATCTAGTTAAAGACCACGGTATTTAACTGTTTGTATATTGCCAATAACTGTATTGTTTATTTTAGCTGGTATCTATTTGTCTTGATACTGTTTTTGTGAAAAATTATTTGTTGAGATTTATGGGGGGCAATTGTTAGTTTTAGATTTTCAAAGAATTTGATGATTGCATTAATATTGTGTTGTATTGCTTCTAGTCCTTGGTTGATGGTTTTATTTCTGTTAAAGACTATTGTATCATCTGCAAATTGTATAGATTCATTTGGTGTGGAGAATTGTTTAATTATGTAGGCCACATACAGTATATATAGTAATGGGCTGAGGACATATCCTTGGGGAGTTCCAATATGTTTTATAAAGAGACCTTCGAGTTCATGATTGATTTTGAACCATAGTTTTCTGTTTATAATCATATTATATATAAACTTACGTAGTTTTGATGGTATATTGAAGTCAATTAGGATTTTATTCAGGATGACAGGATCTACATTATCAAAGGCCGCTTTAATATCTATTAAGAGACAAATGTGGTATTTATTTCAGATAAAAGACTCATGAATTTCTGATATCAGTGAGGCTAATGCGTGGAGCATGATTTGTATTTACGAAATCCATGTTGAGTGTTAGGAATAACTTTGTTATTTTCTAGATAGTGTATTAATCTGTTTTGGATCATTCTTTCAGTTATTTTGAACATACACGAAGCTAGTGTAATGGGTCTGAACTTGTCTTTGGACTGTTTAGGAATTAGGACTGTTAGGAATTCCTTCCAGTCTTCTGGAAAGTCTCCAGTGTTAATAATTTTATTAAGTGTTCTTAGGAGAAGTTTTCTATAGTTTGTGGGAGTGTTTTGGAGCATTTCATTTGAAATCTGATCCAAGCCTGGGCTTGACTTTTTTTTTGCTGCGTTAATTGCAACATCTAGTTCGTCAAAGGTAAAGTTTGAGTCTAGGTATTCGTGCTGCGATTTAGAAGTGTACGTGTTGATGGAATCAAACAGTTTGTAGTTCTTGGATAAGTTTGCAGGGCAGAAGTCGTTCCTAAATTTTTTCATGTTATTTATTACTTTGACGTCATTTTGTGGGTAGTAGTTATTGTTATTTTAAAATTTATGTATAGTTTTTCAAACTTCGCCTACGTCTGATTCTCGTGACAATTTTTCCTCAGTGTACTTTTTAAAGTTTTCAATTTTAATTTCTTTTAGTCTTTTTTTAGATGCTTTTTCATGGGCTTCTAGTTCATGGAGCCCTTTAGTTACCGGCAAAGATCGCCAGGCTCGCTCATCGAAATAGCTGACACTAGCTAGCGTCAGACCCCTCTAGCAAGCGCTATTCGTACTGCGTAGCAAGTTGATTTTATCTACTGTTTTCTGTTAACTAACATGCAACAACGTATATGAAATTATGCTTCAAAACTGTGCTTAATTATGATGATGATATGATTTGAGTTGACATAAATGATAAGTCAGCTATCAGGAGACTCAAACCCCAAATACTATAACTATAAACTTAATCACAAGCCCATCTCGGCAACTTAAATATTACTTTTGATATTTATACAATGATATAAGCACGTTAGCCGAGAGGCTAAGGTTTTTGCTTTGAATTGTTAGGATCGCCGGTTCGAATCCTAGAGATGAATTTTTTTTTGTCATTATGGAGAATATTGGAATCATATAAATACGTAAAACTAAATTGAAAATGCAAATAAGATATAATTATTGATTCTGTGTTTTAAAGATAAAGCACATACAAATGAAATTTTTTGAAGATGATATTTAAGAAAAAATTAGCATAGACTTTCACCATTTTTTCCAGTACCTATTCAAAATATAAAATGATAGAAAACGTCCATGAACATTTGAAGAGTTTACTGGGACATTTTTATCAACAATTTGATATATTTATCCTTACCTGAAATGCGTGCCATAAAAACTAAGCTTTAGCGCTTTTAACATGAATGCTGAAGAAAATAATAACACTATGGTATTATACGAAAAAATGAAAAATATCGTCGGTTAGAAACATACGAGGTGTGTTCAAAAAGTAAGGTGACTTTGTATTTTTAAGAAAAAATATTTATTTATTTATCAATATTTATGTTGTCCCCTTCAAAGTAATCTCCCTCAGATACAATACACTTATGCCAATGGTTTTTCCAATCCTCAAAGCACTTCTCATAAGCACTTTTCGGTATAGCCTTGAGCTCTTCCAGCGATGCAGTCATTATCTCCTCAATCGTTGCAAATCTCCGTTCTTTCATAGGTCTCTTTAGTTTTGGGAACAAGAAAATCCGGTGAATATGGTGGCTGAGGCATGATTGTGGTGTTGTTTTTGGCCAAAAAATCTCTCACAAGCAAAGATGAGTGAGGAGGGGCATTATCGTGATGCAAAAGCCATGAATTGTTTTTCCACAATTCTGGGCGTTTTCTTCGTATTGCTTCTCGCAAACGGCGCATAACTTCAAGATAATACTGTTTATTGACCGTACGTCCATATGGCAAGAACTCCTGATGCGCCACGCCATGGTAATCGAAGAAAACAGAGAGCAAAACTTTGACATTTGATCGAACTTGGCGTGCTTTTTTCGGTCTTGGCTCATCTGGGCTCTTCCATTGGGACGATTGGACTTTGGTTTCGATATCATAACCATATACCCATGATTTGTCACCAGTTATGATGCTTTTGAGTAAATCTGGGTCGTTGTTGACGTCATTCAACAGTTCTTGAGCGATGTCCATGCGACGGATCTTTTAGTCAAAATTTAGCAATTTCGGAACAAACTTCGCTGACACACGTCTCATGCCCAAAACGTTAGAAAAAATTTCATGGCACGAGCCCATCGATATACCAACATCCTCAGCAACTTCTCTGATAGTGATTCGACGATTTTCCAGAAAAATTTTCTTCACTGCTTGAACGTTTTCATCAGTTGTTGACGTGCTTGGGCGTCCAGAGCGAGGCTCGACATTGGCATCTTCCCGGCCATCTTGGAAGAGTTTGTACCACTTGTAAACATTTTTTTTACTCAGAACAGTTTCACCGTATGCCACCGTCAACATTTCAAGTGTTTCGGAGCACTTTATTTTATTTTTTACACAAAATTTGATGCAAATCCTTTGATCCATATTTTTCGATAGCAAGAAATCGCCGAGCACGCAAAACACTTATAACATTTACGCCTCTCACAACCAAACAAAAAATGGTATATACTTGAAACTTGGTACAGATGTTCGGGAAGAGAAAAGTGTACCAACATAACAAAACAAAAAAATCGATAATCGAAAGTACGTTGCCCGTGAAATTTGAAAATTCATCTTACTTTTTGAACACACCTCGTATAACACATTCTTCAAAATATAAGTTCATTGCGCTTGAAATTCAAATAAGTAAAACTAACGCATCAACAGACTGTGCTGTCAGTCCGTTTAATCGATACAAAAAATCACTTTATTTTCTATATTTTTCAAGAGCTACTGAAAATTATTTTCAATAATGCGTCGTTTATTTGAGATCTACTTTTTTGTTATACGATATGATGATATCATTCGTATATGTATGGATAAACGAATGTTGCAGTGATGTTGTATAAAAAAAATATATTTAAAACAATGGAAATGTTATATGAACATGTGTGTGTGTGTGTGTGTGTAAAGAGGAACATCTGAAAGCTTGTATGAGCAAAAAACTTTCGCGTATTTGAAATGGTAAAAATTATCATCTAAAATAATGTCGAATGAAAGGGTTGAAAAAGATATTAATGCTAATTTGTCAAATATTCTTTATCCTTTTCTACTACTATATGCACCTCAAATAACAATCGAAAAAACGTCCGAAGACGCAGTGAAATTTATTTTTAGCGCGTTAATAATGTGTCGTTTATTTGAGATGTTAACAGATTTTTTTTCAATCGATTTATTCAGTATATATTGATGCATGATCATTATATATTGATGTTAATTATATTAAAATAATTTGAACTGTCTTTTAAATGTGAATTGGAATTGACTTCAAGGGTATTTACACGAGTATAATTTTTCTATAATGATTTATTTATACGTCGATCTCATACCTTCGAAAACAATATTATTTATATATATGGTAACATGACTGGCTACGAGTTGTTCGTTATAGCCTATAATAATTTGATTACGAGAGAAATCAGCCTGAAGAGGTCAGCAAGTGTGCTGTTAACATCTCAAATAAACGACGCATTATTAACGCGCTAAAAATAAATTTCACTGCGTCTTCGGACGTTTTTTCGATTGTTATTTAAGGTGCATACTCGTATAGTGGTAGAAAAGGATAAAGAATATTTAACAAATTAGCATTAATATCTTTTTCAACCCTTTCATTCGACATTATTTTAGATGATAATTTTTACCATTTCAAATACGCGAAAGTTTTTTGCTCATACAAGCTTTCAGATGTTCCTTTTTACACACACACACACACACACACATGTTCATATAACATTTCCATTGTTTTAAATATATTTTTCTTATACAACATCACTGCAACATTCGTTTATCTATACATATACGAATAATATCATCATATCGTATAACAAAAAAGTAGATCTCAAATAAATGTCGCATTATTGAAAATAATTTTCAGTAGCTCTTGAAAAATATAGAAAATAAAGTGATTTTTTGTATCGATTAAACGGACTGACAGCACAGTCTGTTGATGCGTTAGTTTTACTTATTTGAATTTCAAGCGCAATGAACTTATATTTTGAAGAATGTGTTATTTGTTTCTAACCGACGATATTTTTCATTTTTTCGTATAATACCATAGTGTTATTATTTTTTTCAGCATTCATGTTAAAAGCGCTAAAGTTTAGTTTTTATGGCACGCATTTCAGGTAAGGATAAATATATCAAATTGTTGATAAAAATGCCCCAGTAAACTCTTCAAATGTTTATGGACGTTTTCTATCATTTTATGTTTTGAATAGGTACAGGAAAAAATGGTGACAGTCTAACCTGATTTTTTCTTAAATATCATCTTCAAAAAATTTCATTTGTATGTGCTTTATCATTTAAACACAGAATCAATAGTTATATCTTATTTGCATTTTCAATTTAGTTTTACGTATTTATATGACTTGTGACGGTAAACGTTTTGTTTGTGCTACCGTCTCAATCACGCGGCGACCTGCGAGGGCAGCACCTACCGGTTGGGGAAAATATAGAAAAAGGGAATTCGGTATAAGACGGGACGGAACGCGCGCGAATATGAAAGAACCAGTCGAGGACTAGCAATCCGAGCATCCAGCTGCAAATAACAACATTAGAAGTTTTCCTCAGTTTTCCGAGAATGCCAGTGATCCAGCTGAGTTACCGAGACAATAACTGAAAGTGATACTTTCGTCGCTACCGTCACGAGTGCGTGTGTGAGTGGGTGAGGAGTTTCGCCATCGAGGGCGATACTGAGGGAGGGAATCCCCTCCCTCAAAAGACTAAGATACCGGAAGCGGCATACGAACTTGTTTTTCCCCTCTGATAGTGCGACCGATACTGAGGTAAGCTGGCCAGCTTAATATCGCGATTTTTTTACGTATGACTGCGCTCAACTTATTGCTATTCCTTTGTACTCTGTAAGAATCGGTAGTGTACATGTTAGCTAACTTTGTGAACAAAGAGATCCGGACGATCCGGCGATGTATGTTATTGTCGCACGCGTTGTGTAAACATAAACACGCGGGCCAAATATTTTGTAGAGTATAGGAAAATAATCTAACTCGCATGTAGATCAAACGATAATCTCGCTGTTGTCATTATTAGCTAATAGTAAATTGGTTGACTGACCCGTTCCCTCCTGCTCTCCGATTAATAAATTCAAAATTTTGATATCACCGTGCGCATTCCGGTATGATTGTGTGTCGAGCGAATTAACGGAATAAATAAGAATAAAAACGGAGTAATCATCCCGTTACAGATTCCAATGTTCTCCATAATGACGAAAAAAAAATTCATCTCTAGGATTCGGACCGGTGATCCTAACAATTCAAAGCAGAAACCTTAGCCTCTCGGCTAACGTGCTTATATCACTGTATAAATATCAACAGTTATATTTAAGTTGCCGAGAGGGGCTTGTGATTAAGTTTATAGTTATAGTATTTGGGGTTTGAGTCTCCTGATAGCTGACTTATCATTTATGTCAACTCAAATCATATCGTCATCATAATTAAGCACAGTTTTGAATCATAATTTCATATACGTTGTTATATGTCAGTCGACAGAGAACGGTAGATAAAATCAACCTGCTACGCAGTACGAATAGCGCTCGCTAAAGGAGTCTGACGCTAGCTAGTGTCAGCTATTCCAATGAGCGAGCCTGGCGATCTTTCCCGGTATGGCGTTGAGTCTGCTTCTCTCTTACTCTCTGGTTTAATCCTTTCCCCCCACTTCCCATGACGAGTCAACCATTATTAATTATTAATTAATGCAAACAAATATTTAAATACCTAAATCGGAAGCTTTTTAATTGCCCAATTCAACTTAATTATTTAATTTGTTTGCCCATTTTTAGTTTTTGCCTAAAAATCAATAATTATAGCCTGTATCGCCCACGAATTCGAACGTCAAGATCTCGGTCATTATGCAATACATTTTTGTTCCTGAAACTACAGAAAATTAACCTACAGATTTCATTTAATCCTATGATTACAATGACAATTTATCAATTTATTATATGAAAATTATTAAAAAACTATACTGTTTCTACGGTTAACGCATCTTCATTAATATATAGATTCTGCAATAGTTAGTAATTTTCTACAAGCGGAATTAAATTAAGCGGAATTAGATTAAGAACGAGCGATTCTACTCGATTCTGGGGAAAGTATTCGATTCTTTTTATGAAAAAACGATTATTTTAGCAATTCTTTTCCGAATCAATTATTATAGAATCGTATCTATATTGGCTAGAAATCAAATATGCACGCATGCGTAATGCAAAACAGGAAAAGGAGAATTCACTTCTTCACGATGATTTTGAATCATGATTTCCTAATTCCACTTGTCTACGTTGAAGCTTATTAATTAAGTTATGATATATATTCAGTTAATGAATTTTTTTCAAGAACTATTTTATTTGAGTAATAGAATATATTTCCTACTAAAAATTCTTACATCAGTTCTAATGTAAGAAACATCGCTAGATTCCGTAGGATGTTTTCACTCCCTATTCCTTATACTTGAACCTGTTCTCATGCAAGATCCAACGTAAGAAATATATAAAAATGACTCGTATTCCATTCTCATGAAATATTTAATGCATGAAACTGCGTCTTCACGTATGACAGACGTATGGTCAAATCATATGTAAGAAATCAAACTTTTATAAAAATTTATAATAAATAACAGTTTTCATGTTACCAAAACAATTACCATTGTTTATTATAAATTTTTATAAAAGTTTGGTTTCTTGCATATGTATTAGTTTTATTACATTTTTTATTATATATTTGTTAATTTTTTACATCAAATACTTAAATTATTTAATCATTAAAAGGTATAACATAAAATTATTTACACTCTAGGATCTAATGAAGGAGTAGCTACATATTTCAAAAATAATTTACTTAATATGGCTCATGAGTTTCGGACCTTGTCTAAATTTGTTGTTGACTTGGACTAGTAAGTGCTATAGAAGCATTCTGATTACGTTCAATTAATCTATATATATAATACTAACCATTCTCATTTTTTTCTTGATATACTTAGTATAAAAGTGTGACAGCAAACTAATAAAAACAATGAAAGTAATGTTTTGCTTACTCATATTCTTCCAGACAGAAGTATAATATACAAAACTTGTGACGTAGTTGCTATGTAGATAATTCACAGAAATTTTGCATTTGGTTTAAAACCAATGATAATGAAAATGAAAAAGTAAATAATTTGTCCAGTGAATAATATTTGTTATTGAAAAGTGAGCCATTATTTATTATTTTATATACATATATACAATTAATTATATGAAATTATCTAGATTATTTAATTATTATTACATTTTGTACTACAAAAATGTTTATATTCTAGGATCCAATCATAAAGCCGTAGAATACGTCAATGATAAATTGTTCTATGTACTTGATCAAGATGATACGCTTCAAGTGCTATTGAAATATATCAATGATGTAGCTAAGTAAGTTATATACGAGTATAACCGTTGTTATTACATCCAATTCATCTCTACATATTCTAATAACAATTTATATTTGATTTCTTGGTGGATCTATAGCACAAGAGTCTTGGAACCATTAGATAAATTCGATGTCAATAATAATTTAAAAATCAGAATTCTTCTAGACACTAATGAAATGTTCAAAACATGTGACAGGTGTGAAAAGCCGGCTTATAAAACTAAAAAAGACTGAAGGAGCAAGTGGTAAGATCAAGTTATTGTTATGACTATATGGAATCTGAAATTGTAGAAGTCCACATATATTTAAATTTTTTGACGCTGCTACTTATAAAAATAATTTTGTAGATCTAATTATTTTTTAAATTTTGACAAAACAGGAGATATGTTATACAATGCAGCAATCAAATCGAATTATAAAGAGAAACTTCAATCTTATACATATATATACGAGTAGGTCTTCCACACTTCAAAATACTAACTCAGACAATGCTTCATTTAATAATTCTGTTAATTCTGAAGTTGAAGCTGTGTCAAATACTTTTCAAAGTGTTAACTCTCAGGTTACTAGCATGAATACTAAGTAAATAGTACTTAGTTAATTAAATAAATTTTTAATAAATTTTAAATGAATGGATGAAGAAAATCAACCATTATTTGTAGGGTTAAAAAATCAAGTTATATTATTTGGAAGCATTATATAAAAACTACTGTTAATTAGAAGTAGGTAGACTAGAGAGGCCATAGCTCAGAGGGGTATTGGCTCACTGAGTTGAGATGTACTTCCTGAGCTGATACCCGTGCATCTTTAACTCAGTACTGTCAACTCGCCTCACCTACCCCTTACTAAGACGAGATGCCCGTGCATTGTCAACTCACCCCCCCCCCCCCTACTGAGTTATCCCCGTGCGTTCTATGCACTTGCCCCTCCCCTACTGATCTGATGTGCTCTTGATGCCCGTGCGTTCTATGTTACGTGCTTTGATTTTATTGTGTGTGTGTGTGTGTGTGTGTTGCATTTTTAGAATTATCGGAAAAAAACGGATGGATCGGGGGATCGAACGTGCGTCTTCTGGATCCGCAGGCCGATGCTCTACCGCTAGAGCTACTACCACTGGTACTACGGGCAATTCGTATTGTGTACCCTAGCTACACGATTGATATAGGGGGGGACGGGCCCAAACGCTAATACATACAAATAATAATGCTATTATATATATTTATTATAATTAATATATAATGAATTTTCTTTTTTATTATATACACTAATTATAATACATAATATACAGGGTGTCCCATTTTAAAGGAACCACCCCGAAATTTTCTACGGTTGGCATTCTACAAAAAAATTGTTGAGACAAAAGTTGCTTGGGACAATGAGGAACACCTTTCCCAGCAATCGGATTTGACATTAAGATTCATTTTCAAGGTCATTTGAATGTCAAAGTCTTTTTTGAATACAAACCTATAATTTTGATCCCAGATTCGGAAAGAGCGAGAAATTCTACGTACAGATAAAGTATTATGTGTGGGGTACGGTTAACCCCCCCTCCCGCGTAAGGTCATGTTGGGGTCAAATTTATTATTTTCTTCATCAATGCACAGGGATGATCGGGCAAGGGTAAGATTAATTTTAATAACCCAAAAACTCAAATAACCCAATAACCCAATAAACCAACCTCAATAACTCCAATAATTAAATAACCAAGTAATTTTTTTAATAAGAACTCTCATTTTTTATCATGGATTCGGAAAGAGCAGGAAATTCTACGTTTAGGTAAGGTATTAAGTGTGGGGTGCCGTCAACGCCCCTCCTATCCCAACGAGGTACGGGTATATTAATAACAATAATAATAATAATAATAATAATAATAATAATAATAATAATAATAATAATAATAATAATAATAATAATAATAGAGGCCTGCAATGGCTCGGTCGGTAGGGCGATGGACTCGCACCCGGTAGGCCCGGGTTCGATTCCCAGTTCCTGCTGATTGATACAAGCACCACTGAAAAAAGTTTCATGTGCTTTGTTCTCAAACACATTGCAAGCCTCCGTCGCTGATTAGCACTGATGGAGCATAAATAGAGCGACGTTAAATAGAAAAAAATAAAAAAAAAAAAATAATAATAATAATAATAATAATGTCCCCCGAGCTGGCGCAGCTGGCGTTGAACCAGACCATGAGATGAGTCGGACGATGGATGACAGACCACGGACTACAACTCGCAACGGAAAAAATGGAACTGATGTTTCTCACGAGAAGACGCATACAGACGATACTGCACATGAGGGTGGGGACATGCGGGATAGAGACCAAGAGGGAAGTCAAGTAGCTTGGGGTGACCCTCGATACGAAGATGACCTTCTGGCCCCATATACAGAAAACATCACGGAAAGCGGCAAGAGGATAGCATCCTTGAGTCGCCTTATGGCAAATACAACGGGACCGAGATCGGAAAAACGACGGCTGTTAATGGCGATAGCTCACTCGATCCTTCTATACGGCGCAGAAATATGGGCAGACTCCCTGAAGACAAAAAAATACTGTAAGACGATGATGATGGTACAGAGACAGGGCGCATTGCGAATCGCTTGCTCCTATCGAACAGTCTCTGCGCTGGCTGTTTTGGTGGTGGCTGGCGTAATACCCGTGGATCTTTTGGCCTTTGAGCGAAAAAGAATTTACGGGAGCAGCGCGGACATAGGACGAAAGAACGTGGCAATCGCTGAACGCGACAGGACAATTGACATTCGGCAAGGCCGATGGACAGAGGAACGAGGTGGTAACTGGACGAGACGATTGATACGGGACTTGAGGCTGTGGCTCGGAAGGAAATTTGGTGATTTAAATTTCTACGTCACCCAGCTCTTGACGGGCCACGGGTACTTCCGACGGTACCTCTACAATATGAATAATACGAACACCCGACTATGAGTACTATGGACACGAACAAGACGACGTGGAACACACATTTTTCGCGCTGGACAAGACTCAGAGAGGAACTGGAAGAAACGGTCGGCAGCATCACCCCCGATAACATCGTGGCTCTGATGCTGCGTGAACGCGAATGGTGGCGCTTAGTCGCTACCTATACGGAAACTATACTGAGACGTAAGAATGCTGACGGCTGCCTGACAGATGACTGAGCAGACAAAGTGACGCGACGTAACGAGAAGCGGAGGAACGACACGAACGGACGAACACAGACAGAACCTCCAGTCAGAAGTAATATCAACATAGTCCATGACTGGGGGAAAGACACCAAGGAGATTTTTCTTTTTCGAGAAATCCCAGATAACCCCTCAGTCAGAAAGACTAAGGGGAATCCGCAAAAAGGATCCCGCAACTCCTATAAAAAAAAAATAATGATAATAATAATAATAATAATAATAATAATAATGATAATAATAATAATGATGATAATAACCAATACTCAAGAGAAAAAAAAGTTCGATTATCAAGGTAGTTTTTAATTTAATCATTACATGTGTTCAGAGGGAGTGTCCAGTCTATCTAGGCAAGATGAGAATGCTGAGCCGATCAAGACAAAACGTTGGCTACCCAACCAATGAAGGCAAGATATTGATTACCCAAACAATTAAGACAAGGTGAGAATACCAACACAAACATTTATCTCATAAAATGTTAAAAATACGGCCGTTCAAATTTATATCGTGTTGAATTCTACGTTCGAAGTTTTCAACCGTGGACAACAAAATGTGACGCGGAATAGCTCTACAATCTTGTATGATGCGTTACATCATATTTTGCCGTATTGTTGGTTGCTGTGTATAAACAACACTTTTCAAATAGCCCCATAAAAAGAAATCTGGACTTGTTAGATCTGGCAATCTTAGACACCACTCAGTAATGTCACTACCAATGCCTATCCATCGTCTTTGGTATCGTTGGGTCAAGAAATGACGAACTATTAATGAGCGAAGACACGGTGCCACCATCCTGTTGAAGCCATAATCGTCGTCTTGATTCCAAGTCCACATCTTCCAATAATTCTGGTAATTAACTTTGCAGGAAATTAAGATATGCTGCACCGTTGACATTCCCATCGAAAAAATAAGGTCCTATCAGATAACCATTTATAATACCGCACCAAACTACGAGGCTCCATCTATGCTGGTTATCAACATGACGTACCCAATGAGGGTTCTGGATAGACTTGTTATGTCGCGACTACGTAGCCGTGACGTGTATTTTTAAAATATGTATGATCATTCATTTATTAGTAAATATTATAGTGACAGGAACTTACCTGGGTTATTATTTCGAGTTAAGTTGGCTGTTTAGCTTTATCTTGATAAAGTATATATGAGGTCGGTCGGTAATGATGCACGAACACTCGATTCAAGTAATTATTTATTTATTCAGTGACAGAAATGGTTTCTCAAAAATAACAGTAGGTGAATTATACGTTGTTCGGCTGTCGCGCGTCGCGAATCAGCCCGTAAGAACTTTAACAAATTTTAATGTTATTGAGTAATCGCGCGTCGCGAATCAACTGCCGAATAGTCGAGTCTTCTGTTTTTATATTGACTCTTCGGCCCATATTAATGTGTTGAGTAATCAAAAAAATCAAAATGTCGGGCGCCCCAGATTTTTGGACTACTCATCTTTTAATTTCGCTGAGTTTGTATTTTGTAAAAATGCCGTTCGTTGTTTATACATTATTTCGTTTTTCAATTGATTGCTGATGAAATCAAAATGAAGAAATAGTTACGTCTCGGGACGTAACACCTCCGTGGCTAGATCGTTGTATATCAACGCAAAATAAACAGAGAGAAAAAAAATAAATAAATAAATAAATAAGTAAATAAATGTGCGTTACTCTTAGTTATTCGGCAATCGATTGAATACGCTTTAATTTTACCTTAATAATACTTTTAATGTTACGCGGACAATAATACTCCGTATCACGGTATAGTAGAGCTTCATTTCAGGGTTCGATATGTATATATATAACAGATTTGTGTTTTTAACTAATGTGATTCTAATGTGAAAATTGGGATATGTTGCTTCTTCCTGGTGGAAATTTCTTTAGGAGTAGGGACGGGGGATGTGGTGTTTAAGGTCTGATTCGTGAATGGGGTTATTGCTTGTGGGTTCTCCTTTTTTTGTTTGTCTATTACTATTTCATCCAATGCATATTCTTCCTCTTTTGACGGAGTTTGGCTTCTCTGTTTGAGCAGCGGTTTGTTCAGTGCCACCAGTAATTGTGTTATTGAACTAAATATGGCTCCTAGCAAGTATGCAGAATTTCCATATATAGAGTGTACAGTATAGCCTCTGATTATTACATTGATTAGACTTTTACCGCATTGAAATATAATGGCGGTCATTATGATGGCAGAACTTATAGAACCAAATTTAGTTAGTTTGGTGATGAACTTATTCCATGTGCTTCCAGCGATGTTGGCTAATGTTTGTTCTGTCAGTATTAGGTTTGATACTAATCCTCCCTCTACACTTTCGTCGCCTCGCATACTTCTCGCGATTACGTTGAGGAGTGATGCTTTCTCCATGGGAAAGAGGATGTGATTTTGTAGTTTTTGTAGGTCTTCTTGGGAGTAGATCCCACTGGTTGCCAATGATTCTAGTTCCGTCGGTTTCCATGTTATTTTGGTGGTCGGTTTCAAGGTTAGAACTGCGTTGGTTGTTCTTCTCGGAGTTGGTTCAAATTTATCCATTCGTTTCCTATTTTGTAGTATTGGGGAATGATTGTGTTGCAGTTTATTTCTGTTCCTGTTTTCATTAAGATGTGTGTTTTTGGTGTGAGGTAAAATGTTTCGTTTCTTGAAATGACTGGAAGTTGCGAGAAACATTTATCTGTGTGAAGTAGTTGAACTTCTGTAGGCGTACATTGTATAATATGTACGGCTTCCCCTGCCAGGCAAGCTATGTACCCGGGCTTCTCCATGATGTTGTACGCAAATTCATCTGGTGAGAGGGATGCCAGGGATAAGGAGTTATATAGGACTTTCTTTTCCAATTCACATTTTTGTTGCAATATATCTATATAGAGGCTTTTTATTTCGACCCTGAAATGCTTTTCTACATACACAAATTTGCTATTGAAGTACGTGAATAGATCATAGCTAAGTATCCCTTGCTTCGTTTCAATATCATTGTCGTACAAAATATTGAATTGGGTTCGTTCATATATAAAAATTTTTGGATGTTCAGTTGTTATTAAGATTCTGTTGCAAAAACTCATGTTCCCTCTAGTTGACAATGCAAAGGATACTTCGTTCGTACTTATGCTAAAAATGGTTTCATGATCGAGTGAGCTTATTTTAGTGACCGTTCCCCTATACAGTATATCGTATTGATTTTTGAAACAGTCTTCGTGCGGTAGTAATGACCAAAAGGTGTAACCTCCTTCCATATCGATACAATGTTGGTCCGAAAACTTACATACTGTACCCGAATTTAATCTTAATCTACCATTATTTAATTCGACTGCTGCATAGCTTTCTAACAAGGTTATTTTTATAAGTCCTTGTACGAGAACATCGCTCCACGTACCAAATCGGTCGGCGTAGGCTGCCCCTGAACAAGTTTTACCCTTAACGTTTCCTGCTAGATCTAAACCTACACTTTTTGTCGAGTTAATCCTTAGGTCGGCTATTGTGTGTGCGTTATCATATTTAAAAATACCCGTATCATGTATAGCTTTACAGTTGTCGTGTGATATTTCGTAAATGTATTCTTGGATTGCATTTTCGGTTGGGCCTAAATGACTAAACATACCGCAATGAAAAATTGTTCGCCTTATTTCTATTTCACATTGTATAATTTTCATTGATTTGAATTCCGTTTTTTGTAATAGTTCGATAGTGGCTTGTGTGTTATTTACTTGAATTTCTTGAAAATTGCATTCCCCTGCATCCAAGAGTGAGTATGTTGTAATGGTAGGGTTCGTTGAGCCGCAATTGAAAACAATAAGTCCTTTGCTTGTTGAAAAGAAGGTGATTATGATTAAGATAGTCATTGATTGTTGCGCCATTGTGTTTCCTGGAAATAGAATAAGATTACTATGCTTGTTTTGCTACGCTTAATTTATTGGCGTGAATTGTTTTTGGTTTTCCATTGTAATCGATTACAACACTGCCTTTTTCAGTTATTTTTAATACTTCAAAAGGTCCTAAATATTTATTTTTCTCTAATTTCCCCGGTTTTGGTTCTTTCATGAACCATACTTTA
Organism: Phymastichus coffea; assembly: GCF_024137745.1. Taxonomy (NCBI): domain Eukaryota; kingdom Metazoa; phylum Arthropoda; class Insecta; order Hymenoptera; family Eulophidae; genus Phymastichus; species Phymastichus coffea. Next base: position 4,948,796 of record NW_026706823.1, read on the forward strand.
TCTCCAATTTTAAAATTTACTGGATTTGTAAATCGGTCATAATAATTTTTTGATTTTTGTTTTGAGATTATTAGATTTTCTCTAGCCATGTGTGATATTATATTCATGTTTTTTATTAAATTCTCTAGGTATCCATTAAAAGTTGGTAATTGTTCGGATTTTTTTAATGGTACGCTAGATTAGATTGAAGATATCTTTCGGGTGCTACCTGATGGAAACCGGATTTTAGATCGACAACATGATAAAATTTGGCTTTCCCGAGTTGATCAAATATTTCTGTTATATTTGGAATTAGATATGGGTCAGGAACAGTTTTTTCATTCAATTTCCTGTAGTCAATTACTAATCGCCATCTAGCTTTCCCGTCTGCTAAGCTCTTTTTCTTCACTACCCATGTTGGTGCATTGAAAGCACTTTTCGATTTCCTTATTAAATTATTAGATATCAATGATTTTACTTCTTCAATAGCAATGTCCCGTAATTTGTGTGGCTAGGGAAATTGTTTGACGTAAACCGGTTTGTTGTCTGTTACATTAATTTCATGTTGTTCTATATTACATGTACCTAATCTGTCGCCATCCGCCCAAAATACATCTTCGTTTTCCTCAATAAGTTCTTTCATTATCTTATAGTTGTTTCCGACTAAATCTCTCAAATTTATTTTTTCTAATACTTTTTCCTTGTGGTTTAATTAATTTCCTTCAATTTTTTTTTATTCCTCTCCTCAAAAATTTATGCTCCCCGCGTATACAATTTCATTTTCATTGACGTTGAAATCTATATTTTCCGTTAGTTCAATACTGTTTGGAAAGTTTTCTAAGTCGAAAGATAAATATTGATATGTTTGGATTTCTTCTGAAACAGTATTTTCCGAAGGGAATTCTATTCCTATATTTTCTTTTATAACCGATATAAATTGTTTATAATCGTAATTGTCTGCATAATCATCCTTTGTGTTAGTCATTTCATCAGTACTCATTGCTACATTTATATCGGTAATCATGTGTTCTATTTTGGAAGGGTCTTTCTCTAATTCAGCTTCCAAGTTCGTTATTCCGTTGGAAGAAAAAGGTATTAGTAATGAGTTTTTACAATTTTCGATCTCGCGTTCTACTTTTAAATCTTTGGCAGTCATTATTTCATTATTTATTTTATCCGTTGTTGTTGTGTAAGGAAATGTAACAGATTCGGGGTCCTCTAGTATATTTTCTCTTTCTAGTGGATGAAATTTGTTATTTTCCTCAAAGATTTTCGATTCTTCGTAGTGTTTTTATTTTTCGTTTTTTGTTTTATTTTCCTTATTAATGCCATGTAAAATTTTACTTAAAAATCCCTTTTGTTCTTCTGTTATCCTTGATTCCTCTTTCTTTTTGTTTTCGGTAAAAACGATTGAGTTCATTTGAGTTAACGGTATTGATACAAGTTTTATTTTCCTACTATTTATTTCCAAATAACCTTTATCTAATCTTAACTTATTTTCTTTCAGAACAGGTATGCTAAGAATGCCATCATAAGGGATTGAAAATTCTCTTGGTACAATATGAAAATCAATTAACAACCCATTAATTGTTATTTTTATCAAACCTAATGTTTGAATTGTTTTATCAGTAATACCGGATAATGGAATTTTTTCTGAGTCCAAAATAGCGTTTGATGGTATACAATCGCTTTTTATGATATTGATTTGAGCTCCGCTATCTATAAGTAAATTAAAATTAACACCCGAAAACGGATTCGGTACCTGTATGTATTGTAACAAATTTTTTAACTTTAGGAAATACATTGGCATTTTAGTTTCAATGATACTTGTAAGTTCTATATTGCCATTACATTCATTATAGAGTTTCTTTTATTTGTCATTTCGGAGGCATACTTTATTATTTTTTTCCGTTTTGGTTTGCGACTCATATTGTCTTGTTAAATTTAATGCGTGAGTTTCATTTTGATCATCAATGTCCATTTTTCGTGTTGTCGTTATTTCGTCTCTTAATTCTGTAGCGAGTGACTTTTTATTTGTTTCCTCCGTGCACTCATGTTCGGAAGAATCTATTCGTTTCCCTGATTATTACGTCTAAAACAAGTCGACTCTGTATGATCGGTACGTTTACAAATTGTACAAAATTTTTCTTGGTTATTTTCTAGTGATTTTATAATTGGACATGATTCGACTTTATGACCTGATTCCTTGCAATAAGTACAAATACTAGTGGTTTTTGCGTTTCTTTCTAAAGCTCTCAATTTCAAACAATTGTCAATTACATGATTATTCATGTGGCAATAATCACACTTAGTGTCATTATTTCTTTTCCCAACATTATTGAATCGTGAAGGTCCGTTATCGTGATTAAAATTTCCATTTCTGCGTTTATTGTCACTAGAATTTGTATTTGAACTGATTTTATTATCGTTACTTCTATTGTTCTTACTATAGCTAACCAGGATTCTTGCCAATTCACAATTATTTGCTTCATGATCTTTTTCTTGACAGATTGTACATATTTCAAATCTACGTTCTTTCGTTTCGTCCGCGTTTGGGCAATATTTTACTGAGTGACCGATTTCATTGCAACGTCTGCATGTCACATTTGGGCAATTGCGTATCGTATGGTCGCTGCTGTCGCAAACAGCGCAAAAGTTCGTTGATTTGAAAGATTTTGAACAGTTGTGCGGGGCGTGTCCGCTTTCCTTACATTTCCAACATACTTCAAATTCTATAATAAATGGCTAAAATAAATGGTATGACCCATCACCTGACAATATTGACAATGATTTCCTTTAACTCTGTTAAATTTGCAACCGTCTATAGATTGCCCCTGAGCATTACAGAATTTACATATCAATTCGATCTTTTTATTTACGATTTTACAATTGTTTGACAGGTGATCTTTGTTCTTACAATATACACAAGCTCCTTTGTAACAAAATAAAGCTTCATGGTTATAGTCCTGACAAATTTGACAATTATATATGTGAGTAACATTTGTTGAAGCAGTAACCGAGTCTACATTACTATGAAAGGGACTAGCGATATCACCCCTCAATAATCTTTGTTTTTTTAAATTTGTTTCAATTTCAATAGCGTCTTGTAAAGCAGTGCCCAAATTATTGTGATTTCCTAATTCCAGATGAATGTCTTGTTGTAAACCTTGTTTGAAAATTTTTAACGCGTCAGCATTTAATACTGTTTCATACGTTTTGAAATCTTCGTCAGTTACATCTGCTTCTAACTTTTTCATTTCTTTAATTTGCTAAACTATTTCCTGTAAACTGTTTGCATATGCTAAGACGGGTTCATTTGGTTTTTGGATGATTTCCGTAAATTTCCCATATAAACTATGAATATTGTCAAAGAAGGGAAATAGCTGCCTTATCACTTTGATATAATCATTTATCTTATCTATTTTGATGTTTACTAATGCTTTATAAACTTCTCCGCCCAATTTAATTTTCAGAATTGATATTAAACTTGGTTCATCTAACTCAGAAACAATTGTTTTTACGTGTTTCAATTTTTCAATATATTCATTAGTTGTCATATTTTTTCCATCGAACTTTGGAACTAAATCTGCAACGTATTTAAGTGGTAAACGTAACGGTTGCGTCATTTTGTTGTCTGTTTTTATACCGTCGTTATCGACTTGTTCAAAGTTATTTGTTTGGATGATTGGATTATAGAATGCTATTTGTCTGGTCGTTCCGTTCGTATCTATTGTACGTTTCGCGTCTTTGCAAATACTCTCTTCGTTACAAATACCAGCAATGTCTGTGTATTCGTTATTATTAAATGAAAATTCGTAATTCTGATCAAGAGTAAAGTCCAAATCTAATAATGAATTTGAGTGTTCAAAATTTTGTGTTAATCGTTTAAGTGGATTTTCTACAGAATTGTTTACGTCCAATGTATTAAATACTTGTACTTCTTGTACCGTGTTTTCGTTAGGTGTTACTATATTATTTAATGCTTTTTCCGTATTTTCCCTACTAATTCCTTTAGGAGGAGAGTGTACTAATTTCCTTGATCGTTTAAAAGGATCTATAACGGATGTGCTCGGTTGCACTATATCACTTTCCAACTCTGGTTTATTTTTTACCTGAAGCCGCGTCAGTCGTTTTGCTTCAATAGGGCTAGAGAGGTTTTTGTTACTCATTAAAATGTAATTTCATTTAGAATGTTATTTTATATAAAACAAACACCCATTTAGTACCGGAACCAATTTGTTATGTCGCGACTACGTAGCCGTGACGTGTATTTTTAAAATATGTATGATCATTCATTTATTAGTAAATATTATAGTGACAGGAACTTACCTGGGTTATTATTTCTAGTTAAGTTGGCTGTTTAGCTTTATCTTGATAAAGTATATATGAGGTCGGTCGGTAATGATGCACGAACACTCGATTCAAGTAATTATTTATTTATTCAGTGACAGAAATGGTTTCTCAAAAATAACAGTAGGTGAATTATACGTTGTTCGGCTGTCGCGCGTCGCGAATCAGCCCGTAAGAACTTTAACAAATTTTAATGTTATTGAGTAATCGCGCGTCGCGAATCAACTGCCGAATAGTCGAGTCTTCTGTTTTTATATTGACTCTTCGGCCCATATTAATGTGTTGAGTAATCAAAAAAATCAAAATGTCGGGCGCCCCAGATTTTCAGACTACTCATCTTTTAATTTCGCTGAGTTTGTATTTTGTAAAAATGCCGTTCGTTGTTTATACATTATTTCGTTTTTCAATTGATTGCTGATGAAATCAAAATGAAGAAATAGTTACGTCTCGGGACGTAACAGACTAATAATGATTATTATGGCGATTGAGTTACCCATTACTATGAAATGTAGCTTCGTCCGAAAACATTACGTATCTGAAAAATTCAGTATCTTCACGAATCCTTGCTTGTGCCCGATTACCGAATTCCAGTCTGCGGCAGAGATCATCTGGCATCAAAACTTGAGTCAAAGTTATGTAATACGGATGAAATATATAAAGACGCAAAATTCTACCGGCTGTTGTTCTTGGGATTCCAGAACGTCTCTTAATTTCACGCAAAGACATATGATGATCCAAATCAACCATTGCCAAAACAACGAGAATTCGTGGATCATCGTTGTTCTGTCTCATAATGCGACGACGATTTCTGCATATTCGAATCTTGTTCCTCCGCGGCAGGCTAAAGACGCTATAAATTGGGAAACAGTGAAAAACATCGTTAAGATGGCAATCAAATCTTTCAAAGACGTGATCACACGATTGAGGAGTGATCATGAGGATTTGGATGCAATTATAAAAGAGGAATTACCACGAATAAAGTAAAGTGTTGAAAATTTAGAAAACAGTCGATTAGTCGATTAGATGGAAGCGGTGGTGGAGGAGTTGCACAAACCATCGAGACGTAATTATCCAAGACGAAAGTACGACGTTCAAGGTATCGATGAGACGTGGGAACCCGATCTCGTCGATATGCAGGCCTATTCTAGACAAAATCGCGGCTATAATTGGCTTCTCACGATAATTGATAATTTTTCCAAGCATGCGTGTACTGTGCTAGTGCAAAGGAAAACCGGTCGCGATGCCACAGTAGCCATGAAATCTATTTTAGCGAAAGGTCGACGGCCAGAGAATCTTCATACGGATAGAAGCAAGGAATTCTACAATGCAGATTTTCAAGCTCACATGAAAAAATATAACATCAATCTGTAATCTACCTATAGTTCGCTCAAAGCTTCGATATGCGAACGATTTAATCGCACGTTGAAGAACGCTATGTGGAAAAGTTTATTCTCCGTGGGAACTACAAATGGTTCGACGTACTACCGGAGCTCATAGCTGCTTACTATAATCGCAAATACAAAACTATTGTTGTGAAACCTATCCAAATTATAGCGGCGAATAAAGCTCAAGTATTAAAAAAATGTATACAATAAGTTGGAAGAAGAAGAAGAAGAAAGCCAAAGTTCAAAGTTGGCGACAAAGTCAGAGTGAGCAAAGCGAAGCAAATATTTGAAAAAGGATATACACTAAATTAGTCAATGGAAATATTAGTAGTATAGCAATGTATGTTTCAGCACACCTGCGGGAGGTATTGTTAATAATAATTGTTATTGTTAACAATTATTATTAACAGTATTCGTGGGGGGTCCCTGGTTTAACCCTTTGATTCCCTGGCCTAACGCTTCAATGTTAATTATAATTAATGTTAATAATTACGCTTCAATGTTAATTATTATTAATGTTAATAAATGTTTATAATTTTTTGAGGAAAGTTTCTAGGGCTCCTAGTCATTAGGGCTCCTAGTCCCTAGGGACCCTATACCTAGTGCTTTCAGTCTAATTAAATTTAAATATATTTTTATAAAAAGTTATAAATATATATTATGCTTTCTTGAAAATAAAACGAGTAGAAAATAGCGATGATTTTTGAAAAAAATGAAGAGACAGATCGGAGAATCGAACCGGAGTCCTTTGGGTTGGCAGGCTAGCACTCTACCACTAGAGCCAATGCCACATGTACCTTAGAGGATGCATATTGTGTATATTAGCTACACACGCATACATTTGGTTTTGGGCCTCAGCGTGCGGAGGAGGAGGGAGCGCATGCTGTCTATAGTTCTATCCTGATGGGGATGTGCTACTATAGTAGTAGTAAACGTGCGCTCTCTCTCTCTTTCTCTCTCTCTTACGCTCTAGCTAAACGTGGACCATGAAGCGTGGAGAGGAGCGTATGCTGTCTATAATCAATGCGTGCTCCATCCACGAAGGGAACTGTTTTCATGAGAATGCTAGAGACTACGAATGTAGTCGATCGACTAACGCCTCCTTGAGATGTTCCTCCTAAACATCTCTGCTAGAAGAGTACCTTATTCCCATCCGTTCGCCCTTTCTTGTAATCGTTATGATTATTTTACTATTTAAATACACATTTTATTATTTATTTAATATTTATTATTTTTAATTATACATGGAGTAGAGTACACTTTTTCTATAACCTTTATGTTCAATGTCTGACATAGCTATTTTTAAATATTCAGTTGAATTTTTATATGAATTATAGTCATCTGTAAATCTTTCGACTGTGTCGATCCCTTTTGATTTTGCTTGTTTTTGTCTTTCCATCATCCAATCGTGTATCTTTTGCGTATTTACCGCAGCACATACTATATTCTCGCGATTTTGACTATGATATATGCATGATGGTTTAAATTTACGACTTAAATCTTCCAATCGCAGACATCTCATTTCAGTTTCGACATCTAAAATATTTCTGTAATTAAAAAAAAAATAAAAACTAATTAAATTCGAATTTAGAATTTTATACTATTGTATATTATTTGAACCTACTTTTCAGGAATAATTTTTTTGAGCCATTGCTTCTTTTGTAACCCTTTTACATAAATATTTCTACAATTATGTAAATGACTACGAATAGTACAATTTAAAAAATTATATGGTAAAATACCATTTCTCCATAATATACCTATAAAATTGATTATATTAAATATTTCAATAAAATCAATGTTAATTAACGATAATAAAAATAAATACCATGATGATGTAATTCCAACCACTTATTAACACTTTGATATTGAATAGGCAGTTTGAGCCAATGATACGGAGGTTTAAAAAGTAGTACTGTAGGTGAAGTATTAGAACATACTGGTAAATAGGCAAACTCCTTACAAATAAAAATATTATTAGGACTCTGAAAGCCTTGAATATCTAAAATATAGTCCATCTTAGAGTATAAATACAATTATTCTCTATATGTGAGCTGAATCGTATCTCAAAGCAATAATGACTATATTTTTATTCTGAAGATCTATATAAACCCTTCAATACTAAATTAATAAGTTAGATGGTGCTACAGTCGGTCCACCCCCACTCTTTCGTTTGAGCTATCTCTTCCATATACTATCTACAGCGCCCTCACTTTATAGGCAGCGCCCTCAGTTTGCTGGCAGCGCCCTCACTTAACCTTTAAAAACCGCTTTGACCTAGCAAAAGAGCACAGTCTCTCGAGACAGGCTGCGAGCTAAGCTTGCCTTACCTTACTCAATTTGCAAGTATTTCCTCAATAGTTAGTTGAATCCTTATTAATTTGTTAAACAAATCAATATTAATTACCAACTGAGAACAAGTTCATTTCAGAGTTGTTCACTACCTTTTTCATCCTTTCATCATAATAATCCTTTATACAACTATAGACAAGTGACTCTACCAGACAATAAAAACTAGATAACTAACAACATGACTTCTATCGCCTATTTTGAAGCAACAATTAAAAACTTGTGGAAAGCTTATAATCATTCGGACGATTTAGATATAGACGATTGTATCAGATGGAGAAATCTAGCAATTAATGCTATACTTTCTGAAATATGAAACGACCTGATTTAAGTAGAGTAATTCGACAAAGGTGTCAAACTTGTGCTTGTCATTTGAATTTTATTGAAATCAATTTAAGTAAAACTATAAAAGTTGGTGGAAGTATACATTCATTAACAGCTATTCAGGATGAAATTCCAGGAGATGGAGTTGTCCGGAGACCAATTCATTCAGCCTTTGAAAATCGAATTAGTACAGTCTGTATAGTTAATCAACATCATTTAGATATAAAAACATTTCTAGTTGCCGCAAATCAACTTTTACAAATTAAAATACCTCAATTTCTTGCTATCCATAATAACTTAAAAATAAATACAGAAATGGCATCACAATTTATCATAAAGAAAAATCAAGAAGAAGATATTCAAATGAAGTATTTCAATACAGAAAATGTTTGCATTTATAAGACTACTGATCTTGATAGATATAGTAGTTTCAAAATAACGTTAAAGATATTATACTTAAACAAATCGAAGAATTTCAAGAAAGAGACTCAGGTTGGTCGTTAAAAACTATTGGTGGTCTCACTATTAATATAAATAAGTATAATCCATTTAATTCATGCTCATATATACCATTACCGTCAAGCATAGATAATAAAAGAGCCTGTGTTAATGTTAAAAATGAAGACAATGTTTTAAATGGACTACACTTTCATGCCTTCATCTTGTGATGTTCGTATCACTTATAAATAAAAATAATTCGAACTCTCGTAATGTAGCTAATGAGTAAGAATTTGTTTCCGATGATTTTACTCTAATTGTCAAGAAAATAGATAAATGAAACAAATATAACAAATAAGTAAATCAAATATACATAAGTAATTGCAAAATATCGAGGAAAGTCAGACAATGCCCTAGTTTCTTATGGTGCGAATTGTCCCATAAGCAGAGCTAAAGTCTTTCTTTGATAGGATATAATTCGGTCCAAGTTTCTTATAGCGCGAGATGTTCTATAAGTCGAGCTCAAATTATAAGGAAAGGTTAGTCTTGCTTAGTAAATTACAATGAGAGAAAAAACTTAGGTGTTAATCCAAGTTTATTCAAACTCATGCGCTCACTTTGCAAGGCTAGAAGTGAATGAATCTAGCCTGTGCAAAGGTGGGCCTATTTATACACAGATTTTCCCGCTTATTATTGCAGGAGAGATTTCATCGAAAATTCGAGAGACATTCGCGAATTTTGAGAAATGATTTTTCTTAATTTACAGGTAAATAGCCATTAATATTAAGTTTTTAACACATGTAAATCTTACAGAATTAGTTATTTGTTGATTTTATACAATATACAATTATCGCCAATAATGTCGTCAAAAGTTATTAACTAATAAAGTTAATTAACGTGATATTACATTATTTACAATAGAAAATTATTAAAATTTCATATAACTTTATAATTAATTAATTTTGGAAGTATTTTCCAAAATTAATTATTTGAATTAATTAATAACATTTGAATTATGACTAATTTTTCATATTTGTAACGGTTTTCTTCTAATCTTAACATGCGATTATTTGATTAATTATCTAAGATTTCCAAATCCTAAAATTGTCATTATCAAGTATTAACTTAATATTATCGTTCTATATATAGTTTATTGTTTAAATAAATTATTAATTGTTTATTTATTAATAACAGTTGTTATTTAGCTGTTATTAATGAAACCAATTCTTACTCATGTTCTATGCTTATTCATTTTACATATAAATTATTTATATTCTTCTAATATTTCATATGTTAATAAATAAATTGACTTTACATATTGATATTCATTGTTAATTTATAATTGAATGAGATATTGTGAATCTGTATGTTAAAATCTATATAATTGATACTTTGTTATATTCAAATTATCTATAATTAACATATTTTTCTCAATATTATGGTTCATTATATCTATGTCTATTATTTGTGACGTCACGCTATTTGTTTTGACTCGACTCTTATTTGTATACAGTCGCGTAAACAGTGAGGTAGCGCCGCTTAATGTATTGTTTTGACTAACAGATAAATACGTTAGACTAGTTGCAGTCATTTAATAAACAGCTCATAAGTAGGACCGTTACAATCTAGTTGAAAGAAATCCAAACAGAGTAATAAAGTACAAGCCCTATGAGAATGAACTGAATTTTGATGGTATAAGTTTCCCTGTAAAAATAAAAAGTATACCTAAATTTGAAAAGATGAACAATATAAGAGTAAATTTATATATACTAAAAAAATATGGATCGAAATATGAAGTCTCACCGTGCTATATAACGAAATTAAAACAAACTAAACATGTGAACTTACTCTTAATACAAAACCAATATATTGATGAAAATGATACTAATAGACCACGAATATCAATAGATGATGAAAAATTCAAATTAGAAACTCACTACTTATGGATTAAAACTTTATCTGCTCTCCTTCGTAGACAAGTTACTCAACATACTGAAAAAATTTGTCTTTGCGAACGTTGCCTTCATTATTTTACTAACGAGGAAAATTTGAAATCTCATGAAGTTGACTGTTCTAAAATAAATAAGTATCGGATTAATTTACCTGACCATGCTACTTTAGAATTTAAAAATTTTAAGCATAAAGAGGAAGTTCCATTTATTATATACGCTGATTTTGAATGTCTGTTAAAACCTATAGAAGATCCGAATAGAAATCTCAATGTTAAGAGACATAGTTTCCAAGAACATGAAGCCTATAGCATTGGATTATATGTAAAATGCTGTTATGATGATAGTAAGTCGATATATAAGTCATATAGAAAAAAATTAAATGAAGATGAATCATGAGCATTATGGTTTATACAGCAATTGAAGTCCCTAGTGATTGAGTTAGAAAAGATATATAATAATGCAATAAAAATGGATTTATCATTTATTAATGAACAAGCATTCAAAACGGCAAGAAGATGTCATCTTTGCAACCGATATTTCCAAGATAACCAAAAACGAGTTCGTGATCATTGTCATTTAACAGGAAAATTTAGAGGCGCAGCTCACAATCATTGCAATTTGAATTATAAAAATGCTGCTTTCATACCAGTTGTATTTCATAACTTTACAGGGTATGACTCACATTTTATTACAACAGAAATTGCTACTAACTCAGAATTTGAAGGAAAGATCTCTGTTCATATGATACATATGAACATATCCTTCACATAATACATATCCTTCACAAAAGAAGTTGCAAACAGTCGAATTAGCTTTCGTTTCATTGATTCCTTTCGATTTATGCCTACATCTCTAGCTAGATAAATTAGCATATTATTTATCTCAGCTAGATATTGTACAGAGAGAATTTCAGAAAGATAATTACACTTTAGAACAGATTAATGTACTCAAAAAAAAGGAGTTTTCCCATATGAATACATCCAAAATTTAAATAGACTAACTAATACAGAGTTACCATCTATTGAAAAATTTCATAGTTAATTGACAGATAGCGATATTCCTACTGAAGAATATAAGCATGCTCAAAACGTATGGAATATTTTCGGTAGTATTTGGAAGAAAATAGATTTAGGAATGTATTCTGATCTCTATCTGAAAACTGATGTACTTTTACTAGCTGATATTTTTGAAAATTTTCGATCAACCTGTAAGAATGCATATGATCTCGATTCTGCTCATTATTACACTACCCCTGGATTAACATGGGACGCGATGTTCAAATATACAAATATGAAGCTTGATCTATTAATAGATATAGATATGGTTTTATTCATTCAAAAAGGTATTCGTGGAGGTATTAGTCAATGCTGCAATAGATTTTCAAAAGCAAACAATAAATATATGGGTGAAAAATTCAATAAGGATGAGCCAAACAAAATTTTAATGTATTATGACGTAAACAACCTTTATGGTTGGGCTATGACTCAATCACTACCATTTGAGGGCTTCAAATGGGTTTCAAATGTGGATATGTCAAATTTTTTCAATATCTCTGATGATAGCGACGTAGGCTATATTTTAGAAGAAGATCTAGAGTATCCACAAGAGCTGCATGATGATCATAAAGACCTACCTCTTTGTCCTGAACATACTAAACCACCCGGATCAAAACAGAAAAAACTTTTGACAACGCTTTATGATAAAGAACGATATGTTATTCATTATAGAGCGTTAAAACAAGCTCTCAAATATGGACTAAAACTCAAAAAGATATATAGAGTGCTAGAATTCAAACAAAAACAATGGCTGAAACCATATGTTGATTAAAATACTGAAAAAAGAAAGCAAGCTAAAAATGAGTTTGAAAAATTATTTTACAAGCTTATGATTAATGCAGTATATGGAAAAACGATGGAAGACGAAAGAAAACGAAAAGATGTCAAACTGATCAATCAATGGTGTGGTAGATATGGCGCTGAAGCTCGAATTGCCCAACCAAATTTCCATAGTAGTTCCATCTTTCATGAAAATTTAGCTGCTATTCAATTATCCTGGACAACTATCAGTATTAAAAAACCTATATACGAGTACATCGGTCTATGTGTATTAGATCTTTCAAAAACATTAGTCTATGACTTTCATTATGGTTACATGAAGCAACGAATTGGTGAAAAATGTAAATTACTTTATACTGATACTGACAGCCACATTTATGAAGTTCAAGATGTCGATATGTATGAGATCATGAAAGTAGACATTGATAAATTTGACACATCGGACTATCCTGCTGATAATCAATTTGGAATGCCTCTAGCTAACAAAAAAGTACTTGATGTTATGAAAGATGAGTGCAATGCTGCTATTATGAGGGAGTACATTGGGTTACGAAGTAAACTATACAGTATCGAAATAATAAATAAGGATCCCTTGAAAAAGGCAAAAGGAGTGAAAAAACATACAGTAAAAAATACAATAACTCACTCAGATTATCGAAAGTGTTTAAACGAAATGGAAATTATTAAACGTATACAATGTAATATTCGATCTAAATTACATCAAGTAATAACAGAAGTTATTATTATTATATTACATCAGTAATAACAACTAATTTTGATTTTAGATGATTTAAAGGCAAAACGTTTCTTATATATTCAACGAGGTCGTTTCTTTCAATAATATTTAAGTAATAATAATTATTGTAGAATTATTGTCGAATAGAATTGTAGATTATTGTAGAATAGAATTGTCTCTATAATTATTAAAAAAAGTTATCTGACACATTCAAATTCTCTGGAGAGAAAGGTTCAAAATCTGTGATTGAAAATGAATTGAATATTTTGCAAAATGTTAGAATACTGTTTTTTATAAAAAATAATAAATGTATATATTTGAATATACCTACTTTCGATTGAATTATATTGTTACGTCCTGAGACGTAAAATTAAATCATTTTGAGATCAACGGCAATCATGCGAATTGAAAGTAGCAAAATAAGCACAAAATGTATTTCACCTTCTTTTTTTATTTTACGAAACGCAAAAATTAATAAATCAAATTCAGCAGAAAACTCAATTGAGAAATTGAAACATCAACTTGATTACTCGACAACTAAATGTAAGTCAGTAAGCCAATATATAAAACAGCGTCTCAATTTTTTAGCCAGTTGATTCGCGACTCGCGACAATTCTACTGTACCACTTGACTCTGCCACTCATTGAGTGAAATCCAATTATTAAATAAAGTGTTATTAAATATTATTAAATAAAGTGTATCAAGTTCATTTCTATAATTTCCATACGAAATATTCTCAATAATAAAGAAACCAATTTAAGAAGATGTAACAGGCTGTCGCCTAGCCTATAATCTCTAAAAAAAAGTGCCCTTATTATAACTAGACGAAGCCTTGTTATCTATGTGCTCAAAGCACAGTAACCTACCTTGCCTCGGAGTGCGCCTGCGCAGAGTCTCTTCGCTGTTCCGAGTTGGGTTCCCCCAACTCACCGCTTGGCGGCGCTGTCGCCCCTTGCTAGTAGCGCTCGTGCGGCCGCCGCTGGAACCTAAGTCGTCGACTCGCGTCTATCGATAATCGCACGATTCGTGCTACGCAACCGGCGAATTCGAATCCCCTGAAAATAAACACTGGCTCGACCTCCGGACAAAGGAAAGACTAAATAACGACTATTTAACTCGAATGTAACGATCAACATGCACTTTATTGATGCAATTTAACTACACGGGAGTTTTGCCGAGAGACTTTCGCACGCTCGCGTGAATGACAAGACACGCTGTTTGAGAGAGAGAGAAAAAAACCGCGATTACCGCGAACTACCTGCTCGCGCGCAACAAACAAATTCTTCGCGCTCGCTGCGCGGATTCGCACGCAAGTGATAACAACGATTAACAATGGGAAGAAGGTGCACCTACCGCGATATCGATGAGGATACGGTGGCCAACCGTATCCGAACAACAAGTTGCTAGACGCCGCTTCGATGCTCGCTGTGCCGCCTCGTAACTGTTGTCGCTGTTGTTGTTGCTGCTACTGATGTTGTTGCTATTAGCACACCCACGCACTCAAGTTCTCAATGTCAATGGCAAACACACGAAACTTGAACGGCTCGGGAAAACGGAGGTTAGATCGGCACGAACTGACTGAGTGGCACAGTCATACTGCCGGTCGGAACCTCCCCTCCCGGTCATTGCCCCTTACGCGCTCTCTCTCTCTCGCGAACCGAACGCGGCTCCTCTCGCTTAGCCGCTCGTTAACCTCGCGCGAGTCTTACGATTTTCGGTAATCGTTGCAAAGAAAATAATATAAAGGAACAAGGAGTAAGATAATAATTTATCAACATCTTCAACAATATATATATAACCCAGGTAAGTCCTGCCATTATATATATTATATTATAATCATACCGTGATAAAATAAATTTTACTCATATTAAACGAATACATGTCACGGCTACGGAGTCGCGACATAACAAATTGGTTCCGGTACAAAAAGGGTGTTTACTTTGCATCAAGTAAAACTTAAAAAAAAAAAAAAAATTAAATTTTAATGAACAATAAAGATTCTTCTAGTTCTGACAACGCGAAAAGACTTACGCGACTGCAAGTAGAAACTAAACCAGAATTAAAAAGCGGTATAATTAAACCAAGCACATCTATTACAAATCCTTTTAAAAAATCAAATAAACTCCCGCGTTCTCCTCCTAGAACAAATAGCGAGAACAATAAAATAAAAATTTCAGAAAATCTAGAGAAGTTAAATAAACAAATAACACAAGAAAAATTAATTGATATATTAGACACCGATATTCCAGAAGAAAACTCACAACAAAAATTAACATTAAATTTTGAATATCCGAATTCACCGTCGAATTTAGACTTCACTTTCGATCAATATTACGATTCTTCATTTAATAATAACGAATACACGGACATCGGTGGTATTTTAAACGAACAAAGTATTTGTAGTGAGTCAAAAAACTTAATAAACAAAAACGAAAATTTCGGACAATTAGTGCCTTATAATTCAAACATCCAATTACAGAAAACTGAACAAATCGAAAATATTAATACGAAAGCAAACGTCAGCGAAATGTCGCAACCGCTGAGATTACCACTCAAGTATGTCGCGGATTTAGTCCCACAGTTCGACGGCAAAAACATAACACTCAGCGAATATATCGACAAATTAAAAACTGCAAAGTCAATAGTTTCTGAAATAGATGAATCAAATTTAATATCAATTTTAAAATGCAAGCTAAGTGGAGAAATTTATAAAGCACTAGCTAATATAAAAATCAATAAAATAGACGATTATATTAAAGCTATAAAACAATTATTTCCTTCTTTAGATAATATTCATAGTTTATACGGGAAACTTACGGATATTATTCAAAAACCAAACGAATCAGTTCTTACATATGCAAATCGGTTGAAAGATCTAGTTGTACAGATCAAAGAATTAAAAAAACTACAAGTAGATACTGATGAAACCTTTAAGGCATTTGAAAAAACAATAAATGAAGACGCATTAATAAATTTTAAAAATGGCTTACAACAAAATATTCGAATAGAATTAAAAGATTATAACAATTTAAGCACTGCTGTACAAGAAGCCATACAAATCGAAACAAAATTCAAAAAACATAAAATATTAATTGGTGGAATTACCGACATTACCCAAAACACACCTGATTTAACTACCGTTTCGGCAAATGTTAATAATATTTACAATTGTCAAATCTGTGAAAGCTACAATCATGAAGCTTTATTTTGTCACAACGGGTCATGCGTATACTGCAAATCTAACGACCATTTATCAATCAATTGTAAAGTGACAAAATCAAAAATCGAACTCATATGCAAATTTTGCAATGCTAAAGGACACTCAATAGACGGTTGCAAATTTAACAAAGTAAAAGGAAACCATTGCCAATACTGTCAAGTGATGGGACATTCTGTCATACAATGCCCATTCATTACAGAATACGAAGTATGTTGGAAATGTAAAGAAAGTGGACACAGCCCATACACCTGCTTAAAACTTCTTAAAACACCAGATCCTTGTGCGGCTTGTGACAGTACAGGACACACAGTATTGAATTGTCCAAATGTAACATGTAAACGTTGTAATAAAATCGGCCACTCGGTAAAATTTTGTCCAAACTCAGACGAAATGAGAAATTACAGAATCGCAGCGTGTGCAATTTGCAACGAAGAAAGTCATGAAACAAACGACTGCAAATTGGTAAAAATTTTGAACACCTACACTAAAAACAATAGAAGCAATGATAACAGAGATAATACAAACTCAAATTTTAATAACAATACACGTAGAAATGGAAACAACGATTACAACAGTAGACCTACACGATATAATAATTTTGGAAGAAACAACGATACAAAATGCGACTATTGTCACATGCGAAATCACACAATCGAAAATTGCTTAAAAATAAAAGCACTTGAGAAAAATGCAAAAAAAAGCATTGTATGTTCTTATTGCAAAGAAACAGGTCATAAAATCGAAGCATGTCCAATTATAAAATCACTAGAGAGCAGTCAAGAAAAATTCTGCTCAATTTGCAAACGAACGGACCATACAGACTCACAATGCTTTAGACGAAATAATCAGGGAAACGAATAGATTCTTCCGAAATCAAGTGCACGGAAGAACAACATAGTGAGTCACTTACTACAGAAGCAAAAAGCAATATAATGACAACACTAAACGTTGAAACTGCTGACACAAACGAACTTGACATAATTAACTCAGCAAATCAAAATAACGTGAAAATAACAACAGAAGAAAAATTATGTTTCGAATGTAAAGAAAACGTAGAATTCAAAAATACATTCAAAACTAAAGTATCAATGTATCTTTTAAAATTAGAAAATTTATTACAATATATACAAATACCAAATCCATTTTCAAGCATTAATTTCAACTTACTGGTTGATAGTGGAGCTCAAATAAACATTATAAAAAGTAACCAAATACCAGCAAACGCCATACTAGATTCAGAGAAAATTGCACTATCAGGAATTACTGACAAAACAATAGAAACATTAGGACTAGTAAAAATAATCATCAATGGATTATTAGTCGATTTCCACGTTGCTCCAAAAGAATTTTCAATTCCTTACGATGGAATACTAGGAATACCTATTCTGAAAGAACACAAATTAAGACTAGACGAAGGTTACTTGGAAATAAATAATCGGAAAATACAACTCATATCAGTCCCTTTAAATACAAACAATTCAATTGCTATTAACGAAAAAAAAGAAAGGACAGCAACAAGAATAACAGAAGAACAAAAAATTTTTCTAAGCAAAACTCTACAAAACATTAATAAAGAAAAAAAAAAGAATGTGAAAAAGAAAAAGACAAAAATTATACAGTACCTGAAAATAATTATAATTTACAACAAAATGATACAAAAATAATATACCCCACAATCACCGAACAAACGAACACTGCAACAGCAAATAAATTAAACAATGAAATAATTTCATCAGACAATACGAAACAGGATATAGAAACCTGTAAAGAGTCAACCAAAACATTCTTCCCTTCAAAAGGACTTACAAATTTAAAATTAGAATTAGAAAAAAATCCTTTACGAATAAAACTTTTGATTAACCATATAAATATGACAATGAATAATGACAATATATCCAACACAAATGACGAATTTATCGAAAATTATAACTATAAACAATTTATGTCTGTCATAAAAGAAAATACTGAAATAGAATTCTCTCCTGAAAACAACATACTAGAAGAAACTCAAACATACCAATATATTTCTTTCGATTTAGACAATTTTCCAGACAATATCGACCTAACGGAAAATACAGATTTCAATGTCAATGAAAATGTAATTTTTCATGCAGGCAGTATAAACTTCCTAGGAGAAGAACAAGAAGAATCAGAAAATAATCAATTAAACCACAAAGAAAAAGTCTTCGAAAAAATAAATTTAACTGACCTACAAGGAAATGATTATAAAAAAATGAAAAAATTGATTGAAAAAATTGAAGACATATTTTGGGTTGAAGGCGATAAATTAGGTACCTGCAACATAGAACAACATGAAATAAATTTAATTGACGATAAACCAGTCTATGTGAAACAATTCCCCTTACCACATAAATTACGAGACATCGCAATAGAAGAAGTGAAAAAACTAATATCTCAAAAACTAATCCAAAAATCAAAAAGTGCTTTTAATGCACCAACATGGATAGTTAAGAAGAAAAGCTTGGCAGATGGAAAAACCAGATGGCGATTAGTTATCGACTACAGAAAATTAAATGAAAAAACTGTTCCCGATCCATATTTAATTCCAAATATAACCGAAATGTTCGACCAACTAGGGAAAGCAAAATATTATCACGTCGTTGACCTAAAATCAGGCTTTCATCAAGTAAAAATGCATCCAAAAGATATTTTTAAAACAGCATTCAGTATACATCCTTTAGGACGATTTGAATTCCTTGTTTTACCATTTGGCCTAATAAATTCACCTAGAACATTTCAAAGAATACTAAACACAGTTCTAAGCGACCTAATTGCCAATACATGTTTTGTCTTTATTGACGATATAATTGTTTTCGGAGAAACAGTAGACGAAGTCAACGAAAGATTTTATACAGTAGCCCAAAATCTAAGAGAAGCTGGTCTAAAACTCGAACCTCAAAAATGTGACTGGTTAAAAACAGAAGTATCATTTTTAGGACACATTATAAGCGAATCGGGTATCAAACCAGACAAAAAAAAAATACAAGCCGTCGAAGCTTTCCCAACACCAAAAACTACAAAAAACGTAAGAGAATTCCTCGGACTCTGCAATTACTATAGACGTTTTGTTCCGAATTTCGCTGAAATAACAAAACCATTAACTATACTCTTACACAAAAATGTAAAATTTTTCTGGAAAATAGAACAACAACAAGCATTCGACAAATTAAAGAAATTACTATGTGAAGCTCCTATTCTACAATATCCAAAATTTAACAAACCCTACATCGTTAGAACAGATGCATCAAACCATAGCTAAGGCGCAGTACTATCTCAAGGAGAATTGGGACACGATAGACCCATCGCATACGCATCAAGAGTTCTAAGTAAAACAGAACAAAATTATATGACTTACGAAAGAGAAGCTCTGGGAATAATTTTCGCAATCAAAACATTCCGAACTTACTTATTCGGTAACAAATTTACTGTTGTAACGGATCACAAACCCCTACTATCATTAAAATCAGCCGATAACAATAGCAGAGTACAAAAATGGCGATTAAAATTAGTCGATTACGATTTCGACATAATTTACCGCCCGGGTAAAGAAAACGGCCCAGCTGACTGTTTATCAAGAAACCCTATAGAAGCTAAAATATGTGTCACAACGCGAGCACAGAAAGCAAAATCAAAAAATGAAATAATACCAACTCAAAAATTAAATAACAACGAGAAAATAAAAATTATGAATAACAAAAGAATTCAAGAAAAGAACAAAAGAAAACGTACACGCAAGTTCAGCAACACGAATAATAATCAAAACAAAAAAAATAAACACACTAACAAAAACAAAAATAATGACACGAATAGTGATAACATCGTTTACAGTAAAAATTCAATACAATTTCGAAACGACAACATAATTCACATAATATCCGAAAAACACAAAGAATTAGATGAAAACACTAACAGTATACTAATAAAAAAGAACCTAAAAATCAATGAAAACTTATCTATAAACGAAATAGATACATTAAACTATGGAAAAAAGAAAATATTTATTTTATTTCTAACACTGCTACATCAGCAGAAACAAAAAAGCAAAATCTAACCGAACTGTTCGAAAATTTAAAACACCTTTTAATACAAAATAACATTTCAACAATAAGTATTTCAAAGAATATCAACATAATAAACATATGGTGGTCGGAAATAGAAGACATAATCAAAACAATCTTCAAAGAAAGCAACATTAAAATCATAGTTTGCATGAACCACATCGAATACATAAGCGATCTAGATCAAAGAAACGAACTATTTAAAATATATCACACTTCTAAACTCGGAGGTCATTCAGGAGTAAACCGAACCTACAATAAAATTAAAGAAAAATATTGCTGGGAAAATTTAAAGAAAGACATACAAAAAAGAATTTCAATGTGCCAAGAATGCCAAAGAAACAAACTAAAACGAAAACCAACAAGACAACCGATGACTTTAACAGATACACCTTTCAAACCATTCGATAAAGTTGCCATGGACATAATGGGACCATTCGAGATTACAAAAAATAATAATCGATATATACTCTCAATTCAAGACCAACTTTCAAAATTTATTACTCTCACAGCGTTAAAAGATCAAACCGCGGAATCGGTAAGCGAAGCTTTTATAAAAAGATTCATTTGTATTTTCGGAACACCAAAAGTAGTATTAACCGACAAAGCTCAGAACTTTAAAAGTAAACTGCTAAAACAAATAGCAAAACGATTTCAATTCGAAAAAATCGAAACAACATCATTCTCACCACAATCCAACGGCTCTGTCGAGAGAGCTAACCATCCTCTCTGTGAATTTATTAAACAATTCACATGAAAAAAATGTGAATGGGATGAACTTTTAGAATTGGCACAATTTAATTATAACACCAGCATTCACACTGGTCATAATTTCACGCCACATGAACTTGTTTTTGCCTTTCCAGCCAAATTACCATCTAGCGTACCGCTGAAAAAATCCGAACAATTACCAACATTTAACGGATACTTAGAAAATTTAATAAAAAACATGAACGAACTAGCACACATGGCTAGAGAAAACTTAATAATTTCAAAACAAAAATCAAAACAATACTATGACCGATTTATGAACCCTATAGAATTCAAAATCGGAGACAAAGTCTGGTTCATGAAAGAACCAAACCCGGGGAAATTGGAGAAAAATAAATACTTAGGACCGTTTGAAATACTAAAAATAACAGAAAAAGGCAGCGTTGTAATAAATTACAACGGGAAACCAAAAACAGTTCATGCGAATAAATTAAGTTTAGTTAAACAAATAAATTAATATTCTTTTTATTTCAGAAAATACAATGGAACAATATTCACTAGTTATATTAATACTAATCACTCTCATTCAAACAAGCAAAGGGCTCATCGGATTTAACTGCGCTTCAACCAACCCAACCATTACAACATACTCCCTTGTGGACACTGGAGAATGTGACTTCCACGAAACAAAAATAAATTCAACACAATCTATAATAGAATTACTACAAAAAACCGAATTTAAATCGATAAAAATCATCCAATGTAAAATAGTAATACAACGTACAGTTTTTCATTGCGGCACGTTTAGCCATTTAGGCCCAACAGAAAACGCACTTCAAGAATACGTTTACGATATATCACACGATGATTGTAATAACATACACCAAACGGGTATTTTCAAATACGATAACGTACACATTATAACAGGACTAAAAATTAACTCTACAACATCCAAAGGATTAGACTTAGCAGGAAAAGTAGAGGGAAAATCTTGCTCAGGAGCAACCTATGCCGATAATTTCGGAACATGGAGTAACAATTTTTGTACAAGGTCTTATAAGAATAACTCTATGGGAAAGTTACGCAGCAGTTAGATTAGAAAACGACAAAATCAAATTAAATTCGGGTACGGTATGCAAATTTTCAGACCAACACTGTATTGATATGGAAGGAGGCCACACTTTTTGGCCATTATTACCACGCGAAAATTGCTTTAAAAATCAATATGATATTTTATATAGAGGCTCGATCACTAAAATAACCTCACCTAACCAAGAAACAATATTTAGCCTAAATACAGAAGAAATATCTTTTGCATTGTCAACTAGAGGGAATATAAGTTTTTGTAATAGAATCCTAACAAAAACCGAACACCCAAAACTCTTTGTATATGAAAAGTCTAACATCAATGTACTATATGACAATGACATTCGGACAAAGCAAGGGATACTTAATTATGATTTATTCACGTATTTTAATAGTAAATTCGTGTATGTAGAGAAACATTTTAGGTTAGAAACAAAAAACCTTTACTTAAATATTTTAAAACAAAAATGTGAACTGGACAGAAAATTCCTATACAATTCCCTATCCATTGCATCCATTGCACCTGACGAATTTGCATATAGCCTCATGGAGAAGCCTGGGTACATAGCTCGGCTGGCAGGGGAAGCCGTACATATCATACAATGTACGCCAACTGAAGTCCAACTACTTCACACAGACAGATGTTTCGTACAACTTCCAGTAAAATCAAAAAACGGAACATACTACCTCACACCAAAGACACACATCTTACTGAAAACAGGAACAGAAATAAACTGCAATGCAATCATCCCCCAATACTACAAAATTGGAAATCAATGGATAAATCTTACACCAACACCAAGAAAAGCAACTAACGCAGTTTTGACATTGAAACCAAATACTACAATAACATGGCAACCGACCGAACTAGAGTCATTAGCAACCAGTGGCATTTATTCTCAAGAAGATCTGCAACAGTTACAGGACCATATACTCTTTCCTATGGAGAAAACAGCACTCCTCAACGTAATTGCAAGAGGTATGCAAGGCGACGAAAGTATGCAAGGAGGACTAATATCAAACTTGATATTCACTGAAAAAACTCTAACCGATCTAGCAGAAAACCTCTGGACCAAAACCATCAATAAACTCACTAAATTTGGCTCTATAAGTTCCGCCATTATAATGAGTATTATCATATTTCAATGCGTCAAAAGCGTGTTTAACGTGATAATCAGAGGATATACGTTGCATTTAATATATGGATTCTCTACATATTTGCTAGCAGCAGTGTTCAGCTCTATCACACACTTACTGATAGCGTTAAACAAACCACTCGCCAAACAAAAATACAAAGACACAACGAAAAATAATGAATATGAATTGCAGCAAATAGTGATTGACCACCCAGAAACCACCATACAAAAATCATCACCTCTATATCTCCAAACCATACACAAAGAACCACCAAAAATCATACCTGCAGCACCAATTCCAAACAAAATTTTCAAAACAAACAAATATGATACTCCAATCTTCACATTAGACTTGCATTAATAATAATCACAAATTTATATAAATAAAGACCCTAAAATGGAACTCTACTGCACCGTTATACAAAATATTATCATTTTCAGAATATAATTACTATTAGTTTTAAGATAAAATTTATAACCAAGTAAAATTGACGAAGACCTCAAATTGATATAAACTTAACTATTTCTTTCTTTTACGTTGATATCGCATCGATATGCAACTATCTAGCCACGGAGGTGTTACGTCCTGAGACGTAAAATTAAATCATTTTGAGATCAACGGCAATCATGCGAATTGAAAGTAGCAAAATAAGCACAAAATGTATTTCACCTTCTTTTTTTATTTTACGAAATGCAAAAATTAATAAATCAAATTCAGCAGAAAACTCAATTGAGAAATTGAAACATCAACTTGATTACTCGACAACTAAATGTAAGTCAGTAAGCCAATATATAAAACAGCGTCTCAATTTTTTAGCCAGTTGATTCGCGACTCGCGACAATTCTACTGTACCACTTGACTCTGCCACTCATTGAGTGAAATCCAATTATTAAATAAAGTGTTATTAAATATTATTAAATAAAGTGTATCAAGTTCATTTCTATAATTTCCATACGAAATATTCTCAATAATAAAGAAACCAATTTAAGAAGAAAATAATATAAAGGAACAAGGAGTAAGATAATAATTTATCAACATCTTCAACAATATATATATAACCCAGGTAAGTCCTGCCATTATACATATTATATTATAATCATACCGTGATAAAATAAATTTTACTCATATTAAACGAATACATGTCACGGCTACGGAGTCGCGACATAACAATATTTATCAAGTGGTTCGTTGATTCCATCAACATTGTTAGAAAATTTATCGATTGGTATAAAATTTTCTTTTTCTTGATGATCTTGTGGCGGGGAATTTCGGGAGTTTTAACCGCTCTACGAGTTTCTTCCGCCACAAGGCCTGTTTGACTCATTACCCCCGATTATTTGGGGCGCCAGACCGCCGGCTAATTAGGGCGATCGTCGGAGGTAGGGCCAAAATGGGGTTTCCGTTGCGTGTATCCCGGCCTGCCTTCACGGCGACTGCGCAGAGTAGGCAAGCGGGTGAGTACTCGCGATCTCCTCAGTTCAGGCCTCGGTGTCCAACTACTCGATTCCAATTTTTCCTCCTCAAGTATGGTAAGCCGGCAGCTCAGATGATGGCTCCTTAATTCAGGCCGTAAGTCCGTTCGAATTCGCGCGTATGTTACCTATCGTGGGACCCGAAAATATAGCGAATCAGCGTTACCCGATTATAACCGCCCGCGGCTGAAAATCACCAGCATGCAATTGAGGCAGGGTAACAGAAGTAAATTATATGTAAAACAACAATTAATCACTTTATTGACGTATTTATTAATTTATAAGCAAGAAGTCGGAGTGATTAGGGTCAGTATAACTCTGAATAATTATGAAATAGCAAGGGTACAAATTAATCGAAATTTTAATAATTTTCCGGTCGGTCATCGATTAACAAAGATGGTGGAATGGTCAGCGCAAATAACTAAATCACGAATTTTCTTTGTCTGATCTTAACGTTCACGTTCGGTTTGCGAAATGGCGGGAAGGTCAGCACAATTAAATAAGCACGGTAAGTTTATTCGGCTAATTCTGCGTTCACAATAAATTGTTAGCGAAAGGTCAGCGCGAATATCCTAAATCACGAATTTTCTTTGTTTGATCTTAACGCTCACATTTGGTTTGCGAATTGGCGCGAAGATCAGCACAATTAAATAACACTTGTTTAGTCTATTTCGCTCGCTCTGTCTTGCTCGCTCTCAGTCTGTCTCGGCGTTTCAAAATGGCCACTCGGTCTCTCGCGCGTACGCCTCGTGTTCCTGTATCGGTTGTTGGAGCGCCTCCTGGGACGCTTCCGTGTCGGTTGAGTGACGTGTTCCCGGGTGTTTGTGTGATCGCTGTTGTGCTTGTGTGTGGCGCTCAGGATGTCGCCGATGGTGTTCGACAGCCCGACACAGCTGATTGCCGGCTACCACTTCATCGGCGATTTTCTGCTCGCCCCAGGAGTGTCAGTGCTTTGTGAGTGTTGGTGTTGGTGTCTGGAGTGTAACGGATCTGCATGTGTCATTAACATGCATTTCCGTTGCATTTCCCAGTCAAGTTTTTCCGTTTTCTTTTGCCGGTCGGCAACACGTGGTCGGGAGTGTGTGTGAGTGAGTGTGTGCGTGCGCTCTCTTTTTCCGTGGTGCGCTCCTTTTTTCTCTCTGCTCTTTGAGTGTCCGTTGGATCGCGTTTGTCGAATTTGTTTTGCCCATATTTCCGGTGTGGTTGTTCGGGCATGAAAAAAAGTAATCGTTTTATATAGAGCACGTTTGTTTTTATTTTATTCAACCGGTTACGGGGCGGCAACGGAAGGGAATGGCTTTTCTGAGACGTTGCAAATAATGCAGCGCTCAGGAAAGGCCTTGTAATGTACTACATTACAATCTTTTGATATACTTATTTCATCTGAATTTTCATTGAGAGAGCTTTCAGACCAGTCTGAAAAGTTATCTGACATATTGAAATTTTTGGAGAGAATGGTTCAAAATCTATGATTGAAAATGAATTTATTTTACGAAATGTTATAATACTACTTTTTCTTATTTAACGATTATTCGAACTAAATAATCCTTACCGTCATCGAAGTAAACTTTATCACGTTTATCAATAAATAACTCGTTTATTTGATTACTCATATTTACAGATAGCTCACAATTATCAGTTATCGAAAAGGCTTTCTCAGGATTTGCCATTTATTTCACGATGAATCTCAAAACCGTTAAAGAAAGAAATTTGATAAGTTACACATACATATACAAACGTGAGTTGAAAGTTACACACACATATACAAAAGTTAGATAACATGTTTCTGGGATCCCAGAAACTACCGAAGAAATGCAAATATTAATATAGATACTATATTACACATACATATACAAACGTGAGTTGAAAGTTACACAAACACATACAAAAGTTAGTTAACATATAGAAACATGTTTCTAGGATCCCAGAAACTCCCGAAGAAATGCAAATATTAATATAGATACTAAATTCTTTTCTAATTATCATATCGAAATAAGCTCAACGGCTTTCGATTCCTGATATAATTCAACATAAGAATAGGCATGTTTGAAACTTTAATTTTCTTTGTAATAACAATATCTTGGGTTCTTACTATTATTGCAAAAAAAAACGCTTATATCTTTTTTAATTTTAAATACATTTTGTCGAAATTTTCAGGACCGATACATCAATTTTGAAAAATGAATAATAGTAAGCCGATCCAGTTTTTTGAGAGTCAATTGTTTACCAGCTAGAGCGCGACAAAGTTTCAACTTAAACGGTATACATTGCGGCCATCCTGACCAAATTTCGAAATAAAGACCAAAAGTGACATAAAAAAGTCGATTGAATCTTTTAGTCAAAAAATATGATATTTTTTTTTGATAATGAGTTTCCAAGAAAAATATGAAAAACTAAAATTGATTAGTTGTAATATACAATCCCTTTTAAGAAATGAGATGGCTTGATGAGTGAAGCCAGTTTATTCGTAATGTGATTGGCTGAGAGAGAGTCACGTCATCTGTAGTGTTGACGGCGTATCTAGGAACGAATTTAACCTTAAATTGGAGCGCACGGTGACTGTCTCTCGTTTTACCATGAAGTAATAAACGAATCGGAATTAAATAAAATCTATTCGAATGGCAATTGAAAGACCTCCAATTAAAAAAAATTATCTTACTATGATTAGGAGCCAAAATATCATTATTTTCAATTTTAACGTATAATTTATCAAAGGTAATAAAGCAAATTTAATTGCCGATTTCGATTTGAAGAGAATTCATCGACACGCTGAATTTTCAACTATGCAGGATCTTAATTTCTAGGTTGAAAGTCAATTATAACAATAGGAGCGCAGCACGCGGCCACACGCGCCTGCTACGGTTGTGATGGAGGTTAGAGGAATGACCCTCTCCTTACGGCTTCTGAGCTACCTTAATTGCATAATTAATTGACGTAACTTCTAAATATGGTAGAAAATTTTATTTTCTAAGTATTTTTTCTTCACTTTTCGATTATTTCATCTGAATTTCGTAAATTATTGTTTATTTTTTTCAAATTTGCACAATAGAACGTGAAAATTATAAATTTTGTTTTCATTATGTATCTCATAAATTTCATGTTCTTTTATATGATATCAAAATAATTTGTTCATACGCTGACCTGGACATCGTTCTGGAATCTGTACATCGTCTTCTGGGTGTGCCAAGGTCACAGATGGAAATACGCTATATATTAGGCCAAAAATCTTAGCAAACAGTAATTTTGTGACATAAATCTTTATACGTAGCCGATGGTAACTATTGTGCAATGTACGACCTCCTCTTCGGGTTTTCTTATATTTGAATTGAAAAAAATGTATTTAAAAAAATATCGAATGACGTTGATCCTATTTTTTCATTAGTTTCATCACAAGAACTGCAATTTTTTATTTCTTTTCCAATAATCGTAACCTTAACCCAGAGGTTCTTAAAAAAATCAGTTACCTGACCCCTAATTACTGTCCGTAGTAGCCAAAAATGAATTCCTATCGATTCCAAATCCAATAATTTGCAAGTTAAGTTTTCACTTTTGCAGTGCATCCCGTAGCACACCATTTTTTTTCAAAATTTTCACACTTCCGTGCCGATGATGTCCAATTGCCAGGACGGCTCCCAGATTGACGAGAGACCGCATCCATGAGGTCAAGCACCGGATATATAATGTTTCCATTGGAAGACATTGATGGGCTTAGAGTACCAGATGCCAGGATGACCCTCAGGTTAATGAAAGACCACCCCTGTCACCGTTCCATTAACAGCCTTGCCGCGCTTGAAAAATTGCACTCAAGGTCCCTAGAAATTCCGGCACTAGATTATTAGATGTTTATTGTTTGGGTTGCGTCATTTGCTAGGTCAGTGTCGTATCCGTCTTCGATTGTAAGTGTGCCAGTAGTTGAGGGCAATTTTTCAATGAGGGCAACGCTGAAATGGACGAATGGAGCATTTTAAAAAAGACTGAGCTCTTTTCCCTCCATCTTAGCAAATTTTAAACAAAAATACTGTTATTGTTTTTGTTTAAAATTTGAGCAATTAATCGAAAAAGCGGTAACAATCCTATATTAGAAAAACATAGTGCTGAAATTGACGTTCTTATCGGAGACGATGATTCTTCTACAATCTCTGCAATTCGAAAAAAATCGAATAAACCAATTGAAAAATGGTCTGATATGAATTAACAAGAAAAAACTCTCACATCTGCTTTATATGCCATAAAATTATCAAAAAAAATAATTGATTATTTTTCAAACTCTTTTATAATTGCAATTCGACAGAATAAAGGTAATGCCGTAAAAGTAAGATTTGCATTGTTAAACGTCGTACCCTATGCATTTGGAGAAGATGACGGGTGTGGAGATTGGTGTACATTTCATAAAGTAGAATTTAATAGTAGTTCATTGCGATGAACGTAGACACCGCGTCTACGTTCATCGCAATCTTCCACACGACAAACCTTTGACTGAAGTAGATTTACGAGTTTCATTTACAAATTTATTTACTAAATTTGTTAATAATGCAAGTAAATTAGCTCCATGTGCATCAACGTAGATCAATGAGTCCTTCAATAACA
Source organism: Phymastichus coffea (assembly GCF_024137745.1). Lineage (NCBI taxonomy): Eukaryota > Metazoa > Arthropoda > Insecta > Hymenoptera > Eulophidae > Phymastichus > Phymastichus coffea. The sequence goes on from NW_026706823.1 coordinate 4,978,436, forward strand.
CTGTCGCTAGTAAACACGCTAGTGTCTCTGAGTAGGAACCGAATTCTATTATTATTATTATTATCATTATTATTATTATGAAGTCATTTTAATTATTATACGAACAAAAACGACCATCTACATTCATTTCAGTGAAAATATATCTACTAAAAGCAAGGAGAATTTTTCTAGGATCCTAGAAAAATATAAAAAATTAATCTAGGATCCCAGAAAAACGTAAAAATTAATCTAGGATCCCAGAAAAATGAAATAATTTATCTGGGATCCTAGATAAAAGTGGTCCCAGAAAGTGGCGTTTTACATATATATATATATAAATATATATAAACATATATTTCCAATATATATAAACATTGTAACAGGCTGCCGTTTAACCGTTACCCTATTAAACCTACTCGTTATTTCGGTCAAACGACGCCTTGTTATCTACGTGCCGTAAGCACGTTAACCTACCTTGTCCGGGAGTGCGCCTGCGCAGAGTTCCCTCGCCAAGCGGAGTTGGGTTCGCGGACTCGCCACTTGGCGGCGCTATCGCGCTTGCTTCGCAGCGCTCCGTCGGCCGCTGCTGGTATTTCAGTTGGCAAGTCGCTTCTCTCGATGTCTACGCGATCCGTGCCTTTTTACCGGCTTATTCGAATAAGACGTAAACAATAACATGCACCCCGGACAAAGGAAAGACGAAACAATAACTCGGTTACGAATAACTGATGTTCACTTTATTAGATTAAACCGAATACACGGGAGGGATTTGCCGAGAGACTCACGCACGCGAATACGATTGACAATGCAAACGAGGGGAGAGAGAGAGAAAAACTCGCGACCGTCGCGGTCTAAGCGCTCGCACGCTTTAAACAATTTCACCGCACACGCTGCGCGGGATCGCCTACAAACAACAATAAATAATTTTGAGCACCTACCGCGGATCAGATGGGGATACGGTGGCCAACCGTATCCGGCGCACTAGCTGTTGATCGGACGCTTCGATGCTCGCCGCTCTCAAGCTCGCTGTAGCGTTGCTGCCGGGACCGCTGATGCTGCCCAAGTCGTCGTCGAGGTAACGCACCTAGTATTGCAGGTGTCGGAGCCGCGCATGTTGAACAGTGCGCGAACTCGTTCCACCGCACTGTTTATTGTCACTTGTCGTCACTGCACACGCCTCGCTATGTGCACACCCACTGCAGCACTCTCTAACAATGAATCCCGGCTTCCTGGATCTCACTCGAAAATGTCCAATGTGTTGGCAGCGCAAAATGATAGCTAAGCTCTCGCCGGACTGAGTGACACAGTCATACTGGCTTACGAACTCTCCCCTCCCGGTCATTGCCCCTACGCGCCCTCTCTCTCTCAAACCGATCGCGGCTGCTACGCTCAGCCGCTTCTTAACCTACACGAGTCAAAACGATTTTCGGTAATCGTTGCAACATATTCAATATATATATATGTAAACAATATATATAAACACAATACAATACTCGTATTGCTTATGCGCAAAATCTGGAGGATATTGCGACAAGAAATAAAGCTGACGAAATTCTAGCTAACAAAGCTTGGGAAAGAGTGCAAGCTAAAGATAGCAGTTTTGGTGAGAAAACAGCTGCCTTCACTGTAGCTAATATTATGAAAGTTAAAAGTAAGCTTGGTATGGGTGTTGATATGAAGAAAGGTAGTAAGAAACGAGGTAGACGATTTAAAAAACGCCAAGCACGAAAAAAATGTAGAAAAATCAAAAAGCCGTCAGTTACATTGAATAAAATTATTAAGACGGTCTCGAAAAGTAGTGTGCCTAACAATCGAGCTCTTGTAGTTATTCGTTCGGCTATAAAAGGAGCCAAAGAAGCTGTGAAAAATGCTGGCGGTAAAAGTAAAATAAATATACCGCGTATTTTACCTATTCCCAGTAAAGTTGGTGGAGCGCTTCCTTTTTTAATTCCATTATTTGCTGCTTTAAGCGCCACTGGAGCTCTAGCTGGAGGAGCTGCTTCAATAGCAAAGGCCGTTAACAGTGCTAAGGCCGCTCAAAATTAATTGAAAGAAGCTCATAGACATAATAAAACTATGGAAGCTATTGCTATTGGTATAGAACTTTATTTGAAACCATATCGTAAAGGTTATGGTCTTCATCTGAAACCATATTCAAGTGGAAAAGGTTTAAAAAAAAAGCTCGAAGTAACTTTACCTAATCGAGCACTGACAGATCATGATATAAGAAAATATGCTAAAATACTAAAAATTGCAAATTTTCGAGGTGTTTTCATGCGTAATGTTCTGCCAGCCGATGGACCACGATATAAAGAGACAGCTATTGTAAATTTAGATGATAAACGTGGACCAGGAACTCATTGGGTGGCATACAAAAAGAAAGGTGATGAGGTTATGTATTTTGATAGTTTTGGTAATCTACAACCGCCTATAGATCTATTGTTTTATCTCAAAGTTAATAGAATCATGTATAATTATATTAGATATCAAGATTTTAATACATATAAATGCGGCCATCTTTGTCTCAAATTTCTTTTAAACAAACTATAAAAAAGACGACTAGTATATATAAAATACTCATTCAAAGAATGATTATCATTTGACATGAATCTGTCATGGAGAATACACTGACATTGAGTCTCTCGGGAACATCATCCGTACTCGAAACATATTCTTTTCCACCGATCGAATTGATACCAAACAAAAAATACGTTCTTGGTCTAGTTGAGCTATTAACATTTAATTCAATACCAAACATTGACGTTGGATATAATAAGTTTTACATTGAAGGTCAAGAAGCTTTACCGACTGGTAGCTACGAAATAGAAGATATTGAAAGCTTTCTCAAAGAAGCATTAGCATCTAAAGGTATATCGTTTAGCCTGAAACCAAATAATAATACTTTATGTAGTGTCATTCAGTGCAGTCAAAAAAATACATTTTGAACCAGAAGATTCTATTGGATCAATTTTAGGCTTCACTAGATGTACGCTCGTTAAAAACGAAACAATAGTTCTGACTTACCCGTCACTATTCTCAAAGTCAACGCTTTACGTGTAGAGTGTAATATTACTACAGGCTCTTACATAAACGATCGCAAAGTACATACTATATATGAATTTTTCCCAGCAGTCCCACCTGGATATAAGATTATAGAAGTTCCCTCTCAAGTCATTTATCTTCCAGTCGCTGTGAGGAGCATTGATCATTTTCAAATTCGTATAGTTGATCAAGACGGAAACCTAGTTAACTTTCGAGGAGAAGTCATCACAGTGCGAGTACATATAAAGACCATATTTTAGTAATGGGTATCATTTACAACATAAAGACCGGTCGAGGCTATATTAAGAGACAAAAATGTCAATCAACAGCCAGTCAACAGCGAGCTATCAGACCGCTCACACCTCAGAACAGTCAATTCCTGAAAAGCTTGAGACTGAAAATCGTTGAAAATCGTGGAAGAAAATATTGTGCATATTAGTGTGCTGTATAAAACAACAACAACAATATGGAGGGAATTCTAGACATTCATTCAGCTGTCGCTTTCGATGAGTCTATAACTCATTATGAAGTTCATGCGCATCAACCTTATTCATTATCATATTTGAACAATAGCGATGAAATCCATGTAGCAATTCAACATCAAGATTTATCTCAGCTTCCATCACGCATATGATTCACATTTGTGATCGGTTGACTAACCCGGACCGTACTACACTAGTGGAGAATTATTATTTATTTGTCAACGCTGCTCTCTGTCATTTATTCGAGGAAATACGATATGAAATAAATGCTATTGAAAGTGCTAAAGTGAAAAATGTAGGCTTAACGAGCCTCATGAAAAATTGGCTTTCGCTCAATCCATGTCAAAGCTCTATCGCTGAAAATGCCGGATGGAATGGTGATAACAATAAAATTTTAATATGTAACGCTCTAGGTTTTTTTGATGTGACTATCCCTCTCAGTATGTTGCTGGGCTTTGCTGAAGGTTATCGGAAAATTGTAGTCAATGTCAAGCATGAACTTATTCTCACAATATCAACAGATGATTTAAATGCTATTTTAAGTATTCTAGTACGAAAGGAATCCTGATGCTTCAGAAAAATCATAATTTACTTTAACTAAGGTTAAATGGTTGATGCCATTAGTGATGGTTGCAGACAAAGAAAAAATCAAATTACTCAATCAGATTGAACAAGATCGTGCAATTACTATGAGTTATCGTACTTGGGAAATGTATGAGTATCCAAAATTACCTCGTACATCAAAGCATGTTTGGAGTGTTAAGACTTCCAATCAATTGGAAAAGCCTCGCTTTGTTATTTTAGCTTTTCAAACTAAACGTAAAAGTTCAGCGAGTGTTAATTCTAGTAATTTTGATCATTGTAATATTAGTAATGTGAAGCTATTCCTCAATTCACAATGCTTCCCGATGGAAATCTCAATTTAAATATCAATCAAAATCAGTTTGCTGTTCTCTACGATATGTATACTAATTTTCAAAACGCTTACTATGGTAAAGAAAACGAGCCGTTACTCAATAAAAAGGATTTCATTAATTAAGTGCCGTTAATAGTTATAGATTACTCCAAACAAAATGAAACATTAAAAAGCGCTCCAGTCGATGTTCGCCTAGAATTTGAAACTCGGACCGATTTTCCTGAAGATACTGCAGCCTACTGCTTAATATTACACGATCGTATTGTACAATATAATCCAATTAGTGGTGATGTTAAAAAATTAGTTTAAAATTAACAAGACATTATATCATCAATGTACACAATGCTTTTCAATAAAAAAATAAAATTATATATATATATATATACACTATATATATTGTTAGAATTTAATACAAACTACCTATAATCATAGAGAGAGAAAGAGAGAGAGAGAGAGAGAGAGAGAGAGAGAGTTTGGGAGAGAGAGAACAGCATCCACACTAAACGGCGTACGCACCTAGCAAGCTAGAGACGCTACCCCCTCTCCGAGGGCCTAAACTTAGCCAGCATAAGCTTACTATGCCCCCTACTATAAAAGGAGAATGAAAGAGAGCTTACTAAATATCCTACCAACTTCTACAGCATCCTACCTTAATAACCTCTGTAGGTGGGTGTGGGTGGGTGGGTTGATGAGGGTAGGTTGGTGGGTGTGGGTAGGTGGGTGGAGTAGGTGGATGGGTGGTTGGGAAAGGCACTCTGTCGGAGGGTCCACTGGCAGATCCAATCAGCGGTGATGTGAAGAAATTAGTTTAATATAGTTGACTCTCTAAATAAATTGGAATTAATACAATTAAATATAAGCTAAATAAATTTAAATGTGTAACATACAGTACATCACGTTAAATTTTATCAATAAAAGCATTTAATTTTAAATATTATAATAATTTAATTTAAATATATAATACCTAATCATAACAGCATATGTAACTCTCTCTCTCTCTCCCTCCCTCTCTCTCTATCTCTCTACCACTAGTTCTCTCACTCTCTCACTTCTTTATTTCCCTCTCCCTAATTAAAAAAAATAAAGCATAATAATTATAACAAAAAACAATATTATTTTATTTTATTTTGTCCTCTTTCTTTTTATGCGTTCCTACTACCTTGAGGAGGCGAGTCGGCTTTCTCGTTGTCGGTTCAGCGGGAATCATGATTATTCTACGCCGAATAGCCTCACTACTCTTGATTTGTGGCTTCTTCGGCACAGTTCTCTGTAAAATGTTAAAAATATTAATTAATTTTGTTTAAAATAAACGCATAAAATATATAAATTTTATAATAAATATAAGTGTTTTCTTACCTTAGTAGACAAATCAATTGCCTCATCATGTTGTAAAATGTCAAGCGAAGGCATCGATGATGTTGCAGACGCAGATGTGGTAGACGTAGACGTAGATGAGGCAGACGTAGACGATGCTGACGTAGACGACGATGACAACGTCTCCGATGCTGAAGATGATGTAGATGAAGGCGACGCTGATGACGATGATTTTGCTGCAACTAATCTTTTTTTTATTTTGTCCGCTAATTCATCCTACACCGTCTTGGCCAGCTCAGCTTTTCTCTTGCGCTCTAATCATGAGAATTCTTCTTTTTTTCTCATTATTTCTGCGCACTTCTGGCGACATAGCTGCGCCCTCACTCGCTCTTCTATAGTCTTCTCAATTTGATAGGCCAATTGTTATGTGACCAGTCTTTCAGTCATTGATTCTTTGATCCACTGAAAAATGAAAAATCTGTATAAGTACATGTATAGAATTAAATAATAATACTAATATACTTACTTCACGAACAATCGCAATAATCTAGGTGAGTTGGGCAACGTGTTGTGCGTTGCCTGCACACCTAAGCAACTGAAAATAAATAAATAAATATTTAAATATTAAATATTAAATAATATAAAGAAGACCTTACTGCGTTTAAAATAATAATGAGCAGTCGATACAGCAGCTCACGCGGGATAGCGTTAGTACTCTGTAAATTATAATTAAAAATTATTAAAATTATATATATATATATAATTATTTTTAATTTTTAAAATGATTACTTACGGTTTCCAGAAGCTGACAAACATTAACAATACTTTCCATTTTCACTAACACAAATTTTTTTACACAAATAAATAGAAAAACTAATTTCATAATGTGCTATGACTAACTCGATGTTTGCCTTGAGACTGACCGTCAAAAATCCTACCGAACGCTTGTAATAATAATATTTTTCTACAATATGGAGTATTAGATAAAGAGGGTTGGTAGCAAAACATAGCTGCTCTCTTTTTCTCACTTCCGGAAAGTAGTGGAGAAGCTTGATCATCCTCAAACCAGCTGTGATCTATATTTGTGATAGACATAGTTAACTTTAGATAAGAGGGTAGGTAGTAAGCATAGCTGCATATGCGCTCCTCTACTCCTCCGCGCTGTGGTTCACGCTGAGTCAGAGCTACAGAGAGGGAGAGAGAGAGAGCACAAATCCTCAAGTTACAACTATAGACAGCATGCGCTCCTCCTCCTCCACACGCTCAGGCCCAAACCAAATGTATGCGTGTGTAGCTAATATACACAATATGCATCCTCTAAGGTACATGTGGCATTGGCTCTAGTGGTAGAACACTAGCCTGCCAACCCGGAGAATTCCGGTTCGATTCTCCGATCTGTCTCTTCATTATTTTCAAAAATCATCGCTATTTTCTACTCGTTTCATTTTCAATAAAGCAAGTAAATTGTCAATAATATACATTTATAACTTTTTAAAAAAATACATTTAAATTTAATTAGACTGAAAGCACTAGGTATACGGTCCATAGGGACTAGGAGCCCTAGTAACTAGAAGCCCTAGAAACCTTCCTCAAAAAATTATAAACAATTATTAACATTAATAATAATTAACATTGAAGCGTTAGGCCAGGGAATCAAAGGGTTAAACCAGGGACCCCCCCACGAATATTGTTAATAATAATTATTAACATTAACAATTATTATTAACAATACCTCCCGCAGGTGTGCTGGAACATACATTGCTATATTACTAATATATACAATTGTGCGCGTAGCACCAACAAATCCAACTACTTATCATTTGAAAGGTTATCAAAATAAGCCTATCCTATGTGGCTTCTATGAACAGGAACTTCAGAAAACCAAATATCCTGATATCTATCTAGTAGAAAAGGTTATTGAGAGGTGTGGTAATCAAATTTTCTTAAAGTGATTAGGATTTGATTATTCGCACAATAGTTGGATAAATAGAACCGAATTGTAAAAAAAAAAGAAAACTATGTAGATTGAAGAATTAATAAATAAACACACATATTTTGATTTGATAAAATATAAAGAAAGTTTATTTTTTTCTTTTTTTATTATGCGTACATTGATATATATATATATATCGGTCTGTCCAACAGATTTTTAAAAAAAGCTGTGAAGGTGGGGTCAACCGATCTTGGCGGCGACTTTTTCTATGGTAGTACATGCAACAAGAGAACTTTTGGCTATCTCAGTTTTTTTTTAAATATATATATATATATATATATATACCGAAATATATATTGTAACAGGCTGCCGTTTAACCTCTAATCTCTATCGAATATGATTATTCGTATGGTCTAACGACGCCGTGTTATCTATGTGCTGTAAGCACACTAACTCACCTTGTCCTGGTGTGCGCCTGCGCCGAGTTCTCTTACCGTTCTAAGTTGGATTCTCGATCTCTCCGCTAGGGGCGCTGGCGCGCTCGTTTAGCAGCGCTCCGTCGGCCACTGCTGACAACTCGGTTGGCGAGCAGCTTCGTAGGTTGCTTACGTGATTCGTGCTGAACTACCGGCGCGTTAGAATCGAACGTAAACAATAACACCGCTTTCGGACAAAGGGAAGCCAAAACAATGAGATCGTTGCGTGTTAATCTCTGATCACTTTATTTACTTAAAACGTGTATAAGAGAGGGATTTGCCGAGAGATTTTCGCAAGCTATTTCGAATGACGATTTAATCGGGGAGAGAGAGGGTGAATCTCGCGATCGTCGCGGACTATTCGCTCGCACGCTTATAATAATTTCGCCGCGCGGGATCGCCCGCTAATTACAATAAATAGTGCTATGCACCTACCGCGGAATCGAAGTGGATACGGTGGTCAACCGTATCCTTCTAAACTTGTTGGATGACGAACCGCCTCTGCATCTGCTCCTGCGCTGGGGCTGACTCGCTGCTGCTGATGTTGCCGAGGTTGCTCTAGCAACTGCTGAAGCCGCGCACGTTTAACAGTGCGCGCACTTGACACTCCTCTCACTCCACTCTCACTAATTATATGCTGCACTCCCTGGATCTAACTCAGAAAACGATAAAACACGTTGGGATCTCGAACTCAATCGCTATGATGCAGCCGGACTGAAGGTCACAGTCATACTGGCTAGCTAACTCTCCCCTTCCGGTCATTTCCCCCAACGCGCCCTCTCTCTCTCTCTCAAACCAATCGCGGCTGTTACGCTCAGCCACTGAGTAACCCACGCGAGTCTAAACGATTTTCGGCAATCGTCGCAATATATATATATAGATAGGTAAAAAAATGAGCCTTTTTTTGGCCATATTTGAAGACCCATAACTCCGTGAGTTTTGAAGATATCAGGATGGGCGACCTCTCATTCTATTCGTCTTTTCATCTACTTTTAAAAACATGGCGGTCAAAAACCTGAAAATACACTCTGCTGGATGTGCCCGCTGGTTCATTGCACTCATAATTGCTTGATTTTGAATCATACTCACGGGCTCATAGTTCCGTCATTTTAACATTTTTTGAAAAATTAGAAAATATTTTTTTGTTTGCCTTAAAAAGAGCTTTAATTTGCGACCCCGTCCATCTCGCTAGCTTAATTAGGACCAAAGATATGCGTATTCAAAGTTTGCTATTATTCCGAAAATAGCAAAATATTGCTATTTTGAAAGTACATTTAAAAAATACGAACATCATCTTTTTCATCAAACAAGGTTTTTCTAAGCAGTTCTAGTATTGTAGAATATAGTCCTATAATAACATCGGTGGACTTTTGCTTCCTCGTTGACTTATGTGATTTTTCAAAATCACTAATTTCGGGTATTTTGAAAAATTATCTACGGTTTACTATTGTAATTAAAATTGTAATAATGACTTGATTTCATGGTATTTCACTTTTAGTTCCTGTTTCATAACTAGAACTGTATCAGTACGTTTTGCTTACTGTGGTTTGCACGTGCTATTGGGGTTTGACCTGTAGAATGACGCGACTTCTCGTGCCGATAAGCATAAACAAATGAAATTAAGGCTCAACATGGGCAGGAATGGGAACAAATAATAATTGTTGAAAATTATTGATATCAGACGAAATGTGTAAATTGGACGATGTCAATAATAAATGAGGGCGATTTGGTGGAGATAGGTGAACACCAATTTTTCCAAAAAAAAATCGTAAATCATCGTTAAAGTGTCCCTATTACTTTTTTACATCAACCTATTTGCATATTTCGTTACAAAATATCGATAATTTTGATAATTAATACTTATGTTGACCATGCTAAGCTTTACGTCTGTTTTTCCTTACCGACGTGAGAGGTCGCATCAGTCTACAGGTCAGAACCCAATTGATTGAGTTGTAGGTTATAGTCGACGTCAAGTAAACAAGCCGAAAGCTAATAGATTTATTTTAAGAAATAAATAATTAATCCAATAATTTTACGCTGCCCTATCAATTGTTCACAAGCTTATTGATTGCTCAGTCTTTTCGTACATATTGACGAAATATAGATAATTAAATTTGTTTATTAAACCATTTATTTATTTCTTCTTTTACATATTCATGAGAAATCGAGCAAACCAAAACAACCTATGAGCATTCGATTGGCGAGCTTAAGATTATTGAAAAAATCTTTTTATTAGCAGAGCGGATTGTGTTCGCTTCATTGCTTGCAGCTGATCGTAAGTATCAACGATAGTAAATCAAAAGTTCTAATGCAGCCCTGTATATCGTTGGAGACTGTTACCGAAATTTACATATATAGATATTTTTTGTTATTCTAATGTGAAAAATGTTATTTGAATAGTTTGTATAAATCAATTATTCAAGTGTCAATGCACTGATTTTCGTTTTTCTGCAGGCTATTCTCGTAAGTGTTTTTTAGTAATTTTATTTTTGAGTATCTGTGGCTTACTTAAAAAAGCCGGCTAGTCAAACAAATTTTTTTCTACGTGATCCATGAATCTTATCTTTATTTCTTACTAGTACAATTGAAATATTTCTAGACTTTATATGTATACTTTTATAATTTTATAAGATTACACGGAAATAGTTCATATTGTATCAATTATATTAAAAACTGCCAATATTGACAAGAATATTCAAACAGTCTCTATTCGACAATGCACTGCAATTTTCATTACTGTGAAACTTCATTACTACGAAATAAACAACGTAGTCTATATACATTAGTTAGAAAATTACTGTCAAAGATCCCATAAACATTCGACGAATGTTTATGGAATCTTTGAGAGTTAAATTCCTATTAGAGAAAATTAAAACTTACAAAGAATCTTTATGAGTTTTAATTGTTGGGATCTCAGTCACAATTTTGTCTTTTTGAGTTATATTTCATTAAAAAAGTAATAAACACTTGGGCTTAAAGTTAAAGAAATGATTTGTTCAATAATAGTCGTAGTAATTGTAATGACTGATTTAAATACTTTTTATTTTAGTATTTTTTAGAAAATAGGAGTTTAATGGTTTAAAGGTAACGTTTCAAAGAGATTGTGATGAAATATAAATATTTAAGCATCGCAAGTACTGATTGTTTTTGTAATGTGTATCAGATTTATTGATGATTCAAATGAAATAAAAAGGATATTTTTGAGATAGCAAACTGTTTTTGTCAGCTGATAACGTTTACTTGGTACTTTAATAAACAATTCCACAAATTCTTAATTTTGCTTGTTGGTTAATTCTTTTGTTGCAACTTTAAAATATTTTTTTCAAGATTACGTGAAAGATTACGCACTAGCGTGACATTAATAATACTAAAATAAAAAGTATGTAAAACAGTCATTACAATTTACTACAAATTACTACGACTATTATTGAACAAATCATTTCTTTAATTTTAATCCCAAGTGTTTATTACTTTTTTAATGAAATATAACTCAAAAAGATAAAATTGTGAGTGAGATCCCAAAAATTAAAACTCATAAAGATTCTTTGTAAGTTTTAATTTTCTCTAATGGGAATTTAACTCTCAAAAATTACATTGATTATCCCGCTATAGCCGTTACTGTCTTTTTAGATATTTTATGGCTTATTTCAAGTCATTTTTGTGTTCATCAAAGAAAATCTGCCCTCGGACAACTATTTCAATCATTTTATAGTATGCATGCAACATTTTGTGTTCAAACTCAAAAAACAATTTGAAAAGCTTATAACGTGAGTTTGAAAAACTGAAAACAACTCTAAAAAGTTTCAAAATATTCTTTCATCCAATTAAGGAGCATATTTGTCTGGGGTATCTATTGGAGATGTAATATAAGGGTTTTTGACGTAGCATATTACAAATCTGAAATCAGATTTCCGAAAATCAAAATTATTGATCCAATGTGACGAACAAATATTAATATTAATATTTGAATATTAATGTTCCGATCCTTTCAAAAATTTTTTGAATAATAGTAATGTAAGAAAAATTCTAAACAAATAATATGTAATGAAACTCTATGAAGGATACTTGAAAAAAATATTTCAGAGTTCTAGTTGTCCCTATCAAGAGAAAACCGATTTTTTTTTGTTAAACAAAAACGCGATTCTACACGTTACTTTATTTTATGACGTTGTTAATGAATAAATTATTCAATCTTTTTTAAGTCGGGATGTTGAATATATCCTTGATACATTTTCTAATAAATTAAAATTCTAAAGTAGTTCATAAACTCATCAAATATAATAAAAATTTTATTATCATAATTAAAATATTTTCATTTCTTTTCATTACAGAGAAAGTAGATAATTTGTTAGCATCCACAGTCTCCAGTAATTTTCACTTTTTCAACATGAGTGAGACCGATTGTATAGTCGGTCATTTGGATAACTCTAGATCTTGTAAAGGGCAAGGGCAAGGGTAAAAGTCATATATTTTATAAGGAAAATTTAATTGCTTTTCAAGATTTAGATGCGCAAGATTTGAAACATCTTCAATATAGAGTACCAAATTTTTCTCTGATTCCCAATGGTTTTATTTGTGCAAATCATCGAAAAACTATATTTAGTAGATTTTCCTGAACGTCAAGTAAACTGCTGCAACCCTTTTAATAAACATTCTGGAATTAAAAAAGGTTTTAGAACTCTTTCTTTAGAAAATTGTGATAAATTGTATAGTATTTGCAATATAATAGGTCCTTCTGGTGGGAAACTTTGACTTTGTACTACGTGTCGAGCTTCTATGCTACAGAAATTGAACGATTGGGAATCAAAACAGAATATCTTGGCTGTTGAATAACACAGTTCTGCAAACATTTAAGAAAAATCAGAGATAGAATTGCCTTCTTCACCAAGTGCTGCAGTAACTGATCAAAGTCAATCTTCTGACCCAACAATGTCTGATGCCAGCTTGGAGTTTGTTTCTGAAAGCTAAGAAAAAATTTTGAAAGAAGAAAGTTTAAAAAGAATCTTGGATGATTTTGAGCTTCCGATGCCAAAAAGAAAAAAATTATCTCAAGAACGACAGCAACAAAATTTGGAAAAAGTAGTTGAGGGGATTTATGAAAGAAGTATTGAAAAAATAAATGATTTTTTTCAATCTGACTTACCTGTGAGCCAAATAACTGAATTGCAAAGAGATAGTGAAGTTCTAAGTTAAATAATTAACAATCTACGCATGACATACAACAATCAATCCACCACCTCTGGAAAAATCAAGATTTTAACCTTGTTTTCTGTAGAACTCACTTATAGAGGAATCAGAAAGTATATCTGTTGTTCTAGATACATGATAACAAAAGCTAATCACATTAGAGAAACACATGGTGAGTTAATATTCATATAAATATTCTTTAGCGATAAGATTTACAAGCCGGCTGAAATAAATTGTTTTCCGAATTTCCGATATTTCCTAAAACATTTGAAAATTTTAATTATCATATGAGTGAATTTACAAAACTTATTGAAACTCATCAAATTTGCTCATTTACAATATTTATTCTAATAATGTTGATATTTTCCGTTCTCCATTCATAATACCTTATTTGTATTGTCTCAGAATTATTTGAAATAATAAAAGTACTCATGTTGGTACTATTTTCTGATTTATAATTATTTATATTCCAATTGATAAGGTCTACAAATTTCAGGTGCACTAGTCGACCCACCTAGAAAAAAGTTTTCTTTTTACTCTGAAGAGCTTGTAGAATCCATAGGAAGTTATTACAAAGATGATAAGAATAGCCGAGCTTGTGCTGGTATCAAAGAATATATTATTGTCGTGAACAAAAAGACGAAAGTGAAATAAAGATTACAGAAGAGATTGCTTTTGTTCAGTCTCAGAGATTTGCACCATAATTATCTAGACGATCATGCGGACGAATTAGAAAAAGTTCCCAGTTTGTCATATTTTGCTGAGCTACGACCGGACGAATGCTGATTTGCTGGTGCTCCTGGTACACATTCCGTTTGCATTTGTATGGAACATCAGAATGTAAAATTGAAAGCAAGAGTAATATCATGGTCATTGGATTACAGAGAATTATTAGATGTTTGTGTTTGTTCAGTAGATAACGAAAACTGTATGTTGAAAAACTGCTCTGAATGTCCCGGGGAAAAAGCCATTCAGGACTTTTTGCAAACTAAAAACTTTGTAAAAAAATGGCTACATCAGGTACTTAACTTGGTCATCCGTTCATTTTACAAGTAATAATGATGAAACAACTAGCAATACTCGCGTAACACTTATTCAAAAGGTCGAGGATGTCAAAATATTCTATGAAGGATTTATGAAAGATGTTTTGAAATTAAAAGAACATCATTATGTCAATGAAACTCAGAAATATTGCTTCACATTCATGAAGAAAAATTTGAAGTATGACACTGGTTTAGTAGTAATGGATTTTTCTGAGAACTACTCATTTATAGCTCAGGATTTCATTCAGGCTTTCTATTTTAACAATATTCAAACTATGGTACACCCTTTTGTCCTTTACTATAGAAGCAATGATGGAATGAAGATAGAATGTGCTAGCTTTTGTGTCATTAGCGATTACTTGAAGCATAATGCATACGTTGTAATATCTTTCAAGAGAAGGTGATAGAAATGATTAAAGGTCTCTTTCTGGAGTTGAAAAAATTGATATATTTTTCAGACGGAGCCCCAACACAATACAAAAATAAGTAAGTTTATTTTTTTAGCTTCACATATTTTTGCGAAGCTTGTTTAAAGAATGAAAAAAAATTACTGACAATTCTCATCATTTTTACAGGAATCATTTTACAAATATTTGTCATCATGAAAATGATTTTGGAATCAAAGTAGAATCCTATAATTTCTTTGCACCTAGCCACAGTAAAGGACCTTGTGATGGAATCGGAGCTGTAGCGAAACGCTTTGTCAGAGATGCATCTTTGCGATTGCCAGTAGAAAAGCAAATTTTGAATGCACGTGATATGTTCCTGTACCTGAATGAGCATATGGAAAAAAATCAAGTAAGGCATTATTTATAAAACCGCTTTTTCATACAATAGACTTTCGAAAAACTAAATATTATTCAATTTTTTGTAAAGGTTTCAATGGGTTAGCAGCGATGAATGTGAACGTCGACAGAAAAGGTTTCAGAAACGATTTGATACTGCACAAACTGTCAAAAATACTAGAGGATATTTTTACATGAAACCGATTAATAAGGACAATGCCGAGTTTAAAATTACAACTCTGACGAGAGTTGGCCTGAAAGTATAAGTAAAAACTGAACATGCAGAAAAATGAATATTTTTTATCATTTACCATGAACTAATATGATTTATTACGCTTCAGTTTTGTCCTTCTTCAAAAAGTAATTCAACCTGAACTCTGAAATAACTTTGAATTTTCGCGCTACTTGTGTGCTCCACCAATCACAATGCTGGATGTTGGCGAATCATTATTTCTTAGGGTAGGAATATGTATTTATAGAAGATGCACACAATTTCGCCCTTATTCTTAATATAATATTATCATGATGTTAATTACAATAGTAAACCGTAGATAATTTTTCAAGATACCCGAAATTAGTGATTTTGAAAAATCACATAAGTCAACCAGGAAGCAAAAGTCCACCGATGTTATTATAGGACTATATTCTACAATACTAGAGCTGCTTAGAAAAATCTTGTTTGATGAAAAAGATGATGTTCGTATTTTTTAAATGTACTTTCAAAATAGCAATATTTTGCTATTTTCGGAATAATAGCAAACTTTGAATACGCATATCATTGGTCTTAATTAAGCTAGCAAGATGGACGGTGTCACAAATTAAAGCTCTTTTCAAGGCAAACAAAAAAATATCTTCTAATTTTTCAAAAAATGTCAAACTGATGGAACAAACGGTTGTGCGAAGCTGTAATCAAAAGCAAAGGTGGATTCTTTGACAGAAAAAAAGTTTAAATTTGTTTACTTTGTGATATGTTTATTTAGTTGACTAAAGAAGACCAAAGAAGTTATTTTTTGTGTGACAAATAATTGATAGTTTTGATTGTTGTAATTGATCATAATTTACAAAATGAAGTTAATGAATTAACCCATTTCTTCCCAATCGACCATGAGACTACCGATTGGTTTATCGTCTTGTAAAATAGGTAGAATCGCTTGAGATCGACATGCAAAATACCATTTCCGAAGCAAAGACTTGCTCTTTCCGAATCTGCAAAAAGATTTTCATAACTTTGCGATTCAAAAACAATATGGCTGCTCAAACTTAGTGAAAATTTCATTTTTTATTTTAACTGAATTTCCTTTTTTTTTCGAGTAAAGTATGTAATGTATACCTACTAAACAATTTTATTTCACTATTAGTATGGTTGTAGGACTTCTGTTATCGATTATTGATATTTTTGAAAATCCAAAATTAAAAATAGCGGACGAAAAATTGAAAAATTCTGAAAAATGAAGGAAAATGAGAAAATTTATATTTCTTGTGTTTTTGAGGGTGCTGATTTGATATCTGGTATTGATTTTTGAAAATTCTTGCACCAAAAATAAATATGGCGCATTCAAAATGGCTGCCAAAATGAATTTTTTCGAAAAATCAAAGTTTTTCGCCAAAATACATTCTCTTTGCGTTTTTGAGGGTGCTGATTTGATATTTTATGTTACTTTTTGAAAATTCTTGCACCGAAAATAAATATGGCGCATTCAAAATGGCTGATAAACTTAATTTTTTTTACTTGAGTTTTTTTTTATGAAGTACACATTTTTATATGCTTTTGAAGCTAATAAATTGATATTTCATTATATATAGTTATAAATCATTTTCAGTGTAAAAATTATGTTCAGTAAATAGCAGTAGTAAATAATTGAGTTACTGAGATGTTGAAAAAGTATGATCGTAACTGTCAAAACATTTACAACATATGTATTTATCGCATTTTTCGTAAAAGTTGTTAGTACGTTGGTTATCACACTTTTCTCCTGATTTACATGTTTGTTGTGTATATCTTTGAGAACTTTGATGCAAACCATGGTAGGATCTGAAACATTGAACACAATGATGTTCTTTACAATCATAACAATAATAAGTAGTTCGATCTTTACATACCTTACATACTTTGCGTGCCTTAGGAATCATGACGAGTGAATGTTGAGATAGTGATTCTTTGTTTCGTTTCAAGTATACTCTTATAACATTCGAGACAAACTCTTTAGCTGATATTTTCTTACTATGCACTAAATTATATAAGACCATACCATTAGTTAGTGATGATTGTATAAACCTACAAAACATAGGCCATGTCCACTTGTTACCATGAATAGTTGGTTGAAAATCACTGCAATGTTGATCATGAAGATCAACACCTCCCATAAACATATTATAAATTATAAAAACCAAAGGAAACTCTAGTGGAATTTTTTTTTAATACTTTTATCAGTTCTTTCCACTTCAGATCGTGGTGTAACACAGCTTGCAGTTGAAACGATAGAAACATTTTTAGAATCCTTTTCTGTAACATAGTTTATGCCACTATTTACTTCGTGAGTTACTACATAAGTACCACGCTCAGATTTTTTATTGATGATATGTTTTTTTTTTAAAGTATCAAGTTCGGAAACTACTTCTCGTTTGTTAGCTTTCTGTTTTGTTTGCTTGCCTGCTTTCAAAGTTGATTTTTTCTTTGTTAGATTATTTATTTTGTTTTTTACATTTTTTGCATTATTTTTTTTCGTTGCTTTCGTATATTTTTCTTTTACTTTTTTAGCTGCTTGTTTTTAGCTGTTTGTTTTTTAGTTGGTTTTAACTTTATTTGAAATTAGAGACTTTGTTTTTCTTTTATTTTTCTCTTGATTAGAAACTTTAGTAAAAACTCGCTCGTCTCTTACTGTCCCAGTTGCTCTGAGACCATGTTTTTTCAATCGTACGAGTAAATCAGGTGAACTAAAATAATTGTCAAAACTGACGTGGTATTTCAAAATTTCATCTGCCGACTTTCTCTGAAAAAATTCTTTTAACATTTTTATCACTACTCTAGAACCCAAAGCACATTTTTCTTCGCTACTTGAATCGTGACCACAGTAAACATCAAAATTTACTAAATATCCCTGAATTGTACAAAGCGCCCAAAGCTTTATTCCAAATCGTACAAGTTTATTTCTTATACATTGTTTGAGTATGGTACGGCCAAAAAACTTAACCATCATCTCATCGATCGAAAGGGCAGAACAAAAAAAATCAAATTGCTGAATATTTTTTCGAAAAATGTTTATTATTTTTCTGACTCTCCATACTCTATCTGCATCATTTCTATATTCTTTTTTATTCATTTTAAATTTATTTTTTAAATTTTCAAATTTATAACGCGACATGGTTTCAGAAACTGTATCGGAATGGTACAAAGAATCGTTAGACCAATAATCCCTATAATATTTACGACTGTTGATAATAGAAAACATAACTATCCCAATGAATTTATTCAAATCATCAGTATCAATGTCTAAATCATTTTCAGCACTTGCTTCAATTATATAATCTTTTATTTCATCTGAAAAAAATAATTCAAACAACTTATCGCATGTTTTTTCAGGCAAATTATTTTTTATCTCCTCATCCAAAAATATTTCTGATTTTGGTATCGAATCATAAAATTTGTCTCCATCTTTCCATACATACTCATGTGAATGTTCTAGTTTTTTATTTGAAGAAATGAGGGATTCGTCAACTATTTGATACCCTTCTGGACAATTGCGTCCTTCAATAATCTGAACACTGTCAGCTGAATCGTTTTCATTATTTGATTCATCTCCACTTCCAATATCATCAGGAATCACAGCAACGTTTCTAAATAAACTTTCGGATAAATTAGAAAACGTTTTATCTGTTCCGTCAACATGATCGGAATCTAAATCCATAAACTCAGTAGTTTCAACAGTAATACTACTGTCGGATTGCTTTGCGTTTTTCTTTGGCATACTTTATACCAGATGTTATTTTGTAAAGTTATTCAAAATTATAATATTATAAGGTTCAAAAATATTATAATAAATCGATCGCAGTAGTAGTCGAAGTTTTTATATAAATTATTATTATTGTAATACAATAGTAATATAAATTTTGTAGTTTTTTTTTTTAAGTATACAAATTTGCGGAAAATATCGGGTACCTATATGGATTTAGGATTGCAGATTTTACTGCAAGTACAAAAAAATGACTGTTCGCCACCTAGCGGCCGTTTTATAAGTGAAATATGATTTGAAATAATTTTATTGTAACTTTTATTATTTAGAAAATTAATGAATGCTAAACCTGTGGATTTTCGCTAGAAAAAATATATTTATAAAATAAATTAAGTTTATCAGCCATTTCGAATGCTCGATATTGATTTTCGATGCAAGAATTTTCAAAAAGTAACATAAAATATCAAATCAGCACCCTCAAAAACGCAAAGAGAATGTATTTTGGCGAAAAACTTTGATTTTTCGAAAAAATTCATTTTGGCAGCCATTTTGAATGCGCCATATTTATTTTCGGTGCAAGAATTTTCAAAAATCAATACCAGATATCAAATCAGCACCCTCAAAAACACAAGAAATATAAATTTTCTCATTTTCCTTCATTTTTCAGAATTTTTCAATTTTTCGTCCGCTATTTTTAATTTTGGATTTTCAAAAATATCAATAATCGATAACAGAAGTCCTACAACTATACTAATAGTGAAATAAAATTGTTTAGTAGGTATACATTACATACTTTACTCGAAAAAAAAAGGAAATTCAGTTAAAATAAAAAATGAAATTTTCACTAAGTTTGAGCAGCCATATTGTTTTTGAATCGCAAAGTTATGAAAATCTTTTTGCAGATTCGGAAAGAGCAAGTCTTTGCTTCGGAAATGGTATTTTGCATGTCGATCTCAAGCGATTCTACCTATTTTACAAGACGATAAACCAATCGGTAGTCTCATGGTCGATTGGGAAGAAATGGGTTAATTCATTAACTTCATTTTGTAAATTATGATCAATTACAACAATCAAAACTATCAATTATTTGTCACACAAAAAATAACTTCTTTGGTCTTCTTTAGTCAACTAAATAAACATATCACAAAGTAAACAAATTTAAACTTTTTTTCTGTCAAAGAATCCACCTTTGCTTTTGATTACAGCTTCGCACAACCGTGGCATTCTGTCTAACAATTTGTCTAGTGTTTCTGTTGCTATTTTCTTCCATTCATCTTGTAGAATTTCCCACAAATGAGCAGCTAAAGTTGGACATGATTTACGTACTTTTCGATCAAGTTCTTCCCATAACAATTCTATAGGATTCAGATCCGGTGACTGTGGTGGCCATTCCATAATTTGTAATTTATTTTTTTTCTCAAGATTTGCTAAGTAATTTTTACATATTTTCGCTGTATGCTTCGGATTATTATCTTCTTGAAAAATAAAGGATGGACCGATGAGTCGTGTACCAGACGGAACCACATTATATTGTAAAATTTTTTTGTACTTCTCCTTTACCAAAATTTCATCTACTTTTTTAAATCACCGACTTTTGAATTTCTGAAGCATCCCCATACCATAAGTGACCCACCGCCGTGCTTCACCGATGGAATTAGACAACTTTCCAAATATTTTTCGTTGTTTTGCCTTCGAATATACGTTCGACGTTTAGAACCAAAAACTTCAAATTTAGATTCGTCACTCCTTAACACACGTTTCCAGTCACTTAAATTCCAAAGCCGATATTTTCTAGCCCATTCCAATCTCTTCTTTTTGTTTACTTTTTTTAATAATGGTTTTTTCTTTGCAATTCGGCCGTGTAAACCTTTTTCAACAAGTCTTCTTTTAACAGTAGATACACTTACAGATCACAGTAAAGGCAAGCCCTCCCGTCTGGCTTTCTTTACCGCACGAGAATACTGCCAATCCGCAAACTAGAATAAAGAAATATAATGATAATAATAACAATGAATAAGAAATCAATTTGTAAAATACTTACGCAGACCATCGAATGACGCTTCCTTGGAAATCCAAACATTGTAAAAATTGAACTGTACAAAGTCGAGCAACCGCGCTCCTCATATACTAAATAAATGCACACACCGCAAAAATTTCTGTATAAACCGCTAGTAGCTTTGAATTTCAGAAGTATGCAAATATTGCAATATCTTAGGCCCTGGGGTGTTACGTCTTACGACGCATCCTTTTTATAAAATAAACATTTGCGAAATTCAAAGCTACTAAACTATTCGCACGTCAGCAAAAAGCTAATTAAACGCGAGGTAAATGACTCTCCGAAATTAAGCCTTACGACGCATCCTTTTTGTAACATATGCACATTCAAAACTGCTAAGCTATTCACACGACAGCAAAAAGCTGTCGAAACACACTCCGAAACTAAGTCACCAAAACGCAAGAATTTATAATCAGCGAAAACAAAATGTCACACAATATCGCAATACTGACCTGAAAAAGAACTATAAAAGATATAAAAATCAATGAACAAAAGACACTCAGGCAGTTGATCAGTAGTCCGTCAGTCAGTCAATAAGTACCTGTAAGACTCAACTCCGTACACACCGGTCCGACAATTGGTGATCATTTTACTTAATAAACTCGCGACTGTTACAAAGTAATATCGTGCAAGTATTATTCAACAACATATCCTATTCAATTCAACAAGCAATTAGAGCCTGCTACATTTATTCAATTCAACAAGCAGTTAGAGCCTGCTACATTCATACAATTCAACAAGCAGTTAGAGCCTGCTACATTCATACAATCCAACAAGCAGTTAGAGCCTGCTACATTTTATCAACAATTAAAGGCTACGATTATCAAGGTAGTACAATTATCAGACATACATTTCCACATATATTTATTATAAGTGAGACATATCCGACCACTAGTCAAAATATTGGAACGTCTCATTCATTAGCTATTCGTAGTTGATGCACGAGACGTAACACACTTATTGGTGTGTCAAGATGTTCATTAACTTGAGCTGTGAGTTCTGGAGTTGTGAGACGTCTGTTTCGAATACTCAAAAGCGCTATGTAGTCATCTTCTTTTGCTGTAGTTTTTCTTTTCTTTTTCTTTGGTTTTGTAGAGATGTTTTGTTCAGTCAAAAACTTCTTTATGTTGTAATCTACAGTGCCTTTAGCGATTTGCAGTTCATTTGCTATTTTTCGTCTACTGTATCCAGTTTTATACAAAATAATTATTTGCAAACGAACTTGCTCTGTCAAGTGCTTGGCCATGGTTATCGATCGATCGAGATCCGTAGACAACTAACTAAATCATCGATTAAACTTGTAACTCTCCTTGAACCATGGTCACGAAAAATTTTTGTAAACACAAAACACTGTTTCGCATATACATAGCAGTGTTTTGCGGCGCAGAAATACCGTAAAACTTATAGTCTTTACTTTTATATCAAGGTATTTCGATGCGTGCATTCATTGTATACTAACTACTATTATCATAGGTACGATACCATTATAAAGTAGATTGTATACCGATTGTAAAAAATGTCCATTATTTATTTTAATCAATACTACGTATACAAGTCGTATAACTCATTATAATATTTCACTAAAAATTTAATAAATAATTGTAAATAAAAAAATTTTTTTTTTAAATTTGAATATTTTACGTTGAATTCGTATTCGTTGAGTAAAAACGCATAATTTTTGCTCTTATGATTTTTTTAGTTTGATTCAGAGTTTTTGAGTTATGAGCTGTTGAAAAAAATGTGATTTTTTTACATAAAATTAAAAAATTCCCTAAAAAATAAATAAACCGAAATTCTGCATAGCGCATTTTAAAGAGGAGTACCATAGCTTTAACCTCCATTTTTTTTTAATCCGATTATTTTTAACAAAGTTATGCCAATTTGAAAATGGACGAAAAAAATTGAAAATTTTCTTCCAGGTATCTTTTTAATTTTTTCAGCATAGCTTTCATTTCACTTTCACTCTTTGCCATCATCACTATATCATCTGCGTATCCTAATGTCCATATTTTCTTCCTTCCTATCACTACCCCTCCTTTCTGCACCTGTTTGATCTTCACTTCCAGGTCGGCGAAGGCAAGATTAAATAGCGTGGTGCTCAAAGGGCACCCTTGCCTTACGCCTTTGTAAATCTCAAACTCCCCAATTATTTCTCCTCCAACTTTTACTTTACTCCCTGTTTTCTTGTATATTTCTTCTATTCTTTTCCTAATTTTTCTATTTATCCCTTTCTCTTTCATTGTTTCCCATATTTTCTTTCTCTTTATTTTATCAAAAGCGGCCTTCATGTCTGCAAAGAATACGAACAGTTTTCCTCCTTTTTCCCTTATTTCCTTCCCTATTATTGTTTTAAATATAGATATTGCGTCCATTGTTCCTCTTTTCTTCCTAAATCCCATCTGCGTATCACTTAGCGTTTCTTTAGCTTCTAGTTCTCTTTCCAGCTTTTTCCTCAGTATTTCCGCATATATTTTATATCCCGTATCCATCAGCGTTATTCCTCTATAGTTTCCTACTTCTTCTTTCTTCCCTTTCTTATATGTTGGTACTATTATTCCCTTCCTCCATTCTTCCGGATATCCTTCTCCGTTCAATATTCCGTTTAAGCATTTTGTCATACCTTTTATCAAGCCTTTCGTGCCTTCCACCCACGCTTCATTTGCTATACCATCTTCTCCTGTCGCCTTTTTCTTTTTCATTTTTCTTATTACCTCTTTTACTTCTCTTTCTTTAATTTCTTCACCTTCCTCTCTTCGCTGTCTTCGGTTTCTTCCCCTTTGCTTTCTTCCTTTTCTTTCTCTCCCAATTCTTCTTTGAAGTGCTTTATCCATTCTTCTTTTCCTATATTTTCATCTAATCCAATTCTTTTCTTCCTATTGCCATTCACTTTATCCCAGAATTTTCTTCTCGTCTTATCTTTTCTTATTTCTTCTGCCACTCTTTTCCCTTCATCTTCTTTTGCTTTTCTTATTTCCTCTCTGTATTCTCTCTTTGCTTTTAAGTATTTGCCACTGTCTCCTTCCCCTTTTCTTAACTTATTTAACTCTGCCATCACCCTATCCCTTTTTGCCTTACATTCTTTTCTCCACCAGCTTTTTTTTGATCCTTTTTTTTTCCTTATCTTCTTTTTTACAACTGCGTTCTTCACTCTATTTTTTATATCTTTCCATTTTTCTGTTCCCTCTATTGCGTCTATCCATCTCTGATACTCCCTTATACCTTCTTCGCTCCAGTCATCTATCATTCTTTCTTCCTCTTCTTTTCTTTCTTCCGCTATTTTGTCTCCCAATTCCACCTCTATAAGGTAAGTGGTCTGACTCTACCCTCTCCTTTATTTGAATCCTTTTTATCGCCTCATCAACTTCCTCGTTACTTACTACATAGTCTATCGTTAACATTCCTCTCGCTCCTATATATGTTATTTGTCCCTCTTCATCTCCTTCTTTTCTCCCATTCGTTATCACTAAGCCCATTTGTCCTAGCCATTTTATCATTTCTTCTCCCTCTGCGTTTAACACTTTATCCTTGGCCTTTATTTCCTCTAGGTTTTCTTCTGTCT
Organism: Phymastichus coffea; assembly: GCF_024137745.1. NCBI lineage: Eukaryota > Metazoa > Arthropoda > Insecta > Hymenoptera > Eulophidae > Phymastichus > Phymastichus coffea. Next base: position 5,003,158 of record NW_026706823.1, read on the forward strand.
CCCATTCTCTTCCTTCGTTTCCTGTTCATGCGATGAAGTCTCCTCCTATAATTATTGTTTTTCCTCTGTTTTCCTCTATTTCATCGCTTAGGTATTCATAGTTTTCCTTCTTCTCATGTTGCATATACACCGATTCTATCATGTATTCCCTCCCTCCGATCTTTATTTCTCCTACTATTACCTCACTTGTCCTTTCTTTCTTCCATTCAACCTTACTCACCCCATTCCTCTCTCTTACCGCCATTATTCCTCCCCCTATTTCTCTCCCCCTTCTTCCTTCCCTTCTTAAGTCCCTCCACTCTATGCTGTACCCTTTCAGTTGTTTCTCCACACCAGTTCTTGCCCCTTGTCTCTTCACCCAGGTTTCCGTTAGCCCTATTATGTCGTATTCCCTAACATATTCCCTAACATATCACCCCCGCCACGTTCCAGAATAGTATTTTTACTGCCTTTCTCCCCTCTCTCTTCCTTCCCTCCTCTCTCTCTCTCTTTTATCCCTATTATTTTCGAAACCCTTTCGCCCTTTTTCCTACCATTTTTCCCTCTTTCTCGCTCCACCACCATTCTTCTTCCTCTGACTTCACCCCGTTATGCCACATCTTTACCTCTTTACCTTTACTTTTTATTTCTTTCGCTTTCCTTCTTACTTCCTCTCTTATCCTTCTCTGCTTCCACGTCCAGTCCTGATCTATGTATATCTTTTTCTATGTATTCTTTTTTTTTCTTCATAATTCCTTCTTTTTGTTCCCATCTAATTTGTCACATGTTTTTCCTTCTTTCTCTCCGATCATCCCTCTCCGCTGTTCCTCCTATTCTTCTCAGATTCACTATCTCTCCTTTCATTTCTAGTACCTCCCTTAACCAGACCTCTGCCTCTACCTTCTTTTCCCATCTTAACTCACCCTCTAAGTCTGTCACTATTATATTGTTTATCCTACTTTCTCTATCCATTTATTCTCTCATATGCTCTAATTCTTCCGTATTGCCTACTTCTGTTCCTCTTTGCTTATTGTTTCCTCCTTCTATGCTTTCTTTTAGTTTCACGCACTCCTCTTCCAACTGGTCCATCCTCTCTCCCCATTTTTCCTGCAGTTTCTTTTCTCTACGTTCTGCTTTTTCCCTTTCTTTTTTCGTCTCTTTCTTTCTTTCTTCTCTCTCTCTCTCTCTTGTTCTTTTCTAACTCTTCCTATTTCTTTCTCCCATCTTTCTTCTCTTCTTTTCCCCTCTGCCTCCATTCTTTCCATTTTTCCCATTATTTCTTTAAATATTTCTCTCCATTCTTTCCTTTCCTCCTCCCATACCTCTCTTAATTCCCTTATATCTGTCCGTATCTTTTCCATTATATCTTCTGCACTACTACTTTTTCCCACTTCTCTTATCGTGTTGTCCAATCCTTCTCCCCCCTCCCCATCCATCTCGCTTCCCTCGCTCTCACTCTTGCATCTCTTTGCCTCTCTCATTTCTCCTCTAATATTCTGTCTCAGCCCCTCCCCGCTCTCTCTCCCCCTCACCACCTTTACTCTTTTCTTCTTTTCCTCCTCTGGGCCTTTCTTATCCAACCTTCCACCTTTATCTCTTAATTTTTCTGTTGTCACAAATTTTCCATCCTATCCCGTACGCCTTAATTCGACTCTCTATATCTACCCGTGATCCCACCTTTATTCCCTGTCTTACCTTTTCTGTCTCTGCCTTTACTTCTTACCGCCTTTCCCGCTTTCTGATTTTCTCTCTTAACCTCAACTTTTATTTTTTTTCTTTATTCCTCTCTCTCTGCTTTTTCCTGCTCTTCTCCAGGCCTCTCTCTCTCTCTTCTCCACTCCTCCTCCGCCTCCACGCTCTTTTCACCTCTATTTCTCTCCTCAAACACTTTTCCTCTTTAACTTTCTCACCAAAACTCGCGTTCATATCCAAGATACGTCCACACTCCCCTCGAGTGAAATCTAACCTCTCTCTCTCTCTCTCTCTCTCTCTATATATATATATATATATATATATATATATATTTATGCAGTAGTAAATTCTATACAACCAAAACCTTTATAGGTGAGAAATAATTTAAGTTTATTAGCGTAATCTACAATATCGTTCAGCAGCTTTTCATTCATGATCAGTGCACTCGATACCTTGTTTGGTAGAAACAGCTGGAACTCCTCGTTCACTTCGACTACGATTTTTGCACCGAATCGTATTTCAACTTGTTTGAATCTGGTGATCATATATTTCGATTCTGGCTCCAATTCACGAATCCTCTTAATGAGTTTGAATTGATTACAAGCTATATTATTCAGCTGCGCGAGATCCATCTTTAGAAGAAAAATAATATTTAAACTCAGTTGACTTGAAACAAAACACCCACACACAAAAAAAATTACAATTACCTTGAGTAATTCTAATCACGGAAATTTTTTTTTTCTAATTTTATCGACAAACCGAGTTCTCGCTATCAGTAACTTTCTTTTCCTTGGAGCAAGTTGACTAAGAATGAAATTAGAAGACTGTTGCTGCTGCTGCTGCTTCTGCTCACTACTCGTCGTTTCAGGTAACTTTTTCTCGATGAGAATGAGCTCCGAAGTCTCGGGTGCTGATTGATATAACCCTCACTCCGGTCTTTTTCGGCGGCTCGACGGCGACGACGGTTGGCGGCTGGACTGTGATCATTCCCAGTTCTTCTACCCCCTCCCTTTCCACTAATGGAATACCGTAATAACCTCAAGGAAGCGTATCGGTGGTTCTAGATAGTAAGAAGCGTTTTCGTCATGCGCACTGAGTACGATCTTTGTTTGTCTCTCGCTGTACAACTGATGATGACGTGATCTGATAGACTTTTACTGTCAGCAAAGAATCACATTTTCTTGGAGACATTTTACGTAGTCCTCGAATGTAATCGTAGCATTCAACACCAAATTCTTGACCCCCTTTGCCTTCTTTATTGGATTTTTTTTGTGAACTCTCACGCTGTACATTTTGCTTTTGAGTCCAACGAACTCGAGCATGAGCATTCCGGCGTTCTCTTCTTTCATCTTACCAACCACTTTCTTATTGGCTCTGGGAATATTGAACCGATTTGGTTCTGGAAAATCCGATCTATCGAATTCGCGAATATCTCGACGCATGACATCGTACATATCTACATTGGTGATCTCGTATACCAGGCTGTCCGTATCGATGTACAGAAGTTTGCAACGTTCCTCACCAACGGCACTGCTTATGTAGTCGTAGTGGAATGGATATGCGAGAGTCTTAGACAAGTCGAGAACAGCGAGGCCTATGTAAATGGGTTTTCTCACTGTGATTTCCGTCCGCAATAGTTGAATCGCCACCAGTTCGTCGTTGAAAATATCGCTACTGTAGAAAATTGGTCGAGCTGAATGAGCTTCGGCACCGTATTGCCCCTCCCACTTATTCACCAACTTAACGTCGATGCGTTTCTTTTCGTTTTCCATAGTCTTACCGTACACTGCATTGTTGAACAATTTGTATATCATTTTTTCACATTCGTTTGTCGCTTATTTACACATCTCGCTATTCAAATCAATGTACGTCTTGAGCCATGGGCTCTGATTAAACTTTAAATCCCAATGTATCTTCGCGAGGTGCAAGCCATGCCTTATTGCTTGTTTCAGAGCTCTATAGTAGATTACGCAACGCTCTTTATCATCGAGAGTCGTCATGAGCTTTTTCTGTTTGGATTCCGGAGCGGCTTTGTGCTCCGGACTAAATGGCATATCTTTGTGCGCATCGTGAATTTCATTTAGATACTCCAAATCCACCTCGAGTATGTAACCAAAGGATGAATTATCGAGAATATCGAAAGAAAAGCTTGCGTCAATGTCGCACCATTCAAAATCACCAGGTGGAAGTGGCTCTGTCATACTCCATCCGTAAAGGCCATTGACGTCGAAATACGTCAAATATTTGTCATCTTTCTGTGGATCATAGTCGTTCCCCATGTATGGATTGTTCACGGCAGCGTACCTATTGCAACACTGGCTGAAACCACCGCGAATACCGCGGTCGATAAACATGATCATGTCGATATCCGTCAAAAGCTTCAACCTTACACCCGTATACTTCAACATGGCATCCCAACTCAATCCGGGTGTCGTATGGTAGTGGGCCGGATCCAAACGATACGCCGTTCGACATTTGGCTCTGAAGTTTTCAAAAACTTCGGCCAGCAAGAGAACGTCCGTCTTGTGATACAAATCCGAATAGTTGCTCAGATCGGTGATATCGAACGTTCTCCAAACATTCTGCACGTGACTGAACTCCTCGTCACTCATATCCGCATCATACAAACTGGTGTAAAAATCTTGCTTTCGTCGTCTCCTCGACTTTTGTAAACTACGACACATAGTCATACGAAAATACACCTTTTTTCTTCAGTAAGGCAATCTGCGGCAGTGTGTATCCGTCAACTTGCTAAAAATTTCGCTCTAGAATATCGTGTTATTCCAAGTACGACGATAGTTTGTCGAGAGAAGACGCCATAAATCGAAACCAATCTACGAAACGCAGATTTATATCGGTACCTTCCACGTACTTCGTGAAAGATATGTATTTTTCCTTGGTTTAAGGAATGAGGCTCACTCGACCGAGAAATTCGATTTTCCGGATTAATAGATGTGCACCGTATCCACTGATATTGTGAAAAAACGGGTATAGTTCTCGATTCTTGATAAGCAGTGTTACACGTGCTGTGAGCAGCTCCACGATACTTTCTCGTAAAGTGACAATGATCGCGAATTTTTGTGTTTTTTTTCTTGTCCAACGGCTTATTACATATATGACATAGCGTAGCACGATGAAAGCTACATGTCTCTTAGAACGTTAAATTTTCCATGGGCTGTGGGCTTCTTTACAACTCGTGCAGATACTTGGCCAAATCGTGAGGATTGTGAACTAACTACTTGGCTGGACCAACATCATCGACGGTTTTCTGTCTGTAGCTTCGATAACACGAAAGAGAGTCATCGTAGCTACCCTTGACGAAAAAGCCAACACTGTACGATTTGTGACGTTGATAGATACGTTCGTCGTTGAACACCGCTTCCAAGAGTCTCTCAAAATCGACGCAAACAACGAACGGTACTACGCACTCATTTTTAAAGTTTTCAAATTGTAAAAATTTATCTTTCCCACTGGGAAGCACAATTATCACATATTAACATTTTTATAGTCGATCTCGTGCGTTTTCAATCTCTGTTTAGTTAGAAAATAGTATAAGCAACGATGGCATATGTACGACTTACATCTGCGAAATCAGAACTGTCGATACATCAGTCGAGATAAAACTTTTATTCAAACATAGTGCACTTTGTAAGGTATACCGGGACGTTCCATTTGCTCTTCGTTCACATCGGCATTGAATTCGAGTCTACGGAGGAGATTATCTGGCATCAGAGCTTGAGCCAAAGTTATGTGTTACGGATGAAATCTATGAAGCCGCAAAATTCTACCGGCTGTTGTTCTTGGAATTCCAGTACGTCTCTGAATTTCACGCAAAGAGATATGATGATCCAAATCAACCATTGCCAAAACAACGAGAATTCGTGGATCATCGTTGTTCTCTCTCATAATGCGACGACGATTTCTGCGTATTCGTGGTCGACGTCTCTCTCTTCGTTTAATGATTCAGATTCTCACGTGGTTTGAGTACCAAAGCCTCTCTGGGTAATTTTGACGGTAATATCTTGCTGCAGCACGATATGGGCCTTGACTTCCCCCGAGAGATAACAGAATGTCAACAATTTCGTTTCTCGAATAATATGGCATATTTGCCCCTTTTAAGTCGCTAAAAACTAAGAAATTTCCACGTGAACAATCCGGAGAAGAACTGTTCACGAGTTACCTCTTTCATAAATAATACTAAAGAAGTGTTATTTTCCGATTTAGTTGAACCTCTGTAGGCTTGTCCGGAATCACACCAGAAATGAGAATAAAAATAATTAGTTTTCCTACAAATTTATTTTCAAAAATTGATTCTACGTGAAAAAATATAAGAGAAACGTATGTAACGTTTTTTTGTCAGACTTCAAATGATTACTTTTCGATAATCTGTTTAAATAGCTTTTGATAAATAATTGTAAATGGCAAAAGAAAAAAACACGTGTATTTTTTTTTCGATTTACCTACGATTGGCATTGTTAATTTGGGGCTATCTTGCCCAGGTTTGGCAAGGGCCTTAATGGATTAAGACAATGTGGAAGAGACCAGTTTAACTTTCTTTCCAAATCCGAAATAAAAAAATGAGGTATTTTGAGTAGCCGACTTGGTAGCCAGCCAATTTAGGCAAACTTGTTAATAATAACGAAAGCTTATTTTCCATTTCTTATCCATTTTTCAAGACATTATTCAAGGATTCATTCAAGATTTATTGAAGATTACGTACAAATTTTTTACATTTAATTAACGGAAGCTTATTTTCCTTTTTTTAGCTTAGACTCCGTGTAAACTTCTTAATTGTTGACATACTGTTATCTCTCGAAGCGTATTCGTGGTCGACGTCTCTCTCTTCGTTCAATGATTCGGATTCTTACGTGGTTCGGGTACCGAAGCCTCCCTGGGTAATTTTGACGGTCAAGGCCGATATCATGCTGCAGCAAGATATTGCCGTCTAGTTATTAGGTGGGAGGGGGGGCAGATATTACCAGCAAGTTATTGGGTTATTGTAATTAATCTTACACTTGCCCGATTATCCCTGTGCATAGATGAAGAAAATAATAAAATTGACCCCTACATGACCTTACGCGGTGGGGGGGGAGTTAACAGCACCCCACATATAATACCTTGACTGAACGTAGAATTTCTAGCTCTTTCCGAATCCGGAAATATAGAATAATATAATATAATACAATCAAAATTATAGGTTTCTATTCAAAAAATGACTTTGACATTCAAATTACCTTGAAAATAAATCTCAAGGTCAAATCCGATTTCTGGGAAAGGTGTCCCTCATTGTCCCAAACAACTTTTGTCTGAACAATTTCTTTGTAGAACGCCAACCGTAGAAAATTTCGGAGTGGTTCCTTTAAAACGGGACACCCTATATAAGAAACAAAATATATATATATGAAACAAAAAATATCATATTTCCAAAATTTTCAATTAACTTGAACAGATATTTTTTGTATCAAAATAAAATTTAACATTAAAATACAAAATAGTAGATTAAAAGAGAAAAAATAACCGCCTAACCGCCGCTCCGTTGAACATGTATAGTTATACGTGTTTTCGCCTTTACGTTTGATACTTTAATTTCAGTGTCTTCTTTGCAAGCGAGTTGAACTTACCTTAAGTCACTTGACTTGTGACAATCGATCTATCTTAGGTATGAGTGACCTAATGCTTAATCCGACTCATCCCCAAGGCGAATTCGGATTAAGACTTAATCCTTTATAGATCTGTTAAGCTATTAGAAAACGAAATGACGTAAGAGGCGAATAAAATTAATGATGTTTATTTAATAAAAAACTACAGTCTTTTACGGGCCGAAAGACTAATGCACGTGAATAGGATTTACAATTATTGATAATAATTAGGTGGGAGAGAGAGAGATAGAATTCGAAATTTGACGCAAAATTTAACGCTCGGCACGAATACAAAAAAAATTACGATCGCGATAGACAAAATACTCTCGTTCGTATTTTATCGCGCAATATAAGGGAGGTGCACCTACCCTGCGATGCAATTACGGTGATCAGCCGTAATTGTTGAAGAAAATCATCAGTGCTCCTTGAATCAGCTACGCTGCCTCTCAAAAATATTTGCAGCTTTTGTTGCTGCTGCTTTAAATGCTGCTACTGTGATGCTGTTGCTGTGATGCTGCTTGCTATCACTCGCACACGCCAAAAATCCAGGAAACTATCGATTTGCAAAATAACGGCGAAACACAGTGCAAAAACTAAATTGGCGGTACTCTTACAAAAGCAGCTGAGGCTTAACTAAATATTTAAACCCTCGCGCGCCCTCTTTCTCTCATAGTCTTTCGAACTATCATCGCGAGTGTAGCGAATCGCGAACTGATCGATTAATCGAATCGACTACCGTTGCAATTTATTAATGTAATAGTATTAATCGTTATATATGTATACGTATGTATGTGTGTATATGAGAGAGAGAGTATATACACACAATTTCAAATTTAATTTCCATCTCTCTTTCTCTCTCTCTCTCTCTCTCTTTCTCTCACACGTACTTAAAATTTCTTGTTTTGTTTTCGATCGCATTCTTTTTACGTTACTTTACGCCTGGTTTTCGTCGTCATCGTCGTTATCAGCTTCGTATACGGTTACTTCGTGCACTCTCAGTTTTATAATACAGAGAATTTCATACGAAGTATCGATATGTTCCTATTATACAATTTATATTTAATATATTTATTAATATATATGTAATACTATTACAGCAGGCGTTGGTCGCCACTCCAAGTACTACCACCGTTTCCATGCTCCCGATCGTCTTCGAAGGTGAATGTGGAAGTTTATTATATATTAATTTTTAATATATGTATATATATTGTAACAATCCTATCTGTCAGTTATTTTCTTATTTCATGGAATCACTGTAACCCGCTAAACTCATCAATTAGCAGGTTAGATTATCGCTGATTAGCACTGATGGAGCATAAATAGAGCGACGTTAAATAAAAAAAAAAATTAGCAGATTAAACAGCGCCACCTCACATATTATTTGATTGTACAAGGTCTGTCCGGAAAGTATCGGGCCTACGTTTATATTTTCGCGCCATAGTGTTCGAGCGACCTCTACCGGATAGAAACGTTAAAAGTAAAGCCTCACGAATTTATTGGTAACTTACTGATACCTGCCGGACGTAAAGTTCATGCGCAGCGTGTCTTTGTTTACAGTGCCTTTTTGGCGTTCGTCGAATTTTGATGTTGTCAAAAATGACTGAAAAACAAGATCAACGAATTTGCATCAAATTTTGCTTTCAATTCGGAAAAACCAGTTCGGAAACTATTGAAATGATGCAACAGGCCTTCGGAAACGAGTGTATAAGCAAAACACGAATAAAAGATTGGTATAAACGGTTCAAGGATGGTCGCACTTTTGTCGATAGTGATTCTCGTTCCGGCCGACCTTCGACGACAAGAACCGCAGATAATATTAAGCGGGTGCGACTTGCAATCGAACAAGATCATTGTATGACTGTGCTAGAACTAGAAGAAGACCTTGGGATACCAAAAACTATCATTTCAGAAATTTTAATCGAAAATTTAGGAATGAAACGCGTGTGTGCGAAATTCATCCCAAAAATTGCTCACAGCAGAGCAGAAGAACATTCGCTTAGAAATCGCTCTGGACAATCTGGAAATGGTCAATAATGATGATAATGTGCTTAGAAAAATTATTAGAGGTGATGAATCATGGGTTTATGGTTATGATCCTGAAACAAAACAACAATCTTCACAGTGGAAGCATTCTGAATCGCCAAGACCAAAAAAAGGACGTCAAAGTCGGAGCAATGTTAAGTCAATGTTGATTATTTTTCTCGATTGTAAAGGTGTTGTACATCACGAATATGCAACAACAGATCAGACAATCAATAAAGAATACTAAGTTCAAATTTTCAAACGTTTGCGTGATGCAGTAAGAAGAAAACGGCCACACTTTTGGGAAAGTGGTGACTGGCTTCTCCATCGCGATAATGCGCCAGCGCATTCATCCAATCTTGTGCACCAGTTTTTGAGCAAACACAATATCACATTGCTTCGACAACCTCCATACAGTCCCGACATAGCCCCTTGTGACTTTTGGCTGTTTCCAAAACTAAAAAAACCACTCAAAGTACACCGATTCAATAACAAAACAACGGTTGAAAACAATGAGACGAGTGTACTTAAGGCTATCCCTAAAAGTGAGTTCCAGGACTGTTTTGAAGAGTGGAAACACCGATGGAACCGTGTTATTCAATCAAATGGGGATTACTTTGAAGGACGCCACCCACCAGATGATAAAGAATAACGCTAGCACGAAAATATAAAGGTAGGCCCGATACTTTCCGGACAGACCTCGTATTAGTACCAGAGTCAAATTTCATGACCATATAAGGCGTGACGTCACATACTAATAGATATAGATATAACAGTTTTTGTTATTTGAATAAAATATGTAAATTAAGAGTAATTTCGATTAAACAAAGCATTTTTTATATAGATTTTATAACATACATTTAGATTATATTAATTTTAATTGCGGTTAATTTTTAAATGATATTGAATTTTAATATACAAAGTTAATTTGTTTATTACACTGTAAATATTAATTATTAGAAAAATGCAAATACTATAAATTCATAATGAATATCTTAAAAACATGAGTAAGAATTGGTTTCATTGATAACAATTTAATTATAACTGTTATCAATAAATAAGTAATTACTAATTTATTTAAACATTAAATTGTATATAGTTCGAAAGCGTTAATCTTGTACATATTAATGACAGCTTTATACTTTATAAATCTTAATTAATTAATATACACTCCTCGCAAAAATTAAGGGAACAAAAAAATTTGTCAAATTTTTGGCTGATTTTCAACAGGCGGTATTTCAGTGAGAAATGGTCGTACAGGAAATAACAAAATAAAGCTGTTGAAGCTTGAAGACTCTAGTTTTTAGTTTTTTTGGTTAAAAATTTTTTGGAGCTCCGTATTTCATGCAATCCTTATACAAAGCGCAAAAAAAATTTTATCCAAATTTTTTACATTTTGTTTCTTACTCTACGGGCATGAAAAAATTTGGTCGAGCTACGTCAATACACAGGTCTTTTAGCCTGTTAATTCAGCTTCACGCTGTTTTTCGCGGAGCTCAATTACGATCATTTGTCTCCGAGATATCGAAGTTTGAATACAAAAGGATCCTTTTGCATTCAAAATTCGATATCTCTGGAACTACTGGTCGCACAGCGAGCGGACACCGAATTTCATCATCTGCATAAAATTTCCGATGAAATACAGTCAAACTTTAGTAAAGCAAAAAATTTCTTGCCATCTCTAACATTGAATTGAAAAAAGTGAAAAAAAGTGACACTTTCCCCTTTTTTGGTTTCTTGACTGTATCTTCAGTAATACGGGCGGAAAAGGTACGGTTAAAGAGAAATTTTACAGTCTAATGCCCCCCAAAGAACCCCCTAAATTTTTGGAGCGATTGGTTCAGCGGTTTTTTCGGACCAATTGATCAAAATTTATAAAAAATTAAAGGAACAAGGTTTTGGTTCTTTAACTCGAAGCAAACTTTTTAAAAATCAAAAAATTCCATTTTTTTTCGTCTGTTTACACAATTTTATGTCTGTTTACGATTAATTTTGAAAAAAATGGAAAACAAGAACAATATTTTTCAAAAATAAAAAAAAATTTTACAAAAATCAAAAAAAAAATTTTTTTTCATCTTTTCCACTGACTATAAAATATGGTTTGTAACGGCGGCTCAAAAAAAAAGACAACAAAATACCGACCACACACTTAGCTCGTAAATTAAGATGAAAAACTGCGTACAGCTGAATAAAGACAATTTTTCCAGTGAACGGCAGTTTTCAGCTCGCGTATCTGGCAATTTTGGGATGCTGGAGACAATCAGAGCTATTTTACGATCGCGTCATCCGGAGTAGCCAGATTGCCAGCATCTTTAGAAAGTAGAGATCTGCAGCGCACATGTGCTTCCTGCCGATAGTACTATTATTTTATTTTAAATAATTTATTCTTATTATTACTAATTTCTTTTAAATTAAAGGAAGCGCATTTGCTTGCAAGTCTCTTAAAAAATTGCGAAATTTATCTATTGTAAGTAACATTCGAGTAATCAACAAGGACTATTTTAATTAATGGTTTTTTGCTCGAATAAGTTTTAATTTCATACCTAAATATAAATATGGGAATAATTAATTATCTTCCCGTATTTATTGGTTTATTTTCTTTGCGAGTTTTGTATGTATAATTGTTGGATGCGCTCAACTTTGCGTTAGACAATTTAAGAATGGCTTGAAAGAAAGTTATTAATTATATTTATTGTAATTAACTCTGATTTTATCAGCATCTCTCAAAGCTTTTTAATAATTAATTAATAGTTAAAACTATTAATATCCTGATTGTTTTTAGATAAATATAATTCTTAACTTTTGTTCTGTCCTTTAGTTTTATTATAATATTAATTAATATTATAATAAAGAAATATTTTTGTAAAATTAGAGTACCACACACACAATTAATTTTAAATAGAATTAGTTTAAATAATTAAAGGCAAAAATAGCACATAGAGGGCCATCTATGTGAAGAGGGCCCAAAGCACTAAAATGAGACCACACCCGCACACTGGCCAATTAGGGTTCGAATTTTGCTTACGCTTGAGACACTCCCCAAATTTTCCAACCAATTAAGTTGAGAAAATTTGAGTTCTTCCTGCCCAAAAATGACAAAGATTTTCGAGTGGGAATCTCCTGCGAAAAAGTATAAAAGAGAGCTTTTCACGAAAATTAGGCAGTTGTTTTTTCCAGTTCGTTCAGAGTTTTCTAGTTTCTCCAATTCGCTCAGTTCGTGCAATTTTTTCAAATTCGTTCAATTCGTTTAGTTTGTTCAAGTTTTTCCAGTTCGCTCAGTCTGTTCAGTCCGTTCAGCCTAATATTTTATAAAATTGACCTGCGTGTGTGTGGGAAAATAAGTATATAAAGTGAGTAAAAGAATTTAAATAAAAACTTAAACTCTAATTTCTTTCCGTTAATTTTTCTCTAATTTTTAGTTCATTTCTTTCCTTATTCTTTCCTTTCCTAGTTTCGCCTACGGTTTTTCTTTTTTTTTTTAGATAGTTACACAAGAGTGTGGTAAAATAACGCGAAGCATTACTATATTGCCAAGCGTGTGGTATGGTAAAGCTTCAATCCTCCGTCGCCGAAAAAGGAATTTCCCGCGATAGTGGCAACGCACGTCCCGGTTATTGTCCGCAAGGATAGACCAAAAAGTGCGCCTGAGAATTGTTCCGACAACCGACGTCACAGGTTCTTTAGCCATCGTGATTGATAACTGATTTACCCTTGAAAAAAAAATTTTTTTTTTAATTGAAAAAAAAATAACATTTTTTTAACATTCTTTACTGAAAAAAAAAATTAATAATCGATTAGTCACTCATTTTGATTCATTTGAGTCATGGATACATTCAAGCCTCAATTACGCTTAAAAAAAATTGATTTGAAAAAAATCAAAGTTGATACCTCTAAGGCGTATCCATTACTCGGTCTGTGAAATTCCGCACGATAAGTTTTTAACGTCTTCTGTGAAGCCAAAACGTGATAAAAAAAAAACAGTTTTTTTCTAAACTCTTTGACTTTTTAGTAAAAAACTACTCAACAGTTTTTTTCAAAACTAAACTTTTCTTTTCGTAAATTCTAAAAAACTTTTTGACGGCTGCTTGATTCCTGTAAACATTAATTTTTTTCATAATGCCTCCGAGGCTGAATTATCTGCCCCAGAAGTCGCTGTGGGAATACCCCAGATTACAGCTGTATTCAGCTGTACGTAGTTTTTCATCTTAATTTACGAGCTAAGTGTGTGGTCGGTATATTGTTGTCTTTTTTTTTGAGCCGCCGTTACAAACCATATTTTATAGTCAGTGGAAAAATTGAAAAAAATTTTTTTTTTGATTTTTGAAAAATATTGTTCTTGTTTTCCATTTTTTTCAAAATTAATCGTAAACAGACATAAAATTGTGTAAACAGACGAAAAAAAATGGAATTTTTTGATTTTTAAAAAGTTTGCTTCGAGTTAAAGAACCAAAACCTTGTTCCTTTAATTTTTTATAAATTTTGATCAATTGGTCCGGAAAAACCGCTGAACCAATCGCTCCAAAAATTTAGGGGGTTCTTTGGGGGGCATTAGACTGTAAAATTTCTCTTTAACCGTACCTTTTCCGCCCATATTACTGAAGATACAGTCAAGAAACCAAAAAAGGGGAAAGTGTCACTTTTTTTCACTTTTTTCAATTCAATGTTAGAGATGGCAAGAAATTTTTCGCTTTACTAAAGTTTGACTGTATTTCATCGGAAATTTTATGCAGATGATGAAATTCGGTGTCCGCTCGCTGTGCGACCAGTAGTTCCAGAGATATCGAATTTTGAATGCAAAAGGATCCTTTTGTATTCAAACTTCGATATCTCGGAGACAAATGATCGTAATTGAGCTCCGCGAAAAACAGCGTGAAGCTGAATTAACAGGCTAAAAGACCTGTGTATTGACGTAGCTCGACCAAATTTTTCCATGCCCGTAGAGTAAGAAACAAAATGTAAAAAATTTGGATAAAATTTTTTTTGCGCTTTGTATAAGGATTGCATGAAATACGGAGCTCCAAAAAATTTTTAACCAAAAAAACTAAAAACTAGAGTCTTCAAGCTTCAACAGCTTTATTTTGTTATTTCCTGTACGACCATTTCTCGCTGAAATACCGCCTGTTGAAAATCAGCCAAAAATTTGACAAATTTTTTTATTCCCTTAATTTTTGCGAGGAGTGTATATTAATTAATTAAGATTTATAAAGTATAAAGCTGTCATTAATATGTACAAGATTAACGCTTTCGAACTATATACAATTTAATGTTTAAATAAATTAGTAATTACTTATTTATTGATAACAGTTATAATTAAATTGTTATCAATGAAACCAATTCTTACTCATGTTTTTAAGATATTCATTATGAATTTATAGTATTTGCATTTTTCTAATAATTAATATTTACAGTGTAATAAACAAATTAACTTTGTATATTAAAATTCAATATCATTTAAAAATTAACCGCAATTAAAATTAATATAATCTAAATGTATGTTATAAAATCTATATAAAAAATGCTTTGTTTAATCGAAATTACTCTTAATTTACATATTTTATTCAAATAACAAAAACTGTTATATCTATATCTATTAGTATGTGACGTCACGCCTTATATGGTCATGAAATTTGACTCTGGTACTAATACGAGGTCTGTCCGGAAAGTATCGGGCCTACCTTTATATTTTCGTGCTAGCGTTATTCTTTATCATCTGGTGGGTGGCGTCCTTCAAAGTAATCCCCATTTGATTGAATAACACGGTTCCATCGGTGTTTCCACTCTTCAAAACAGTCCTGGAACTCACTTTTAGGGATAGCCTTAAGTACACTCGTCTCATTGTTTTCAACCGTTGTTTTGTTATTGAATCGGTGTACTTTGAGTGGTTTTTTTAGTTTTGGAAACAGCCAAAAGTCACAAGGGGCTATGTCGGGACTGTATGGAGGTTGTCGAAGCAATGTGATATTGTGTTTGCTCAAAAACTGGTGCACAAGATTGGATGAATGCGCTGGCGCATTATCGCGATGGAGAAGCCAGTCACCACTTTCCCAAAAGTGTGGCCGTTTTCTTCTTACTGCATCACGCAAACGTTTGAAAATTTGAACTTAGTATTCTTTATTGATTGTCTGATCTGTTGTTGCATATTCGTGATGTACAACACCTTTACAATCGAGAAAAATAATCAACATTGACTTAACATTGCTCCGACTTTGACATCCTTTTTTTGGTCTTGGCGATTCAGAATGCTTCCACTGTGAAGATTGTTGTTTTGTTTCAGGATCATAACCATAAACCCATGATTCATCACCTCTAATAATTTTTCTAAGCACATTATCATCATTATTGACCATTTCCAGATTGTCCAGAGCGATTTCTAAGCGAATGTTCTTCTGCTCTGCTGTGAGCAATTTTTGGGATGAATTTCGCACACACGCGTTTCATTCCTAAATTTTCGATTAAAATTTCTGAAATGATAGTTTTTGGTATCCCAAGGTCTTCTTCTAGTTCTAGCACAGTCATACAATGATCTTGTTCGATTGCAAGTCGCACCCGCTTAATATTATCTGCGGTTCTTGTCGTCGAAGGTCGGCCGGAACGAGAATCACTATCGACAAAAGTGCGACCATCCTTGAACCGTTTATACCAATCTTTTATTCGTGTTTTGCTTATACACTCGTTTCCGAAGGCCTGTTGCATCATTTCAATAGTTTCCGAACTGGTTTTTCCGAATTGAAAGCAAAATTTGATGCAAATTCGTTGATCTTGTTTTTCAGTCATTTTTGACAATATCAAAATTCGACGAACGCCAAAAAGGCACTGTAAACAAAGACACGCTGCGCATGAACTTTACGTCCGGCAGGTATCAGTAAGTTACCAATAAATTCGTGAGGCTTTACTTTTAACGTTTCTATCCGGTAGAGGTCGCTCGAACACTATGGCGCGAAAATATAAACGTAGGCCCGATACTTTCCGGACAGACCTTGTACAATCAAATAATATGTGAGGTGGCGCTGTTTAATCTGCTAATTTTTTTTTTTATTTAACGTCGCTCTATTTATGCTCCATCAGTGCTAATCAGCGATAATCTAACCTGCTAATTGATGAGTTTAGCGGGTTACAGTGATTCCATGAAATAAGAAAATAACTGACAGATAGGATTGTTACAGTATATATACATATATTAAAAATTAATATATAATAAACTTCCACATTCACCTTCGAAGACGATCGGGAGCATGGAAACGGTGGTAGTACTTGGAGTGGCGACCAACGCCTGCTGTAATAGTATTACATATATATTAATAAATATACTAAATATAAATTGTATAATAGGAACATATCGATACTTCGTATGAAATTCTCTGTATTATAAAACTGAGAGTGCACGAAGTAACCGTATACGAAGCTGATAACGACGATGACGACGAAAACCAGGCGTAAAGTAACGTAAAAAGAATGCGATCGAAAACAAAACAAGAAATTTTAAGTACGTGTGAGAGAAAGAGAGAGAGAGAGAGAAAGAGAAAGAGAGAGAGGGAAATTAAATTTGAAATTGTGTATATATACTCTCTCTCTCATATACACACTTACATACGTATACATATATAACGATTAATACTATTACATTAATAAATTGCAACGGTAGTCGATTCGATTAATCGATCAGATCGCGATTCGCTACACTCGCGATGTTAGTTCGAAAGACTATGAGAGAAAGAGGGCGCGCGAGGGTTTAAATATTTAGTTAAACCTCAGCTGCTTTTGTAAGAGTACCGCCAATTTAGTTTTTGCACTGTGTTTCGCCGTTATTTTGCAAATTGATAGTTTCCAGGATTTTTGGCGTGTGCGAGTGATACCAAGCAGCATCACGGCAACAGCATCACAGTAGCAGCATTTAAAGCAGCAGCAACAAAAGCAGCAAATATTTTTGAGAGGCAGCGTAGCTGATTCAAGGAGCACTGATGATTTTCTTCAACAATTACGGCTGATCACTGTAATTGCATCGCAGGGTAGGTGCACCTCCCTTATATTGCGCGATAAAATACGAACGAGAGTATTTTGTCTATCGCGAGCGTAATTTTTTTTGTATTCGTGCCGAGCGTTAAATTTTGCGTCAAATTTCGAATTCTATCTATCTCTCTTCCACCTAATTATTATCAATAATTGTAAACCCTATTCACGTGCGTTAGTCTTTCGGCCCGTAAAAGACTGTAGTTTTTTATTAAATAAACGTCATTAATTTTATTCGCCTCTTACGTCATTTCGTTTTCTAATAGCTTAATAGATCTATAAAGGTTTAAGTCTTAATCCGAATTCGTACTAATTTTGTAAAGTTTACATGTTTTAAAATTTTAGTATTAATGTTTATTCACTTGTAAATTTAGAAAATCCATTTCTCAAAATTACGAACATTTCTCGAAGATTCTAAAATTTCTCGAAAAGAGCTGTCCTGCGAAAATAGGCGTAAAAATCTGTGTATAAATACGCTGATTTTTGCACAGGCTCGCATTCACTCCTAGCCTTGCAAAGTGAGCGCATGAGATTAAATAAACTTGGCTAATACCTAAGTTCTTTCTCTCATTGTAATTAACTGAGCAAATCCTCTCCTCTCCTATTATAATTCATGCTCGACTTATAGAACACTTCGCGCTATAAGAAACTTGGGCTGAATTATATTCTTTATAAGAAAGACTTTAGCTCTGCTTATGGGAAAATTCGCACCATAAGAAACTAGGGCAAAGTCTGACTTTTCCTTGAAAATTTAACTTACATACGTATTTACATTATTTATTGACTTATTTCATATTAATAATTAGAGTAATTTTGAAGGAAACGAATTCTTACTCATTAACGCTACAAGACCACGAGAGTACGAACTATAAAATAAATTATAAGTGATACGAACATCACAATATATTAATTAATTTTTTCATAAATAATTATTTTGATAGGTCTGATGATGATGACGACGTGAAGATGGTTTGTCAGGTCATTGTCTCGCATCCACCACCAGCACCACGATACGTGAGTCACGGCGACCTGGTGACTCCTCGAGAAGCACCCGTGATCGATATCACGACGCCTCAGCCGCTCTTGGTGAACTTAGTTTCACCAGAGCAACAAGAGACATCCTACTACCGACAAAAACAGGAATGAATTTTTTTTCTTTTACCCCTATCGGGGTAGTTTGTTCTAAGTTTTTGTTTTTTCTTGTTGCAGGTCGACGACGATCACGACGACGATGATGATAACGACAATGACAACTGAGCGTCAGTTTTTCACACACACACACACACACACACACACACACACACACACACACATACACACTTTGAACAGCAAAAAATAATTCATCATATACCAATTATAATAAATATATATCATATTTATTATAATTAATATATTTATTCAACTTATCATAATAATATATATTATTTATTATAATTAGTGTATATAATAAAAAAAGAAATTCATTATATACTAATTACAATAAATATATATAATAGCATTATTATTATTTGTATGTATTAGCGTTTGGACCCCTTCCCCCACATATCAATCATGTAGCTAATATACACGATACGAATTGCCCGTAGTACCAGTGGCAAAAGCTCTAGCGGTAGAGCATCGACCTACGGATCCAGAGGAAGCGCGTTCGATCCCCCGATCCGTCCATCCGTTTTGTTTTCCGATAAGTCTAAAAATTTAACACACACACACACAAAATAAAAATCAAAGAGCGTAACACAGAACGCACGGGCATCAAGAGCACATCAGATCAGTAGGGGAGAGCGAAGTGCATAGAACGCACGGGCATCAGAGCAAATCAGCTCAGTAGGGGAGTGCATAGTACACACGGGTAGGGGGGGGTCGCCAATGCGCGGGCATCTCGGCTTAGTAGGAGGGGAGGTGAGGTGAGTTGACAGTGCTGAGCTGAAGATGCTCGGGTATCAGCTCAGGGAGTGCATCTCAACTCAGTGAGCCAATACCCCTCTAACTGTAGCCTCTCTAGTTTACCTACTATAAGAAAATTCATATAGAATATTCACATTGCCAAAAACTATTCATTTGACAAAGAAATACTAGAAATATGCACAAACATCTATCGACCATTCATCCTGTGTTTTATGATAAAAATGAGTCAAAACCAGGTGAGGTATAAAATAGGTAATATGTTTTCCTGTAAATAAATAAATCACCTTATAAAATTTGAAATTATTATTCATAATGTAACGGGGATTTATCCCGTTGACATAAATAAATAAAAAAAAGAATCAGGGCTCAGTCAGTCAGGAAAGCTCGGCTTGTCTCCTACCTAGGACTCCAGTGCACCAGGTGTTGCCGGGACGTCGTGGCTTCACTGCCGAGTCAAGGCGCTAGACTCCCACACCTAAACATGAAACTCGAGGAATCAACAGGATAGGCGGATTAATGAATAAAGAATAAATCGTGAGAGAACAGTATACGGCGTATTTAATCGTAATAGTATGATCGTTACAACGAACAAGTAAAGAATATATATATATATATATATATATATATATATATATATACACATAGGCGGCAAAGCAGAGAGAAAAAGAAAGCGAGAAGCCAATTTAAGAAAGAGAGAAAAGGTACGCGATGGTACTTACAATTCGCAGCCCCGAAGAAGATGGTTCGCAGCAGACGCATAACAACAATAAGGGCCTCCAAAGAGGCAGGCGCAGGTGGCAGAAGGCCGTCACACGCATACAGTTGCTCAAACATTGTTTCTCCTGCACAGAGTTACTCTCACTCTCTTTCTTGTCCTTCGACACTTCGAGTTCTCCTCTCCTGGGTGTCGCAGCCTATATCATCGTCGAAAATGGGGAAAGAGACCAAGGGAAATTGGATCACTTAGGCCGGCGCACGTGTGCTTGCGTCGAAGAACTTGAGCAGACTCGCTCTTGCGCGCCAAAAAACCGAGCGTCTTCCACGCGGTCTGCGCGTTCGATAATCGAACCCGTCTCTCTCTCTCTGTCCAACCCTCTCTCTCTCACTTACCTCACTTCAGCCCACTGAAACTTAGTTATACGTATCAATACATATTTAATTTATAAGTATGTATTATGATATGGGAGATTAAGACATAACGAGCAGCAGTTGCGCTTGTTATAATATGTACATATATACATATATTCACTTTACCATATTTATAACCAAACTATGAATAACATGATACTTACAGAATGAATTAAAGGCTACAACACCAAGCATCAACTCAGCTTGAGCTATTTAACAAATTTTAAGGTATGAAAAAATTCTATTAATATTGATTACTTTTTACGAAAATCAACAAATTGTTTTATAATTGCAGTTAAGGCTAGCAAAGATGATGAAATCACTCTTGACATTCTTTATATGATATGTATCGACTTAATGCCACTTTCAAAGGTTGAGATAACAGGTTTTTTACACCTTATGAAAAAAGTTTTTCGTCTCTATAAAGTACCCTGCTGAAAAAGTTTCATTGAAAACCATTGAAAATAAATAAATGATTTTTTATCCTTGATCATAATCGTAAAAATGACAATCGAAGCCGTTTCATAATCAAAGTTATTGAAATCTATTGAAATCTATACAATGGATTATGATTCATTTCAATTAAAATGTATTGACTGTGAATCATTTCGAATACTAAATTTTCCGATTGGCTGTATATTCTTTAAGTAGTTATAATAGTGAAATAATTATTGAAAACCAGTGTTTTTTAATACAGTTCAACTACATGCATTTCAAAATAATAATAGTTTTTATTAACAACAAAAATAATTCATCGAACTTACATTTTAATATTTTATTATTAAACATTACCTTAAATAATTCATCACGTTTATATTAATATCATTAAATAATTAAATTGAATTTAGAAATATTTTGCACCTATTGGGATTCGAACCCATGATCCTTTTATCCACTGAGCCACGATCACCATTTCAAATTAAAATTAGAATTGGATATATTTTCAAGAAAGTGTGAATGTATTGAAAGACTTTTAATGTATTTTAATCAATCTTACGAAGAAGAATATGTAATCGTGTTTTATCGAATCATTTTTATGTATTGTAACGTTTGATTCTATCTCGCGTTAGTCAAATAAATAGTTCAGACTCATTCTATTATAGTTGCAATCGCGTTTCCGAGAGTAGCAAGAACTTGACACGCATATATTCTATAAGACTGAAATTTCAAAATTCACGGAATAGCAAACACAATATTCTCTATTCGATGAATCGTTTTGAAATATAACTGAGTATAGTTGCATCTATCCGGGAGAAGCCCGACAGCGCCGCCACAAACACTCAATTATATTTCTTAGCAATTAACGATTTATAGAGAGGAGATATCTAAGGCTAGTTTTTCTCATAAGAGGGATAGTCTTATGAGTTGAGCGCTTAGGTATCGTAAGGAAAGGAACTAGCACGCTAACCACTGAATAATGAAATTAGTCTCAGGAAGTTGCTGAGTCTTTATTTCGATTCAATGCTCGCGCTGCTAAGCAAGGTAGGATAGTGAATCCTCTTGCCGCAGCAACGAGCGAATTTATACTTGCGAAATTGGCTTCTTTCTACGCTTGGTAGCCCCTACAACGCTATTTTTGAAATTGATATAAACTTTGTCCATGTTTTGTCGCAAAATAGCTCGATCGAAATTGAAATTTGATGATTTAAAAAATTAAGTGTGAAATAACGAATTTTTAACATAAATCGTTTCTCGAGGAAAAATAGCCTTTTAATGTTATAAGTGATATAATTCTGATATTCAAATAACACAAAATTTACAATAAATTTACGGAAAATTTTTACATATAAACCGCTTGTGATTAGTGGAACATTATTCAAAATAAAAACAATTAATTTATCTATCCAATTGTGAATAATAATTAAAAAACGAATTTGCATATTTCTTTTTTAGCCATTTAAAAATCAGCAAATTGGTAACTATCATTATCATTAATTTTATAGATATTTACAATCGAATCGCTACCTAACAACGCAATTTTAATTGTTTAAATAAATTATAAATTTTTTATTTATTGATAACTTAGTGAAAAAATAGTTACCAAAGTGCCAAATTCTTGCTTCTCTGTTTCAATATGTTACGAACGCAATTGCATAATCGAATTAGCAATATTTCTATTATATTTATATATTTGTTGCAAAATAACACTATTAACATGTAAATTAAATTAAACTAGCAAATACATATTTGATGACTACAATAACATGATATTCAGGATCAGCGCATCAAAATTAACTAAAAAATGCGTTTATTCATTAGAAAAAAACTTTACGATTGTTGATTTTGCATTGTAAATAATAAATTTCCCACGCTCGTGACGTCACGCTCCTTATATGGTCTTGTTTTTGCCGAATCGCCCTAACACATTTACATGTATGTGAGAAGAGCACCTTCGTTCAATAACCACTTTTCTTTAGTTTACTTGTGCACGACTGGTTGCTATTTTGCAGTAGGAAAAGGGACAAATCAGACCGGACCGTTACAGTATTTTAAGCAATCTCAAAGGACACATAATCATGTTTTATTGAATCAAATTTTATAAATATTATTGAATTTCAATAAAAACCAGTGCTTTATCATACATAATTGAATTTTGCTTTTAATACGTAACATACTATCTTGATTCCCTTATAGTTTTCTTAAATGATTTTTGTAATAATGGAAAGAAGGGAAATAGTGAGAGATGGAAATTCACTTAATTTTAATTATATTCAGCAACGCTTCGTCAGCACATTTGCTGACCTCTTCAGGCTTTATTAACAGAAAAACAACAAATTACTAAGAATAAAGTTGCAAATATAATTTTAAAGGCATATAATTATATGTAGATGAGTAGATAAGCAATGTATGTTCTGGGACACAAAGGAGCCGACAAATGATGCCGCCAATGTATAAGGATACGTGTATGTTCTGGGACACAAAGGAGCCGCCCGATGAAGGTGTGACGGTAGTGACACCTTTTAATTTATTTTTTATTTACCCCATGCTGAGTGTCTAAAAGGCATTTGATGTTCGTTTGACACCTCCCGCGTGCCAGTGGGCCCCTTCGACAGTGCACCTCCCTCACTTGGGCCCTTGGAGAGGGTAGCATATAGCTTGGCAAGCTATATGCTGTTCTCTCTCTTTCTCTAAGCAAGCGCTATAGTATTTTCATTAGATTTCGGGAACCTTTCAACCTCACAGTTGATTTTATTCGAATATTAATTAATAAAACTTATAGTATTTTCGTTTAATTATTCATTTATTGTTCATTCAACTATACATTGAATGTAATACAGTCCGTCTATAATCTTTATTTTCAGTAGTCGACATCGCTATATTGAAATATTGAGTTGAATTTTTATATGTAATATTGTCAACTTCATCAATACCTTCCATTTCAGATTGCTTCAGACTAGCTTTTATCCATAAAAACAATCTTTGTGCATTTGTAACGGCACATACAAAGTTAGCTGGTTTATTGTAATGATATGTACATATTGTTTCTAATGAGTAAGGTAATGCACTCATTGGTGGCCATCTCATCTCGCTTTCAAGTTCTAAACTTTTTCTAAAAAAGGAAAAAAATTTTTAATTAATAGTGATTTTAATTTCTAACAAAAAAAATAAATAAATGAAAATACTTACTTTTCAGGTAAAATTTTTTGTAACCATTGTTTCTTTTTTAATCCTTTTACATAAATATTTCTAGAATTATTTAAATGATTGTTTAGTACACGTGCTAAATTTTTATATGGAATAAGACCGGATCTCCATAATAAACCATGATGACACGTTTCTAAAAAATGATTCACTTTTCGACACTTGAAAGGAAGTTGAAACTAATGATATGGTGGTTCGAAGAAAAACACAGTTGGAACAGTATCTACATCTAATGGTAGATATGCGAGTTCTTTACAAACAAAAGTCTCGTTTAAACTTTGAAAGCCTTGAAAATCTATTACGAAATCCATTTAAAAAAATGCTGAAGTTAATGTGAACTCTACTAGTTCCCAAAACCGTTATGAGAGTAGAGGCACGTGTTTGTTATATATAAAGCCTATACCTCACTATTCGAAAGTAGAGGGCGCCATTGTCACCATACCTCACCAATCGAAAGTATAGGGCGTCATAGTCACTATATAGTATGGTTATAGGTAGTTTTTATTAAATTCCAACAATATATATAATTTCTTTTCTTTTTTATTGAAAAGCATTGTATACATTGATTACATTGTGTCTTGTTAATTTCAAACTAATTTTTTAACATCACCACTGATTGGGTTATATTGTACAATACGATCGTGTAATATTAAGCAGTAGGCTGCAGTATCTTCAGGAAAATCAGTCCGAGTTTCAAATTCTAGGCGAACATCGACTGGCGCATTTTTTAATGTTTCATTTTGTTTGGAGCAGTCTATAACTATTAGCGGCACTTTATTAATGAAATCTTCTTTATTGAGTAACGGCTCTTTTTCTTTACCATAATAAGCGTTTTGAAAATTAGTATACATATCGTAGAGAACAGCATACTGATTTTGATTGATATTCAAATTGAGATTTCCATACGGATAGCATTGTGAATTGAGGAATAGCTTCACATTACTAATATTACAATGATCAAAATTACTAGAATTAACACTCGCCGAACTTTTACGTTTAGTTTGAAAAGCTAAAATAACAAAGCGAGGCTTTTCTATATGATTGGAAGTCTTAACACTCCAAACATGCTTTGATGTACGTGGTAATAACTCATAGTAATTGCACGATCTTGTCCGATCTAATTCAGTAATTTGATTTTTTCTTTGTCTGCAACCATCACATATGGCATCAACCATTCAGCCTTAGTTAAAGTAATTTTTGTTTTTTCTGAAGCAGCAGGATTCCCTATTGGAGCAGACAAAATAGCATTCAAATCCTCTCTTGATCTTGTGAGAATAAGTTCATGCTTGACATTGAGTACAATTTTCCGAAAATCTTCAGCAAAGCCCATCAACATACTGAGAGGTATAGTAACATCAAGAAAACCTAGAGCATTACATATTAAAACTTCATTGTTATCACCATTCCATCCGGCATATTCAGCGATAGAGCTCTGACATGGATTGAGTGAAAGCCAATTTTATATGATATTGTAAATGATATCCATTACTAAGATATGGTCTTTATATGTACTCGCACTGTGATGACTTCTCCTCGAAAGTTAACTAGATTTCCGTCTTGATCAACTAAACGAATTTGAAAATGATCAATGCTCCTCACAGCGACTGGAAGGTAAATGACGTGAGAGGGAACTTTTATAATCTTATATCCAGGTGGGACTGCTAGGAAAAATTCATGTATAGTATGTACTTTGTGATCGTTTATGTAAGAGCCTGTAGTAATATTACACTCTACACGTAAAGCATTGACTTTGAGTATAGTGACGGGTAAGTCAGAACTATGTGTTTCGTTTTAAACGAGCGTGCGTTTAGTGAAGCCTAAAATTGATCCAATAGAATCTTCTGGTTCAAAATGTATTTTTTGACTGCACTGAATGACACTACGTAAAGTATTATTATTTGGTTTTAGGCTAAACGATATACCTTTAGGTGCTAATGCGTCTATGAGAAAGCTTTCAATATCTTCTATTTCGTAGCTACCAGTCGGTAAAGTGATAGCTTCTTGACCTTCAATGTAAAATTTATTATAACCAACGTCAATGTTTGGTATTGAGTTAAATGTCAATAGCTCAACTAGACCAAGAACGTATTTTTTGTTTGCTATCAATTCGATCGGTGGAAAATAATATGATTCGAGTACGGATGATGTTCCTGAGAGACTCAATGTTAGTGTATTCTCGATGACAGATTCATATCAAATGACAGTCATTTGTCGAATGAGTATTTTTTATACTAGTTGTCTTTTCTATAGTTTGTTTAAAAGAAATTTGAGACAAAGATGGCCGCAATTATATGTATTAAAATCTTGATATCTAATATAATTATACATGATTCTATTAACTTTGAGATAAAGCAATAGATCTATAGGCGGCTGTAGATTACCAAAACTATAAAAATACATATTCTTTTTATATGCTACCCAATGAGTACCTGGCCCCCGTTTATTATCCAAATTTATAATAGCTGTCTCTTGATATCGAGGTCCATCGGTCGGTAGAGCATCACGCATAAAAACACCTCGAAAATTTGCAATTTTTAGTATTTTAGCATATTTTTTTATATCATGATCTGTCAGTGCTCGATTAGGTAAAGTTATTTCGAGCTTTTTTTTTAAACCTTTTCCACTTGAATATGGTTTCAGATAAAGACCATAACCTTTACGATGTGGTTTCAAATAAAGTCCTTTACCAATAGCAATAGCTTCCATAGTTTTATTGTGTCTATGAGCTTCTTTCAATTAATTTTGAGCGGCCTTAGCACTGTTAACAGCTTTTGCTATTGAAGCAGCTCCTCCAGCTAAAGCTCCAGTGGCGCTCAAAGCGGCAAATAATGGAATTAAAAAAGGAAGAGCTCCACCCACTTTACTAGGAATTGGTAGAATACAAGGAATATTTATTTTTCTTCTTCCTCCAGCCTTCTTCACAGCTTCTTTAGCGCCTTTTATAGCCGAACAAATGACAAAGAGTGATTTATTACTAGATACAACACTTCTGGAGGCAGCGTTAATAATTTTTTTCAATGCAATTGATAGATTTTTACTTTTTACATGTGTTTTTCGTCGCTGTCGTTGTTGTTGGCGATTTTTTAATCCCTTACCTCGTTTCTTTCCTCGTTTTAAAATTTTAACACCCATACCAATTTTACTTTTAACTTTCATTATGTTGGCTACAGCAAACGCAGCAACTTTCTCACCAAAACTACTATCTTTCGCTTGCACTCTATCCCAGCCTTGTTTAGAATTTTGTCGGCTTCGTTTCTCGCCTCAATGTTCTCTCGATTTTAAGAATAAGTAATATCGTGATCTTTACAAGCAGCGTCTAGCGGATTTTTTTCAGCATCACCACAAGCAAGTCGTTTTTTCAATTTAGTTTCCGGCCTGCAATACTGATAACCAGGCAAATGAGCTTCGAATGGTAAGTTATTGATGATCTTATTCACTAAGCCAGCACCACCAGTCTTTCTTTTGTAACAAATGATCATACCTCATCAGAAGACAAAGTCTTAATGAAACTGAAAAATATATAAACAATCTTTTTATAGTTAGTAGTCTCATTCGTTGTTCGATCGGTGATTAGAAAACAATATGGACTTCAAAGAGCAACCACTTGAGTTGCAAGTCATAAATTTTGATAATGTGGTTGAGACGGAAAAACGAGAAAAAAGACATGGTAAACTACTGCCTGACAGTATACGAGCAGTTTTCTGTGGTCCTAGTAACTGTGTGAAAACTAACTGTTTGCTAACACTAATCACACATCCTAATGGACTT
Source organism: Phymastichus coffea (assembly GCF_024137745.1). Taxonomy (NCBI): domain Eukaryota; kingdom Metazoa; phylum Arthropoda; class Insecta; order Hymenoptera; family Eulophidae; genus Phymastichus; species Phymastichus coffea. The sequence goes on from NW_026706823.1 coordinate 5,030,940, forward strand.
AGATTTGAAAACATTTATGTTTATTCAAAGTCCCTAAATCAACCAAAGTATAAGTATTTAAAAGATTTATTGGATCCGATTGATGGTATACTACAGTATTATGCATTCAGCGAGCATGAGGCAGTTGTTTCACCGGATAAAGCTAATCCAAATTCCATCATGATTTTTGACGATATAGCCACTAAAAAGCAAGACAACGTGAGAGCATTCTTCTGTATGGGAAGACATAAAAAAGTAGATAGTTTCTATCTCTATCAATCATACGCTCGCATACCGAAGCATCTCATTCGAGATAATGTGGATTTACTAGTTTTGTTTCAACAAGATGGCGTGAATATTAAACAAATTTACAACGATCATGTTAACTCAGATATGACTTTTGAGAAGTTTAAAGCAATTTGTTCAAAATGTTGGAGAGACGATAATCATGGATTTATAGTTATTGATAGAGATAGACCAATCAATCATGGACGGTATAGAAAAGGATTCGATTCTTTTGCTATAAATATAGCGGAGTGAACGAATAAAGATTATTTAACTTTAGAAATTGCAAGCGTCAACATGGCTAATTTTGAAAAAGAAAAGAAGATGCTCGAGCAATTATCTGAAGCTCGTGATACCATCAGACGTAAGTATCAACTAATAAAACGTGACAAAGCTGATTTAGAAAATACATTGAATGAAACTTTTAAGCCTATGGTTGATCCATTGAAGGAACTTGTAGAGGTAGCTATTGATAAAACTAACGATGATACTGATTAGGAAACGAACAAGGAGAAGAAAATTACGTTCGATAAAGTTTTTAAGTCAAAAACAACAGCTGACATTCCCTATAAATCTCGATATTTCAATAGTACTGTTAACAATGACTTAAATTCAACATTACATCCGCTTGATTCTACATTTGAATCCGCTATGTCTATTGCTGATGCTACTGATGATGGTGATGAAGACGAATTTAGTAAGACTAGTGAATCAACACTTGATAGAACTGCAATAAATTTAGACAATGTTAGTTCAAATATAACTACAAAACAAAAAAAACAGCTATCGGATGACTCGATTGTAGGAAACTATATTCGACTATTGCATGAACCGCAACAGAAAAGTAATTTAGACAAGACATTTGGCGTTCGCTTGCATGAAAATACATATGTCATAGGCAATTCTCCAATTTCTTTCCAAAACGATAATGTGACTGTGAATGATAAAGCATTCAGCAAGACGCCTGGATTAATGGAACTTCTCTTTCGTAAAGAACCTAATTCTAAATTAATCAGTTCATCGGATATTGAAAATTATATAAAAATTCTTGAAATCACTAACGCTCATCGTAAGAGATATGAAACAAATGGAGAATATCGCAATAAGCATGTATATAAATTCAAAAAGTATATTGGTCCAAATTTATCTTTAAGTGGTAGTGCTAAGAAGCGAAAATTGACTATTGATGGAAGAGGTCTTTTTCCTAACTATAAAATAGCAAGAAAAGGAACATTATTTGATTATGTATATTGGGATGATCCAAACGAGCTCGTTGATCGATTGAGATTGCTTATCGTCGAACAAACCGCTGGTAATCCTAGTCATATTAATGAAATTGATTCAGTCATTGAAGAATTACGTGAAGCTGGTTATATATATTAAGAGAATCCTAAATATTCCTCAGTAATAAAATAAGTGTTGATGTGTTTGGACGTATATTGAAAAAAAAGGAGGGTAATCAAGGTCCTCCTGGTATAGCGTATAATATCACTAAAGACGGACAATACGACGCGAATGACAAAAGAATTTGTTATATAGCCGATCCTCAGGAGAGTAACGATGCTGTAAACTTACGTCCGTTGCGGAAAACTAGTGAAGCTAAAGTCGCTACGCTTACGACTACAATAAATAATCTGCAAAAAACTAGTGAAGCTAACGTCGATACGCTTACGACTACAATAAATAATCTTAAAAAATCTTTAAATATAATAAGAATACAATTACGATCGTATGGAGAAGCGATTCAATATTTACAAACAAATAATAATAATGATAATAATAAGGAGAAAGAAATAAGGATTAAGCCGTCTGACTTTTCATTCATTCAATTATAACAAATAGATTGAGATAATGAAACATCAAAGAGTGGTGGATGAGTTACATAAACCAGCACGTCGAAACTATCCTCGTCGAAAAGTCGATATACGCGGAATAGATGAGACGTGGCAAGCTGATCTTGTTGAGATGCAAAGCTATTCTAGAGAGAATAAAGGTTTTCGCTATCTACTAACTATTATAGATACGCTCTCTAAATATGCTTGGGGAGTTCCAATAAAACGGAAAACTGCTACAGATGTCACTAACGCAATGGAGTCTGTATTAAAAAAGGGACGCATTCCTAAAAATCTCCAAGTGGATAGAGGGAAAGAGTTCTACAATATAAATTTTCAAAGTTTAATGAAAAAATATAAAATAAACCTTTATTCTACTTATAGTAACCTTAAAGAATCAATTTGTGTCCGTTTCAATCGAACAATAAAAAATATTATGTGGAAAAAATTCAGTTTAATAGAAAATTATAAGTGGATTGACTTTCTCCCCAGTTTAATAGAATCTTATAATAATCGAAAACATCGTACAATAAATATGAAGCCTAAAGACGTGACTAAAGAAAATGAAATGCAGGTCTTGCACGATTCTCTTACGATCATCGTCTTTTCAAAAAACCGAAATTCCAGGTAGGAGATAAAGTGCGAGTAAGCAAGTCTAAACACGTTTTTGAAAAAGGATATACGCCTAATTGGTCTACAGAAATTTTTACTATTCATCGTATTTCGAGAACTAAACCTGTAACATATCACCTACTAGATTATCAAGAAAATCCCATTGTTGGTGGTTTTTATGAGCAAGAACTACAGAAAGCTATGTATCCTGATATTTATCTTGTAGAAAAAATTCTCAGAAGACGGGGTACTGAAGTCTATGTAAAATGGCTTGGCTTTGATAATACTCACAATTCTTGGATAAATAAGGAGACTATGCAACAATGAATTACAAATATGAATTTATATGTATCTAGCTTGTATTTAAATAAATAATTGTTTTCATTTATAAATATTACATTGTTTTTTTTTATTTTAAGTATAAGAGCCCCAACCTTCGCTCTTACCTGTGAGGTACTTCCATTTTTTATATTCGACACTAGTGAGTCCATTAAGATAAGTCGAAACCTGCTTTAATAGAAACACTAATGACTCATTTACCTCTCCAGAAAATAAATTTATATAATACAATCTTTATTGAGATATAATAAGATATACAAATACATTTACTTAATATTACATTGAAATCGATCACATCCAGAATATTGAATAAATAATGCATATTTTTATACTCTATCAGAAAGATAAATAAAAAGATCCAAATGATGAATTATCACTCTTGACATTCGGTCCGGTAGAACAATTTCGAACTCACAATCGAGTTCAAGAATAATTCGAGATTCGTCTCATGAATGTTGTTAGATAATTCTCATCTTCATGCAATTCATAATGACTTTTTTCAGGAAGTATATCGAAAAGCTTCATTCCAATGTTATTCAACATTTCAAAATTCATCTTGCTGTGGGTAAAGAGATCTAGAATGTTACGTATTCTTCTTCTAATACTACTTCTACTACTACTTCTACTACTGCTCTCACTGCTGTGTGTACTGTTGCTGCTGCTGCTGCTGTTGCTGCTGCTGCTGCTACTACTACTACTCGATTCTTGAGGCAGAATGAACAATACTGAATCCATAACCAGTATTCAGCCATGTTAATTTCATTATTATGTAGGTGCAGTTATTTCCTAATTGCGCCATTGTTTTTCTTGGTAAGAATGCCGATTTGGCTATTTTGTTAAGTGATGAAAAATCCATTCTACAATAAAAAAAATCAATCAATAACACAGGCCTGCAAGGTTTTGTTCTTTTGCAACTGAGGGTCATTTCCGAAATAATTTTTGGCGTAGAATTCGAATCCGTCATTAGAATTTCTCCATCACGTCAGGTTTTTGAGTAATCATCCCCTAAAGGTCGAAAAAACACGTTTTTTGGCCATATTCAAGGCTTGATTACATCGTGAGTTTATATTCTTTTCAAAAACAGTTGACGGCATCTTAAAGAAGCACTCTTACTCTTCAAAACCCATTTTTCAAATTTAAGATATCATTTTTTTTCATCAAGATATCATCAATGGAAATTTGCCATTTTTGAGGTTTCACCATGAGCTTAAAAGTTCGGCCAATTGTCCTGGAAGAATACGATATATTTCTTAGTATTTTTTGGATAATGATTCTAGAATCATTATCCAAAAAATACTGGAAGAATACGATATATTTCTTAGTTTTTTTTTTTATAATGATTCTAGAATCATTATCCAAAAAATACTAAGAAATATATCGTATTCTTCCAGGACAATTGGCCGAACTTTTAAGCTCATGGTGAAACCTCAAAAATGGCAAATTTCCACTGATGATATCTTGATGAAAAAAAATGATATCTTAAATTTGAAAAATGGGTTTTGAAGGGTAAGAGTGCTTCTTTAACATGCCGTCAACCGTTTTTGAAAAGAATATAAACTCACGATGTAATTAAGCCTTGAATATGGCCAAAAAACGTGTTTTTTCGACCTTTAGGGGACGATTACTCAAAAACCTGACGTGATGAAGCAATTCTGACGACGGATTCTAATTCTACGCCAAAAATTACTTCGGAAATGACCGTAAGTTGTAAAAGAACAGTGACGACACTCTATTTTGCAGGCCTGTGTAATTAATACTACTAAGATATATAGTTAGAGAGCTACTAGTATACAAGAAACTTACTCTTCAGAGAAAATCTAGAAGTCGAATAGGAGAACTAGGAAGAGAGACTACTGCTGTTGATTTAACCTACTGCTGAATAACTGTGACGGACTGAGGTGTGTTCTCCGTTTTGTACCATGCGTCCCCTCTCTGAGAACTCGAGCCGCCGTAATTTCCCTCTCTTTTCGCCTTATCCCCACTTGAGTAATTTCTCATATGATTCCATTGCCCATACTCCTCAGACTTCAGTCTCCATGTCTGCCGTTGTCCCCAGTCTCTCACTATTCCATCCTAAGTCTTTTCCTAACTAAGCCTTCTTCCTCCCCACTATTACTACTCTGTTCTGAGCGACTTCTGTCGGAGGTTGGAGGAAGCTTACAACTTTCTTGAGGATTTTCTTCCATTTCTATGATCTTTCTTTTCCTGCGTTGTTCCGCACTCTTGATTTTAAGCTTTGACGTTTCAATAGTTTTGTAATGACCCCATGGAAGTGTATCAGGATTTTTATCGAATATATATCGTTTATCATCATATGGACTTAGTGCTACTTTCTGCACTCTTTCTGTCCTTACTTGGTGCAATACACTTCGTATATTGCATTGCTCACGCTTAATAATTTCTAAATCCAATAAACAGTTTCGAAATCTTCATGATCTATTGTTTTAATGACAGTATGTGTTTTTGCGTCTTTTGCTTTCTTTATTGCTTGATGATTTTCTGTTAGTATACTATACATTTTACTTCGAATTTCAATGAATTCTCTCATAATATTACCATTGCATTCATCTTTCATAATACCGAGAACCTTGTTATTAACTAACGGCATATTAAACTGATTATTTTCTGAGTAATCTGATGTATCAAATTTATTGATATCTTCTTTCATTATTTCATATATATCAACATCTTCAAATTCATATACGAGGCTATCTGCATCAGTATAAAGTAATTTTGCTTTATGAGGTAGTCTTTCTTTTATGTAGCCATAGTGAAAGTCATATACTAATGTTTTTGAGAGATCTAGCACACAAAGTTCAAGATATATTGGTTTTTTAATACTAATAGACGACCATGATAACTGTATTGCTACTAAATTTTCATCATGAAAGTTGGGTTCTGCGATCCGTGCTTGTGCTCCATATCTGCCACTCCATGCACTAATTAATTTAACGTCTTTTCATTTCCTTTCATCCTCCATAGTCTTTCCGTATACTGCATTAATCATGAGTTTATAGAATAACTTTTCAAATTCATTTTTAGCTTGTTTTCTTTTTTCTGTATTCAAATCTACATAAGTTTTAAGCCACGGCTTTTGATTAAACTGAAGTGCTCTGTGTATTTGTTTTATTTTGAGTCCGTATTTAATAGCCTGCTTTAGCGCTCTATAATGAATGACATACCGTTCTTTATAATACAGTGTTGTTAAAAGTTTTTTTTGTCTTGATCCAGGTGGTGTGTTGTGTTCAGGACAAAGTGGAAGGTCCTTATGTTCGTCGTGTAGTTCTTTTGGATACTCTAGATCAACTTCTAAAATATATCCAACCTCGTTATTATCGGAAACATTGAAAAAATGAAGCTCATCGATGTTAGAGACCCACTTAAAATTTTTATATGGTAATGATTGCGTCATCGCCCGTCCATATAAATTGTTAACGTCAAAGTACATCAAAGTCTTGCTAGGTTCTTTTTCATTATATTCTGAGCCCATATATCGATTATTAGCTTTTGAGTATCTATTACAGCATTGACTAATACCTCCTCGAATACCTTTTTGGATGAATAAAACCATGTCTATATCAGTTAAAAGTTCTAGCTCAATTTTTGTACACTTAAACATAGCATCCCATGTTAATCCAGGAGTAGTATAATAGTGTGCTGGGTCGAGTTGATACGCATCCATACAAGTTTTATGAAAATTTGAAAAAATATCGGTCAAGAGTAATACGTCAGTTTTTAAATATAAATCAGAATACTGTCGTAAATCAATGATGTCAAATGCATTCCATACTTTTTGAGCATGCTCATAGTCAGCTTCAGAGATGTTGCTATCTATCAATTAACTATGAAAATCTTCGATAGGTGGTAATTAAGTCTGTTTTAATCTTTCAAAACTGTTAACGTACTCATATGGAAAAGCGCCTTTTCTCTTCAATAATTGTATTTGTGTTTTTATATACTTATCTTTCTTGAATTCATAGTCTACGATATTTAGTTTGTTTTAGTATGAAGCCACTTTTTCGCGAAATGATGGCATAAAACGAAACGAATCAATAAATCGAAAATTTATAGTACCACCATCGACGTGTTTTGTGAAAGAAATATATCTTTCCTTGTTTTCAGCTAGACCAGTCACATTTTCCTCAAGATCAGAGCTAGTAGCTATTTCTTTTATTATAAAATGAGAATCATATCCAGTAAGGTTATGGAAGACGACTGGTATAAAATAAGGATTCTTATAATTTAAATTACAGGATGCGTGAGCAGCACCTCTAAATCGGCCCGTCAAATGACAATGATCTCTAACTCTCGTTTCATCATGTTGAAAATATTTTCTACAAATATGACACATTTTGCTCATCTTGAAATCCATTTGATTACGCCATGAAAGATTCATTTCTATTGCATTCTTATATATTTGATTCATTTCATCTAACAAAATGTGAAATTGTTTGATAATCCATTGTGCGGGTGATTGTTCTTTATTCAGTTTTTTCTATATATCTTAAAGACTGATTTTGAATTATCATAACTACATTTTATATAAAGCCCCACACTAAAGGTTTCATGATCTTGGAAGGATCGTCCATTATTTCCTGGTTTCAATAAGCACTCTAAATCAGCATAGATAATAAACGGAACCATTTCTTTTCGATCATAATGATTAAATTTCAGAAGAGGAAAATTAGGTAGATTAACTCTATATTTATTTAATTTTGAACAATCTGTCTCATGAATATTCAATTTTTCTTTATTATTAAAATAGTGGAGACAGTGTTCACAGAGATAAATTTGTGCAGTATGTTTCGTTACTTGACTTCTAACAAGAGCAGATAAGTTTTTAATCCATACATTGTGGAATTTTAATTTGAAATTATCATTTGTGACAAAAATTCACTCTTCCTTTGCCACCAATTATTTTGCGGGGTAAGTGAGGTACTTTCGCTCAAGGTAATTGAGAGAGAAATGAGAGGATAGGTTATAAATAAATTATACAATGACATAAAGCGAATTAAACTTACAACCTATTATTATTAATCATTATTCACACTAAACATACGCGAGCATAACACAGTCTAATTATTAACCAACTAACTACCAAATAGAACAGTAAACAACTAATAATATCCACAAATAAATATTTCGCATTTCATCCTAATACCTAATCGCGCACTTAACCTATTACAAACTCACTTAAAAACTACGCGAACCAATACCGGATAAATTGCCCGGCACGTGGGCGCCTGGACAATTCGTCGGTCGCAACTTACACTATTATAAATTAAACTTAAGCGCGAACCTTTAGATAGCCGGCAGGTGAATGCCAGGCTATCTTATTCAACGCGCACCGGTCGTCACATCACCAAAGAGTGAGAGAGTGTAGAGAGAAAGAAGAAAACAAGGCTTAACCTTTATTCACTGCTCCTCGCAACGTCAAGAATCTTGAGCGATGTGCTGCCGCAGGAAGTACCGGTCGTCGCTGCTGGTCAGATCGTTGCTAGCTGCTGGCTACTGTCGCTGACGAAAAATCCGCAGGCGACGTTGACTCTTCTTGCAGGTGGGGCTGGCTGTAGTCGCAGACAAAGCTGTTGCCGGTAGGGTTGACTTTCCTCTCAGCTATCCCAAACTGCACTCTCTGCACTTTAGCAGGACTAGGCTTCGACTCTCTGCACGCACTTATTCTTGCGCTCGTCTTGCAGCCGCTCAGCGGCGCTCGCTCCTCTCCCTACCTTGACCTATTAGTTAGGCGGCACGCGACTCACCGCTTATCGGTCACGCGTTGCGCGCCTGCCAATCCCTGCATGGGCCTAATACTCTCTCTCTCTCTCTCTCTTTTTCTTACTCTCTCTCCGCGCTCCTCAACTTTTTCTTGCGCTCAACTGCGCCGGCCTATTCTTGGCGCTGAAACAAAAAGACCAAGTGTTAGGCGCATACTTCAATGCGCCTAACGTTGGCCAACACGCTTTGCCGAGTGGAGGAGGGAGAAACATAGACGAGAGACCGGCACACGGCCTGCTCTCGTCACACCCCCTTCTAAGGCCAATGTTAGCACCCGCGATCGGCCTGACTCCGTTTCTCCCTCTCTCTCTCTCTCTGTCGACCGGCAATGGCAACCAACGATAGACGTTAAATTATATAATAATATTTTAGACTTATCTTATATCATAATTAATTCTAAGTTGGTAATAACCAGATCAACTAAGAGCAAAGTCTCACAAACCCAATAGTCTAATCTGAGTGATATGTCTAACCTTTCGTCGCAGCGAGCCGACTAATCTGCTGCGCCAAGATCGCGACTAACTCGGTATTCAATGAAACCAAGAATCTTACCATTTACTGCCGCTTCAACGACTCCAAATACCGGAGCCTGAGCGGTCAAAGCTCCTCCGCCGAAGAAAACGAGGCACTTGCCCCGGGGAGTCTCTGGACTGCATCCTCAGTCGCCTCGGACCCAATCACTCCAGCGCTCTGATCGCTCGGCTCACCCGCAGGGACCGACGCCTGCTCCGTCTGCGGCGCGATTTCTATCCCCGTATTTTCAACCGAACCGGCTTCAGTCCCGGCTCCCTCTGCAGCAAGCGCCTGTGGCCTACGCACGAGCTTAGCGCGAAAACGCTTGCCACATCGGTGCCTGGGCTTTTTCGCCTTGGGCTCCCCGACGGAGGATTCAGGGCTTGCTACCTCGGGCACCGACCTAGGAACTTCGAGCTCCGGCTCCACAGTCTTTACGTGCGATGCCGGGAGCTCTACTGGTTCGCCTGGGTGAACCCGAACCCTTACGTCCTCCACCGATCGAGCGCGCGCTTGGTCTGCCATGAAGGCATCGCGGCAACGCGGACAGTCTTGCACGTGGACATCGAGTCGCCTACAGTTTCTACAGACCGGACGCGAGAGAGGCGGGTTCCTGCATGCCGACCTGGGATGTGACCTTGTTCTGCAATTGAAACAGCGGAACGAGGGCACGTCCAATTCCTCATCCCAAGGGACAGGAGCCAGGTTTTGCAGGAAGCTACCTCTTAGCAGCCGAAACCCGGTTTCGTCGACCTAACACGGCGACGCAGAGAACGAGGCTGGGCTCGCTGCCTGAAGAATCGGGACAGGTCGTACCGGCCTAAGGGTTGGTCGCTCTGGCACAACCGGCTCCACTCTTCGGGGGGTCGGCGGCATCACCACTTCCATCCTTGTGCCTGCCTCTCCCGTCTTCTCGGTGACTATGCTCGCACTAACTCCCGAGGCTCTCTCTTTGTCGACAGCCAACGAAACCGGTGGCTGGAGGGCGCCTGTTACCTCAACAACGGCTCCCTCCACCATCTTGGGTAGAGTTAGTGTCGAACCGGTGGATGGCCTCTCAAAATTACACGCGGATAGGTTGAAACGCATTGTGCGCTTCCTCCTACCCGCGTTCTGACGAGCCTCGGCCTCCTTCCTTCTCTCGTCCTCCATATACCCCACTGGGTAAAATTGCGCGGGCCCACCCCTGCGGACGAATTGGTACGCGGGGTTTAGCCTCTGTAACGCGAGCGGTTTGAAAGGGAGATTGGGATGGATGTGTGGCTGTGGAGCCATTCGAGGCAGCTCCTGCACTGGCATCGCCTCATCCTCGGAGTCGCTCGAGCTTAGCACCACCTCCAATATACCGTTAGTGGCGCCTTGCTTTGTGGGACTCCAGTTTCCCCTTCCAATAGAAGCCCTCGCAGTACGGCTCCGATTTGCCGTCCTACCCGAGAGATATCCTCCCGCGGCAGCTCGAGAATCCGGCGATCTCTCGCCTTGGCTACTTGTGCCCGCCTGCGAGACGACAATTCCCTCTTTTGCGGCGATAACTCTCGACTTCTCCGACGCTTCGCGTATGCAAAGCGTCGTGAGCCGAAACGCTGCGCTACGACGCACCGCCTCGTCCCATGTACGCGTGGGCGCAGCCAGACGAATTATCGAACCCGCACGGCGGTTTCCCGTTAGCAGACGGATCCCTCGCCGGTCGCTCACGAACGGCGTCGGGGGCGAAGGCAAAGGCGGCGGCAAAGGGAACCCCTTCGCCTGCCCGTCACTGTCCCCGCCAACCGACGCCTGTGCCAACTGTGAAACATAGGAGGCAATCTCGACGTCAAAGGAGGCCGCCTGCCCAAGAACCGGGCGGCAGACTCCGACGCTCGGTCCACCTCCATAGCCTCAGCAATTCCCGCCGAGTTTACCGATGCGGTCACGTCGCCTATAAGTGTTTGGGCCTCAGCGACTTGAGCGATGCGGCCCGACTTCTCGGTTTCAGCCATCATCACCGGACGCCGATGAACCTCTTGTACCTTTAAAACAAAACAATTCAGTTATTACACCTGTCCTATTTCGCAAACTATTTATTTAACTTACGCGGTGGTATATATAGCTTAAGTTCCGAGACGTGTACCCTAGCTGTACGATGCTTACTGTTCGTCGCTAGCTCGTAGATCTCGGGCGAAATTACTGAAATAATTTCAAACGGTCAGTCAAATTTCGGATCAAGTTTCGCGTTTTTACCATCCGTTGCGCTCGAAAGCGTATGTACTTTGCGCAAAACCAAATCACCTGCCTGAAAAAGTACCTGACGCCTACCCTTATCGTAGTGTTTCTTCTGCTTTTCCTGAGCTTCATCAATGTGCCTAGCTACCAAGTCGCGTAATGCATTTAAACGTGATAGCCTATCTTCCCACGCCTTCGTATCTATCTTAACAATAGGGGCCTTTGCCTCGATCTAGCGCCTCAAACTCTTTACCGGACGCGGATCCCTACCAAAGTTTATAAACGCCGGCGATACTTTTGTAGACGCCTGAGTCGCCGTATTGATAGCATGACGAAGTTCATGCAATACCTATCCCAGCTCCTGTGATCGGCATCTACAAACATCGCTATCATCGTTTTTAGCGTACGATTTACGCGCTCGACCGGGTCACTTTGCTGATGATACGCAGGACAAAATATATGTTCGATACCGTATTCTCGCAACCTATCTTGAAATACTTTGCTCCTATATGCCTTCGTATTATCACTAATGATATATTCCGGAGTTTTCCACCTGAACAGGATTAACTCCTCAAGCGCGGCAACAAGAGCAGGGCCGTCCGCCGATCGTAGCGGTTTTAGCTCGACCCACTTAGTAAATAAGTCTTGAAAAACCACCAGGTATTTAAACCTATTTTTGCTACGGGGCAGCTCTACGACGTCAGCCGCTACTACGGCCCATGGTCTTTCTACCACGCGTTTACCCATTAGACCTTGGGGTGCCTGCTGGACTACCTTGTACTTCTGACATTGAGAGCACTCATCTACGAACGTCCTCACATCATACCACAGTCCTGGCCAGTAATACTCACGAACAATTCGATCGTAAGTCTTTTCACGGCCGAAATGTCCAGAGAATGGTTCGCAATGAGCGTCTCTCAACACCCTTTCTCGGTACTCCAGTGGCACCACCATGCAGCAGCATTCCTCGCGATTAGTTATCGGATCGAGCAAGTGATCGCGCATGAACCGATACAGGATGTTATTCTCTACTCTTCAATTCTCGAATTTCTTCGGTCTTTGAAGAACGTCTTTCACGCGATAGATACCAAACATACTGTATCTTATCAAATGCGCAAATCTCGATTTCGTCTTCAAATTCTTGCGAAAGTGCGTCCGGCACATAGTGCAGCGCTCCCTTTCTATGTACTATTTCGCAATCTAACTGCTGAAATTCTAATACCTATCTTTCCAATCGACCTGTAAGTTCGCGTTTACTAAGAATCCTAGTGAGCGCACTATGATCCGTAACGATGACAAAGTGCGAGCTTTCTATATGAGGCCTAAACTTTTTTACCGCAAAAAGTACTGCCAAAAACTCGATTTCGCTCACCGTGTAATTTCGCTCGTGCGCGTTAAGCATCCGACTGGCGTAGCAAATAGTATGCTCGCCGTCCTCGAATACCTGAACCAAACACGCGCCAACCGCGAAGAAAGAGCCATTGCCGTGCAAGTAAAAGGAGCGCGTAAAATCAGGGCACGCGAATACCGGCGCCTCCGTTAATGCGCGCTTTAGCCTCTCAAATGCAACTTGCTGTTCTTCCTTTCATTCCCATGGCTGGTTCTTGCGGATGAGTTTGGTCAACGAGACCTTTATCTCACTCTCGTGTTCGATAAAACGCGCATACTATACCACCCTACCATACCTAGGAATCGGCGTAATTGAGCTACGTTATTCGGCGCAGGATAATCTACTATCGGCTTCACCTTCTCATCGTCCGGACGCAGACCCTCACTATCTAAGTTCGCGGCTTCTCACCCCTGTACGATGCCCTGTACGAATATTGTAGGCGGCTTTAACCGGTCCTTGAAACATAAACCAAGATTCGGTCCTACTATCGATACCTGAGCACCTGAATATAGTAGCGCTGTATAGACTTGCCTGCCTATGTCGACCTTAATGAAGAACCTATTTTCTACTACTACGACTAACGCTGCATCTGATTCATCTGCCGTTTTCTTCGGGATTTCTGAGTTCCACTAAGACCCTCCCCTCACCAAAACGGAAGGTGCGTCGGCACCGACGACCGAACGTCCAAACAACAAAACCCTACTATCAACAAGCTCGCTTCTATCGCGCGTGATCATGACCTTTGTCGCAGCCCGCTCCGACGGGAGCGCAGCGCCTGAGCTCGTATTCTTACCAGCAAATTCTACCACAGGTTCGCCCTGATTTCTTAAAGCAACGGCCTTTTCCGAAGCCTGCCCAACCGTGGGCGAAATACTCGAACCTGCCTCATTCGTGTTCGTGCGCGACGATGGCAACTCATTTTGCCTCTCTGGGCACTTCTCGGGCGAGTTAATTATCGCGCAAAATTTATTAAACCCGATCGCATCATGCGTATCCTTATCGGGCAAAATTTCTCGCGTGTTAGTGTATCGATCTTTTTGAAGACTTTCCGCGTCCTGCTGTAACGAGTCACGTTTATTTGCCTCTTCGGATTCATTGCTGATCCTACTAGGGAAACTTACGCCATCGTCACTTTGCGCTCGAGCTTCTTTCAATGTCGAATGACAAAACTCGCCTTTAAACACGTTTTTAAACTCAAGGACTTCCTTACTTCCTTTTTCCGGATCCTCATATTCTACAAATACTGCACGCTTGACCTTAGCTTTGACTTTCAAATATTCCCCTATTACCTCGTCTAAGAGAGGTGGCGCAAAACTGGCAGTTCCTGCCTTGTTCTCGCCTTACATTATAACGAAAACGGAATTGGAATCACATAAAACCATCTGCAATTACCCAAACCAAAAAATGTTACGGATCCATTGGTTTTGTAGAAGAGGTATTTACCTCACTGATTAGGACCATCATCTGAAGATCTGTAATCAAAGTACTTAGGATTATAATGGGTCCCCTTATGGTCATACTGAAAGGCTCACCTGATTTCTCAGAAACCCTTCCACCAATCACTCTTAGGAGCGCGATCTATTAAAGGACCAAACCTCTTATTCGCGAGAGTTAGAAGCATTTGATATGACTGCTGGACAAGGGTCCTGCCAGCTTGTACTACGAAGACCAAGGACATCACCGGGACCATAATTCAGCCTTCACTGTCCTTCATAGTATTTCTCACCACGCTTCTATTATTTTTTTCTTTTGTATACCAATAAAGTGGATCATGAAATTTACTCGTGATTATATTTAATTTTTTTTCCTTCTTCTTAAATTATTATGTCATGGACCTTTAACCAACGTTACCGAGAATGGCAACGATTATAAGGGGGGAGGGATGTTATGTGACAGATCATTTTCTATGTTTGTATGTATTAATGTAAATTTGGTCTGGGAGAGCTTCACTTGCATTACGCCAAGGCCAAGCGCATAGCCATAAGATGATATGGTCAGCAACACATGTGTGAGCGCCTCGGCGAGAATGAGTTGGAAAGACCAAGCGTGCTGCTATAGCATGCTGCGACAGCACACAAGGCAGCGATTAAAAACGCGTGGATCAGAGAGAGAAAGTATGAAGGAAAAAGAGAGGAAAACAAAGCGTGCGAAGCGTCCACGGTTTTAGAGAAAGAAATAAAAAAATGCAACTTACGTCCACATTCACATATAGATAATAGTTTTCAACTTATAGAAAAACTCCAGGACATAATAATACCGTCGGATTATATGCTAATTTCTTTAGATGTCAGCTCTTTATTTACAAACATTCCGTGTAATTTGGTCATTGAGAGTCTTGATAGACGATTTAATAAAATTCACTCTGTTTCTAAAATACCGTTTGTTGAAATAGTCGATACGGTAAAATTTTTGTTTGATAATACTTTTTTCCAGTTTGATGGTTTAATTTATAAACAGATTTTTGGTACTCCTATGGGTTCTCCGATATCGCCGTTGTTTGCTGATTTAGTAATGGATGATTTAGAGACTGATTGTTTGAGGGTTTTGCGTGAAAAATATAACTGTTCTCCACTGTTTTATTTTAGATACGTAGATGATACAATTTTATGTATAAAAAAGGAAGAATTACAATTGGTGTTAGATATTTTTAATAATTATAATAGTCATTTAAATTTCACACATGATATCCAATTTAATAATAGTATAGCTTTTTTAGACATTTTGTTAATAATTAAAAATAATAAAATTGTTACTAATTGGTACCAAAAACCGACTTGTTCAGGCAGAATTTTAGACTTTTATTCGAACCACACAACTCAGCAAAAAAGAAATATCGTATACAATTTAATTGACAGAGCTTTATTATTGTCTGATTCAACTTTTCATGATAGAAATATTGAAATTGTTAAGGGCATTTTAAGAGATAATGATTATCCTGACAAATTTGTTGATGCATGTGTATCTGATCGTATTCGTAAACATATTTTCCGTAATAGTGTTACTACTCATGAGAATAGAAAAAATACGAACATTAAATCAATATTTTTACCGTTACCTTTTCATAACAAATTTTTTCACTTATGTAACTCTAGTTTGAAAAAATTTAATATTCACTGTATACCACTAATTAATCATAAGCTGGATAGTATAATAAAACTGGGCAAAGATGCAACGGATAAATGGAATGAGACAAATATAGTATATAAATTTTGTTGTGACAGTTGCCCTTCTGTGTATATTGGTCAAACTAAGAGAAGTTTAAAAAAACGCATAGATGAACATAGTAAAACACCTATAGAAAAATCTCTTCCTATTCCGATGCATTTGAAAAATTATCCTTCGTATGCGTTTGATTGGGATAACACAATAATTTTAGATAGAGAGTCGAATTATTATAAGAGACTGATTTCGGAAATGATATACATTAATTTATCTGACAACACTATAAACAGACAAGAAGATAGTAAGTAGCTAAGTAAGCAATATAAGAGTTTGTTTGATATTTTATCTGATTGACTTGATTGAATGTTTTTGAATGTTGTTTTGATGTGCAGTGATGCTGACTGTACCGGTTCTTCTCGACATATGAGAGGGGATACATTTAAGTGTGTATATATTTGTGATTTGTTTTGATATAAAAGGTAACAGACACCGGTCGGTTTGCATTATTTCATAGTTGTTGTCGGAGTTGAAATTTGAATATTTGTGTGAGAGAAAGTTAGAAGATGATTTTGATACTTTAATTTTTGTTAATTGGATTATGATTGATAAATTGAGGTAAATGTTTGTTAGTTTGATTTTAAAAAAATTTTTTTATATATATTTGTTTTTGTAACCATTTTTTCATTTATTGTTAATAAAGATCTGATGAGGTTGGATAACTGCCAACGAAACATACGTGTGTAACCTAATATGAGTGTTTGATTTATTTTTACAACGGGTTGGCTCTCAAAATTGGAATTAATTTTACGAAATAAAGCAAAGTTTAGAAAATCTCGAGTCCACTATAATTAATTACAAAATGAAAAATCTCCGATAGCAGAGTATTTTAACTAGAAGTATAGCTTTTAGGTCGGGTAAATTAAGTAACTAACCTAAGTAGGAAAAAAAAGAAATCATATATGTTTACTTTAAATAATGAAAATATGACCCAAACAAAATTTCAACATAAATAATTTCTCTCCTATACTACAGATTATAAATTATACTGTGGAGTCCAGATATCTTCTATCTTTAGGATCGACTCCCGTTCTATCAACATCATCTTCTGTGAGATCAAACCGTCGTGCTTTGTGACGAGAGCAAGCGTTGCGCTTGTTCTCGTTGGTATTTTCCTCAATTCCCCCTCTCTCTCGGCAAAGCACGGTGACCAGCGTTATGCGCATTTAAGAATGCGCCTAATGCATGGTCTTTGATTCAGCCGACGGAGATTGCCGAGCGAGACCGAGACGGCCCGAAGCTATTACGCTGACGACAGAGTATAGAGGTATTAGAAAGAGAGAGAGTTAGGGGCGTGGATGCCCCACGCAATATTAGGCAGGCGTGCGTCGCGAACCAATTAGCGCATTGGCCGCGCGCCGCCTAATAAGTAGGTCAAGTCGGGAGAGAAAGAACGAGGAAGAAGCTGTCGATCGCGGAAGAAAAAAAACGAGCGACATAGATGGTACTGAGTCGAGCAGTCAGTCAGAAGGTTTTCCAGTCGATCGGAAGTTAAGACGGTTCAGTCCGTCAGAGTCGAAAGTGCAATTGAGAACAAAGGATCAGCCAAATGCACACGCCACCAAGGAACCGAGAAAGACCGAGAGGAAAGAGGACGACTACCTTGATTCAGCATCTGCTCGGGACGCTACCCGGAGAATCCGGTAGGAGTTGCCCAGCGACAGCTAGCAACATCGTCCGCAGGGCGCAGCGAGGCCTCCCGTTCCTGCATTGAAGGTCAAGGCTCGTAAACTAATTTCTCTCTCTCTCTCTCTCTCTCTCTCTCTCTCTTCAGCAGTATGGCACAGCGCGTAATTATAAGCGTTAGGTAGGTAGCGAGGCGTGCACACGCTGGCTACCTGCCCTAATTACGGTCGGCGTCATAAATTGTTCAAATAGAAAATCATCCAGGCGATCCCTCGCCGGACGGCTTTCTCTTTTTGTTAAGTAGGCTAACTCGATCCGTCGTCAAGGCGGTTATCTGCCGGGCGACGCGCGTTGTATATCGTATAGATTTGTAAGCGCGATAAGTTAGTTAATTTGTTCTTTGTTCTCTATTGTTCTATAGTGTTAAGACGTGTTCGCAACATCGTTGTGTTCATTAGGTTAAGATTTGTAAAGCTGGTTATAAGTAGAATAATGCGGTTTGTTTTTTTTGCGGTTGTTCATGTACGGTTTTGAAGTTTGAGTGTAATTTGACTTTGATTTGATTAGAATTAGATTTGTTTTAAATGCGAATTTTGTTGTGTCTATAATTCCTTAATCACTTTCATTTCTTTATCTCCCCCCCCCCCCGCCTTCCCGCCTCGATTGCTATGAGCGAGTGGGACTTGCTCACTTGACACTTGACACTTGCCCACCTTAAAAATTGATAACGAACGAGCTTTCGTTACAGCTTTTCGTAACGTCGGTCGTAGAGCAAGGATAGGGTTCAATGATTCAATTCCTTTCACTGTAACGAGGTCCGTAGATGTATCTGTCTTTATTTCCGTACCGGACCAGTTTATTTTGGCAGATTCTGTATTGTTTACCTTCTTTACTTCTGACTTAGGATATCGTCTCTTGACCTTACAACTAGTAGTATCGTGGTCTTCATAGATTGATACGTCTATTCAATAATCACATAGCCAGGGGTGTCTAGTTTCATTACTTTGATCCCATCTTCTTTTCAGTATCTCGGCATATACGAGTATAGGTATACATAAGGTCACATTCTTTTAATGCTCTTGCCGCGTCGGCAGCTTTATAATATTTGGTGTATTCAAAAGCGAGAGTTTCTTTATCGTCTCATACCACTTTATCATACAGTAGAGGTCCAAAATACACGAAATGTTGAAAAAAAGATATTTTCTTATAGTTTTCTTCTATTGCCCAAGGTAGTCGACAAAAGAGTTTGGTTTTCTCAGTGGATCTCGTAGCGTTCATTCTCGATGGCCTCGGTTTTTCGGTACGGGATCGATCTTTAATTGTGTTCAGGTTCTAGTTTTATACTCTTCTCGCTTCGATTGCACGTTCAATCCAAGATAATTTACATAAAATAATTCTTCTGCAGCTATTGGTGAGATTTAGCAACAAGTGAAATTCTTATATTGGTCCTATATTTTCTAAGCGTGTTAAAAATTCACTCAGTGAGTTATGACTTAAATATCGTATTTTCATACACGTTGAGTCTACGATCAAATGCTCGGATGCTTCAGTCATAGTGGTATTAAGTACTGAAACAAACGATTAATAGATTATTCGTTAATTTCATACGGACTCCGCCGATTGGGTCTGTGAGCCCGCGGGATTCTTAGGTTCTATGAACAAGTTAGGTTTAGTCGCGGAGGCTTTCGAAAATTCATGGATAATTCGTGCGCAGTTATATTAGGCGAGTCTTCGTGCGTGGGATGCAGCATTTATAAATTATACCGATGATTATTATTACTATAATATTAATACTCAGTTCTCTATAAATTAGTCCTGCATGGTATGTTGTAATTTTCTTGTGTTGTCTTATAATCTCTGTTTTTTCCATAATATCATTCAATGCCTTTTCTTGACTGGCCTAAGTTTCAGTTTGTGGGGTTCACTTCTCTAATTTTATATCCGTTCCAGAAAAATAGGTTGATGTCGAAAACTATTCGAATCGTATCTTGTCGATGAGCTGAAATTATCCATAAACCATCCATCGATATATAATTCCAATTGGTTATTTGTTGTATTTTGAATACTATATTGCAATGGTATGATTCGTGTCTAGATGGTTTCAATAACATTCTCGATTCACAGTTTCTATTTAGATTAGTATCCTATAGGGGACCTTCCACTAGACCTTCCACATGAAGGTATAATGTGTTTGCACACAGTTTTCTAATTAGTACTGATTTAGTTATATGTATTGTTTTTGGTTCAACCATAATGCTAGGTATGGGTAGTTATGTCTTATGTATGCTGACTTTGCAATGGAGCTCGGTAATTGCGGTGCCAGAACAAAGTGCAGACGGCACAAATTATAATAGCTTCTATCGACTAGAGGCAAGTGGACAACAATGTACGTCTTCCCTTCTTGATGTATTGCGTCAATGTTTGAAATTCTAGTAATTTTCTCTGTTGGAATTGGGAATTCAAGGTCTGTTACAGTATGTTTTATATCATTATCTATGTGATGCAATATGTTGGAGTCTATAAGATCTGGATGTAATTTGCCTTTTTTAAAGTATATACGCATGATTTCAACCAGTCTTTCCGAAACTTTGATGTAATGGTCCAATTTGGCCTCTAGCATTCTTCCAAGAGATTGTACTGTAATCATTTATTTCAGTCGAGCACTTTTATTTTCCAATTTCTTGAATTTCTGTCACATTTGAATGTTTAATTTGTCAATTTTGTTGCCGTGAACGTCCTTCATTTTGTAAAATTTATCTATACCGGTGATGATTATGTGAGTCCGATCATTGAAGAGTTGAAGGATATCGTTTTGGTCCGCATATAAATGATTAATATTAGCTTCTATTTTATCGGTTTCGTCAATAGTTACTAACCTAAATAAACTATGCCTTAACGTGCCTATACCTCCAAAAGGTACCAATCTCTTTGTCTTTTTGTGCTAATATTTCTGGGTCCTTCAACATCTGGAGGTTGGGTATGTCCTATGTTCTTTGATGTCTGCTCGTATTTGTTCGAGAGCGATTGTTTTCGGGTTAAGATGGTCTTTGCCAATCATATTATTACACGTTTTCTCATCAAAATAGCCAGTGCACTCTGTAATAACGAGCCAAGATCAACTATATCAGTGGTCCTTGCCAAGATTAAGTTTGTATCAATAGATATGTATATTTTTCAATATGCCCTCTTTATTTTTATAGGATCGATAATATAGTCCTGGATTACTGTCCAGTTTTTCTATGGTGTAAGTTTGGGGGTCCGTAATAGACGAGGCGAATACAGAGAGAAAGAAAAATAAAGTCAGGTACATATTAAATGAAAGAAAGAATAATACCTGAAAGAGTGGTATAATATAAATAGTATCGATAAAAGAGGTGTATAAATAGATAAAATGTATATAAATATTTGAATTCGTATAATTATGTCTGAAGCTTGAGTTTATCCACATGTTTCCGTTAGGTAGTTCCAACAAAACGTTTTTATGATTCAGGGTTTTAATAATCTTTAAGGGTTTTTTGTCATAACTGTCGACTTTCCCTAACCTGGGCTCATTCAATACCCAAGCATAATCACCAACTTTTCCTTTAAAGGGTCTAGCGTGCTTATCGTATCTGTCCTTAGATTTTTCCTTTTTACGAATTTGTTTTTCGCCCGTTGATATTCTTAGTTCCGTCAGACGTAAAATTAAGTCGTGCAGGTATTGGTTATAAGTGCCTAGCTTTTCCTCCCTTGGGATCTTCATAGGAAAACAAGCAAATCGTCCATAAACTAACTCAAAGGGGGTGTATCCGGTTCCGTTGTGTATGCTTGTATTATAGGTGAAAGCAACAAAGGGCGTTAACCGATCCCAGTCATCAAATCGTTCCGAATATATTCGTACACAAACAATTGAAAGTGCATGGTTTCTCTCGAGAGAGCCATTAGTTTGATACCTATATCCGGATGTCGTTAAATGGTGAACTTAGTAACAAGTGTAGTAATGACTCCACAATCTCTGAAAGAAAACCTGTCCCGCGGTCCGACAGTATTACCCTCGTTTTATTCTTCGGGTATCCCATTAGACCTTTAAATCTCACCGGAGGTGGAGTATATATAACCATAGGAGTGTTTCCGGCCGTCGGTATATCTGTTTTAATCGTCGAGGTTACTGATATCTCACGATATCGCGGCTATTCTAAGGTTTTTTCGGTCTCCATATCTTTCTCAGAACTTATTTTTTTAATAATATCCCGATGATGTTCGTTTTCACGTTTCAAGTAGTCTATGTCCGCATCGCTGCTGTGTTCTAGGTCTCTACTAATTTTTCCGATTCTTCTACTAGTTTTATTATTTTGTTTGCAATTACTTCATCGGAGTCTTTTATTTCATCGTATAGATCAAGGTTCCATAGTGTTTTCTGTAGTTCTTGTGAGGGATCATCCCCATCTGAGAAGGAGAGAGCATTTCTATAGTTGGTTGTCTCGAACGAGCCCCATGTTATCCCAATAATATAACATATTGTCTAAGTTCTTATACGGCCGTAGACTAGCTTCAAACCTTTCTGCCGATTTCCAAACTTCATTTGGTAACGAACTAGTTCCTTGTTCCAGAGCTCGTTCCTCGCATTTTTTGGTCTTACTTTCGTTTCCTTCAAATGCACCACCTTCGGGTTCTCCTGAACTCCCACTAGTTTAAGGCCTACTAACTACTAGTTCTATAGGTTTGGTACCAGTTTCATTCGCTATTTGTTTTGTAATAGGATCCGCTGGTGCACTGTCAGAGTCCAATTTATCACTCTGAATTCTTTCACCTATTTCTCTCCTGATTCCTCTTCAACTCATGCCTAAAGGCCACTACGTCGCCGATCCTGTACTGAAGGTCTATTTTCCGTGATGTCTTGGGCGTTTTCCGGGTCTTTATCCTCCACTGTAGTTGAAGATAATAAAGATCGCAGAGTGAAAGTTTCCTTTTTCGTACTAGTTTCGCCGTTCGAATACGAAGCGCTGGCACTAATGCTTTTCCTGTCTTAAATATGCTAGTGTTTTATAGCTCTTTATCTTTAAAGAAGTGGGGTTTAGTTAAAACTTTGTAGTTGTTTTTGCGTGCTCTTATGTTTTTTACTAATTTAATATTAATACGATAAATGTACTCTTTATCATCTTATATATGTATCTTATAACTTTTCCATTCTTATATTTATTTATTTATTTATTTTTACGAAATAAATTATATTAGACTCACTAATATATATTGTAACGGGAAGGATTAGCTAGTACAAAATGGGTTTATTAAAGAACAAACTCCCACGATGTAGAGCTAACCGCAGCTCCGTTAAACACGTATGAGTATACGTGTATTCGCTTTTACGTTTGATACTTTCGTTCCAATGTCTTCTTGAACTTACCTTAAGTTACCTAACTTCTAACACTCGATCTATCTTAGGTGTGAGAGACCTAATGTTTATTCCAACTGATCCCTTAGATGAAATCGGTTTAATTTACCCTTTTCCAAGTAGTCGATGTAGATGATTCCATATGCATCCCAGAAATCCGTGGCCATAATCTTGCCAGCTGACTTTACCGTCATTGCCTTCTTTGGTTCTCTTGCGGTAATCCATTATTTGGACTGTTCTTTGGTTTCACGAGTGTAGTGGTGTACCCATATTTCGTCTACAGTTACGAGTCGACGCCAAAAGTCTTCCGGATTACGACGTATGCGTAAAAGAGCCTCAGAGGTGACCTTGCGGGTTCGTTTGTTTTCAACAGTGAGCAAACCTGGCACCCATCTTGCTGATATTTTTTTCATCCCCAATTTTTCATGCAAAATTGAAATGATTGTACTCTTTGATACCCCTATGGCCTCAACTAATTCTCGCAATTTTAATCTTCTATCACTCAACACCAAATCGTGGATTTTGTTGACCATTTCGGGCGTACTCACTTCTACGGGGCGTCCTGAACGAGGTTCACCTTTTGTTGTTGTACGGCCGCGTTTAAATTCATTTACCCACTTATAAACAATTTTAAACACAAGGGCAGACTTGCCATGAACGGCACTTAACTCAACTGTGATTTCTTTTGGTATAAGGCCTTTCAAATGAAAATGTTTCATCACCGCTCGAAACTCTGTTTTTTCCATTTTTCAAATAAACCAATAACTTTTTGTTCAACCAACGCTCACAAAAAAACGACTTAATGAATCGAGCTGAAACTTTGCAGAATATCTAGTTAGTAGTATTGCTTGCTAAAAACATCATAATTTAAGCGTGACGAGCGCCATCTCTTGGATTTTGTAAATACTTATTGACCCTCCCTCGTACTTTTCTACTAACCAATCTAATTACTTATTTGGATATCTGACTCTAAATTAGTAATTATAATTTGGAGTTTAGTTTATAAGAAGCAATTATTCATCCTATGTTATGTTTTTTTATAAAGATTTAATGAAAGTACCTCATTAACGTGCATTTCAGTGGTAGCATCTACTGGTTCTTTTTTAGCTGGGATAAATATACACATGCCAACTCGGAATCTTCTATAGAATCTTTGATCGAGACCACAGCTAAGCCAAAATATATTAAAAAGACTGATCGTCTGACCTTCCTAGTACCTTGTAGCTGTACGAGTCCACTGAATACATTTTGTCGGAATATCAATTGCAAATGAAATTTATTTATTATATATGATTATTGCAATATTCTTTTTGTTATCCTCTGCTTCGAGCATTACTTTTGATAGTTTACATTCTTCAGGCCTATTAGAAAAATTATATGTATAATTTCATCATCACATAATTAAATTTATATTAAAAACAAGTTATAATTATACTTTTCTTTGGTCTACTATCAACAAAATCTAAGACAACTGTGCCTGAAAGTTTCCTATCAGTTATTATAATACTAATTTATGGAATGTTGGAATATTGCACCATTGCAAGCAGAGGTCAACACAAAAGCCATGTTCCATATCAGATGTACGAGCCAGAACAACTTAAATTCATAAAATAAAATAAATAATTCATCTTAGCCAGCAAACAAAACTGATCATCCAGTGTATAGATATATTTATTCAGTTTAGGATAAGAAACTTAATTTCTAAGTCCTTTAAGACTTTTAATTAGTTCATTATTTGTTTGTTCATTTTGCATTTAACTACAACTTTTCAAATTTAATTATATTGTAACAGACATCATTGAGTAAAATTAGCAAATAAGCTAACATACCAGATTGTCTATTCCTGCATATTTGGTCCAACATGAATGAGCCAACTCTAATACTCTTCCTGCAGTATTACTTATGCGTGAACATTTCCATCATCTCTGAGAGTTTGAAGATTGTTTGCCAAAAATAACATAGTGATAACATTAAAAAGCTACTATTGCACTATATAAATAAATGTTCAAATTCAGTCAGAAAATATTTTTTACTTACTCAATTGAAAAAACGTCCCAGTGTCGATATCCGAAGCTGGTGAACACTGGACGAAACACACGCTCCAAATGAACTTGTCAACTCGTGAGCTGATTAGTTTAATTTACTTTATTTCGGTTTACTAGATGGCGTTGAGTCTCCGACTGAGCAATAATGCGTATATGCGAAATAATGTGATAAGCTTTAAAAATATGCAAGGATATTATTTGATTTTAATTAAATAAGTAATAATTTGTTTAGTAATTTTATGTTGAGTACCAATAATACATGATACGTACTAACGATCGGTTCATCGTAAAAAATTATTTTCAACATATAAACCATCTTATTTGGAAAATTAAATTTCGTTACCAACACTAGCACTTATAATTGATTTTATCTATTTTTCGCATAAATAAAATTAGCATAATTGACGCACAAACGATATGTGATTAATCAAAAGCTGCCCCATTAAATGTTATAAGTAGATTATAGATTTATTAAATATTGAAATTGTTAGGTGCTAACTTTTAAGATCTATGGATCTGTCCATTGATAAGAGTTTATCAGGGAGTAAGAGAGAAGGAGACCCAACTCATATGGCCGGCCAACAGAAAACTAGGATTACTATTCCGGCAAAAATTGCCTCACTCATTGGAATAGCTGACACTAGCAAACGTCAGATCCCTCTAGCGAGCGCCACCCGTACTTTGTAGCAGGTTGGTTTTATTTACCATTCTCTGTAAACTGACGTATAACAACGTTTATGAAATTATGCTTCAAACTGTACTTAATTATGATTACGATATGATTTGAGTTGAAATAAATGATGAGCCAGCTTATAAAGAGACTCAAACCTCAAACACTATAATCATAAACTTAATCGCAAGCCCCTCCCGGTAACTTAAATATAACTTTCGACATCTATACGGTGATGTAGGCACGTCAGCCGAGAGGCTAAGGTTTCTGTGTTGAATTGTTGGGATCGCCGGTTTGAATCCTAGAGATGAATTATTTTTTTTCGTTATTACCTTATTTTTATTGTGTCTTTAGAGTTTATGTATCTCCGTAACTTCGATATCTTACTTTTTTATATAGTATATATTGTAACAGGCTGCCGTTTAGTCTATAATCTCTTGAATGTACCTTTATAATGACTAGACGACGCCTAGTTATCTATGTGCTCGAAGCACATCAACCTACCTTGTCTCGGAGTGCGCCTGCGCAGAGTCTCTTCACTATTCCGAGTTGGGTTCCCCCAACTCGCCGCTTGGCGGCGCTGTCGCCCTTGCTTAGTGGCGCTCGCGCGGCCGCTGCTAGAAACTCCGTTGACGATTCCCGCCTACCGGTATCCGCGTGACCCGTGCTACGCTACCGGCGAATTCGAATCGAATGTAAACAAATATAGACGCGACCTCCGGACAAAGGAAAGACACAATAACGATAACTAGATTAAATAAAGGCTAACGTTCACTTTATTCATGCAATTTAATTACACGAGGGACTTGCCGAGAGTCTTGCGCACGGTCGCGCGAATGACAATACACGCCGTATGAGAGAGAGAGAGAAAACCGCGATCACCGCGAACTAACCGCTCGCACGCAACAATTAATTTCCACGCGCACGCTGCGCGGGATCGCACGCTATTAACAATAGTAAAAGGGGAAGGTGCACCTATGGTCACCGTGAGAACGATAAGGATACGGTGGCCAACCGTATCCGATCAACAAACTGCTGAAACGCCGCTTCGCTGCTCGCCGCACGGCCGCGATTACTGTTGCTGCTGTTGTTGTTGCTGCTGTCGCTGCTACCGCTGTTGCTGCTATTGCTGCTGCTGCTATTACTGCTGCTACTATTGCTGCTACTGCTGCTGCACCCAGCACACCGCACCAAAGTTCGCACTGTTCGCCTTAGCACCACCACACGAAAACTTAAACGGCTCGGGAAACAAAGGTTAGCTGCACGACACAGGCGGACTGAGTGACACAGTCATACTGCCTGTTGAACGCTCCCCTCCCGGTCATTGCCCCTACGCGCCCTCTCTCCCTCGCGAACCGATCGCGGCTTTTCTCGATCAGCCGCTCATTAACCTCGCGCGAGTCGAACGATTTTCGCTAATCGTTGCAATATCTGACGTACAGTGCCGGTCAGCCACTTTTACCCCCCCACAGGCAAAATCAGTTTAACTTCAAAGTTTTATATCTCTGGTAGAAATTAACGTACAGAGACGAGCGTGGGTGAGTTTGAAAGGTCTTTCGGAGAGCTTTCAAATGATATGACTCACTGTTGCCATAGATTGTTTTTTTAAATTTTGCAACAATTATGCAAAATTGAAAATTCTGAAATTTTTTTATTGTTTTTGACAATTAGCCAATTTTGGAAAAAAAATCGTACGAAAATTTGAAGTACACCATTTTTTAGCTATTACCAAGCCCTATCTGAATCACTTATCAAAAATTTATTTTCGTCAAATATGACGCGCGCACGGGCATTTTTTCCTGGAAGTGACAGTTTTTTTCAACATTTTTTATCTCCGTCAAATTGTAACAATCGAAAAAAATTTTATAGGAGAAAAAATGTTTGTTTTTTCACGTAGAATACTGCAATAATTTTTTTTCGGTTTTTCGAAAAATTTTTTTTTTCGGTTTTTTTCAATTT
This sequence comes from Phymastichus coffea, assembly GCF_024137745.1. Taxonomy (NCBI): domain Eukaryota; kingdom Metazoa; phylum Arthropoda; class Insecta; order Hymenoptera; family Eulophidae; genus Phymastichus; species Phymastichus coffea. Next base: position 5,058,760 of record NW_026706823.1, read on the forward strand.
TTTTTTCTCACAGTCGGTACGCTAAAAAGATGAGAAACCACAAAAAAAAATTTTTTTCCACCCATTCAATAATACTACATAACATATATCGTAAATTACATAAAAAAAAAATCTTTTTTTTTCGACCTTGAAAAATAATTTAAACCGAAAAAAAAAATTTTTCGAAAAACCGAAAAAAAAATTATTGCAGTATTCTACATGAAAAAACAAACATTTTTTCTGCTATAAATTTTTTTCGATTGTTACAATTTGACGGAGATAAAAAATGTTGAAAAAAACTGTCATTTCCAGGAAAAAATGCCCGTGCGCGCGTCATATTTGACGAAAATAAATTTTTGATGAGTGATTCAGATAGGGCTTGGTAATAGGTAAAAAATGGTGTACTTCAAATTTTCGTACGATTTTTTTTCCAAAATTGGCTAATTGTCAAAAATAATAAAAAAATTTCAGAATTTTCAATTTTGCATAATTGTTGCAAAATTTAAAAAAACAATCGATGGCAACTGTGAATCATATCATTTGAAAGCTCTCCGAAAGACCTTTCAAACGCACCCACACGCGTCTCTGTACGTTAATTTCTACCAGAGATATAAAACTTTGAAGTTAGACTGATTTTGCCTGTGGGGGGGTAAAAGTGGCTGACCGGCACTGTATTATATTATCCGAGGGCTTAAAATCGACACTTTAACACCCGTTAGTATACAATTGAATGATTAACATGCACTTATACAAGAGGTTATTTATTTATTTTGGACTTCATCTATTCAATTAATTATTTTAACATTCCAAATGATTTAAGGTATCTGATAAAAAAAAGTGAAGTTAAGAAAAGCGTAGAATACATTTCAGAAAGTGTTTTTCTTAGATCAATTTACTCATTATATACTGGTTTATGAACGTTAATTATGCTACAATAATTAGAATTGTCATTGAAATAGAATTGGAATTTATTTGCAACAGCAAAAACAATTCGCCAAATTATTGCAAACACTCTAGCATAAAATTATTTACATATCAATAATTACCACTTAGCTAATTATCTGACCATCAAATTTATATATTTTATCAGATAAATGTAAATAAACGTAAAGATAAATAAATAAATGTAAAATTCAGGCAATACATAGATCGTATACGATTGCCTTGATGGAGAATATTGTAAGCATATAGATACGTAAAACTAAATTAACAGTGCCAATAACATATATTAATTGATTTTGTGTTTAAATGATGAAACACATACAAATGAAATTTTTTGAAGACGATATTTAAAAAAAAACTTAGCATAGACTTCCACCATGTTTTCCTGTACGTATTCAAAGTATAAAATGATGGAAAATGTCCGTGAACATTTGAAGAGTTAACTGGGGCATTTTTATTAACAATTTGGTATACTTATCCTTAACTGAAATGCGTGCCATAAAAACTAGGCTTTAGCGCTTTCAACATGAATGTTGAAAAAAATAATAACACTATGGTATTATACGAAAAAATAAAAAATATCGCCGGTTAGAAACATATATGTAATCGATGATAGTCGATATATGTTCGATATAAACGAACATACACACAAACACACACACACACACACACATATATATATATATATATATATATATAATCGATTTATTCATTACATATAAATGCATGAACGCTAATTATATTAAAATAATTTGAACTATCATTTAAATGATAATTAGAATTTACTTCAAGAATATTTACAAGAGTATAACTTTTTTATAATGATTTATTTACATGTCGATGTAATTATTTACCTTCACAAACAATATTACTTAATTAACGGCGATTCACTATTCACTTAGTTGCAAAACTGTTTTCTATTCCCTTATGTTATTTTTTAGCGGTGGGTTTTACTTCAACTTCGGTAGTGGAACAGGGTGATTTTTTTTGGTGTTTTTCGTAGAGTTCTTAGCTTTAATTTTATCAGGTTGTTCTACGACGCCAACACTATTCATCTCTATCCCAGGGGCATTCGAGAGCTTTTGAAGCTTTCTTCTTTCTCTTGTTATTTTTTCTCAATATTGTCATTTAGTACTAACTTCTAACACTCGATCTATCTTAGGTGTGAGAGACCTAATGTTTATTCCAACTGATCCCTTAGATGAAATCGGTTTAAAATTTAACCAGTGACAGATCCATTAAGCTAATAGAAAACGAAATAACGTAATGCGGCGAATAAAATTAATATCGTTTATCTGTAATAAACTAGAGTCTTCGATTGGCCGAAAGACTTACGCACGCGAATAGGATTTACAGTTTTTAATAATACGGAGAGAGAGAAAGAGAGAGAATTCAAAATTCTACCGCGAAAACTAACGCTCGGCGCGAATACAAAAATAGTCGCGATAGACAAAGTACTCTCGTTAGTATTTTGTCGTGCAGAAATAGGGAGGTGCATCTACCCTGTGGTGCAATTACGGAAATTAACCGTAATTATTGAAGCAAATGGTATGTTGGTGCTCCTCTGGAACCAGCTGCGATTGTCTTTTACGATTATTCACGCTCGTATCAAAATCCTGTGAGTTTTCACGTGGCGAAATAAGTGTAGCCCGACCTTACATAATCGCCTCGCAATTTCTGGAAATATCCGCATATCAGTCCGCGTTATCTAACCTCCGCTCAGTCGTCATCAAATTAAGTCGAAGTCGCGTCACGGTGCGCCACTCAAGCCCTTAGTAATTTTAGGCTAGGCATACCATCGCAAGCAATTGAATGAGTGGTCGTGAAGAACGATGTGAGATAACTGACCTTGGGCTGAATCGGGGGAATAAATCTGCTATTAATAAAGTCGAATTCCGATTAAACCAGTGTTATCATCGATCTCACCCGGTTAACTTTACCCTGTCCCGCGTAGCTTTCGCGATCGGGTACACGAGATTAGCAGACGCGTTGATACTTTGGCATTCGCTTCACAAGCCACGTGACCGGTCGACCTGAATCCTTCACTACCCTTGGATCGTCAACGAGGCGTCCTGAGACGTCACTCCGACTATTCGCTGCTGAAACCAGAGCTTTATACCCCGACAGAACGACTAGCCGTCGAGCTGCAGCTGGGTGGTTAATACCCATCATTCCGCCCCCCCCCCCCCTCCGTTGTTTCTCTCTCGAACATTCAACTTAGGACTTCGCGCTTCCCTTCTCCTTAATATCTTATAGGTGACCGTGCGAGGTCAACGTACGACGAAGGAGACAACGGAACCACCCGAACCACAGCGACCAAAACGCAGCCGATTTGCAGCGCTATTCGCCCTCCTAACGCAAGGATGGTAGCTGGCGCCCAACAATCGAAGTTATTGATAAACAAATAAAAGCTGCGATCATCGGCTCACTGCGCCAGCGGCCGTGATCGTTTATATTTTTCCGCTCCTCCCCTCGTCGCAATCCCAGGAAACAACTTTAGATCAGCAAAAACGGTAAAACACAGTGGAAAAACTATTTGGCGGTACTTTCGCAAGTAACAGCTGAGGTTTTACTGAAACTTTTAAGGTCAGATCAGTATAGAGTGCTCTTCACGACAAAATATTAAGCCAAGAGGCTAAGCATTCAATTTCTGTGCGAAAGACACGTCACTTATACGTATTAATGACTAGAAGATGACTAAGAACTCATTAGAACCTATGAGACTAAAATGTGCACTGAAAATAAACGATATTAAAATTTTATAGTCTAGTTAACTTTTTGAAATTAGGTTCAATTTAACTGCTTTTTTTAAGAAAACAAGTAGTAATTAGGACTCTTCATTCACCATATTTACGAGTATATATATTTTTAGTGTCTACAAAAAATAAAAATAAATAAAATGAACAGTTTTCAAAAGGCAGAGAAACGCCATTCTAACGTATAAGTTTTGCGGGGATATCATAAGCTTGGGCGCCTACTCGTCTTACGGCCCGCTACCATAATCCTTGAATTCTTACTCAAGTAATTATTATTCTGCGGTTACACGTTACTATATATGTTCGTTAATTACTAAAAAATTATACAAAATTAAAAAAAAATTAAATCATTTCAATGATAAAAGTTGAAAACACATGTCAAAAATACTAACAGTGTAATCTAGTCTGTGGATCCTGTTGGCTGGCTTTAAATTTTTGATACAGTAGGCACTTTGTGACAAAATTATATGTGTCAATGTACATTCCTCGCCAGTAGTATTCAGTAGCGATTCTCGTATACGTTTTTTCTACTCCTAGGTGTCTTGCTGTAGGTAGGAAGTGTGCGTTTTTTATGATTTCCTTACGGTATTCGTCAGGTGTCACTAGTTTCCATTTTGTCTCTCCATTTGTTATTGGATCCATAATTATGTCTGGTCATTTATAATATAGCATGTTATCTTCAATCTTCTAGTCAGGGTATTTGTCTGGTTTTTCCTTCACGTCATTATGCTTTTTTAAGTATCAATTGTCTTGTACCATTCTGCAAGCTGAGATTTTATTAGATTTTTCATCAATTCGTGACAGGACGTCTGATCCTTTATGCAGTGTGCCTTTACGGTGTTTAAACAACAAATCTATTAACTGATTTGTTTTCGTTATCTATCATTCATCTGTCGACGTCACATTTGTTGTATTTGTTTTTGCGCGCTGATTAATGGCTCTGTTAAAGTCGGTTTCATGTTCTTCATTCCATAATGTTCTTGCAAATAGTGGAAAAGTGTGGATCCTTTCTTCTCAAGCTAGTTCGAGAAATAGCGGTTGGTCAGTGGCACTCTTGAAGTACTCTATTCCCAGAGTCGACGGATCCACACGTCACGATGGGATTATTGACACGAAAAATCACACACAACACCCCACAACTATTACTACTAAGCGCCACTTTGTCTACTTACAGATTACAGCTACAGACTTACTCGGTGAAAACACAAAGTCCTTCGACGGTCTCAGCTCTTCTCGGAATTACATGTATCGGAGCTCATGATCAGCGGCAAAATAGACTGGAAACGGCTCTTCGCGATCAAAGATCCTTTACTTCTCCTCTTTCCGAGAATAAATTATTTTATTAGCCGATATATTGATTGGGATTTCCAAATATTCCGTCATTGGTCAATATGCAAATTAGAAAAGTAATAGCGTCCTCATTTTATTTCCTATTTCGTCGCTGTTTATCCTCTTTCACCCCCCACTAAGTCGATCAGCATTGATTGATGAGAAAGATCTATCCTTACTCCTATTTATTTTTTGGTGCGGACGGAAATCAAATTTATTCTGATTCGCTTATTGGTCATGACGTCACCGGCGAGTTTCGTTAGAGATTCAAATTTCAACAATCAATTATCAATTTAATTTGTCAGACTAATTGTTGCTTATGAGTACGCCTAGAGGATTGTAGCGATCGCGTTCAAGTATTTCCAATTTTTCATTAGTACGTTTCACATTTTAAATCGCATCGCTAGATATTTTGTAATATAATACAATAGTTGTAGGTCGGTTTCATTTTCGTAGCGCCCTCATCATCGAGTTTGCGTTCGAATTAGTATTGTATTTATTCTAGTTCGCTTGCTTTCATGTGGTCTGTCTCGCTTGCTCTTGTTTAGTCTGTTTCGCTTGCTCTCGTCTAGTCTGTCTCGCTCGCTCCCGCTTAGTCTATCACGGCGCTTCAAAATAGCCGCCCTCGCTCCCGCGTGTAAACTTCGTGCTCAGCTGTTGGTATCCAGAGCGCCTCCTGGAGCGCACCCCCTCGGTCGTGTGGTGTATATGTCTGTATCCAGGTTTTGTGTGTGTATCTTCGGGTGTTCGCCAGTGGTCAGCAGCAGTGTGTGTGGCACTCAGAATGTCGTCGATGGTGCACAGCAACACAGACACAGCTGATTACCTGCTGTCACTTCATCAACGATTTTCTGGTCGCCCCAGGAGTGTTAGCTTCTTCGAAGTGTCCGTGTTAGTGTCTGGGAGTCCAACAGGTCCACATTTATCGCTAACATGTATTTCCGTTTCATTTCTCAGTCAAGTTTTCCGTATTTTTCCTCCAGCCGGCAACACGTGGTCAGGAATGTGTGTGTGCGTGCGCTCTTTATTTTTCTCGTCGTGCGTTCCATCTTTTGCTCACCCGTCAGATCGCGTTCTTTGACTTGTTGCGTCGTTTTCGCGGGTGTTGATGGGCGAAAATGAAAATAAAACAGTGTGTCTGTTAGAGCGTGAGTCGGATATAATTATTCAGTTGATTACGGGGCGTGAAGGGACGGAGAGGCTCCTCTGATGTGTTGTAAATAGTGCAACACTCAGACAAAGCCTTGTAATGCACCGCATTACAAACCTTACAACTTCGTATTGTAAAATATGTAAAAAAAAATAGATTCATTTATTACAGAAAATACAACAAAATTCATCAAAACAATACGTTTCAGTTGATGCGAATTAAAGTAAAAATTATTGTATAACTGCTACTCAATCAATGATAGAATAAAAAACTTGAGATTCTCGATAGAGTGATTTTTTGGTTTTCTACAAACAAAGTTTGTATAATATTATACTACTTTCTTTATCGTATAAGTAAAAATGGTATTATTATTAAATTACATCTCATAATGGTTTCACGGCGATTTTTCGGCATGATGCATAATTATTACGGTTCAAATGACCATTCCGATTCGGCGCTATTTTTACAAACTTACAGGCTTATTTCAACTTACTCATTAGTAAAACCACCGGAAGGGTTGAACGTTATGGGCAGTGACTTATGATAAGCTTAACTTCAATAAAAGATGCTACAGGTATTAACGACCTAGAAAAAAGACAACAATGGAATGCACTAATTGACACATTACTAGACAGAGGAGTGGATATGAATCAACTTGAGAAGGTTGCTGTCAAGTTCGAAGAGCACGATTATATGAAATGTACTACCTCTGAATACGTAATTGCATACGTAGCTGGGTATGTAGTTAGAAAATCAGCTCGATTTGCCACTGTAATGGGAATAGACAGTAAAAAGGGTCGTCTAGTTTATTCAGCTTATACCACAACACTATCTCTTGACAACAAAGAGTTCATCCCACATTCTTACAAACTCATACAAATCAGAAATAGAGGTGCTTTAATACAGTCTTAATTTAATTAATATTCTAAAAAAAGCTATTTCGATAGTTATCAATGATCAGCAGATCATTTATGCGGAATTATTGCACGACGTTACAACGAAATTGGCAGAATGATCACTACTTCCACTACTTAACTGTAAAGAACATAATACGGCATTCACTCATAAAATTGTTACTTTCTTCTTGACGACTCGAATGTTTTTTGTCGCGAAGCAATCTAACATAAATGACAATATTGAGAAAAAATAACAAGAGAAAGAAGAAAGCTTCAAAAGCTCTCGAATGCCCCTGGGATAGAGATGAATAGTGTTGGCGTCGTAGAACAACCTGATAAAATTAAAGCTAAGAACTCTACGAAAAACACCAAAAAAAATCACCCTGTTCCACTACCGAAGTTGAAGTAAAACCCACCGCTAAAAAATAACATAAGGGAATAGAAAACAGTTTTGCAACTAAGTGAATAGTGAATCGCCGTTAATTAAGTAATATTGTTTGTGAAGGTAAATAATTACATCGACATGTAAATAAATCATTATAAAAAAGTTATACTCTTGTAAATATTCTTGAAGTAAATTCTAATTATCATTTAAATGATAGTTCAAATTATTTTAATATAATTAGCGTTCATGCATTTATATGTAATGAATAAATCGATTATATATATATATATATATATATGTGTGTGTGTGTGTGTGTGTTTGTGTGTATGTTCGTTTATATCGAACATATATCGACTATCATCGATTACATATATGTTTCTAACCGGCGATATTTTTTATTTTTTCGTATAATACCATAGTGTTATTATTTTTTTCAACATTCATGTTGAAAGCGCTAAAGCCTAGTTTTTATGGCACGCATTTCAGTTAAGGATAAGTATACCAAATTGTTAATAAAAATGCCCCAGTTAACTCTTCAAATGTTCACGGACATTTTCCATCATTTTATACTTTGAATACGTACAGGAAAACATGGTGGAAGTCTATGCTAAGTTTTTTTTTAAATATCGTCTTCAAAAAATTTCATTTGTATGTGTTTCATCATTTAAACACAAAATCAATTAATATATGTTATTGGCACTGTTAATTTAGTTTTACGTATCTATATGCTTACAATATTCTCCATCAAGGCAATCGTATACGATCTATGTATTGCCTGAATTTTACATTTATTTATTTATCTTTACGTTTATTTACATTTATCTGATAAAATATATAAATTTGATGGTCAGATAATTAGCTAAGTGGTAATTATTGATATGTAAATAATTTTATGCTAGAGTGTTTGCAATAATTTGGCGAATTGTTTTTGCTGTTGCAAATAAATTCCAATTCTATTTCAATGACAATTCTAATTATTGTAGCATAATTAACGTTCATAAACCAGTATATAATGAGTAAATTGATCTAAGAAAAACACTTTCTGAAATGTATTCTACGCTTTTCTTAACTTCACTTTTTTTTATCAGATACCTTAAATCATTTGGAATGTTAAAATAATTAATTGAATAGATGAAGTCCAAAATAAATAAATAACCTCTTGTATAAGTGCATGTTAATCATTCAATTGTATACTAACGGGTGTTAAAGTGTCGATTTTAAGCCCTCGGATAATATAATACAGTGCCGGTCAGCCACTTTTACCCCCCCACAGGCAAAATCAGTCTAACTTCAAAGTTTTATATCTCTGGTAGAAATTAACGTACAGAGACGCGTGTGGGTGCGTTTGAAAGGTCTTTCGGAGAACTTTCAAATGATATGATTCACAGTTGCCATCGATTGTTTTTTTAAATTTTGCAACAATTATGCAAAATTGAAAATTCTGAAATTTTTTTATTATTTTTGACAATTAGCCAATTTTGGAAAAAAAATCGTACGAAAATTTGAAGTACACCATTTTTTACCTATTACCAAGCCCTATCTGAATCACTCATCAAAAATTTATTTTCGTCAAATATGACGCGCGCACGGGCATTTTTTCCTGGAAATGACAGTTTTTTTCAACATTTTTTATCTCCGTCAAATTGTAACAATCGAAAAAAATTTATAGCAGAAAAAATGTTTGTTTTTTCATGTAGAATACTGCAATAATTTTTTTTTCGGTTTTTCGAAAAATTTTTTTTTTCGGTTTAAATTATTTTTCAAGGTCGAAAAAAAAAGATTTTTTTTTTATGTAATTTACGATATATGTTATGTAGTATTATTGAATGGGTGGAAAAAAATTTTTTTTTGTGGTTTCTCATCTTTTTAGCGTACCGACTGTGAGAAAAAAAAATTGAAAAAAACCGAAAAAAAAAATTTTTCGAAAAACCGAAAAAAAATTATTGCAGTATTCTACGTGAAAAAACAAACATTTTTTCTCCTATAAAATTTTTTTCGATTGTTACAATTTGACGGAGATAAAAAATGTTGAAAAAAACTGTCACTTCCAGGAAAAAATGCCCGTGCGCGCGTCATATTTGACGAAAATAAATTTTTGATAAGTGATTCAGATAGGGCTTGGTAATAGCTAAAAAATGGTGTACTTCAAATTTTCGTACGATTTTTTTTCCAAAATTGGCTAATTGTCAAAAACAATAAAAAAATTTCAGAATTTTCAATTTTGCATAATTGTTGCAAAATTTAAAAAAACAATCTATGGCAACAGTGAGTCATATCATTTGAAAGCTCTCCGAAAGACCTTTCAAACTCACCCACGCTCGTCTCTGTACGTTAATTTCTACCAGAGATATAAAACTTTGAAGTTAAACTGATTTTGCCTGTGGGGGGGTAAAAGTGGCTGACCGGCACTGTACGTCAGATATTGCAACGATTAGCGAAAATCGTTCGACTCGCGCGAGGTTAATGAGCGGCTGATCGAGAAAAGCCGCGATCGGTTCGCGAGGGAGAGAGGGCGCGTAGGGGCAATGACCGGGAGGGGAGCGTTCAACAGGCAGTATGACTGTGTCACTCAGTCCGCCTGTGTCGTGCAGCTAACCTTTGTTTCCCGAGCCGTTTAAGTTTTCGTGTGGTGGTGCTAAGGCGAACAGTGCGAACTTTGGTGCGGTGTGCTGGGTGCAGCAGCAGTAGCAGCAATAGTAGCAGCAGTAATAGCAGCAGCAGCAATAGCAGCAACAGCGGTAGCAGCGACAGCAGCAACAACAACAGCAGCAACAGTAATCGCGGCCGTGCGGCGAGCAGCGAAGCGGCGTTTCAGCAGTTTGTTGATCGGATACGGTTGGCCACCGTATCCTTATCGTTCTCACGGTGACCATAGGTGCACCTTCCCCTTTTACTATTGTTAATAGCGTGCGATCCCGCGCAGCGTGCGCGTGGAAATTAATTGTTGCGTGCGAGCGGTTAGTTCGCGGTGATCGCGGTTTTCTCTCTCTCTCTCATACGGCGTGTATTGTCATTCGCGCGACCGTGCGCAAGACTCTCGGCAAGTCCCTCGTGTAATTAAATTGCATGAATAAAGTGAACGTTAGCCTTTATTTAATCTAGTTATCGTTATTGTGTCTTTCCTTTGTCCGGAGGTCGCGTCTATATTTGTTTACATTCGATTCGAATTCGCCGGTAGCGTAGCACGGGTCACGCGGATACCGTTAGGCGGGAATCGTCAACGGAGTTTCTAGCAGCGGCCGCGCGAGCGCCACTAAGCAAGGGCGACAGCGCCGCCAAGCGGCGAGTTGGGGGAACCCAACTCGGAATAGTGAAGAGACTCTGCGCAGGCGCACTCCGAGACAAGGTAGGTTGATGTGCTTCGAGCACATAGATAACTAGGCGTCGTCTAGTCATTATAAAGGTACATTCAAGAGATTATAGACTAAACGGCAGCCTGTTACAATATATACTATATAAAAAAGTAAGATATCGAAGTTACGGAGATACATAAACTCTAAAGACACAATAAAAATAAGGTAATAACGAAAAAAAATAATTCATCTCTAGGATTCAAACCGGCGATCCCAACAATTCAACACAGAAACCTTAGCCTCTCGGCTGACGTGCCTACATCACCGTATAGATGTCGAAAGTTATATTTAAGTTACCGGGAGGGGCTTGCGATTAAGTTTATGATTATAGTGTTTGAGGTTTGAGTCTCTTTATAAGCTGGCTCATCATTTATTTCAACTCAAATCATATCGTAATCATAATTAAGTACAGTTTGAAGCATAATTTCATAAACGTTGTTATACGTCAGTTTACAGAGAATGGTAAATAAAACCAACCTGCTACAAAGTACGGGTGGCGCTCGCTAGAGGGATCTGACGTTTGCTAGTGTCAGCTATTCCAATGAGTGAGGCAATTTTTGCCGGAATAGTAATCCTAGTTTTCTGTTGGCCGGCCATATGAGTTGGGTCTCCTTCTCTCTTACTCCCTGATAAACTCTTATCAATGGACAGATCCATAGATCTTAAAAGTTAGCACCTAACAATTTCAATATTTAATAAATCTATAATCTACTTATAACATTTAATGGGGCAGCTTTTGATTAATCACATATCGTTTGTGCGTCAATTATGCTAATTTTATTTATGCGAAAAATAGATAAAATCAATTATAAGTGCTAGTGTTGGTAACGAAATTTAATTTTCCAAATAAGATGGTTTATATGTTGAAAATAATTTTTTACGATGAACCGATCGTTAGTACGTATCATGTATTATTGGTACTCAACATAAAATTACTAAACAAATTATTACTTATTTAATTAAAATCAAATAATATCCTTGCATATTTTTAAAGCTTATCACATTATTTCGCATATACGCATTATTGCTCAGTCGGAGACTCAACGCCATCTAGTAAACCGAAATAAAGTAAATTAAACTAATCAGCTCACGAGTTGACAAGTTCATTTGGAGCGTGTGTTTCGTCCAGTGTTCACCAGCTTCGGATATCGACACTGGGACGTTTTTTCAATTGAGTAAGTAAAAAATATTTTCTGACTGAATTTGAACATTTATTTATATAGTGCAATAGTAGCTTTTTAATGTTATCACTATGTTATTTTTGGCAAACAATCTTCAAACTCTCAGAGATGATGGAAATGTTCACGCATAAGTAATACTGCAGGAAGAGTATTAGAGTTGGCTCATTCATGTTGGACCAAATATGCAGGAATAGACAATCTGGTATGTTAGCTTATTTGCTAATTTTACTCAATGATGTCTGTTACAATATAATTAAATTTGAAAAGTTGTAGTTAAATGCAAAATGAACAAACAAATAATGAACTAATTAAAAGTCTTAAAGGACTTAGAAATTAAGTTTCTTATCCTAAACTGAATAAATATATCTATACACTGGATGATCAGTTTTGTTTGCTGGCTAAGATGAATTATTTATTTTATTTTATGAATTTAAGTTGTTCTGGCTCGTACATCTGATATGGAACATGGCTTTTGTGTTGACCTCTGCTTGCAATGGTGCAATATTCCAACATTCCATAAATTAGTATTATAATAACTGATAGGAAACTTTCAGGCACAGTTGTCTTAGATTTTGTTGATAGTAGACCAAAGAAAAGTATAATTATAACTTGTTTTTAATATAAATTTAATTATGTGATGATGAAATTATACATATAATTTTTCTAATAGGCCTGAAGAATGTAAACTATCAAAAGTAATGCTCGAAGCAGAGGATAACAAAAAGAATATTGCAATAATCATATATAATAAATAAATTTCATTTGCAATTGATATTCCGACAAAATGTATTCAGTGGACTCGTACAGCTACAAGGTACTAGGAAGGTCAGACGATCAGTCTTTTTAATATATTTTGGCTTAGCTGTGGTCTCGATCAAAGATTCTATAGAAGATTCCGAGTTGGCATGTGTATATTTATCCCAGCTAAAAAAGAACCAGTAGATGCTACCACTGAAATGCACGTTAATGAGGTACTTTCATTAAATCTTTATAAAAAAACATAACATAGGATGAATAATTGCTTCTTATAAACTAAACTCCAAATTATAATTACTAATTTAGAGTCAGATATCCAAATAAGTAATTAGATTGGTTAGTAGAAAAGTACGAGGGAGGGTCAATAAGTATTTACAAAATCCAAGAGATGGCGCTCGTCACGCTTAAATTATGATGTTTTTAGCAAGCAATACTACTAACTAGATATTCTGCAAAGTTTCAGCTCGATTCATTAAGTCGTTTTTTTGTGAGCGTTGGTTGAACAAAAAGTTATTGGTTTATTTGAAAAATGGAAAAAACAGAGTTTCGAGCGGTGATGAAACATTTTCATTTGAAAGGCCTTATACCAAAAGAAATCACAGTTGAGTTAAGTGCCGTTCATGGCAAGTCTGCCCTTGTGTTTAAAATTGTTTATAAGTGGGTAAATGAATTTAAACGCGGCCGTACAACAACAAAAGGTGAACCTCGTTCAGGACGCCCCGTAGAAGTGAGTACGCCCGAAATGGTCAACAAAATCCACGATTTGGTGTTGAGTGATAGAAGATTAAAATTGCGAGAATTAGTTGAGGCCATAGGGGTATCAAAGAGTACAATCATTTCAATTTTGCATGAAAAATTGGGGATGAAAAAAATATCAGCAAGATGGGTGCCAGGTTTGCTCACTGTTGAAAACAAACGAACCCGCAAGGTCACCTCTGAGGCTCTTTTACGCATACGTCGTAATCCGGAAGACTTTTGGCGTCGACTCGTAACTGTAGACGAAATATGGGTACACCACTACACTCGTGAAACCAAAGAACAGTCCAAATAATGGATTACCGCAAGAGAACCAAAGAAGGCAATGACGGTAAAGTCAGCTGGCAAGATTATGGCCACGGATTTCTGGGATGCATATGGAATCATCTACATCGACTACTTGGAAAAGGGTCAGACGATCACTGGACAATATTATACGTCATTATTAGGTTAGCTGAAAGTAAAAATCAGAGAAAAACCTCCTCACTTGAACAAAAAAAATGCCTCTTTCTTCAAGACAATGCTCGAGTTCACATGTGTGCAGTTTCGATGGCAAAAATTAACGATTTAAAGCTCGAATTAATTGACCATTCACCATATTCGCTTAATTTTGCTCCAAGTGACTTTTTCTTATTTCCTAACTTTAAAAAATGGCTTGCCGTCCAACGATTCACGTCGAATGAGGAAGTCATCGCCGAAACAAATGCCTATTTTGAGGGTTTTTAGAAATCATATTTTTCTGATGGCTTAAAAAAACTGGAAGGCCGTTTAATAAAATGTATCGACCTTTAAGGAGATTATGTTGAAAAATAAAAAAAAAAATTACATACTTAAAACTTTTTTTTCCTTCTTTTTATAAAGACTTATTGACCCCAGTCGTAGTTGTCAATTGAGATTTTTTATTGGAATTTCAGTGTTTTAATCTAGTACACAGAGTACTTGAAAGTGAAATAATTACACAGGCCGTCAGTTTCGACAGGCCGTCAGACTAGATATAGTGTATCTGAAGGAATTTGATGTGCTGAATCCGAATCTGGCCTCATAATTGATCTATCATCCACAGTTTCTGAGATATCTTAACCTAAAATTGCAAAAGAAACTATTTTTCGCTGTTTTTGAACTTTTCTCACCTCGTTAACTTCCATTTTAGTCAAAAATGGAAAGAGCATTCGAAAAAGCAAGTTATCTACTTTAAAAAACACTATATAATTTTTTTAATTTAAATTTTTGAAGCGGAGATATGGTTGTTTGAAATAGAGAAAATTTGAGTTTTCAATGGTACTATGAACTACATATAAAATGTTCTGAGGTGTGTAAAAATAGATTAATAATTAATATATAATCTGCAAATTCTAGTTAATAATGCAATATACTCAGACAACATTTACAATCTTAATAAATTCAAAATGTCTTTGGCCTTAAATCACGAACCTCAATTGCTCAGTTATCCAATAACGTAAAACATGCATGAAACAAGAATGGTGAACATTCAAAGTCACAAATAATATCAGCTCTTTATACTCCGCGACATTAACGTCAAAGCCAAACCTCAATAACTCTAGATTCCTTATACCCATAACAGGCTAACCCCCAAGTCAAACTCCAAGAATCTTATACATTTTTTCTATTTCAAAGAACGATATCTCCGCTTTAAAATTTTCATTTGAGAAAATTAGGTAGTGCTTTCTAAAGTAGGACAACTTACCCTTTCGAATACTCTTTTCAGTTTTTGACTAAAATGGAAATTAGCGATGTAAAAAGAGTTCAAAATCAGTGAAAAACAGTCTTTTCTGTACATTTAGGTCAGGATATTTCAGAAATTGGGGGTGATCGATCAATTATAAGTCTGGACTTTTATCAAATTTTGTCGGCCTGTGTTATCGATGAATAGAATTTCTTTGTCGAGCATTGATCATCAAATATCATTATCCATGTATTTATAAATTTACACTATACTTGTTTGTATTTTTTCAGACACTTAATGGGTTTCTGATAAAGGCATCATTAGTTCATAAGCGGAGCTTAGCAGCTGGTTATCTTTTGTACCATATCTTAGCAGGAGAAATTGATGTTGTGTTGAATAAAATTTTAAATGAGAGAGATACTATACTTTATTTAGTGTAATCGACAAAATCGTAAGAGATTACAAGAAACTATCTCCTGAAAATTGGACTGTTCCAAATTTACTATTGAATACTGATTAGAGTATTGTTCCAACAACTTATACTCGTAATAATTATTATTTTCTCTATGTTATGATGGTTGATCAATAAGTCCTTAGAAAATCCAAGAGATGGCGCTTAAAGTATCCCAATCTATGTTGCACCAGTAAGAGTTACTACTAAATAGAGAGCTGCTGAAGTTTCAGCCAGATCCATCGAATAGTTCCGTTTTTATCGCCGATCAAAGTGAACAATGGAAATAAGACAGTTCCGAGCGGTGATAAAACATTTCTATTTAAAAGGTCTTACACCTAAAGAAATCAAAGCTGAGTTAGATGCAGTTCATGGTGTATCTGCTCATTTGTTTGCATCTGTTTACCTGCAGATGAGCATCATTCAGGCCGTGCTGTAGACGTGAGCACTCTGGAAATGATCAATAAAATCCACGACATGATGTTAAGTGACCGAAGAATAAAATTGCGCGAAATAGTTAAGGCCATAGGGGTTTCAAACGATATAGTCATTTTGATTTTGCATGAGAAATTGGATATGAGATAAATTCCGGCAAGATAGGTCACGCGTTTGCTCTCAGTCGAGAACAGACGCAGTCGAGTGGTGGCCGCTGAGGCTCTCTTGGCGCGCATTCACCGTAATCCGAACGACTTTCTGCGTCGATTCATAACTGTAGACGAATTGTAGATACACCATTACACTTCTGAGACGATGAAACAGTCAAAACAGTGGATTTTGAAAAGCTTCAAAAAAGGCGAAGACAGTGAAATCGGTTGGCAAGATTATAGCCACTATTTTTTGGGATGCACGTGGAATTCTCTTCATCATCTACTCAGAAATAGGACAAACAATGACTGGAGAGTCTTATGCGTCGTTGTTGGACCGGTTAAGCGTTTCAATGGTTAAAATTAAAGAATTGAAGTACGAATTAGTAGACCATCTACCGTATTTATCAGATTTGGCCCCTAGTGACTTTATTCTCAAACCTAAAAAAGTGGCTTGCCGGACATCGATTTATCTCGAACGAGGAGGTCATAACACAAACAAATGGCAATTTGGAGGAATTTCCAAAATTATATTTTTCTGATGGCTTAAAAAAACTTGAAGGACACCTAGAAAAGTGTATCGAGCAAAAAGATTATTGTTAAAAATTATTGTTGTAGTATTGCTAAAAAAATTGTTTCGTAAATTCGTCAAAAAATAGCGAAAACCATAAAAAAATGTCCGTAATATTAATAGATTTTAAGTGATTTTGTAAATTATTATTATAAGAAACCAAATAATAACCAATTTTAACAATCATCGTAATGTTATGCGCACACTTTCGAAATACGAGGTGTGTTCAAAAAGTAAGGTGACTTTTCAAATTTCACGGGCAACGTACTTTCGATTATCGATTTTTTTGTTTTGTTATGTTGGTACACTCTTCCCGAACATATGTACCAAGTTTCAAGTGTATAGCATTTTTTGTTTGGTTGTGAGAGGCGTAAAGGTTATAAGTGTTTTACGTGCTCTGCGATTTCTTGCTATCGAAAAATATGGATCAAAGGATTTGCATCAAATTTTGTGTAAAAAATAAAATAAAGTGCTCCGAAACACTTGAAATGTTGACGGTGGTATACGGTGCAAATGTTCTGAGTAAAAAACATGTTTACAAGTGGAACAAACTCTTCCAAGATGGCCGGGAAGATGCCAATGGCGAGCCTCGCTCTGGACGCCCAAGCACGTCAACAACTGATGAAAACGTTCAAGCAGTGAAGAAAATTGTTCTGGAAAATCGTCGAATCACTGTCAGAGAAGTTGCTGAGGATTTTGGTATATCGCTTGGCTCGTGCCATGGAATTTTTTCTAACGTTTTAGGCATGAGACGTGTGTCAGCGAAGTTTGTTCCGAAATTGCTAAATTTTGACCAAAAGAACCGTCGCATGAGCATCGCTCAAGAACTGTTGAATGACGTCAACGACAACCCAGATTTACTCAAAAGGGTCATAACTGGTGACGAATCATGGGTATATGGTTATGATATCGAAACCAAAATCCAATCGTCCCAATGGAAGAGCCCAGATGAGCCAAGACTGAAAAAAGCACGCCAAGTTCGATCAAATGTCAAAGTTTTGCTCACTGTTTTCTTCGATTACCATGGCGTGGTGCATCAGGAGTTCTTACCATATGGACGTACGGTCAATAAACAGTATTATCTTGAAGTTATGCGTCGTTTGCGAGAAGCAATACGAAGAAAACGCCCAGAATTGTGGAAAAACAATTCATGGCTTTTGCATCACGATAATGCCCCTGCTCACTCATCTTTGCTTGTGAGAGATTTTTTGGCCAAAAACAAAACCACAATCATGCCTCAGCCACCATATTCACCGGATTTTCTTGTTCCCAAAACTAAAGAGACCTATTAAAGCACGGAGATTTGCAATGATTGAAGAGATAAAGACTGCATCGCTGGAAGAGCTCAAGGCTATACCGAAAAGTGCTTATGAGAAGTACTTTGAGGATTGGAAAAACCGTTGGCATAAGTGTATTGTATCTGAGGGGGATTACTTTAAAGGGAACAACATATATATTGATAAATAAATAAATATTTTTTCTTAAAAATACAAAGTCACCTTACTTTTTGAACACACCTCGTATATCTTTATAAACACGAAATAACTAAGAAATAATTCATCTTTCATATTTCAACACGAAGTAAAACAAATAATAGAACGATAATGAATTATTCTTTATTTTGCAAATTTTCCTAATTGTATTATGATAGATAATTATTAAATCATTGTATTTTATAAGTTATTACGATTTATTATTAATTTTTTAATATTAAGTAAGTATTATGCATCTTTATAGTTAATTAAATCTGCGATAGTAATTATAAATAATAAAGATAATTACTGAAGAAGGGGATTTCTATCCAACCACCCCGTGGCTATTCGCATGCGTTAGTCTTTCGGCCCATCGAAGACTGTAGTTTATTAGAGATAAACGATATTAATTTTATTCACCGTATTACGCTATTTCGTTTCCTATTAGTTTAACGGATCTATTACGGATAACATTTTAAACCGATTTCGTCTAGAGGATAGGTGGAATAAGCATTAGGTCACTCACACCTAATATAGATCGAGTGTCACAAGTCAGGTGACTTAAGGTGAGTTCAACTCTATTGGAAAGAAGACACTGAAACGAAAGTATGAAACATAAAGGTGAATACACGTATATTCATACGTGTTTAACGGAGCGGCGATTAGCTCTGCATCGTAGGAGTTTGTTCATTAATAAATTCCTATTGTACTAGCTAATTTCCCCTGTTGCAGTTTCTCATATTTTTTTACATCACTATATGATACTCTTAAAGCCCTAAAAAAATTATAAAAAGATTAGTATTTATATAGATTTCATAAATTACTGATATTCAATATCGCATGATATTTATGTTATTGTATTACGTTATAGTATTAACTTCTTTTACAGCATATTAGTACATCTCTCGAACATTTATCACTTGTTCCTCTGGAGATGATCTAATGCAGTGCAACGTAACTTGTCTTTTTATTTGTACTTCCTGAAGTAGCATCACAAGATGACTTTCGGTAACTTGTTGTAAAAAAATTATACAATTTTACACTAATACGAAAATCTTTCTTGTGACGAAAAATGTTAGCCAAATGATTTATAGCCAAAGATAAACAAAATTATAACAAAAATTAAATAATGAGAGTAAATTATAAAAAATATTACAAAATTCAGAGTAAAATTCAAGAAAAATTACTTGTTTCAGTACTGCTGTGGTATACCATCAGGAAAATTAATTACATTCTCAATCCAACTGTTTTTTTCCTTGATAATACTCATTAATTTTGCAGTGAAAGCATTTATTGTGTAAGCTAACTGGTCTTTCGTATTACTTATAACGCAATAATTTACATTCAATAATTCATCGCTTTCTTCATTTTCAAAATAAATACAAAAAGGATGTAGCGTTACTTGTGAGTTGCTGTAATAAAATGATTGAACAAATTGTTGATTTATAAACGAATAATTTTCGGAAAATTCCATTACAAAAATACAAGTATCTAATTAAAGTTCTTTTTTACATTGATTAAAATACTATTTTCGAGTGTTCACTAATTGATGAAAAGTGAAGTTATCTATATGGTTATATAAATCTGTATTGAAATCATCAAAATCTTGTGAAAAGCTTTGAACGGAAGCTGCACTTCATTGTTATGCCTAATTTTTGTAATCTATACGTTTCTGGTTATTTATATGTCTTTATCTTCGAAGATTACTGCCAAATGTTTTTGTACTCCTAATTTTCTTGGGTATTTCGTACATTGCTTAGCTATACAACATTTGTTATCGACAATACAAGTAGTACCCCACCAATAAGTCTCTATAATAGATTTTTCTCGATAGTGCACAAAGTTTTAACTTAACATTTCGATTCTGCAAACATATAAGTAGGTAAACTAGAGGGGCATCAACTCAGAGGGGTATCAGCTCACTGAGTTGAAGCGTGTGAGTTGAGGTGTGTGCATGTTCACCTCACCCCACCCCCCTGCTGATCGGCCCATGCGCTGTCGACTCACCCCCCCCCCCCCCCCCCTCCTACTGAGTTATACCGGTGCGTTCTACGCACTCCCCCCTTCCCTACTGAGTTGATCTGATGTGGCGTGCGTTCTTCCCCCTCGCCTACTGATTTGATTCCTATGCGCGCGTCACCTCCCCCTCCTCCTACTGAGTTATACCGGTGCGTTCTACGCACTCCCCCCTCCCCTACTGAGTTGATCTGATGTGGCTTGATCTGATGTGGCGTGCGCGTTCTCTGCAGCACTTCCCCCCTCTCCCACTGATTTGATTCCTATGCACTGCGCGCGCGTTCTGTGTTACGCGTTTTGATTTTTTTACTGTGTGCGTGTGTGCGTGTGCGCGCGCGCGTGTGTTAAAAATTTTTAGATTTATCTGAAAAAAAACGGACGATCGGGGGATCTAACGCGCGTCCTCCGGATCCGCAGGCCGATGCTCTACCGCTAGAGCTACAGCCACTGTTACCACGGGCAATACCGTATTGTGTATACTGGCTACACACACGATTGATATGTGGGGGGGGGGCGGCGGCTGCTGCTGCTGCTGGGGAGGGCCCAAGCGCTAATACAATAAATTTTAATAAATATACTAATTGGTCACGGTGCGCTGGAAGTGCCTTTAAATCGAAGGTGAAGAGCACATCCAATTTTATTGCATAAATAGATTCTACGGTACTTACTGAGTAACTCTCTGCAAAAATTAAAATAATCCCCAGGGCCGTTTTTATTTTTTTTTAGTTTTAAGCTTAGAAAATCAAATATTGAGACGTACACAAAAATTTGACGGAGCGTGGTCGGTGAAATAATTCGATGATGTAGAAAAAATCGTATAACATTTTATTAACTGAATAATTAACATCTGCGGACTGTATGTGTACATCTATATCAAATCTATACATATATACATATGTGTGTATATTTGAAATATATACATTAAATATCCAATAACAAACTATAACAAACAAAGAATAACGAACTATATATGTTGACTATTATATTCTTGCACCGCTTTGAGTAAATTGGCAGCATAATTTTCGTGGGATTTATTCAACTTATATTTCTTCCAAGTGTTTTCAAAATCAGAGTGAACAGACACCACTGCTTGTTCACTGAAATAACCGAGTCCTCTTTGAGCTTTATCACAAAAATATTTGACATGAAAGAACACTGCGTGTACTTTTGGAATGATACTTATATTTAAATCTTCGTAACTTTTTTTAAAATTATCGATGTATAAACTGAAATTTGGATCAAGTTCAACTGTAAAACAAGAATCGACTACTTTGCAAAAATCTTCGAAGCACTTAACAAATTTCAAACAACCAATGTCTGCAATCGAGCGCAAAATGTCTACCTTCTTTAATAGACTATGACACGCATTTCCAGCAAAACTAGAAACTCGAGTTCATTGGTTGTTTGAAATTTGTTAAGTGCTTCGAAGATTTTTGCAAAGTAGTCGATTCTTGTTTTACAGTTGAACTTGATCCAAATTTCAGTTTATACATCGATAATTTTAAAAAAAGTTACGAAGATTTAAATATAAGTATCATTCCAAAAGTACACGCAGTGTTCTTTCATGTCAAATATTTTTGTGATAAAGCTCAAAGAGGACTCGGTTATTTCAGTGAACAAGCAGTGGTGTCTGTTCACTCTGATTTTGAAAACACTTGGAAGAAATATAAGTTGAATAAATCCCACGAAAATTATGCTGCCAATTTACTCAAAGCGGTGCAAGAATATAATAGTCAACATATATAATTCGTTATTCTTTGTTTGTTATAGTTTGTTATTGGATATTTAATGTATATATTTCAAATATACACACATATGTATATATGTATAGATTTGATATAGATGTACACATACAGTCCGCAGATGTTAATTATTCAGTTAATAAAATGTTATACGATTTTTTCTACATCATCGAATTATTTCACCGACCACGCTCCGTCAAATTTTTGTGTACGTCTCAATATTTGATTTTCTAAGCTTAAAACTAAAAAAAAATAAAAACGGCCCTGGGGATTATTTTAATTTTTGCAGAGAGTTACTCAGTAAGTACCGTAGAATCTATTTATGCAATAAAATTGGATGTGCTCTTCACCTTCGATTTAAAGGCACTTCCAGCGCACCGTGAATGATTATTATTGACCTGAATTACCAAAAAAAATCATGATATGTCTAATTTGCCATGACCCCCAACACGAAGCGCTATTTTGCCATTCTGCAGCATGCGTCTATTGTAAAGGATCAGATCACTTTTCTAATAATTGTAAAAATTCATTAGACAAAATCAATTTGATATGCAAATACTGCAGCCAAAAAGGACACTCAATAAGCGCTTGCCCACTGAATAAACGAAGAAATATACATTGTCAATACTGTCAAGAATTAGGACATGAGGTAGGTCAATGCCCCTACATTGCCGACTACATAAAATGCTGGAAATGTGGAGAAACAGGACATGAAGCCATTAAGTGTAAAAATAAGATCACACAAAAGGTAAACAAATGCGATATTTGTGACGAAGGAAGTCATTCAACGCCAGAATGCCCTGAGGTCTTTTGAAAAAAATGCAATAAAAAAGATCACTCTATCAAATTTTGCACAACAGGTAAAAATAGATCACCTTATAGAATATGCACCCTATGCCAAGAACAGGGACACGAAGAACAAGATTGTGAAGAAGCGCGAATATATTTCAGAGAACAAAGAAATAAATCAAGTTACAAATGCCAATTATGTGATCAATTAGGTCACACAGCAAAGTTCTGCAGAAAAATCACGAATACACAACAATCTGCAAACCCTCAGCAAAATCAGCAAAACTATAACACCTACAATAGAAACCACAACAACGGCTACAGAAACAATTTTAACAATGATCAAAGAAAAAAATTCTGCGCTTATTGCAAAAATATAGGTCACATAGCAAGTGAATGTAGGAAACTACAAGCACTAAAAAATTATCCACCTCAAAACATTTCAATCACATGCGAAGGTTGCAACGAAACTGGACATAACATAGATAACTGTGAAAAAATTAAAAGATTACAAGAAGAAAGAATATTTTGCAGAATCTGTAAAGGTGTCGGTCATACAACAGAACAATGTCGCAAACATGGGACAAACTCGGAAAACTCTGGAGCTCCTTTGGGAAGGAACGCCTAAAGAATGAGCAGACAATAAAAACGTTCCACGACAAAACACTCACTCTCCCAACACAAACAAAACATCACATAGATACATACAGCAAATTCAAAGAAAATATAAAGGAAATAGAGAGTACCATGCTACAGACACATAGCTAAAAATAGTACTGATATTAACCAACAAATTACAAATGACTGTACCAAAATATACATTATCAAACTAAAAAACCTGCTCAAGTACATAGAAATAGTCGAACCAAATTCGAATAATAAACTGCAACTACTAGTAGGCAGTGGAGCACAACTAAATATTATCAAAAATAGCAGCATTCCACAAAAGCAGTTAAATAGAAATGAACAAATATCTATATCAGGAATCACAGAAGACGCAATAAGAACAATAGGTTCAACACAAATGTATATTGTAGATGAACCATTTGATTTCCATGTAGCACCAGATAACTTCTCTATTCCTTACGATGGAATAATGGGGATAAATGCCTTATCCAAACACAAATTAAGATTAGACAGAGGATACTTGGAAATAAATAATCAAAAAGTGCCATTAAAAGAAATCACTAGCAGAAATCAAACAAACACATTTACAGTACAAACCTCAAAAGAAATTAATGAACATCATGACACATGGAAACCCATAGCATTTGATAAAAGATACATAGTAAGCAAAAATGATATCGAAACAAATACGATTACACACAGCAAAGAAGTATCAATACATAAAGATGTAATTCAAATCTTAAATATAATAAGCGACAAACAAAAAGAAACGAAAAATAGTACGAATGATCAAATATATGGGAATCCAGAAACAAAAATATCTCAACCTAACTATAACTCAAGCTTGACACAATTTATTGGAAACATTAATAAAGCCCTGGAAGACGAATCCAATGAAACCAAGGAGAACTATACTATTAATGATTATTCAAATTTTTGCGACACATTGAGAGATAACGTTGCAGGAGAGATTGACAGAAAATATGACAAAATGACGAACCTTCACATTATAAATGATATAGAAAATAACTTCAAAAACATCAATGAAAAATTCACACCTAAAGAAACTAATTTAAAACCGACACATATATTTACAACTACGCACAACGAAATTACACAAAAAGAGACACAAGAACATGAAATAACAATACGACGAAAGCAACTGATAGATACAATAAATTTAGAACACCTGACTCAACGAAAAAAAGAAAACATAAAAAATTTAATACTGTCATTTGAAGACATATGCTGGTTAGAAGGAGATAAACTTGGCCAATGCAACATAGAAGAACACGAAATTAATTTAACTGATGATAAACCAGTATATGTTAAACAATTTCCTCTGCCATATACACTCAAGCAAATCGCATATGATGAGACAAAGAAGCTAATTACAAATAACTTAATTAGACCCTCAACAAGTGCATTTAACGCGCCAGTATGGATTGTGCCAAAAAAGGGATTAACAAAAGACGGAAAGAAAAAATGGAGAATGGTGATAGATTATCGAAAATTGAATGCAAAAACTATTTCAGATCCATATCTTATACCCAATATATTGGAAATTTTCGACTGCATAGGAAAAAACAAAGTTTTTACCACCATCGATATGGTTTCCGGATTTCATCAACTAAAAATGAAAGAGTCAGATATACATAAAACGGCATTTAGTATCCCTGGCTTGGAACGTTTTGAATTCAAAGTATTACCTTTCGGACTAATAAACTCACCTAGAGTCTTCCAAAGAGCACTAACAAAAGTACTCGGAGACCTATTGGAAAAAGGGTTCTGCTACCTGTACATCGATGATATAATTATCGTTGCAAATACGGTTGAAGAACATAATGAAAGATTCAAACTCATAGCAGAAAAATTAAGAATAGCAGGATTAAAAATTGAAACGAGTAAATGCAAATTTTTCCAAAAGGAAGTAGAATTCTTAGGCCACATTATAAGTGAAGAAGGTATCAAAACAGACCCAAAGAAAATAGAAGCAATAAAGAAATTTCCTATCCCGAAAACTATCAAAAATATCAGAGAATTTTTAGGCCTAACAAGCTATTACAGACGCTTTATTGGACACTTCTCACAAATAGCAAAACCTATCATAGATTTACTGCAAAAAGAACAACCATTTATTTGGACTGAAGAAAGACAAGAAGCTTTTGAAAAATTAAAAAACGCCCTATGCACAACTTCGGTTCTTCAATACCCAGATATGGAAAAACCATTCATCATTACAACAGACGCTTCAAACTACGCGCTGGGTTGTGTACTCTCTCAAGGAGAGATCGGCGACGTCAGACCAATAGCATTCGCATCAAGAATCTTAAAATCAGCAGAAAAAAAATACCATACATATGAAAAAGAAGCACTTGGCATAGTATTCGCAATAAAAACATTTAAGAATTATATATATGGAAACAAATTTACTGTCGTTAGTGATCAGAAACCATTGTTATCCTTCAAATCAGCAGACAACAATTCAAGAGTACAAAAATGGAGACTAAAACTGGCAGATTATGATTATGACATTATCTACAAACCTGGCAAAATAAATACAAATGCCGATGTACTATCACGAAATCCGATAGAAGATATAAAAATAAACGCAGTTACCAGAGCACAAAAAGCAAAACAAGAATCAAAAGAAATAGTAACAAATGAACAAGAAAAACAAGAGGAACAAATCAAAATAATAAGAAAACAAGACAAAGAAAAAGGAAATAGAAATAAAAATATGACACAAACACAAGTACATATGGAAAATGACGAAAATACAACACAGAAACAACATAACATTCGATTTACGAAAAAACCCATCGAATCAAGAAAAGACAACATTATACATTTTATCGACAACAAACATCAATCATTAGATAACGCAACAGAAAGACTAATAAAAATCAAACAGATACAACCAGACAGAAATCTACAACCCCAGGAAATTGAAATAATACAGTCAAGAACAAAAAACATCTTCATAGCCTGTCTTGACATAAGACAGTCCGCTATGAGGATAAAGGAGAATCTCAAAAGTCTCTTCAAATTATTAAGAACATTAATAATTCGCAAGAAAATAAAAACATTGAGCATCTCAAAAGACCTACAATTAAAAAACATACACTGGACCGAAATAGAAAACATTCTCGCAACAACATTCGAAACTTCTAAAACTAAAATTATCATTTGCCTAAATTACATCGACTACGTAAAACTCACAGACCGAGACAATATATTCGACCAATATCACTCAAGCGCACTAGGAGGACATTCGGGAATCAACAGAACATGGAACCGAATAAAGAACAAATACTATTAGGAAAATCTGAAAACTGATATAGAGAACCGTATTAAAAATTGTGAAATTTGTCAAAGAAACAAACTAAAAAGAATAAAAACTAGACAACCAATGATAATAACGGATACTCCCATAAAAACAATCGACAAAATCGCAATGGACATAGTAGGACCTCTAAACGTTACTAATAATCAAAACAAATACATTCTTTCTATACAAGACCTCCTCTCAAAATTCATAATAGTTGTTCCACTCAGTGATCAAACGGCAGAAACAATTGCAGATGCCCTAATTAAAAGATTTATATGTATTTTCAGTTCACCAAAAGTAGTCCTCACCGACAGAGGAGCAAACTTTACAAGTAAAATTTTAAAAGCCATTGCTCGTAGATTTAAATTTGCAAAAATAGAAACCACCGTATTTTCACCACAATCAAACGGCTCCCTAGAAAGAGCACATCACCACCTTTGTGAATATTTAAAAAATTTTTCTAGTAAAAAAATCGAATGGGACAATTTATTAGAATTAGCCCAATTTCATTACAATAGAAGCGTTCACAGCGCACATAGATTTACTCCGCATGAACTGGTCTTCGCTTATCCACCACGATTACCATCTAGTGAACCGTTAAAAACTTCAGAAAAATTGCCAACATTTAATAATTATCTATCCACACTTATACAAAACATGCAGGATATAGCATGCTTAGCACGGGAAAACCTCATAATAGCAAAAGAAAAATCAAAAAAATATTATGATCGCCACATAAACCCTTGCAATTTCAAAATAGAAGATCAAGTGTGGCTCATTAAAGAACCTAAATCAGGAAAATTAGAAAAGAATCAAAACCTGGGACCATTTGAAATCTTAAAGGTTACAGACAAAAATAATGTTATCATAAATAAAGGTGGAAAAGCAAATACAGTCCATGCAAATAAATTAATTATGTACAAGGAAAAAATATAACAATAATTTATGTTCTAGGACCATTTCAATATGTATCAACAATTCTTAATAATAATTACAATTATCAAAACAACATCAGCCATCATTGGATACGACTGCGGGACAACAACGCCAAACATCACGACGTACTCCTTAGTAGACACGGGAGAATGCGACTTTCACAACACTCCCGTAAATAAATCAAATGTATATATAGAATTAATACAAACCGCGGAATTCCGCGAAATTTCCGTACTACAATGTAAAATAGAAATACATAGAACTGTCTCCACATGTGGAATATTCGGGCACTTAATACCCACACCAACTGGAGAACAGGAATACATTTACGAAATAAGTCATGAACAATGTAAATTTATCCATGAAACGGGAACTTTTGTATATAACAATATTCATAAAATTCTTAATCTAAAAATAAACGCAACTACTTCAAAAAGTATCGATTTCGCGGGTAGCGCAGAAGGAAACTCCTGCTATGGAGCAGCCTACGCTGATAGCTTCGGATCATGGAATAAGGTATTTGTTCATGGCTTTATCAAAATAACATTAATACAAAGTAGAGCTAAAGTAAACTTAGATAACGATAAATTAAGACTAAACACAGGGACCGTATGCAAGTTCTCTGACAAAATATGTATAGACATGGAAGCAGGCTATACCTTCTGGGATATTTTACCAGGAGAAGAATGCTTCAAAAATGAATTCGATATACTATTTAAAGGCATAGCAACGAAATATTCTAGTGATCACGAAATAATTTACGCATTAAATCATAGTGAAATAACATTTGCTCTAAGCGCCAGAAACAAAATACAACGCTGCAACAGAGAACTTGTAAGAACGGAACACCCGAAACTATTCATCGTAGAAAAAGACAATTACATAAACGCATACCAACCAGAAAATGACTTAGTAAGCACAAGAAGCACCGTAAACCTAGACCTATTTACATATGTCAATTCAAAATTTGTATACGTAGAAAAATATTTAAGGAGTCAATTGAACAAACTATACTTGAATTTAATAACAGAAAGATGCGAAGTTGAAAGAAAGGTAATACAAAATGCCCTATCCATTGCCACCCTCTCCCCTGACGAATTTGCATACGACATCATGAAAAAACCAGGATACATCGCAAGAGTTGCAGAAGAAGCAGTACACTTAATAAAATGTGTACCAAAGACAGTAAAAATAATTAAATTAGAAGAATGTTACAACGAACTCCCAGTAACCTCTGGAAACGAAACATGGTTCCTGACACCAAAAACACACATCCTCAAAAAGAAAGGGGAACAGATAAATTGTAACGCACTCGTCCCAACGTACTACAAACTCGAAGAAGAATGGGTAAGACTCACACCCAAACCTCAACCATGCGCAGCATCAAACACACTTAGACCTAACACAAAAATAGGATGGAACTTCAAATCAATAAATTCATTAGCAACAAGTGGAGTATACTCTCAAGACGAACTAGACGAACTACAACAACAAATAATGTTCCCTATGGAGAGAACATCAATACTCAATGACATAGCAAGAGAAATAACGGGAGACGTGACAACGAGTGGAAGCATCTTCTCAGAAAATACCATAAAAAACATTGCAGTCAGCACCTGGAATATGATCATAAACAAAATGATCACTTGCGGATCAAACTCTTCAGTTATAATTATGACATTGATCTTAATAAACACAATAAAATTAATAATAGATACAATAATTAGAGGATACGCACTACACGCAATCTACGGCTGGTCGCTCCACCTACTCGGAGCCATCTTCAGCTCTATTACACACCTCCTCATCAAACTCGAGAAACCAAGCATAAACAGAACAGACAACGACAAAGAAAAACACATAGAACTGCAAGAAATCAAGATTATCCCCACAATACCTATCTCAACAC
This sequence comes from Phymastichus coffea, assembly GCF_024137745.1. Lineage (NCBI taxonomy): Eukaryota > Metazoa > Arthropoda > Insecta > Hymenoptera > Eulophidae > Phymastichus > Phymastichus coffea. The sequence continues at coordinate 5,088,355 of NW_026706823.1, forward strand.
CTAGATGCATAACGCCACCTCCTCTACCAAACAGACCACCTTTTACCTTCAACAATCAAACCACTCTTTCAACTACAAATAAACATTTGTTTTCACTAGAATTAAAATAATACAAACATGACACTCCTTAAATGTGCCAAATTTTAAGCGGGGAGGGAAGCGAGATATTCGCTTTAGGAATCTAAATTAAAAACAAATTCCTTATCTAAAAAACAAAAGAAAAATATATTTTTACAAAATTACAATTATGTTTACAAATATAATTATACTCATATACAATTACAATTATATCGATGGTCTACACTTGGACCTATGATTACATTGTAAAACTCACTAAAAACCTCCACACATACTCGATGAAAACCATTACAATACACTAACAAATCATAAAAAAATAATTCGCGAAGATTCCAAGTATCTTCATCTGAACCGTACTCCCCCAAGAAGAAGGCTGTCTGCGTCACTCGATCGCAATGCCTCAGAGTACGCACTAACTTCTATCTCTGAAACTAACAAGCAAATAGGAAACAAATTAATCAGACATATCAATATACCAATATACAAACATACATTGTAAAACACTTACATCTACTCTCACATATTTTCGGGTCCCGGGCTTAGGCGCGACTGGTAAAGGCAAGCTCTCCCGTCTGGCTTTCTTTGCCGCACGGGAATACTGCCAATCCGCAAACTAGAATAAAGAAATATAATGATAATAATAACAATGAATAAGAAATCAATTTGTAAAATACTTACGCAGACCATCGAATGACGCTTCCTTGGAAATCCAAACATTGTAAAAATTGAACTGTACAAAGTCGAGCAACCGCGCTCCTCATATACTAAATAAATGCACACACCACAAAAACTTCTGTATAAACCGCTAGTAGCTTTGAATTTCAGAAGTATTTTTATGCAAACATTGCAATATCTTAGGCCCTGAGGTGTTACGTCTTACGACGCATCCTTTTTATAAAATAAACATTTGCGAAATTCAAAGCTACTAAACTATTCGCACGTCAGCAAAAAGCTAATTAAACGCGAGGTAAATGACTCTCCGAAATTAAGCCTTACGACGCATCCTTTTTGTAACATATGCACATTCAAAACTGCTAAGCTATTCACACGACAGCAAAAAGCTGTCGAAACACACTCCGAAACTAAGTCACCAAAACGCAAGAATTTATAATCAGCGAAAACAAAATGTCACACAATATCGCAATACTGACCTGAAAAGAACTATAAAAGATATAAAAAGCAATGAACAAATTACTCTCAGCAGTTGATCAGTAGTCCGTCAGTCAGTCAATAAGTACCTGTAAGACTCGACTTCGTACACACCGGTCCGACAATTGGTGATCATTTTACTTAATAAACTCGCGACTGTTACAAAGTAATATCGTGGAAGTATTATTCAACAACCTATCCTATTCAATTCAACAAGCATTTAGAGCCTGCTACATTCATACAATCCAACAAGCAGCTAGAGCCTGCTACATTCATACAATCCAACAAGCAGTTAGAGCCTGCTACATTTTGTCAACAATTAAAGGCTACGATTATCAAGGTAGTACAATTATCAGACATACATTTCCACATATATTTATTATAAGTGAGACATATCCGACCCCTAGTCAACATATTGGAACGTCTCATGCACTAGCTATTCGTAGTTGATGCACGAGACGTAACAACTCAGACGGTAGAGCACTGTCGTATAGATGCAAAGGAGGCTAGGTTCGATTCTCCTGTATATCTATTACCGAAAGATTATTACGAGAAAAAAATTCGATAAATAATGTTACTAATTATTTATATGTAAATTGTCAACAATTAAATTCAACAGATAGGACAAGTAATTTCTTCTTAATTAAAAATAATTAAAATATCGTTATTAAAAATAACAACAACAAAAATCAGTACGTATATGCGACAGTTTTAAATGACGTCACTCGCATAGGCCGTTGAGTCAATTCCCCACAAGTTGTATGCTTTACATATGCATATGCGTGCGCACGTGTATGTATAACTCATAAAAATTAAATGAATTTTTTTTATGCAATGTATGGCATGTATGGAATGAATGGAATGTATGGCACGTATGGCATGTATGGAATTTTTACGCGTGCACACGTGTATGTATAACTCATAAAAATTAAATGAATTTTTTTATGCAATGTATGGCATGTATGGAATGAATGGAATGTATGGCACGTATGGCATATATGGAATTTTTTCATGGAGGATGGAAGGGGAAATCTCAATCGTTCGTTATAAAAATGAGCTGCATCTCATCAGCAGTCGCATTCGCATCCAGAGTATACTACCCTCTATACTTTTTCCAACCAATCAGCATTGACAAGTAATGAATATAACGCGATGGATTTGTCAAATCTGCTCAGTTGAGTAACTAGCATCATGGCTGAGTATTTCAAGAACACAGCTTTGTTGCTCTTGCGCGCACATCGTCTGGCGAATGCAGGTTATGCTAGTGTTGAAGACATCGAAAGATGGTTGACACTGGGTTCATTGGCTTTGCGCAAAGCCGATGAGCTTTCTCGTTCGCCTAGCTTGATCGTGTCTGGCAAACAGAAGCTGCAGGCAGCTATGTGCATGATTAAAAGCGTTTTACATCTGCTAAACGAATACAAGAGTAGGCTGTTGGCACAGCCCCCATTGCCACCTCATCGATTGCCGAACCTGTGGTGAGCAAGCATAGCGAACAATCCATATACGAACCTCTCGTTATTTTGGATGTAGTTGGTGAAGGTCTCGAACCGGCAAGTACTACTACTACTACTACTACTACTACTACTACTACTACTACTACTACTACTTCTACTACTACCACTACACCGGCTGTTGTTAATCCAGCTCAAGACTCAACAGTTCACTGGAACGACATCAATAGTGCGTTCAAAGGCAGAATAAAGACTGGTGTGATAACCAATCTGAAACATCTGGATTTGAATGCGTTTTTGAGGCATGCCAAACCATTATTCCATACTCCAATTAAGAAGACCTTGAAGAAACATAGTTCTTTAAAAGTTAATGCCGTACTGGATGCCGAGTATGCAGTCGAAAAGAATAATTGCGATGAAAAGCTCGATGTGAAGTATTTCAATACGAAGATGGCGCCGATATACCTAACCACAGACATAGACGAGTGGTTCGTCGAAAACGTTTTATAACCAATTAGTAAGAGCACGGAAGAATTTCAAGAGCAAGACTCAGGCTGGTGTCTTCGCGTTATATTAAACTTAACCGTAAATATCAGCAAGTACAATCCTATGAGAGCTGGTTCTTACGTTGAATTACCCAAGTCTGTTAAAAGTAAGAAAGCCTGTGTGAACGTGCGGAACAACGATAACGAATGCTTCAAATGGGCCATCCTTTCGGCGTTACATCCAGTCGCAAGGAATGCATGCCGTGTCACTGCCTACTACTGTGGGCAAAAAGTAAGGTGAATTTGTTTGTAAAATGAAAAATCTTTATTTATTCTTCTACATCAATGTCATCCCCTTCGAAGTAATCCCCTCCCGATAAAATACACTTATGCCAACGTTTTTTCCAATCCTCGAAACATGCCAAATAGTCCCTTTCCGGTATAGCCATCAGCGCCTTCTTCGATTCAGCTCTTATCTCCTCAATCGACTCGAAACGCGTTCCCCGGAGTGGTCTCTTGAGTTTTGGGAATAGCCAGAAGTCACACGGAGCCAAATCAGGCGAATACGGTGGTTGCGGAACGATATGCGTCGAATTTTTGGCGAAATGGTCACGAAGAACGAGTGCAGTGTGAGATGGTGCATTATCGTGATGCAAAAACCAAGAGTTGTTGGCAAATAATTCTGGTCTTTTTAGACGAATTGCTTCACGCAAACGACGCATAACGCTCAAATAATATTCCTTATTAACAGTTTGGCCGGGTGGAAGGAATTCATAGTGCACCACACCACGAAAATCGAAGAAAACTGTCATCATGACCTTGATTTTTGAACGACTTTGACGTGCTCTTTTCGGTCTGGCCTCGCCTTTAGCACGATATTCGCTTGATTGGTCGGTTGTTTCAGGGTCGTAAGCATAAATCCAAGTCTCATCTCCCGTAATCATGCATTTGAACTTGTCCTGATAGTCAGAAAGCATTGTTTCACACACATCAACGCGGCGACTTTTTTGCAAGAAATTGAGCGTTTTCGGTACCAAACGAGATTTGACTTTTCGTAGGCCCAAATGGTCTTTCAAAATTGTTTTCACAGATCCTTCTGATATTCCGATCATATCAGTAAGGTCTCTAACAGTCAACCGACGATTTTCGAGCACTAATTCCTTCACTTTATTGACGTGTTGGTCATCTGTTGACGTCGATGGTCGTCCGGAGCGCTCCAAGTCATCAACACTTTCTCGACCCTCTTTGAAGTCTTTGTACCACTTATAAACATTTTTCTGCGACATGGTAGAATCACCAAAGGCCTTCCGCAACATCCTCAACGTTTCCGCAGCCGAAATTTCATTCCACAAACAAAATTTGATGGCACTTTTTTGCTCAATTAAATCAGACATTGTAAAAATCGAAACATGCACTCTTGGTCGTTTGGTAAACACAAGCGTAAATATATTACTGATGATGACATTGACATGAAATTTGTCCCAGATGTCATTCGCAGTCCTACCAAGTCAAGAAAAAAAGAACTAGCCCGAAATGTTAAGCCCGCGAAGTTTAAATTGAAAATTCACCTTACTTTTTGCCCACAGTAGTATACTACTCATCAAGATAAATATAATTTCAAAAATCTATCATTTCCGGTACACCCGAAAGAAATCGTGAAATTTGAAAAGCAAAACAACGTTTCAGTGAACGTGTACTTTTTAAATTTGAATAATGGATCCTACGATGTGTTGCCGCAACATTTGACCGATGAGAAAAAAGACAGGCATGTGAATCTTCTTCTAGTGGAAAATTATTATATCGATGTAAACGAAAAGCAGCAGCAGCAGCAAATGGAACGTCCCGGTGTACCATACAAAGTGCACTACGTTTGGATAAAAGACTTATCTCGATTGATGTATCGACAGTTGTCATTTCGCAAATGTAAGTCGTACATATGCGATCGTTGCTTGCACTATTTTCTAACTGAAGAGAGATTGAAAACGCACGAGATCGACTGTAAAAATGTGAATATGTGTAAAATTGTGCTTCCCAGTGTCAAGGATAAATATTTACAATTTGAAAACTTTAAAAATGGGTGCGCGGTACCGTTCGTCGTGTACGCCGATTTTGAGAGTCTCTTGGAAGTGGTGTCCAACGACGAGCGGATCTATCAACGTCACAAACCGTACAGCGTTGGCTTTTTCGTCAAGTGTAGCTACGATGACTCTCTTTCGCGTTATCGAAGCTACAGACAGAAAACCGTCGATGACGTTGGTCCGGCCAAGTGGTTCGTTCGCAATCTTCACGATTTGGCCAAGTATCTGCAAGAGTTGTACAGAAGCCCGCAGCCTATGGAAAATTTAACGTTTCAAGAGGCATTTAGCTTTCTTCGTGCTACGCTATGTCATATATTTAATAGGCCTTTTGTCGAGAATGAAAAAAAAAAAAAGACAGAAAAGTTCGCGATCATTGTCACTTTACGGGAAAGTATCGTGGAGCTGCTCACAGCACGTGTAACATTGCTTATCAAGAATCGCGAACTATACCCGTTTTTTTTTCACAATCTCAGTGGATACGATGCGTATCTATTTATCCGGGAAATCTCGAACGAATTTCCCGGTCGAGTAAGCCTCATTCCTCAAACCAAGGAAAAATACATATCTTTTACGAAAGACGTGGAAGGTACCGATATAAAGCTGCGTTTCGTCGATTCATTTCGATTTATGGCGTCTTCGCTCGACAAACTATCGTCGTACTCGGAAAAACACGATATTCTAGAGCGACATTTTCAGCAAGATGACGGATACACACTGCTGCAGATTGCCCTACTCAAGAGAAAAGGTGTATTTCCGTATGACTATGTGTCGTCGTTTACAAAACTCGAAGAGACGACGACGCTTCCACGAAAGCAAGATTTTTACAGCAGTCTGTACGATTCGGATATCAGCGACGAGGAGTACAGTCACGCGGAGAACGTTTGGAGAACGTTCGACATCGCCGATCGTTTGGATCCGGCCCACTACTATACGACGCCCGGACTGAGTTGGGACGCCATGTTGAAGTATACAGGTGTAAGGTTGGAGCTCTTGACGGATATCGACATGCTCATGTTTGTCGAGCGCGGCATTCGCGGTGGAGTTAGCCAGTGTTGTAAGAGGTACGCTGCCGCGAACAATCCATACATGGACGACGACGACGACAACTACGATCCACAGAAAGATGACAAATATTTGATGTATTTTGACGTCAATAACCTTTACGGTTGGAGTAAGACCGAGCCACTTCCACTCGGTGATTTCGAATGGTGCGACATTGACGCCGCCGCCGCCGCCAACTTTTCCTTCGATATTCCCGATGACTCAGCCTTCGGTTACATACTCGAGGTGGATTTGGAGTATCCAGAAGAAATTCACGATGCGCACAGAGATATGCCATTTTGTCCGGAGCACAAAGCCGCTCCGGGATCCAAGCAGAAAAAGCTCATGACGACTCTCCATGATAAGGAGCATTACGTAATCCACTACAGAGCTCTAAAACAAGCAATAGGGCATGGCTTGCACCTCGCGAAAATACATCGGGTTTTAAAGTTTAAGCAGAGCCCATGGCTCAAGACGTACATCGATTTGAATAGCGAGTTGCGTAAGCGAGCGGTAAACGAATTTGAAAAAATGCTGTACAAACTGTTCAACAATGCGGTGTACGGCAAGACCATGGAAAACGAGAAGAAACACATCGATGTGAAGTTGGTGAACAAGTGGGAGGGGCGATATGGTGCCGAGGCTCTGATAGCTCGACCAAATTTCCACGGTAGCGACATTTTCGACGACGAACTGGTGGCGATTCAATTGTTGCGTACGGAAATCACCGTGAGAAAACCCATTTACATAGGTCTCGCTGTTCTCGACTTATCCAAGACGACTACATGCTCGGTGCCGCCATTGGCGAGGAACGTTGCAAACTTCTGTACACCGACACAGACAGTCTCGTGTACGAGATCACCAATGTAGACATGTACGAGGTCATGCGTCGTGATATTCGCGAATTCGATACGTCGGATTTTCCAGAGCCGAATCGCTTAGCGATTCCCAGAGCCAATAAGAAGGTGGTCGGCAAGATGAAGGACGAGAACGCCGGAATGCTCATGCTCGAGTTCGTGGGACTCAGAAGCAAAATGTACAGCGTGAGAGTTCGGAATAGAGATGCGATAAAGAAGGCAAAGGGGATCAAGAATTCGGTGCTGAATACCACGATTACGTTCGCCGACTACGTCAAATGTCTCCGAGAAAATGTGATTTTGAGCCGACAGCAAAAGTTCATCAGATCGCGTCATCATCAATTGTACAGCGAGAGACAAACAAAGATCGCGCTCAGCGCGCACGACGATAAACGCTTCTTGCTGCCCGGAACCACCGATACGCTTCCTTGGGGCCATTACGGCATTCCATTGGTGGAGAGGGAGGGGCGGATAGAGGCATTGGGAATGATCGCAGTCGAGCCAACGGTCCCTGCTGCCGCCGCCAACGCCGCCACCGCCGCCACCATCGAGCCGCCGGCCGACGTCGTCGAACCGCCAACCGACGCCGTCGAGCCGCCAACCGCCGCCGTCGAGCCGCCGTCGCCGAAAAAGAGCGGAGTGGGGGACGGGTTATATCAATCGACACCCGAGATTTCGCAGCTCATTCTCATCGAGACAAAGTTACCAGCAACGTTGACGACGAGTAGCGAGCAGCAGCAGCAACAGCAGCAGTCTTCAAATTTCATTCTTAGTCAACTTGCACCGAGGAAAAGAAAGTTACTGGAAGCTCGGTTCGTCGATAAAATTAGAAAAAAAAATACACGAGGTAATTGTGATTTTGTGTGTGTGTGTTTTGTTTCAATCGACTGAGTTTAAATATCATTGTTTTTTTTCTACAGATGGATCTCGCGCAGCTGAATAATTTAGCTTGTAATCAATTCAAACCCACTATGAAGATTCGTGAATTGGACACAGAATCCAAGTATATGATCACCAGACTCAAACAAGTTGAAACACGATACGGTGCAAAAATCGTAGCCGAAGTGAAAGAGGAGTTTCAGCTGTTTCTACCAAACAAGGTATCGAGTGCGCTGATCGTGAATGAAAAGCTGTTCAACGATATGTCGGATTACGCTAATAAACTTAAATTATTTCTCAGCCATAAGGGTAATGGTTGTATAGAATTTACAACTGCATAAATATATGTATATCAATGTACGTATAACAAGAAAAAAAAAGAAGAGAATAAACTTCCCTTATAGTTTTTTCAAATCAAAATATGTGTGTGTGTGTGTTTATTTATTAATTCTTCAATCTACATAGTTTTTCTTTTTTTTTCTCTACAATACGGTTCTATTTATCCAACTATTGTGCGAATCATCAAATCCTAACAACTTTACGAAAACTCGATTACCACGCCTCTTAATAACCTTTTCCACTATATAGATGTCGGGATATTTGGTTTTCTGAAGTTCCTGTTCGTAGAAGCCACCTAGGATAGGCTTATTTTGATAATCTTTCAAATGATAAGTAGTTGGATTTGTTGGTGCCACGCACACAATTGTAAATATTTCCGTTGACCAATTTGGTGTATATCCCTTTTCAAATACTTGCTTCGCTTTGCTCACTCTGACTTTGTCGCCAACTTTGAACTTTGGCTTTCTTCTTCCCACGTATTGTATAAATTTTTTTAATACTTGAGCTTGATTCGCCGCTGTAACTTGGATAGGTTTTATACCAATAGTTTTGTGTTTGCGATTATTGTAAGCAGCTGTGAGCTCCGGTAGTCGAACCATTTGTAGTTCCCACGGAGACTAAACTTTTTCCACATAGCGTTCTTCAACGTGCGATTAAATCGTTCGCATATCGAAGCTTTGAGCGAACTATTGGTAGAATACAGATTGATATTATATTTTTTCACGAGAGCTTGAAAATCTGTATTGTAGAATACCTTGCCTCTATCCGTATGAAGATTCTTTGGCCGTCTACCTTTCGCTAAAATAGATTTCATGGCCGCTGTCACATCGCGACCGGTTTTCCTTTTCACTGGCATAGTCCACGCGTGCTTGGAAAAATTATCAATTATCGTGAGAAGCCAATTATAGCCGCGATTTTGTCTAGAATAGGCCTGCATATCGACGAGATCGGCTTGCCACGTCTCATCGATACCTCGAACGTCGTAATTTCGTCTTGGATAATTACGTCTCGTTGGTTTGTGCAACTCCTCCACCACCGCTTCCATCTAATCGACTGATTTCTAAATTTTCAACACTTTACTTTATTCGTGGCAATTCCTCTTTGATAATTGCATCCAAATCCTCAAGATCACTCCTTAATCGTGCGATCACGTCTCTTTATATTTACGTCCGAATACGTCGACGTTCATTTTGATAATGCTCGAACGATAGGTGTGCTCTTAGTATATATATATCCACCCTCGCGTAATTCTTCGATTATCGAATGAATTTCGTTGATGTGATTATTGTTACCAGCTGATTGCTCAGCCAATAACAATCGAAGACGATCAACGAGCTCATTCGGATCATCCCAGTATACGTAATCCATAGAAGTATTGTTTCGAGCAATCTTGTAGGTAGGCAAAGACGTATCAGTCGTCTGTAGCAGCCCCTCGCCTCCTTTTGTATTTTTTTTAGTCAAACCAAATAACGGACCAATTATGTTATTGAATTTATTACTATTGTGCGCTCGTATAGCCTCGTTTGGATTATTTTTCTTCCTATGAATATTAGAAATCTCCAAGATTTCTTTGTAGCTCTTGAGATCATTGGAAGTGCTTAAACTTTGATCAGGTTGCTTTGCAACCAGTAACTCCATCAAATCCTGTGTTTTTGGATACTTGAAATCATCTACGTCTACGTTATCTTTGTCAAAAATTACCGTAGATTTACCAAGCGTGTATGATCCATTTCGTTCTTTACATACTCCATAAATCAAGTCCACAAAATTCGAATCACTTTTATCCAATGCATTCGTGTACTTGTCGCCAGCTAAATGCTTATCCTCGCTCGCTTCGTCGGATAAACTGTTATAAAATTGTGTAGTATTGTGCGTGACAGTAGCATCGCTATCTCCGCCACTAGACTGAGCGGTTTCGTACTTGTCGACATTATCAGCCGAATTGATTTCGTATTTTAATTATTTTTTGTTTAGAAATTTCGGCTTTTAATAACTATAACGGGAGTTTCGGGGGGAAGATTTTTTTTTGTTCCTTCTCACTTATTATGACTTTAAGAGGATCGACTATTGGTTTGAATGTCTTATTCAAGACTTCGTCGGTATACTCTCGGTTATGCTTCAATAAACTATATTTTCGTCTTATCGCGTCTTGCGCTTTTACGAGTTGAGAAAGCACATGTTTTTCCCTTTGATGATCAGCCATGTTAACGCTTCGACGATCATCGAGAGACTGTGTACAGCATTACCATCGTGATATATTTATAACAAAACAATCAAAGCCCTTTCGATATCTTCCACAGTTTATAGCTCTGTCTTTGTCGATCACTAAAAACCCATATTTATCATCCAACCAGCATTTTGCACAAAGTTCTTTAAATTGATTGTAAGTCATATCTGAATTCACATGATCGTCGTATATATGTTTCATATTTGCTTCGTCTTGTCGAAAAATTGCCAATAAATTGACGTTATCTCTCACGAGATGCTTAGGAATACGCGCGTACGTTTGCGAGAGATAGAAACAGTCGACGCTCCTATATCTGCCCATACAAAAGAAAGCGCGTACATTGTCCTGTTTCTCACAGACAAAGTAGTCGAATATCATAACTGAATTAAGCAATGCATGCTCGGGATCGATCACGGATTCGTGCTCCTTGAACGGAAATACTTCACTCCGTCTATCGGCTTTAACATCTCTTCCAATAATTTATACTTTGGCTGATCGAGCGATTTCGAGTACACGTAAACATTTTCGAATCTAACGCCATTGGGGTGAGTGATAAGCGACAAAAGACTGTTGGTCTTGCCACAGTTGGACGGACCACAAAAAATAGCTCTGATGCTATTCGGCAGTAAATCTCCGTGACGCTTTGGTTGCTTATCCTCCCGCACGATGACGTCAAAATTTTCTACGGGAAGTTTCACAGTTTGTTTCTTGAAATTCATACTCGCGAGACAGAGTTCGAACGATAACTGACCACATGGCTATATATATACCTGTTTTTATAGTTTAAAACGTTAGTCGTGTGTTGAACTTGGTCGAGGGATGATCATATGCAAACGTCAAATAGCAAAGAAAGGACGAGGATTCGTCAATAATATCATTAATAAACTTCCATTTGAACTCCATATTCCAGACTACCAATATTGCGGACCAGGAACTAAGTTACAGACACGTTTAGCTTGCGGCGATCCAGGAATCAATCCTCTCGACGCAGCTTGCAAGCAACACGATATAGCGTACTCGAAAAATCGAGAAAATATCCAGGCTAGAAATATCGCAGACAAAATTTTAGCTGAAAAAGCGATCAAAAGAGTCTTCGCTAAGGATTCTAGTTTTGATGAGAAAGCAGCTGCTTACGCTATATCTAACGCCATGAAATTAAAATCAAAGTTTGGTATGGGTCTCGCGAAGAGAAGAAAGAAAACCAAGACGAAAGGACGCAAGAAAACGAAAAAGTTAGTTAATTTGAAAAGCGTGATCAAAGCGGCCACATTCAAATGGTCCAAGGGTAAATGTGCGCGCAAAGTCATCGGTTCTGCTTTGAAAAAAGCTCGTACAACCGTTAAAAAAGCTGGTGGAAAAGCACACATCAATGTTCCACGAATTCTGCCAATATCAACTAAGATGGGTGGAGCTTTGCCCTTCCTCATACCACTTTTTGCAGGCTTGAGTGCAACTGGCGCTCTAGCTGGTGGCGCCGCGGGAATCGCAAAAGCCGTGAACGATGCAAAGTCTGCAAAACAGCAATTGGAAGAGAACAAGAGACACAACAAAACGATGGAGACCATTACTCTGGGAAAAGGTCTGTATCTTAAACCTTATAAAAAAGGCTATGGACTTTATCTCAAACCTTATCTGGGATCAGGTTTGAAAAAAAAAAGTTCGAAATAAATTTACCGGATAGAGCCCTCACAAATGCCGACTTGATGAAGTATGCAAAAGTTTTGAGTATACCAAATTTTCGCGGAGTCTTCATGAGAAATGACTTACCGAGTTCTGGACCATATTATCACGAATCAGCTATAGTCAATCTTGACGGCGTCGAAGGAACAGGAACGCACTGGGTGGCTTATCGCAAAATCGGAAAAAACGTCACATATTTCGATAGCTTTGGAGATCTTAGACCACCTATTGATTTAATGTATGTACCTATTGATTTGATGTATCTTGGCGATATCGAGATCAAATATAATACGAAAAGATATCAAGATTTCAATTCTCACGTATGCGGTCATCTTTGCTTACAGTTTTTGTGCGAGTATAAAAGTAAAGGCAACGTGAAAATATCGGTACTCATGTTCACACAGTCATGGAGGATTCGTTAACTCTGACGCTCTCGGGTAATTCTTCACTGTTGGAAGCGCACTATTTCCCACCAATCGAACTATCACAGCATAAACATTACAAGTTGGGCTTAGTCGAGTTTCTAACGTTCAACTCGATACCTAATATCGACGTACATAATAATAAATTTTACGTCGCAAATCAAATTATCGACATACCTGTCGGGACCTACGAGATCGACGACATTGATAAATTTCTTCGCAAAGCTGTGCAGCCTCTCCGTACTGATAATAATAATAATATAATTATCAAACATCAGGAGTGGAAAAAATTAAGAATGATTTATAATATAATATTTAGTTTGAAACCAAACAACAACACCTTGCATTGTACAATCAAGTGTTCCGAACCTATCGATTTTCGTCCGCAGAATTCTATCGGACGATTGTTGGGTTTTTCACAACGTACATTAGAGGCAAACGTTTCTCACAACTCTGATCTTCCCGTCAGTATTCTCAGAGTGAATGCTATGAGAGTCGAGTGTATTATAACCGCTGGAGCTTACTTGAACGGAAACACCGTTCACGATATTCACGAATTTTTTCCAGCAGTACCGCCTGGATATAAAATTATTGAAATTCCCTCTCGCGTGATTTATCTTCCAGGTACGAAAAAGTCTATAGATTATTTACAATTACGCATCGTCGATCAAGACGGAAATTTAATTAATTTTCGCGGTGAAGTCATAACCATCAGATTACACCTCAAAAGCGTATAATGGGAATTGTTTATGATTCAAAGAGTGGTAGGGACTATATAAGCATTGAAAAATGCAAACCCATCATCAGTCGTCGACTGAAATTGAAAACGTCAACACGACGAACTCCAGTCATCAATCGTCATCGGAAAGCGAAAGCTTTAACACGTCAAAGCATAAAGTTCCTAAAAACTCTTGGGTTAAGAGTAGTTCCAGGTGGAAAATAAATTGCCTAATTTTTTCTTTTTGCTGCTGCTTTCAACGAAACAATGGAGAACATTCTCGAAATACAGTCACATGTCGTCTTCGATGAATCTTTGGCTCATTACGAGATCTACGCTCATCAACCTTACACCAATTCATCGTTCAAAAATGGTGACGAGATTCGTATATCAATTCAACATCAAGACTTGTGCCTTTTACCATCTCGCAGCTCGTTACACATTTGTGGACGATTACGCAGCAACAATAACACTTTGTTAACGAATACTGATTTTGTTAATAATGCCATTTGTCACATGTTTGAAGAAATTAGGTATGAGCTGAATGCTATAGAAATAGATAAATGTAAGAACGTTCGTCTCACAACCGTTATGAAGAACTGGTTATCTCTCACTCCAAGTCAAACCTTGATTGCCGAAAATGCCGGATGGATAAATACCTTAGAACAAGAGAAACGTAAAATAACTAATGCGAATGGCGACTTTGACATTTTGATTCCTCTGAGCTTCATACTTGGATTCGCTGAGGACTATCGTAAAGTGCTAGTGAATATGAAACATGAATTAATTCTCGTAAGATCGAGTACTGATTTAAATGCAGTTTATCAAACGAAGAAGACCGTGGCCAACGTTGAAGCTTACGAAGAATTCAAGATTAATGTAACACGTCTCGAATGGCTTATGCCCTATGTGACTGCATCGAATGCAAAGAAAATACGTCTACTCGACTTTCTAAAAAGCGAACGAAGTATTTCAATGAGTTTTCGTAGTTGGGAACTGTACGAATATCCAGCGCTGCCTGCAAACACAAATCACGTCTGGACAATTAAAACGACAAATCAGTTGGAGAAACCACGCTACGTCATCTTAGCCTTCCAAATCAATCGAAAAAATGAACCAAACTCTAACGCTAGTATATTTGATCATTGTAACATTGTGACGAGAGCAAGCAGTACGCTTGCTCCTCGTCTGCCCTTCTTCTCTCTCTCCCTCTTATCACTCGGCATGGCGACGTGGTCAGCGTTCGGCGCATATATTTATTGCGCCTAACCACTGGCCTTTATGTTTTTCCAGCCGCCGAAGATTGCCGAGCAAGATTGAGAGCGCCCGAAGAAACAAGAGCGCAGCGACTATGAGGTAGAGAGAGACAGAGAGAGAGAGAGACAGAGAGAGAGAGAGAGAGAGACAGAGAGAGAGAGAGTGAGAAAGAGAGAGAGAGAGAGTATTAGGCCCATGCAGGGATTGGCAGGCGCGCAACGCGTGACCGATAAGCGACGCGTCGCATGCCGCCTAACTAATAGGTCAAGGTAGGGAGAGGAGCGAGCGCCGCTGAGCGACTGCAAGATGCGCGCAAGAATTAGTGCGTGAGAGAGTCGCCGCCGAGCCTTACTAGAGTGAGGCAGTTCCCGAAAGAAAGTTGAGGAGAGAAGTTGGAAGTAGCAGCGCAATGAGAGAAGAAGTACACGTGCAGCAGTGACCAGACCAGGGCGAGCCGAGGCAACGTGTGGAGGCAACACCTGCAGCAGGGCATTTAGTGTCGCCCTCGCCGCCATGCACGGCATGACTTTCAGGGGGTTCACCACGTGCTACGCCAAGGAAGACGTCCAGCCTGCGGCCAGGTCAACTCCCCGTTGCCGGCTCATCGCCAAGGACAAAGGTCAGGTTATCTCTCTCTCCCGGTGTTTCTCTCTCTCATGGTGATGCGCGGCCGCGTAGGAACGATAGGTAGCCAGGCGATCACTTGCCGGCTACGCTCATCGTAATGCGGTAGAGAGGTTTCAACGTATTCTTTCCTTTGTAAGGAGGTAAATGGCCAAGGCGATTTAGTCGCCGGGCCATTCGTCCTCCCGTGTTAGTTTAAGTTGTTCTGTATATGTGCGCGTGATGTAAACGTTATTGTAACTGATTTTGTATTTGTTTGTCTGAATAGATTTAAGTTGTACGTTCCAAGCAAAGAAAATTATTTATTCGTTCGACCTATCCTCTCGTTCCCCGATTGTTAAAGAGCGAAAGTGCCTCTCTTACTCTCCCCTTAATACATTAGTGACGTCAGTGCCGAATAAGGCGCTGCCCCCGTTACAACATCAGAAATGTAAAACTGTACCTCAACTCTCAGTGCTATCCATACGGTAATCTCAACATTGATTTCAGTAAAAACCAGTACGCAATGTTGTACAATATGTATGCCAATTTTCAAAACGTATACTACGGTAAGGATGCCGAACCGATGCTCAAAAAACTCGAATATAAAAATTACATGCCACTCGTAGTGATTGACTGTTCGAAACAAAACGAATCATTAAAGACTGCTCCAGTAGATGTGCGCTTGGAGTTCGAAACCAGAGAAAATATTCCCGAAGGAACTACAGCGTATTGTCTTATTCTACACGATCGCATCGTTCAGTATAATCCGATAAATGGAGATGTGAAGAAACTTATTTAGGAGAGGGGGGGGGTATTAAAGAATTGACTCTTTCCTTAAGCAGCTCAGTAATAGCTTTCTATCGCAATGGAGTACGTAGTGGATATGCAAGGCTTCATCATGCCTGGCAAAACTTATGCCGTGAAAGAGTTAGCGATACTCCCACTTAACTACAACGAAGAACCGCTCGTACGCTTGTTCAAACCTTTCCATGGCGAAGGCTAACGGAGAAATATAAGCGAGAAAATCTCTGGTTAGAACTCTACTATCATGGATTAACATGGAACTCTGGCGATTATCAATACGAAGAGCATAAATTCATCATCACAGATACAGTCAAAGATGCCACAAAAATTTTCGTTTCCGGAGATTTGAAAAAAGAGTGGTTAGAACGATATGGCCTCAAAGTTTTCGATTTGAATGATTGGGGCTATTCGCCTTTCGAAAAATTAAAATCAGTTACCGTGTGCCCTAATCATAACGGCAAATACGTATCGACATGTGCCCTAATCATAACGGCAAATACGTATCGACATGTGCCCATCAAAACGTTAAAATAATGAAAAAGTTTTATATCGATGGCTGTCGTATGGATTGGGAAGAGAGCGATGAAGTCGTTGAAGGATTTCTATAGTGATTTTGTTTTTAAATAAATACTTTGTAGAATAATATGTATTTTTTTTAAGAACATGTAGAATAAGATATATTTTTTATCAATAAAAAAATTTTTGTTTCAATTGATACAAAAAAATATTCTTTTATTTTTTATTTAACCATCCAACAAAAAAGCGAAATTCTTCGCTGACTCTGACGATGACAGCAGCAGCAGCAGCAGTTCATCTTTTTTATAATAAATTTTGTATTTTTTATCAACAAAAAAAATTTATACAACATAGAATTTAGACAAAAAAAATGTTTATTTATTAGTTGAGGTGGTGTACAATGATGACATGTATAAATATGATTATTTCTTCATTTCGTGATTGAACTGGTGATAGCCTTTTTGTCCAGGAAAATTTTTAGTATTGCTCGAAAATTTGGAAATACTTTGTTTCCATGTCGATGATTCTTTGTTCTTCTTTTCGTCCGGGTCTTCCTGTGGAAGACGAGAGTACTTTACTTTAGAGTAGCGATCCATTTTATTGGAATGCTGGTTGATGAAAGATTCGATAATTCTTACACTGTGCTATTTATAGTAGCTTACAACCACGAAGTCTACAAATAACAGAAAGTAAGCCGGTACTTGCACGTGTTTTCTGTTAAACCATCTTCGGTAGATGAGACACGCATGCACGCACACACGCGCGCCCGCGCGCACACATCGAACATAAAAAGATTATTATTCGTTATATACCAATTATAATAAATATTTATGTATAATATTTGTTATAATTGGTATATTTATTAAAATTTATTATCATTTGTATGTATTGCCGCTTGGGCCCTCCCCAGCAGCAGCAGCAGCCGCCGGCGCCGCCGCCGCCGCCCCCCCCCCCTACATATCAATCGTGTGTGTAGCCAGTATACCCAATACGGTATTGCCCGTGGTAACAGTGGCTGTAGCTCTAGCGGTAGAGCATCGGCCTGCGGATCCGGAGGACGCGCGTTCGATCCCCCGATCCGTCCATTTTTTTTCAGATAAATCTAAAAATTTTTAACACACGCGCGCACACGCACACACGCACACACGCACACAGTAAAAAAATCAAAACGCGTAACACAGAACGCGCACGCAGTGCATAGGAATCAAATCAGTGGGAGAGGGGGGAAGTGCTGCAGAGAACGCGCACGCCACATCAAATCAAGCCACATCAGATCAACTCAGTAGGGGAGGGGGGAGTGCGTAGAACGCACCGGTATAACTCAGTAGGAGGGGGGGGTGAGTCGACAGCGCACGGGCCGATCAGCAGGGGGGGTGGGGTGAGGTGAACATGCACACACCTCAACTCACACGCTTCAAATCAGTAAGCTGATACCCCTCTGAGTTGATGCCCTTCTAGTTTACCTACTCATATACAAATATTGTTGCTACCGGGGTCTCCTATATGTATATATTGTACGGGTTTTACAGATGCGAAATATGAAAATCAAAGTACTTTTTCACATCCAGTATACGAATCTTTGAATTTCAAATACAAATCATGATCTGTATGCAGTAACAGTTTTTTTGGTATGAAAATTTTTCATGCCTATTCATTTCAAATTGATATACTCGTATAGTCCTTTTTTCCAGGACAAGTATATGTATTTTTATCATCAAGATAAAAATTAATTATACGCTGTTGTAATTCTGATGAAATTTTTATGTGCTTGCACCTTACTTAAGTTTTAATGTTATCTAGAAAGTCTATTTTTTATATTATTTTTTTACATACATAGAGAAAAATTAAGTATCAAAATTGAAAACTTACCATCCATTTCTGTAAACTGATGAAATTCTTTGAGCATATCATGAATGTAGTTAAAATGCATTCTAATTTTTTTTCTATTTTAGTCTATGAGCAGTAGAGCTAAACATTCGATCTTTTTATGAACAGTTTTGGATGATTCAAATTTTGTTTGTGGGTTTTTCTAAGATTATTCAATTATTTTTCTAAGATCAACAAAATTTTCAAAAATATTACTAGTAACTGGTTTACGTATTGGAACATTAACATTGCCTAATTTTGCTAAATGTTCAGTAAACCTTTTACAAACTTCGTATATTATTCTTTTAACATGGAGCATTCGTCTATTTTTATTTAACTTAGGAATATTCAAACTTGACAATTGAAGACTATCTAAAAGAATGTTAACTGTTTTTTTTAACTTAAAGTAGTAAAATTAGAAAAATTACTAACAATTGAGCTAACAATACTATCAATTAATTCTTGACTTTTTGGTACGTTAACTTCACTTCAAAATTCTATTCTTTGTTTGGATATTCGTTCAGAATGCCTGATTATAGAGCACTGCAATCTATTTGTTTAGATTTACTTCAATTACCTTTTCCAGACTTTATTTTATCCATTAAATTTTCTTCGCAAGATTTACAAACTTTATCATCTGGCGCTATTTTCAATAACAATATTTCAAGAGCAGATTTACAAGATTCTAGCTTTAATGTTCTTAAATTTGTATTAATTTGTATTCTTTTTGTGGTTTTTCAAGAAATCACAATATTTATACATGAAAGTAGAAAAATAATCTAGATACAATTTCTTATGATGCTCACAAATGGACATTTTTACAAAACCGGGTCTTCTTTAAACAGACTTATCTTGGCTTCCACTGAACAAATTTCAGATCACAAGGTCTCATTTGAAAGGTCTTGAAGGTCTTGTCATGATCTTTAAAATGAGAGTTTTTGAAAGTCATTTGATCTAAAATTCTATTTTTAGGAAATTTTAGAATATTGCATTTTTTTTTGCAATTTGCACTTTACTTTAAAATTTTGTAGAAATCAGGTTTTGTATTTCAGAACTTGAGATATTTACTGAAAAAATTACTTGAAGATACAAAAAAATGGCGGTTTTTTCATTAAAATCGGTTTATTGAAAGCCGAGATAGGGCTTTTAAAAATAGGCCAACAAGGGCCCTTTTCAGACCTTCAATGGGCAATATCTCGGGCTATAAAGGGTCTAGAGGGCTGAAATTTGGTGAGTAACATTTTTTCTTAAGGTATAATATCATCTTAAAGTTTGGTGGAAATCTGTTTACCCTTCCCCCGATCGATGTTGGCGTTAGTGATAGAATTGCTCACACACACACACACACACACAAACACACACACAAACACACACACACACACACACACACATACGAGTATATATATAAACATTTCAACTTTTCTACGTTATAATAAATTAAGTTCGAACTGTAAAATATATTTAAAAATTATATTTCCAAGAGCAAGCATGAAATTGTCATATAGTAATATACTTGAATAAATAAAAATGATGGTTATCAGTGGCTTACTTGCAGTGATTAAAGTGTTCTTATACAAACATCAACAATCATTACTGAAATCTTTGGAAATTTACCACTCAAAATTGAGCTGCAACGAGAACAATTCTCGGTGGCTAGTGACCGTAAGTAAGTGGATTTCAATAACAGTAATAAAATTGAATCATCAAGCAACGAAAACGGTCTAATTTGACACAGTTCACTACTTCGACGTTGAAATTCTGCTAAGTATTGTCGCATCTATCTAGGAAATGTCAGATAGCGCTGCAACAAAAACTTAGTCGAATATCTAGGCTGTAATAATATAGTTGTTAAAGGAGACAGTCTAAGACTGCTTTTTTCTTATAAGAGAAAGGGTCTTATGAGTTGAGCTTTTAAGCTACGAGTATCATGTAGGAGAAGATAGTAACAAGGCTAACTACTAAATAATGAAACGGATCTCAGGAATTGATTGAGATTTTATTTCATACAGTGATGGTACTGCTAAGCAAAGTTGGATTGGAATCCCATTTGCCACAACGACAGACGAATTTATACTTGCGAAAAAATCCTTTTTTACGCTGAGTTGCCTCTATAACGCTTTTTTGGCAAATTTTGCACAAACATTAACCAAGCTTTAACCCTTTCAGGGGCTCATTTTTCTGCTGCACTTATCCTAGACATGAAAGTGTATATAAGGGTTTTCGGGGTCGTTGATTACGAATCTGAAGTCTGATTTTCAAAATTTAAAATGGCGGATCCAGTACGGCGTAAATAATTTTGAAACATTAGCTTATATAAATTAAAATTTGTATACTTAGATTTTTGGGGTCGTTGATTACGAATCTGAACTCCTAATTTTAAAATTGAAAATGACGGATGCAATATGATTGGTGAAACATTTGAAATTAGAAAATAATTTTTTTTATATGAGAGCCTGAGGAGTCGCTAATTCTGATTTCAGCATTCTAGAAAATTTTCTACTAGTTACATATGTTTGTAATTATTTATTAGTTTTGCAATGTAGAGTAACTGATCACGGGTGTAGTCCCGAATTTTCAAAATAAAAATTATGAATCTAAAGTAGTGAATAAATATTTGGACAATTCTACCAACAGAATCTAATTGTAGCTTTGCTCAATATGAATTTAATATTCAGTACCATGCTGCAGTAATTTTTGATTTATGATATTCAGCAAAGCAATTTTTCTTCGCATTGATGTATAAAGTCACATTGCATGATGTGCAGTAGAATTGGGATCAAACTCGATTGTTTTTAGTACTACAAAATTCACAATTTTTGTAGAGTCCTTCATAAACACCAGGCAAATGTTTCTGTACTGACGTCGTAATACTTTGAGGTGTTTGGAGTTTTTTTGAAGCAGGAGCTTTGGGATTATTTAAACATGGTCTTCCTCGCTTCTTTTGGCAATTTAGTCCTATCAACTCATCTACAACTAATAAACGAAACTCTTTCAATTTCAAATCTTTATCAGGATTGAGTAATTTGAAAATTATAAAAGAGTTGACACGAGTGACATCTATGAAGTGCCATAGTAAGCGGTGCCACCATTTTCTACTTTTTCTTGTGATTTCATAGAATGATTTCATCTTATATGATTTGTCAATACATCCCATATGAGCATTATAATCCTTTGCCATTTGAGGGCAAGCTATAGTCTGCAATGAACCATCTTTTTATTTTCTCTCTACCTCAGACAAATCAGATGGATCATGAAAATTTGATAAAAAATGAACTGGTTTTTTGTCTACCTATTTCAAATATCTAATGCCCTCATTTGATGTACGGTATTCGCTGTCACCTATTTTCATGTCTTTATCTTTTCCTTGATTTTTAAGAAGACCTTTTCTATTTTTTCGAATTGTCCCACAGACAGAAATTCCATCTTTCAATAATGTTATCATCAAATTAGTACTTGTAAAGTAATTGTCAAAATAGATATGGTAATTTTTATTTTTCAAAGTTTGAGATAAACTCATGATAACTCTTTCTCCTAAATAATTCTTAGCAACATTATTAATTTTTCCCGTGTAAATTTGAAATTCACATACGTAGCCATTCATATCTGATCTTACCCATATCTTATATCCTCGTTTTAAGGGTTTCTGAGAGATGTATTGTTTCATAGTATTTTTGCCTTTGAACTTTACCATGCTCTCATCTATAGATTACTCTCTGGTTGGATCATAATATTGCATATAAGTTTCAGAAATTCTGTCAATAAATGGGCTTGTTTTGTATAATTTGTCTAAATTAGCTTCTTCTTTTTTAGGTTCTTTAGTTTGATCATTCAAATGCAAATTACTAAGCAGAAAAGAGAATCTTTTCACCGGCATTGACGAGCTTATGTAAGCATCATTCAATTGAGGATTTGAAGACCGATAATCATGATAAGATGGTAAACGTTTGACACCCATCATTATGTTTACTCCAATAAATTTCTTTATCTCATCTGCAGTCACAGGAACGTCATTCTTAATTTTATTCTGTTGATAATATAGATTTGTTTGTTGAACAATGTTTTCGATATTTTCTACAGATAAGAGCATCAAGAAAATATCCCCAGGTGTTCTGACAGTATCAGGAATATTCTTTGGCCCAACGTTCTGTGTGAAAGGTAAGTTATAGAAAGGTAAAGATTGGTTTGACCAAGTTTCATCTGAAACTTTACTGTTTTCGAACCTACAAGAATCATTCCCATAATGTTTTCCAGAGTCTACATTGAGGTCACAACCTTCTTCATCGCTTATGTCATTTCCATCGACAGATTCACCGTCTGACGGGACTTGATCTCCTTCATATTCTTCTTCAGAATCACCCTTTTGTTATTCAAAATTATTTGTTTTTTTTTATTCAACTAACCAATAAGAAAATTCAAGACAAAGTTAAAACAAGGATCACACTATTTTGACCGTTAGCCTGCCACTCAAACGTGATCTGTAACAAGGCCAAAATTTCTTGATTTATCGAAACTACCTGCCTCTTTTATTTAACTAATAAAATAGGAATACATCACAAAGTGAAAACTATGATCACACTATTTTAACCGTTAGCCTGCCACTCAAACGTGTTCTCTAACACGGCCAAAATTTCTTGACTTATCGAAATTGTTTGCCTCTTTTATTCAACTAATTAAATAGGAATATATGACAAAATAAAAACTATCATCACACTATTATGACCGTTAGCCCACTACTCAAAAGTGATCTGTAACACGGACAAAATTTCACATACATGAAAGTTTGTTTTTTCTTTCTCAGATATTCTTTTTCTAGTATAGTAAAAATCGTCAAAAAAAAATTATATCCATTCTATTGGGATAATTCGGATGCAATCAAATATCTAGCCGAAAAGAAATACATAATAACTACATAATAAGTAAATTATGAAAACTTTACGACCATATTTGAACCACCGTTTTGAGTTTTCTACACCCAAGACTCATTTTATCATCTGCGACCTCAAAAACAAGTGATAACAGTTAAGATAACAGAATTTTGTGAATTTTCTTTACAATCAGGCTTTATTCAACACCTTCAAAAACTCCTACATAGATACCAGCTCAAATAATTAAATTGTTTTAGATTTTCCTTACAATCAGGCTGCCATATTGGATCCGCCATTTTAAATTTTCAAAATCTGATACTGGATTCGTAATCAGCGACTTGGAAAATCCATGTGCAGGCAATACCAGCTGTAGTAATTGAATTTTGTGAACTTTTCTTGCGACGAAGCCGCCATATTGGATCCGCCATTTTAAATTTCCAAAATCTGATACTGGATTCATAATCAGCGACCTTGAAAACCCCTATATACCAAATATCAGCGAATTTAGTGGTATAATGAGCTCAAAACCGAATTTCATTAAAAATCTCTCCGTTTTTCGTTTGTTAATTGTTTATAAAGAATTATATATACTCGTAGTGCTATACTGAATTTTGACCTAAGAAACCTATTCTCCAAGCATCCAGTGTTCAAACAAAAAAGATTAAAGCGATCTAGAGCTCAGATTATTCAAGCTATAAAGAAAAAACTGAGGAAAAATAGGATACCAGAATACTGGCACCCGCCCCTGAAAGGGTTAACAAATTAAAAGTTTATAATTTAAAGAATTTAGTTAAAAATGCTAACTTTTATAATATAAATCGTTTCTTAGGGAGAAACCGCTTTCTGAAGTTTTAAACATATAAAGTTAATTAAATGATGAGAATAAAATTTACTTCAAATATGTAGGAACTTTTCAAACTAAAAATTATTTATGATACATTGAGATCCAAAATTAAGATTTATAATTTAACAAAAAGAATTTGAATAATAACACAAGCCGAGGTTATATTGTGACTTGGACGAGAGTAGACGAGTCTTGTGCGAGTGCTGAATATAGGCCGATTCTGGAGTGAAGGAGAGCAGGAAGTGAAGAGAAAAGTGGAGAAAAGGTGCAGGAGGAGTGGAAGGACGTTCGGAGAAAAGAAAAAGTGAACGAGATAAAGGGTGAAGGAAGAAAGGTGAAAAAGAAATAAAGAGAGAAAGGATAGGTTAGGGTGGATAAGTCAGAAGGCGGGAAAAGAGGAGCGTAGAAGAGGGGCATAAAGGCGAAGATAGAGGGAATAAGAGAGAAAGTTAAGGCGGGAGCAAGACGGGGAATAGGAATAGGAAACAGGAACGAGATGTTTACAACGCCAGGAACAGCGAGAGAGAGAGACGGTAAAGGGGATAAGAGGAAGGCAAAGGGGGTGAGGGGTAGAGAGAGTGAAGAGGGCATGAGAGGGGGAAACAAGGAAGAAGTGAGACAGGCGAAAAGGTACAAAAGTGAAAGCGAGGGGAGTGAGACAGAGGGGGACGAAGGGAATGAAATGGACAGAACATTGATAGGGGTGGGGGAGAGTAAAGGAGAAGACAATGTATTTGAAAGAGTACTAGCAGAAATGAGAGTTGAGAAGAGAGGAGAAGAGAGAGAGAGAGGAAATGATGAGACGAATGGAAGAGGCGGAGAAAAAAAGAGAGGCAAAATGGGAGAGAGGTTTGGAAAAACTTAGAGAAGAATTAGAGAAAGATAGAGAGGAAAGGAAAAAAGAGAAAAGAGAAGAAAAAAGAAGACAAGAGAAGTGGGAAGAAAGAATGAAAGGATGGAAAGAAGAGATGAATAAGATGAAAAAATACATAGAAGGAAGAGAGACAAGGGTAGAAGTAAAAGGAGTAGATAATAGGGAAGAAATAGATTACATGAAGGAGAGGATGGATAGAGAAAATAGGGTAAATAATATAATTGTTACAGATCTGGAGAGAGAACTAAAATGGGAAAAAAAGGAGACGCAGAGGAATGGTTAAAGGACAGAATGGGAATAAAGGGGGAAATAATAAGCCTAAGGAGCATAGGAGGCTCAGAAACAAAACAGAACCAGGAAGGGATGGAGTATAGAAGGAAGAGGATGTGGCAAATAAAGTGTGCCTCATGGGAGCAAAAGGAGGGAATAATGAAGAAAAAAAGTAAATTAGGGGAGAAAAAAATATATATAGATCACGACTGGACGTGGAAACAAAGGAAAATAAGAGAGGAGGTAAGAAGAAAAGCAAGGGAATTGAAAAATAAGGGTAAGGAAGTTAAAATATGGCACAATGGGCTAAGAGCAGGGGAGGAAGAGTGGAGGTGGAACGAGAGAGAGGAGAGAATAACAAAGAAAGGAAGGGAGGGGTTTCGGAATTAAAGGGGGGAGAGGAGAGAGGAGAGAAGAGGTGAAGAGAAAGGAAAGCAGTAAAAATGTTATTTTGGAATGTGGCGGGAATAAAGAGCTTGGAAGAAGAGGACTGGAAATATATTAGAAATTTTGATATAGTAGGACTTACGGAGACATGGGTGAAAAGAGAAGAAGCAGAAATAGGAATAGGAAGAAATCTGAATGGGTATAACATTGAATGGAGGGATTCGAGAAGGGAAGGAAAAAGGGGTAGGGAGATAGGGGGTGGACTGATGGCAGTAAGAGAAAGACAAGGGAGAATAAAGGTAAAATGGAAGGAAGAAAGGACAGAAGAAGTCATAGTAGGGGAAATAGAGATAGAGAGAGAGAAATGCACGGTTGCATCAGTTTACATGCAGCACAAGAAAAAAGAAAATTATGAGTACCTAACCGAAGAAATAGAGGAAAATAGAGGGAAAATATTAATAATAGGAGGAGACTTTAACGCTAGAACAGGAGGCGAAGGAAGAGAATGGGACAGCGAAGGACAGATAGGAGAAATAAAAACAAAGGATAGTAGGATAAACGCAGAAGGGGAAGAGATGGTAAAATGGCTAGGAGAGACGGGATTAGTGATTATGAATGGGAAAAAAGAAGGAGATGAAGAAGGAGAAATTACATATATAGGAGCGAGAGGGATGTCGACAATTGACTACATAATAGGAAACACAGGAGGGGAAGAGAGAGTGAAGAAAATGCAAATGGGAGAGAGAACTAAATCGGATCACCTACCAGTAGAAGTGGAACTAGAAAACAGGATTGAAGAAGAAAAAAACAGAGAAAAAGAAAGGTTAAGAGAAGACTGGAGCGAAGAAGGAATAAAAGAGTATCACAGATGGATAGGAGCAGTAGAAGGAACGGAAAAGTGGGAAGAGATAAAAATCAGAGTGCAGAACGCTGTAACAAAAAAGAAAATAAGAAGTAAAAAAGGAACAAGGAAAAGCTGGTGGAGAGAAGAATGTAAAGTAAAAAGAGACAAGGTAATGAATGCTCTGAAAGAACTAAGGAGAGGAACTGGGGATAGAAGCAGATACTTGGAAGCAAAGAGGGAATACAGAGAAGAAATAAGAAAGGCAAAAGAAGAGGAAGGAAGGAAAGTGGCGGAGGAAATAAGCAAGGATAGAACGAGAAGGAAATTTTGGGAAAAAGTGAGCGGAGGAAAGAAAAAAAGAACAAAAATAGACGAAAAGATAAGTAATGAGGAATGGCTAAATCACTTCAAGAAGCAGCTGGGAGAAAAAGAAAATGACTACAATCAAAAAGAAGAAAGAGAAGAATGGGATAAAGGTGAAAAAGAAGAGGGAGGGGAAATAAAAGTAGGGGAGGTAGTAGAAGTGATAAAGAGAATGAAAAAGAAAAAAGCATCAGGAGAAGATGGGATTGTAAATGAAGCGTGGATGGCAGGGACAGAAAGCCTATTAAAAGACCTGACAAAATGTCTAAATGGAGTATGGAACGGAGAAGGATTCCCGAAGGATTGGAGAAAGGGAATAATAGTACCAGTCTACAAGAAAGGAAAAAAAGAAGAAGTAAGCAATTACAGGGGTATAACGCTGATGGACACAGGTTACAAGATATATGCAGAAATAGTAAGGAAAAGACTAGATAGAGAGATAGAAGAAAAAGGAATACTAAGCGATACGCAAATGGGTTTCAGACTAAAAAGAGGAACAACAGATGCAATATACGTGCTAAAAACGGCAATAGGAAAAGAAATCAGGGAAAAAGGTGGGAAATTGTTTGTCTTCTTCGCTGATATGAAAGCAGCGTTTGATAGGATAAGAAGAAAGAAGTTATGGGAAATAATGAAGGAAAAAGAAATAGATAAAAGAATCAGAAGAAGCATAGAAGAAATATACAAGGAAACAGGATGCAGAATAAAAATTAGAGGAGAGATAATAGGTGAATTCGACACAGAAAAGGGAGTAAGGCAAGGGTGCCCGCTGAGCACCACGCTATTTAATCTTGCCTTTGCGGAGTTAAAAGAGAAAATGAGTAAAATTCAGGAAGGAGGAGTGGTAATAGAAAGAAAGAAAATTTGGACGATAGGATACGCGGATGATATAGTAATGATGGCAAAAAATGAAAATGGGATGGAAGAGATGCTGAAAAAACTAAGGAGATTCTTAGAGGAAAGAGGGTTGGAATTAAACGTAGAAAAGTCAAAAATGATGAAATGTAAGAAAGGAGGAGGAAGAGGAAAGGAAGAAAGTTTTGAGTGGATAGGAAAGAAAATTGAAATGGTAAAAGAATATAACTATCTGGGATTCACAATAAACAAAAATAATGGGAATAAGAGACATATAAAGAAAACAGAAGGTAAAATAAATATGGGACTAGGAAAAGTATGGGGGTTGGGAGAAAGATTATTTAAAGAAAATTGGAAGCTAAGGATGATGTTATTTGATGCGTTAATGAAAAGCGTGATAATGTATGGAGTAGAAATATGGGGATGGAAAAGATACGAGGAAATAGAAAGACTACAAATGAAATATATAAAATGGGTACTGGGTTTGGACAGAAACACACCGAGTTATCTGATAAAATGGGAAACAGGAAGAAAAGAAATAAAAGAAAAAGCAATAGAGAGTGCGATGAGATATGAAAATAAAATAAAAGAAGAGAGGGATGGAACAATAAAGAAAGAAGCATGGAGAGAAATGAAGAGAAACGAAAAGAAAAGAGAAGAAAGAAATGACAAAAAAGGAGACAGAGAAGAAAGACTAGGGGAAAGTAAAAAATACAGAGAGAGAGAAGAAGGAGACGATGAAAGAGAAGAGTTCTGGGAAGAAGTAAGAGAAGAATTGAAGAAAAAAGAAGAACAAGAAATGGAAGACAAGATGGAAGAATCAAGATATATAAGAGAGTGGAAGGGGATAAGGGAGGAAATGAAGAAGAGTAGACTAATAGAAATACAAAATGAAGGGAAAATAAGAGGGCTACAGATAAGAGAAAGGTTTAGATTAGGGAACGAGACAAGAGGGTGTAGATACTGGGAAAAAGAGGAAAATAGGAAATGTAGATTATGCCAAAAAGAAGAGGAAGACTGGAAACACATAGTAGAAAAATGCGAAATGACAAGAAAAGAAGGAGAAAAGTGGGAAGAAATAATGGTTGGGAGCAAAGAAAAAATAGCATGGATGAGGGAACTAAAGTGGAAAAGAAGAAGAAAAGAAGAAGAAAAAAAGAAAGAAAAAGAAAAGGAAAAGAGAGAAGAGAGAAAACGGTAAGAGAGAACCGTAGTAAGCATGAGTGAAAGCAGAGGGAGCGGAGGATATCGCAGTAAAGATGTAAAAGCCCTAATACGGACAGATGAAAGAAGAGGAAAAGGAAGCGCAAAGAAAAAGAAAAAAACACTAACTCATCAAAGCACAATCACACACAAATACAACACAAAACACTAACAAGAAACAAGACACGTCACTCAACAAAATTGAAATGTATATTGTAAATAATCATTGTAACATTAAGTTGAGTAAACTCAATATATAATAACACAAGCCGACAAGGAAAAAAACCCAGAAACCAGACAGTACGTTCCCAAACATTTTTGGTGCACTGAAACCGAATCTGACCTCAGAATTGCTCCATCACCCTAGGTTTTCGAGAAATCCTAACCTAAAAGTTAAAAAAACACGATTTTTCACTATATTTCGCGTAGTATTACGTCGTAAGCCAATTTTATTTTAAAAAACGAGTAATGCTATTTCAAAGTACTACTCTTACCCTTCAAAACCCTTTTTTCAGATTTAAAAAATCTTTTTTTTCCATCGAGATATCGTAGATTGAATTTGAGTGATTTAGCGATTTCGTTACAGCACGAAATAGTAGCCAATTTCCGAATAAAGAGTTATAGTGTAATTATATGTTTTTTGGATCACTGAATCCAAATTTAACGTCAGAATGACTCTATAATCTCAATTCCCTTAACCCTAGAGCCCCATAACCTGCGACGCTGTAACCCCTGACCGACATACCACAATTTCCTTAACCCTCGAGCCCTTTAACCTGCTGCGGTATAACCCCCGACCCTCATACCCCAATTTCCTCAACCCTCGAGCCTTTAACCTGCGAAGCTATAACCCCCGACCCTCATACCCCAATTTCCTCAACCCTCGAGCCCTATTACCGCGACGCTATAACCCCCAACCCTCATACCGAAATTCGCTACGCAGAATACCTCAAGCCTCCAAATTATATTCAACCCCCGAGCCCTGCAAGTCTGCAACCTCAGACTCCTTTGCCAGAATTTCTTAAATCAGCACTTCAAGCTGCTATCGTATAACCGTATGTCTCTACATTTCAATCCCTTCAATATCCAAGCCTTGTATTTTACGCAGCTTTCAATTACGCGTTTTAAATCTCATTTATTCAGCTTGTGAGTGTTGCATCTGAATATCTGCAACCCTACAGTTTTTCACTTCTTTTTTTTATGAAAACGCTGTCGTTTATCTTGAAATGAATGTTTAAGAGATTTGCGTCTATGATGATCTGTCAATGTATCGTATCGGTGTAGAGCCCAGCAATAGTCAGTCATCATGCTCTCATTCCATCTACCTTGATAATGTTCCTCTTTATTTCTGAAATCTTGATGAAATCTTTCACCCATTTCTTCACTGAACGCCCCAACATTGTCCGGAAAGTGTTCCAAATGTGAAAACAAAAAGTGTATTTACAGGCTCATCAAACACCCTAATTTTTGAAAATTCTGTAGCATTGTCGACACAATAGTTTTGTATTTAGGGTCCCGGTGGTTTCCGAGAAAATTCTCGGTGACACTTTTGATACTTATCCAAGCATTTCTTTCATTAGTCGTCATTGTCAAGAGGAATTCATCATCTTTCCTAAGTGCTCGAATGTCTGGCCCTACAAATATGCCTTCCTTAATTTTCGCTTCAGACAATTTAGGAAGATTGCCCTGAAGGTACTTGTAAGATTCGCCTTCCTTATCTAGTGCCTTGACGAATTGCTTCATCAAGCCCAGTTTTATATGGTGTGGAGGTAACAAGATATGTTTAATATCAACAAGGTTCTTATGGACGACATTGTGTGATCCAACAACCATTCCGATTCTTTTCGTCCATTCTTTCCGAACCCAATGTTCTTCTCGTGCACGACTGTCCCAGAGACACAAAAAACAGGGGTACTTCGTATTTCCAGATTGCAAGCCAACTAATATATTGATCATCTTGAAATCGCCACAAACGAGCCATTTGTGTTCATTGTAATTGATTTTCTCAAGAAGGAATCGAAAGTTATCGTGAGACTCTTTCATCACAGTGGAATGAGCAATGGGAATAGCTGCATACTCATTCCCATTGTGCAGAAGTACTGCCTTGAGACTTTGTACAGATGCATCCATGAAGAGTCGCCAGTTCTCTGGATTATAACCTCCTTGCATTCCATATTAACTGATGAGATGATTTATATCGTTGCAGTAAACAAGGTTATCCACGCAAGTAAAATATGGCCGAAATTTAATATCCCTCTTCCTGTAAATAGAAACTTTTGTCTCAGGTAATAAAAGATTTCTTTCTTTTAGTCTTGAAGCTAAGAGTTTTGAAGAATCTTTCGGAAGATTCAAATCACGGATCAGATCATTCAAAGAATTTTGGTCGAAAAGTTTGGGCTTTTCTGAGTCAGAAAAATCTTCTTCATCACTACTGCTGCTTTTGTCTATTACCGGAACTTCTATTGGTTGAAGTTTTTTTGGCTCAGAATCAGAATTTTTTTTTCTTTCTATTTTTCAATACTGAGCTGCTGTTACACTAGAAACGTTCAGATAAAGGAGAGAAGCATTGTTATTATGATTAAAACCTAAAGTATCACATTTACAAAAGTAACAGTTAGTGTATGTGTGTTGTTCACACTTTTCCGCTTTGAGGGTGGCGCGGCGTAATCAAACATTACCACCCCTCTCTCTGGGCGCCAATAGGTTGGCATAGCCCACTGTCTTTCACTCCTTCGCTTTCAAACATTGTTGGAGATCCGGAAGTCAAGTTTGCTGCGACATCCCTGACGCACTCAGCGATTCGGAACCTTTTTGATCTAAGGCGGCGACCTCCTCGAAAGGAGTACCGATCTTTTCACGGTTCGACGCTCAAGGAGAGCGGAACTAAAGGCTTGACCCTCGGTTTGGGCGCGACGGGACTCTAGTTGCCCCAACGTCTACTGCGTCGGAAGCACGCAGCGTACAAATCTTACGAGATTTGCTTGACCTGGTACCACTACCCCGCAGAGGCCAACCCAAATTGGGATGTCAGAAGGGAGACTCAGCCAGGACAGCCAGGACAGCCAGAGGAAGATTCCTAAGACGATCGACCAACTAAGTCCCCCCTCCTGGGCTCGCGTTCGAAAAACATCCCACCCTGCGTACCTGTATTAAGGGATTTCTCCCACGACTCACAGGTCCATCGCTTCGACATACCGAGGTACGTCTCCCCATTGCGTTTCGGTCATCCCCGCTCACGCTGGTGGGTATCCGTCATTCGAGAGGTTGTTGTTACTCCATTTTGACTCAAGGTCAGATCTCGCTTTCTAATGAATGGTATTATGGCTTGGCTGATACTGATGTTTGCTCTTTCAATTTGGTTTTTGACTGTTGTGTCAGGGCGGGGTCTCGTCTAGCCGACAAGGCGACTCCCCAGGCAGTTTTCAGTATTCTTGCCTGTTATGCCACGCATTCGGTTTAAAATTCTGTCGTTGGGTCAAAACGGGGTTCATCGCGTTCAAGTATTCCAACTTCAGAATTTAGTTCTGAAGTTGGTGTTCAAAAATTATCTTTCAAAAATTTCAAGCTTTATAAGCTTGTCTTCGTTCAAGATTTCAAAAATTAGGCTATTGTGGGAGTTTTTGTCCTTTGGTTAGGGACCTTGTAAGAGGCGGCGTCTTTCTACCATAGTTCATGACTATTTTTCTACGCTTTCTCTTTGTTATAGGTGCTCCCTCTCTGGGCTCTATGACTTTTCTAGCAAAGTCTTCAAAGGCTTTGTAGATTTTCCTGCTAGATACTAGGGCCGTTTCCGGGCAAGGCCATATATGGCCCTCCTTTTCAACAGCCTCTATTAATGGCTTCCTTAGTTCCCTTATATCTTCGCAGTTAAAGAGAATATGACTTTCGCTTTCTATTTCCCCACAGCTACACAGTTGGTCTTCGCATAGTCCTCTTTTGTGGAGGTATGACTTAAAAGCGCCGTGTCCAGTCATAAACTGGACTGTGTAGTGGTTGGGGTTTAGCCACCTCTTCTTTAATCTGTCTTTGATTACTGGGAAATAGCAGTACGTTCTCCTGCCATTTGTTGCTGACTGCCATCTCTCCTGCCATACCCTTTCGATTTCATCGTTGATGAGTTGTATGGCTTTCGAGAATTTTAGTCTGCCAGATCGAAGTTCTTCCGATTTAATTCGGATGCCGTGCATATTAATCGATTTCCCTTTCTTGACGCAGTACTTTGCAACTCTCACGTCGAGCTCGAGAGCTATTGGTAGGGAGGCTGCTAGCACATGCGCCGCCTCATGAGAGATCGATTTGTAGGCTTTAAGTGTCTTGCAAAGAACGGATCGCTGCAATCTTTCTAACGCAGATTGTTGTTTGCTGTTGGTTCTTTGCCACCAGCCCGCAGCGGCATATGTAACTTTCGATACTAAGAAGCCATTATAAATCTTTTTCAAAGAATTGAATTTTAGGCCCCAGTTTGCTTTTGGAACTTTACTTAGCTCGAAATAGGTGTTATTACAGTCATGAACCACATTTCTAATATGTTCTTCCAGTTGGAAGCCCTTCGAGATTGTGATTCCTAGGTACTTGACTGTTTTGTGCGTTCTAATGTTGTCTTTCCCAATTTTGACTGTAGGGTTCCTATTCTCGCTTAGTTGGCCTTTTAGCCATATTAGTGCTGACTTTTCTACTGCTAATTTCATTTTGTCAGACTTGCACCAGTCCATCATTATATTTCTTGGGCTTGTCTTTCAAAATCAGTGCGTGTCTTTGCCTTAATGATGGGAAGTACATCGTCTGCGTAGGCTAGTACCTCATATCCTGCGTCCCTGATTGCCCGGAGTGGTTTGTCAAAGACGACGTTCCAGCCTACCGGTCCAAATACTGAACCCTGAGGGCATCCCTTCGTTACTGTTTTCAGTGTTTCTTCGAAGTGAGCATATATGCCCACTTCTCGATCGCTGAAGTAACTCTGAAGGAGTTTGTAGATGTTCCTCGGGCAGTTTCTTTCTTTCAATTGGGAGAGCAGGCTTGGCCACCATAAGGCATCGAATGCTCCAGAGACGTCCAGTGGAATAGCGGCTACGTACTTTGTCGACGGATCAGATTCTGCCTCTTCTACTATTTCATATAGTCTTCTAATGGCATCCTCTGTGGATTTGTTTGCCTTGAAGCCAAATTGATCCTCCGAAGACCAGTCCGAGCAGTTAAGAATGTTGGATATTCTCTGAATCACAAGCCTCTCGAGTGTCTTCCCGGCTATAGGGAGTAGACATACGGGTCTATATGATTTAATCTCGTTCTCGGGTTTTTCAACCCCTTTGAGCAACGTGATTAGCATTCCACTTTTCCATCTTCTGGAGAACACTCCGCATTCCAGGCAGGCGTTGAAAAGTCGTGTCAGTTCCTGGTGTAATGGTTTTGCGTTAACAAGCATTTCTGACTCCATTTTATCTTTGCCTGGTGATTTCCCTGCCTTGTTTGCTTTAAGGGCCATTTCAACTTCCCTTTTTAGGAAAGGCGTTGCGTCGTCGGTTTCTGGAACCTCTCGCATATCTCTGCGAATCGTTGTGTGTACATCGTTTTCGCAGCTTGGGTCGTCATCAGGCATTAGTCCTTCTAGTAGAGCCATGCTTGTTTCCTTCCAGTCTTTTGTGACTGATCCATTACAGTTAACCGTGCACATCGCTTTTGAGATTCTGACCTTTTTGGATGCTCGTTTGTACGGGTATGCCCAAGCATTCTTTTCGCTTTCAATGGTGCAGAAATCTCGCCAGCTGTTATTTTTGGCTCTTTTAATAGCCCTTGCATAGTCAGAATTCATTTGTCTCAATTTTCCAAGTAATCTCTGGAGGGTTTTCCTTTGTTTTCTATTCGGTCCTTCCTTGTCTTTCAGAGCGGCGATTCTTCGATGTCCTTGTATCGCCCGCTTCTTACTTCGCAAGTCAGGATTCCACCAGGGTTGAGAGCGCGTTCTTCTCGTTTTTGATGGAATAGAGTCCTTTGCTGCCCTTATCAGAACATCTTCGAATTTTGAAACATAAGTTTCAATGTCTTCAGCGGTTCTTAAAGGGAGTTTAGCTAGGTTCTCTTTCTCGAATTTACAAAGTCTCCCGAATTTCTCCCAATCAGCTTTTCTCGTGTTGAACCTTGGTTCTAATGTTTCTCCGGTTCGTATGAGTCTGGCTGGTTGTGAGGCAAAATCCAGTTCGATCACTATGGGCCTGTGGTCACTGGTGGTCCACTCTTTCACCGCCCAGCTAGCCAAGAGGTTTGACAGGTTTGACGTGTGTAAGGTTACATCGATATCCGTCTCGCCCCTCGTGCTACGGCACGTTGGAAGTTGGTCCCTTCTATTGGCCACTATTAGCCCGAATTGGTCTATGAATTCTTCAATGACTATTCCATTCTTGTCCTGTGTGTTAGACCAGATCTTTGACTTGGCATTTGCATCCATTCCAACTAAGACTCTTTTGCCTTTCAATTGCTTTAGAGTCTCAGCTAGTTTGTCAAGATAGGTCTTCCTGCTGTGGCTGAACTGGCAGTAGATGCTTACGAGGTAAATTTCGCCAAAGGCTCCGACCATTTGTGCGCAAACACAATGGGAGTCGCACAGATTAGAAATCTTGGTAGCGGTGACTTTGTGCGGATTGTAAAGTATCGCAGCTTGGATCTTTTCACCCTGTTTGGATCCATGGATAGCTGCGATGCTGCCCATACCTGAAATCGCGTTATTTCAGTGATATGGTTCTTGTACCAGTGCCACCTGTATGTCAATATTTCTGTCTGTCATGATTTCTCCCAGCTCATCGTTGGCTACTTGCCTTTTGTTGAGGTTCAATTGTATGATCCTCAGTTTCGGGCCCAGTTCGGGGTTTTGTTGTGCGTTCAATTTAACCCTTTTAACTGGTGGGCAATCGTCTTTGCTTTCGTCTGGTTTGATTGGTTGCGAAGGAAACTGAGTTGATACCGGAGTGTTAGAGCAGTGCTCTGGTTTCTCGACGGTCATCTCCTGCTTACGTTTCCTCGCCTTCTTATACCTAGAATGGTTGACCATTTCGCTTTCGAGGTACAACACAATGTCTAGTTATATCTCCTCCTTGGAATCGCTAGTGGCGTTTCCGGAGTATGGCTTTCGATCGTTCGTTTTGGCGTTAACGTGCGCGTTCAGGATTAAGCGAGTGGCGTTCGAGCGGCGTTCGAGTGCGAGCAGTGAGTATGTTTGTGTGTGTTGACTTTGAGCTTTGATGTTACCTTGGCGGGTTTCTCCATGGTTTTTCCATGGCTCTGGTATATTTACAGTTCATTGAGCTAGTTATTTTTCTAGCTATCTCGCTTTCTAACTTGTTGTTAGTTCTTTTATATGTTTTGATTTTTGTTTGATTTAGTTTATTTGATTTCATTTTATTTCGATTTTAATTTTAATCTTTATATTTGATTCTTATTTTAATTTTTGATTTTTAATTCTTGATTTTTGATTTGTCGGTAACTTTCTTATTCTTATTCTTATACTACTGCTTAAGATTACTGCTTAATTTATAGTTAACGGCTTAGAACTAATTTAATTATGATATAACTTAGAACTACTTACGAATGTACAGGCGTGTTTAATTCCACGCTAGGTTTGATATTGCTCAAACCTTGTCTTGGTCAGGGTTAGGTATTTGACGAGTTGCAACCAAAGTAGCATTTGAGTGAGCATGTCGGGTTTCCGCCTTTACTGTCATCTTAGCCTGTGTTCGCCATTAGCAGCACTGGATCTGATGGACTTTCAGTGCATGGTTTTCGCTTTCAAAAGGAGCTGACAGCCACTAATTTCGCTTTCAATTGCAAAATTGCTTTAGTTATTAGGGCTCGAAACAATTCCTTAGCAGGAAGGATGCTGCCCTTCTGTGGAAACATTTTTCCTAAGGGTTTTGGCATCCGTAGTGCGTTCTAGTCATCGAGAGTTACTCGGCCCAATGGACTGTTCTCTCGCACAATTGGTGTCGGGCCTTACTCCGGGAGCTCGAGGCAAAGAACTTTGGGTGGCTGCTATGACCACGGCCGCGACTCTTTACCTACAGTAGTGGCACCTACCGATTGCTGGTCGATAGGGGGAAATTTGTTATCTACCCGAATTAGATTCGGATTGCCTGGACCATTGGCCCTCTGCAACTAGCTTCCGGAGCGGTCTCCCGTCCTCTAAGAGGGCGCGCGGTACCACAATCCCAAGAGATTTCCCCTCAAGTGACTCCCGGATTTTGGCTTTTCTGGGCTCGAGTTGAGCTCTTGAGGTGTGGTAGACTCCGCGTTGAATGTTTGGGCGTTTACAGGCCGCACCTCACCACGTATTGTCATGGTCCGTGTTGTTTTATTTTGTTTGGCCGGTTGGCCTGTAGCCCTGAGGGCAAGCGTTGTGTGTTTTGCCTACTGTTTCTTTCCAGAGACAGCGTTTTCAGCCCCACCGCGTGAAGGTACACACATCCGCACTTGTGATTGCAAGTCTTCGTTCAAATATACTTTGCA
This sequence comes from Phymastichus coffea, assembly GCF_024137745.1. Taxonomy (NCBI): domain Eukaryota; kingdom Metazoa; phylum Arthropoda; class Insecta; order Hymenoptera; family Eulophidae; genus Phymastichus; species Phymastichus coffea. Next base: position 5,125,809 of record NW_026706823.1, read on the forward strand.
TTCACTTCGGGTCGACTAGCATTAGTTGCTTGTCGAGGGCAATCGGTGACGCATTTTGTACTTCAGCATTTGTATATGCCCGTACACAAAAGAGAAAGAAGATTCGATGTCCTCGCCCAAAACAACGAGTTGTTTGTTTGAGGGGTCTCCGTTCTCTGCTAAGGAAGACAACTGCCGTCCGCCGCTTTGACAAAGGATTTTGCACAAAGTGACCTGGCCAGCCGCGAGGCTGGCCATATGGTGCACTATATGCATCATCCATGTTTTTGCTAAGCAGATTATAGTCGAGCTTCCTGAGAGCGTCGTGATTGCAACCGCCTTACAAAAGTAACAGTCATCATGGTAATTTTTAGGTTCACGCCATATTGGTTGGAGAACAATTTCGGTTTTAGTTTTATTCCAGTTTTTCAAACTTCGGCGACAGTCTTCACAAATATATTTAGGAACCCATGGTTTGTCTAAATTCTTCATAGGTGTCTCGTAACATTCTTCAAACTGATCTTTAATGATATCAGTGATTTATCGACGAAGTCGAGCTACCTCAAATTTACCGCAGATATTACAAAAGGAATGGATTTTTCCTTTGCATGGAATTCTACATGCCGACATCTTCAATAAATTATAAGTTAATTGAACATCACGAGTAATATTATAAACTTATTCTAATGACGAAATGGGTAAATATAATTAAATTTCTAGAAGACAAAGTAATAATAAATATCAGTAAAAGTACTACACGCAGTGTTATATGAGAAATAATAGAAAGTATTTAATTCCAGTGATTTCTCCGTTAACCTGTCGCTCAAACACGATCTCTAACACGGATGAAGAGTAGAACACAAAAACTTGGAGTTTTCGAGCAGTGTTAAAACACGAATAATATTATAAACTTATTCTAATACCGGAATGGGGTAATGATAAAATTTCTGAAAAATGAAGTTATAATAAAAATCAATAAAAGTACTGCACGCAGTGTTGTACGAGAAATAATACCAAAAATTCAATTCCAGTGACTTATCCGTTAGCCTGCCGCTCAAACACGATCCCTAACACGGATGAAGAACAAAGCATAAAAATTTGTAGTTTTTGAGCAATGTCATACAAGGTTATCCTCAAGTAAGGAAACGTAGGCCCTAAGTGAATCCGATATTTGCTAACGTAGATACTTTCTTCATCGTTAGTAGACAAGAAAAATGTAAGATTAAAAATCCTAGCTAATCGATTTCGCAAGTTATAGACACTTGTATGTAAACGTAAATTATACTTGTATACGTAAGTTGAATATGGATTTTCCTATCACAGACACAAATTCTTCTACCTTCTTTTACCGCAGAAATGACGTCTATCGTTGTTTCATTGACCCAGCGGTATTCCCCGTCCACCAAACCCGAATTTCTTTAACCCTCGATAGGGCCGGAGGTTATAGCTTCGCAGGTTAAAGGCTCGAGGGTTAAGGACTTTGGAGTATGTCGGTCAAGGGTTACAGCGTCGCAGGTTATGGGGCTCTAGGGTTAAGGGAATTGAGATTATAGAGTCATTCTGACGTTAAATTTGGATTCAGTGACCCAAAAAACATATAATTACACTAGAACTCCTTATTCGGAAATTCGCCACTATTTTGTGCTGTAACGAAATCGCTAAATCACTCAAATTCAATCTACGATATCTCGATGGAAAAAAAAAATTTTTGAAATCTGAAAAAAGAGTTTTAAAGGGTAAGAGTAGTACTTTGAGATAGCATTACTCGTTTTTTAACATAAAATTGGCTTACGACGTAATACTACGCGAAATATAGTGAAAAATCGTGTTTTTTGAACTTTTAGGTTAGGATTTCTCGAAAACCTAGGGTGATGGAGAAATTCTGAGGTCAGATTCAGTTTCAGCGCACCAAAAACGTTTGGAAACGTACTGTCTGGTTTCTGGGTTTTTCCATTTTTAAAATTTTGTCGGTCTGTGTAATTAAATAACGAAATCGCACATTATTTCGTCTACAAATATAAAATACATGATCGGATAACAATTGCTTTCACTAATTTTACAGCTATGTACAGTTGGATTACTACGTCGCTAAATAATTTTAACTGTTTGAATAAATTATTAATGTTTTATTTACTGATATCTTTGTTAAAAAATCAGGTATTAATATATCAAATTCTTGCTTCTCTTTTTCAAGATGCTAGTTTCGCTGTATGATATTTAAATTCACATTACATTTATTTATTACAAAATTTTTCGTAAATAAAGCATTCTGTATCTTATCAAATGCGCAAACCTCGAGTTCGTCCTCAAATTCTCGCGAAAGTGCGTCCGGCACATGGTGCAGCGCTCCCTTTCTATGTACTATTTCGCAATCTAGCTGCTGAAATTCTAGTACTCATCTTTCCAATCGACCCGTAAGCTCGCGTTTATTTAGGATTCTAGTGAGCGCACTATGATCCGTAAAGATGACATAGTGTGAGCCTTCTATATAAGGCCTAAACTTTTTTACCACAAAAAGTACTGCAAAAACTCGATTTCGCTCACCGTGTAATTTCGATAGTGTGCGTTTAGCATCCGACTGGCGTAGCATATGGGATGCTCGCCGTCGTCGAATACCTGGACCAAACACGCGAAGGAAGAGCTATCGCAGTGCAAGTAAAAGGGGCGCATAAAATCAAGATGCGCGAGTAACGGCGCCTCTGTTAATGCGCGCTTTAACCTCTCAAATGCAACTTGCTGTTCTTCCTTCCATTCCCATGGCTGGTCCTTTCGAATAAGCTTGGTCAACGGGACCTTTATCTCACTCTCGTGTTCGATAAAACGCGCATACCATCCTACCATTACTAGGAAACGGCGCAATTGAGCTACGTTACTCGGCGCAGGATAATCTACTATTGGCTTTACTTTGTCCTTATCCGGACGCAAACCCTCGCTATCTAACCTGTATCCTAAATAAATTCCCTCGGTACAGAAGAAATCAGACTTTTCTAAGTTGATTTCTAGACCGACACTTACTAAGCGCTTCAAAACCTTCTCTAACCAAATCACGTGGCTATCGAAATCCGCGCTAACTACCAGCAAATCGTCGAGATATCAAAACACATGCGGCTCGCATTCTGGTCCGAAGAGTGCATCCATAAGACGCGTGAAAATAGCCGGCGCGTTTGTCAAACCAAACGGCATTCGCTCGAACTCCCATAAACCGAGACCAGGGACTACGAACGCCGTATATTGTTTGCTATTTTCCGATAGCGGAATTTACCAAAACGCCGCTCGCAGATCTATCTTCGACAGGTAGACTGCTCCGCGCAACCTGTTCAAGATAGCATTCATGTTAGGCATCGGATACACATCTACTTTCGTGACTTTATTTACCGGTCTAAAATCGAGGCAAAATCTATAACCACCGTCCTGTTTACGTACGATTACCGGAGTGCTACTCCATTGACTATTCAATGGCCTAATTATTTTCGCTTTCCAAAGCCGCATAGTTACTTCTTGCGTGAACGCTAATATCGGAGGCAACATTCGACGCATCGGAGTCTTTATCGGGCGCGCATCACCTACATCGATGACATGCTCGATAACTCTTGTAACCGCCAGAGATTCACCAGGCTCAGGGACAATCCGACGAACTAACGCCAGGATTGTCTCTGGCTGAGCCTCCTCGTACTTATTTAAACCTGCGCATTCCGCAAAAACGACTATCTCATTACTACTCTGCTCTGCTAACGGATACCAATCGCCTTGGTCACCTGCTCGCCAAGCGCGATTACCGTAGCTAATATTTATATTTCACGCTATCCAAAAGTCGGCTCCTAAAATCAAGTCGTGCTTAAGCATAGATACTACCGTCGCAATTAACCAATTCGTCCTGCCACCAATTTCAAAACTCAGCTTTAAGTCGCCCCACGTTCGCGGCTTCTCACCCAAGATGCCCTGTATGAATATTGAAGGCGGCTTTAAACGATCCCTAAACTGTAAGCCGAGATTCGGTCCTACTACCGATATCTGAGCACCTGAATTTAGCAGCGCTGTATAGACATGCCCGACTATGTCGACCGTGATAAAGAACCTGTTCTCTACAACTGCGACTAACGCTGTGTCCGATTCATCTGCCGTTTTCTCCGGGATTTCTGAGTTCCACTCAGACCCACCCCTCACCAAAACGGAAGATGCGTTGGCACCGACGACCGAACGTCGAAATAACAAAACTCTATTATCAACAAGCTCACTTCTATCGCGCGTGACCATGATCCTCCATGTCGTAGCCCGCTCCGACGGGAGCGCAGCGACTGAGCTCGCTTTCTCACCAACAAATTCTACCACAGGTTCTCCCTGATTTCCTAAAGCAACGGCTTTTTCCGAAGCCTGCCCGACCGTGGGCGAAATACTCGAACCTGCCTCATTCGTGTTCGTGCGCAACGATGGTAACTCATTTTGCCTCGCTGGGCACTTCTCGGGCGAGCTAACTATCGCGCAAAATTTGTTAAACCCGATCGCATCATGCGTATTCTTATCAGGCAAAATTTCCCGCGTATTAGTGTGTCGACCTTTTTGAAGACTTTCCGCGTCCTGCTGTAACGAGTCGCGTTTATTTGCCTCTTCGGATTCACTGCTGATCCTACTAGGGAATCTCATGCCCTCGTCACTCTGTGCCCGAAACTCTTTCAATGTCGAACGACTAAACTCGCCTTTAAACACGTTTTTAAACTCTACAATTTCCCTACTACCTTTTTCCGGATCCTCATATTCTACAAATACTGCATGCTTGACCTTAGCCTTGACTTTCAAATATTCCCCTATTATCTCGTCTAAGAGAGGAGGTGCAGAACTGGCAGTTCTTGCCTTGTTATCGCCTTCCTCTTTTACTAAATTCACGAAAGGAGGCAATTTCACCTTTTTGCTTCTTGCCCTTCTTTTCTAGCTTCTTGCTCTACTGCTGTGCTTTCTTTTTAGGAGGTTCAATCGTTAGGACCTCATCAATCGCGTCGTTTAAGCTATCTATAGTTTCGACCGATTTCTGTTTACCGGTAGACTTTTTCGTATCTGAATACGCCGATTCGGGAATTAATGTCACGTCGGCCATTGGCGGCTTTTGCCACCTTTTCCAACCGGTCATACGATCTTTGAGCGCTAAACCTTGAGCGAAAAACGAAATAATGTATAAACAACGAACGGCATTTTTACAAAATACAAACTTAGCGAAATTAAAAGATGAGTAGTCCGAAAATCTGGGGCGCCCGACATTTTGATTTTTTGATTACTCAACACATTAATATGGGCCGAAGAGTCAATATAAAAACAGAAGACTCGATTATTCGGCAGTTGATTCGCGACGCGCGACTATTCAATAACATTAAAATTTGTTAAAGTTCTTACGGGCTGATTCGTGACGCCCGACAGCCGAACAACGTATAATTCACCTACTGTTATTTTTGAGAAACCATTTCTGTCATTGAATAAATAAATAATTACTTGAATCGAGTGTTCGTGCATCATTACCGACCGACCTCATATATACTTTATCAAGATAAAACTAAACAGCCAACTTAACTCGAAATAATAACCCAGGTAAGTTCCTGTCACTATAATATATACTAATAAATGAATGATCATACATATTTTAAAAATACACGTCACGGCTACGTAGTCGCGACATAACAAATTGGTTCCGGTACTAAATGGGTGTTTGTTTTATATAAAATAACATTCTAAATGAAATCACATTTTCATGAGTAACAAAAACCTCTCTAGCCCTATTGAAGCAAAACGACTGACGCGGCTTCAGGTAAAAAATAAACCAGAGTTGGAAAGTGATATAGTGCAACCGAGCACATCCGTTATAGATCCTTTTAAACGATCAAGGAAATTAGTACACTCTCCTCCTAAAGGAATTAGTAGGGAAAATACGGAAAAAGCATTAAATAATATAGTAACACCTAACGAAAACACGGTACAAGAAGAAAATCCACTTAAACGATTAACACAAAATTTTGAACACTCAAATTCATTATTAGATTTGGACTTTACTCTTGATCAGAATTACGAATTTTCATTTAATAATAACGACTACATAGACATTGGTGGTATTTGTAACGAAGAGAGTATTTGCAAAGACGCGAAACGTACAATAGATACGAACGGAACGACCAGACAAGTAGTACTCTATAATCCAATCATCCAAACAAATAACTTTGAACAAGTCGATAACGACGGTATAAAAACAGGCAACAAAATGACGCAACCGTTACGTTTACCACTTAAATACGTTGCAGATTTAGTTCCAAAGTTCGATGGAAAAAATATGACAACTAATGAATATATTGAAAAATTGAAACATGTAAAAACAATTGTTTCTGAGTTAGATGAACCCAGTTTAATATCAATTCTGAAAATTAAATTGGGCGGTGAAGTTTATAAAGCATTAGTAAACATCAAAATAGATAAGATAAATGATTATATCAAAGTGATAAGGCAGCTATTTCCCTCCTTTGACAATATTCATAGTTTATATGGGAAATTTACGGAAATCATCCAAAAACCAAATGAACCCGTCTTAGCATATGCAAACCGTTTACAGGAAATAGTTTTGCAAATAAAAGAAATGAAAAAGTTAGAATCAGATGTAACAGACGAAGATTTCAAAACGTATGAAACAGTATTAAATGCTGACGCGTTAAAAATTTTTAAACATGGTTTACAACAAGACATTCGTCTGGAATTAGGAAATCACATTAATTTGAGCACTGCTTTACAAGACGCTATTGAAATTGAAACAAATGTAAAAAAACAAAGATTATTGAGGGGTGATATCGCTAGTCCCTTTCATAGTAATGTAGACTCGGTTACTGCTTCAACAAATGTTACTCACATATATAATTGTCAAATTTGTCAGGACTATAACCATGAAGCTTTATTTTGTTACAAAGGAGCTTGTGTATATTGTAAGAACAAAGATCACCTGTCAAACAATTGTAAAATTGTAAATAAAAAGATCGAATTGATATGTAAATTCTGTAATGCTCAGGGGCATTCTATAGACGGTTGCAAATTTAACAGAGTTAAAGGAAATCATTGTCAATATTGTCAGGTGATGGGTCATACAGTTACACAATGCCCATTTATTATAGAATTTTAAGTATGTTGGAAATGTAAGGAAAGCGGACACGCCCCGCACAACTGTTCAAAATCTTTCAAATCAACGAACTTTTGCGCTGTTTGCGACAGCAGCGACCATACGATACGCAATTGCTCAAATGTGACATGCAAACGTTGCAATGAAATCGGTCACTCAGTAAAATATTGCCCAAACGCGGACGAAATGAAAGAACGTAGATTTGCAATATGTACAATCTGTAAAGAAAAAGATCATGAAGCAAATAATTGTGAATTGGCAAGAATCCTGGTTAGCTATAGTAAGAACAATAGAAGTAACGATAATAAAATCAGTTCAAATACAAATTCTAGTGACAATAAACGCAGAAATGGAAATTTTAATCACGATGACGGACCTTCACGATTCAATAATTTTGGGAAAAGAAATAATGACACTAAGAGTGATTATTGCCACATGAATAATCATGTAATTGACAATTGTTTGAAATTGAGAGCTTTAGAAAGAAACGCAAAAACCACTAGTATTTGTACTTATTGCAAGGAATCAGGTCATAAAGTCGAATCATGTCCAATTATAAAATCACTAGAAAATAACCAAGAAAAATTTTGAACAATTTGTAAACGTACCGATCATACAGAGTCGACTTGTTTTAGACGTAATAATCAGGGAAACGAATAGATTCTTCCGAACATGAGTGCACGGAGGAAACAAATAAAAAGTCACTCGCTGCAGAATTAAGAGACGAAATAACGACAACACGAAAAATGGACATTGATGATCAAAATGAAACTCACGCATTAAATTTAACAAGACAATATGAGTCGCAAACCAAAACGGAAAAAAATAATAAAGTATGCCTCCGAAATGACAAACAAAAGAAACTCTATAATGAATGTAATGGCAATATAGAACTTACAAGTATCATTGAAACTAAAATGCCAATGTATTTCCTAAAGTTAAAAAATTTGTTACAATACATACAGGTACCGAATCCGTTTTCGGGTGTTAATTTTAATTTACTTATAGATAGCGGAGCTCAAATCAATATCATCAAAAGCGATTGTATACCATCAAACGCTATTTTGGGCTCAGAAAAAATTTCATTATCCGGTATTACTGATAAAACAATTCAAACATTAGGTTTGATAAAAATAACAATTAATGGGTTGTTAATTGATTTTCATATTGTACTAAGAGAATTTCCAATCCCTTATGATGGCATTCTTGGCATACCTGTTCTGAAAGAAAATAAGTTAAGATTAGATGAAGGTTATTTGGAAATAAATAGTAGGAAAATAATACGTGTATCAATACCGTTAACTCAAATGAACTCAATCGTTTTTACCGAAAACAAAAAGAAAGACGAATCAAGGATAACAGAAGAACAAAAGGGATTTTTAAGTAAAATTTTACATGGCATTAATAAGGAAAATAAAACAAAAAACGAAAAAAAAAACACTACGCAGAATCGAAAATCTTTGAGGAAAATAACAAATTTCATCCACTAGAAAGAGAAAATATACTAGAGGACCCGAATCTGTTACATTTCCTTGCACAACAACAACGGATAAAATAAATAATGAAATAATGACTGCCAAAGATTTAAAAGTAGAACGCGAGATCGAAAATTGTAAAAACTCATTACTAATACCTTTTTCTTCCAACGGAATAACGAACTTGGAAGCTGAATTAGAGAAAGACCCTTCCAAAATAGAACACATGATTACCGATATAAATGTAGCAATGAGTACTGATGAAATGACTAACACAAAGGATGATTATGCAGACAATTACGATTATAAACAATTTATATCGGTTATAAAAGAAAATATAGGAATAGAATTCCCTTCGGAAAATACTGTTTCAGAAGAAATCCAAACATATCAATATTTATCTTTCGACTTAGAAAACTTTCCAAACAGTATTGAACTAACGGAAAATATAGATTTCAACGTCAATGAAAATGAAATTGTATACGCGGGGAGCATAAATTTTTTAGGAGAGGAACAAGAAAACATTGAAGGAAATCAATTAAACCACAAGGAAAAAGTATTAGAAAAAATAAATTTGAGAGATTTAGTCGGAAACAACTATAAGATAATGAAAGAACTTATTGAGGAAAACGAAGATGTATTTTGGGCCGATGGCGACAGATTAGGTACATGTAATATAGAACAACATGAAATTAATTTAACAGACAACAAACCGGTTTACGTCAAACAATTTCCCTTGCCACACAAATTACGGGACATTGCTATTGAAGAAGTAAAATCATTGATATCTAATAATTTAATAAGGAAATCGAAAAGTGCTTTCAATGCACCAACATGGGTAGTGAAGAAAAAGAGCTTAGCAGACGGGAAAGCTAGATGGCGATTAGTAATTGACTACAGGAAATTGAATGAAAAAACTGTTCCTGACCCATATCTAATTCCAAACATAACAGAAATATTTGATCAACTCGGGAAAGCCAAATTTTATCATGTTGTCGATCTAAAATCCGGTTTCCATCAGGTAGCAATGCACCCGAAAGATATCTTCAAAACAGCTTTTAGCATACATCCATTAGGAAGATTTGAATTTCTCGTTTTACCATTCGGATTAGTAAACTCACCTAGAACATTTCAAAGAATTCTTAATACAATTTTGGGAGACTTAATCGCCAATACATGCTTTGTTTTTATTGACGATATAATCATCTTTGGAGAAACAGTGGATGAGTTTTTCCGAAATAGCTCAAAAACTAAGAGAAGCTAACCTAAAACTTGAACCTCAAAAATGCGATTGGCTCAAAATAGAAGTATCCTTTTTGGGACATATTATCAGTGAATATGGGATTAAACCAGATAAAAAAAAGTACAAGCTGTTGAAGCTTTTCCAACACCGACAATTACGAAAAACGTTAGAGAGTTCTTAGGGCTATGCAATTATTATAGACGTTTTATTCCAAATTTTGCAGAAGTAACAAAACCATTAACTATACTCTTACATAAAAACACAAAATTTTTCTGGAACAACGAACAACAGGAAGCTTTAAATAAATTAAAAAAACTACTATGCGAAGCACCTATCCTACAATATCCGCAATTTAACAAACCTTACATCGTTAGAACGGACGCGTCGAATCATAGTTTGGGCGCGGTCCTTTCCCAGGGAGAATTAGGGTACGATAGACCCATCGCATACGCTTCAAGGGTTTTGAACAAAACAGAACAAAATTATATGACTTATGAAAGAGAGGCTCTTGCAATAATTTTCGCTATTAAAACATTTAGAACATACTTATTCGGAAATAAATTTACGGTAGTAACAGACCACAAACCTTTACTTTCATTAAAGTCGGCTGATAATAATAGTAGGGTACAAAAATGGCGATTAAAACTAGTTGATTACGACTTTGACATAATTTATCGTCCAGGCAAAGAAAACGGTCCAGCTGACTGTTTATCGCGGATTGCGGTAGAACCAAAAATTTGTGTTATGACACGAGCACAAAGAAAAAGAACCGAGAACTTAGAGGAGGTAGTACAGACAAAATCATTAAATGTTGACAAAAAGGAACAAATTACAAATCACGCATGCATTCAAAAAAAGAGCAAACAGAAACATACATACAAATCCAACAATATAGATAAAAAATGTATAAAAAATAGTAGTATTAATAATGATTATAATAGAGGTCATGTCATTTATAGCAAAAGTTCTATACAACTTCGTAATGATAACATTATCCATTTAATCTCTGAAAAACATGAAGGGCTAGACAAAAATACGAGTAACATACTTGCAGAGAAAAATTTGAAAATAAACAAAAATTTATCCAGTAATAATTTAGAAACATTAAACTACGGTAAACGAAAAATATTTATTTTGTGCCTGAACACTGCCGCAGCAACGGAAACAGTAAAACAAGATTGTTCAATTGCCGAATTGTTCAAAAATTTGAAAAGACTTCTATTACAAAATAAAATCTCTATGCTGAGTATTTCAAAAAATATTGACATAAGAAACATACAATGGTCAGAAATAGAAGAAATCATAAATGATACTTTCATAGGAACTAACATCAAGACTATTGTTTGTATGAATCATGTTGAATATATATGTGAGTTAGACCAGAGAAATAAAATTTTTGAAATATATCATTCTTCGAGATTAGGAGGTCATTCGGGAGTGAATCGAACTTACAATAGAATTAAAGAAAAATACTGTTGGGAAAACCTAAAGAACGACATACAAAAAAGAATTTCCATGTGTATAGAATGTCAAAGAAACAAATTAAAACGTAAACCTACACGACAACCAATGATTATAACAGATACACCTTTCAAAACTTTTGATAAAGTTGCCATGGATATAATGGGGCCATTCGATATTACAAAAAGTAATAATCGGTACATACTTTCAATTCAAGACCAACTTTCAAAATTTATCACATTAGTAGCATTAAAAGACCAAACAGCGGAAGCTGTAAGCGAAGCTTTTATAAAAAGGTTTATTTGTACTTTCGGAACTCCAAAAATAGTACTAACGGACAGAGCACAAAACTTCAGAAGCAAAATGTTAAAGCAAATTGCCAAAAGATTTCATTTCGAAAAAATTGAAACAACGTCATTTTCACCTCAATCTAATGGATCTGTCGAAAGGGCTAACCATCCGCTTTGCGAATACATCAAACAATTTACATCAAAAAAATGTGATTGGGACGAACTCCTAGGGTTGGCCCAATTCAATTACAACACCAGCATACACACTAGTCACAGTTTCACACCACATGAATTAGTTTTTGCTTTTCCAGCTAAATTACCATCTAGCGTACCATTAAAAAAATCCGAACAATTACCAACTTTTAATGGATACCTAGAGAATTTAATAAAAAACATGAATATAATATCACACATGGCTAGAGAAAATCTAATAATCTCAAAACAAAAATCAAAAAATTATTATGACCGATTTACAAATCCAGTAAATTTTAAAATTGGAGATAAAGTATGGTTCATGAAAGAACCAAAACCGGGGAAATTAGAGAAAAATAAATATTTAGGACCTTTTGAAGTATTAAAAATAACTGAAAAAGGCATTGTTGTAATTGATTACAATGGAAAACCAAAAACAATTCATGCCAATTGCAACGATTACCGAAAATCGTAAGACTCGCGCGAGGTTAACGAGCGGCTAAGCGAGAAGAGCCGCGTTCGGATCGTGAGAGAGAGAGAGCGCGTAAGGGGGAATGACCGGGAGGGGAGGCTCCGACCGGCAGTATGACTGTGCCACTCAGTCCGTTCGTGCCGATCTAACCTCAGTTCCTCCGCTGTTCAAAGTTTTCGTGTGTTTTTGCCAATTGACATTGCGAACTTGAGTGCGTGGGTGGGTGTGCAGCAGCAGCAGCAATAGCAGTAGCAGCAACAGCAGCAGCAGCAATAGCAGCGAACTCAGTGGCAACAACAACAACAGCAGAAACAGTAATAGAAGTGGTGCAGCGAGCAGCGGGTCCGTTGATTAACAGCGTGTTATTCGGATACGGTTGGCCACCGTATCCTCATCGATATTGCGGTAGGTGCACCTTCTTCCCCTCTTTAATTATTGTTATAATTTGCATGCGAATCCGCGCAGCGAGCGCGAAGAATTTATTGGTTACGCGCGAGCAGGTAGTTCGCGATAATCGCGGTTTTCTCTCTCTCTCAATTTGCGTGTCTTGTTATTCACGCGTGCGTGCGTAAGTCTCTCGGCCAATTCCCCGTGTAAGTCAATTGCATTAATAAAGTGCATATTTATCGTTTCTATCGAATCAAAGAGTCGTTATTGTGTCTTTCCTTTGTCCGGAGGTCGCGCCCGTGTTTATTTTCAGTGTTTACGTCGATTCGAATTCGCTGGTTACGTAGCACGGACCGTACGAGTACAGGTAGACGCGAATCGACGCCTTGGGTTCCGACGGCGGCCGCTCGAGCGCTACTAGCAAGGGGCGACAGCGCCGCCAAGCGGTGAGTTGGAGGAACCCAACTCGGAACGGTGAAGAGACTCTGCGCAGGCGCACTTCGAGGCAAGGTAGGTTACTGTGCCTTGAGCACAGAGATAACAAGGCGTCGTTTAGTCGCAATTAAAGGTACGTCTGCAGGATTATAGACTAAACGGCAGCCTGTTACACAATAAATTAAGCGTAGCAAAACAAGCATAGTAATCTTATTCTATTTCCAGGAAACACAATGGCGCAACAATCAATGACTATCTTAATCATAATCACCTTCTTTTCAACAAGCAAAGGACTTATTGGTTTCAATTGCGGCTCAACGAACCCTACCATTACAACATACTCACTCTTGGATGCAGGGGAATGCAATTTTCAAGAAATTCAAGTAAATAACACACAAGCCACTATCGAACTATTACAAAAAACGGAATTCAAATCAATGAAAATTATACAATGTAAAATAGAAATAAGGCGAACAATTTTTCATTGCGGTATGTTTAGTCATTTAGGCCCAACCGAAAATGCAATCCAAGAATACATTTACGAAATATCACACGACAACTGTAAAGCTATACATGATACGGGTATTTTTAAATATGATAACGCACACACAATAGCCGACCTAAGGATTAACTCGACAAAAAGTGTAGGTTTAGATCTAGCAGGAAACGTTAAGGGTAAAACTTGTTCAGGGGCAGCCTACGCCGACCGATTTGGTACGTGGAGCAATGTTCTCGTACAAGGACTTATAAAAATAACCTTGTTAGAAAGCTATGCGGCAGTCGAATTAAATAATGATAGATTAAGATTAAATTCGGGTACAGTATGTAAGTTTTCGGACCAACATTGTATCGATATGGAAGGAGGTTACACCTTTTGGTCATTACTACCGCACGAAGACTGTTTCAAAAATCAATACGATATACTGTATAGGGGAACGGTCACTAAAATAAGCTCACCCGATCATGAAACCATTTTTAGCATAAGTACGAACGAAGTATCCTTTGCATTGTCAACTAGAGGGAACATGAGTTTTTGCAACAGAATCTTAATAACAACTGAACATCCAAAACTTTTTATATATGAACGAACCCAATTCAATATTTTGTACGACAATGATATTCAAACGAAGCAAGGGATACTTAGCTATGATATATTCACGTACTTCAATAGCAAATTTGTCTATGTAGAAAAGCATTTCAGGGTCGAAATAAAAAGCCTCTATATAGATATATTGCAACAAAAATGTGAATTGGAAAGGAAAGTCCTATATAACTCCTTATCCCTGGCATCCCTCTCACCAGATGAATTTGCGTACAACATCATGGAGAAGCCCGGGTACATAGCTCGCCTGGCAGGGGAAGCTGTACATATTATACAATGTACGCCTACAGAAGTTCAACTACTTCATACAGACAAATGTTTCTCGCAACTTCCAGTCATTTCCAGAAACGAAACATTTTACCTCACACCAAAAACACACATCTTAATGAAAACAGGAACAGAAATAAACTGCAACACAATCATTCCCCAATACTACAAAATAGGAAACGAATGGATAAATTTGACACCAACTCCGAGAAGAACAACCAACGCAGTTCTAACCTTGAAACCGACCACCAAAATAACATGGAAACCGACGGATCTAGAATCATTGGCAACCAGTGGGATCTACTCCCAAGAAGACCTACAAAAACTACAAAATCACATCCTCTTTCCCATGGAGAAAGCATCACTCCTCAACGTAATCGCGAGAAGTATGCGAGGCGACGAAAGTGTAGAAGGAGGATTAGTATCAAACCTAATACTGACAGAACAAACATTAACCAACATCGCTGGAAGCACATGGAATAAGTTCATCACCAAACTAACTAAATTTGGTTCTATAAGTTCTGCCATCATAATGACCGCCATTATATTTCAATGCGGTAAAAGTCTAATCAATGTAATAATCAGAGGCTATACTTTACACTCTATATATGGAATTTCTGCATACTTGCTAGGAGCCATATTTAGTTCAATAACACAATTACTGGTGGCACTGAACAAACCGCTGCTCAAACAGAGAAACCAAACTCCGTCAAAGGAGGAAGAATATGCATTGGATGAAATAGTAATAGACAAACAAAAAAATGTGAACCCACAAGCAATAATCCCATTCACGAATCAGACCTTAAACACCACACCCCCCGTCCCTACTCCTAAAGAAATTTCCACCAGAAAGAAGCAACATATCCCAATTTTCACATTAGAATCACATTAGTTAAAAACACAAATCTGTTATATATATACATATCGAACCCTGAAATGAAGCTCTACTATACCGTGATACGGATTATTATTGTCCGCGTAACATTAAAAGTACTATTAAGGTAAAATTAAAGCGTATTCAATCGATTGCCGAATAACTAAGAGTAACGCACATTTATTTACTTATTTATTTATTTATTTTTTTCTCTCTCTCATTTCTCTCTGTTTATTTTGCGTTGATATCACACCGATATACAACGATCTAGCCACGGAGGTGTTACGTCCCGAGACGTAACTATTTCTTCATTTTGATTTCATCAGCAATCAATTGAAAAACGAAATAATGTATAAACAACGAACGGCATTTTTACAAAATACAAACTCAGCGAAATTAAAAGATGAGTAGTCCGAAAATCTGGGGTGCCCAACATTTTGATTTTTTGATTACTCAACACATTAATATGGGCCGAAGAGTCAATATAAAAACAGAAGACTCGACTATTCGGCAGTTGATTCGCGACGCGCGACATTTTGATTTTTTGATTACTCAACATATTAATATGGGCCGAAGAGTCAATATAAAAACAGAAGACTCGACTATTCGGCAGTTGATTCACGACGCGCGACTATTCAATAACATTAAAATTTGTTAAAGTTCTTACGGGCTGATTCGCGACGCCCGACAGCCGAACAACGTATAATTCACCTACTGTTATTTTTGAGAAACCATTTCTGTCATTGAATAAATAAATAATTACTTGAATCGAGTGTTCGTGCATCATTACCGACCGACCTCATATATACTTTATCAAGATAAAACTAAACAGCCAACTTAACTCGAAATAATAACCCAGGTAAGTTCCTGTCACTATAATATTTACTAATAAATGAATGATCATACATATTTTAAAAATACTCGTCACGGCTACGTAGTCGCGACATAACAACTGAAACAGAGACCATGCATTAGACGCATTCTTAAATGCGCCTAACGCTGGTCACCGTGCCTTGCCGAGAGAGAGGGGAACTTGGGAAAATTCCGACGAGAACAAGCGCAACGCTTGCTCTCGTCACACTTTTAAATATAAAAATACCACATTAATTACTTTGTCGCATATTATTTTATATTAGAAACCCTGGAATAATCGGTGATTTTTGGCGTATGCGTCACATGCGTTATGAATTTTTTTGCATAAATTGTTCTTTTGACTCTCAGATCAGGAATAACGAAAGATTGTCTGGAAAGATTAAGGCAAATAATAAATTTGTTAAGGTAAATAGCGCTGGTGCTCATTGCGTAACATAGCAGCATATGGTGAGAACAAAAATAAATTGTTAATAGTCACTTTATAAACTACTGTACTGGTGCAATATGAAGTACAGAGAGCTGCCGTTGGCCTTTTGGACTGTTTTCCGCAAAACATTAAATATTTTATTTTATAAAATCATAACAATATAGCAATAAAACAGTCCGTTACGTGTTTTCTGAAGTTGACGGTTGAATTTCAATTTAGTTTCGTTCCATTACTTTTAGTGTATAACTATTTTTTGCTATTTTGTTTAATAATTTTTTTAATGGACAACTATCTCCTACGTTAGTCTATATTCTAAATTTTTTTTAAATAGACAAAATGAAGTATCTTGCGATCCAAAAATGATAGCGACATGAATCTACCGGTATTTTAAAGCTCATATAATTTGGAATAGAGAAAAGATAATCCTGTTAACCCATTAAAACCCAGGCAAAACCTGGCAGAGATATCAAGAAACGAACTGCGCCATCCTTTGCATAACCAAAAAAAAAGTATCCCTGTTTTTTTATTTTGTCGATTACAATTGCTTATAATAAAAATTATTTAAACAAATTACCAAAAATTTCAGAATTTTGCAAAACCGAATGCGGATATCAATTCTACGGAAAAAAAATGACAAAAACCTATTTAACGTTTTTTTGTTAGAGTTCAATTTGTCAGTGTAAAATAAGGATGAACAATCGTGCGCAAACTAGTAAAAGTTTCAATAAATTTCCGAGTTATCAACCCAATTATGGCTCATTACCGTGATCTTCTTTGTGTTTTCTGCAAACAGGTTTCGAACATTTCAGACAGAACCATTCAGTTCTTGCCGAACACTTACTTATCCCACATTTTTTTATACATCTTTATTTCATGATGTGGTCAGAAGAATTTTCATGTTTCCTCTTTTTCCTGGAAATACGTACTGATGATAGCTTCGCAATGTTATATTCCCAAACTTCTTGAATAATATCTTTGGAACCTTTCTTTTCATCCAAATGGAGTTTATTGTAAATCATCGTAGTGTTTGCTAAAGATGTTTGGATAAGTTGTATGAAAAGACACCATTTTTACCTCGAATCTTTGGCATCAGAGTATTACAGTGTTGATTGTAGAGATCGACACCATCCATGTGTTGATTGTACATGCAATGAGGAAAAAGAATAGAATTTTTTGATGATTCCTGCCATTTATGCATTGCCACTTTGGTTCGTCATCATGTGTAGTTGAGAGAATCGATATTTAAGCCTCAATTCGCTTCATGCTTAGAAATAGTGATCTCTCTTGCCGCATTTTTTGGCATTTCAACCTTCTCTTTCACGCAATTCTGCGGGACAGTGCCTGTTGATGATAAACCATTCTTCTTCAAATGTATCATTAGGTCTGGATTAGAGAAAAAGTTGTCAAAGTACACGTGGTACTTACTCAATTCTTCTTTTTTGATTTCTTCTAACAAAGTAGAAAGTAATTGTAGTACTACTCTTGAATCCAATCCAACAGAAGCTAAAACATTTTGTCTGTAATTCCCTGATTTACCTGTGTAAATATCAAGGTCATAAATATAGCCATCAGAACAGAGTGACCATGTCTTTATTCCAAACCTGATAGGCTCATTACTGATACACTGCTGATACGAAATGTGCCAAAATATTTACCATTGCCTCATCTACCGACAGGTTATAGTCGAAGAAACCGAATTTCATGCAATCCCTATGGAACATTTCATACAGCGTTCTTACTTTCCAAACTTTGTCAGATGGATTTTCATCTTGATGATTGTGAAATCAAATGTTCTTCTTCATGGTAAGGAATGTATTTATCGTCATAAGTTCGGAAATAACTGGGCACTCTAAGATTCGATTTGTTGACCAATAATCATAAACACGTTTACTAGAATTGAAAATAGCCATCATTATGATTACAATAAATCTTTCTAGATCATTTTTAGACAAATCGAAATGATCCTCAGTAATAGCTTCCACAATGTAATTCTTTATCGATTCCGAGAAGAATAACTCGAATAATTCGAAGGAATTTTTCAAAAACAATGGAGAAATAGCTGACAGATTGGATTTTTCCTCGATATCAGAAGATATATTATCCAGAGTATCATCTTTCCAATCCTAAATATAATTCGGCTCTAACAATTTTTGAGTACTTGTGTAAGTATTTTTAACATGTACGTAAGAACTTATAGCAAGATCATGAAATGCATCTTCTTCTGGATCAACATCCGAATCTCCATCTGAACTTTCATGATTAGCAGGAACAAATGCTATATCGACATATTTATTTTCGTCAATGTCAGAATCCTCAACTAACTCAGGTGAATCCCTAACTCTCCGTCTGGACATTATCAATTGCGTTATCGACACAGAATAATATGATTTATTTTTATGAAAAATTCTATTTCCAAAGTCTTGTTTTTAGAGATAATTTTTTTCAATTGATGTACCACCGTTATCCTGCCACTCGAACGTGATCTCTAACAAGGAAGGTTTTGAAAAAAATAAGCTTATCTGATTGTAGCATGCAACACTACGGTATTCCGCAAGTCTACATCTAAGACAAATGAGAACGATGATTTACATGCGAAAAGTTTATTCTTGTTTTACGCTAACAAATTGAATTCTGACAAAAAACGTTAGATAGATTTTTGTTGTGTTTTTGCCCGTAGAAATGATATCCGGATTCAGTTTTGCAAAATTTCGAAATTTTTCGAAATTCGTTTAAATAATTTTTTATAAACAATTGTAATCGACAAAAGAAAAAACACGGGTACTTTTTTTTGGTTATACAAAGGATGCCGCAGTTCGTTTCTCGATATCTCTGCCAGGTTTTGCCTGGTTTTTAATGGGTTCGGTTATTGAATCCTTCGTATTCAAGGTCAAACTTCAACATTTTTGAAAAAAAATGGGTTTTCGCATTTTTAAAAGCTTAAACAAAATATTTTTCAATAATTGAGGATGTTTTTGGATAGTTTCATCACGTGGAATAAGAATATATATATTTCAAAATTTTTTCATCATGATTTGATGGAGATACCAGAGGTCAAAGTATCACTCATTAACTATATTTTCACACAAAGGTAGCTTTAGCTTCTGACAAAGTAAGTGTCCCAATTCGATAAACTAAAAGCATATTTTCACATATTTTCCTTCACTATACAAGAATCTCGCGTTAGAAATACCCGACAATTATTATTTTTTTTAGAAAATTGGTAAATCCCTTTATAACAGGAAATATCAATATAAGAAACATTCAAAGTTATATCAAACAATTTCAACTACTAAATCAATTTCACTTCATTAAAATATACGGCTATACAAACATAAGTACATATGTAGGTCATCCTATATATACCAATAGTTGTTCTTGTCAATTGATACATGAAAAAAATGTGTTACCTTACTTATAATACGTTTAAATGAATTCTTATAATTAATACAAATTAATCATATAATATACGTTATTACTAAATTATCATCTTATCAGATTGCAATCATCACTATATGGTACATTCCTGACTATGACGATAAACTTTTCAGGGGTAGGTTTCGAATTTTCTTGAAACTTGGTCTACGTGTTGTTTATACGAGTATAGTAGTGTATTTTAGTATGAACCACTGAACCAAGTAATGAAAAGTAATGCAAAATCAAATTAATGGATATTTCTTTCTTCATTAAGGTATCCACTTTAAGCTACGTCATTCGAATGGATATTGAAGTTTCATAGTTTCCGAAAAAAAGG
This sequence comes from Phymastichus coffea, assembly GCF_024137745.1. NCBI lineage: Eukaryota > Metazoa > Arthropoda > Insecta > Hymenoptera > Eulophidae > Phymastichus > Phymastichus coffea. Next base: position 5,146,175 of record NW_026706823.1, read on the forward strand.
TTTATTAACACTTGTAATTTAACTCGTGAAACCGATGGCTTGAAATTATCTGAAAGGCTTCACATGTTAAATTTCAAATGTTAATGAATTTTTTTCTCGGAAACTGTGACTCTAATAAAAAAAATTATAAAAACACTTTTAACTTAAAATTTCGTGCTCTTTAAAAATTCAAGGTCAAAAGTAGGGGTTCCTATTTAAAAAACCAAGTTGTCCTTGAGATACCTTTGAAAATCATTTCCAAGGTCAAATTAAAAGTCACCGCTGAAATCCTTGATTGATTTACCGAAATTTTGTATGTTTCATATTTTCTGCAAATGCGTTTTTGAAAAACTAGAAGGGGTGGACGGGTGATCTGGGACACCCTGTATAATGTTTTTATTTTCTCCAGATTTTCTTCTTTATTTTAAAGGTTACCTGATTATGGATTATATCACTATCTCGCCAGTCGTAATAAAAATCAATCCATGCGATCACAATCCATGTGATCTTTATATTTAAAACATCGTCAGTTGTACAATGTACAGGACCTTGCAAGCTTTCATTGTTTGTTATTTTCATCTATGTTGGTTTCGAAGCTGTCAAGAAATATCGGGTTAAATTAATTGTACTTTTTATTTTATACACGTAGATTGACGAAACTCTTTTTTTATCAAACGTAATTATGTGCGCAGGTCGTAGCACATTATCACAACAAATATCAACGTATATACACTGCATTGAATACTTCCTTTTTTAGTATCTTTCTTATGTACATTTGTAGTAACTTATTGATGCCATACCATATATCTTTGATTATTCAACTATTCTATGTTATTAATTTATTCGCCAAAACTAGATTATTATATTTTCAATTGCTAATCATATGAACTAATATATACAATACTCGCCTTTTGCTCACGATTATACATCGACATAAGATTTTTGTAGAATATAGAAATTCATACATTTATAAAACATCCAAACTTTGGCTTGTGTATCCGTATATTTTAATGAAGTGAAATTGATTTCCTAGTCAAAATTGTTTAATATAACTTTGAATCTTTCTTATATTGATGTTTCCTGTTATAAAGGCATTTATCAATTTTGTAAAAAAATTCATAGCTGTCGGGTATTTCTAACATGAGATTCTTGTTCAGCGAAGGAAAATACGTGAAAATAAGCATTCAGTTTGTGACGAGAGCACGCCGTGCGCTGGCCTCTCGTCTGCGTTTCTCCCTCCTTCTCCACTCGGCAAGGCGTGGTGGCCAACGTTGGGCGCATCAAAGTATGCGCCTAACACTCGGCCTTTTTGTTTCAGCGCCAAGGACGGGCCAGCGGAGCTGAGCGCAAGAAAAAGTTGAGGAGCGTGGAGAACGTGAGAAAGAGAGAGAGAAAGAGAGAGAGTGAGCATTAGGCTTATGCAGGGTTAGGCAGGCGCGCGACACGTGACCGATAAGCGGCGCGTCGCGTGCCGCCTAACTAATAGGTCCAAAAGGGATGGGAGCGAGCACTGCTGAGCGGCCGCGAGACGGTCAGCGCAAGAAAAAGTGCGTGCGTCAGTCAGTGCATTTTTTGGGTAGTTAGTAGGAGAGAGAGCACAAGGAGCCCAAGGTCGCAGTCCTTAATAAGAGGAAGAGTTGAACCTCGTCAGTAACCAGAGTCGTCATCGCCTAGAGCAACGAGAGTTGAACCTCGCCAGTGATAAGAGTTATCGTCGCCTGCAGCAACGGCTTTTCTGCGTCGATCGCGGTGACCGTTCACCAGACGCCCTGTACGTCAGCTTCGCCAGCGACAACTCTCCTTCACTTGGTCGGCAGCCCAGCGCCAAGAAAGATCTAGTTTCCTTTTTCTTTCTAAATCTCTCTCTCTCTCTCTCTCTCTCGCTAAATCCTTTCTCTCTCTGACGGTACGACTGACAAACGCGTGCAGATAGGTAGCGAGGCGCTCACGTGCCAGCTACTTCACTACGTACGCTCGTTAGCGTATTACGTTAATTTTAGTTTTATATTGCTTCCTTCCACTGCTGCGTTTAGTTTATACAGGGTGTTCCAGACCACCCGTACACCCCCTCTAGAATCCAAAATAATGGATTAATCAAAAACTGCTTCAGACAAAAGTTGCTGGGCTTCGAGGGGGACATATCCGTACGACCTTGGCTTTGACCTTGGAGGTCATGTTCAAGGTCATTTCAAGGTCAACTTTGTTTTTTTTAAATAGGAACCCCCATTTTTGACCCCGGATTCGGAAAGAGCGGGAAATTTTACGTCCAAAACGGTATTTTTAAATTTTTTTTCATGGCCTTGAGAAGGTCGATTTAAGGTCAAATGCTTGAAAACCTGCCTAAAAGCGTTTTTTTAATTTTTAAGATATCGAAAAATGACCTCTACAAAATTTGTTCAGAATAGAGTGGGCCACCCAATGCACCAAAAACCTTTGACCTTTAACCTCATTTTGAAGGTCATTTCATTTTTTTGTAATGGAAACCCCTCTTTTTGACCCCGAATTCGCACATAGCGCGAAACTCAACACAATACCTTATCCAAACGTCGGATTTCGCGCTATGTGCGTATCCGGGGTTAAAAAGAGGGATTTCCATTACAAAAAACACTTCGACCTTGAAATGACCTTCAAAATGAGGTTAAAGGTCAAAGGTTTTTGGTGCATTGGGTGGCCTACTCTGTTCTGAACAAATTTTGTAGAGGTCATTTTTCGATATCTTAAAAATTAAAAAAACGCTTTTAGGCAGTTTTTCAAGCATTTGACCTTAAATCTACCTTCTCAAGGCCATGAAAAAAAATTTAAAAATACCGTTTTGGACGTAAAATTTCCCGCTCTTTCCGAATCCGGGGTCAAAAATGGGGGTTCCTATTTAAAAAAACAAAGTTGACCTTGAAATGACCTTGAACATGACCTCCAAGGTCAAAGCCAAGGTCGTACGGATATGTCCCCATCGAAGCCCAGCAACTTTTGTCTGAAGCAGTTTTTGATTAATCCATTATTTTGGATTCTAGAGGGGGTGTACGGGTGGTCTGGAACACCCTGTATAATTAGAGGACGATGGGTTGTCAAGGCGCTCACGTGCCGGACAACTCGTCCGGTATAGGTTTGCGTAATTTTTAAGTAAGTTTGTAAATAGGATAAGTGCGTGATTAATTGTTTAGTTAGGAAAGACCGCGATACATTTATTCGCGATGATGCTAAGTCGTTTCTTTGTTTTATTTCTTAAGTTAGTTAATTGGTAATTTTGTTTTATCTCGCGCCCGTACATATTTGATTTAAATAATTGTTAGTAATAATAGGTTGTAAGTTTAATTTGATTTCTGTCTTTGTGTAATTTATTTTATGACCTTCCCTCTCTTTTCCCCCTCAATTGCCGTGAGCGAAAATGCCTCACTTACCCCGCAAAAAAAATTAGTGACAGCTAGAGAATTTTGTCACAAGTTTATCGCATTCGGGTACTTACTTTGTCAGAAGCTAATGCTACCTTTGCTTGAAACTACGACGTCTGTCCGGAAGGTATCGGGATTACTTTTATATTTTCGTGTTAGTGTAATTCTTTATCATCTGATGGGTGGCATCCTTCAAAGTAATACCCACTTGATTGAATAACACGGGTCCATCGATGTTTCCACTTTTCAAAACAGTCCTGGAACTCACTTTTAGGGATAGCCTTAAGTACACTCGTCGCATTGTTTTCAACCGTTGTTTTGTCATCGAATCGGTGTCCTTTGAGTAGTTTTTTTAGTTTTGGAAACAGCCAAAAGTCACAAGGGGCTATGTCGGGACTGTATGGAGGTTGTCGAAGCAATTCGATATTGTGTTTGCTCAAAAACTACTGCACAAGATTGGATGAATGCGCTGGCGCATTATCGTGATGGAGAAGCCAGTCACCACTTTCCCAAAAGTAGGGCCGTTTTCTTCTTACTGCATCACGCAAACGTTTTAAAATTTGAACGTAGTATTCTTTATTGATTGTCTGACCTGTTGATGCATATTCGTGATGTACAACACCTTCACAATCGAAAAAAACAATCAACATTGACTTAACATTGCTCCGACTTTGGCGTGCTTTTTTTGGTCTTGGCGATTCAGAATGCTTCCACTATGAAGATTGTTGTTTTGTTTCAGGATCATAACCATAAACCCATGATGCATCACCTGTAATAACTTTTCTAAGCACATTATCATCATTATTGACCATTTCCAGATTGTCCAGAGCGATTTCTAAGCGAATGTTCTTCTGCTCTGCTGTGAGTAATTTTGAGATGAATTTCGCACACACGCGTTTCATTGCTAAATTTTCGGTTGAAATTTCTGAAATGATAGTTTTTGGTATCCCAAGGTCTTCTTCTAGTTATCGCACAGTCATATGACGATCTTGTTCGATTGCAAGTCGCACCCGCTCAATATTATCTGCGGTTTTTGCATCGAAGATCGGCCGGAACGAGAATCACTATCGACAGAAGTGCGATCATCCTTCAACCGTTTATACCACTCTTTTATTCGTGTTTTCTCATACACTCGCTTCCGGTGGCCTTTTGCATCATTTCAATAGTTTCCGAACTGGTTTTTTCGAGTTGAAAGCAAAATTTGATGCAAATTCGTTGATCTTATTTTTCAGTCATTTTTGACAATATCAAAATTCGACGAACGCGAAAAAGGCACTGTAAACAAAGACACGCTGCGCATCAACTATACGTCCGGCAGGTGTCAGTAAGTAACGAATAAATTCGTGAGGCTTTACTGTTGACGTTTCTGTCAGGTAGAGGTCGCTCGAACACTATGGTGCGAAGATATAAACGTAGGCCCGATACTTTCCGGACAGACCTCGTATAGTTGATGAGTGTAATACTTTGACCTCTCGTATCTCAGCCAAATCTTTCTGGAAAAAATTTTTAAATATATATATTCTTTATGTACGTGATGAAAACTATCCAAAAACATGCTCAATTATTGAAAAATATTTGATTAAAGCTTTTAAAAATGCGAAAAACCATTTTATTTCCAAAATTTCAAAGTTTGACCTTGAATATGAAGGTCAAACATTTTATCTGCATTAACCGGACTATCTTTCCTCTATTCTAAATTGCACAAGCTTTTAAATGTTACTAGATTCATGCCGCTATCATTTTTGGATTGCAAGATACGTCATTTTGTCCATTTATAAAAAATTTAGAATACAGTGCGTTGCGAACGAAAATTAAATGGGTTTGTTTTTCAACGTATTTACCTAATGTCCAATAATGAATGAAATTTTCGGTGATAACTGCTCATTTATAGTTATAATAATAACGTTCAGCCAATTGTGAATTTATTGAACCCAATTAGCATATCAGAGGATTGACAATTAATGACAACGGTTATGCAAAGTCCTCCATATACAACTTATTCATCTCTAAAATAGTTAGATTATTAATAATGAAAAGTAACCAAGTGGATTAGTTAACAAATTTATTCATCAATTTTCTTAGAGAAATTTTCGTAGATACAAATTCGTTTATACTTTTTATTGATAAAAAATATTTTGCTTTGACTTATCATGATGCAGTAGAGATTTTGTTATAAGTTTGTACTAATTATTCTCTAGTACAAAAAATTACAAAATATAAATTAAAAATTTGCGTTAGATGCCTGAAAAAATGTCTACAAAAAATGATCCTATAGTAATGAATTACATTTTAAACATTACTATATTTAACGATGAGTTGATATATAATTTTTAAGAATTAATTGATATTAATATCAGCATGTGGACTGAAATTGTAAAGGCTTTTATAAATAAATGAAAAATAAAGCAGACTAAAAAAATAGACGTATTTATTAGTAAAGAAGTATTGTTAATTCTAAAAATTATTTTTTTGTGCCAGGAGAGATAAAATATTTTACTAAAATAAATAAGATTCTAAAATTCTAATAAATAAGAAACTAAAATTAATTTAAGGCATCATAGACACAATAAATTACTAGTTACATTGAAAGTGTAAGTATTATATTTTATACTGAAAAAAATTATTACAACGTTATACGTGATGTGAATAGTAATCGATGGAAACGTGTATCTGGTTCGAATGGAAATGATAAAAAAGCATGGCCCAAGGGGGCCAACGATATTTAAGTATTTTTCTAAAAACTATATTTGTAGTTTTTGATATTTTCATTCAGGAAATTGTCTAGTCTATGTAAGAAGTAACAGTTTATAAAATTATCGAAAAGGATTGCTTGTGACATGCTCGAAGTGCAACGAGTAAAAGTCGGGATTTTTTCGATGTAAGTCACGACTGGGAATCCTATGTGTATATACGTATGTATATATGTATGAATATACGTATGCATATACGCGTATGTATATATGTATGAATGAATGCATGTGTATGAATGTGTGTTTGTATAGATGTAAGCGCCCATCTGCCTGTGTATGAATATATGTGCGAATGGATGTAAACCATGTCCGTGTATTTATGTTGTCTGTGCCATGCCCTATGTAAGTCGACGTTTTTATATACATAAATTGTGGATATGTAGAGATATTTGTTTTTATATACCCATGAAAGTATGTATACATGTGTATGTTTGCGTGTATGTGTTGTGACCGCGATTCGTTCGTTTTTTATATTCCAAGGCATCATCCATATCGAGGGTCCAAAGGCGGAAAGTAAGCGAGAACAAAAAAAGATTGCATGTGTTGATCTTTTTCATGATTTAGTTTACGAAAGGAGTTCAGGAAGCCGAAGATGTATTCTCAGGACCATCGTTCCCTTGACAGCCAGTTCCATACGCAGCTTCAATCGATGACGAGAAAAATATCCATCCATGAGGCAACAATGAAGAATAGGTTTTATTATTATTTTATTGTAATTGTAATCAGATCACTGTTGGGTAGTTATAAATAAATAATTTTTTAAATATAAAAGTTGTAAAAGTTTGCATTTGCTATTTATCTCACACTATTGTTTATCATCAACTTTAAATATTTCGTAAGAAACATTGAAAAACTTTTTCAATATTTTCAGTATTATAAAATATTTTTCTTACTAATGAAAAAACTAATAAACAAGTATAGTAGTCCATGTTTCATCGGCAGTTATATATCGATGCAGAAACTCTTCAGAATTACTACGGAAAAGCGCCAAAACAGCCTCAGAGTTGACTGCATGATTGCATTTATTCTCCACTAAAAGCAAAGCAAATTTTTTGCAACTCAATTGTTCATACAAAATTGACATAACTCTACCTTGTGATATGCCTGTGGTCTCAACTATTTCGCTTACATTGATTCGTTGATCACTTAAAATCATATCGTAGATTCACGATATCGTAAACATTTCCAAACACAGAGGCAGATTTGCCATGAACTTCACCCAATTCAGCTTAGATTTCTTTCAGTGTTAAACCTTTTAATTAGAAATGTTTTATCCCCGCTCTGAACTTAAATTCTTGCATTGCTAACGATAAACAAAAGTTATTTACTTTATTTTATGATAAAACCGGAACTATTTGATGGATCTGGTTGAGATTTTATCAGTACTCTAGATGGAATTGACGTTTGCCATCACGTATAACTTGTGATGTTTTGCGTACTATCTGTCGGATTTGCTGAGAACTTACTGAATGATCTTCGTCAAGCTTGAAAATATCTGTAAAGATTATCTTATTCTTAGCACTCTCCATTTTTTTAAACAAAAAATTTTTTATATCCAATTTTAGAGCCAACCCGTTAATTTGGATTAACGGGTTGGCTCTAAAATTGGATATAAAAAATTTTTTGTTTATCTGTAAAGATGTACTTACAATTGTTGCGATTTTTTTTCGAGAATCGATAAGAGCTAAAGACATAAAAATTTTTTTATTTTGAATTTTCTTCTCAAATAACTAAAATACCGATGGATTAAATTTATCATGCATACCGTTTAAAAACTTATAAAAATAGCTTTCAAATGGTATGCATTGCATCCTTACCAGTCTTTGTAGATTAATTTTCACTATGATATAAAACTTTATTTTGAAAATAAAGTTTAACTGATTTTGTTCGTGATACGGGCGTTAAAGTAAGTGATTATCAGTGTAGTTTCTATAGAAAATTCCTTAAAATATGTCATAATTATTCCTTGATGATGCCGATTCGATATTTAGATATTTGAATTTGGTCCTAACACTTCCAATTTCAATGTCTGCTTCTTTTGGTATAGTATAACTATTTTTAATGTTTACTCGGTTCAAACGACTTAGAATTGTGATATTTTTATGTTTTTTATGTTATTGGACTAGAAGACTGTTTAAACCGATTTTGCTTCCGGGGATCTATAAAAATTCGGTTCCGGGGATCTATACGATTGAAACTGTCAAATGTACCCGAAAAGAGTTTTCGAACAGAGGTTTTGCATTAAGGAAAATCCAAAATATAGATTAATTTAAATTATTCATCTATAAACGTTTATAGCATCATTTTTTAAATTATATCGTCTAAATCGATCCTATTCACCTGTTGCTGCCACGCACACATATTAAACATTTTCAAAATAGAAACAACTATTCACGTAGCCTATATCTTAGATAACTTTCGTTTCATCATAAGCTAGAAACTACAAGTGTGAGCCTCTTTATCTTAGCTTATATATTTTTCTAATGATTGCAAGTAACTTATAAGATGTTATTAACAATTACACTTGATTCAATAAAGAATAATATACGGTATGTAAATATATTATTCTTACCATATTATTTTATATAATACAAATTTATAATTAGCACTGATTTTATCAATTGTACTTCACAATGATGAATAAATTAATAAATAATATCATATTTTATCATTAGGAAGGATGTAAGGATGGACATTTAATGAGTATTTGCAATTTAAAGAAAATTATTCAATCTTTTAATATTTTATACAATTTTGTTTCAAAATTTTTCGTCGGCTACTTGTAAGAGTACGAAGTTATTTTTAATACGATTGTGAGTTGGGTTAATAAGATGACATTTCTTTTCATTAGATTACTGACGTTATCAAAATGAATGCCACTAGCGTATCATTTTTTGAGTTCTAAGTTTCATTATTTATTCGTACAATCTTATGAAAATCGACATGTTCGTAATACTCTTCATAACAATTCATACTGTATTCACGTTTTATGAGCTGTATGTCTACAATCTGCAAACAGCTGTCGTGACTCTGCACGTAAAAAACATCCTTCAACAGTAAATATTGAAGCTTCTGAAACAAATTTAATTTTTAAATATTTTCATTTCTAAATTATATAAGTTAATGTAAAATAAAAGTTTCATTCGTAAATGTTTTTTCAAATAAATATAGGCTAATAGGGCGATCAGTTGTATGACAGGCAAGTCGTATGCAAGATAAAGTTAACCTATTACAATCCATACAAGAATATGTTTTTTTTTTATTATTGGTATTTACTTATAAAAGTTCTTTAAGCAAATTACACTCAAATAATAATTTTAATAAAATGAGTATAACAGCAATCGATTTCACGCAAAAAAATTATGAAGAAACGGGTCGAGGAGGATAGGATGTTCGAATACGCCTTTGAGTAATTCGAAAAAGAATCAGATAATTATGTTCCATATGTATAAAGATTTCTGCTCTTAGATTTTCAGACTCTAATACCAATTTGAGACAAACTGAGATGTTATATAATGATTTAGGGATGGGTTTTTTAATATTTCGGTTAATTTTTAAACTAGGAAAACTTTGTATCATATTTTAAGATATTTTAAGTCCTAAAAAACTGTCTTATTAAAAAAATTTATGGTGCCAAATTAAAATTTTTATAGATACTGGTATTCCAAAACATTAAAATTCGATATTTTAGAAACAAAGACATACGATTTATTAAAAAATCATGTAGTTTTGATTTTTGCACGGACTTTTTTTATGAATATAACCCATACCTATAATTACAAATTGTTTAATGTTTGAATCATCCTGAAGAATTCATTGCAAAATGTGCTTATGTGCATATATAAAAAAAATATAGAAATACCGAAAATATCAACACCGAACCAAGTACGTGCATACCAACTTCTATCTGTAAAAATCAAACAAGCCCAATACAAGCCTACCCAAACCATATTTAACAACAGAAACTTTATCCTAGTACTCGGCTACGATATCCATGATAGTCACGTAACATGAATCCAACAAGAACGCCGTTTATCTGTGCCTATCCTGCGATACTACTTGAAGCATAATCTACGAGGGTCGTCCAATAAGTACTTAGCCTACAAAAGAAAAACGAAAATTTTGGAAAAGTGGCATTTTATTTTTCAACATAGTCTATTTTAGTTCGATACACTTGGCCCAGCGATGCTCCAAATTCTTTAACCCGTCTGAAAAATACGTTTCCTCGAGGTCTGAAAAGTAGGCCTCCGTGGCAGCGATTACCTCCTCATTCAACTCAAATTTCTGCTCGGCGAGTGACTTTTCTAAGTTTGAAAACAAAAAGAAGTCGTACGGGGCTGAATCTGGAGAATACGGTGGATGGGGCAGCAGTTCGTAGCCTAATTCGACCAATTTGGCCATGGCGACGGCGCACAGTGTACTATTTTGATAAAATGAGGGACAAAATCAATTATCTTACGATTGATATTAAATTTGAATTAAAAAAAAAAAGGAAATGAAAGATTGAGTAATTTCAAATCAGGGAAAAATAGTCCGGGAGCGAAAAAATGCAAATTTGACCTTCAAATTCAAGGTCAAACTTACGATTTTTTGAAAAAAATGTATATTTTCATCTCGCATTTTTCTGAAAAAAATTTTTTTATCATACCAACTATGCTATTTTGTAGATTTTACAACAAGGAATCCGAATCGCAGGTGCTAAACTGACAAAAAAAATTTTAAACCTCCCAAATTTGAACCTAAAAGTACCTTTCTAATTTTTGTAAATTTATGAAATGATAACGTACTTTTTCAATGTTCATCGTTCATGACATTATTAATCATTCAATATTTCTTGACATGAATCTTAAAATATCAGTATATAAGTAATTCATTCCATAAAAAACTAATTTGAAGGCAATCTCGTAGATAACTAAATTTATTTACATGAGTGTTTTGATAAATAAAATGAATCAATCGTAATTATATTTCTTCTAATTGATTTTTAAATGTAAAAAATATTCTCGTGTTAAATATATAAACATGCATCGGCCAATGAATCAGACGAGCTTTCGTTTTGTTTTTTACCGTATTCATGTGAAACTTTTATATTCGAAATATTTTCCATCGCTGTCCCGCTGTTTTGAAGGAAATAGAACGAATGTTTACGTAAAGTGTATTGAAGGTGAACTATTTTCAGTATAAGTATGTCTTACTTGTTAACTCATGCAGAAGAACATATCATATTTGAATAATACTAGTGTAGTTTTTGTGTTACTCTTACTTTGATTGAACTTTGCATAATTTACATTTATCGCTCATCAGCTTCAGGAAGTAAGTATTCGTTTATATTGTTTGATCTATTTTATTATTTTTATAATTTAACTGTTCATATTCATTGTAATTACAGAATTCTTTTGTGACTTATTATTCAATAATTTATTTATTAATGTGATCTATTTATTACACATTCTATGTAAATATTTGTATTCTTTTATAGATGATTCGTGTTATAATGCATAGACTTAATGTGATTAATTTCATTATATTTTATCTTCTTAGCGCAATATTGCATGGTTTAAGGACGTTCTCTCGCTGCAGTGGTGCTCAACTTGCACAATATTATTAAAAATATAATTAAGAGTGTTCAATTGTCATCAAAAGCCTGATTTAGTCGGTATACATGACAATGTACATATACATGACAAAATAATGAAAAAATGTTAACATAAAAAAGAAAGTATAAATACGATATTTGAAATTCGTAACCTTTTACGATACCACTATATAGATATACAAATAACACGTCAGTTTTTCTTTTAACAGCTGTATCTTGGAATGTAATGCCACTTGCCCTATTTAGTAAAAAATCGTCGTAATCAGTGTTTTGTCAATTATAACATACTAATTTATTTTAAAAAAATCAAAAAAACTCGTGTCTTAAACGACAAAAACGCTTTAAAAATGCTACTGGGAACCACTGCTCCCATAAGATCCTGTGTTAAATAAAAGCAACTTTATATTACAATAACTCATAAGTTAGGTCCGGTATAGATAAAATACTTAATTAAGAACATATATTTCAAATTTCACGAAAAAAACAAGAAAAGTGAAAATTAAGAGAACGTCCTTAAAGCCATAAATATACTTTAGTTATTTATTATCACTGTTATAAAACTCTTCATTCTACTAATCTATGTGTATGTGATATACTAGTATGAAACGGAAGGTGCGATCCAAGAGTAAAAATAAGGGTAAAAAACGAGGCAGGCCGAGTAAAAAAGGTGGGAAGAGGTTGAATGCGGGCAGAAAACGCATGTCAATAGAAAATGCTTCGAAAAAAACAATTCGTAGGCGAGCTCAAGAGTTGTTACAATCTGAAGAATATAATTTGGACGTAATCAACGTAGCTGTAGCTGCAAGAATCGGTGAATCCAAGTTTACTAATGTTAGTGATAGTGATGACAGCCTTATTAATAATCATAAGGAGAAGGAAATTCGTAGACACTCTAAAGAGTCAGCTTTAGCATTTTTCTCGGAGTACGATTATTCTGTTAAGAGTTATAAGGGTTTAGTTAGTGATGCTTTTGAAAAAAAGTGCCCCATGTATCCTGCTTATGAATTTGTCCATAATGCAATGGTCGAATGTAGACCACAAAATTATAGTGTGGAAACTGAGGTAGAAGTTATGGTATCCCTTCAGAACATGTTAGATAAATCTGCCGAACGGTTGTGTGAAAGTGTGGCTTCGGACTGGAGTGAGCAAGATCTACGTAAATTAAAATTAATAGTGACTTTAGGCTTCGACAGCTCATCGGGACACGTTAATCCTCAACAACAATGCAAAAACTCTGAAAATGAAAGCTCTAACGCTCTTCAGTCGCTTTTCGTGAGCAGTTTCATCATAATTAATTTAAGAAATATGAATTCAGATGAACCCTTTTGGCTGAATCCCACACCACAGAGTATTCGATTTTCTCGACCTCTACGAATAGCCCTAGAAAAAGAGGACAAAGATGCAACACTACATGAACATGTTCGCCTAATGAAGAAATAAAAAATCTTATTCCATACCGTTTCAAAATGTGCAATGGCAAATCAGTCAGGATTCAGTATAATGTTTATCAAACATTATTTGACGGAAAATGCTTAAATACTATTGTACAGAATGATTGTTCGAGTCGATGTCCTATATGTTTGCGTACATCACATAAATTTTCTAATTTAAAAGACGACTTCACTCCAACAGCAGCATCTCTTAAATATGGATTGGGACTGTTGCATTGCGAGATAAAATCGTTTGAACATATGTTGCACATTTCTTATCGAATCAGAATAAAATCATGGGATGTACGGAAACCAAATAAAGGTAAGTTTGACCTATTTTTGCGTTTTTACAAAAAAATTTTGCTAAGGGAGATATCTGGAACGTTAAGAATTAAATTGTAACAAACAACGAATACTAATTAAAATAGTCCTATAAGAGTTTCTTAGGGGTATATTAAACCTGTTAAAAAAAATATTGCAAAGTATAGCTTATGCTTCTTCACTCTCGAAGGTTACCATATATTTTTTAAATTGAAGTTCTTTTTTATTTGTAGCATTGGGTGTAATTTCAAGCCAATGAAAGTAATAAAATCAAATGATAATGCTGTCAAGCATTTAACTAATTGCTTGCTTATAATATACAATATTTTACTATTATAATATATCAAATTTAAAAACAAAACAAACGAATTTTAACGTACGTATAAAGGACACGGGTAGCTCCTGCAAGTAGGTTGTTATACTTGCAGGGGCCTCGACTGTGGCCCTTGATAACATAATATAATTGCACATAAAACTACATTTATTAAATTCTAGTGATTGCACTTGTCTCAAGCTTAGAATATTAAATTTAATTTTTAAAAATGCTCAAACTATTGAATATAAAAACGTCTATTACCCTCTTGGGATTTTTTTAGAGGAATTTGAGGAACGAAAGAAAAATGTACAAAAGCAAATTTATGATAAAATAGGTGTGCGAGTAAATCAAATTTTACAGGGTCATGGCACCACAAATACTGGCAACCTTGCAAGGCGATGTTTTGCTCGTCCCAAGGATTTTGCAGAATCATTGGGAATTGATTTACAATTGATAACTGATATTGCTAAAATAATATCAGCTTTTAAGTGTAAGAAAGAGCTGAAACTAGATGAACTGGAAAAATTTTGCTGGAAAACTTATCAGTCATACTATAAACTCTACCCCTGGGCACGTATGAGTCCCACCTTACATAAGCTTCTGAAGCATGGTTGTGATATTTGTCGACAACTACCTCTGCCAGTAGCATTCTATGCAGAAGATGCCAATGAATCCTGGCATAAGTATTATAGACAAAACATGATTCGTCATGCTCGACAGGATAGTAGAGCAAATCGGATAAAGGATACATTCAATCGAGCTCTGTATGCTTCGGATCCTAAGATATCGCTGATTCTTATAGATCGTCGATTGAAAACTACATTCACAAACGATTCCTCCGATGTGACAGAATTTCTTGCAAATCCGTAAGTAAAGTAAAGAAATGCTTATTAATCATACTTCAACTAGAATAAAATATGCAAATGAAAATAATTTACAGATCCACTGCAGAAAACGAATACGAATCCGACAGTCATGATTCCTATGTCAAATGAATATCAAATACTTAATGAAAATAAATGTTATTATTAAAAAAACTCATAAAAATTAGGCAGAAACTTTTAAGTTCAAATTTGGAAAGTTTAAAATTGTTTTTTCACTTTAGTACCTGCGATTCGAATTCCTTGTTGTAAAATCTACAAAAAAGGATAGTTTGTATGATAAAAAAATTTTTTTCAGAAAAATGCGAGATGAAAATATACATTTTTTTCAAAAAATCGTAAGTTTGACCTTGAATTTGAAGGTCAAATTTGCATTTTTTCGCTCCCGGACTATTTTTCCCTGATTCGAAATTACTCAATCTTTCATTTCCTTTTTTTTTTTAATTCAAATTTAATATGAGGGACAAAATCAATAATCGTAAGATAATTGATTTTGTCCCTCATTTTATCAAAATAGTACACTGTGCGGCGGAGGTGTGAGCCGGTGTGTTGTCATGGTGGAAGAGCACTTTTATCTTCGCCAAATGGGGCCGTTTTTTCTGCAATTCGACGTCGAATCGGCCCAATAATTCGGCATAGTACAGCCCTATGACCGTTTTGCCCCTCCCTAGGTAGTCGATGTAGATCACACCTTGTGAATCCCAGAAAACGGTGGCCATCACCTTTCCGGCCGATGGGGCAGTCTTCGTCGCCTTCTTCGCAGCACTTTCGCCGGGTAAAGTCCACTGTTTCGACTGTTCCTTGGTCTCTGGTGTATACCAGTGGATCCATGTTTCGTCGACTGTCACGAAACGGTGCAGAAACTCCTTCGGATTGCGCTTAAACAGCGTCAGACATTGCTCTGACGTTGTCTTACGATTGCGCTTGTTGTCCGAATTGAGCAAACGCGGCACCCATCGCGGCGACAGCTTTCTCATGCCAAAAATTTTATGCAGGACATGACCCACGCGGTCTTTTGAGATGCCTACGATCTTAGGTATCTCGCGTACCTTCAATCGTCGATCTGCCAATACGAGATCTTAAATTTTTGTCACGTTATCCTCCGTGGTAGCCGTTTTCGGAGCACCTGGACGTGGCTCTTCAAAAATCGACGTGCGACCACGTTGAAACTCGTTAAACCAATTTTTGACGGTCACCATCGAAGGAGAAGAGTCACCGTACACAGCATCCAAGCGCTTTTTGATTTCGTTGCGTGATTTCCCTTCCAAAAACAAGAATCGAATCACCGACCGATACTGCTCTTTTTCCATTTTTCAAAAAGCAACGGACACACTTGCTTTCATACGCTCTTAAAAATAAACTACTACTCCGATCCGGCTGAAATCTTGACAGTAACCATCGAGAAGGTTATACTACGTGATAGAATATTTCTTTTGCGAGAGTGGCGCCATCGGGCGATGAGGCTAAGTACTTATCGGACCACCCTCGTATGACCAGGGGTGGTATTAGTGCAAGTATTACCACTAATAAGAAAATTTCCCTACCCAACCTCACCGAATTCAATAATTTTTTGATAAGTTGTAGTATTAGACAAAGTAAGAGACACTTTTTTTTTCTGTGCCGATATTAACTTTAAAAGGTAGAAAGCTATTCCTAAATCTCACCTTAAAATCGCTTTCTTATTATATCTCATCATTTAATGAACATTTCTTTAATAAAACCAAGTGAAGAATATTTGCTATAAGAAGTCTAAGGTATTAGGCGTATTTATGACTTAACCAACCCGAATTACATATTTTTTTAAAACTAGAATTTTATTGACTTTTTTTCATGAAAAACCAAAACATGTACTCAACAATATTAAGAAAATCATTTCCATTTCCTACATCGAATATTTAAATGAACATGTTTAATGATTTTAGACATATTTAATAGCACTGTAGATAGATAGATCAGGAAAACTTTGAGGGCCGGCAAAGAAGATCGTCGTAGATTACACAGCAGAAATCCGTGAATATAAATATGTATTTATTTTTTATGTAACACAAGGAAATGCAGGAATTGGTGGCGAGTCAGGCGTGAAGAGACAAAAAGTGAGTATTGTAATAAAGGTGAAGCATATATATGAAGTCGTATAAAGATGCAGGGTAGAGGGTAGAGGTAGAGAGAGAATCAGAAGCAGACGAGAGGGACCTAAGATGGTCGAGACCTCTCAATGATACCTGCACTTTATGCTTTAAAAGTTGTAGAAGCCGGGTGGCTAGATAGCTAGACATGGCCGTATCACTCTCTCAAAAGAACAGTTCTATGACATTCTCGCGCTTTAAGATCCTGTCTCATTCTCACCCACAGACTTTTTTACACAATCCGCATACGCACGAAAAGCCTAACGTGGAAAAAATACTGGAAAATGTCTCCTTGGCAAAGCCAAAGAAAAAGTCACGAGAACAAACAAAGGCATCTGAATCTCAAGAAAGACGTGTCGCCGCGGTGAAGACAGTAAACTAATTGCCGCGAAAGAGTTCCTCACTCTTTCTCTCTTCTCAGGCAGCGACACTCTCATGCGTAGATCTACAGACACACATTAGTGTCTATCTCCTCTTTTGCTGCTTTACGCATGGTACAAGTTCTCTCTTTTACCTTATCACATGCTATTGTCTATTGCTACGGCTACTTAATATTAATACATGACACATTAAATAATGAAAATATATAAATGTATAATGAAATATTGAGGTACGTAAAGAAAGGTATAACTAGTTGATTTAAAACTTGTTATATCTCCATCCCCAGACTTTGGTATTTGGTACTCGTAATGACTCAACAACTTGGTCTCTCTAAAAAGGAAACTAAATATAAGTAAAAAAATTAATTAAACTATTTATTGAAAATATTATAACATCAACTATAAAAACATATATAAATTTCTAAAAACCAAAAACTATACTCTGTCTCATATTATCTCTCTACTAACAGCTAAACAGTTAGTAACTAAGCATAGTCGTGTGTCAATCATCAAGAATCTAAAAGGAAAAGGGCTTTAATGTCTGATTAAAAACTATTAACGACACACGAGGTTACGTCACAAGGCCAAGTATAATTTTTAGACGTGACAGAATATAGAGGAAAATAGCCAAATAAAAAATAAAAGTATGAAATTATCGTCATCTTCTTCACGTTTCTACTGAGTCTAGTATCATGATGTGGCGCCGAATTGAAGGCTGTACTCATAGGTAGACAGTATGCCTTGCTCAAATTTCCAATATTGGAATAAATTCGAGTAATTTTCGGTTCATATCACAGACGTAAGGTGGCAAACGTAGCAGAGCCGAGTTCTTTTCTTCTCGAGAACTGGGCCATCATACTTGCCACATGGCCTTGTGGCGTTCATATGATGCAAGACATGATGCTGCGGGGTCAGGTTCACATTGCCTTGACAAAACTGACCGGGAGTACTTTAAGCCCGCTCTGCCAATTCACGGCGTTCTTTGTGGGTCAAGAACTGTAGGTCGACATAGGAGCCGGGCTAGTACCCCTGACTTGACCATTAGCTAAGCAGATCGAGGCAATAGTACTCGAAGATCTAGAGGTTCGTGAAGATGCAGAGCCAGGAGGCACAGTGACCTGTAGAATTGTGGCCTGCTGAAGGTTCAGCTGCTCCAGTGGCGTTGGATGTCCAGTAACTCCCGGCGCTTTTGTTCCTGAATTCCCAATAGGTATTCTCTCTCCCTCTGAAGGTCCTTAGCATCATTCTAGCGAGTGGCGGCTGATGTCATGAAGGCTTGACATTCGATCTCGTTCTTGATTCTGCGGATGAAATCAGGTAGACTTATAGCTTTGACATGACTATCGTCATGTTTCGCAAGGGCCAGGGCCTCGGTAGGCCTCATGTTTTTCCTCTTGGGCCTTTAGGCGAACCGAGCGGAAGGTATAGACTTTGGCCTCGAGCTGGACCCACTGTTCTTGAAGAATAAGATTCCTCGCAGCATTTTTAGTCGTGCGTCTTTTCTGTTCTTCTCCGATGGCTGATGTAAGGAGAGCCGAAAGCTGAAGCTCCCTTGGGCCCTAGGGATCTTCACTTGCACAACGTCTTTCTTCTTCTTAACAAATAACATATTCTGTAAAGAAATCCTTGTATTGTGAATCGGCATAACATAGTAAATAGGTAAGAGCGAGTAGTAAAGCGAAAGCTAATTAAAGCAAATGCGTAGAATAGACACATAGCGTAGTAGGGTAACGCGAACCAGAGATTGAGTTATCCTGTTAGACGTAGCCGCCTAGGTAAATTTACGGTAGTGGTAGTGGTACGGATTTTTTAGAGCCACTAGGCCTACCATTCTTCTGAGGGACTATGACCACGGGTAATTGGGAGATTTGGCCTGACGTAGGCTGATATGTGAGATCAGTCATTGGAGAAGGAGTTGCCACTATCGTGGACTTGTTGATTGTAGATTAATCTAGAATTTGGATGTTTTTATTGACAGAAGACTAAACGTTCTCACTATCTGAATAGTTGTTGTCACCGAGAGCTTTGTCAGAAGGAAATTGCTCGGCGTCGTAGCACAGTTTCAGGTGGTATATCGCTACTTTTTCGATATCAACTTTACTTTCAATTTAAAGTTTATACGAATTTATATTAAGGCGAGCCGAAATAACGAATGGTCCTGCGTATTTAGGGTAAAGTTAAGCCGCGATGGCGGCGGAAGAAAGAACACGATACTTGGCCCATGCTTTATCGCTGAGGTTATAACTGATATCAAGATGTCTTTGGTTATAATACTTCTTATGACGTACTTGAGCAGTTTCACTGTTCCCCAATGCATCAGCTTGAAAATCATCGAGGTTTTGCATATGAATATTTCACTCGTCACGGGCCTTGAGCTGTTGTACAGCCGTGCGCTTTTCTTCGCGTCGAACATTGCGCGGTGGCTCTGTATTACGCTCGTAATTCAAAAATGTTGGGCTAGAGCGAGTGGCTTCGTGGATGGCTGTATTGTAAACAAAGGCGAATTAGACAAAGTGCTCATTCTACTTATTATGCTCTTCAGCAATAAACGCCGTGATCATGGTTTTTACTGTTTCACTATTCGATTTACTCGCTCTGTCGAGTTAGATTTAGGAGATTAGGGAGCGCAAGTCCATGATAGACTTTGAGTTTCCAAAAAATTATTCATTTTGGAGTTCTTGAAAGGCGTATCATGATACCAGAGAATTTTGTGAGGAATCCCGAAACGCAGGAGAATTCTTTCCTTTTCAATGGTTTTGGTATTGGCCTTACGAGTAGAAATGCATTCGATCCGTCTGGTGAATACGTCCATGAAAATGAACAGATGCCCGTAGCCTTGAGGCGATCTAGGAAAGGGATCCATAGTATCGCAGCAGATAATTTACTATGGATGGGTAACAATGTATTTGTCTATAAATCCGGCAGGAATTTTTTGCTCAACCTTAATTTGCTGGTAAACTTGACAGTTACGTACAATGCGAGCAACATCTTTGTATAGGATTTTTATATTGTCAATAGTAGTGGAGAACGGCTCCTTAGTGTGTTCTATATCGGTCTAAATAGCTAGCCGTCGCACTATGGGCTAAAATGAAAAATGTTGTGACAAAATAAAATTGCATGCGATAGAAACACGATATGGAAATGAATCAAAGGCTGTTTTAAAGCTGAAGTGATGCTGAATACAGAAAAATTATTCCGATTCAAAAATATTCAATTTGACCTTGAAAATTTCAAGGTCAAAGTCACAACTTTCACAAAAAAAACCACTTTAACGTTTTTTAACACACTCAGCGATTTTCTTTTGAAAAAGTAAGACAGCCATTGTGTAGGCCTTGAAAAACTACATCTAAAAACGCTCTTCAAAAAATTTTTTTCAATTATTGGTCATCGAGGTACGTATCCTGAAAGGTACACATTTTTTCAAGTAGAAAAACTCGGAAACAATCTGGGAAAGCGAAAAAATGTCTCATACAAAAGTTCTTTAACATTGAAGGGGCCATATTTCTGTAACATTTACATTGACCTTGAACATGATTCGTCAAGGTCATTTCTAGGTCAAGGGGTTTTTTCGACAGAAACACCTACTTTTTATCGTGGATTCGAATTCTGCATGAAATTCTACGTATAAAAAAATGCTGTCACTCCCTACTAATCCATTAATATACCCATAATAACCCTACGGCAATGGTAATAACCCCCAAATAAGAACTTCCCCTCTAATAATCCAATGGCAATACTATGAATTCCCGAAAAACCCAATGGCAGTACTAGCAACCCTCAATGACCGGATGAAAAGTACGAATTTCGCGTACACACACACATTCACACCTATAGTGGTAGTTTTAGTAAGAGTATGTCACAATTAAAACAAAAAAAAAATAATAGAAATGAAAAGATTCTTGTTTATACAACACATACTTACAATCTAATGAAATACATTTAAATGTCTATAACAATATCACAGTCTAATTCATCGATCGAATATATTTCAGTTTCTTCTTGTTCATTACATTCTTCATACGACTGTGTATTTTGACTATCTTCGGATACATTGCTATTTGCATTTGGTCTGTAAATATTAAATGGCAATATAATATTGATTGATAATGAATCAGAATATAAAACCATTTCTAACCATTTCCGAGTTTTTCTACTTGAAAAAATATGTACCTTTCAGGATACGTACCTCGATGACCAATAATTGAAAAAAATTTTTTGAAGAGCGTTTTTAGATGTAGTTTTTCAAGACCTACACAATGGCTGTCTTACTTTTTCAAAAGAAAATCGCTGAGTGTGTTAAAAAACGTTAAAGTGGTTTTTTTTTGTGAAAGTTGTGACTTTGACCTTGAAATGTTCAAGGTCAAATTGAATATTTTTGAATTGGAATAATTTTCCTGTAGTCAGCATCACTTCAGCTTTAAAACAGCCTTTGATTCATTTCCATATCGTGTTTCTATCGCATGCAATTTTATTTTGTCACAACATTTTTCATTTTAGCCCATAGTGCGTCGTCTCTTCATAGCACTTCACGAAGACAGGCTCCCGTTTCTCTCGCGGAACAACAAGTTTCCATGCACCGTCATCGCCAATCAGATCATCGACCGTCGGGGCGGGCTGGTAAATAACAGGTGCCCACCTGCGATCCGACCTCCAGTACGGATAAGTTCTCGGGATCTGGACAGTTAGCAAGAATTTGCGTCTGTACCAGAGGTCCTGAATACTATCGTGAGCGACAAGAGAAACTAAGAAAGCAGTGACGTTCTCGTCTGTCTCGAACATACGCGATAACGCATCGGGCACCACATTATTCTAGCCCTTGCAATATAATGCACGATATCGAAGTCGTAAGCCTGAATGCGTAATGATCATTGGCCTAGTTTGCTATTTGGGCTCTTCAGATTTCGCAATCAAATAAGGCTATGGTAATCCGTCACTACAGTCAAGTAAAAGCCCTTAATGTAAGGCCGAAATGATTCAATCGATCGAAAAACGGCAATATATTCACGTTCCGTCACTGATAGCTTATGCTCCGTAGCCGTTAAAAATTAGCTAGCAAAGTAAAAAACGCGATCTTTTCAGTCTATTTTATGTAGAAGAACACTGTCAAAAACAAGCAGGTATCGTTTATTATTCAATGAGAGACCAGCCGGAACGCGTTCGAAAGGTCTTTCCAAGACCTTTTATATGGTAGGTATAGCAAATATGATTAGCTCATTCTCTAATAGTTTCTAACGATAATTCGTCATTGAAAATTCGATTTTTTTTACTCATCTTTGACTCCTACCTGTACCGGACGGAAAAACCGTAAATAAATTTGAAGTAGACCATATTCTAGCTCTTGCCAAAGGCTATACAAGAAGCTTATTAGAAATTTGAATTCTCCAAGTATATTGCGTGTAATCGAGTTTTTACCAAAAAATGACCATTTTTGTCAATTCAAAATATCTTGATAAATATGAAAGATACAAAAATATTTATTGGACAGAAAATGTTTGTTATTTAGAGTAGAATATGATAGAATTCGAAAAAAAATTTTTACTATACTTTTATTTGCTCTAATTGAAAAAAAAATTTTAATCAACAAGTAAAACATAATATATGTGAATATTATATTTTTTACCAAGTAAAACAAAAGTATTCGCATTCTATTTGTTGTAAAAAAAAACTTTGGCTCACTGATATCATTTTGATTTTTAGATCTAATGGTGTTACAATTTTTTTAAGTGTTTACAGTTGGCGTTATATTGTCGTAAGCATCAATATTATATTTAAAAATTATTATTTATCAAAATGTTGTCATACAGTAATTTATATTTAGCGGTTGGTAATTGAGCAGAATTTACTCTAGTCTTCAATGTATTTTATTCCATAACTGGATATTAGTCTGAAATTATTATTTTCAGAAATAATTGCTTTGACTACGGCAAAGAAGAAAAATCTATCTATTGAAAAATGTACAATGATTATGGGCCTCCATAAAACTGGGAAAACCAATCGCCATATTGCAAGTGACCTAAAAATTCCTAGACGTACTGTAGATAACAATGTTAATAAATTTCTTAAGAACGCACTATAGCTATTAAACATGGAGGAGGCAAACCTAAAGTGACAACTAAGCAACACGATAAATATATATGATTAACCAGTTTACGTAATAGGCGATTAACTGTAGCCGAAATCAAGTATGACATTTAAAAAAATTTCAAAGAATCGATAAGCGAATCAACTATGAGAAGACTTCGAGATCAAGGTCTTTTGGAGTAGCTGTGAAGAAGCTTTTACTCAAAGAAGTGAACAGAAAAAAACGTTTGCTTTCAGCTAGAAAGCATAAAAATTAGACTACAACTGATTGGGAAAAAGTTCTATGGAGTGATGAATCAAAATTCGAAATCTTTGGAACCAAGAGAATTTATGTAAGTCGAAGAGTGAATGAAAAATGTTCAGAAAATTGTATTGTGCCAACAGATAAACATGGTGGCGGATCGGTAATAGTATGGGGATGTTTTGCGGGTTCCCCTGTTGGCGGTCTTGTAAAAATAGAAAGGATTTTGAAAAAAGAAGGGTATCATAACATTATTCAAAGACATGTAGTTCCATCAGGAAGTAGAATAATTGGAGCAAATTTTATATTCCAACAAGATAATGATCCAAAACACACTTCCGTCCTTTGCAAGAATTACTGAAAAGATCTTGAAGAAAAGAAACAACTTAAAATAATGTTTGGCCTCCTCAATCTCCAAATTTAAATTCGATTGAAATAGGAAGAGCTCAATCGTGCTGTCCGGAAGCTATGCCCTATATCAAAAACAGATTTATGGAATATATTGCATCAAGAATGGAAAAAAATGTCAGAAGATATACTTAAGAAACTAGTTAACCTAGGATACCTAGAGTTTGCCGTGCAATAATAAAAAGTAAAGGCAGACACTTTGATGAAAGTAATGTTTGATTTCTTTTAAAGTTTTATGTTACTTGTTATTCATATTTATGTATTATTATGATACGACGATTTATTATATAAGTTTATATGATTGCTACCTATTGGTATGTCAATTTATGATTTCAGTTGAAAAAAAGCTTGTTTAATAAAATAATGATTACTTTTTGCTTTCGGAAAACTATGGTGGCGATTATGAGAATAATAGTTCTAAGAGAAATACATTGTTGTATGTGTAATGAATGTGATAATCTATCAATCTTGTATGAATAATAAATTTCTATCAATATTAAATATTTGTACATCAATAAAACCCCTCCAATACTACATTTATCGAGTGAGTATACATATAACTAAATTTCATATAAATTAAAAAAAATGCAAAGTGGAACAAAATTTTTTTTCGAATTTGAAAGAATTCTATCATATTCTACTCTAAATAAAAAACATTTTCTTTACAATAAATATTTTTGTATCTCTCATATTTATCGAGATATTTTGAATTGACAAAAATGGTCATTTTTTGGTAAAAACACGATTGCATGCAATATCCTTGGAGAATTCAAATTTTTAATAAGCCTCTTGTATAGCCCTTGGAAAGAGCTAAAAAACGGTCTACTTCAAATTTTTTTACGGCTTTTCCTTCCGGTACAGGCAGCAGTGAAAGGTGGGTAAAAAAATCGAATTTTGAACGGCGAATTATCGTTAGAAACAATTAGAGATTATGAAAGGTCTTTGAAAAACCTTTCAAACGCGTTCTAGCTGGTCTCTGTACATCAATTTTTTACTGAGATATTAAACTTTAAAGTTTTGAGAAATCTCTGTTTGGATGGGCAAAAGCAACTGACGGGCACTATAGGTGCTGTAGCCAAGAGAGCTTTTACATGTTTAAAAATATCCCAATGTTTGTTGGTCGACGCGTACTTGGTATCTTTTTGGATAAGCGACGTTAGAGGCTCGATCAAAACAGCGCAGTAAGAACTTACCCAGAGGCCATGACAAAAAAATAGCGTAATTGTCGTAGATTCCTCAGTAGGCCAAGTAACCTAGCTACCAGTATATAGGCTTTCGTGACATAATTCTGGACAAGTAACCAAAAGTAGTATCGTAAAGAGTATGACGCCCTCTTCAATTTGGTATACCTTTACACTCTCAATTGTCCCGAAATTTGTTATTAACAATTTTAAGCAAAAAGTCACACTTCTTTTGGTTTTTCCACTATAACATTGCAAATAATGTAACGATTGAAACAGTGTTAATGTAATAGTTGTGGTAATTGAATAATAAATAAAATGAGTTTTCGCGCGTTGTTATAACATCATTACAAGCCAAAAAAACTCGAAAAACCCGGGAAATTTTGCACTTGTAACAAAAATTCGTATCTCCGTCAATTTTCAACTTGAAGAACTGAAATTCAAAACAATAGTAGCTGAATATATTTACTTTAATTGCGCGTAATCCTGATTCTGTGCAACAGAATAAAAAGTCGCAATCACCGTAAAAAGTCGAAACAGCAAATTCAATTTCAATTTTAAAAACAGTTTCGAAAAGTAGATGTTTTCCGCTTCAAAATGTATATGAGGTGTGTTCAAAAAGTAAGGTGACTTTTCAAATTTCACGGGCAACGTACTTTCGATTATCGATTGTTTTATTTTGTTATGTTGGTACACTCTTCCCGAACATCTGTATCAAGTTTCAAGTGTATAGCATTTTTTGTTTGGTTGTGAGAGGCGAAAAGGTTATAAGTGTTTTACGTGCTCGGCGATTTCTTGCTACCGAAAAATATGGATCAAAGGATTTGCATCAAATTTTGTGTAAAAAATAAAATAAAGTGCTCCGAAACACTTGAAATGTTGACGGTGGCATACGGTGAAACTGTTCTGAGTAAAAAAAATTTTTACAAGTGGTACAAACTCTTCCAAGATGGCCGGGAAGATACCAATGACGAGCCTCGCTCTGGACGCCCAAGCACGTCAACAACTGATGAAAACGTTCAAGCCGTGAAGAAAATTGTTCTGGAAAATCGTCGAATCACTATCAGAGAAGTTGCTGAGGATGTTGGTATATCGCTTGGCTCGTGCCATGAAATTTTTTCTAACGTTTTGGGCATGAAACTTGTGTCAGCGAAGTTTGTTCCGAAATTGCTAAATTTTAACCAAAAGAACCGTCGCATGAGCATCGCTCAAGAACTGTTGAATGACGTCAACGACGACCCAGATTTACTCAAAAGGGTCATAACTGGTGAAGAATCAGGGGTATATGGTTATGATATCGAAACCAAAGTCCAATCGTCCGAATGGAAGAGCCCAGATGAGCCAAGACCGAAAAAAGCACGCCAAGTTCGATCAAATGTCAAAGTTTTGCTCACTGTTTTCTTCGATTACCATGGCGTGGTGCATCAGGAGTTCTTACCATATGGACGTACGGTCAATAAACAGTATTATCTTGAAGTTATGCGTCGTTTGCGAGAAGCAATACGAAGAAAACGCCCAGAATTGTGGAAAAACAATTCATGGCTTTTGCATCACGATAATGCCCCTGCTCACTCATCTTTGCTTGTGAGAGATTTTTTGGCCAAAAACAACACCACAATCATGCCTCAGCCACCATATTCACCGGATTTTCTTGTTCCCAAAACTAAAGAGACCTATTAAAGCACGGAGATTTGCAACGATTGAAGAGATAAAGACTGCATCGCTGGAAGAGCTCAAGGCTATACCGAAAAGTGCTTATGAGAAGTACTTTGAGGATTGGAAAAACCGTTGGCATAAGTGTATTGTATCTGAGGGGGATTACTTTGAAGGGGACAACATAAATATTGATAAATAAATAAATATTTTTTCTTAAAAATACAAAGTCACCTTACTTTTTGAACACACCTCGTATTCTGGTTATGAAAAAAAATATGCAAAATAGACCAGAAACGACGCAGAAGTCAGACGTTTTCGACTGAGCGCACCGAAATAGTTGAATGGGGGAAGGGGTAGCAGCAACAGAGGAGATTCGCGTATATATCGCCATACACGCGTAGCGGAAGCATGTCGTTTTTGGATTATCTGCGATTATTTTGTAACTGTTTTACTAATTTTACTTATCTCGTCGTGGATTTTCATCACGTTATCCTCTGTGATTGCTGTTTTCGGGGCATCCGCGCGAGGCTCATCAAAAACCGATGTGCAACCATGTTGAAATTCGTTGAACCAATTTTTGACGATCGCCATCGAAAGAGAAGTTTGAAATCAATGAACATACTTGCTTTTACACGCTCTCAAAACAGAACTACAAGTTTGAGCCGGCTGAAATTTCATCAGTAGCCGTCTACAGGAATGTACTACATTATAGTATATTTCTCTTGCGATAGTGACACCATTGGGCAGTGAGGCTATGTACTTATCGAAACGCCCTCGTATATATATTGAGTAATTTCTGTTTGGCCAGATATTTATGAAGTATCAAAAAATTTTTTTTTTTTATAGATAATTATTGATTGTTGTATTTAATTATCTAACTATGTAGTATTGTAGCACAATAATATACTTTATAGTGATATATTGAAGATTTCATATTATAATATTGTAGAATATTTGTTTGGTTCGATTTATTATCAATTTCACTGTTGTTTGTATCTCTGTTGTTCTTTTCTTACAGCTAGTTTGTCGTTTTAGTTGACGCTAGCGTATTAACTTGGTTAAAATAAACTAACGTTTTTCTAATTGTTAAAAATGACTGAGATAAAAACGATTGTATCTTCTTAAATAAAATATATTGTCATGCAAATATATATACAACGTGGATCACATACTCAGAGACACGGTCCGCCTCGAGCAGTCGCTCTCTCTCAACTCACTTTTTAAGATACGTACAGATACATCTCGCCGTGTACTCGTGCGCTTCTGCGCATGCGCTACCACATACATCTTTTACGCAGCAAATATGAATTCACATATTTCAACACACCTCCTTGAATTTATATTTCTTAGCAATAAACATTTTCGAAAATCTATAATATTCACAAGTTTCATAAATCTTACATTCTTTCTCTTATAATTCGTTACACAATATTTAAATCTTTCCTGAACATTTCGAACTTGTTTTTACCTAGTGCTTTTGTAAATATATCCGCAATATTCTTTTCGCTCTCTACTTTTACAATATCAATTTCATTTCTTACGTAGCTTTCGTTAACAAAATGAAAATGCGTTTCTATGTATTTAGATTTCTTTGTGAGATTACCATATTTGGCAATAGCAATTGCACCAGAGTTATCTTCGTAGATTTTTATAGGTTTAACAATATTTACGTCTAAATCTTTTAATAAATTTTTAATTACTTTTACCTCACTAACAGCATCAGATAAAGCTACATATTCTGCTGCTGTAGAAGATTTAGCTACACTACTTTGTTTCTTTACTTTCCAAAAAATTGTATTTCCATAATAACGTATAACAAAACCTGTCGTCGACTGTCTACTATTTTTGTCATCTGCCCAATCAGCATCAACATAGCAATCTAGAATATTATTATTATTACTCGATTTTCTTATAAAATTCAATCTTTTACCTTTGGTTAAATATAAATATTTCAGTACTCTTAAAGCATATTTATAATGCGTTTTATCATAACAATTTTGAAACCTACTCAAATAATTTACACTATAGCTTATATCTGGTCGAGTACATGTACTGATATACAAAAGTGCTCCAATTAAATTTCTATATTTAATTTCATTAGATGCTGATTGTGCTGGAGGTATATGTAACCTTTCCTCCATAGGTGTTGAGTACAGTTTAGTATTTTCTAAATTACTATATAAACATTTCCTAACGAGTTTATATAATCAGTCTGATCAAGACTCAATTTTCCCTTTTCAAGATCATATTCAACATTAATTCCTAAATACGTTTTTATTTTTCCTAGATCTTTCATAGCAAATATTTTCATTAATTTCTTTTTAATTTTATCAATGACAGTTCGATTTTTTGAACAAACTAGCAAATCATCAACAAATAATAATATATAAATTTTTTCTCCATTCTCAGTTTTATAATATAAACAATAGTCGCCTTCACTTCTTTTGAAATTCATACTTTTAATAAAATTATCAAAACATTCGTACCAAGCTCTAGGACTTTCTCTTAAGCCATACAAAGCTTTTTCTAACTTTAAAACTTTATCAGAATTCTCATTAACATTTTCATAATCTTGTGGTATTTTCACATAAATTTCAGATTTAACTTTTCCATTCAAAAACGCTGTTTCAACATCCATTTGTTCAATATAAAATTCATTTTGGTTACAGTAAGCTAAAAGTAATTTCAAAGTTTGCAGTCTAGCTACTGGTGAAAATATGTCCTCAATTATTTGGTCTTGTTGGTATCCACGTACCACAAGTCTCGCTTTTTTCCTACCATCAGATTTATTAGTGTAAACCCATCTTAAATCTAAAATTTTCTTATCTATTGGTTTGTCAACTTTTGTACAAGTTTTATTTTTTTCTATACTTTGAATTTCTTTTACCATAGCATCATTCCAGAAATCAGAATCATTACAATTTACTGCATCATTATAAGTCTTAGGTGAATCAGCACTAACAGTATTTACATAAATAAAACTTGTCACTAGTTGACCGTACCAACTAGGTTTTCTTTTCTCTCGCGTTGACTCTCTCCTTTCAAACTTTGAGTTTACTTTTTCATTATCATTTCCGCTTGAATTTGTACTAGATTTTTTTCCTTTTTTAAATTCGTTTTCTTTCTTAATTTTCTCATTATCATAAAATACTTCATCATCACTCATACTTTCATAACTCATTTCAGATTCATTTTCACTCTCATTATCAGTATCTATTCCTATCCATTTCACATCATCTTCAACTACTTCTACGTGTCTAGCAATTATAATTCTACCATTCATTAAAACTCTATAACCTACGTTATCATATCCAACCAAAATTCCCATATCAGCTTTTCTGTCCTATTTTGAATGTCTTTTTTCTTCCGGAGTTTTTACAAAGATTTTACTTCCAAAAATTCTTAAATACTTCATACTCGGTCTTTTTCCAAAAAATATCTCGTAAGGTGTCTTATTAAGAAGTGTATTCGCAATTGTGCGATTTTTTAAATACGCTGCAGTTTTTACTGCTTCAAGCCAATATCTAATATTTAACTTTGCTTCCGATAATAAACATCTAGCGGTGTCCATGACCGTTCTATTGTATCTCTCCGATGTTCCATTTACTGGATGAACATACGGTGGACAAGGCTCAAGATATATACCTTTATCTCTGATCAAGTTAAAAACATTGTTATTTATGTATTCTTTTCCATTATCGCACCTCAATTTTTTAATCTTTTTACCTGTTAAATTTTCTACTAAATTTATGTACTCAAGAAAACATTGATATACTTCAGTTTTACTTTGAATTGGAAAAATCAATGTGCATTTGCTAAAGTCGTCAATAAATGTGAGAAAATATTTTGAACCTTCGTACCCCGTATTTCTGTGTGGGCCATTTAAGTCAGTATGAACTAATTGAAGGATTTCTGTTGCTCTTGTTCAATTGTTTTCAAAACGTAAATTATGCATTTTATTTTTGATACAAATTCCACATTTCATATATTCTTTTTCTAAGTTTTTTGGAAGTCCTTCGATTAATTCATATTTGCAAAGTTTTTCTAAATAATCAAAATTTACATGGCCAAGAATTCTATGCAATTTTTCTTTTTGACTTATTATTCCAGAATTATTTACGCTAATATTTCTTTTATCAACATATGACGAAATTTTATATAGACCATTATCATTATACGCAGTACAAATTATATTATTGTTTCTATCGTAAATTTGAGATCGATTTCCTTGTGATAAGATATTAAAATTTTTATTATTTGTAATTCTTGCTTGACTTATTAAATTTCTATCCAATTCTTTTACATAAAAAACATTTGTCATAATTATTTCTATTCTAAAACTTTTTTGATAAAATGATGTTATAATATTTCCAACTTTTTCACACTTTATTTTTCTACCGACTGCAATAGTTACATAAATTGGTCTTTCTAACTTTTTAAAATTTGAGAAATAAGAATCATCGTTTATAATGTGGTCTGTACAACCACTATCTAAGATCCAATTAATTTGTGTACTTTGACTCTGATTTATAGAATTTACTCTACTATTAAAATTTTTAACATCAGTACTTGCATGCAAATAAAACGTCTGTGGTGTATTATCGTAATACCTATCATTATAACTATAGCGTGCGTCGTGTTGACCTTCTTGTTGAAAACTTCGTTGTTGGTTGAACTCTCGGTGGCCTCCTCGTTGACCGTAACCTCGGTGGTTGTTGTAGTTGTATCCTCTGTTGTTGCTGTAGCCTCTGTAGTTACCGTAGCCTCTATTGTTGTTGTTTGTATAACCTCTGTTGTTGTTGTTTTGGTAATTTTCTTCTTGATTGTGGCTGCCCCTTTGCCAGCTTCCACGAGAGTTGTTGCCTCGCCAGCTGCCTCGGGTTGTAGCACCTCCTCGCCAATTTGCTCGGAAATTCGGAAAGGCATTAGTTTTACAATCCTTTTTTGTATGCCTTTTTTGTGGCAAATAAAGCATTCAATGTCCTTCTTTTCAACTTTAAATAAATTTGACTTTTTACTGTTATCTTGGCTATGTTGAATTTCATACATTTTAATTTTATTTTTTATATAACTGCAATTTTTATCTTTATCTTGCAAAGTATCATCTAAATCTCCAATGTATGCAAGTGAATCAGGTAGAGTTTTTAATATATAATCTAATTTTTCTTGTTCTTTTATATCTGCTCCAGCACTTTTCAATTCATTAATTAATTTCTCAAATTCACTAAAGAAACTATCAGCATTTTCAAAATCTTTCAGTTTTAATTTATCCAGTCTATTTCTTAAAACTATTTGTAAAGAAGTTGATTTTTTTAGGTACATTTCATCAAACTTATTCAATATATCAATTGCTGTTTTTTCATCACATACAAACTCCAATTGTTCATTTGAAATACTAGAATATATTAAGTTCATAGCTTTACAATCATGCTTTTCCCAATCAGTATCTTTCAATTGTTTTTCGCGTGTGACTACCTCATCACAAGTTCTAAATTTCAGTAAGAGTAATAATCTTTTTTTCCAAAGGTTGTAATCTTTGCCATCAAAAATAGGAATTTTCATATCCGTATCAGAAGCCATTCTGTATTTTACAACTTCCAAACAAAATTTTCACAACTTTACTCAACGTTCTCGTTCATGCACGTGTAGCATATACTTCAATACTCAAACGTAATCTTTCAACATCAGTCACTTTTTTTTTCTTTTTTAAATCTAATAAAATATTTATTAATCCTTGTTGATGTGTTATTAAGCTTCAATGCTTCAACTTTATTTTTTGTTTCTAACTGTTTATGATTGTTTCAAACGACTTCATTCTTCGATAAACAATTTACCTTGATATTTTCAGTATACTTATCAATATCCTCGGTGTTTCATTACATTGAGTACTTTATTATCTTTTTTCAACTCATTTAGTCGTATAGCTTCAAATTTCCATGTGCTCCTGCCATGCACCACATGACGGCTTCAAAATCGTATCCATTTGCATCTTCTTGATCATTCAATAATTTATTTCCACTTTCGCATTTTATATACTCTTGAATAATATTTCTAGCGATTCACGACACTATTTTTCAACTTTATAAACAAATTTCTGACAACATACACTCAATCAACCTCATTTTTAATCAATCACACTTTTAATCAACCACGCTCTGCTACCATGTTAAAAATGACTGGGATAAAAACGATTGTATCTTCTTAAATAAAATATATTGTCATGCAAATATATATACAACGTGGATCACATACTCAGAGACACGGTCCGCCTCGAGCAGCCGCTCTCTCTCAACTCACTTTTTAAGATACGTACAAATACATCTCGCCGTGTACTCGTGCGCTTCTGCGCATGCGCTACCACATACATCTTTTACGCAGCAAATATGAATTCACATATTTCAACACTAATAATTGTATCTTTATTATTTTTTGTTTGAGTGATTGTTACATCTTGGGGGCTCATCCGAAACTATTTTTCCGTAACCATGAATGGCACAGAAAAATCACAAGACAAAGAGGACGCCGATAAAAGTGCCGTTACAGATGCAAACGAGGGAGCAAGCAGCTGCCACTGCTGTTGCTGTTGGAACTGCTTGTACAAGCGGAATGGATATTTTTGATACAGATGTTACAGAAAATTCTGTTCAACGACAACAACAACAGGCAAGTGCAGCTAACCCTTCCGTTTCTGAGTCGGCTATTCCCACTTTAGGTAGTGTCGATGATATTTCGCATACAGTGGTTGCCGAAGTACATTCTCAAAATGACGTACATTTGCCAACGTTAACGACTCTTCCACCGCCTGCACTTCATGAAGCGCTCCTCGAGCTGAACGAGACGAGGAGTCAGCTAGATGATTTTCACCGTAAGTTGAACGACATTCGAGCTGAACGTGAAGCTGAGCGACAACACCGGAGAGAACTTGAAAAGATCCTAGAACTTCGTACTTCAAAAGAAAAGGATCTTATAGCTGAGTTACGTACACGCAATGCGGACATCATCGAAGGTCGCCGAACGATTGAAGAACTCCAAACAGAACAACAGGCCCTACATCAACAACTCGCTCAGTTAAAAGAACAATTAAACCAGATAAGTCATGATTCACATATCACTACACATACATCATCTACACATGACAACACGACTACGTCCTCGAACAGGTTAACTAGTGATTTAAATAGTGAATAAATTAAAAATTTAAATATAGTGATAAAATAATAATGGCCTCCACCATTACCGATTACCAACTCAAATAGTTCTACTAGTATAGGGTTAGGTTATAATCTCAAACTCGACGTTTATACCGGTACAACTCCTTTGTCGGAATACTTAAATCAATTAAATTTAATTGCAAAAGCAAATAGTTCGAGTGATGACAAGAAAATGATAGCGTTAGCTGCATGTTTTCGTGATAAAGCAAAAAGTGTTGACTAGTTTCAAAAATACAGAGGTTTTAGATTTTAAGTCATTATTGGAAAAATTTGAAGCTCGTTTTGGTGAACATTTAGGATCAAATACGAGAGTCATTTGACAAGTACCTAGCTTCACCGCAAATAGTGCTGCTATTGTGCCAGAAATACACTAGAGTGCAGTGTCTTCCTGTACACGATTGCAGACGAAATTTCAACCGGATCAGTTTATTTTTGAGCGCGTGTGAAAGCAAATGTGTTCGTTGATTTTTGAAAAATGGAGAAAGTGCAATATCGTTCGGTGATTCGATTCTTGTTTTTGGAAGGGAAATCGCACAGTGAAATTAAAGAACGCTTGGATGCAGTGTGTGGGGATGCTTCTCCTTCAACGGCGACCGTTAAAAATTGGTATAACGAGTTTCAACGTGGTCGTACGTCGGTTTTAGATGATCCACGTCCAGGTGCTCCGAAAACAGCGACTACGGAGGAGAAAGTGACAAAAGTACACGATATCATTTTGTCAGATTGCCCATTAAAGGTGCACGAGATAGATGCAATAGTAGGCATCTCAGAAGAACTCGTATGGCATATTCTACATGAGATTTGAGGCGTGAAGAAACTGCCAGCAAGGTGGGTACCGCGTTTGTTGACTACAGACAACAAGCGCATCTGTGTGACCAGTTCAGAGCAGTGTTTGAAGCTGTTTAATCGCAATCCGAAAGAGTTCTTGTGTTGTTACGTGACCATCGATAAAACATGGATTCACCGGTACACTCCAGAGACCAAGGAGCAGTTAAAACACTCAACAGGCGACAGAGAGTAGGTGAGGATCTCTCTACGTTGACTGCTGATACTGAAAAATTGGCAATATTAGCTTATCTTGAATGCTCGTTGGAAATTCGAGATAAGATAGCTTGTGCTCAATTTATAGCGGGTATTTTTCACACGGGGGTTAGAGAAGTTCTTCAATTAGAACGTATTACTTGTTTGAGAGTTGCTTTAGCTCGTGCGTTAGAAGTAAAGTGGATTAAAGAACAGAATAGAGTTTCTACATCACGAAATATAAAATCTCGAAAACTAAATCTTTCAGACAGTAAGTCACAAAATGGTAATGAAATTAATACTAAACAGGATCAACCATTTGATTCTCGAGAATGGTTGAAAGATATCGAATGTTACGGTTGCAATAAGAAGGGTCATATTTGCTCGCGTTGTCCAGAACAGAGAAATTGAATAATATTAAACCTCGAGGAGCGGATTTGGCATATAAGATTAGAGCTCCTTCGATACACGTGTTCGTAGAGCTCTTCACAATTTAAAATCTTTCGAATTTGATGGTCAGATTAACAATAAACCCAACCCTGTATTTTAAAAGTTGATTTAGGATTAAATGTTACCATCTGCAACTCAGCATTTCTTGATTCTAATAGTTCAAAAATTCCTCTTGATGGTAAATCATTAAATTACCCCAATGGTGAAAATGTTCTTGTTAAATGTAGATCGATTGTCAACATTTATAGGTCAGCATTTGATCCAGATGATTGTTTTCATTGCTGACGTTACTGACGATTGTATTCTTAAATGTGATTTTCTAAATAAAACTGGCATTTTAGAATCTATATATAACATTTTTATACATACTCCTATTCCTAACGATGTCAACGAGTCGACATGAAGTAAGATTGTAGATTTTGAATAGGAATTACCAGATTTGTTGAAAGAAGTTTTTGAGAATAATTCTCAATAATTAGATGATACACAAAAAGGGAAATTTGCTCGACTCTGAACTGAATTTCTAGATATTTACGAAGATGGTAATGTTGCCGGAAAATGTACACTTGTAGAACATTCCATACAACTAAATGATTCACGTCCTATTAAACAACCTATTCATCCGCTTCCTTTTCATTTACAAGTTGAAATCAATCAAATGATCAAAGTAATGCAGGAACAGAAAGTTATTGAAGAATCTTCTAGTTATTGGTGTTCTCCAATAATTTTAAAACAAAAACGGACAAAACTTAGAGATTTTGTGTTGATTTTAGAAAACTAAATGATAGGACGATCGAAGATTCGTATCCATTACCTAGAATAGATCAAATTTTAGAGAAGTTAGCTGGTAAATCTTGGTTTTCAACACTAGATCGTAAGAGTGGATATTGGTACGTTAAGATTCGTCCAGAAGATAGAGAGAAAAGCGCTTTTTCTATCGGTAATGGTCTATGGCAGGTAGTTCATTGTTATGGCTTTTGGTTTGTGTAATGCTCCGGCCACTTTTGAACAATTAATGGAAAATGTGCTTGGAAATCTTCTCCATGATATCTGTTTGATTTATTTAGATGATGTTATGGTTATGGCTAAATAATTCGATGAGATGTTAGATAACTTGCGGAAGATTTTCATGGGACTAAGAGCAGCTACTTTAAAGTTCAATAGCTGTTAGTCTTTTTCATCACTACTTGTGTGGCTTCTTTCTTTCAAGAATGTAAATGGTCAATTAGCAAGATGGGTCACAAAATTAGATCAGTATGATTTTCAAATGTTACATCGTAAAGGAGCTTCTCATGACAATGCAGATGGTCTTTCGAGATATCCTTGTGATGATTCCCGTTGTAAATATTGTTACAATGTAGAATCTAGATATGTAAATGATTGTGTTAGAAAAATTGCATTCAAGAAAACCTCTTGTTATTCAGCGTGATCGTCAATGTCAAGATAACGTTATCCGAGCCATTTTAGATAGTAAGAAGAAAGGAATTAATCTGATGTGTCAAGATATTTCTTCTAATGACGAATACATGAAAGTGTATTCGGCTCATTGGGATTCATTAGTTGTCGTGAGTGATGTTCTATAAAGGGAGTGGATTTCATCTAATCTCAAATCGAAGGTTCTTCAAATAGTTGTTCCAAACACTTATATCAACACTATTTTAAAAGAAGCTCATGATTCCCCATCTGGTGGTCATTTTAGTGTTAACAGAACATTACAAAGAATTTGAAGAAGATTTTATTGGGCTTTTTGTAAAAAAGATGTTAAAAATTGATGTAGATCTTGTTCAATTTGCATTACGAAGAAAGGTCCATCAGATGAGGGTCACAATGAGATGAAAATTTATAATGTAGAATTACCTTTCGAACGAGTTCAAATGGATATTCTAGGTTTTTTCCCTATTTCTTCTTTGGGAAATAAATACCTTTTAGTTGTAACAGATTGCTTCCCTAAATGGGTTGAAGCCATTCCCCTTTCTAACATGCGAACAAAGACTGTTGCAGAAGTATTTGTTCGTGAGATTGTGTGTAGGTATGGGGATCCTCTTGAAGTTCACACAGATCAGGGTCGAAATTTGGACGCTAGGTTATTAATGGAATTAGCACATTTGATAGGAATTCAGAAGACTAGAACTACACCATTATACCTACAGTCGAACGGACAAGTAGAATGACAAAAGTAAGACGATTCTTGACTATTTGTTTAAATTTGTATCAGAAAATCAAAAAGATTGGGATCGTTGGGTTTCACTGTATTTTTTAACTTACAGATCCTCGACACATTCGACAACAGCAGTTAGTCCAGCTGAGATGTTAACTGGTAATGATTTGCGATTGCCGTTAGATTTAATGCGTGGTTCTTCACGCGACAATGGATATTAACCCATGGATATTAACACCTACATATAAAAACTAATGATTAAACTCAACAATATACACCACTTTGCAAGACGAAACATCAGAAATTCATCCCTTCATACGAAGAAAATCTACGATAAAACGACGCGTCATTCCCCCCTCTTGTTCAAAGATGTTTGTCAAAGTTTTGACAAGTTTTAGAAAAATCATAATGATGATATTACTGGTGATATGCAAGAAAAATGTCAACTTACAAGAGACAGGCCCTCTGGTTGATTTCTAGAAGAACAGCCCGCTTGTCTAGAAGATAGTTTTTCTGGTAAAGAAATAATTGAAGATTCAAGATTGAATTTCAAGATTCAAGATTTTCTGATTTGATGATGGTTTTGGAATTATTCTGCTATCAAGAGACGGGCCCTTCGACCGGATTAGTCCAAGGATCAGTCCGCTTGAGAGTTAGAAGATTTTAAGTGGATCTGCGTTAATCGTTGCGATAATCTGGCAAGTGTTCGGCGTGTTCTTCGAATTGAGCATTAATTGCTTTTATGATGCATCAGCTTGCAATTCTATTTTCTAACCTCTTTTTAATTCGCATGCGATTGCATACGACGCGAAATATTTACTGCCATATGGCAGTAGTACGCGTACACTATGAGTGTCATCTATTATACTACTTGGTATTGAAGAATGGTTTACACTAGTTATTGTTGTCGTAGAAGTCGTAAAATTTATGGTTGTCGCAAGATTCCGTGTGTTTCCTAATACAAGAACTGGTTGATTTTCTGGAAATCTGTATATATCTACGTTGACATTCGGTACCGCAAATGGCTCGCGCGAATAAACATGGTTCACATCATCACGCGTCGTATTCGCACCTTATGTAGTAGATATATTAATGTGAGCGAGCTCGCACGTTAACTTTCAAAATGGCTAGTGCCATTCACTTTTGATCCTTCTGTGAAATAAAGGGTCTTGAGGGTAGTTCTTAAATTCGCATGAATCTCTTCAAGTAATGTTTTCGATCCGAAGAATAAACAACTAAGGTTGTCGCATCTTATAATGGCCATTTTTTCGTCTTGCTTTTCTATCGCTACAAAATCTTCCACCGAATAGTCGCAGTTTAACCTTCGAAACAATCAATCACCGTACTCGCACAAAGTATCATCTTGTTTTAATTCAAGTTGTAGTAGTGCACTGAATACATCTGTATTCGATAGCGATTTTATCTATAAAGACAAATTCTTATTTATATTTTATTTAGATATTGTGAGATCAGCTAATGTTCATTTCGATGTATCTCGAGCCCGATATGCTTGAATTAATTAAAGGAAAAAAATGAAAAGAGATGTAATACTTAGAACTGGAGCGTGTCTAACATAAAAAAGATACCTGATATGTATAACTATAAACAAAATCATATGCACGCGGCATAAATTAGCTGGTTAGTCAACGAATGAAAATCGACGAAGTTGGTAATATGCATGCTACTGTAAATGCTGCCTCGAAGGAGAGAGACCGGCAAAATTTTAAACATTGGAATTTTTCAAGGCTTAATATATGCATAATTTCGCCACGTGATCTCTGTAATCACGCGCAAGGGAACAATATACAATATACCTCATACGCATAACACCCGCGCTCTTCTTATTATTTTATACCATAGACACTCTTGCATTCAATTACATAAAAGCTAACTATGTCGCGATTTCTCTCTCACCAAAAATCTGCTGCGCACCAGCATCAGAACGATTGGGTGCCAAAATCTAACGGTGATTTCGGCCATTGACATATATATATTATATAATGAGAGGAAGAAAGAAATATCCAGTTTATTGCAGGCGTGCAATAGCTGTACGAAGCTATGCCCGATAGATCGGAAACATCGTAGGTTACACAGCAGAAATTAGTGAATTTTTTGTATTCCTAATTTAATTAACAATCTATATGTCAACAATAATTAAATGACATAATAACAATACTTTTTTTTCATTACAAAAACTATATTAAATAAAGATACTTCATCATTGATCTGTACCAATACTTTTATTTTACAGAGCTATATTATACATGTATACATGCGAATTTATATTTCTTAAATCTTGATATTCTTGGTATTGTTTGAATTAATTTCTTCGCTAAGCAATTAGGATGTTTCGTTAATCGTATAATGTACTTTTACAAGTAATTTCTGTATCTTATTTAACAGTCCAAATCATGACGTCCTTTCCGATTATTTCATTTGTAACAAACCATGATG
This sequence comes from Phymastichus coffea, assembly GCF_024137745.1. NCBI lineage: Eukaryota > Metazoa > Arthropoda > Insecta > Hymenoptera > Eulophidae > Phymastichus > Phymastichus coffea. The sequence goes on from NW_026706823.1 coordinate 5,186,203, forward strand.
TATTTATGATAAATCTTAAGGCTTTATTTGGGAATCTTTCAATGATATCTATAATTTATTTTGTTGTTGTATCCCAGAGTTGAATACCATATATGGAACTGCCTTAAATATGCTCTTATATATTAATAGTTTATTTACAATTAACATTTTAGATTATCTGCTCAGTAGCGAGTGGAATTTTTTAAGTTGTAGATTTTGTTATTTGTGTTTGATCCATATATGTTCTCATCACGTTAAACAGTGAAATATTGTTGAAGAAGTTGGAAAAAGAGGGGGTGAAAGATAGAATATTAAGGATAATATAGGAAATATATATGGAAACAACATGCGAAGTGATAATGGGAAAAGGAATATCGGAGAGCTTCAAAACAAGGAAAGGAGTAAAACAAAAATGCCCTCTAAGCCCAACATTCTTCAACATATTCTTGAATGACATTGACGAGACGTAAGAGAAAATAAAGGAAGGAAGCACGGTAATACAGAGCCACAAGACATATGAATTGGTATTTGTCAACGACATAATCATGATAGCGGATACGGCAGAAGGGTTGCATGAAATGCTAAGAAGTTTGGAAAAATACAACGAAAAGAATAAAATAGAACTAAATGTCAAAAAGACAAAAATAATGGTGGTCAGAAGAGCAGGTAGACTTACGAGAAGAGAGAAATGGTTCCATGAAAAGAAGAAGCTAATTATAGTAAATAAGTACAAAAATCTAGGATTCTGGCTCTCAGCAAAGAAAGATACGGAACGCACATCAGAAACATGCTTCAGAAAGCACAAAAGATAATCAATAGTGTATAGGGCATAATGAAGAGAGTCCAATTAAACACACTGGATAGAATAATGCTGTTACTGAATGCTATAGGAAAGGCGGGATGCTTATACGAAGTGGAGATATGGAGATGGAGAGGATGCAAGCGAAGATGACAATGGGGTTAAACAAGAACACACCAGACTACATACAGAAAATGGAGGCAGGAATAGAAAGCTTACATACAGAAACAATGAAAAGAGTGCCAAGGTATACAGGCGAGATTTTAGAAATGGAAGAGTATAGACTATCACAGATATGTCTAAAAGAAAAAATAAGGGGATTGAAGAACAATATCTCAATGAAATGGGGAGAGGAAAAAAAGAGAATGGCGGAAATAGCAGGAAGTACAATGCTCGAGAGAATTGTTCAACGAAGGGATGAACAGGGAAAAACTACAGGAAATAATAGAAAGAATACTGATGATATAAGCGGAACAAGCAATACAGATAAGATGGAACAAGATTGACAGTTCAGGATTCTGCAGACATTACAGAGAATAGAAGGAAAACTTAGAAAGGGAACAGTACTGGGGAGAGAAAGAAAGTTATGGAACGATGAAAGAAAAATAGGCTAGAATAAGATGCGGTAATTTAGGAACAGTAGGGAGAAAAAGAATTCAAGAACAAGTTCTGCATAGCCCGCGGAGAAGAGACTGAAAGATCTTCAACACATGTGGATATGCGAAAGAGCAATAAATAGCATAAAGAAGGAATGAAGCAAAGAAGAAGACAAATGGAGAAAAACAGTACAGGAGAGAGCTAATAAGAAAACTAGGAAGACTTCTGAAAGGCAAAATAAATACAGGAACATGTAAATACGAGAGAGCATTCGAGAGACTGATGGATAAGCACAAGAGACAATTGAAGGGAGAACAGGACAAGCAAAAATAAAAAAGAAGAAAATAGAAACTCCGAAAAAAAAACAGGATATATGTGCAAATATATGTAAATATATGTAAATTTTAAAAAATGTAAAAAAGAAGTATTATATGAAGCTGGTAAAGTCAATATTCAATAATGTATACTATTACGGGAATAAAAATATTATTATTATTATTAATATATAAATAAAAATTATAAATCTGAGGTATTTATATGAATTTATCTTACCATCTGGTAATTCATAAAGTTTCCTTGGTAATGATGAAAAATAGGGATGATGTAATGCATCTTCAGCTCCAATTCTTTCATCCGGATTTAATTGAAGCAAAGAAGATGCCATATTATCAACTTCAGCGATATCATATAATCTAGGAAATGATAAACCAAGCTTTTTCGAAGGATAAAAAACAAATCGATTTGGTTTATAACCTGGTAAATGTGTGACTGTGGGCCATGTTTCTTCTGTAGGTGTACCCAGAATTTTAAAAATTTTATCAAGTTGATCATATGTACAACGTACACCAGGAAATGTTGGTACTCCTGTTAACATTTCTACAAATATACAACCAACACCCCACATATCCAAAGAAGTTGAATATTCAGTAGATCCCAGAAGAACATCTGGTGGTCTATACCAAAGTGTGACCACTTCATGCGAGTAAGTATGTGATGGAACAGACTTTGCTCTAGCCAACCCAAAATCAGCTAGTTTCAGCTCTCCAATTTCACTGATCAACAAATTTTGAGGCTTAACGTCACGATGCAGAACTCTCCTATAATGAAAAAGTAATATATAATATTCAATTTATTAAAAACTAAACGAATTTTATCAGTATTACAGACTTTTGAATTAATCATATTATAATACAGTTAAAACTGAATAATACTCTCGCATTTTTATCCATATTGAAAGAAGATAAATCATTGTTAGAATTTATAGTTCTAATCCAAAACTTTTTTGTTCACGGTCAGCCTTATATTTTACAAAATACACAAAGAACAATTGAAGTACAATCCATAATACAATTTTGCACAATAAGAATTATTAAAAAGGTCAACTAGATTCTAAGTCTTAAAAATAAATTGTTATTTAGCTCTATATATTTTTAAATAAATTTAACGGGGAAAGCGATGACGTTGTCAGCTTCAATCATATTCATTCATTCACAAAAACTATGCCCAATTTTTTAAAATATTTCACATAGACTATTTTTCAAAAATATGTGTCAAAAACAGAAAAAAACGCTAAAATAGCATATAAACGCGAAGAATCAAGCGTCTAATGACCTAGTGATTTATTTCTACATATTGTATATCTATAGAGTACACTTTTGGCCATCTTTATCAGTAACCTACTTCGTCTCACAGATAGTATGCAATGCTAACATGATTTTACGAGGGACGAAATTCGAAGTTCCCTCCCGACGTAGATATTACCCCTCGAGACGAAGCCGAGGGGGACTATTCGCCGAAAAGGACCTTCGGCATTCGTCAAGAGTGATGTATATTATTTTTCTTTCTACCCGATCGAAAATTCGTGTCCCATCGATATAATTATCCAAAACGCAAGAGATACGGCCTAGCCTTCTATTCATTTACGTATGCACCGCCTTCTCGATTTGGTTCGTTGCAACAGCGGTTTTTACATACCTATGAATTTTTATTGAAAAACGAAGAGCCTTTCAGCCTCCGCCAATATTTACGATCTGAGCGAAGCGAGGGTTGTTGGATAGCGAACGCTGAAAAGATTGGAGCGAAAAAGAAGAAAAGTAGAGAGGAAATACATTAATGTACATTTAAATTGCAAATTCTTATTTGTTTATTTTCTTAGTCTGTTACATCAGCTTTGTAGTAATAATTATTATTAATACGTAACATACTGTCTTGATTCCCTTATAGTTTTCTTAAATGATAAAATTTGTAATAATGGAAAGAAGGGGAATAGTGAGAGTTGGAAATTCACTTAATTTTAATTATATTCAGCAACGTTTTGTTAGCACATTTGCTGACCTCTTCAGGCTTTATTAACAGAAAAACAACAGATTATTAACAGTAAAGTTGCAAATGTAATTTTAATTGCATATAATTATATATATATATATATATATATGTGTGTACCTGATTTCTCACGTAGTCAAATTATTATAAGCTAAACCGAATAGCTCGTAGTCAATCACGTTCCAATACAGTAAGAAATCAAGTATTTCAACACATACAAAATATATTCTTTATCTATCATCCCTTCCACATCAATCTTAATAAAAGCTTATAAATATGACTAAGATATTGTATATCCACTTTTCTATTTAAAGTATTTTTATGTTAACCGATGTGCAACATTTCAGATATTCTGCGTTTCTTATAATTCTTTTCATAATCTAATATCTTAGTGTTACGTGACGGACCATTTTCTTTTTTTGTACAACCGTATGCTTGATTAGATTCTCGCTTTCGGGAGTCCCACTCGAGTGCGCGTCTTGGCGGGAGCGAATGGGAGACGCTGAGCACAGCTACTGAGGTATGCTACGACAGCATGTTGCACTCAGCGTCATAGTCTAAGTAATACGAAACAATTAAAATGTATGCACTAGAGAGAGATGGAGTGTGAGGAATGAGAGAGAAAAAAAGATATATAACCAAACGGTGAAAACGAGCATATTCATTCCTCAGTTAGGAGTGAGCGCTAAATTAAGAAGGCTGCATTTTTCCTACTAAAATTGAATCTATATTAGAGTTTGAGAATATAAGAGTTTAAGTTATAATTAAGTATTAGAAGTGTCGAGTACATTCGTTTTAATAATTTTGTGTAAACGAAAATTATAGGAATTATCATTTTATTGTGTGTTGTCATATTATTGGATAAAAAAATATATTGGACTAGTTAATCTGACCAGATACAAAAAAAGTGATTGCTCACATAACGAAGCAAACAATATTTCGGACCAATTTATATTTACAATATTAAAACCAAGTGAGTACCACTTTTTATGTAATAAAAAAACATAATAGACAACGCGAGGTGAAAATTACGCGTCTATCTATCTCTCTCTATTTTGCTTAACTTATTTATGTTGTGAAACCGACTAGAATAAATATTATAAATATAAACGTCTATAAGTGTATCCATATGTTTCCCCGTGATATTAAAGAAAACATTATTACATTTTTCTTTTCTTTAATAAACAAGCGAAAATTATGCTAAACGTCCGATTAAATATTTTACAATCGCGATTTCGAGTGCCGGATTATAATTAATAGGGATTTCATTATTGACGCGCGAACGGGCCGGGGTGCCCGAAAGCCTGACTGCCGCCCGAGTCTAAGGTCGCTCTACTGTTAAAAAGGCCTACATACGGGGCAAATTTACCTCACACGAATTGCCACCTTGTAACGGTCCTATTATGAGCTAGTTTATTATGTCACTGAATCACCGTAACCCGTCAAACGCATGTATCTGTTTACAAAAATCAGCACATTAAACGGCGCCACTCCACCGATCATTCGATTGTCTTAGTACAAGAGTCTAATTTTATAACCAAATAAGGACCGTGACGTCACAGAGTAATAGATATAGATATAATGATTATTATTATTCGAGAAAAATATGTTAATTAGATATAATTTTGATACAACAAAGTATTTCTTATATAGATGTTAGTACGTAGATTTAGAATATAGTAATACGAATTGCGTTTAATTATTAAATAATAATGGATTTTAATATGCAAAGTTAATTTATTTAATACGCTAAAAATATGAATTATTAGAAAAATGTAAATAGTCCATATTCAAAATGAAGAATATGAGTAAGAATTGGTTTCATTAATAGCAGCTTAATAATAACTGTTATTAATAAATAAGCAATTAATAATTTTTTTAAACAATAAGTTATATATAGAACGAAAGCGTTGATTTTATACTTAATAATGACAACTTTATAATTTATAAATCTTAGATAATTAATCTAATAATTGCGTTATAAGATTATAGAAAAAACCGTTACAAATATGAAAATTTGTTATAATTCAAATGTTGTTAACTAATTTGAATATTTCTTTTTAAAAAATACTTCTAAAATTGATAAACTATAAGGTTATGTAAAAATTTAATAATTTTCTATTGTAAATATTGTAAATTACACTAAATCAACAAATAACGAATTCTTTAAAGTTTCATGTGTTAAAAGATCATTATTAATGTTTATTTACTTGTAAATTAAGAAAACTCATTTCTTAAAATTCGCGAATGTTTCTCGAATATTCGAAAACTTCTCGAAGAAAACGCTCCTGCGAAAATAGGCGGGAAAATTTGTGTATAAATACGCCTACTATTGCACAGGCTGGTATTCACTTCTAGCCTTGCAAAGTGAGCGCATGAGACTGAATAAACTTGGCTAATACCTAAGTTCTTTCTCTTATTGTGATTACATGAGCAAGACTTTTCCTTTCCTATAATTCGAGCTCAACTTATAGAACATCTCGCGCTATAAGAAAATCGGGCCAAATTATATCCAATTCCAAGAAGACTTTAGCTCTGCTTATGGGACAATTCGCACCATTAGAAACTAAGGCATAGTTTGACTTTCCTTAAAACCTTAGCCATATTCGCATATATTTAATTTTTCAATTTATTAGTATCACCTTATATTTGATTTTTCAATTTATTTGACAAGTAGAGTAGATTTATTAGGTACGAATTCTTACTCATTAGCGTAACTAGATACGAGAGTTTGAATTATTTATAAGTGATACGAATATCACAGTTTTTTGGACAATATAAGCCGAGTGGTCAACACAAACGAGTATAGGACATTTTAGATTGACTAGAGAGGGAAAGCATTAGTGCCAGTGTTACTGATTCTGATAGCGAGATTGGCATGAAACGGACAAGTTCCTCTCGGCGATCCTTATTATTCTCAACATGAATGGAGGATAAAGACCCAAAAAACGTCCAAGACAGTACAGATGACAGAGCTCCAATAGAAGACCCGCGACGTAGTGGGCTAAAGAAAGAAACCGAAACGGAAGGAGACAACTCAAGTGATGGAATTTAGATCGATAAATCGGAATTTACTGAACGAATAGAGTTAGAAGATAGTGGACTTCAAACCAGCGAGAACTCTGGAGAAGATGATGAGTTAGCAGAAAACGAAAGTTCTACTAAAAGATGCGAAGAACGAGCACCAGCACAAAGGACTAATTTATCGGCAAACGAAGTGTGGAAATTAGCGGAAAAATTCGAACCTAGTTTGCGAAGACATAAAAGTTTGGATAATGAATCATACTATTGCGATGACATGGGTCTTGCGCGGGACAACCGTACTATAGAAATGCCTCCTCATTTCTCAGATGGGGACGAGCCCCCGAGAGAGCTACAAGAGACACTATGGAACCTTGACCCATATGATTGAATAAATGATTCTGATGAGGTAATGTCGAATAGAATAACGCGGTTAGTAGAGGCGAAGTTAGAAGAAGATTCGCAAAAATTAATGGAAACCAATCTAGAACATGACAGTGAGTCAGACACAGACCGTCTGGACGAAGATGAAAATCAACGTCTCTCAGATACGACTAAAGGAGCAAGTCCTGAAAGAATTAACCTGTTAACCGAGCGGGATGTATAAATACGTCCAAAGTAAACAACAATAAGTACGGGTAGGACATATGAATACGTCCTCGATATTTATATTGTGCCCTGGAACGGGCGGGACGTATATTTTACTACTACTATGGTAATACGTCATTCATACACGTCTTACAAGGGAAGGCAGGGAGGTGTCCGTCACCGATTTTCTTCAAACTTTGCATACGATTAGAGTATCGAAAAATATTAGACACGTATTTTTTTGAAGCAGCCCATACGGTAATTTAGGTGATAAAAACAGGGTTGCCAATTATAATTATCTACATACGACTGAAGTGCATAAGTTGGCGAGACGCTAAATTCAAATTATCATATCTCGGTGAAAGAAAAAGATATCTGAACGATTCGAAATTCATTTTGAAGGAAAAGACTCATACTTTAAGATATATTAATTAGTTTGACCGAAAAAAATTATGTTATGATCTTACATAACCTCAAATATGTGGAAAAGTCGTGTTTTTTGCACTTGAAAAGATTTACTGTGTTTCTTTTGTAATATTTTTCGTTCTTTCAAATGGGAAACTCAGTTTTTTAGGTCCAATTCCAAAAACTGGCCCAAATCTGGCTCAACTTGAAAATTTCAAATGGAAACTACTGTTGCTTATAGCAGATTCGAATTATGGGGGAAATTACACGTTCAAACGTGATATCAAATTTTACCGAAAAAATTTGTATTTTGAGTCCCAAAGTGGCAATAAAAAAACATTTTATTATACATTTTGTTTATTATAAATATTATTTATTTATTTTTTTTTATTAATTACATTCATATACATATTAACATATATAAAATACAATTTTCTATTTATCCCGTACATATGTTTGATATTTTTGAGAATTATTTTATATAATTATAGTATATAATTCTTACAATAATGATACTCTGTAAAAAAATGATTGAAGCATAACTTTTTTTTACACCGACTACAAATTATAATTGCAATGTTATCTTCGTAGGTACATACAGTTTCTTCTTTTATGGCAAAGCAAAATTCAACAGGATTATCAAATTTTGGAGGTCTATCAATATAACCACTTTTGAACCATGCATACTAAAAGTATTATGATACCTCGGAGAAGATAACTAATTATGTACGAAGGATTGCATTTTTATGATAAAATTTCTTTCGTGTAAATTGATATTGTATTGCATTAATAGTACATTACGATACAAGTGCGCAAAGTAGGCGATTCCCGCACGCGGGAGGGTTACCGACCTCGCTTCGCTCGGTCGGTAACGCGCGTGCATGATCGCCTACTTTTCGCACGCGTATCGTATACTATTTTCTCGTACGAGATGCGAAAAGTTCGATTATACTTTGAATTTGTGAGATGGGTGGAAAAAGAAGGTTTTATAATTAAGGAATAAATGTGGAAAAACACGCAAAACATTTTTTTTCCCCATTGACAATGTAGATGGCGAAAAATATTGGGAAAACAAAGTCCTTTCCCACTCCACGCAACTCATTTTTAAAAATGAAAATTCAAAAACTATGTTCTTGAGGTCCGACGGAAAACATTCTGCCAGTACAAATTTGGCAGTTGTCCTTTCGCGTTTGTCCTTTCTAGTTCCTTTCAATTCAACAAAAATGTCTAAACAAAAGGTGCTACAGAAATAAATTTGGCAAATACAATAGATTTAAATAAACATTAAATTTAAAAACATTTAAATTACATTAAATTTTTATAACTGTAATGTAATCATAAATATGTCTGGAGATAAAAAATAAATTTTTTTCATTGGAGAAAATTTATCTTCCTTAATTACAGTAACTGGCGAAAATTTGTCTTCGCTAATTACAGTAATCGGGAAAAATGTATTTTCCCCAGTATTCCCTCGTTAAACTTTGTAGGCATTGACGCATTTTTTCCGTGCGCAAAGTATATCCCCCACGCAGTTAACGTGCGCAAAGTATTTCCCCGTGCAGGAATGGGTTTGCGCATGCGCAGTTCCGTGTTACGATAAGCGTGCGGGAATCAAGGGTTTTGCACACGGAAAAGCGTGCGCAAAATCGAACTTTGCGCACGCTGTGCGAGAAAATAATAAAATCAGATAGCTTTCTTACAAAATTCTTCCAGAATCGAAAACCATAAACATCCAAAGGCTGAATTTTACCTGTAGTGCCAGGCGGTATTGTCATTATCATTAAACTTACTTGTTCCGGTACAACTTCTTGTACTGTATTATTACATTGCCCACTCCAAGAGTCTAAAAGTAAGACCGATGAATTCCCAGTATTTTTTAAAAATACTTCTTGCATCCACGTCTGAAGCAGTTACTTAGAAAGCTTTCCAGATGTAGAAGCTCGTATTAATACATTTTCTGGTGTAAATAATATCTGTCTAACTCGAGGCCCAAAGTCTCCACTTGCTTCTTTCAATACTAAAAATAAAGGTGAAAGCAAATTACCCTCTGCTGATATAACAGGTTAAATAGTGTAGCTGTGTGTTAAGGAAGACAGTGATTGTGCTATGCTTTGAATTTCTTTCAGTCCTCTATAATTTAATGTTCTACCACTGTTAATCTCCAAATTAAATCCGCTCTGATCAGAATTATAGACATTGCTTGCACCGTATCTTATAAGCAATTGTTTAATTTCAACTCTAAAAGTTTCACATTGATTTTCAATTTCATCAATATTTTTCAATGAATCTGTTGTAACAAATTTAGTGATTTTTCGAGATACTATATTACGTTTTTTTTTCAATTGCCAGATCTACTAATTCGATGCTTTGAACAAAGGCATAGCTATTTCAGCTTTTTTTGGTAAAGCCCATCTTTTCAAATCAATATCATGTACAGTCATCTTCGATATCATAGCTTCATTAAAATTATTAAAAACATATTCTGATATCTTGAATAATTTATCATATCTACTGCCTCCTCCTTCAACTTGCTGTTTCCATCGTCGTAATTCTCGCTCACTAATTACTTGTTTGTATTTGTGCTTTAAAGTATTAAATGAATAAGACTTACCTTTTCCACTCAACTAAAACTTTACTGCTTCTTCTTTATATTTAAAGTCAATTTTGTCTTGCTCACATGGATTATTTAATTCTTCTAGAAAATCCTCAGATTCTTCGTTTTCCATGTACTCAATAGCTTCTGGATAAATTTCATTTTCATCGCAAAAATACAATGTCGTTTCTTCTTGAACATCAACATCAGAATTTTCTGCATGCTGTCTTATTATTTTCTCCAGTATGTTGTGCAATTGCATTTCTTCGTCACTGGTTAAAAACTTTGGTTCGCTATTATTGCTCCGATCAAATGTCATTGAAAGTTATAACGGGGATTTAGCCCGGTTAGCCCCGTCAATATAAAGAAAGGAAATAACTAAGGTTAGATTAGGAATGTCCGGGCGAAGTCTGAAGCCTCCAGGACTGTCCGTCTTCTCAGGTCCGGTGTTCGTTACGCCGGTGACAGGACGGCCGGATCCGCGCAGATTCGTGGTGTTGACTGAAGGACGCGAAAGCCGATGATTCGAAAGCGGGTGTAGGCGCGAAAGGGGGAAGCGTTTGAATAAGGCGTCGGTGTACGATTAAATAAAAAAAGAGGCTAATGGTAAACAGTGTTTTTAATCAATAGAGGTTAACAAAAAGCGGTCGGGAGGAGGGAGAGAGTACGCCGAGAGAACGGATAGAGAGAGAGTAAACCAACTAGCAGGTACTTACAATGACGGTACTCGTCCTCTAGGTACGTAAACGAGTCGCACAGTTTGCGTAAACGCGCGCGCACAAGTTATCGGGCACCACGTGCACTCCGCGGCTCGTTTCCTCTTGACGATCTCCCGCTTTAACAGCTACAGCGCACAAGCGTAGATCTTCTGCAGGGCCGGGCGACGTCGCAACTCCTCTCCGGATAAAGGCCACAGCTTCGAGATTGCAGAAGAGGGAAACACTAGGTCACAACCAAGATCTCAGCAAGGAAAGTCGTCGAGACAAAAGAATCCACTCGTCCGCTGACAAATCCGCACGATGACAACTCTTTAGCGTGATACTTGCTCGACTCTCGATTTCGTTCTGCTCTGCCTCTCGTCGATTAGTGCCCGCGGTCACTCGCTAAAGCGCGACTATGTCTCTCTCTCTCTCTCTCTCTCCGCGCCTCGTGGTCGCGCGCGGAAGTATCCCTGCGTACTCGCATCTCTCTCTCTCTCTTACCTTATATTCGAGCCGAAAAGTGACTACATATACAAATATATTAATAATAATTGATAGATGAATATAAACATAATAAATTCATAAATATATATAGGATAAGTTCGGAGAAATAGGTTACATTTACATATCATTACTAGGGAGAGAGAGATATAACGGGTTGGCAATCTCCCTCGTTATATCCCCCCGGCCCAGACGCTGAGTACGGGGTACCAGCTCGAAAGGAAGACTCTCTCTCTCTCGGTAATAAGGAAAAGCCGAAACTTATTATAAGACTTTATTATCGTCAACGTCAAAGAAAAGGGAAATATCGTGATACAAAAAAAGGTTAAACAAAGAAACATTAAGTGGGCGCCTCTCTTCCTCCGTACAAAGTCGAGGTCCAGCTAATCATCTGCTCGCGATGAGGATGCGTCGACGCAGGTGGGCATCGAGGACCCTCCTACTCATCGTAGGAATATGGGGCCAAGAGTCCCTGGGCCCATTTCCAATGCTGGGTGTAGTTGGGGCAGTCCCTTCCCCTTGACACTCCTGTCAGGCCACAGTGCGGGCAGCTCCGGATCAACCGAAGGTCCAGGCGGGGGCCATCCCACTTGCCGCACGGGCGAGTAGCGGCTGCTCCCTGCCTCGCATGGTGACCTGGTTCGTTCCTCGCCCTGTTGGACACGTGCGGGTTGGGAACCAGGAGAGGACGGCTGGCGTTCTCCTCTTCCAAGGCCGCCAGCTGGGCCCGCAGAGCGTGCAATTCCTGGAGCTTCTTGGCCTGCTCCGCTATAATGCGCTCCCTTTCCTGCTCTGCCTCCAGTCTCCTCTTCCTCTCGGTGAGCCAGGCCGAGCGCGTCTCCTCGAGGTAGGCAGCCAGATCAATGGCCTCCTGCACCTTGGGGAGCCATTCTTTTGCCAGCTCTGTTGCCTGAGGGCATGGACGGCCGGCGAAGTCGAGGACCGCCTGGTAGGCCTCTTGTTCCTGCTTGGTGGCTTCGATGCGGACCTTCCTGGCTGCCTTGGCTCGAGTCAGGATCTCGCCCCATTCGGCGGACAGGTCCTTGGTCACCGTTGATCCGGGTAATGGACTCGGGGCTACCTCGTCCTCAAAGACTGCCCCGGTGGCCGTTGGAGAGGCCTGGGCATGCGTTGACGCAGGTGGGTCCTTTGGACCAGATAGCAGGATCGGTGCCCGTTTGCCCTCAGAGGCGAGTTCAACGGCCCCTGGGAGGGCTCCCTCGTGCGTGGACGCTATTTGGTGAGCTGGTCCTTCCGGCGGCGCGGCTGAAGCGGTTGCCTCGAGGGTGTGCGGTGACGCCTCCGGTGGTGCGCCAATAGCCAGTCGGCTAGAGGTACTTGGCAGTCGTGCCAAGTCGGCCGTGGCTGGGGTGACCAGGCCCACCAGGGTGGGTGAGGCTCCTGCTGCCAACAGTTCGTGCGTCAGTCGCGCAATCCCCTCTATCAGCTCCTGGGACACCCACAGCTGTCTGTCCGCCGACATTATCTGTAATTAAGTCAGGTACAATCAGATAAGATTCCAGGGGCTAACAGGAAGGAAGGGAGTAGGGGTGAGGAAAGAAGCCTGTTCCCGTCAGTGATTCCTAGGGCGCAGACGTCGAGGGGATGCGGCCACCGGGATTAACGGAGGTTTTTTCGATCCTCGAGGGCGTCCTCTCCTCTTAGACACTACGGCCGGCGTAGGTTCCATCTCGGTGATTCCCTCTCGACTTACTTCCGCCGTATCATCCCGCGTAATCGCTACCGACCGGCTTAACTGAGGCTGAGCTTCGTCGGGCTCGTCGTTGAATTCGACATCATCACTCTCCTCATCGTCGGGGAGCTGCGCTCGATCGAAGCAGGGCTTCAGGCTTTCTAAGGCGACCTTACCGAAGTCCATACCGTTCTCATCCCTAAGCTGGTAGGAGCTGGGACCATTCCGACGCGTTATTATAAAGGGTCCGCAGTATTTCGGACCTAATTTGGCTGCGACGACCTTGGCTGACGACGACAGTAAGTGATTCTTCGCCCACACTTTGTCGCCTACGTCGAAAGTCACATCGCGATGTCTCCTGTTATAATAGGCCTCTTGGCGATCTTGGGCGGCTCTCGAGTTCTGTGACGCCTTTGCTCTGTACTCCTCGAGCCTTTCCATGCGAGAGCGCCAGTCTTCTAGGGCTTCTCCTTGAAGCTCGTTCTCCGCTTTCCTTTCCTCGTCCCTCTTCGTGGAGTTAGGCAACTCAGGGTTCCTTCCATAATTCAGGAATGCGGGGCTAGAGCGAGTAGCTTCCTGCACGGCCGTGTTATATGCGAAGGCGAACTCTGCCACGTGCTTATCCCAGGTACTGTGACGCTCTTCGATGAAGGCCGAAATCATGGTCTTAATAGTCCGGTTAGCTCTTTCCGTGGGATTAGACTTCGGGGAGTAAGGTGCGCATGTCGCATGAACCACTCCCTTAGACTCCAGGAAGCTATCCACAAGCTTATTCTTAAACGGTGTCCCATTATCCGACAGGAATTTATCGGGGACACCATACCGGAGAAATATGCGCTCGTTGAGCTCCCTTTTAATGGTCTTGGCATTCGCCTTCCTAATCGGGATACACTCGATCCAACGAGTGAAAAGATCTACAAATACGAGTAGATATTCGTGGCCCTGTGGCGATCTAGGAAACGGCCCCATCGTATCTCCTGAGACTATCTCCCAGGGGCGGTGAACTATATGCCGACCCATAAGTCCCGCAGGAGCCCTTTGCTCGACCTTCACCTGCTGGCAGGTGGTGCAATTCCTGACGTAATGGGCCACATCCTTATATATCTTGGGCCAAAAATACTGTGTGACCGCCCGCTGATGAGTTTTAAAACGCCCTAAGTGTCCGGCCGTCGGTTCATCGTGGCATTCCGCGAGGATGCGTTCACGCAACTCTCGAGGGATCACGAGTTTCCACGCTTCGTAATCTTGACCCAACACGTCGTCGACGGCAGGGTCCGGCCTATAAGCGAACAGTCTACCGCCGGTGACCTTCCAGTGCGGGTGCTCACTCGGACTTTCAAGGACTTTTAGTACCATTTTCCTGTACCATGGGTCCTTGATATTCTCATCAACTTTTAGCGAAGCCGCGGCGGCTGTCACATCCTCTTCAGTCTCATACATGCGAGACAGGGCGTCTGGCACAACGTTATCCTTCCCTTTCCGGTGTACGATATCGAAATCGTACGATTGTAGGCGCAATGACCAGCGACCTAGCTTACCGTTCGGGTTCTTCAAGTTGCGCAGCCAGACCAAGCTATGATGGTCAGTCACGACGGCAAAGTGGTAGCCTTCGATGTACGGCCTATATTTTTCTATTGACCATATCACGCTTAGGCATTCCCGCTCCGTGACTGACAGCTTTCGTTCTGAGGTAGAGAGGGTGCGGCTCGCGAAGCATAGGACCTTATCCTCCCCATCGATGTGCTGCAGCAAAACACTGCCTAAACCAGTATCGCTCGCGTCACACTCGATGACGAACGGGGCTCGATAGTCCGGACGGGCTAATACAGGCGCAGTAGCAACTAACGCTTTAACCCTTTCGAAAGCCGCTTCTTGCTCGTCTCCCCACTCAAACTTGGCGTCTTTACGCGTTAACGCCGTGAGGGGTTCACAGATCGTTGCGTAATCGCCTAAAAACTTCCGGTACCACGCGGCCATCCCAAGGAACCTACGTAACTGCTTGAGATTCCTTGGCGCGGGGTACTCAAGGATGGGGCGAGTCCTCTCAGGATCGGGGCGACAACCTTCGCGATTGACCAGTACTCCGAGGTAACGTACCTCAGTCATACATATCCGCGATTTCTTGCGGTTTATCATTAGACCGGCTTCTTTAATCCGATGCAGGATCATCTTAAGCCATTTGACGTGGTCCTTGAACGTTTCAGTCGCGATAATCAGATCGTCTAAGTATGCAAACGCATAGGGTTCCATCTCTGGAGTGATCACTTTATCTGCCAACGATTGGAAGGTTGCTGGTCCACCTGCGAGTCCATACGGCATCCTGACAAACTCGAACAACCCCATACCCGGAACAGTAAACGCTGTGATCGGGATCGACCGTTGGGTCAAGGGAATTTGCAAAAATGCACCTGAGCAGTCCAGGGCCGTGATATACCTCGCGTGCTGCAGCTTGCGCAAAATCACGTCCATGTAGGGCAAAGGGTATGCGCTAACGCGTGACACTGCGTTCACCTTCCGGTAGTCAATACAGAACCTGTACGAACCATCGGGCTTACGTACCATGACTACCGGGCTGGACCATTCACTGGTTGATTTACGAATTATGCCGTCCTCCAGCATCTTACTCACCTGTACGTGCATCTCTTTCTCTATCTTGGGAGAAACAGGGTAGTAACGTTGCTTTATAGGGATTGCTTCCCCGACGTCAATGTCGTGCTGAATCCAACCAGTACACCCTACTCGCTCGCACAAAGACTCAGGCAGCAGTTCTTCAATCACCTTCCGTATCTCTTCGCGCTGGTCTTCCGAAACATCTTCTATTCCTAGAGAGGCCAACGACAGGGACTTCTCCGTACGTAACGAAGAAAGGATGGCAGGAATCTCCTTGCCTTCCCTCCCCATTCGAAATGTATTCGTCTCGGGGTCCAATACTGCTGTGAAAGCTCGAATAAAGTCGCCCCCTAGAGTACACTCCGCATCGGCCTCCTTTAAGATAAGAGTGTCGATGAGGTGTGTCATCTCCGCGACTGTAAAGGGTAATTTTACGTGGCCTAGTATGGGTACCCTATGACCGTCGACGGCCCGCGCGACCTGGCCCGCACTATAGTTCACTCGGCAGTTCAACGCTGCTGCTATTTGTAGACCTAAAGAGTTAAGGACCGTGCGTGAAGCGCCAGTGTCATATAAGGCTCGGAAAGTGAAAGATCCGATGCGTACCGTCAGCCACCACCTGGGATACTTTTCAACCGAGGCGCTTGCCACAGTACCTCCATCGACCTGCGTCTGCGCATCCTTCGAACTGCTCGTGGCTTGCGTTGAGTCAGCTACTTCGATACGCAGAGCTTGCGCTACTCCTGTGACGCCATCAGCTTCCAAGGTCCGGGTGTGTAGTGGGGCAGTAGGGACCTCATCTACTTGCCCCCTTCCTCGTTTTTTATCTTCGAGCATTCCGGACAGTCGCGCTTAGTGTAGCCTGGCCAACTACATCCCCAGCATAAGAGCTTCTCTGCGGGACCGGGTACCTGGTCCTTATTCTTGCTACTCTTGGGTATGCGTGCCTTATTAGATAGGCCCCGCTGCCATCCGCCACTTCGGCCACCCTTGGGTGTCTCCGCCAAAGTTCCCTGCGGTGACGCTACTGCCCTTCTTCCGGAATCTCGTTGCGGCGCGCGGCCTGTCGGGGGCTCCTTCTTTCTTGGCGGAGAGCCTTTGCCAGGAGTAGGGTCCATTTCCTTCATCTTCTTCTCGAAAAACTGCTGAAACAGCTTCTCCCACACCGCTTCGGGGCCCTTGTTCGGCTCTTCGGCGAGAGATGCCAAGGCTGGCTTACCCTTCTGCGTCTTCGCTTTGGGCTGCCAGGCGGCCTCCGGTAGCAAGCATTTCTCCGCAGGTGGAGGCGGCGTGTAATTTTCTTCGGACTCTTCGTCCTCAGCCTCCTGGGCCTTAAGCACCAACTGCTGGAGATCAGAGATTCCCCCGCGGTATCTGCGTACCCTCCAGCGCAGCTTCGGGAGCAAGTTTTCGATGATGAGTTCTATTTGGTCAGTCATTGGCCAGGGACGCTCAAACCGGTTCAAAATGGTATAAAGGGAGGAGATGTAATCTCGCACGGGCTCCCCGAGTCCTTGAGTGCGTCGGTGCGCCTCCACAACCAGGTTACTTTTGTTTCTGCGCGACTTGCTATACGTTTCCATTGCCGCTTTCCTGAAGTCTTGGTACGTACACCAGGTCGGCCTGAGCATCCGGTACCAAAATAAAGCTGGTTTAGCAAACAGTGGAGTCAGTGAGTCCAACAACTCCTCATCTGACACATGGTCTACACGTCGGTTCTCTTCGACCTGTTCCAAAAACTCCTCGATACTTACGCCGGATTCACCTGAGAACTTAAGTTTCCATTCTCGTATCGTTTTGCCTAGGTGTCTACCTCCGAAGCCTGTCCGCACTGTGTCCGAATAGCTATGGATGTTTGTTGTGGGGCTCGTTGTTTCATCTGTCGCGCCCGCCCGCGTACCGCGCGCTTGCGAGAGCGAGGACTGTGGCCTTGGAGCCAGGACCCCCCTCCCCCAGCTCGAGCATGCGGGGGCGTCAGCCAACGAGGAGGCTGCATAGGCCATAGACGAAGACGACGGGTGTTGTGCCGGGGGCGACGGCTGTAGGGCTCGTGATACGGGCGGTTTCGTCGTCGAGTGAAAAAATTGCGCGTGCGGGTTTAACTTTGAGTCCGGTTGCAATAGTGACAGGTCTTCTATTTGGTTTACTTCGTTTTCAATTAAATCGTAAGTATCTTGAAACTGCACTGTTCTTGAGTCTCTGTTTGCGTTCGTACGGTATTGTGCTTCTGACGGTAACGTTTGCGCGTTTGTCACAATTATTTGCATTTGCTTTAGCAAGTCCCGATTTGTGGTCCTTAGCGCGTTTATTTCTAAATTTTTGTTTGCTACCTCTATTCCTAACCGTTTAACTTCATCTGTTAATTTATCGCAGGATAATATTAAATTTATTTCTGCTTTTAAAGCACGTCGTAATTCATCTGCGGCGGGTTTGGGAATTGATTGGATAATACCGTTCGGCAGACGCATTTTAATAAGGGGGTCCTGTCGTTGTGTGGACGATCTCGGAGCTACATAGCTTGACCATTTAGGTAGTGTTCCCGTATACATTGCAGAGAAGAAGTCCGACGTCGTAGAGGCCATCGTTGTTGGTTGCGTGTACGCGTCGGTCATTGTTGTAGTTGTTACTACGTTTTTCGTTGTTACTTGCGTTGGCGCATCTGTTTGACCTATATCAAATTCGTTCATATTTAAATTGTCTGTGGCACTAGTTGAGTGCGTATTGCTGGTTAGTGCCGCGTTTGTGTCTGCTATTGTTGTAAGTGACATATCAGATTGTGCTGTATTACGCGTAGAGCTGGCCAGTAATTCTTCCGTGACTGGCATATTATCGTCGTTATTTTCATGTCCAGCTGTATCCATGATTGAATTGATAAAGTCGTTCTTAAGGTCAACAGGTATTGTGTCTCCGTTAATGAATGTTAAACACAGGTCAGCTCTTCTACTATGGGCTATATTATCTGGTTCTCTTGTTTCTATAAAATCTTCTGCCGTATAGTCTCCGATTAGCCTGTTATATAGTCGTGTCGCACGCGCAAATAAGGACCCTTCTGTATGTAACTCGAGCTGGTCTAATACGGCATCTAGCTTATCGCTCGGTAGGCTGCGTATCCAGTCGTACATACGTCTATCGACATCTGCCTTGAAAATCTCTAGTTTGCTGTCCCATGTATTTGACATTATATTAATTGATGTATGGTAGCTAAGCGTTATTTAGTTAGCAAACTTTTATAAAATTGTGAGCTTGAGAATTATACAAATATTAAATTAATCTATAAGTAATATTATGTATATATATATAACGCTTATATATAAAAAAAAATGCGTAATAGTATTGTTGAAATTATGTAATTATTAATGAAAGATTTATTGCATTTGATTTCCCTTGTTATAGCGTCAGCGCCTTTGCTTAGTGTCTACGTCGCTTAATTTCCAGAATCTATATATGTAAAATATAAACAGTCTTCTTCGCTTCGCATTCGTATATAATATTTCGGTACGCACGCCTTCGATTTATAGAGTGTCAACAAACCGGCGAGTAACTGTGAGCTTGACACCATGCGAGCGAGCGTCTTGTTATGGTATGCGCTTGCTCGACTCTGGAATGTCAACAAAGCGGCCTCGCGCGAGCTGTTGAGTTTTCGGCGCGCGGACGAAATTTTTATCGCACTTTCAGCCACACATTCCTTTGTTGGGCGCCAAATTATATAACGGGGATTTAGCCCGGTTAGCCCCGTCAATATAAAGAAAGGAAATAACTAAGGTTAGATTAGGAATGTCCGGGCGAAGTCTGAAGCCTCCAGGACTGTCCGTCTTCTCAGGTCCGGTGTTCGTTACGCCGGTGACAGGACGGCCGGATCCGCGCAGATTCGTGGTGTTGACTGAAGGACGCGAAAGCCGATGATTCGAAAGCGGGTGTAGGCGCGAAAGGGGGAAGCGTTTGAATAAGGCGTCGGTGTACGATTAAATAAAAAAAGAGGCTAATGGTAAACAGTGTTTTTAATCAATAGAGGTTAACAAAAAGCGGTCGGGAGGAGGGAGAGAGTACGCCGAGAGAACGGATAGAGAGAGAGTAAACCAACTAGCAGGTACTTACAATGACGGTACTCGTCCTCTAGGTACGTAAACGAGTCGCACAGTTTGCGTAAACGCGCGCGCACAAGTTATCGGGCACCACGTGCACTCCGCGGCTCGTTTCCTCTTGACGATCTCCCGCTTTAACAGCTACAGCGCACAAGCGTAGATCTTCTGCAGGGCCGGGCGACGTCGCAACTCCTCTCCGGATAAAGGCCACAGCTTCGAGATTGCAGAAGAGGGAAACACTAGGTCACAACCAAGATCTCAGCAAGGAAAGTCGTCGAGACAAAAGAATCCACTCGTCCGCTGACAAATCCGCACGATGACAACTCTTTAGCGTGATACTTGCTCGACTCTCGATTTCGTTCTGCTCTGCCTCTCGTCGATTAGTGCCCGCGGTCACTCGCTAAAGCGCGACTATGTCTCTCTCTCTCTCTCTCTCTCCGCGCCTCGTGGTCGCGCGCGGAAGTATCCCTGCGTACTCGCATCTCTCTCTCTCTTACCTTATATTCGAGCCGAAAAGTGACTACATATACAAATATATTAATAATAATTGATAGATGAATATAAACATAATAAATTCATAAATATATATAGGATAAGTTCGGAGAAATAGGTTACATTTACATATCATTACTAGGGAGAGAGAGATATAACGGGTTGGCAATCTCCCTCGTTATAAAGTAAGGTTGTTACAACTTTTACATCAATAGGCATTTTTTAAATATATATAGTATCCAATATGTACGAATAGTGAAAAGTCTGATTTGAAAAGTCACGCAATCAAATTCTGAGCACAGAATTTTCGATGATAATAAAACTAATTATTTTCAAGTAGTCTTAACAATTTTATGAACAATCTTTTATATGAATTGTATATCTAAATGCATTGGAACTTACTGAATATATACAGGTGTTATGTGATACAAGTACAATTTTAAACTAAACTCGACCTTTCATAAAATGTGTTTTTATATTTTTCCTTATGAGCAAAATAAAATAATATTATAAAGATAACAAAAACCGAACAACATTGTCAAAAATATCCAGTGGTTAACTATTGCGGCACTGCTTCCGCATATTAGTATCAATATGATTAATCAATCGCGGTTTCCGCATTTGCAGTGGTCAATAAAAGAATAACAACAAAGTGTCTACAATATTTTTATTACTATTATTGTTATATATATAATTAATGCTGTCAAAATACAAAATTATTTATTTGGTGATAAGATTTTATATTCATATGCACATCAATGTAATACATGGATTATAGGTATACAATACGATGAGGAACATAAGAAAATCAATAACAATTCATAATAATACATCTCCTAATAATAACAATATAGTAATAATAATAACAGATATCATAATAAACTGTCAACTGGTTGATAATAGTTTTTTCAGAAAAATTTTTAACTAAAATAAAATTATTTTTTGAGCCAGAAAAACTGCGTAAAAATCATTTTTCAAAAAAATTTGTATAATATTTATAATAAACAATAGAAAAAAATTAAGAAACAAAAACAAGTGAAGTTTGTGAAATTCAAAAAGTCCCGAAAACCACAGGTTTTTAATTTTGGTGCCACTTTGGGACTCAAAATACAAATTTTTTTGGTAAAATTTGATATCACGTTTGAACGTGTAATTTCCCCCATAATTTGAATCTGCCATAAGCAACAGTAGTTTCCATTTGAAATTTTCAAGTTGAACCGGATTTGGGCCAGTTTTTGGAATTGGACCCAAAAAACTGAGTTTCCTATTTGAAAGAACGAAAAATATTACAAAAGAAACACTGTAAATCTTTTCAAGTGCAAAAAACACGACTTTTACACATATTTGAGGTTATGTAAGATCATAAGATAATTTTTTCGGTCAAACTAATTAATATATCTTAAAGTATGAGTCTTTCCCTTCAAAATGAATTTTGAATCGTTCAGATATCTTTTTCTTTCACCGAGATATGATAATTTGAATTTAGCGTCTCGCCAACTTAAGCACTTCAAGCGTATGTAGATAATTATAATTGGCAACCCTGTTTTTACCACCTAAATTACCGTATGGGCCGCTAAAAAAAATACGTGTCTGATATTTTTTAATACTTAATCGTATGCAAAGTTTAAAGAAAATCGGTGACGGACACCTCCTTGCCTTCCCTTGTTAGTGGAAAAGGACGCGCCTGATATATGTTGCGTAATTAGAAAGAGATTTCCCGGGTTAACAGGTTAAGGAAGTTGAAGAAACTTTAAGGTAGCCACGATATCAAGAAATATCGGTAACCCCAACTATTAAAACAGTAATATCGGGAGCCAGAAGTACTCCCACGGTTAAAGGACCTCAACTTATGGTAAGATTCGAAGGGCTTCAGGGCACACCCAAAGAATCAGATCTCAGTAACAAGTGCCCTGTAGAATTACACTTTTCGAAAACACCAGTAGATGATAAATTGTTCTTCATCTCACCACCGACAGGACCAATTAACCAACATCGAAGACCAGAAGATTATAAGAACCCAAGCTCAAGCAGTGAAACCGCCAGCGGTAATTCTTCATTAGAACCTGCAAAATATATCTTACAAAATAATGTAAGCACGAGCCAACAATGTTTAACCTATCAACGAGATAACATTGTACATTTTATATCGTGAGACTGCGATGATCAAACTGCTATTTCAAAGCTATTAAGTGAAATTGGGGCTATAGACCTACGCAATATGAAAACTTTGAAACCGAAAGTAGGGCAAATCCTAATGACCAAATATAAAAACCATAATATTTTCTCTGTAGTCATAAAAGACAAATATAATGACTCTATTACCATAGAGGCTATAAAAGTCGGACTTATAAATTTAAAGAAGATACTGATTAAGAGAAATGTAGTAAGTTCCTAGATTGCTAGACCAGGGGATTATACCGATGACCTTAGACCTGGATTATTAACAGAAATACTAATAAAAATTTTCGAAAAGAGCCCTATAAAAGTAACCGTTTGTTATGGGAATATGAATCTCCCACCGCTAAACCAGCGGACAGAAATAATTAAAACACTACACGATAGCCTAGTGGGTGACCGTAAGGGTGTTAATCAAACATATCAGAAAATCCGAGCGCGATATTATTGGCCTGGACTACGAAAAGATATATTGAATTACGAACGGAAATCTCCAAGTTTTCTTGAGAAGAAAATTGATCGTCACAAGACTAAGGAAGCGATGCTGATTACGGACACACCAATCGAGGCGTTCGACAAGGTATCAATAGATACCGTAGGAAAATTACGAACCACTCCTAGTGGAAATTGTCATCGGCTGACCATGCAATGCAACCTGACCAAATACTTAATTGTAGTACCAATAAAGGATCTTAGAGCAACCACTATCGCTGATGCATTCGCTAAGCATTTAATATGCCAATTCGGTGCCCCTAGATTGATATTGTCAGATTGCGGGACAAGCTTTCTTTCAGAGATTGTAGAATCACTGTTACACTTGTTCAAAATTCATCATTTAACGACTTCCGGATACAGACCTCAGACTAATGGTTCTCTCGAGAGAAGCATGCACTCTTAATCGATTTCTTACGAATATATTCGGAGCGATTCAGCGACTGGGACCGGTTAACCCCCTTTATACATAATGGAACACTTACACACCCTTTGAGCTAGTTTATGGACGAATCACTTGTTTCCCCATGAAGATCCCTAGGGAGGAAAAATTAGAGACTTATAACCAATACGTACGCGATCTAGTCTTACGCTTGACAGAGCTAAAGATAGCGGCGGGTAAGAATCAAATTCGTAAAAAGGAAAAATCTAAAGACCAATACGACAAACACGCTAGATCTTTTGAAGGTATTGAACGAACCTCGGGTAGGAAAATCCGATAGTTATTATAAGAAAACCCTAAAAATTGTCGAAATTTTAAATTATAAATACGTTTAATTAGAATTACCTATTCAAAAACAATACACAAGCATATGGATAAACTTAAGCTTCAGGCGTAACTGTATAAATTTAATTATTCACTTATCTTATCTATTCTACATTCTTCGTCTACACTATTTACTTTGTTCTGTTCTTTCAGGTACTATTTCTTTTAATATACTTCCTTTCATATAATATGTACCTAATCTTACTTTCCTTTCTCTCCGTATTCGCCCCGTCTATTATGGACCCCCAAGCTTATTCTATAGAAAAGCTAGACAGCAACCCAGGAATTTACTACGAAAGAATAAATCCAGTGAGAATAAAGAGGGCAGATTGGAAAGTATACGTATCCATCGGCCCCAATTTATTCCTGGCGAAGAGCACTGCTATAATTGACCTACGCTCGCTATGATGAAATTGTAATGGGCATCTCAATGAGGAAACTTGCAGTAATATAATTGGCAAGGATCACATTAACCTGAAGACAATCGCTCTTGAACAAATATAAACGAAGATTAAAGAAGTTATTGAGAACATGGAACATATTCCACCACCCGATGTTCAAGGACCTAAGAATATCAGGCCAAAAAGACTAGTACCTTTTGGAGGCATAGGAAGACTGAGTCATAGTTTATTTGGATTACTAACTATTGACGAGACTGATAAAATAGAAGCCAACATAAATTAATTATATGCAGACCAAAAAGGTATCATTAAACTTTTCAATGATAGGATCCATATAATCACCACAGGAATGGATAAACTTTATAAAATGATGGACGTTCACGGGGACAGAATTTACAATCTAAACCTCCAAATGAGACAAAATTTCAAGAAATTAGAAAATGAGAATGTTTGAGTGGAATACATGATTTCAATACAATCACTTGGGACAATGCTAGAGACAAAATTAGATCATTATATCAAAAGTTCTTGAAATTATTCATGCGTTAAAAAGGGGCAAAATACATCCGGACCTTATAGACCCTAACATGTTTCACCAGATAGCGAATGATATAAAATTCATGGTAACGGACCTTGATTTCCCAATTCCGACCAAACACCTCAGAATCGAGGAAATTATTAAAATTTCCAATATTGATGCAATCCAGCGAGAAAGGAAGACATACATTGTCATTTATTTACCTCTAGTTGACAGAAATTACTATAACCTATACCGTCTGCACTCAATATTGATACCACAATTACCAAGTTCAACTGAAAAATCAGCATATATTAGACACAGATACCCGTACTTGGCATTAAGTTCGGATCAAAAACAGTATATACGAGTATATATATCAAAAACAGTATATTCGTACAGATGGACCACCACTCATTACAAAGTTGTGTGCGAACACACTATACTTTTATATGTCCGGCAGAAGGACCTGTCTTATACGCTAATTTAAATAGAAAATGTAAATTAGGACTGCTATTACAACCATCCAGTCATGAATTATACCATTGTGACATAGTACTAAAAATACAACGAATAACTAGTTAAAACTATATATCAACGGATGGGTCACGGATATTCTCAGTTTATTGACAAGATATAGTTAAAATTGTCTGCTCAAAACAAGTGGACCAAAAAACTCAAATACAAGGGGTAGGAATACTAAGAATTGCCCCGGGGTGCATCGGATATACCAAGGATGCAACTTTGTTTACGGAAACGAACAAAGACAATACAAATGTTTACTTATATCAACCAAACTTGACCCTCAACCTTATATATCTCTACCCGACGCTAACCTACTTATCTGAAACAGATATTAAATTAGAAGAATGGACTCCACAAACTGAAATCTGGACCAGCCAAGAAAAAACATTAAGCGATATTATGGAAAAGAC
This sequence comes from Phymastichus coffea, assembly GCF_024137745.1. Classification (NCBI taxonomy): domain Eukaryota; kingdom Metazoa; phylum Arthropoda; class Insecta; order Hymenoptera; family Eulophidae; genus Phymastichus; species Phymastichus coffea. The sequence continues at coordinate 5,211,872 of NW_026706823.1, forward strand.
AGAAATGATAAGAAATCATAAAAAAATCACAACATCGCACACACAATCAAGACTAATTTATGAAGGATTCAGTATTAATATCCTAATCATAATAATTATCAGTATAATTTATAAATGTTGCATCGTACGCACAAAAGCATTAAATAATACCGTAATATATGAATCATCTCACATAAATACACCAAAGTCATCTCAACACGATTCACCGGATCCCCGACACAGATCAATTTTTCATAACTTCGGACTGACCACGAATAAGCAAACGCCTATCCGGATGTCCGAAGAACAATCTAAGAAACAAATTCAAACCCAACCCTCAAAGAAACCAAAACCCATCGTGACTATACCTAATCCGTTGATAAGATCTGAAAATTCTTCGGGTTTACAAATCCAAACAACGGAGTTTGGATAAAAATTAATCAACAAATCATTGATCATTTGTTCCAGTATTCAATATCATCATGAGTGATATATCCGAGCATTTGATAATAAATCCGACTTGCATCAAGATACGATATTTAAAACGTAAGTCGCTGAGCGAACTTTTGACACGATTAGAGAATATCGAACCCATAGAGGAGTTCCATTCACTACAAAATCTCACGAATAACAGTACAAGAATTATTCTCTGTAAATTTACTAAGATTTAATATGCAATTGAAGCAAGTAAGATAAAAAATTGGAACATGAATACAATAGACCATACCCGTATTGAAAAACCAAAACCGTTATAAACAAACAATTCATGACCCATGGAGAAAACCCGATCATTTTGTCGACTACCCTGGATAATCGAAGAAAATTATACGGGAATATCTTTTTTCCAACACTTCGTACAATTCGGACCCTTATTGTATCATAAAATGGTGCGAGATAACAAAGGAACCCTTGCTATAGGATATGCTCAGTATTACAAAGCTGCTGATACAGCAACAGCCTTAAAGGAATACAATCCTATCTACGGCGCTAGATATGCTGAGATACGGAAAAGAAGATGGGACCAAAGTAATGAAACAAGACACCACTGGCTTTGCGACGAATGGATAGATACATCAATCTACGAAGATCATGATACTCCCTGCAGGTGGTAGCACCAAAATAAACTCAGGGAAGGGAAAGTGAAAAAACAATACCCTAAATCAGAAGTCAAAAAGTAAATAATATTAATTCGACCAAAACAAACCGACCTGGCATAAAAATAGACAAAAATGAACCTTCTACAGACCTTGTTACGCTCACGGAAATTAAATTACTGGATCCTATTCCTAATCCACGGGCAACTTTACGAAAAATCCGACGAATTGACCTCACAGAAGAAGATGTGATAACAGGAATTGACCCTGAAGATATAAGATGTTTAGAATCAGCCGTATAATTAATAAGTTATAGGATAAAAAAAATATTTTACTTAGCGGACCCAAAACTCATTAATCTTTGACCTATTTCTTCACTTTTGTCTTTGTTTAGCCTTAAATCTATGTACCTTTCTTTCTCTCGACCATGCCACTAACTGGACCATATTTTACCTTAGGATGGAAGAAATTAACTACCCCAGGATTTACTACTACAAGATCAAACTTCCTATCTACAAAACTTAGAGGGGTTAGACTTAACAGCTGGACAAGATAGCCGCCAACTTGCGTTGCGCAGATGAAGAGCAAGACCAAAACCATAACCTTTTGTTTCTCTCCGTTATTTGTATATATATATATATATATATATATATATATATTAATATAAAGAGGACCATATATATTATTATTTTCTATTCTCTTCCTGTACTACCCTAATTAGACCCTACCTAAATGTTACCGAGGACAGCAACGATTCTAAGGGGGGAGGGATGATACGTGACGGACCATTTTCTTTTTTTGTTCAACCGTATGCTTGATTAGATTCTCGCTTTCGGGAGTCCCACTCGAGTGCGCGTCTTGGCGGGAGCGAATGGGAGACGCTGAGCACAGCTGCTGAGGTATGCTGCGATAGCATGCTGCACTCAGTGTCCTAGTCTAAGTAATACGAAACAATTAAAATGTATGCACTAGAGAGAGATGGAGTGTGAGGAATGAGAGAGAAAAAAAAGATATATAACCAAACGGTGAGAACGAGCATATTCATTCCTCAGTTAGGAGTGAGCGCTCAATTAAGAAGGCTGCATTTTTCCTACTGAAATTAAATCTTTATAAGAGTTGGAGAATATAAGAGTTTAAGTTATAATTAAGTATTAGAAGTGTCGAGTACATTTGTTTTAATAATTTTGTGTAAACGAAAATCATAGGAATTATCATTTTTTGTGTGTTATCACATTATTGGATAAAAAAATATATTGGACCAGCTAATCTGTCCAGATTAAAAAAAAGTGATTGCTCACATAACGAAGCAAACAATATTTCGGACCAATTTATATTTATAATATTAATACCAAGTGAGTACCACTTTTTATGTAATGAAAAAACATAATAGACAACGCGAGGTGAAAATTACGCGTCTATATATCTCTGTCTATTTTGCTGAACTTATTTATGTTGTGAAACCGACTAGAATAAATATTATAAATATAAACGCCTATAAGTGTATCCATGTGCTTCCCCGTTATATTAAAGAAAACTCTATTACATTTTTCTTTTTTTTAATAAACAAGCGAAAATTCTTATAAACGTCCGATTAAATATTTTACAATCGCGATATCGAGTGCCGGATTACAATTAATAGGGATTTCATTATTGACGCGCGAACGGGCCTGGATGCCCGATAGCTTGACTGCCACCCGAGTCTAAGGCCGCTCTGCTATTAAGAAGGCTAACATACCGGGCAAATTCGCCTCGCGCGAATTGCCACCTATCACTTAGCTTTGTCTCAGTCAAATTCGTGTAAGAGAGTTCTTCTATGTGTAGTATCACTGTACTTGAGTCAATGTTTTTTTTTGTTCATTTAATCTAATTTTTAAGGATCGCTTACTTTCACCTATGTAGACCGCTGAACATTGTTTGCAGTTAAAAAGAATAATTATCCATCTGAATTTATCAAAAAACACATACACAAACGGATTAGCAAATATAAAAAAGGGAAGAATACTTCTAAAAAATTAATAAATCAAAAACTACCTATAGTCGCTATTCCAAACAATTGCAACATCTTTCAAAAATGTTCTTCTGTGTTAAAAAAACACGATATTACTCCAAACCCTTTATCACAAAAACTATTACAAGAGTTCATTCGTTTAGGAAAAGACAAATCTGATTTATTAGACAACAATAGGCAAGCAATGTTCAGCGGTCTACATAGGTGAAAGTAAGCGATCCTTAAAAATGAGATTAAATGAACACAAAAAAAATATTGACTCAGATACCGCAGTAGCTACACATAGAAGAACTCTCTCACATAAATTTAACTGAGACAAAGCTAAGATATTGGATTATGAATAGAATTATAGGAAACGCAGAATATCCGAAATGTTGCACATCGGCTTACATAAAAACACTTTAAATAGAAAAGTGGATATACAATATCTTAGTCATATTTATAAGCTTTTATTAAGATTGATGTGGAAGGGATGATAGATAAAGAATATATTTTGTATGTGTTGAAATACTTGATTTCTTACTGTATTGGAACGTGATTGACTACGAGCTATTCGGTTTAGCTTATAATAATTTGACTACGTGAGAAATCGGGTACACACATATACATATAATTATATGCCATTAAAATTACCTTTGTAACTTTATTGTTAATAATTTGTTGTTTTTCTGTTAATAAAGCCTGAAAGGTCAGCAAATGTGCTGATGAAACGTTGCTGAATATAATTAAAATTAAGTGAATTTTCAGCCCTCACTATTTCCCTTCTTTCCTTTATTACAAATTTTATCATTTAATAAATATTAATGGCATTACCATTAATAGTACAATTATCGAATAGAACTTTAGTATCTTTGTTATTTATTGAAGAGTTGTTATTTTCAGTTTCACAATCAACAAAGTCAGGATTTTCTTTATAAAATCGGAATCTCTTTTTAGGTTGAAGGAAATGTAATCTAACTGGGTATTTTTCAGTGAAGTGTGTATGAGAGTCATTGTTGACACTATTATTTGATACTGAAGCTGCTATTGATATCTACTGTTCTCTGCCAGTAGCAAATTCGAAAGGTTGATTTTGATCAGCAGAATAGACGGGATCGTAATAGATTCACTAAAATCATCGTATGATATTTCTAATTGAGTAATTTCAAGTTCTGCAGATTCTCTTCCATCAGTCTTGTTAGTTTTATTTTCATGAGTGATTCCTTCAAAAAACAACTGTTTGCTTCTTGTAGAATCAGCTATATATCCACCAGCTACTGTGTCAGATTTCCATCCTCCTAATTGCTTGAGCATGATCATATTCGTACTTGCATTTGAAAGTAATGTTGCAGATGTTTTACGAAAGAAATGCTCTGTATATTTTGTTGGATTTTCTAATTCAAGGAATATAGCAATGGAGGCAGGGGTTGAGCCAATTTTATTCTTTCGCATTACTTGTTTGGTACACTTTCCTTTGGAATAATTAATGAAAAATCTTTCGGTAAACTTCTTCTTAGGCCTTAATGAGATATATTGCTTAATTTTGGAATAAAATAATGGGCCAATAACATAACTTCTATCAATATATGTTTTGCTATCTAGTACTGACACTATGAATTTGCCAGATGTATCTTCAATATGTTGCAGATTAGTCAATTCAATACATCTTAGTGCGCCACGTATACCAAATATCTGTAAAACTTGAAATATCCAATGAAAATATAAATTATATTAAGTACATAATCATTTTACATAACATATGCTTGGCATCTACAATTACCTTTGCAACTAAGTAAATGTCATCATACGCCTCATTCATGAATTTTATGATATTATCCCAACTAAACGCTAGTGACTTCTTAAGTATATAACTTTTCGAGAAATTTTTCAGGATTATTATCAAATAAAGGCACTTGTTAATATCCAGGTTGTGTTTCAAATTTAACATTTTTTAGTATAGACCAAACACCACATAACGTATTGATTTTACTTTTTTCTGTAATTCTTTGAAATAATAAATAAGCACACTTTCATCAAAAGATTTGGTTTTGTTGACATCTCTCCATTTCAGAAAAGTTTCATAAACCAACATGTAGCGATCAGCAGATTTGGACGGTACAATATCTGTATTGACAATAACTTGAACCTCCGCATCAAAATCTCTAATCATCTCCTCTCCGTCACTACTTTTATCAGATGATAAATCATTTGAATTCATTTTTACGAATGAAACTATAAATTATGCAAATATAGATGACAATAAGTTTTACGACAACCGCAAACCAAAGGTTAGAAATGAGCGTCAAACGTCGATGATTTTAGTTGATATCAGAAGGGAGTAAATGGTTTTGGTCCATAAGGTAGCGCGCGGAGCGGGAGAGAACTAGGATTAATTAATTAGATTAATTAATTAGACAGGCCGATAAAATTAAAAAAATCGGAGAACTGAAAGGCAATTTTTGCGAAGAGTCGTCTTTAGCGTAGTTCTTATTAATGCGGTTATTAAGGGGTTCATAGCATAGTTCATATTAATGCGGTTATTAGGAGGTTATTAGGGGTTATGGCACTGCCATTGCATTATATGAGGTTGATAGGATTGCCATTGGGTTATTAGGATGTTTATAGAATAGTTTATATTAGGGGGGGGGGGGGTTATTAGAGGGCTATTATGGGGTTGCTAACATTGCCATAGAAATATTAGGGTTATTGGTCAGATAAACCTTAAATTCGGGCTTATTTAATGCAATTATTTTGATTTTACTTTGACCTAACCTTGACTCTGAGCCGACCAGGTCAAACGCACCCCAGATTCGAATTCAGCGACCTCAAAACGTATAGAAACAGTACCTGGACCAAGATTAATGGGATAATCTTGATTTGACCTTGATCTAACTTTGACCCCTGAGCTAATCGGGTCAAATAAATTGTGGATTCGGATTCAGCGACCCCAAAAACATAAATGTAATAATATTACCTTTTGCACTTTTGTTCACATATTACTTTTTTTCGTGGGGCTGTCATATTTATATTGTTGGTACTGTTGTTATGAAATCGTTAAAGTGGTAAACTTCATTCGATGATATCTCCGCGAAAAAGAAAAGATTTATTAAATTTGAAAAATGCGTTGGAAAGGGCAGAAGCGGTGCTTTGAGATGGTTAGATTCGTTTTTAGCAAAAAAAAATGTTTTGCGGTGTAATATAGCTTCTAAAACAGAGAAAATACGTGTTTTTCTCACTTTTAGGTTAGAATATCTTGAAAACGTGACGTGATAGAGCATTTCTGATGCCTGATTCGTGTTCGGCGCATCAAAAACCTTTGGAATACACGAATAGCGTTCTTGCGATAACTCAAAACTTTTTTTTATCAGACCTGTGTTATCAATGGATAATTTATTTGTCTACGACAATTACATGCACTCTCGCAACTCTTTTGACATTTATATAAAATTTTGTTGGCAATGTCAGGTGGTATCATTTGATTTATGGAATAAATAGGTCGAAACCCTACCTCCCCCTCGCCAACCGTACTCAAGTGGATTCAAATAATTATTATAACATACTTATACCTGGAAATACATACGCTTACAGTGTTCGATGACTGCACCTTCTGTTGGCGTTAAACTTTCTAGTTAAACTGACGATGGTTTTGTTTGACATTTAAAGTGAAAAAATGTAGGTCAACGAAAGATAACTCTTCTAAACTTTTCTTTTGTAATGTTATATCCGAGTTGTTTATGTATAATATTTTAATTATTGTTTTACCGTTTATAATTAAATTTATACTATCAGCTATTGGTTAATAATAAGAATTTGCTAAATTAATTAATCTATCGTTATCTATTTTTCCAAAAATCGAATTTTTTCCTATCTGATAAAATGTAGATAGTGTCGCAACCTATTAATACATATAAAAAAGAAACTATTAGTTTTAATACAGAAAATTTAAAGCTATTATAATTAAAATATTGTTTGGTACTTTACCCTGTATATTTTTATGAAAAATTATATTATCATTATCGGTCGATTGGCACAAAACTACCAATAAATCTGTATTGTTGCCAACAATCATAATATTTTGTTCATATTTTGGAATATTGATAGCTGTCTGGACTATTAACACATCTGCATCTTTACTTGCCTCTTTAATGATATATCCGACTATTTCCAAGCGTATTATAAGTAATTTAATCAATTGTTCTTTATTTTTATCATTATTGAAGAATTCAGTAGGTTGTTACGGAGAATCTCGGCTAGGCCGATTTCGTCCGTCTAGCTCTCGCAAATGTCCGTGCGCCGCGCCAAGCTGAGAGTGTGTGCATGTGGTACGAACACTCATGCTTGGCTTCTGTTTACGAGGTGCTGTACAGGGACTGAGCTGAAGGCTGGAGCGATAGAAGATAGAAGACAGAGACAGAGAGAAAGAGAGAGAGAGCTTGAATTGCGGATGATCGCGGGAAATTTGGGAGAATCTCTGCTAGGCTTTGGGCAGAGGAAGTCGTGCGCGGATGAGTATTCGAGTGTGAGGCTGAGTCGGGTCCACCCGTGTCCCGAAGGATACCCGGCACCGGTAGTGTGGGTAACCGGCGAGGTGCGCGGGTGAGAGAGGTGGCGGAAACAACGACAACAGCAATCATCGAGCGGAACAACGGATTTAGGTAGCAGTATTGTGGAGCGAGCGAGAGGACGAGCAAGAAGATAAACAGCTACGACAAAAAACACCAGCGAGATGATCAGCGAGAAGGAGCGCACCAGTGACGTCACACTGCAGAGCGTTCCAGCCGTCGGAGAGGCTAAAGGTCGAGGTCGGTGCCGTGTTTTCTCTTGTGTCTCTGTCTCTTGCATGTTTAAGCGCCAGCTTATGGGTGGTAACACGGCAGATCTGCTGGCTACCCCGTTGATAGAATAACGGCGAAAAGTATTTTGTCGGGCATTTATTGTAACATTTAGTTTTAACAAGGGAATCGGCAGGCTGACCAGCCACTGATTCACCTTGGCGTTCGCGTTTGTTATTGTGCCGCTCGTAGTGTATAAGCGCGAAATCGCCGTCTTGTAGCCTATTGTTGACTATTAAAGGATTAGTGTGTTAATCCGCTGTTGTGTTTATTCGCCGTTGTATCACTCCTCATCTCGACTTCAGATCTATGCGTTTAACGTGGTTTTGCTCGACGCGTTATTTAGTCGTGGGAATGTGTTTTGTTTTCCGAATCCCCGAATAAATAATTTGTGCGGACGGACGCGAACTACCCAGACGGGAACTGTCGCTAATTCTCCGTTACAAGATTTTAGCGGAATCTTTAGATTGTCAACGAATTTAATTTCTCAACCAGTGTAATTATGTTTTCAACGAAGACGCTCAAAAGATTTAGTCTTCTTCGTAGCCATCGAAGATTACGAAACTATTTTTTGTAAAATGGTTATAAACTTATTCTACATATTTTTGTAATATATCCTCAATACTATCCTTTGCTATGCAAGATATTTGATTTAATAAAAAACCACCGTCAATCAGGTATAAATAATAATCAGAGATTGCAAAGGGCATGTCACAACATAATTAAAATTATCGGCAAAAACACTTTTATCAGTTTTGCTCATGGCAGCTTTATTAAATAATAAAACAGGATATAGAGCCAATTCATATTGTAAAAAATATTTTATATCATTTTTTTGAGTTAGATTAAGATAAATGCGTTGAAATATCAGAAGCGGCGAAAACTGAGGCAATTTTTTCATTAATTTTTATCTTATTATGCGTAATGCTCAAAGGTACTATTTAATCATATCGTTTGCATATAATTTCATTAAATGTTTTACCGAATTTGTCTTTTAACAATGTAATATTAGTTTCATAAGCTTTATGACAATTTACTCTAATATTTCCAACAAGACCAAAAACTATGGATTGAACTAAGTTAGAATTAGAAAATGGATCGTGTTTTTTGTAAAACTCAAACAGTAATTTTAAATCAGAGAAATCTCTCGTCATTCTAGTTATACGGGAATCTACGTGTTGTTCACTACTATCATGAATATACGAACAGAAATTTTTCATTTCTGCGCAGACATCTATCAGAGTAATCGCACAAACAATCAATTTTACTATTACACTTTCCGTTATAGTACGCCTGTTAGTCATTCCACCAATACATTGTGAGGTACGTGAGGTATTATTCTATAACCATATGGGACCAAATATCACTCGACTTTGTTTAAGCGGCTAATAGTGAAATACCCTTCATTTGCAAACATGTCATATTCAGTGATACCAACTATAGATCGTAATGCAATCATGTCTTGATAATATAAAAGCGCTGATTTTGCATAATTATTATGTCGTAAAAAATATTGGTATTTTTTCTTTAATGCAGCTTAAATGTAGTTTGAAATTCGCTGACCTTTCAACATGATAAAAATTCATTATTAATATAGACTTATCAAAATATAGCAAAGAGAGTTTAGCGGTTGGTCCATTTTTTTTAAATTAACGAGTTGTTCTTTAAATTTTAGTAATATGTCAGTAAAAATAGCATTACTGTAAAATTCTGTTTCATCAAATTGATTTTTTTCTTTTAAATTTTCAAGATATTTCACTTTCTCCGTTGTAAAACTGTATTTTTATATTATTTGTCAACTTATAGTAACGAGATTCAAGAGATGACCTCTAATAGGTCAAGAAAAAGCGTGTTCAGTCATGCTTTTTCAGCAGAAATGTCAGCAAACAATAAAGAAAAGGGTCCTTTTTTCCAGAATCTTTCATGAAATAATTGATAGAATTTAAAAATAACATTAAAGTATGGAACTCTCCCAATCTAACGATTAAGTTACGAATACCATAAATATTATAAATTGACCAATTTAAATAAAACTTAGATTCCTAACATGATTTGCGATACGTGCAGAGTAGATTTAACACATTGGAAAAATGGAAAAAGAAAGTGTATGACATTTGGCATTCCCACAGTATGGCGAGAACCAAAATATAACGTTAATGATTACTATTTTTGCTTATGATATGGTAGTAAATGAATCAATAACAAAAATAAACACAATATTAAATATATAAATGTACAATCTGTTATAAGACCTACTTCTCATACGCCTAAGAATCCCATTTTTGTTCCAAAAATCAAAGTGGAAGCAGAAGAAGAAGTACTTTTAAGGAATAACCTATTCCGTAATCTGTGGGTAGTCGTGTTATGCATTGTTTGATGTGTATGTGTGATGTTAGATTGAATACGTAACGGAATGTGTGTGTTTGTAAGGGTAGAAGGAATATGACTCAGGTGGTTGACTTTTTGACCAAGTTAGTCGAATTCTCGTCGGAGCTCGGAGAAGTCGGTATTACGTGCGTGTAATTCTGTTACGAAACTTCACTCTTGGATTTTTTCGGTGTCCAATTGAATACGCAGTGCCGATATTTCTTGGAGATTGTCGGATATCGCTCATAATTCACTTAACGATAGTAGTGCTTCTTATAAAGCCGGATTACCGGTTGATATAACAACCGGAATCATCGGGACAGCGTACGATGTCGTAGCATCCGGTGTTGATGGTACAGCAAGCGTCATGGTTACAGCAGTATTCGAGAGTTAAATGAAGTAATGACACATCAATACCTGTATATTCCGATACATGTGTAATACTTAGTTATTGTTCGCAGTGTCCTTGTGTATTAGTCATGACGTTAAAATCGGAAGCTAGTGCAGCAGCAACCGAAACATCTTCATCAACTCGCCTAACTGCATTATTCGTTGTGGTGATATTAATGTTTGCCATCGTTTTTGCTCTTGTTTTCGGTAGTTTTCACTGTGTAGACATAGTCGAAATTGAGGGGGAATCGGGTTCAAATAAAAAAATTAATATCCCGGATAAGCACCCAAAATGTTATAACGACTATTAAATGATTATAACGGAAGTCAAACTTAATAAAAGAAACTGGATTATATTTATTAAATCAGAAACAGTGTATATAGAATTAGTTCATCGTATCGACTAACTAGAAAAATAATAAAAATAACTAAGTCTAATAAACAAAACTACTTAGCAACCAAACATTCGGGAGAGATTATATCAAATATATTACATAAATATATAAATATATAAATATAATTCTTTCAAAGCTGGCTCATATATTCCATTACCAAAACAAATAGCTGATAAAAGAGCACGTATTAATGTGCAAAACACTGACAATTAATATTTCAAATGGTCTGTGCTTGCATATCTTTATTCAGTTAAATATCATGCATTGAAGAGTCAGCAATTATCAGGACTGCCTATGCAGATGAATTGCTATTCGATGGCATAAGCTTTCCTGTACAAATTAAAAGTATTCCTAAATTTAAACAAATGAATTATACTTCTATAAATTTATACATACTTAAAAAACCTCAATCAAAATTAAAAATCGCACCTTGATATATAACAAAGACAAAGCAAACTAAGTATGTTAATATTCTTCTACTGCACAGTGATTACATTAATGAAGTGGGCCACCTAAAACTGACCGGTCAATTTTGATATATCGTTTTGCAGATTTCGGAAGGTTTATATATCATCAATGATGAGCTAAAACAGTTTTTGAAAATTTTGATTTTTCGAAAAGTTATAAACCATTAAAATGTTCAAAGGCTTTTTTTTTTCAAATTGCAAAATCTCGGTGAATAATTTATAAAATTGGATGAAATTTTTATGGTGTATTAAGTAACGGTAGGAGAATAGAACATAATTCAATGAATATCAAAAAAATATTATTTTTTAATAAATAATCAAATTTGTTATAAACAAATTGCAATTTAACTAACTTCTCGATGTTGTAGAAAAAAAAATTTTTTCATAAATATTCCTTAAATTATTTTCTAGATGACTGCGTAATCAAATTTTAGTGCACTCGCTTCGGAAAAAAGATATAAACATTTTAATATGCTAAGCAGCGGCAGCGACGCACGTACTTGGCGCATCGAAGCCCCTGGCTTCCAGACACACTTCTACTCTCCACAGTTTTTCAAGCTAATAAGTGAAACTTTATAAAATTAATTACTGTCTATTCAATAATTATTGGTACTTGTAAATTATTTCTTAACAGATTTCATTACTTTAACCACAGATTTTTTTGAATAGTTTGAAATAATTTTACATTCTATAGAATCGTTCTTGCACGGTTTGAAGAAATGAAACGAACGTGTACCTGTGATAGTTTTAGCCACTGCAAAACGTTCTTTCAATCTTTCTTTGTGTTCTTAATATTCAACTAATGTACACAAATCAAATTCAATTTTCTTAAAAAACTTCTCTGCCCATTCGAACAGTTTTTCTGTTGAAACAATCGTTTTATCTTGCAAGCTGGCACGGTATGCATTTCTCTTTACACATCCACCTATTTCATCGCATGCATCTTTACCGTGCGCTGTTACAAAGAAATACCATTCTGCTTTGATACCAAATATCTCTCGTGATGCAGTAAATTCAAGAAATTAAATCTATTTTTATATTGAGATCCTGCTCCAACAGAGAAATATATAATTTTCTTCACGTTTTCCTTGCCGAACTTTCTTTTTAACGCTCAAAACATTTTGGAGTTCTATAAATGCACTCCTGTTGCATCGTGAGTATCATACTCTGACAAAACAACGTAATTAAGATTATGCACAGTATCATTACTTTTGTAGTAGATTACGTATACGTGTAATGATGCTTGATTTTTATTTCAATGAGCGGATTGTATCGCATCCTGTACGCGAAACGAGTAATTTTCAGAAAAGTCCAAGGTCATCAAAAATTCTCTAGGTGCAAGTGAATTTTTTACTTTATTTAAATATTTTCCTTGAGATAAGGCAATAAAATCATGCTTCAAAATATCTGGTAATGTTTTTTTCAAGTTCTTCAAAAAAATATCAACACTTTCAGTTACACGAAACAATTGATATATAAATATAATATTCGTATATTTGATAAAAGTAAAAAAAGACCATTGAAAAATTGCATATGTATACATTTAAATGTTATACCTGTCGGTGGTGAGCCATTGATTGAAAGAAATACTTTCAATGCCGTGTTTTTGCAAGGATTCTTTCAAATCTTGGAGAATTTTTCTCGATTTAGGACATTTTTTACATTCTCCAAGAAAACAATCTGCCATCGGATTTGTAAAAATTATATCTTTCCAATAATCTCGGAAACTAGTTTCATAATGAATGTTTTTACGAGAAAATTCATCTTTGAATCTTTTCATTTTTAATCGTATATTTCCGTGTATTTTACATACGCAAACGTTATGCGTACTTTTAGCGCCGAACGGAATACATTGTTCGGGTCTCAAATCTCTGAAAGCTGACACGGAAACTTTTAAATCTGGATTTTCTTTTAAAAACTCAGCGTACAAATCATCGAGATTTCCTAGCAACAAACGTTTCTGAAAGAATATACTTTTTTGTTAGCGAGTGTTAAAAAGCTAACGAATGCGCAAATTAAAGAAACAAAAGAGAAGCTAACAGTTTCGCGTTAACGCTTTCCATCAATCTTGACTGATTTAAAATCTTTGATACCTGGCATCACTCTGCTTACAATATCATAAAGATAAAAGGCTTTGACTTTCTCGATCAAAACTGAACTCATACATTTTCCTTTTTTCTTATCAGGATGACTGCAGTAACTTTTACCTTCTTTCCATTTTTTAGCTGTAGCAACTAAACGTCTACTCACGCCGAATTCTCTTGCTGTTTTTCTAGTCGACCATTTTACTGGTATTGTTGTCAGTAGAAAAACTTGTTTTCTTCGTGTTGTCGTATCTGCCAACGATACTTTGAAGTCCGGTATCCAACTATCATAAACTTCGTCACTTAAACTGATGTCAAATATTTTTCTCAGTAATTCACTATCTTCACTTGATATATTTAATTTTAATTTTTTAGCAGGATGGGCATTGATACTTCTTGAACCGCTGCTCCTAGCCTTATTCTTTTATTCATATTGTCGACTGATTTATACACATAGTTTTTATCGAGATCGTCATTTCTTTCTGAGATTTCTGATTCTTCTTCTTCGTAATCACTCTGTAACCTCGTACTTTCTACATTCTGATTTTGTTCAAGATGCATTCCCTTTGGTTTATTTATATCTCTAAATTGAGTAGAATCCATCATTTCATACAACCATCTTTTACATGAAACATAATCAAATAAACCATAACCAAATAAAACATACAGACCACTAAACCTTTCATCATATTTTTCAGATATACAATATAACTTATTTCTATGATTTTTAACAATTATGATTTTTCTTTTTATAAGGATTACAGCATTTATGAAGCGTCATCATGAAATCAAATCAACTAATGCTCGCAAAATAACGAGCTCAGCTGAGCATGTGCCGCGCGAGATTTTCATTTGTTTTTGCATCGACTGCAATATTGGCGTGTAACAATAAGTATAGTTTAAATTATGCGAGTTTGAAATTCCTTTGTATTCTTTACGAATATTAGAAACTATTGTGTATGAGAAATAGTATATGACAAAATTAAATTTTTTTTATGATGTTACATCTACAAATCAAAATAAATGCTTCACAAACTATAAAATTACAAAATATTTTTCCAAAAGTTTTGTGATTAAAGTAATGAAATCTGTTAAGAAATAATTTAGAAGTACCAATAATTATTGAATAGACAGTAATTAATTTTATATAGTTTCACTTGTTAGCTTGAAAAACTGTGGAGAGTAGAAGTGTGTCTGGAAGATAAGCGTCAGAGGCTTTGATGCGCCAAGTACCTGCGTCGCGGCCGCCGATTAACACATTAAAATGTTTATATCTTTTTTCCGAAGCGAGTGCACTAAAATTTGATTACGCAGTCATCTAGAAAATAGTTTAAGGAATATTTATGAAAAAAATTTTTTTTCTACAACACCGAGAAGTTATTTAAATTGCAATTTGTTTATAACAAATTTTATTATTTATTAAAAAATAATATTTTTTTGATATTCATTGAATTGTGTTCTATTCTCCTACCGTTACTTAATACACCATAAAAATTTCATCCAATTTTATAAATTATTCACCAAGATTTTGCAATTTGAAAAAAAAGCCTTTAAACATTTTAATAGTTTATAACTTTTCGAAAAATCAAAATTTTCAAAAACTGTTTTAGCTCATCATTGATGATATATAAACCTTCCGAAATCTGCAAAACGATATATCAAAATTGACCGGTCAGTTTTAGGTGGCCCATTTGAGAAATTTTGACTCACTACAAAAATTTATTTATGTGAACGTTGCCTCCACTATTTCAACGATGAGGAAAAACTGAAAATCAATAACGTTGAATGCTTGAATATAAATAAATATAGATTCAATTTACTTGATCATTCTATTTTTCAATTCAAGATATTGCAAGTTCAGATGCAAAAGTATATAAAAATGCTATAGAAATGAATCTTTCATGGCACTATGAAATGGATTTCAAAATAACTAAAGTATGTTACAATTGTAACAAATATGTTTACCCTAGTCAAAAAAAAGTTAGACATCACTGTCATTTGCCAGGTAGATTCAGTGGAGCAGCCTACAATAGTTGTAATATAAACTACAAGACCCCGCATTTTATACCTATCGTCTTTCGTAATTTTACTGGATATGACTCTCTATTCATTCTAACTGAAATCACTACTAACCCAGACTGTGAAAGTAAATTTTCTAGCTGAAAACAAGGAGCGATATATCATTCACGAAAAAGTTAATGATGGTACTATTAGTTTTCCATTTATTGATACATTTCGTTTTAAGCCATCATCTCTAGAAAAGTTAACTTCATACTTAACTAAGCTTGATATTTTAGAGTAGAATTTGATAAAGACAAATATAGCAGAACACAAATAGACTTGCTCAAAAGAAAAAGCGTTTTTTCATATGGGTATGTTAATAGTTTCGAAAGATTAAAGCAGTCAGAGTTATCTTTTATTTAAGATTTTTATAGCAGATTGACTGATAGCAATATCTCTGAGGCTGACTATCAGCATGCGCAAAATGTATGGAATACTTTTAATATTAATGATTTTGGAGAGTATTCCAATTAATATCCAAAAACAGGTGTACTATTATTAGCTGATATTCAAGAATTTTCGTAAAACTAATACTAATATTACTACTACTACTCTCTGGAGTGCGGATCATCGACTATGCTAATGACATTGTGCTCGTTTTGAAAGCCAGAATCAAGGAATCCCTCAAACAAAGAATCAAGTAGGCTAAACCGGAGATCGTACGTTGGCTGGAGAAATATAGACTGGCACTGGCGTGACAGAAGACTGATAGTAATCACGAGGTGAAGAGACTTTGGCGACGACTTCCAGGTGGACATTGGGGGTGCGTCAGTCTCCAGCGTCCAATGCGCCAAGTACCTAGGCGTCTGGATCGACTCTTGGAGCGGCTTTAACGAGCACCTCTGCAGGACGCAGGAGAAGACGTCAAAGCTCCTTGCGGGGCTGAACCGGCTGATGCCGAACATTGCCAGGCGAGGCAAGACAAAAGAAGGCTGCTGGTTGAAGTTGCTAACTCGGCCCTCTCATACGGTGCGGAAATATGGACGAGAGCCCTGGACACTAAGACCAAGGAGCATGCCGGTGCTCTATGGGTTGCAATAGCGTACCGCACGATCTCATCCGCTGCAGTGATGGTCATCGCGGAGGTCATCCCCGTTGTGTGGCTCACATGTGAGAGACAGCAGCGAAGGTATAAACCTCAATTTAAAAAACTTCTTGCTTGAAATCTTTATTATTATATCAAAAAGCATATACAGTTGTAATTTTCCAGCTCGCAAGTTTTAATTGCATATTACTTTAAACCCTTCAATCACTAAACCTCATAACCCAATACCCTAAAACGTCCAATCTAAAAACATTAAACCTATTAGTATCGATTTAGTAAACTTTTTGATCTACATTCTTGTTAATATAACAAAAAAGCATATATACCTTTAATCATTTAGCTCACAAACTTTTATTAAACATACCCTTAATATCTAATCACCTTACTCACTCTAAATATACCAAAACCTGACTCCTACAAACCTTAAACCTAAAACTCCTAATGCAGTAAACCTTATGACGAAAATTGTTTTATGTACAAATGTAAGAAATCTAGGGTGGAAATGAATAATTATGTCATAATATTTTATTATAATAGAACTACAAGTAGGTAAACTAGAGATGCCACAGATCAGGGGGCCTTAGATCAGGGGTGACCTCAGATCAAGGGGAGCCTCAGATCAGTGATCTGAAGTGCATGATCTATCAGATCAGCACTCTTAGATCACGCGCGAGAGCCCCCGCCGCCGCCCCCATCCTCGTCAGATCAGTGATCTGAAGTGCATAATCGATCAAATAAGCACTCTTAGATCACGTGCGAGAGTCCCAATATAAAATGCGTTTTAAATATTAAAATTTATTTATGTGTAATTGAATTTAATTTAATTACATAATTTATTGATGTGTATATGCAATGCAAATGTAGCTCAGTAGCGAAAAAAATGAGCAGACACTACGTGGAATCAAACTCGCGTTCTATGGATCGATAGATCGTAGCCTCTAACGACTGAGCCACGACTGCTTTTAGCTCTTGATGGTTGTTACTGTGTATGAGGAGTGTTCAAAAAGTAAGGTAACTTTATGGTTTTCTCAAAAAATATTTATTTATTGGTCAATATTTGTGTTGTCCCCTTCAAAGTAATCCTCGTTAGATATAACACACTTGTGTCAGCGCTTTTTCTAATCATTAAAGCACTTTTGATAATCATTTTGAGGTATAGCCTTGAGTTCTTTTAGCGATGCAGTTTTTATCTCCTCAATTAACCCTACGACCTTGTAGTAAGAATTCCTGATGAACTACGCCACGGTAATCAAAGAATACAGTGAGCGAAACCTTGACATTTGGTCGAACTTGGCATGCTTTTTTGAGTATTGGCTCTTCTGGGGTCTTCCATCGGGACGATTGGACTTTAGTTTTGACATCATAACCATACAAATAAGATTCATCACCAGTTATAATCCTTTTGAGAAATTCAGGATCTTCAACGACTTCATTCAACATTTCTTGAGCGATGGTCATGCAACGGTTCCTTTGATAAAAATTAAGCAATTTTGGAACGAATTGCGCTGACATACGTTTCATGCCTAAAACATCTGAAAGAATATCATGGCATGAGTCAACCGATATGCTAACATCTTCTGCAACTTTTCTGATGGCGATTCGACGATTTTTTAACACAATTTCTTTCACTGCTTCAACGTTTTCATCTGTTGCTGATGTGCTGGGACGTCCAGGGCAAGGTTCGTCTTTGACATTCTCTCGGCCTTCTTGGAACAGCTTATATCACTTATACACATTTTTCTTACTTAGAGTAGACTCACCATATACAATAGTCAACATTTCAAGAGTTTTAGAGTATTGGATTCCATTTTTCATTTCACAAAATTTAATGCAAACTGTTTGCTCCATTCTTTTCGATAGAAGAAAATCGCCGAGCACACCAAACACTTCTAACCTCTGACGCTTCTGCCAGAAAAACAACACGTGCTATATAGTTAAAACTGTGAATATATGATCGTGGTGAGTGTACGAACACAACAGCAACAAATATTCAAAACTTGAATATACGTAGCCCGCGAAAATTGAAAAGTCACCTTACTTTTTGAACACCCCTCGTATATTAGCTACACAACCAAAAAGCGACTAAAATGGCGTCCTCGTGCCTCGCCCCCAACCCACCCGAATTAATCCGTGTATACGCGTTTCAAGATCACGCGTTATTATTTATATACATGCTTGAATGCATATATATTCGAATATATAGTTTTCATATATATATCATTAATTAATTTGATATTATTTATGAAATAAAGAAGCGGGATACTAATGGAAATAAAATATACATTGTATTTTAATTGAGATTTTTTAATTGATAACAAATAAATCGCCTAGGTACATACAAATTGCATACATTCATTTTATTAAAATTATTTCAATTAATTAATTCAATAATTAAACTATTAATTACAAACGATAATCGGTCTTCTTTGTCGAATAGCATCGACGTTGTCTCGTCCACTCAGGCGATGTATGCTTCTTTTCTGTGGACTGACGTTGTCAAACAGCCGCTTCACTATACCTGCTGGTAAAAAAATTTTGAAATTAATTTCAATTAATAAATTAAATAAAATATTTATTTATCATATAAATATCTTTTAATAATTCTTCCCGCTTTATGCGGTACCTCCACCGACTACCGACACACGTTGGTTGGTGCACCTCGCACATAATCTCGCAATCAGAACTGTGAAAAAAGTATAATATAAAGTATTATATCTATATATATAATATAAAGTATATTATATTATATATATAATATAATATACTTATGTACATATAATTCTTTATATTATATATATAATATAAAGTATTAGATATACATATATACTTATGACACATCTGGTGACAATTCCACGCACGCCGGTAAAGGACGTGGCTATGGACGTGGACGGCTGTAAATAAAAAATATATTGTTAATAATGTATAAATTTGTATATACATATGTTATATTTACATATTTATAAATAATGATATATGAGGAAATCCACGGAACCTTTGATTTTTATGTTACTCAAGGATCTGCCGAGGAAAAAATTTTTTTTCTATGTCTATCAGACGTATACACCTCCATTCTAGTGTATAGTTATCCAACTAAATCATTTTTGTAGGTTCAAAAATTATATAGACTTAACTAGAAGAATTCCAAATATAAAATCACTAATAAATCGCACATTTTTGAACGTTACTCTTGATTTTTTTTTTTTCGTTTTCTTCCTATAACTTTTTGAGGGAGCTTCTAATCGGTCTGAAAATTTAACACAACCTTTTTTTATAAAAAACTTCATTATCATTAAAGTTTCATTAGTGTGCCTATCAATCTCTTGCCATGGTATGCCCTCAAAGTAGCGTTACTTGGTTTTGGGCCGCGGACTTTTTTTTTATATATTCACTTACAACTTTTTGAGGGATGCTTAGGTTGTAATTTGGATTCGACAAGCTATTACTGTATTTAAAAACGAATAAAACTGCGTCTCCAAAATCGATGTACCATCAATAATGACTAAGTTGTGAATCAAAATGTTTGAAAATATCTCGCGTAACTTTTTGGAAAATTCATGTTTTTTTGGAGGCACAGCTCCAATTTCAAATTTAATTCACTCAAACATCTTGTAATCGCTAAAGTTTCATTCAGGAAGTATACTATCAAAATCCTGTTTCCGTACGTACGTGCCACGTGTGTGTACGTTTGTATACAGTATCGTGATTTGTCATTCTCGAGAACAGTTGCAAGTGAGTGATCGTGTTTGGCACAACGCACAGTTAAACTATGGAAATAAGAAAATGGGTAAGTAGTTATATATTGCATAAATTATGGAATGTGCAATTAATTCGTTTTTTTTTTTCATAGATAATTCTTGTATAATGCGAAAACAATTTTTACTTTTATTATTTTTTCTGTATTCGACAGACTGTGCTGACAAAACCAGAAAAGCCAAATTGCTTCTAAAAAGACAAAAAATAAGAGAGAAACGAAAGAAAAATTAAAAATCTCTACCAAACGTTGTCTGTTATGTTTATGTTGACGTTAGTTAATAAAATTAATTATTACAGTATTTTGAACGTCTTTTCCAGAAATTTTTTCATAATTTATAGCAATCGAATCAAAGAAAATCGATTCGTATGTTAAAAAAAATTTTTTTTTGATTTTCTGCTATAACTTTTTGAGGGATGGGTAAAAAGGAGTTACGCGGGTATATTATACATTTGTAGGCTATAAGAAACACGTCTGTATAGGTTTTAGAAGTGTGCCTCTAAAAAAATTTTTCGATTCTACTTTCTCGAAAAATCAACGGTTCCGTGGATTTCCTCATATATATATATATATATATATATATTAGGGTGACGCTTATTTCCCAAACGGCTCCAATAGTAGCTCCCGTACCGGGGATGGATTATTTATACCTAAAAACTAAGAATTCAGCAATAAAATTCTGTAAAAAGAGCTTTTAACCCGTTTCAATTTAAAAAAAACGCTTTTTCGCATTTTATTGAATCTGTCGCACTTAAACCCTCTTCAATTTCAAAACTATCACTTTATTATTTTTTTAATCAGCTTCAAATCTATTCAGAACACCTCTATGAGTGAAAAGAGCATCATCGGTAGTGATTTTAATGCAGAAAAATAATTTTTCACCACGATTTTACTGTTTTATTTATAGAAATTTTAACAAAAACGTACCTTTTTTCCGATTTTGCGAGTTTACGGGTAGATAAAAGTCCCCGGAGGTCCAAATAAATTTTACTAGAATAAAGTAGAATACATGAGCTTCAATTTCCATTTTTATTTAAGTTTCTAAGTGCTCCCGTTTCCGAATTATGGTCATTCAAAGTTGGAAAAACGAGCTAAGAATGAAATCTGGGGCTATTATTCGAATTTTACGTTTTTCTTGTTTTCAACCGTCGTTGGTATTCAACAATTAGAAAAAAAATAAGCCCCCGCGACCAGTTATATTTTCGCAACTGTAATATAAACTACTATAATTACATTTTTTAAATTATTAGTAATGGAAACATCAAACATTCAAAATACCGATATCAATTTTTACACAGATAATTTTTAACAAAAATAAATAATATATTTACAAAAATATACAAATAAATACAGAAAATGTACATAATTTGATGTTAATTTCACATGACTGCATTACTCAGTTCTCAATTTTTTTATCATCTTATTTTTATCAGCTCTATCAAATAAATTTTTTCTGCTTTCATCAATAAACTGAAGTAAATATTGTTTTTGGTCTTCGTCGTAGTTCATCGAGTATTCACATACTCTTGAGTCATGTGAATTGCCCTTTCGGCACAATCATTCACCACAGTACGATGTTTTAACTTTTCACGACATTCTATATACGAAGGATCATTTTCCCATAGATTGCAATCACGTGTTAAGAAATCTTTGTTCAACTTGAGTCTAGTAAAAAGATTTAAGCTTTGGCTGTTTGTGAAATAATCGAGCGTTTTGTCGTATAATGCTCTGATGCCCTCATCGGATGGATCAAATTTTTTGACAGATTCAACTTCATCGTCATATGGTTCGTTTTCTAGTGATTGAACTATTTTTTGTTTTGTGGTGATATCAACATCAGTATCAAAAAGTGAGAGAATGCTGAGTTCTGGAGATAAATACCATAAATGATTTCTAAATTTATGTAAAGTAGCATCTGATATTTTTTTGTCTACGTCTTGAAAATCAACTAATGAACTAATCAGCTTCAAATCATTATTAGGAGCACAAATAGCTAATGGAGCAGTGTACCATGAATTGATGTATTTGAATACAATAAATTTACACACAGCATATAACTTTATTTCATCGCTCTTACTCATTTTGAAAGCCTTTCTGAATAAAAACATTTTTATTGAGTAGATTCCTTTAGCCATCCAACGGGCATGGTGAACTGCTTCTGGTTTTTTGAAAGTAATTCCTTCTCCAGTCCCCAAAAAAATTAAACAGAGCTGTAAAAGTTCCTTGTAATCATCTCGAGGCTGCTGTTCTGTCAAATATTTATTTATATTTTGAATGACACGAGGAACTTCATTCCTTAGAGATATCTCGAGCCCAGCCAATCCATTTTCAAAAGAAGTTAAATCAAAATCAGACCATTTTTCTCGAAATCTCTTGAAAATTGGCACATCCGGACCACTAGTGCCAGGAAATTTTTCTTCAAAAGCTGCTCTTAATAAAAGCTCGAATATATGACGTCGACAAGCTAAATAGAGCAAATCTTTGTCCATCATCAGTTCCAAAAGCATCGCTGCACCACTTTTACACCCTAGATTTACATTTGTGGTGTCACAACACAAAGCGTTCGTCAAGTCTATTAGACCCCAATCTTTTAACGATGCATAAACTGCTGAAGCTACCGAATTTGACTTTTGGTCTTGCAATGCTGGTACATTGAGAAGCTTGGTGAATTTATCACAAGACACCAAAACTGGCAATCTGTCTACTTTTTTGCAAGAAATATTATCAGGCATAAGTTTGCCGTCCCAATGTACGATCAAAAAAGTTAAAGGCGTATCTTGTAATAACTGCTTCATTTTTTCGTGTTCTCGCTTCCTTACTTCAGCCCTTGAAATATTGATGGATTTACGATTGAGGATTAAAGTCTGAACATTCACGTTCAATGCGTTAGCAATAAGACCGGTTATGAAGACAGCATCCCGGTCGGAAACTTTAGCTTTGTCAAAAGCTGCCACAACGTCTGGAGTCATCACATCAATCGTACCTCTTTCGTTTTTACTTTCATAATTTTTTCCGGCAACAGCATAAACTGTACCACTACTATTTTGGGAGCTTGCATTTGTTTCTTCACTGGATGGTTGCTGTGTTCCAAGTACTAGTTCAGCTTCTGGCCCTAAAAATATTAGGTTTAATGTATAACAATAATGAATATAGATAATTCTTAATTAGTCTATACTTTGATATAACAATATATTTACTTGTCCTCATTCTCCTTGCTATAATATTTGTATCCTCACTAGATTCAGCTTCGCTAATAGACACATTCTGGCTGAATGACTGACTGAGCCCTCCATCTGGCTCATTTTCTTTTGGAGTTGAAGAATTGCTGAACTGCTCAAAATCATTGTCTGATAAAACATTTTCATCTGTAATTAAATGTGATTATAAAAGAAGAGCACATAGAATAATAACACAGGCACACAAAAAAACCAAGTCTCTGATATTTGAACGCGACACATATATTCCCATGTAATTTGATCCACTGATCACGAATCCGCGGTCCAATTGATCCCATGACGTCTGGGTCAAGGGCAATTGAAGGTCAAAATTGAATACACACATTTGAGTTAAAAAAAATGACTAATCTTTATGTTTTTTGGGTCGCTGAATAATAATTCGAGGTCGGTTTGACCTCAAGTAGTAAAGGTCAAGGTCATTTGAAGGTCAAAAGTGTTTATTTTGGAAATAATGCATTTTTGACTACAGATTCTAAAAGAACGGAAAATTTTACGTCCAAAACTGTATTTTTTTTGATTTTTTTAATATGATCCAAAGGTCATTTCAAGGTCATTATAAGTGGTGATGTAGAGAATCAATTTAATCACTGCAAAAATACGAAAATATGATTTCCTTTACCTAAACTACTGTGGTAATATATTTTGGTGGTTGCTGGATCAGAATACGAGGTCTTTTTGACCCCATCATACCTAGATCAAGGGCATTTGGAGGTCGAAATTGGGAAAAATATCGTTTTAGTGAAATAAACTACTTATCATTATGTTTTTTGGTTCGCTGAATTCGAATTTGAGGTCGGTTTGATCTTAAGCTGTGAAGGTCAAGGTCATTTTAAGGTCAAACTTGTTTATTTTGAAAAAAACTGCATTTTTGACTCCAGATTCTGAAAGAACGGAGTAGTATCTATCAGTAATACCTATCTTGTGTCAGCACCCAGGGCACCTCCACGTGGTGACGGCGGAAGCGACTTTGTTTTTCTTGTTTGTTTTCCGGCTAAGCCCTGGGGTGAAGGCATGACGCCGTCATGGCTGGCACAGGAAAGTCTACGATGCAGGGTCTTGGATGCCCAGTATCGGCGGTTGGTCAGGGTGAGCAAGCGAGCCCGCAATCGTCCTCATCAAGTGACCGCAGCTCTTTACTAGTTGATGACTTGGCTAATAAGGAGTATGATGCTACAAGAAGAATTGAAGATGCTGCAAGCCACTTTTGTGGCACTCATAAAAATGTTTTTTGTTATGTTTGCGGGAAATATGAAGTAAGCAAATATCGTAGGTCAATGAATAAAAAATGTACAGATATATATGAGAAATGTTATAAAAAAGAACTTTCTGTTCAAAATTCAACGTTTGCTCCAGAAACTATTTGATGCTCTTATTTTAATATGCTTATCCGATGGGATAAAACCAGAAATGATAAAATTTTGAAATATACTTCACCAGTAATATGGTCAATACCTGAATCCGAGAAAGATTGTTATTTTTGCAATACCAATATTATAGGATTCAACGTTAAAACAAAGTCACGGATATCATACGCACTAGTATCTTCCGTTGTATCAGCAAAATCTAGGGTAGAGTGTGCTGACGAAAAAATGGATACGAGTCCATCAATGAATGAAGCTTCAACGAGTAAAGAAACTGATAGGGAGGAATGGTTTGACAGTGTAGAAGAATCTCTCGATAGCTCCGACCAAGATGATCATGAAGAAGAATATATTCCAAAATTGAGGGAGGAAAAAAATAAACCTGTAAAACTATTCAATCAAGAAAGTTTAAGTAATTTTATCAGGGATATGGGGCTTCCTAAAGATGCTTCTGAATACATGGCCGCTGTGTTGAAAAATCGAGGAATGCTTGAACGGGGAACGAAGTCATCAGTCTACAGAAATAGAGAAAAAGAATTCCGATAATATTTCAAGAAAGACGAAGAAGGCACTCTGGTATATTGCTCAGATATTTTAGGTTTGATGAACGAAATGAAAGAAGGTATTTATGTTCCTGAAGAATGGAGATTGTTTATAGATTCCTCAAAACGGAGTCTGAAGGCAGTGCTTCTCAATAATGGAAATGGGTACGCAAGTCTACCTTTAGCGCACTCAACGCAATTGAAAGAAAGTTACGAAAATGTGGAATACGTATTGGATAAAATACGATATAAAGAACATAATTGGCAGATTTGTGGCGATCTAAAAATAATAA
This sequence comes from Phymastichus coffea, assembly GCF_024137745.1. NCBI lineage: Eukaryota > Metazoa > Arthropoda > Insecta > Hymenoptera > Eulophidae > Phymastichus > Phymastichus coffea. Next base: position 5,237,756 of record NW_026706823.1, read on the forward strand.
CGATTCTTCTTGGTCAACAGTCAGGATTTACAAAGTATCCCTGCTTCCTATGTTTATGGGATAGTAGAGATCGCGAAAATTATTATGTAAAAAAAAATTGGCAATCAAGAGCACAACTAGTTCCTGGAAGTTACAATATACTGAAACTGCCTTTAGTTGATCCCTCAAAAGTTTTACTTCCGCCTCTTCACATAAAACTTGGGCTGATGAAACAGTTTGTCAAAGCGTTGGATAAAGGTGAAAAATGTTTTAAATACTCAGTGGAGCGATTCCCTCGATTAAGTGAAGCGAAATTGAAGGAAGGGATATTCGATGGACCTCAAATCCGTAAAATGTTTAACGATGAAAAATTCATTGATACCATGAATGACTTAGAGAAAGCTGCATGGCTCAGTTTCCGAAATGTTTGTCAGAACTTTTTGGGAAATAACAAAAGCGATGACTACAAAACTATTGTAGCAAATATGATAAGAAACTATAAGTGTTTGGGATGTTTGATGAGTCACAAAGTTCATTTCATGGGTGCTCATCTTAGCTATTTCCCTGATAACTTGGGAGATTACAGCGAAGAACAAGGTTCCATCAAGATCTAAAAGAGGCTGAAACTAGATGGCAAGAAAAATGGGACGTAAATATGTTGGCGGACTACTGTTGGTTACTGAAAAGAGATCGAGTGTCAGATGATGAAGAAGATGATGAGAGCGCAAAAAGAATTAGAAATCCGCTACACAGATCCTTCGAAAGTAAAAGAAAGCGTTATAGAAGAAAAAACAATAGCTAAGTCTCATATTTATAGTTTTGCAGAGATTCAGTTCTTTTTTTACCTTGACGGGGCGACCCTTATCTTGTCCTTGAGGAGACAGACGAACCTTGTATTCTGGTTCAACGATCACCAAAATATATTACCGCAATAGTTTAGGTGAAGGGAACCATATTTTCGTATTTCTGCATTCATCAAATTAATTCTCCACATCACCACTTATAATGACCTTGAAATGACCTTTGGATCATATTAAAAAAATAAAAAAAATATAGTTTTGGACGTAAAATTTTTCGTTCTTTCAGAATCTGCAGTCAAAAATGCATTATTTCTAAAATAAACACGTTTGACCTTCAAATGACCTTGACCTTTACTACTTGAGGTCAAACCGACCTCGAATTATTATTCAGCGACCCAAAAAACATAAAGATTAGTCATTTTTTTCAACTTAAATGTGTGTGTTCAATTTTGACCTTCAAATGCCCTTGACCCAGACGTCATGGGGTCAATTGGACCGCGGATTCGTGATCAGCGGATCAAATTACATGGGAATATATGTGTCGCGTTCGAATATCAGAGACTTGGTTTTTTTTGTGTGCCTGTGTAATGAAAGTGTCTTATATTATAAGTACGTTGTTTTACCAAAGTCTTGAGATTCTATAACAGGTAATATGAGTTTTATGTAATCAACTGGCCTGAACAGAAATTTTTTCTTTACTACGACATCCATTGAACCTAGTAGTTTAATTCTACTGTCTTGGGAAATGTTAAATGTTTCGGTCATTCCTTCAAGAAAATCATCGACTTTTTTACTGCGCTTGTGCTGAAATTTTCTCACATTTGAATAAGAGTTGTATAATTTCTTTAAGCATTCATTGCAATGATCTATTCTTTTTATTTTTATTGGCGATTCTTCCCATATACTTATCACTTCATCTATTACAATCCTGGTAGCTTCGGCTAATGTAGATTTATCAATTTGAGTTTTATACAATAGTCTTTTGAGAACATCTTTATTAGTTGGTAAATTATTTTTGTTTAATTCAGAGATCAAGTCATTTGTAACATCTGACAATTGTAAACCTCCTTGCTCAGAAGTCATTCTTGCTCTGATGAAAGAAATTTTTCAAGTTTGAATTTTGTGTAAAAACAACAGTATTTGCAACCTGCAATGTAACGATCACATAACTAAAATTATATATTGCCAGAGGTAATAGCTTAGAAAAGAAAGTAATTTTTATAATTTCTAAATGTGTGTTTCTAGCAAAAGCATAAGAAAGGTTTTATGGAAAATATTGCCTAAACATTAAATGTACACAGGATTTTCCTATCTCCTTTTGTAAATTTTTGGATCAATAAATATTACAATATATTACAAAATTACTCTATATTACATTATTTTATACTACGAGGGCAAAAAGGAAATCTTTATGCCCTGTATGAATGGCGCCTAAGGCGAAGCCTCAAAAAAATATGTAAGAATCAAAAACAGTAAACATTTTTCATACCGCCTATCTATACGCATAGTTTTCCTAATAAAAAAATGTCATGTGAGAAATCATGTCATTCTTTTACGAGTCACATCAAGTGAGGTAAAGAAAAATCACGTTAAAACAATATATATAAATACCGGTAACATCCGGTAAATATGACTTATTTTATCAATAATATTTCAATATTATTAGTTTAATTGTTGACAAAAAATACAGTAACTTTATTATTTTTTTAGGAATTATGAAATTAGACATTATTTAAAATTGAACAAATATTTATTAAGTCAATACTAATATTATGATTGAGTATAATGTAACATTATTTAAACAAACATTTTTTCAATACTGATTTTGTTCAAGTCGTTTTTTACCTGATATCATGCAACAGTGATATATATTTTTTTAAAGTGATTGATCACACGACATCACCTGATAGTTGAAAAAGTCACTTGATTTCACACGTGAGAAATCAGGTGATGTTTTCTGCCTGGATTACTAATTTACAAGTAAATATTAAAAAAAAAGTACTTTGTAGAATTTTTAAAAAATTATGAGATTAATCTGACAGTTTAAATTAAGATATTTCTTTTACATAAAACAATTAATTGTTTTAGGAAAATAGCATGTTATATTTACAATCTCATATTAAATATAGTAAATTTGTATGTAAGTAAATGGTAAAGACTTTAATGAATGAACTTGTTTGCGTATTTTTCTTGTACATCTATATTGCCTTAGAGAATGAATCAAATTTAAAATATTGAAATATTCACAAAAGAAATAATTTTTTTATATATTTTCAGGCTCCTAATAGTAATTTTCAAAGCAGTCATGAATATACTTTTATTTATTTTACATGGCCAAGAATATACACAGAATTTTTTCATTTTTCTACACTTTAATACACCTATTACCTTTAATACACATATTTTAAAAGATTTTCATTTTTGAAAGTATCAGCCTAGAAAGAATGAATTGATTGTCTGCTACAAACAAAATAAAAGAACAATAAATGTACCCTTAAAGTGTCACTATTACTTTTGAACCAAGCATTTTATACTTTAGACTACAAGTGGCATAGAATAATTACGATAAAAAATATTTTAAATGTATATTAGATTAACGTATTGAAGTATTCAGATAATATTTTTCCATGATAATGCTATAAATTGAAATAATTTTTCTTAGTAGTTACAGAGTAAATATTTTGGTTGGAAATATACTTTGTTTCGTACTTTGATTTGATATCCTTACGTAAAATCAAGTTTGAAAATTAAATTTCCTTATTATCAATGTTAAAAGTATCAAATATTACAAAAAGAAACTTGTATAAATTTGCTGAAGCTGTAAGATATACAAATAAGGTATTTATTGATTTTAAACTATAAATATCAATTATTTCAGTTTCATACCTCTTAGGTTTATATGCCAACTATATTTTTAGTATCATACAGATGTATGAAAGATTCTAATAAAAAAGAGCAAAAGACCAAAGATATTTATTTAATTATGAGTAATATGACAAAATAAAGCTTCATAGTCATTCTTATTTTTTTGAAAAGCTTTAACATATACATTTTCAATATGGGTTGAGCAACTGATTGAGCAATAACACGTTACTGTAAGTATGAATTTAGCAAATTGACATTCTGATAAGTATGTAGCCTAAATAATCAAGCAATTACTAAAACTAAATTCTCAAAATAAATAATACTAGTTAAATAAAGATCTGCATCTTTGACGAATACTTGCATTAAAGATTTTACAATAAAACTGCTTCAAAAATAACAAGTATCGAATGCGATTAATGATTAAAAATTCCTCTCTTTTTAAACATTTGCTTCAATATTTGCATACTCAAGTGGATAATAGGGTCACAGACAAACTCATGATTCTATTGTTTTCTGAAGTATAAATCAAACATTGAAATTTCATGAATAGATGCTGAGTTCACTTACCATTATTTGATGAAGAGTAATTAGAAAAAAGTTTAGAAGAAATGATAAAATTCTCTTGCAATTAATAGAAATTTTCAAAACGACTATTTCAAAACATTAGAAATTTGAAACTGAACAGGCGCCTTGTGGGTTTAGATTTCAAACACACAAATAAACACGATGTTGTGTCTGCTCCAGCCTTAGGGCTTATACAGAACAATTGTGACACTTGAGACATGACACGAATTCGGACACGTGATTTTTGAAAAAAAGGATGTTTTTAGGCTTAAAAACCTCCTGAATGTTTGTCCAAGTGTTTTATTACAATAAAATATTTCAAAAGCTTTCTCGTAGATATCAGTCTTCAATTTGGCGCATGGGGAAAAAACTTGGTTTCCAAAAGTGACCGCTTGAGGAGCGCTGCGATCAAAAAGTGATACATTTTTTCCCGATTCACAGATTTCATTGCTACCTTTTTATACCAACTTTAAATGACCATAATTCGGAAACGGGAGCACTTAGAAACTTAAATAAAAATGGAAATTGAAGCTCTTGTATTCTACTTTATTCTAGTAAAATTTATTAGGACCTCCGAGGACTTTCATCTACTCGTAAACTCGCAAAACCGGAAAAAAGGTACGTTTTTGTTAAAATTTCTATAAATAAAACAGTAAAATCGTGGTGAAAAATTATTTTTCTGCATTAAAATCACTACCGATGATGCTCTTTTCACTCATAGAGGTGTTCTGAATAGATTTGAAGCTGATTAAAAAAATAATAAAGTGATAGTTTTGAAATTGAAGAGGGTTTAAGTGCGACAGATTCAATAAAATGCGAAAAAGCGTTTTTTTTAAATTGAAACGGGTTAAAAGCTCTTTTTACAGAATTTTATTGCTGAATTCTTAGTTTTTAGGTATAAATAATCCATCCCCGGTACGGGAGCTAGTATTGGAGCCGTTTGGGAAATAACCGCCACCCTAATATATATATATATATATATATATATATATATATATATATATATATATATATATATATATATATATATATATGATAATAATAAAATACTTACACACGTGGTGATAATTCCACATACTCCAGTGATAGACGTGGTGATGGATGTGGTGATGGACGCGGTGATGGACGTGGTAAAGAACACAGACAATTGAAAATAAAAAAATATATAATTCGTCCCAAATCGAAAAAAAAACCGTTTAATTCCTCTTTTAGTCTTATCTAGACTGCTCGTCAATTCCTCCATTTTTTTTGTCTAGCGCATATCCATTACTATTTTCAGTTATAGTCATCGACCGTTTTCATTTTTGTTTATTTCTCACTTTTGCTCTTGTGTTATTTTTTCACTACGAAATTTACAAGGCAAGTCGATGATTACGCATATAACTATTTTTCACGTGAACTATTGTGTTTAGTATGGTACAGTATATCCACACATCAATATTCATGTAAGTTATTACACACAACAGATTACATGCAAAAATAACTATGTGTAGATCTGTCAGAGCTTGCCTTTTATAAGGTTTTATTTCATTAAATAATAAATTTTTGAATAAACCATGTTTTTTTTTCGTTTGTTTATCTCTCTCTCTCTCTCTCTCTCTCTCTCTCTCTCTTTCTCTCTCTCTCTCTCTTACACTATAAATTTCTAATATTTCATTTTACATAATTTTAATATTACATTACAAAATTCATAATGCAAGAGAGAGGTAAATAAACGAAAAAAATCAATGGACAGGCCATAGGTGGTATAGCTACAACGACTTGAACGGCCCATTTTGAGAATCATTTTTTCAAGGCTACAGTTATTTTCGTTCAATTAAAATATAAAACAGCACTATTCAGTACCACATTAAACGTATGACAATAAATTTGTTCAATAAATAAACGAATTATATTTGAAAAAATTTATTGAATTTCCATAATACAGCACTTTTTAGTGCTAAATGACAAAAATTATTATAATAAAAACTTTGCCTGGTGTTTTTTTCTTTTTTCCTATCCAATTTGCAGCAAAGTCAATAGGTATATTATATAATAAGCATATAATATACAGGGTGAGTCATTTTAATTTCCCCAGTCTAATAACTTTTGAAACAAGCAAATTACGCAAAAATGTTTCAGACCAAAGTTGTAGGGGTTCAAGGGGGACATCTAGGGGTGACTTTGAAATTTACCTTGAGCTTGACCTTGACGGCTTTCTCAAGGTCAAGTCTATTTTTTTATTGGGAACCCCTATTTCTGACCTCGGAATCGGAAAGAGCGGGAAATTTTACATCCAGATAACATCTTTTAACATGGGTCAAAATAAACCCTTAAGGTCATGCTAAGGTCAAAACTATCCTGGAACAAGAATCGAACAATGTAAGCAAAATACGAAAAAATGACTCAGAAAAAAGTTGTAGGAGTTCAAGGGGGACGTCTAGGGGTGACTTTGAAATTGACCTTGAGCTTGACCTTGACGGCTTTCTCAAGGTCAAGTCTATTTTTTTATTGGGAACCCTTATTTCTGACCTCGGAATCGGAAAGAGCAGGAAATTTTACAGGATTTAAATTTTTTAAATTTAAAAATTTTTTAAATTTAATTTTTTTAAATTTTACGGGACTTTTCTTGTTTCCGTTCCCTATCCTTTTTTTATTTTTCACCGGACTGTATGATTATTATTAATAAATTTCAAATATTGGAAGTTGTTGCTAATAATTTGCTATTACAAGTCTATTAAATTAATGAAACTATTTCGGTATCAATCTGATGTTCTGCAAAGAAATAAGAGTAAAAGTTAAATACATAAGGATAAATTTCATGTTCAATGAAGAATCTATTACATTTGGAAGTCGTTTAGAAAGTAATCGCAATACGTTCAGTCGTGATTTCAATTTTGAAAAAGCTTTAAATATTACTTTTGTTTTAACCATGCTTGTGTTCATTGTATCACTATCATTATTTCTTCATATTTGAATAAGAGACCTTTCTTATTGCCATCGATCATATGAAATCTAATTTGGACAATATTGCCTCTGTTTTCAGTAATATTTAATTTGTATCATCTTTCTATGATCTTTGCCTTTGTTGATTTGTATTGAGGTTTTTTGAAAAAATCTTTTAAATATGGCTGATTTTACCCCAACAGAGATAGTTGATATGATTTGGATTTTAGGAGAATGTAGAGGTAATTACCGTGAAGCGTCAAGGTTGTATCGAATTCGATACCCACAAAGGCGCCATCCTGATCACCGTACCATTCATCGTCTTGAAGAAAGAGCTCGACAAGGGCATCTATGAAGAAGTCGACCAAGACATGAGTATGATGATAGAGATGCTAGGGTTTTGGTTGTCTTAGGATTGGTTCACCTAAATCCTCATATCAGCAGCCGACAAATAGAGAGAGAAACAGGAATACCTCAGAGAACCGTTATTAGAATTTTAAGAAGTAATAGATATCATCCGTATCATATTACCTTAACGCAAGCATTAAACGCTAATGATATGAGAAACAGAGTAAATTTCTGTCGGTGGGCTCTACAGATGATTTTGCAGAATCCGAATTTTTTTAATTATGTCCTTTTTCCTGATGAAGCTACGTTTCATAGTACTGGCCAATTGAATCGTCACAACAGTCATTATTGGTCTGATCAGAATCCTCACTGGTACAGACCAGTCGATAATCAACATCGTTGGAGTGTAAATGTATGGTGTGGAATAGTTAATGGTCATCTCATCGGGCCATTCTTTTTTGAAGAAAACGTCAACGGCAATGCTATTTTAGAACTTTTAAGGGATTATCTCCCACTTTTACTTGAAGACGTAGATCTTGAGACTAGACGTCGAATGTGGATACAACTGGATGGTGCAGGACCGCATTTCGCTTTAATTGTACGAGAGTTTTTAAATAGAAATTTCCAACAAAGGTGGATTGGAAGAGGTGGTCCAGTTGCTTGGCCTGCACGATCACCGGACTTAACTTCCCCAGATTTCTTCCTTTGGGGATACTTAAAAAATACTGTATTCGCCGAAGCGCCCACAACAAGGGAGAATATGATAGAAAGGATTAGAGTTGCATGTAGACAAATCTCTAGAGATATCTTACTGCGCACTATTGAAAGCTTCGAACAGAGGCTCAGGCAATGCATCGACGTAAATGGTAATAATTTCGAGCAAAACCGATAGGAAATAAGTTTATTCTAGTTTCATCATGAATTGTGAGAGGCAAGGGGACTCACATTAATAAAGCACCCCAAATCGTGAGAGGCAAGGGGATTCACGTTAATAAAGCACCCCGAATCATGAGAGGCAAGGGGACTCACGTTAATAAAGCACCCCAGAGGGAACATAATCCTATTACGTCCACGTCGTTGTTCCTGGGTAGTGCTAAAGATAGGAAGTTTATGATCTTAAACATTAGCATCGTTAGTACATGGCCAGTCCCTTATTCTTTGGAAGTTTATTTAACAACGGTCATATGCGATAAAAGCTTCGCCTCGAAATGTAACAAAAATAAGAGAATTTTCAAGAATTTGACCTTTGCTTCACATTGAGAATAGAAGTACGACAAAGGTCTTCGATGCTCGTTAAACCTTTTGATGTTTGAAAGCGGCTTCAATTTCTTAAATAAAAACTGAAATATTGTTTATGTTCTTATGAAAAAAAACTAAATAGATACTTGAACGTAAAATTTCCCGCTCTTTCTGATCCTGAGATCAGAAATAGAGGTTTCCATTAAAAAAATAGAAATGACCTTGAGAAAACCGTCAAGGTCAAGCTCAAGGTCAATTTCAAAGTCACCCCTAGATGTCCCCCTTGAACCCCTACAACTTTGGTCTGAAACATTTTTGCGTAATTTGCTTGTTTCAAAAGTTATTAGACTGGGGAAATTAAAATGACTCACCCTGTATATTAAGGTATAATATATAATAAGGTAGGTATTTTTTTCATTAAGTTATATTCACTAGGTTGAAATAAAAGACTGATATGATCATTGTTGTATTAAAAGTAATTATGTATTTGTCTTCAATGGTCATAAATGAAGAATAACAATTTCGTTAATTAATAAAAAAAGTCTATCTTACTTTATAACACATTCTAATTATTTAGAAGTAGCCACAAATCAATATTTATAGATTTAATTATATTAGAGAATATGAAAATCTATCAGAGATGCTAGATATTAAGCATACGCAACGCACATAGTGAGTCTTTGAATGAATAGCTACGGCTCAAGCGGCACAGCGTAGTCGAGCGAACGCACGAGGGGCGCGGGTTCGATTCCCTGTAGTGTTGATATACCGGGTGTTCCAGACCATCCGTATATAGCGCGAAATCCGACGTTTGGATAAGGTATTATGTTGAGTTTCACGTTATTTGCGAATCCGGGGTCAAAAAGAGGGGTTTCCATTACAAAAAACACTTCGACCTTGAAATGACCTTCAAAATGAGGTTAAAGGTCAAAGGTTTTTGGTGCATTGGGTGGCCCACTCTGTTCTGAACAAATTTTGTAGAGGTCATTTTTCGATATCTTAAAAATTAAAAAAATGCTTTTAGGCAGTTTTTCAAGCATTTGACCTTAAATCGACCTTCTCAAGGCTATGAAAAAAAAATTAAAAATACCGTTTTGGACGTAAAATTTCCCGCTCTGTCCGAATCCGGTGTCAAAAATAGGGGTTCCCATTTAAAAAAAAACAATTCGACCTTCAAATGACCTTGAAAACGATGTTCAAGGTCAAAACTAATTATACAGATAGATGGCCCCCTTTGTCGTAAACAACTTTCATCTGAAACATTTTTCACAAAAACACGAATTTTCGATTTTAAAATGGCTGTACGGATGGTCTGGAACACCCGGTATATATTTGTTATTAATATTATAATTTTAATTAATGATAAAGATTTTCTTATTTTGAAGAATTATTTATTTAAATGTAATTAAATATTCAAATGTCTTTTTTCTGTTATAGATTTAATTGATCAGTCTTCAAATGGAAGGGTATAAGAATATGACTATAATGAAAGAATAAGTTGTATATATTATAAACAAATTATCAATTTATTTGTTTATATAAAAAGTATAACTTGTTGTATGTAGATGATTTAAAGTTTTTTATATCCTTCTGACATAGATATAGATTTGGTGTTAGTTGAATAATTTTCAGTGTATGATTTCCATTGAAAAGACTGTTTTGTTTTCTTATCATTAGCATTGGAACTTTTACTAATGTCAGGAAGACGCATGTAAGGTACACTATTTTTCTGCACCATTCTGATGAAGAATGATTACAATAAGCTAAGCACATTATACTGATAGTTTAATCATTAAAGTTCAACCATTGGTAATTTTTTTAAATACTTGTGTCACCAAATTCTAATAAATCACTAAAGCATTTACTAAAAATGTATTGCCTTATATAGTCGATTATTTTGAATGGACAAAAAATTAGGGAAGTAGGAGGGGGTAAGGTAATTTTTATCTAGTCCATCTGCTACTCGTGGTATAAAAATGGACTGAAACTCACTGACAGTCACATTTGGCTATTAGCATAAAGCGTGTTAGAGTTAAAAAAAGAAGTGGTGAGAGCTTTCTGTAACACAACGTTCTCATGTGAAAAAATGATGCTCTGCAACGATTATGAGCGAGAAGGTGATGGATTACAGGTAATATTCTAAAATAATTTATATAATTTCTTTTCATCAAATGCATTTTTTTCTAGATTTCAGCAAACGAGGTTGGATAATTTCACCTATAAATCGTCTTACAATTATCTGGCTTTTATTCTACAGGACACATTGATCGGGTGCGTTGCTTTGAATATCGCACAGAAATATGTGGCTGGGAAGAAAATTATAATCCTATAACAGAACATCAACAATGGGCTGGTCGATGTCGTTTTATTCGCAATAAGGCCTGAAATAATGTACCAATCGGATCGAAGAATGTACGCATACCGCCATAAAGTGGTAGGGATATTTGTGGAACGTATGAGCTCGAGTATAGGTTTGGGCTGTCAGGACAACCAGCGCACGCAACCAGCAGCATAGCTACAGAAAACTTAAATGAAATCAGCCTAGCTGCAGCTAGCTCAAGTACAGCAACAGCCAAGCGAACCTTAGCATCAGTAAATGACATTACGAACGTGCTTGCTGATTTAAGTTTAATATTAAAAATGACGGATGCAACAGTTAGCATAAAAACTGTTTGTCAACAACTTATATGTAATTACGAAAAGATTATTACTAAAAACAATAAAGATATGTGTGACGCTTATGCAGTACGCTTGCTCTCGATCCGTATCTCTCCCTCCTCCTCTCTTTGACAAGGTGTGGTGGCCAACGTTGGGCGCATTTAAGAATGCGCCTAACACTTGGCCTCTTTTGTTTTCAGTGCCAAGGACTGATCAACGGAGCCGAACGCGCTGAAGTTGAGAATCGCGGAGAGAGAGCGAGAGAAAGAGAAAGAGAGAGAGAGTGAGCATTTGGCCTATGCAGATTTAGGCGGGCAGGCGATGTGTGGCCGATAAGTGTCGCGTCGCGTGCCGCCTAAGAAATAGATCAAGTGGAGAGAAAAACGAGCGCTAGCGGGCATCCGCGAGAAGAAGCGCTAAAAAGTGCTTGCACGGACAGTAGAGTTTCGGCAGTCAGTCGGAAAGAGAGAGAGAACAAGCGGAAAGAAGAGAGACAGGCCCAAGGTTCATCACAAAAGGCATCACCGGTAACTTCCAGCCTGACACTACTGGCAACAGCCTGCTCGAACCCGGCTTCAGCAACCAATCCCAGCTTCGTGCGGCGACGTCCTGTCGGATGTAAAGAGGTTGGATAATAGCGTTGCCAGCAGCAGCTCTCTCAGGAACAGTTTCGCCAGCAGCAGCTCTTGCCGAAAAGCGAGCGGATTCCCAGCCAGGTCAAGTTCTTTGTCTTTTTAATCTCTCTATTTCTTGGTATACTCTCTCTCTCTCTGGTATTACGGCGATGTGCGCGTTCAAAAAGGTGGCAAGGCGTTAAAGCGTCGGCTACCTTCAGGTAGAAAGTAGCCTACTAGTTGTAAGTCGACGACTCCAAGGTGATCACTCGCCGGGCGATGTCGTTTCTTTGTTTAGCGCGGTTAGAGTAATTTGTTTTTGTTAAGCATTATTAGATTAAGATTTTCTGTAATTGCGATAGAATAAGATTTTGTACTCGCGTGTTTATTTAAGTATATAAAAAAAGGTTTCATTTCCGGAAACACAATTGAAAATTTATTTGTCCTCTTTCCTCCTTTCCTCCCGATTGCTTTGAGCGTGAGCGTCTCACTTGCCCACCTTTGAAATTGGTAATGAGAAGGAAAGCTCGTTACATATCGAAGAAGTCATTAAAAAATTAGAACAAGGTACAGCTCATATCTTATGACAGCTTGAATTTAATGTATACAAAATATATTTGAATGCGAGAATTGGTGTAGTCTTTTTACCATGTGCCCATGTTGATTCATGCGGTACATGTGCAGTAAGACTCAATGACTGTCCGATATGTCGCCAAGTAATTACGAGACGTATTCATTCTCATTTTGTATAAATTTTCTTTAATAAAACATTTTCTATTTAAGCTGTGGATATGTGTTTTTTACTATCAATCATTTAATTAATTTTCTCAAAATGAATTAAATATTTCAAATTGTTTATACTAGCATATTTATCTCACGATTAAAATCATGTCGAAAAGACTTGTTTTCATAAATCAGTATTCATTTTGTTTTTATTTTAAGTTATATAAACTCTAATACATAAAATAATAGTGTAATTATAAATGACAATTAATTGTATTTTTGACGAACAAACATCCATTTGGTGATAGCAAGTGCGATTTTGTAGGCACACAATGGATTTGAGCGACACTTGGTGTGGTTACTGCATAAAGAAAAAATTTGGTTTGATAGTTTCTTGAGTGAAGTACAACCTAAATCGTCAACGTTGATCACAGTTGTTCTTTAAAAAATAAAATAATAATATCATATTTACAAGATCCTTTATAATTATATGTATGAGAAAGAATAAACTTATTTTGCATTGGTCAACAAAGATCTTAACCAATTTGCTTTTTCGAGGCCTTTAACAAAAATAGTATCTTCAAAGAGTGCTTTTCTCATTATTTTCCAAAATTCGTCGTAAATCGCTACATTCCCATGGAATGCCATGAAAGTTCTTCAGCAGCCAACGATTTTCGGATTGATTTTTTTTCAATAACCAGCTCCACGTGATAAGGTGGTTTGAATAGGAACATTGAAGGAGTTGCATCTTCTTCTATAGAAACGATGGCAATCTTCTTGAATACAAATTCGTTCGTGGAAGTCTTCAAGCCTTGTACATCTACGACAAACTACATCTTCACTGATTAAATACTGAATATTTGCATAAGTGCCTTTTATATACGGCTTGCAATCACACATTCCCCACCATTTTTTGCGACGAACAAAACTTCTGTTTTAATTCATTAATCTATTTCTCACACTGAATTTGGAAAAAGCGGAAAATTATTCGCCCGGGATAATATTCAAAGGTTTATGTTCGTGACCTTCAGAGGATTAATACATGAGCAAAATTTTAGAAAGTTAGATAGTAATTTTTTTAAGTTATCTAACAAAATAGTCGCTGTAAAAATATCTATTTCAAATATGTTAACTTAAGTGTGACACTGTTGACCTCGAAAGTAACTCAAATAAGAAAATATAGAACTGTCCCTTCCCCCTTTCTTTATCCCATTCTCTTCTTTCCTCTCCCTCCCTTACTCATCCCTCTCCCTACCCAACCTTTCGTATTATCTCGCTCCTTTTTCTTCCTCCCTCTCAATTCATGTAATTAGTCATATGAAATCAATTGTAGCAAACGTGAGAGGCAAGGGGACTCGTGAGTCCCCTTGCCTCTCTTTTTTTCTACAGATACACTCTAACTCTTTTTTTTCTACAGTTCACTTTTATATATCCAACTATTGTGCGAGTTATCAAATCCTAGCCATTTCACTAACAGTCGACTATCACGCCTTTTAATAATTTTTTCAACCAGATATATATCGGGATGTTTAGTTTTCTGTAGTTTCTGTCTGTAGAAACCACAGAATGGGATGATCTTGATAATTTTGCAAGTGATAAATAGTTGGATTTGATGAAACTACACGTACAATAGTAAATATTTCCATTGATTTAGAAACTTTTTCAAATATTTGCTCCACATTACTCACTCTCACTTTATCACTTTGAACTTTGGCATCCATCTTACGCATTCTGGAGCAAAATTGCGTAATACTTGAGCTTGAATCATTGTTGTAACTTGAATACGTTTCATACCAATCGTTGTGTGTTTACGATTGTTGTAAGTAGCAGTGAGCTTTGGTAGTAAATCCACCCATTTGTGATTGCCGTGTAGACTAAATTTTATCCAGATAGCATTTTTAAACGTACGATTGAATCGTTCACATATTGAAACTTCGAATGAACTATAAGTCGAGTAGAGATTAATGTTGTATTTCTTTACTAGAGCTTTAAAAGTTGCATTGTAAAATTCCTTGCCTCTATCCGTGTGAAAATTATCTGGTCCTTGGTCTTTCCAAAATAGATTTCAGTGCCGCTGCCACATTGCTACCGGTTTTCTTTTTCACTGGCACGGTCAGCGCATAGTTCGAAAAATTATCAACTATTGTGAGAAGCCAATTGTAGCCGCGAATTTCTCTAGAATAAACCTGCAGCGGCCTGCCAGGTCTCGTCTATTCGTCGAATATCGTACTTGCCTCGTAGATAATTGCGTCTGGCTAGTTTATGAAGCTCTTTCACCACTTTTTGATAGCCACATAGGAAGACACGTCTACTTTTGTATTTTAAAAATCTATATTTATCGCTGATTTATTTATTTCAACTAAGTCACTTAGATTACTTTTCAATTATTCCATTATTGGCTTAAACGTCTAATTCAAGACATTATCAGTGTAATCTCGAGCATGCTTCAGTAGATTATACTTTTTCTTGATTGCATCTTGCACTTTCACAAGTTGAGAAAGCACGTGTTTTTCTTTTTGATGGTGCTCCATGTTGACGCTTCAACGCGTACTATTAGATTGTGTATTATATTACTGGTGTGATATATTTATAACAAAGAAGTTAAAACTCTTTCGATACCGTCCATTATTTATTGCTCTATCCTTGTCAATTACTAAAAATCCATATTTATCATCTAGCCAATATTTCGCGCATAGTTCTTTAAATTGATTGTAAGTCACGTCCGAATTCACGTGATCGTCAAATATATGTTTCATATTTGCTTTGTCTTGTCGAAAAATCGCCAACAAATTAACGTTATCTCTTACGAGATCTTTAGGAATACGAGCATACGATTGTAAGAGATACAAGCAGTCGATACTTCTATGTCTATCCATACAAAAGAAAGCACGCACATTGTCTCGCAAGCGATGTCATCGAATATCATTATCGAATTGAGTAATGCATGCTCAAGATCATTCACTGACTCATGTTCTTTAAAGGGAAAATACTTTACTCCGTCTATAGACTTGAGCATTTCTTTCAGTAATTTATACGAGGGTCTTTTGAAAAGTCCGTGCAAAGTCAGAGAGATGGCGCTACTAGTGCGAATCAAGGTTATTTTCAGTTAGTGGCATATCTTGGAAGAGCACACACCAAGTTTCAGCCAGATCGGCCAATTACTTTGCGGTTTACATTCGTTTCAATCAAAGACATCGAGTGGTTGTAAAAAAATGGACGAAAAAGAATTTCGTGTATTGATTAAACATTACTTTTTCAAAGGCAAAACGCCTCAGGAGATTAAACAGAAACTTGAAAAACATTATGGTGATTGTGCACCTTCGATTAGAATGGTTTGTAAGTGGTTTCAAAATTTTCGGAGTGGCCATATAAGCACAAAAGACGCTGAACGTTCGGGACGCCCTGTTGAGGTTACCACTTCAGAAATCATCGATAAAATCCATGATATGGCGATGGCTGACAGAAGAGTGAAGGTGCGTGATATTGCTAGTACTGTAGGCATCTCGAGCCTACATAATATTATAAAGGGTATAGATAAGAGCAATAATATAATAATATAATATATAATATTATTATGTAGGCTTATAAATAAGCCTACATAATAATATAATATAATATAAAGGGGTACATAATATTTTGCACCAACATTTGGACATGTAAAAGCTATCCGCTTGATGGGTGCCGCGATTGCTCACGATTGACCAAAAACGAGATCGTGTGAAGTGTTGCAAGAATGGTTTGCAGCTGTTCCAGCAAAATCCGCAAGACTTTAAGCGTCATTTCATCACTATAGATGAAACATGGTTACATCACTACACTCCTGAGACCAAAGAACAGCCTAAACAATGGATTACCAAGAGGGAATCTGCTCTGAAAAAGGCGAAAATAATTCCTTCGGCCGGGAAGGTTATGGCGACTGTCTTTTGGGATTCGCAAGGAATAATCTTCATCGACTATCTGGAAATGGGTAAAACCATTACAGGCGAATATTATTCATCGTTATTGGATCGTTTGAAAATCGAGTTGCTAGAGAAACGACCACGATTGGCCCACAAAAAAGTCCTCTTCCACCACGACAATGCGCCATCTCACGCCTCAGCAGTTGTGGCCGCAAAACTGATGGAGATAGGGTTCCAACTCGTATCACATCCCCCCTATTCTCCTGACTTGACTCCGTCGGACTTCTATTTGTTCCCTAATATGAAAAAATGGCTTGCGGGGAAAAGATTTTATTCAAACGAGGAGGTGATTGCAGAAACGAATGCCTATTTTACAGACTTAGACAAATCCTATTATTATTTATTAAAAAAATCAAGCAGTTTTTATTTTTGCACGGACTTTTCAAACGACCCTCGTATTTTGGTTGATTGAAAGATTTCGAGTAAACGTAAACGTTTTCGAATCTAAGGCCATTGAGATGAGTAATTAACGTTGAAAGACTGTTGGTTTTTCCATAATTAGATGGAGCAATAAAAATTTCACTGATACTATGTAGAACGAAATTTCCATGACGCTTTGGTAGTTTATCTTCCCGTACGATGACGGTGAAATTTTCGACAGGGAGTTTTGCAGTTTGTTCTTTAATGGCTATATCTACAGGGTAGGCCATTTTAAGTGGACCAGTAGGTTTTCTCGGAAACTATGAGAGATAGCGAAAAATATTTTAAACAAAAGTTGCTCAACTTCGACGGGGCCACATTCCTATGACCTTACGTTTGACCTTGGAGGTCATGATCAAGGTCATTTGAAGGTCAACTTTGTTCTCTATCATGGGAACCTATATTTTTGGCCCGAATTCGAAAAGAGCGGGAAATTCTACCCAATTTTTTGTTTAGACGTCATGTGTGCGGGGTAAAATGAGTAGAATTTCCCGCTTTATTCAAATCCGGGGTAAAAAATATGGGTTCCCATGTACGAAAACAAAGTTGACCTTCAAATGACCTTGAACATGACCTCCAAGTTCAAACTTAAGGTCATGGGAATGTGGCCCTGTCGAAGTTGAGCAACTTTTGTCTAAAATATTTTTCGCTTAACATTACCCTTACCCGGTCATTCGGGTGGAAAACTGAAGAAATAAAATAAATTGACCATCACATGACCTTGGGTGGTAAATCGGACCCCAAATATGTTACATCATCTGAACGTAGAATTTCCCGCTCTTTCTGTATCCGGGGTTAAAAATAGGGGTTCGCATTTAAGAAAACAAAGTTGACCTTTAAATGACCTTGAATACAATCTTCAAGGTCAAAGCTAAGGTCACGGGAATTTGACCCCCTCGAAATTGAGTAACTTTTGTCTGAAAAATATTTCGCTATCTCTCATAGTTTTCAAGAAAACCTACTGGTCCACTTAAAATGGCCCACCCTGTAAATATAATAGTTTTTGTTGTATAATTAAAATACGTTGATTAACCCTTTGAAGCATACATTTTTCTCTCCAGGATATTTAGATGAAAATTTATATATAGGGGTTTTTGAGGTCGCTGATCATGAATCTGACATTAGATTTTTCCAATTTTGCATCTAAGATGGCGGATTCAGAATGGCGGACATAGATTTTTTTTCTATATTCGCTTGAAAACTTTAAAATTCATAACTAATGAGTTTTAGGGGTCACTGATAACGAATCTGATATCAGGTTTCTTAAATAATGTATCCAAAATGGCGGATCCAAAAATTCGGATATCAAATTTCATTTTTAGGGACTTCATTTTCATGAAACGTAATTTCTAAGGGTTTTCGGTCGTGCTGATAACAAATCTGATAATATAATTTAGTATTCTGTTTCAAATATTCTAGTATTTTGTTTTCTGATTAGGTGAATGAATCTCTCAAAAAAAAAAAAAATATATATATATATATATATATATATATATATATATATATATGGTCCTCAGACCCATGGAGAGTACATTCAATACAAAGTGTTTGGTGCTCATACAAATCGCCAAAAGGCCCTCAACCCCCGACCTACGAAAAATAAATAAAGATCGGCTCTTTGCTTCTGGAGTCATCCATATATTTGTTGACACTCATTGACTAAAAGACCGGAGTGGATTCACTATATTAGTTGAAGAGCAAATAGGCGTTTTGTATATTTGTGTTCAGAATATTCTTGTTTTGCGGGCATTTTTTCCCGCCAATTAGGGCGGGATGAATTTTTACGTAGTACTCTTCAATTTTCATATTTTCTATATCAACAAATTTAGAAGAGATTTATTTTGTAACCATGGGGAGAAGAAGGCGAATTGTGAATGAAATTCCTAGTGATTCAGAGTCTGTTGATGGGTTGTGCGATTCTAATGATGAAGATGAGGTATTGGATCGCAGAGTAGATGATGTTGCCCCTTCAATCAACAATCTTCTCGAAAATGAGGCACACGAAGAAGAAATTGACGACGAAACAACCACTACAGATTCAAATAAAAGTGAAAGGGTACCCCCCGTTAACAATGGTGAAATGCCCCCCTTCGAAAAACTCAAAATGAGCTATGGCTACCTCTTTGGGACTATTTAAGATACAGCTTGGCCATATAAGTAGTCCCCGACCCCTATATATATAACCTAAAAACCACTATTTTCAAAAACTATTTTTTTTCTTGGGTACCAATTATGATATCGCTACGAAAATAAATCACGCGTATACTGTTTATTAAGACAAGTATGTGTGAATTTTTTCGATCTATATCAATGAGTTTTTCTGACCTAAACAAATTTTTTAAGTAAAAAAAAATTTTCAAAGTGAGATATCTTTGCTTCAAAAAATGGCTACACAACATTTTTTTTTTTTTAATTACGTAGTTTTTTATGAATAATTCAATGGTATACTTAAAAAGTTGAATTTCGCTGTGGGTCCCTGAAAAAAAGTGAAAAACCAATTTTTTTTGACATTTTTTGTGGTTCTTGGCCATTAAATCTTCGCACACGATTTCTATGTAAAAACTAATTGTACCATTCGATTCTACACAAAAAATTAGATGAAAAACATGTATAATAACCTATGAAATATTGTTAGCTTATCGTCATATAAATTGAAAAAGTAAAATAATCAAGCCGTAGAGACGTATGCAATCATAAATTTTACGTTTTATTAGGAAACTAGTCGTAAAATCGAGTAATTACGTTGTATATATGTAAACACATACACACGCACACGTGTGTTCGTGTGACTGCGTGCATGTGTGTACATATGTTCGAGCGTATCTGTAAATTTACTACATGAACATACATATAATTATATAAAAAACTGGATTTTTCAAGATTTTTCTTAACTGTTAATGCTACTTCAATGACTGCGTTGATTTCTGAACTCAGTAGAGGTAAACTAGACATGTACCTGTAGTTATTAGCCTTGGTTTCTTATAATCAGGAGAGTCAAATATTTCAAAATTAAGTCAAAATATTTTGAAAACAGATTCAACCGCTTGGATTTGAAGTCGATTTGTTGTACCGATATAAGAGAATATAAATAAACAGACTTTAGAAAATTGAAAGGTTAAAATTATTACATTTTCAAAAACGCTTCCATAAATAACATTCACGATAGCGTGAGAACGAATTCGCCGCTGGTAGTGCTAGTGATATTAAAAACATAGATTGCGCGTACTACTTTATATGTAGATATTTTCACACTACAGCCCTGTATTCCAGTATTGATGGCACTAGCGCCTCTAACGGTGGAACTGCTTCCAATCATGATCAGCGCTGTTTCGAATCTGTGACAGTTAAGACACGGAACGTGGAGTGGAATTTGCATCGAGACGGAGTATGCAGTATACTGTAGCAAAATCATGGAGACTATCTCCATGAGCAAAATCAAGATGGTTTTACTTGCTTACGTTTTCTACGAGTTTTGTTCATAGTAGTTCATATATAAATACTCATAAATACGTTGAGTTTCGAGACTGACTGCCAATTCGTGTGAGCGAAAAATATCCTGATCTAATATTTAGGCACTAAGAATTACAACTGGCATACTATATGAAAACAACGCCGACAACTGGAGTCGGCTTTAGCCTGTAGTCGATAAACGGTAAAGTTTAACGTTTAAGAAATACGAACATACTAGGTACATATATACGTCTGCACAAAAACAAGTTATTTTTTTTTTGTCAACCATCCCGTACTTTATCATAATTCTTACCTCGAAAAAAAAATATATAAAAATTAGAGCTCTTTTGAAAAGAATATTTTCTTTTTTTTCTCAAAGTTTTCAACCTAACGAAACAATCATAAATGTTATCTACCAATTAACTTTAAAATTATATTCACAATTTCTTGTTGATTATAATTCCAAAGATATATGCACGCTATCAATTAAGTGAACTTTCGAAATCATATTGTAAAAATTGTAAAAAAAAAAAAGATACGTGTTGTCCTTATAACTTGAAATTAAGAAAAAATTAGTACGCGTGCTATTTAAAAATCATTGTACATATACAACTCAGAATGAACTATTGATATGTACATATGCATTGATAAAAGTAATGTTAAATTTTTAAGGCAATATTAATTTCACTGAATTTTTAACATAACCTGATAGCTTATCTAATAAAAATGATCATTGTAATTAGTTTGAAAAATATAATGATCTTAGCTCTGTAAGAAAGCAATAATTTTCTTAGCGTAGATTCACATTTTTTAAATCATTCAAAAATTCAGAAAATTTTCTACAACACTATATAGTCCTAGTAACCCAGTACTTCATAAAATTGAGATCAGTATCCACTAATCTTTACAGATTCTTAAATAGAAATTTAATAGTTATCCAAATTTTTTTCCCCATGGGCAGTTTACTTTTTGAAATTAATAGTTTTATGTACAAAACTTGAACTACTCAGTCATTTGAGAATTTTATTCATTTTGATTATCCAACCTCTTTGACTATAACCTCTTATTCTCTTATTTTTCAAAAATAAAAGCTATTTAGAAAAACTTGAAATTCACCAACTGTTACATTCTGATTTTTGATCCAGAAATTATTTTAATGTTTTTTTAATGCTTGAATAATACATACTAATAACAAAAATATTAATAATTATATTAGCAATAAACAAAAATATTAATAATAATAAACTGATATAGAAATCTTTTTCTTTGCTTTTTGACGTTGAAGTTTTAAGATATTGTAATTATTACCCTTTTTCGGGGTTCAAATCTTTGAAAAATAATACCGTTAAAATCGGCCGCATAGTTTTTGCGTTGTAAATTAAAAACAATTGAAATACGCTAGTTGTTAGTTAATTAATTCATGACTTGTGCAATTTGAAAGATATTTATTTCAAACACCAATGAAAAAAAGTGCTTTAACACGAGAAAACTATAGATTGAATTTCAAAAGAAAATTTTAAAAAGTTTTGCTGGAAAAGCAGTTGTTGTTGATAATCTCGTTTTGTTAATAAGCAATTTTTTGCCCGTAGAATCGTCATACAGTTAACAGCTGGCGCTCATTCTTTTCGTTGAGAATTATAGTTTAACTGAAGTGCAGAGGTCTGATCATTTTTTATTTAAAACATTTGAATAAGGCTTAATAACAAAAATTGTCTAATATTTGTTCGATATTAATTAAAATTCCGATTTGTATTGTTGGAAATATTTTTTTTTTATAATTACCTATGCAGAATTTGATATTGGTCGAGCTATCCCAAATAAAAAAAATGGTGATTTTAAAGCCAGACCGGTGTCAACTCCTTCTGGAAATGTTTGTCGCCAGGCTTCAAATTCAATTTGAGTAGAAAAAATTGATTTGTAGCAAGACTAATGAACCGGATTTCACAGTTTTTTTTTTAATTTTGGGTACTTCGATAAAATTTTAACTTCTGCATAGGTAATTATAAAAAAAAATGTTTTCAATAACACAAATCGGAATTTTTTTTAATATCGAACAATCTTGAACATATTTGATATTAAGCTTTTTTCGAATCTTTTAAATAAAAAATTATCAGACAACTACAATTCAGTTAGACTAAAATTCTCATCGAAAAGAATGAGCCCCGGCTGACAACTGTACGATGTTTTTACGGGCAAAAAATTGAATATTAATAAAACGTTTTTTTCAACAACAACTGCCTTAACAAATGCTGCCAAAATTACAATTTTGTTTTTTTTTATTCCAGATATTCAAAATGTCGTCTGATGATGAGCCTCCGGTGAAAAAATCTAGAACAAGGGATGAATCAAAATGTATCTCATGTAATAAATATTTACGAAACTTGAGTGGATCTCATTTGAACATAAGCAGTCGTGAACAAGCTTCAGATTTTCATAAAAAGTATGAGATATTTGTACAAGAGGATGATGCTATTTGCTCCAAATGTTTCACTAAAATTCGCTTAAAAAAAAGTCAAAAAACAAATAATTTGACTCAAGACCGAATTCCATCGGAGACCAAGACGACTGGTGCAGAAGGCTTTTTGAAAAAAGATCTTGTTTCAGATGAAGTAGAAAAAATTCCGTCTGAAATTGAAGAACAAACGTCAAAAATATCACTTGACAATTCACAAGACAGCAGCGTAGAAGCGAATACACCTTCTTGGGATAGAAAATCTAGAGACACTAAAATCAGTCAAGATTCAATCACAGATTCTAGTCAACAAATAGATTCTTCTGGTTCTGATCCAACATTCATAGCAGTTGAAACCACGGAAATTGAAATGGTATCAATGCCTTTTGCAAGAGTCGTCGTTACTCACAAATATTGTTTCATGTGCAAAGATACGAACGACCTTCAAGACGTACCATTCGATGCTCGTATACAAGTTTTTGTAAAAAAGAGGATATTCATACCAAGAAGGAATAGGTGTTGTAAGAAGCATTTAATTAAAAATCGTTTCTATGATCAAGAGTTATCGAACATATCTACTGCTGACAACGAATGTTCGATAGAATCAAAGGAATTGACAAAGTTTTTAGAATCCTTATCAGATTTCAGCGATGCTCGATTTCATGATAAAATCAGCGAGTATGCAATTTCTGAAGAGAGAGTAAAAGCATTGACGGATTTTACGTGGGAAAATATTATTACTCTTCGAGAAATGATGAAAACTATGCGAAGTTCAGATCATCGAAATGTTACTCAACCACTAGTCATATTTTTGATGAAAATGAGAACGGGAAATTCTGATCTTTGTATATCTGCTATACTTGAAATAAAAGAAAAAATGGTTCAAAAATGTATCAATGCGGTTTTAAAATGTTTTAAAGAAGAAGTTTTACCGAAACATTTTGGATTCCAGGCGTACTCTAGAGAATTCTTATTGAGCCAAACCTCCCCTGTAGCCAAAATATTATTTAATTTAGGAAATAGTCTGGCTATAGTATGTGATGGCACATACTTACGTCACCAAAAAAGCAGTAATAATGCTTATCAAAAGAAATCTTACTCTGGACAAAAAAAAAACTGCATTTTGTAAGCCTTTCACAATCGCAACTACGAATGGCTTTACAGTTGATGTCAGTGGACCATTTAATGCTAACCTCAACGATGCTAAAATTTTGGAGGAGCTATTAAATTCACCTGAAGGTCTTAACAGTGTTTTAGAAAAAGGAGATTACTTTATCTTAGATAGGGGATTTCGTGATGTAGTCCCACTTTTGACAAGTATGGGTTACAGAGTACTTATGCCGGCGTTGAAAGGAAAACGAAATCAATTGACAGTAGAAGAATCAAATGAATCTCGATTGGTAACTAAAGTTAGATGGGTTGTTGAAGCTATACATGGTGTAGTTGGACAAAAGCATAAACTTCTTCACAACCAATTTCATAATTCTCAATTGCACAGTGCTGGATTGTACTGTCGAATTGCCTGTTTTCTCAATAATTTATTTGGAAAACGTCTCAATTCAGATGTCGGAAAAATAAATTCGATCATCGAAAGAATTAACGAGACAAAAAATTTGAAAAATACTTTGGCTGAATTCGTTGAAGAGAATAACTGGAATAGAAAAACTACACCATTCAGTACAGTTTCATCAAACGATTTACTTGATTTTCCAGAACTGACTATTGATGAATTACAAATACTGTTCACTGGTACATATCAATTGTCTCAAGCTGTGTGTTATTTAGCGGAAATGATGGACGAGAACGGATCTGTATCTCTCAAGTCTTCCAAAGAAGAAACTGGAATTATCAGATTTGAAGTAAAATCAAGACATATCAATAGCAAAACGTACAAGTCCTACGTGCACTACCTACCAAATACTTATGGTATAAAGGGTGTGAAAAGATACTGTTGTAATTGTGCTAACGGTAACAGAACCGTAGGCTGTTGCTCTCACGTTGCATCCATAATTTATTACTTGAGTCATGCTCGATATTTGTCGCGCATCTTGAAGCCAGCAGAACACTTAACTCATTTGTTTGATATTGATAATATTGTACCTGTCATTAATGAAGATAGTGATGAAGATTGAAGTTTTATATTTTATGCAAGAATTCTTGAAAAAATGTCATATATTGTTATTATAACGTTTTAAATTACAGATATTTGAAAATCAATGCTCAGTAGTCTTCATTATTTTCCTTATACAACGTAATTACTCGATTTTACGACTAGTTTCCTAATAAAACGTAAAATTTATGATTGCATACGTCTCTAGGGCTTGATTATTTTACTTTTTGAATTTATATGACAATAAGCTAACAATATTTCATAGGTTATTATACATGTTTTCCATGTAATTTTTTGTGTAGAATCGAATGGTACAATTAGTTTTTACATAGAAATCGTGTGCAAAGATTTAATGGCCAAGAACCACAAAAAATGTCAAAAAAAATTGGTTTTTCACTTTTTTTCAGGGACCCACAGCGAAATTCAACTTTTTAAGTATACCATTGAATTATTCATAAAAAACTACGTAATTAAAAAAAAAAAAATGTTGTGTAGCCATTTTTTGAAGCAAAGATATCTCACTTTGAAAATTTTTTTTTACTTAAAAAATTTGTTTAGGTTAGAAAAACTCATTGATATAGATCGAAAAAATTCACACATACTTGTCTTAATAAACAGTATACGCGTGATTTATTTTCGTAGCGATATCATAATTGGTACCCAAGAAAAAAAATGGTTTTTGAAAATAGTGGTTTTTAGGTTATATATATAGGGGTCGGGGACTACTTATATGGCCAAACTGTATCTTAAATAGTCCCAAAGAGGTAGCCATAGCTCATTTTGAGTTTTTCGAAGGGGGGCATTTCACCATTGTTAACGGGGGGTACCCTTTGGAGATCGACGAGTATTCCAAAGACTGATTTACCTTTCAGTAGGAGTCACGGACCCATCATCCCTGAATCCGCGTCTTCTCCAAAGGATATATTTCTTTGTTTGTTCCCTGAGTCTCTATTAGATGTTATTGTAGAGCAAACAAATTTGTTTATTTCTCAAAAGAAGTTAAAAGGAGATCTTATCACCAAAGATGAGTTGAAAATTTTCATAGCGATCAATATCCATATGGGTTACAAGAAGTTACCTTCGTATCGGGATTATTGGTCTGATAGCCCTATATTCCATGATTCATATATTTCTTCACTGATGACTGTGAATCGCTTTCGATTTTTTTTGTCTCATTTGCATATCAATAATAATTCAAAAGAACCAGCAAAAGGAGATCCAGAATACAATAAATTGTATAAACTATGACCTCTTCTCGACACTCTTTCTGAAACATTCAGAGAATGCTGGAAACCAAGCCATCACCAAGCTATTGATGAATCAATGATCAAGTTGAAAGGGAGGAGTAGCATGAAACAATATATGCCAGCCAAGCCAACTAAACGTGGTTACAAAATTTGGACCCGAGCAGATGAATCGGGATTTGTTTGTCAATTTCAGATCTACACAGGCAAAAGAGATAGTCCTGAAAAAACAATTAGGAGCACGTGTGGTTCGTTATCTTACACGTGACCTTGTTGGTCATAATCACCAGGTGTATTTTGATAAATTTTTCACAGGAGTAGAGCTTCTAATATCTCTAAAACAGGATAACATCCTTGCATGTGGCACAGTACGATCTAATCGCGCGAATCTCCCCAAAAGTGATAAGTCTGATAAAAAAATGATTATTGGAGAGTACGAATACAAGACCTCGACATCAGGACTCACATGGATAAAGTGGATGGATAAAAAACCAGTATACTTTTTATCCAATTTTCACGACCCTACCGAAAGTAACTGTTGTGAATCGGAGGCAAAAAGATGGTACTCTAACTCCTGTCAACAGTCCTGTCTTGTGTTCAGACTATAACACACACATGGGATATGTCGACTATGCGGATCGTGCAATATCTACTTACCAGATTGATCGTAAGTCCAAAAAATGGTGGTTTAGAATTTTTTGGCACTTCATCGATCTCTGCATATGTAACGGATTCATTTTGTACAAGGAAAAACAAATCAAACCACTTTTGTCATTGAAAAAATTCCGAATGAGATTGGTAGAACAATTGGTGGTACATAAGATCCCAACTCCAAAAGGTAGGAAAAGAACGGCACCAAATACTCCAAGTCATGCAAAAATCAAAGTACCTGATGAAAAGAGACTTTCTAATGTTGCTCACATGCCACAAGTCTCAGATACATATAAAAGATGTAACCACTGTTCTACAAGAGATAAGCCACAGACGACGAGATGGATTTGTAGTACTTGTAATGTTCCTCTGTGTCTTTTACCGGAAAGAAATTGTTTTCAAAAACATTACATATAGACAGTAATGAGTTTTGTTGCTCTGATTGTATGAAGAACATGTTTTTATGTCTAATTTCAAAGAATACTCAGTAACAATATTACAGTACAAATTTATTGATAATGCAAAGGGGATCCTCCTACAGAAAGAATGGAGGAAAAGAGGAAATAAAAACCCTGAAAATGAAACATAAAAAATGCAGAAAATAATATATAAAAAATAAAAAATAATATAAAATATAAAAAATAAAGAAAATATATAAAATATAAAAAATACAAAAAAAATATAAAATATGAAAAATACAAAAAAAAACGTAAATGGAGCTTGAACTCATCACGTCCTCGTCGTAAGCTCCGGGTAATGCCGAGAATGAGTGAAAGAAGTATCCACTATTCTGAGATATTATACTTTCAAGTCATGCAAATAAGCATGTACATCAATCATATCCTTTGGCCATCTTGGCTGCAGAATTTCAGAAAACTAGTATGATATTGATTATCACGGAGATTGAGGCACTTTAGATATGAGTTTGAGAGTATTCAAGCCAATATAAAAATATACATATCCGCCATTTTGAAAGCATTATTTCGGAAACCTGATATCAGAATCGTTATCTGCGACCCCTAAAACCCTTTAGCTATGAATTTTAGAGTATTGGTATCAATATAGGAAATCTTCTTGCCCGCCATTTTAGATTCGCCATCTTGGATACACAATTTTTGAAATCTGATGTCAAATTATTATTCAGCGACCCCAAAAACCTTTGTATACCAAATTTGAAAGGGATACTCTCATTATTCGCGTCAATAATGAATTTCTCCCCAAAAATTCAATTTTTTTCTTCTTTGTTCATTTAAAAACATTAAAAAATAACCCAATATTTTGATTTCAACTGCAAAATTATGTTTTTGAACTATTAATGAACTGAAAGAATGCAAAAGATCCTGTTGAAATCCATAATGTTGTTCTAAAATGGCAAAAGAAGCAATAAATCAATGTGTCTATCAGGATGGACACTGTGCTTCAAAGGGTTAAGAGTAATTTCAATGTAACAAAGCATTTTGAATATGGATTTTAGGGCATAGATTAAAATTATCATATTTTTAGATACTTTGAAATATTGAATAGTATTGAATTTTAATATGCAAACTGAATTTATTTATAACTTTGTAAATGATAATTATCGTAATAAAGCGGATACTCTGAGCTTAAAATGACTATCTTCGTTTTATTGATAACAACTTAATTATTATTGTTATAAATAAATAAACAATGAATAATTTATTTAAACAAATGAATTAGAATATAATATATATGAATTAGAAGCGTTGATTCATACATAATGAGAAAATTGTCAGAATTTATTATTTTTAATTAACTGATTTTATATTTACATTATAAGATTTTACAAAAAATGAAAATTAATTATTATTCAGATATTATTAACCAATTTAAGTACTTCTTATTTGTAATTATATCTACAAGCGAGAAATTATTTTTATACTTAAAAAATTATTAATATTTTATTGTGAATTTTGGGCTATTAACTAACTTTGTTAAGGGCTCTAAATTTTGTGTATAAATAGGCTAATTTTGCACAAATGAGAATATTTTCTCCTAAACTTGCAAAGTGCGCTTGAGATTGAATAATCTTGGCTTATATCTAACTTGTTTTTCTTTAGTGATTAGCTAAATAAGCCTTCCCTCTCTGATGGTCACTTACGCTCGACTCATAGAACATTTCGCGCTATGAGAAAGGCTGAATTACATCCTCTTGAAAAAACGACTTAGGTTTTGCTTATGGAACACTTTGTGTCATAAGAAACGATATAACATACACTACCGTCCATAAAGATTTGCTATCCCCTTGCTGATATTATCAAAACTTTACAGTTTTATAGCTTAGTTTCTATAAGAGCTAGAAAATCCTGCGGGGTCTCATTTGAAAGGTCTTGTCAAGACCTTTCAAATGTTGTAAAGCATAATTGATTTTATTTGTTTTTTGTACAACTTGTGACGTCATAAACAAATTGTTTTTTTTTAATTTTTTCACATCAACTTCGACCCCAATTTATTTATATAACGGATTCTACGATGGAAAAACTGTATAAGCCATTCGATAGAACTTTCAAAAAGCTACAAAATCCATATCCGGAAAATTTTTTTACCTTTATTTTTTATGAGCTATATGGTGTTTTATACAAAAACAAAGATTTTCAAAAAATGGGCTGTATTTTTTTAATTTTCAACTCTAAAGAAAAAACTCTCAGAAGAAAAAATGTAGTATTTTGCAAGAGCTATCAAATGCGCCACTCAGAATTTAAAAAAACAAATTTTTTTTTCACGTTTCTTAGAATTGAAATTTTTCTAGAAAAAAAACTGAAGTTACATATATTTAATAAAATTAGTAAGTAACTAGTATTTATAACTGAATGGGCTTACAAACAATGATAACAAGATACATTTATTGTATTCGACGTTTGTAACAGAGGAATTTGCATTGTTTTCATTTTTAATGATTTTCTACAGTATTGTGCTCACCGATAATCACTGTGATAATCACTGAGTGTTTACGTGGTTTGATTTACTTGACTTTCATGAATGTATACATATAGCAGAGAATACGTATGGAAATTCAGTCTCTTATCAGCTTTAATGAGTGAAATATCAATGTGTCCAATCTAGTCAGTAAATTATGCATGTAATTTTTGTTCACTAAAAATGACGAAAAAAAGAAACTTAAGCATTGAAGAGCGATCTGAGATAGTAGCCTTGCATAAAGTGAATAAAAGTAATAATGAAATTTCCAAAATTTTGAATATTCCAAGAAGAACAGTTGATTATAACATTAAAAAATTTATAACTAAAGGAAATATCAAAAACAAAAAAATTTCAAGAAGGCCTAGGAAAACTACGAGCGCTACAGATAAACACATTTGTAGTACAAGTACACATAATCCAAGACTCACGGCACCCGAACTTGCTATTGAAACTCAAAAAGCGTATGATGTTAAACTTAGTGTTACTACGATAAAGAGACGACTTCATGAAGATGGACTTTACGGTCGAATAGCAATTAAAAAGCCTTTACTAAAACCGATTAATAAAAAGAAACGATTGGCTTGAGCCAGAAAACATAAAATTTGGACCATTGATGATTGGAAAAAAGTTTTGTGGTCTGATGAGAGCAAATTCGAGGTTTTTGGTAGTAAACGCAGATGTTTTGTGCGGAGAAAAAATAAGCAAAAACATTTAGAGAAAAATATGTGTGCTTCGGTTAAATATGGTGGCGGCTTAGTAATGGTATGGGGTTGTTTTGGTGGTTCTAAGGTTGGTGACCTTCTTAAAACTGATGGCAAGTTGAAAAAATAAGGTTACAAAAAAATTCTTGAAAAAAATGTTGTATCTTCCGGAACAAGAATAATTGTTCGCAAATTTACGTTCCAACAAGATAACGACCCAAAACATACTTCAAAGTTATGTAAAAGTTATCTTGCTCAATTGGAGAAGAAAAAAAAATTAGTTGTGATGGAATGGCCACCTTACTCTCCTGATCTTAACCCTATCCAACTGTTGTGGGATGATCTAGATAGAGCTGTAAGGAAGGTAGGACCTACTTCTTAGAAGGATATTTGGAATATCTTAGAAAATGAGTGGAAAAAAATAAGTGCAGAAACTTTAGAGAAACTTGTAGCACGAATGCCTCGAATTTGTAAAGTAGTTATAGCAAACAAAGATGGACATTTCGATGAAAAAAACGTTTAAATAATTAGTATTGTTTCGTTTTTGTTTACAACTGAAATTTATATTCAGATTGTGAGAATATATTAATTACAAGCGTTATTAGTATTATAAAAAATGAAATTATTATTGTTATGTTATTATTGAATCGTTATTATTGAATAAATAAATTTTGTAGAAAAATTGTAACCAAATTATGTTAATCTATTCTGAGTAAGTAATAAATTATGGTTCAATAAATGTATCTTGTTATCATTGTTTGTAAGCCCATTTAGTTATAAATACTAGTTACTTACTAATTTTATTAAATATATGTCATTTCAGATTTTTTCTAGAATAATTTCAATTCTAAAAAACGTGAAAAAAAAATTTTTTTTTTTTAATTCTGAGTGGCGCATTTGATAGCTCTTGTAAAATATTACATTTTTTCTTCTGAGAGTTTTTTCTTTAGAGTTGAAAATAAAAAAAATACAGCCCATTTTTTGAAAATCTTTGTTTTTGTATAAAACACTATATAGCTCATAAAAAATAAAGGTAAAAAAATTTTCCGGATATGAATTTTGTAGCTTTTTGAAAGTTCTATCGAATGGTTTATACAGTTTTTCCATCGTAGAGTCCGTTATATAAATAAATCGGGTTCGAAGTTGATGTGAAAAAATTTAAAAAAAACAATTTGTTTATGACGTCACAAGTTGTACAAAAAACAAATAAAATCAATTATGCTTTACAACATTTGAAAGGTCTTGCCAAGGATTTTCTAGCTCTTATAGAAACTGAGCCATAAAACTCTAAAGTTTTGATGATTTCAGCAAGGGGATGGCAAATCTTTATGGACGGTAGTGTACAGGGTGTCCCATTTTAAAGGAATCACCTTGAAATATTCTACGGTTGGCGTTCTGCAAAAAAATTGTTCAGACAAAAGTTGTTTGGAAAAATAAGGGTCGCCGTTTCTAGAAATCGGATTTAATCTTGAGGTTAATTTTCAAGGTCATTTGATGGTCAAAGTCATTTTTTGAATAGGAATCTATAATTTTATCACGGATTCGGAAAGAGCGAGAAATTCTAAGTTTAGATAATGTATTATGTGTGGGGTGCGGTTAACCCCCCCCCCCCCTCCCCCGCCCGCGTAAGGTCATGAAGGGGTCAAATTTATTATTTTCTTCATCTATACACAGGGATGATCGGGCAAGGGTAAGATTAATTATAATAACCCAATAGCTTGCTGATAATATCTTGCCCCCCAACCCAATAATGGGAACGTAATATCTTGCTGCAGCACGATATCGGCTTTGACCGTCAAAATTACCCAGGGAGGCTTCGGTACCGAATCATTGAACGAAGAGAGAGACGTCGACCACGAATACGCAGAAATCGTCGTCGCATTATGAGACAGAACAACGATGATCCACAAATTCTCGTTCTTTTGGCAATGGTTGGTTTGGATCATTATATCTCTTTTCGTAAAATTCAGGGACGTACTGGAATTCCAAGAACAACAGCCGGTAGAATTTTGCGGCTTCATAGATTACATGCGTATCACATAACTTTGACTCAAGCTTTGATGCCAGATGAGCTACGCCGCAGACTTGAATACTGTAATTGGGCACAAGCAAGGATTCGTGAAGATCCTGAATTTTTCAGATACGTTATGTATTCGGACGAAGCTACATTTCATAGTAACGGGCAACTCAATAGCCATAATACTCATTATTAGTCTATCCAGAACCCTCATTGGGTACGTCATGTTGACAATCAGCATAGATGGAGTCTGGTAGTTTGGTGCGGTATAATAAATGGTTATCTGATAAGACCTTATCTTTTTATGGAAATGTCAACGGCGCAGCAAATCTTAATTTCTTGCAAAATGAATTACCAGAATTATTGGAAGATATGGACTTGGAAACAAGATGACGATTATGGCTTCAACAGGAAGGTGCACCATGTCATCACTCACTAATAGTTCGTCACTTCTTGAAGCAACGATACCGAAGACGATGGATAGGCATTGGTAGTGACATTACTAAGTGGTTTCCAAAATCACCAGATCTAACAAGTCCAGATTATTTTTTTTGGGGGCTATTTGAAAAGTGTTGTTTATGCACAGCAACCAACCACACGGCAAGATATGATGCAACGCATCATACAAGCTTGTAGAGCTATTCCGCGTCACGTTCTGTTGTCCACAGTTGAAAACTTCGAACGTAGAATTCAACACTACATAAATTTGAACGGCGGTAATTTGAACATTTTATGAGATAAATGTTTGTGCTGTAATCTTGACCATAAATCTGTCTGTAGTCATCGTCTTTTCTTCATTGGCTGGGCATTACCACCTTGTCTTAATTGGCTGGGTAATCAATACCTCGCCTTTATTGGCTGAGCGTTCTCACCTTGCCCTAATTTGTTGGGTAATCAATACCTTACTTTCATTGGCTGGGCATTCCACCTTGCCTTAATTGGCTGGGTAATTAATGCCTTGTCTTCATTGGCTGGGTAGCCAACGTCTTGTCTTGATCGGTTCAGCATTCTCACCTTGCCTAGATAGCCTGGACACTCCCTCTCTGCATACATTGGTTAGATTAGTTCACGTTACTAGATGTGGCACGAATACACGTAATGATTAACTAAAAATCGACCTTGATAATCGTACTTTTATTTATCTTGGGTATTGGGTTATTATTATCATTATTATTATTATTATTATTATTATTATTATTATTATTATTATTATTATTTTTTTTTTTTTTTTTTTTTTTTTTTTTTTTTATGGTGGTAAAAAAACAGGATAAATCCTCATGGACCATAACGGTTGGAGTGTGACGGCAGTTCACCGAAGCTACCCACCTACACTCTCCCACCCGCCGTGTGACGTGACTCGCTGATCCTCTCAGACCGGGCTGTTTCAAGCGATCTATCAATCGAACGCAAGGAGCCTCCGGGTCGTCGAAGACCAGCTGACCGCCCAAATCCCGCTTCTCTTCAACCGGAGGGTAAACCATCCGGGGAAGAGTAGTAAAGTCCACCTACACCATTCTCCAGCGGGGAACCGCGTAAGCATTACTTCCCGCTGGAGAACCGCGTCAAGTCCTCTCGTTGTCCACGGGTCCTGTATCGTTTCGTTACGTCCGTTTATTCACATTCATCCATTTGTTCATACCATTTACTCCCGCATTCTTCTCGTCTAACACTCGACTTCCAGGCAACCGTCCGCCTTTTTCCCTCGTAGGATAGTCTCAACGTACGTTGCCGTTACCGTCCAGTAGTCTTTGTCTTGTAGCATCTTTGCCACAATGTTGTTGGGCGTGATGTTTCCAAGCGTCGTCTCCAGTCTTTGCCTTTCGTCGTTCCAGTGTGAGCATTTGAAAAATGTATGCTCTGCGTCATCACATTTGTATCCACAGTATTTACAGTCGGCGCTGTTAACTTTGTTTCTGTCAAACAGATATTTCCTGAAGTACCCGTGGCCGGTAAGAAACTGGGTCAGGTAAAAATTCACTTCCCCAAATTGCCTCTCCGTCCACGGTCTCAGGTCGTCAATGAGTCGTCTAGTCCATGCTCCGTTCGTGCTCATCCTCCATTGTTTGTTCCAGTCCGTCATCGTCCTAGTTCTTTCGTCCTGGGCAGCTTCCGTTCTGGTCATGTCGCTGTTTCGTTCGTACACGCGTTTCCGCTCTCTGGCGAGCATGTTTATCGGGATAACCCCCGCCACCACCAGGACAGCCTCAGCCGAGACTGTCCTGTAGGCGCAGGCTATCCTCAGTGCTCCCTGTCTTTGTACGTTTGTCAGTCGTTTGCAGTATTTCTTGACCCCCAACGCGTCGGCCCACACCTCCGCCCCGTAGAGCATGATCGAGTGGGTCGTTGTCATCAGTAGTCGTCTCTTCCATTGTCTCGGTCCAAATGTATTTGCCATAAGACGACTGAGAGCGGAAGTCCTCTCTGCCGCCTTCCTCGCTGTCTGTTGTATGTGCGGCCAGAAGGTCATCTTCGTATCTAGGGTCACCCCCAGATACTCGACCGCCCCACTGGTCCGCAGCGATACCTCTCCGACTGTCATGGGAATCAGGGTATTAATCCTGCTTCCCGTCAGAAGGATGAGTTCTGTCTTGGCCAGGGCAAGGCTAAGTCCGCGTTCAGTCATCCATCTATTGATTCGTAACATCGCGCGGTTCAGAAGCATTTGCGCCAGCTCCGGGGTACGGGCTATTATCACCACAGCCACATCATCGGCGTAGGCAACCAGCTCCACCCCCGGTGGCATCGGTAGTCTTAGTAGTGCGTCGTACAGTATGTTCCAGAAGTCGGGTCCAAGGATTGAGCCTTGGGCGACTCCTGCTGTGATTCGTCTGGTCACTGTTCTGTCGGTCGTCTCGTATCGAATCCATCTGTCGTGTAGGTACTCCCTCATCACCCGCATCAGGTATTCGGGAACCCTGAAAGTTTGTAGGGCCTCCAGAATATCCCCCCACCGAGCGGAGTTGAAGGCATTCCTGACATCAAGAGTCGCGAGAAGTACTATTGGCCTCGCTCCGTAGCACACGAGCCTCGTCCGCCGAAAGGCGTCGGTCACTTGTCGAATCGCCCCTATAGTTGAGCAGCCCCGTCTGAATCCGTACTGGTTTCCTGCAAGTCCTCCGTTTGCAGTTACCGCGTTCGTCAGTCTTGGTTTCAATAACGCTTCGTAAAGTTTACCCGCTGTGTCTAGAAGACTCAGGGGTCTATAGGAAGACGGACTATTCGGCTCTCCTTTTCCTTTATGCAGGAGAACCAGTCTAGCAGTCTTCCATCGTCTGGGAAAGATGCCCGCACGTAAGACCGCGTTATACTTATCCAGGAGGAGTCCTGGAATTATTATTATTATTATTATTATTATTATTATTATTATTATTATTATTATTACGAGGGAGGTCCCTCGTAATTATCCCTCCCTCGTATAACTCCCTCGTATTATTATCAGTGTTAACCTCACCCTTACCCCTGTGGGATAGGAGGGGAGGTTGACCGCACCCCACACATAATACCTTATCTGAACGTAGAATTTCTAGCTCTTTCCGAATCCGGGATCAAAATTATATGTTCCTATTTAAAAAATGACTGACCTACAAAGACCTTGAAAATAAATCTCAAGGTCAAATCCAATTTCTGTGTAAGGTGACCCTCATTTTCCCAAACAACTTTTATCTAAACAATTTTTTGTAGAATGCTAACCGTAGAAAATTTCGGGGTGATTTCTTTAAAATGGGTCACCCTGTATATATATTTTTATATTATATAATTTTCAAATGCAATATATCATTACTTACAATTCAAACGAATTCTTATTCATTAGCGCGACAAACCACGAGAGTACGAACTAAATTAGAATAATAGATGATAAGTAACATCACCTACTGTTTGTATTTACGGTGAGTACCAGAATATAAAATCGAACTATAGAACATGTTCTATTACTTTAGAATACAAGAAATTAATAGCACTTTCAATGTGTTCTATTAAAAATGAAAGGTTTATGTTCCATAATTGTCCAAACTGCCTCCGTCCAGATGGTTATTGAGAGTTAAAAAAACAATGTAATCAAAACTAGTGGTTTGGTAACATATTGCAATTGGTCATCTTTCAATATTAATGCAAAAAATGATGAAGGAACATAAACTGACAATCGCGTAACTGCACAAAGTAACTTAAGGTATAAAACCATTTTATGACCAATTAATTATGAATATATGGAATTTAAGAAAACACCATTTTATTATTGAAATTTATGAATACATTTAGGAATTTATTTTGAATACATAAAGAAAAATTTAAAACATAGTACATGTTTCATTATGATGCATTCCCCCGAAAATTATACTTTCATAGTTTAAGATTCCATACAGATATTTTACTATAACAAAAATGCAATATTGCATCTAGTTGTTTCATACTACTGGGACAGTAATGGTACACTAAAATACGCTAATTTTTATATCATGAACGACTACTTGAAACACAACACAGGTCAACAAGAATTTATTGCAAGGATAATAGAAATGTATTCGAAAGGTTTTTGTTCCACTGAATCCGAATCCGGCCTTAAAATTCCTCATGTCAGATTCATAAGATATCCTTAATTAAATGAAGTTTAATTTTTTTTTTATTTTGTTACGACCCTGTAATGAATGAGATTTTTTCAGAAATTAGGTAATGTAAACTTAAGTTTTCTGGGTGACTTGATATGTATTTCATGACAGAAGTCTACCTAAATTTAAACTTTTTGAGACTTCCTAACCTAAAATTGCATAAAACACTATCGTTTGGTTAGTTAAGAGCTATATTTTGTAGACACTAACATAACTAAAAATATATACCATGTTACCTGCGAGTGTTAAACCCACGAGAGGTTAACTTAAGTTCACTGCAATCTACGTACGTTAAATCGGAGACCGGTTAACCTAAGTGTGGTGTAACCCACAAACACAAAATCCCAGATAAGTTAACGGATGTTTACTGTAACCTGCGAGAGCTAAACCAACTACAGGTTAAGGTAACTACCCTGCAGCTTGCGAGTGCTGAGTCTGTAGTATTTTCAGGTGTCTTAGGCTTCTTTTTCTTAAATTTCTCTTGTGCTCTACTTAAGTTGAAACCTGAAGATGTGCATTATCTTCAGGTTTCAAATTTCAGCAGTAATCAGCCAACACATTAATATTCCATCCATCTTGGTACCTCCTTTTCATCTCCTCGATGTCTTCTTGGTCCTCGGTGCAATAAAGGTGTTCAAGAGTATTTATATTTAATTATAACTTATTGAATGTGCTTTTTATTTCCATTGATGCTAAATGCTAAATGTATATTGAGTCAGTAATCCCGAATGCTCGTTTTTATTTTTTTAATAATTTTATTTTTTATAAGGGTGCTCTTCTTTCTCTTGTTTCTTGTTATTTTGGACATAATTATTTTTTTTTTTGCTTGTAATTTTCTAACAAGACCTGCTGAGACTTTTGTGATTCAATCATGTAAGCCGTGTATTAATTTATCTTTATACAGGGTCGGCTTATTTAATAGATCCACTAAAATATCTTCGAAAATAATTTGTAAAGAGAAAATGATTAATACAAAAGTTGTCACGGATGAAAGGGGCCGCCTAACTATAAAGTTGGTTTGGAGCGTGAACTTTACTTTAAGGTCATTAGGAGGTCAAAAGGCTTTTTCAATGAGAATTCCTATTTTTGACACTGGATTTACAAAGAGTGCAAAATTTTACCTCCAAACAATATTTTCAAAATTTTTTTATAACCCGTACAAGGTCATTATGAGGTCATATGCTAAAAAATACTGTGCTTGCTATTTAATAGCATTTTCTGATAGAATAATCGTGATTGATATACTTTTACGAGTAATAACTTAAGAACCCAAATAACCTGTAACAGGGCCCTGGCTAGAATGGTCGGCCCTGTTTGGCTCTCTCTCTCGCTCTCTCGCAGGTCGCTTCTTCGCTGTTGCCCTGGCGAGCGTGGTTTCAATTACTAACCGATACCGATCCTCGCACCGCTTTATTTCAGGGCCAATACCTGTGCCGGGCATCGTCATTGGGAGCCAATTAGGAGCGAGAGCGGCTACGACAGAAAGAAGAGAGAGAGATTGACGCGACCGTGGCGATCCGCTCGCGAAAGTGAAGCCGCCAGCGTTGATCGAGCCGACGCGCGAACGGTTGTGGAGAGACTTTGAGCCGAGATCTTGAGGGAGAAGGATCAATTGTGACGGCCGAGTATGCGCGCGCTATAAATCTGAATGGCTTAGCAGAGACAAAGAAGCGATACGATGCCTAGCAGAGTGCAACTAGGAGAGAATTTCCAGCGACGCCCATGGTATTGTGGACTTCACCTGGACCTGCCGTTAACCTGCCTGCAGCACCAGCAGTATTTTCTGCCAGCAGCCTTCGTCAGATCAGGTCGTCTCTCTCTCTGTCTCTCTCTCTCTCTCTTTCTCTCTCTATTCGCGAGTGCGTAACGCGTCGGCGAGGTGCTCACGATCATCCGTGAGCACAGCGAAAACGGCGAAAAAGACGAGACCCTCCTTTGAAATCCTCTCAATTATTGTACCGTGCCCTCGTGCGTCTGTCCGCACGAGCAAAGGCACGCGACCGCAGAGGACGACGCGTAAATCCGCGTCGCCGCTCATTTTGATTGTGAAACGTTTGAGAATAAATATAGTTAAAGAATATTGGGAGTGATCATTGTGTGCCCCCACCATTCCCTTCCTCTCGATTCAGCGCCTAAAACGCCAACTTCATGACGAGGCTCATCGTTACCGCTTCAGAGGAGCAAAAGAGCCTCCCTTACCTTCCCCTTTAAATAATTTGTGACACGACGCTTGGGCACGGACCCATTGCATGGCTCGTGGGAATTATTAAAAAGGATAATTCCCCAAAACGCGCTAGTTAATTAAAT
This sequence comes from Phymastichus coffea, assembly GCF_024137745.1. Lineage (NCBI taxonomy): Eukaryota > Metazoa > Arthropoda > Insecta > Hymenoptera > Eulophidae > Phymastichus > Phymastichus coffea. The sequence goes on from NW_026706823.1 coordinate 5,277,323, forward strand.
CATTAGTGATACAAACCTAATAACCAATAACTAAGAATCTCAATAACTTATGAACTCAATAACTAAGGACCCAATAACATAAGAATCCAATAACTAAGAACCCAATAACATATGAACCTAATAACTCCAATAACCTCAATAACTAATAACTCCAATAATTTAATAAACCAATAATTGAAGAACCAATAATTAGAAACTTAACAAGCCAAAACACAATAACAAAGAATTCCTAAGATAGGATATCATAAAATTAAAAAATAATATTACCAATAAATTAACAATAATATTTAACAAATATCATCATCCAACAGAAAATAGACATCCACTCAAAAAAATTGTAGTTCGAATAAAAATTATCCTTAACTAAAATCATATTTCGAAAAAAACCTCGTTAAAAAAAATCTTACCTAAAAAAAATCATACTTAAAAAATATCATAGTTGAACCAAAACTTGATCATGGCTTAATATGGTTGGAATATTGACGATATGATAATGGTCCTATTATTATATCCTATATATCCTGTATTAGATTATTGGGTTATTAGTTATTGGGTTATGGTTTATTTGGGTTCTTATGTTATTGGGTTCTTGGATCCTTAGTTATTGGGTTTTTAAGTTATTGAGGTTCTTAGTTATAGGTTATTGGTTCTTAATTTATTGGGTTATTAGGTTATTGGGGTTACTGGGTTGGGTTATTTCGGTTATTGGCTTATCAAGTTATTAGGTTATTTCTCGTAAAAATAAATCAATTACAATTACTCTATCAGAAAATGCTATTAAATAGCAACCACATTATTTGTTAGCATATGACCTTGTAAGGGTATAAAAAAATTTTAGAAATATCGTTTGGACGTTTAATTTCGTACTCTTTCTGAATCTAGTGTCAAAAATAGAGATTCCCATTGAAAAAATCTTTTGATCTCCTAATGACCTTGAAAGTAAAGTTCAAGGTCAAAACCAACTTTACAGTTAGACGGCCCTCTTCATCCACGACAATTTTTGTATGAACCATTTTTTCTTTACCGATTATTTTCGAAGATATTTGAGTAGATCTATTAAAATGGCCTACCCTGTATATTAATTATTGTACTTATAATTAGAGTCACGGTGGCTCATTGAGTAAGAACTCAGGCTTCTGCAGAAGAGGTAGTAGGTTCGAACCTCAGGCATATGAGGATTTTCAGAAATAAAATTTTCATGTGTTTGTTAACATGATTCTGGTAGTTCGGATTCCACCTTAAATTATAGATATAGTCATGATGCGTGTAGAACTTTCTCCTTTTGTACTATTTTAAAAAGTGCTTAGAGATGTCAGTAGCCACTCGAATGAATATTGTTTATTCTTAAACCCATCCCTTTCTCTTTATTTTTAGAACTTTTTTTTCCCGTAATTTTTTTTTGAAAACAACTGTTGGTTGAAGACAGAAAAGAAAGGTAGCGAGGTGAGAACGTAACGTTGGTTCTGTTAAATTCTTAGAACCAATGCACCAACCTCGTATTGCAGCGCTAATGCGTTGTCTGTGTTGGAAATTTAATAAAGGAACATGGCTGATTTTAATAAATGCAAAACATATAATAAATGGGTTTATTAAAGATATGCATTAAAAACTTGTTCAATAATACTACTATATTTATTAAGTAAATTGACTACACTCTATGTTCAGAATAAATATTTTCAAGTGTGCTTGTTTACGACTGAAACTTTAAAAAAATAGCACTCTGGGGTTCGTAGTATAGTATTATTGTATACTATATTACGAAGGACTTTCGACTTAAATCTTTCCAGGATTTCGATATTCGAGTTAGAAGCAGCACCCCATAGTTGAATACCATATGTCCAGACTGGTTTAAGTACAGCTTTATAAAGCAGCAGTTTGTTACTAATTGATAGTTCCGATTTTGTTCCGATGAGCCAGTACATTTTCCTCCATTTTAGACCTAACTGTTCACGTTTAGTGAATGTATGTTTTTCCAAGTAATTCTTCGGTTTAGGTGAATACCTAGATTTTTTACTTGATGGTTTTATGGAATATATTTTTTGTTTAATCTAATAGGTATCTTTTTGAAGTGTGAATATCGTATGTATCAATGTGCTTTCATTTATTATTATTTTCTAAGAGTTAAACCAATTTTGAAGGTGATTTTTTATGTAGTTTTATAATGTTTTGCTTGATATTATGGTTTCTGGGTATACTGTTAAAATTGGTGTATAATCTGAATATATTGCTGTCAAGATATTAATAGAATTTGGTAGGTTCGAGGTATATAATAGGTATACAGCTGAACCTAGCACACTACTCTGCGGTATTTCTGCTTTTCTTAACTTATGTTTTGATACGTTTTTATTTATTTTAATTTAATAGGCTCTATTATAAAGATAAGACAGTAAAAATTCGTAGTGGGATTGAGGAAAAAATCTCTTGAGCTTTTGCAGTAGCTATTTATGCCAAACCTTGTAAAAAGCCTGGGCAACATCCAGGAATATACCGGTACAGTATTAATTATCTTCGATGGCTTTTTCGTAATAGATACTATTTTATTTATTAGCTCAATCGTGAAATAGTTACATCTGAAACCGAATTGATGGTCAGTGATAAGTTTTCTATTTAGTATTATTGGGTTAATTCTAGCTAGAATTAGTTTTTCAAAGATTTTAGAAAGTACTGATAATATAAATTCTCAACAACTTTCTATAATACGTCCCAGTGCTCAATAGATAGACTGCAAAGACGTCATTTCTCGAAAAAAATGTCAGTATTAGCCCGTAATTATAAATTATGCAATTTAAATAATGTTAGGTGAAGATCTGCGTATGAATGCAATCTATATTCAGTAGCATTATGAGTAACTCCTTGCTTCGAAATATATTATACTAAATAGTATAAAATATAAATATAAAATATAAAATATATATAATATAAAATAAGTAGTATAAAATACCTTTGTAAGCTTAATATTTTTATATTGTGAGTGTAAATGAAAAAACGATAACAGAAATAAGTGGTTGAAGAACTAAAGAATATTAATAAAAGAAAGCTATACAAAAAAATTAATAAAAAATATTTAAAAAAATATATGCAAAAAAACAAAAATATGAAAAAACAAAAAAGTATAAAAATATAAAAATACAAAAATACAAAATAAATGGAAATACACGCTTTCTACGTTCACGTCGTTAGTGCTGACTAATGCCAAAGGAGAGTATTTGCAATTACTGATCTCAAAAGTGAATTGCTATGCTCATTTTCAAGTATAGTCAACTTTTTTGAAAAAGCATAGTTTTTTCATCGATATAAATGAATTTTTACTTCGCTATATTGGATTCGCCGTTTTGTATTTTTTGAATTTCACATTGGCCACATAATCCCATACTATACAAAGTTTATTTTGCGACTAAAAGGGCAGTATAATCTTATTTTAGAATTCGGGTTTCATAATTTTTTACTCATGGCATCAAATTCGTAATCAGTATGCCCAAAACCCCAGAATTAACCTACTTTACAGAATAACTTGAGAAATTATTTTGGGCTAGTATAGTGGTTTTCCCATCCTATAAAGGTGAAATACTGTACTGAGATGATTTGCGGACGTGTCAGCTTTTTCTTCGTCCAATCTTGCCCAATTACCACCTGATGTTCTGATAGGCGGTATAAATCTAATTAATCTTTTAAGTCTTTTAGTAACTTTCCATAATGAGCAATCTGTTGCTTCTGTAGCACTTACTGATCTGAGATAATTCAGCGTTTATGTATTTTTTTCTTCGTATAACATTTTCTTTAGATCTTTGGTTGCTTTATTTACTTTAATTTTGTTTTGACTCTTGATTAAGTTATTTGATACCTTTTTCTTAACAATCTCTTTTCTTTGATTTTTTGAGTTATTTTAGTGGACGTGATTTGCTGTGTTTTATTTCTATTTTATGTAATAGAGCATTTGTTAATAGTTTCAGTTAGAATTACGTTGAGTGAGTTGATGCTGCTTTCTATATTATTAGCTTTTTTAAGAGGAACGTTGCACGTAATCTGTTCCTCTATGTATAGAGCATATTTTTTCCAGTCGACTTTTATGTTATTGTTTACTTTATTAAATACTTGGTGATGTACAGTAATTAGAACCGATAATGATCTGATGATAAATCTAAGCATGATGACAATTCAAAATGATTTTTGTTTATACCTTTTAATATAGCAAAGTCAATCAAATTCGGAAGCTTGTTTATATCTGTAGGCCAGTATGTTGGTTCTCCAGTGAATATCGGAATGTAGTTATTATTTTGTAGTATATTATACTGTGCCTCTGTATGTCGGATTTGATGATCTTGATCCCCACCACAAACGATTCGCATTATAATCGCCTCCTACTATAAAGTGAATTCCAAGTGGGATTGAAAAAGTTAGTCCAGTTTTCTTTTGTAATTGTTTTGTTTGGAGGACAGTAAACGGCTGATATTGTAATCGGTCCGTTTTTATCCTTGATGACTGCACTAGTTGCTTGTAAATAGATTTTATTAGTGTACACTCCCGCCCAATAATCTTTGCCCACCTAAGAACAAAACGACTATAACTTTGAAACTCCATATCTCGGCTGGAAATACACCTACAGAGCTCTGCGTGGGCTCATTTGAAAGGGTTTTTCGAGCACTTTTCAATGATGTATGTTAAAATCATGCTTAGATATTTCCCTTGCAGATAGGGCGGCGAATATCAAAACAAAAATTACGAAATTTTTACTTTTTCTTTAACCGCTTGCCATTTCGAGAAAAAAAATCGTAGAAAAATTCTAAACATAGCATTTTTTAGCTCTTTTTCTGCACTATCCAAAACACTCGTTCAAAAATAATTTTCGTCTAAATTCACCGATTATATGAGCATTTCATTCAAAAACAGCATCTATTTTCATTGCTCTGTATCTCGGAAAATTCGAGTTGTAGAAAAAAATTTTCTTGGAAGAAAATGTTCTATTTTGTAAGTAGAATACGTGAACGAAATTTCATAATCATATGAAAACATTTTTTTTTCAGTCGTAATATCAAGTAGTCTAATTTTTTCAATATTTCACTTTGGAATAATAAAACAGATCATTTATACTCGAAGCTATTCTATTAATTGTAGACAAATTTTAATTGTATGCAAATCTCGACCAACGAAAAATCTAAGTAGAAAAATTAATCTAATCTACCAGCAATCGTTTCCGCGGTCTACCAGAGCGCTTCTTGTCTTCAACACTGCCGCTACTTTTAAATTTATTTACATTGTAGTCTACGGTTCGACGAGGAATATTGAGAATACTAGCAATCTGACGATTGCTTTTACCATTTATGTAAAATACAATAACTTGATAACGTTTACTAAAATTTCTCGGTGCCATACTTCAATAATATGTTACTATGGTAAACAATTTTTTAGAAGATTAGAACAACATTAAAAAAAATTTTTTTTCACTAATCATTAGTTATGTCAGTTTTGGTAGATTAGATTAATTTTTCTACTTAGATTTTTCGTTGATCGAGATTTGCATACAATTAAAATTTGTCTACAATTAATAGAATAGCTTCGAGTATAAATGATCTGTTTTATTATTCCAAAGTGAAATATTGAAAAAATTAGACTAGATATTACGACTGAAAAAAAATGTTTTCATATGATTATGAAATTTCGTTCACGTATTCTACTTACAAAATAGAACATTTTCTTCCAAGAAAATTTTTTTCTACAACTCGAATTTTCCGAGATACAGAGCAATGAAAATAGATGCTGTTTTTGAATGAAATGCTCATATAATCGGTGAATTTAGACGAAAATTATTTTTGAACGAGTGTTTTGGATAGTGCAGAAAAAGAGCTAAAAAATGCTATGTTTAGAATTTTTCTACGATTTTTTTTCTCGAAATGGCAAGCGGTTAAAGAAAAAGTAAAAATTTCGTAATTTTTGTTTTGATATTCGCCGCCCTATCTGCAAGGGAAATATCTAAGCATGATTTTAACATACATCATTGAAAAGTGCTCGAAAAACCCTTTCAAATGAGCCCCCGTAGAGCTCTGTAGGTGTATTTTCAGCCGAGATATGGAGTTTCAAAGTTATAGTCGTTTTGTTCTTAGGTGGGCAGAGATTATTGGGCGGGAGTGTAAGTGTGGATGTAGTTGTTTTGTTTTTATTTGGATTATAATCGTAGTACCTCCGTGTGCTACGTGTTCAACAGATGATTGGTTTTTGTACAGTGTAGTTTGGTATATTAAGGTAGTGTTTACTTGTAAAGTGTGCTTCTGATATCAACATGATGTCTATATTCTCATAGATTAAAAATGCTTTAAATTCAACATGTCTCTGCATAAGACCGTTTGCGTTCCAGATAGTGAGTTTTCGACTGCTCATTATGCCTTTTTGTTTACCAGTACAGTTAAAAGATTTAACATAATATCTATTCTTTGCGTCAGCAGTTTCATCATACGTTCGAGTTCATTATTTGTGTTTACTTCGTTAATATGTTTACTTAGCTTTGCTTAAACAATTGTTTATTATAATATTTCTATCTTACTCTGATCGTTTTGTTTTGATATTATCTGTGCATATGTTATATTTCGTATATTTCTATTGACGTTAGCATTTAAATTTGAATTTGAATTTGGATGAACTCGAATACTGTTTCGATTTAACGTTTTTTCTCTTAGTGTAGGAAATAGTTTTTGCTGTAATTGCTTACGAACTGGGCATCCTTTATAGTTTGCGATGGGATTTCCTTTACAGCTTTCACATGTCACTTCTTTAATTTTTTGTTTAATTGGACATTTTTTAGTTTGGTGTTGGTCAACACATTTCACATACACAACATTTTTATATCAATAGTTTTTTGTATTGCCGTATTCTTGGCAGTTTTTACATTGAGGAATTTCTCTTTCAACGTTCGGTTGCTCGAATTTGATTACCGTGTTTAGTAGTCAGTTTACTTTATAAATTTCCTGGCTTTTATAATCATATTCAATTTCAACTGTGAATAGCGACAATGATAATTTTGTGATGTGATGCCTTATATTATGAATACTTAATACTTTATATCCATGTTCTTCTATGGCTGTTTTTAATTCGTCTATATCTACTGTCGGGTGAATATTTCTTAATATAACTTTAAAACCTTTTTCTTCTTTGCACTGGTAAGTGTAAAATTGCATCTTTCTTGCTTTCAATGCAGTAATAATTGGCAAATATTTTCCAGAAGTTGTTGGCTGAATTTTAATTTCGTTCAGTCTTATCACTTTTAAGGTATAATTTTCTTTAGCTATTTAGTTCAGTAGATTTCCCAATGGTTTGATATTCTCAACATTGCTAACGAAGATCTAAGGGGATTTACTTTTCAACTTATTTGCTTTGTTGTTTTCTTCTTCAATATAATTTTCTTTATTTTCTATATTTCGTACCTGTATTATGCCTTAGTATTTCGTACCTGTTTCTTGTGTTACTTAGTCAGTACTCCAATAATTGAGCTTGCCGTTTTTTGTTTTGGGTTCGGTTTTCTGGGCTGTTTCTTTGTTTTCTGCCACTTAAGGTTTTCTAATTTTCGTTGTTTTTATTAGGAGTGGTGTTGTTCTCTCCTTACTGAGTGGCCATTTTGACCGTTGTTTTCTTTTTCTGGAAGAGGAATTACTGACACTTTACTCGATCGAGATGTGCTTATAATAATTTAATTAGATTGAAATCTAGTAACTGACCTTTAAATTTTTATTTTGTAAACTTCAAAATTTTCTTGATTTCCAAATTTTAAATATCAATTTTATGTTTAATTCTCTTTTTCTATTTCATCAACTAATTCATTTTCTAATTGTTCTTTACTTAACTCTTTACTTGAACAATGAACTCGCGAGCTTCCTCACTGAGTGTTCCATATAACAGCTTTGTGATTAGCGCTAAATTTAAGTGGTATATCTAACAAATATCTTGTTTAGAAACTTAACTGAGGTTCCAGCATTTCATTTTATTATGAATTAATTTATATGACAAAAATTATCACAAACAATACATACTACAAAACCAACTTTATTATTTCGGTGATACCGTAATATTTATTCAAAGAAATATTGGGTAATTCCTTAGTTTTCGACGTTATGATGAAGACTAAAGTATTGCTTAACCTTAAAGATAGATTTAGTTTATTTAATTACGATACTTACAAATATTGAAATGTGTGAATATACTTTTCCCTATAGGAATTAATATAGTAAGGTATCACGAAGTTCAGTGAATTGTTTAATAATAAAAGCATACAGAATTTGCACAGAATGTACTATTAGATACTGTATGGAAGTTATGGTAAGTACATAATGTAAATTAGGAAATAATCTCAATATAAAACTTTCAGATAAAAAATACAATAAAAATGAAAGAAACAATAAACTATACGTATTGAAAAGGTCATATAATAATTACGTTGTAGAAACCATTTAAAAATCTACGAAAATTGTATGAGTATATTTTATGAAACATTTGTTGAAGTGTTTGACAATAAATAATGACTATAAACGTTATTTTCACGCATTTACTTTTACGTGACTTTTTATACACTATATTTCTATTTTTGATTTGTATTGCGATTTAAATAAGTAGACAAATAAAACATGACATGAAAATTAATGAAATTGAAGATATGTTTTGTTCAATAAAAATTCATGGAAAATGATGTAAAAAACTTGATAATTGAAAAATTGTATTTTAGCTGTCTTATATCCGAACTCAAAATATTTAATCATACAATACAACAATAACAACAAAATTATCTCAAATTGTAATTCAAGATAGACCTCTTCTACTCTCTCGTAAACCTTCACACAATAAAAATATGAAAATTGTAAAATATTTTTAAAGAAAATGAATATTCTTAGGTTCAATAATTATATATGTAACAGGCTGCCGTATAGCCGCTTATCCCTAGTAAATATATTTATCACGACGACCAAACGGTGCTCTGCTAGCTGTATGCTTCTAGCACACTTACTCACCTCGCTCCGGCGTACGCATGCGCCGTGTCCACTCAGCGATCCAACTTGGGTGCACGATCTCTCCGCAAAGTGGCGCTGGTGCGCTAGCTTACTAGCGCTCCATCGGACACCGCAAACACCTCGGTTAACGAACAGCTCCTACTATGCTCGTGCGATCCGTGCTGAATTACCGGCGCGTTCGAATCGAATGTAAACAATAACACCGACGCCGGACAAAGGGAAGACGAAATAATAAGATCGTCTCTTATTGGTATCTGACTACTTTATTAGACGAAACTAATTCTGTACAAGGAGGGATTTGCCGAGAGTCTTATCGCACGCTGTATCGATATAATAATTCGAATGGAGAGAGAGAGTATATTTCGCGGACGTCGCAGACTAGTCGCACGCACGCTACCCAAAACCCGCCGCGCACGCTGCGCGGGATAGCACGCAAACGATTGACAAAGTGCGGCGCACTTATCGTTAATTAGAGGAGGATACGGTGGCCAATCGTATCCACTTACGCGGATCACGAGCTGCCTCTGCGACGCCTTCTGCGGCTGTTGCTACGCCGTGCGGTGAATGCTGCTCGAGTTGTCTTTGCCGGTGCCGGTGTCACACACGTTGTGCAGTGTGTGCACCCGTCCCACCATTCACTAACTATCTGTTCTAACTCCCGGTATGTCACTCGGATGGGAAACCACGTTGTTGCTTCCAATGCAAAAAAGCTGCGAGGTCGCCTGACTGAAGGACACAGTCATACTGGCTCGCTAGCTCTCCCCTCTCGGTCATTGCCCCTAACGCGCCCTCTCTCTCTCTCTCTCTAACCCAAACCGATCACGGCTATTACGCTTAGCCACGCTTAGCAGTTCACGCGAGTCCTAACGATTTTCGGCAATCGTTGCAAATAATAATAAACATCGTATGCAATAGTGAACTTTAAATTCAGAATATATTACTCCAAATTTATCATTGACACTATTATTTCAAAAAAAATTTTATTATGCGTGTAATTCAATATTTTAAAAATATAAAATTCTCTGCGTATTGACTATATGAATAAAAAATTGAATAATATTATAAAATTACACAAAGATATACCACAAAATTATACCAAGTTGGAATTGTTTACAAAATTAATTGCAATAACTTTTTTACAGTCTACGTTGGAAAGACGAAAATAAATTGAAGTAAAAGATAGGAAGTCCATTAAAAGTAAGTTGAGTAAGTGTGCTATTTAAGGAAAATATTTTATTTATTCCAAAACGGTAATCCTTCATAATGTAGAAAATTATCTTACCTTCTGTGACAATATGATAGTCCACGTAAAAGTTGAAAAAGAAATAATTTAACATTATGTGGATCAAGGCCACCTCCACCGCCATATCTTTCCATGTATTGTGAGAGATCTGTATGAACGTATTCAAAGACAAACGTTAAGGTTTCACGTGTGTGGATTATATCATGAAGTGTTACAATATTATTGTGTTTCAACTCTTTTAGTAAACTTGCTTCTCGAATGGCAGTAAATGGTGCCCCTTCTTCTTCTTGTAATCTTATTTCTTTCAGAGCGACAACCTGATTTGTTAAATGACTGAAACCTTTAAAAACTGTAGCATATGAACCTTCTCCCAATTGTTCAAGTTTCATGTAAGCTTCTGATTTTCCGAATGGCGAGTCACCCTGGAAACATTATGCAAATATAAGGCCAATTTAATGCTATTTTTTGGAAAATATAGAGTTTGGAATTCTCATGAGCACCTCCAATATAATAAAACTTATATATATAGACATCATTTTCTTAATTTATCTTAAGAGACTTGATACGCATATCAATGTTTAAATGTGTATATTTGAAAAAATGGTAAGAAAATAAAATTGATATAATGTTGTTCATTGAAATTTTGTAACTTTTTAGCTCAACTATTTGCTTAAAGTGAATAACAAATTAACATCAGCAAATAGGAGTATTAGAAATATAAATTTTATAAATATTCATTTGAAAACATAATTGTCGCACTACTCTCTTTTTGAACTACGTATTAAACTCTGTTCACAGTATACTAATATATCAAATATTTAAATAATTTTTACACTAATTTAATGATAATATTAATTCATATTTATTATTAAAGTAAAGCATATAGAACACGCAAAAAGTATATTATGATGATAAATACAAATAGATAGAAAGTTGTGGGCCCATATATATTTATACTAAATTGAATGACATATGACACTAAAAAGTTTGTTTATAAACAAATAAGGTGAATCCGCTTACATATTCATGGACTTCATTCAGTTACTTACAATATATCTTTATTTATTATTATAATATACTTTTGGCATGCATCGTGAATGTCTTTTCTAATAATTTATACTTTTATTATTGTTGCTATTATTATTGTGACTTCAAGAACAACGTCCATGTATAACACTGCAGAGGTACAGTAGGTACCTGTTCGCATTAGTCTTGGTCTCCTATACTCATCAGTATGTAGATTCAACTTTCCCACCATTTCGGAAATGGTGTATGAGAAAGTTTTACACGCCTCATGATTAAACCTACAGTTTACGGTAAGGTCTAAACTACCGAAATTACGATAACAAACATAAGCAAATTTTATTTCTGAAAGTTTTCACATGCTCGTAGCTTGAACCACCTCTTGCACGGAAGCCTGAGCTCTTACTGCGCCACCGTGATTCCGTAATTGATTGATAGTTCTTCAATTTAAACTTTTTTCATACGTTGTACGTACAACATATAATAATAAAATGGTTCATGACGTTAGTATTTTTTTATTGGACAAATTTTAAACAGTTATTTATTAAATTTAAAAAATAGAGATGTCACAATTTTCTTTCAAATGAAAAAACTGATTTTTTTTTTAAATTTTGACTCTTTATATTTTTATATCTTTATATTTTTCGGTTACAAATGTAACTTTTTCTCTTTACCTTTTTTTTCTAAAACCTCTTAGTATTTGAGGTGTATTAATATTTAACGAATACATAACGATTTTCGTAAAAATACTCATAACTTCGGCAAAAAATTTACAAAGGATTCACAATAAGAATTCTCAAAGTGTTATTTAAAAAAAAAGAAATATATGTTTTTGGTTCCCGTTCGAATTTTAAATTGCTCTCAAATTGGCATAAAGTTGAATGGTGATAAAAAATATGAAAATTTTTAAGTTAATTTTTTAGGTACAAAATTGCAATCTTTTATCTATAAACTCGTTATCGAATTGAAATGAAAGCTTCTAATTTTAATTTCAAATCGTGAATAGATGTTTTTGTATTCGATCATTTTTGGTAATAATATAACATTTTAAAGTAGAGCTCATTTTGTCCTAGGTAAGTACAAAATGATTGATAGGTAGTATACATTTGTTTAGTATGTACATATATAATAAACATTAGGAGGTAGTATATATTACTCATTTCAAGATGAATGACGAAAATAATCCAAAAGATTAATTAAATTTATAATTGATAAAATGCATTAACTTATTATACTACTATACGATTCTGAACATTACATACTCAATATATCAATAGCCCCATTCTTTTATTAATGAGTAATGCATTTAATATCGTGTGTTTCTTTGATGCTTCGTTGAAAAAAATCTACGAAAATTTTTTAAATCTAACCGGTTCTATATTCTGATAAACAGTTTCCAATGTCCGCTTACCACTAAATTTGCAATGTATAAGAGTTAAAATATTTATTTATTTATTTATTTATTATTTATGTCCAGAGTAAATATACATTAATAATAATTAATAATATACAAATACATTACATTACATGTAATCCAGCAGAGGAATTTCTTCCTGTACGCTGGTCTGGCATGTTTAATAAATTAATACTAATACTTAAAACTAATTAATAATTTGTATAAAGATATTCTTGATTTGTTGTTCTAATCCCATGTTCTATTTAGCATCTGTCTGGCTGTAGTGAAATACCCTGTTGTTGCATTCTTGGTTCTTCTGTAGATGACACGTTCTATGCTTGTTAATCTTGCTGGACATGTTAGTCCTATTGCGCAAGTTTCTCTATAGTGTGGAAAAATTTCTTTGTGTTGTCTGCTCGAGACACATTTGCAATTTGAGGTGAACACTATGTCATCGACAACTACAATGTCTCGGTGTTGTGGTTGATATTCTAGAGGTGATGCTGAGTTCCTGAAAATTTGTGTTCCTTGAATACCTCTGTCAAAGTTTAACACGGCTTTATTGTTGCCTAGATAGTTTATGTCTCCATAGGTCATTCTGATACAATTTGGTTGTTCTATCAGTTTTCCAGGGGCTGGCATCGGTTTTCTTGACAGTGCTCTATAGTTATTTTCATTTGCCATCTCATCAATGGCATCGAAAACTGTCTCTATGGACATTTTATTATTACTGTTTATGTTATGTTCTTCGAGTGTGGACTTGGTAAATTTTATTCTGTTAATTTGAGTAGCTGTCGTTGTTTTCATATTATTCAAGAGGCTGTTAGCTAGCTTTGTGAGCCTGTTGATGTCTTGTGTTGATCCTTTCAGCATTTTTTCATAGTTATACTGAGTGATTCTTTTGTGTGATCTTTTATGAGATAAATTGCAATTGTTATTTGCACAAATAAATGTTCTAATATCTAGTATTAATTTGTTGTAGTCTACTGCATCCTCATGGACTTCCGATGTCGGATACAGAGTACCATAGAGATCAATTAATTGTTTTATATTTTTGCAGTTTAATCTATTTACCATATTGGGTTTCCTTTAATCCATTTTTTGAGTTTGTTTTTCCTAGTTGTCGTGTTGCTAATTGTTTTCAAGTCATTAGGTAGTTTATTGTATAACATAATTGCTCTTACATAACTGTTTTTTATGCTGATAGTTAGTGTTCTTTTTGGGTGTTGGATTGAGGCGAATCTTGTTTTTCTTTCTTTTCCAATATATTTGTCCTTAAAAGTATCGTAGTGGAATAGTAGAGATTCCAATGAAAAGCATTGATCTAAGTTAACTGGGTATTCATGTGTCACAAATTGTTTTTTATAGATTATTTTTAGTAGTTTGTTTTGTAAGTTTTGTATTACTTTAATTCGACCTGTGTACGCTCCTCCCCATGCTATAATTCCATAGGTCATTATGCTGTGAAAGAGTGCGTAGTAGATCATTTTTAATGTACTAGTATTCATTATTTTTGATAGCTTATATAGGACAAATGTTAGATATTTTGTTTTTTGGTATAGAATTTGTAGATGTAAATCCCATTTCATATTACTGTCAAAAGTAACTCCAAGATATTTTGTGTTTTCAACTCGGTGTATTGGATGTCCTAAGATTTCAATTTTCAGGTTTTTTGGCGTACTGTCATGATAATTTCCAAATTTCATGTACGTTGTCTTGTCTATATTCAAAGATAGTTTATTAAGAGCAAGCCAAATTCCCACTATTTTTAGATAACTGTTCATATTAGTTTCAGCTTCTTTCCAATTCTTACATTTTGCTATGATTGCTGTATCGTCTGCAAAAGATAGTATGCATTTTTCTGGTAGAATCGTTAGTAGATCATTTATGTATAGTAGGAAAAGTAGCGGATCCAGTATAGTTCCTTGAGGAACACCCATTTTTACTATTTGTTTATCGCTACTTGCATTATTTACCTTCACACATTGTTTTCTATTTGTTAGGTAGCTTTTGATAAGGTTATAGCCACTACCCCTAATACCATAGTTGTATAATTTTTGTAACAGTATCTTGTGGTCAACTGTGTCGAAGGCTTTGGCAAGATCCAGAAAAGTTATTGTTATAGGTTTACTTGCATCTAATTGTTCATAAATGTTGTTTAAAATATAATTTAGTGCATGTTTTGTGCTTCTGTTTTTTCGAAAGCCAAATTGATTTGTGGAAAGCAAATTACAGTTGTCAATGAAAGATTGAATTCTTCTATGTATTATTTTTTCAAAGATTTTAGCTATGTTGGAGATTAGAGAAATAGGTCTGTAGTTATTTGCTAAATGTTTTTCTTTTGATTTGTGGATTGGTATAATATCCGCTTCTTTTAAAGCATCAGGCCAAGTTTCATTAATAATGCACTTATTTATAGCAAGTGCAAGTGGTTCAGATACGTAGTGGATTAATGATTTTAATAATAATGAATTAATTCCATCAACTCCTCCTTTTTTGTTTTTTAGTCTGCCAATTATTTTTTTTACTTCTTGTTCATTTGTAAAATTTGAAAATATTGTTTTCGGGTTTATTTTTGGGAGGTTAAGTGTTGCATTTTGCGGTTGTATTATATTATTGCTAAGTTCCGTTCCAATTTCACAAAAAAATGTGTTCATTTTGTTTGCAATTTCTTCTGGATTGCTGATTCTATTATTTTTGTCCGTGATGTAATCAATAGTTTTGTTATTCTGAGTATTTCTCCCTAGTTTGTTGTTGACAACTGACCATAATTTCTTAGGATCATGTTGCACCATTTCTATGATTTTTTTATCGTAATTTTCTTTTGCTATTGTAATTATCTTATCTAAAATTTTGATAAAATATTTATAGTTTTTTTTTTTTTGTTGTATCGTGAGGATTATATTTCCATTCAAGATATAGGTTTTCTTTAGTTTTACATGAGTTTATTATGCCTTTGGTGATCCATTTTTTACTTGGCTTCAAGCTATTAATAGTTTTGTTAGTGACATTTTTCTTTTCTGTCTGTTTAAGGCAATATAGTATTTTCATGATTAAGTTATTGATAGATTGATTTGTATCATTAGTTTCACTATTTTCATTACAGTTTATAGTTTGAGCTATATGTTGAAGTTTTCGGTAATTAATTTGTTTTTTATTATGTGAGTGATTTATGCTTTTTGTTTGGTTCTGCAACGCCATTATTAGTGGATAATGGTCATTGAACGGGGTGTTGATGTTGAAAGTTTTGTATGCGTTATTTTCCATTTGTATAAAAAAATTATCTATGCATGTTCCACTGTTGTTGTTGTCCAGCGAAGGTCTGGTAATCGTATTAAATCCTGGATGGTGTCCTTTTTCCATTAACATTTGCAAGAATTCTTGATCCCAAGGATCTTGGCTTAAAATGTCGCAGTTGAAATCGCCTATTAGTATTGAATTTTTTTTCTTTATGTGTTGAGTTATGTATGTTTTGATCGATTGTATGAATTGTGGTTTGTGTAGGTCATGTGATCTGTATATAGCTGCTAACAGTAAAGTTTTTTCATTTTCTAACTGTATTGTAGTTTGTAAAATTTTTATATTTTGTATTTGAATTATTTCTGTTGATTCAATTATGTCGTCTCTGATATAGGTCACCACGCCATCAGCCTTATTAATACTACTGTTGTTATAATACATACTGTATCCTTCAATATTGAAGACTAGGAAATGTTGTAAATTCCATGTTTCAGTACATATTATAACACTTGGTTTTTTTTGTAGGTTGTTTATAAATGTTAGAAGTTTGGTGTAATTGGCATTCAAACTTCTGATATTGACACAGATAATAATTTCCTTTTCTGTTATTATGTGCTCATTTAATTCGTCAATGTTATTAATAATAATTTCGTTGCTAATATTTTCATCGATGTGATGCATTTTTATTTGTATTTCGTATTATTGTTACCATGTAAGTTGAGCGAGGATATGGAGGCTAATGACGCTAATGATGCGCCGCTTGATAGAGCAGGACGCGCGTTAATTATTGGTTTTTCTGCAGCCGGGCGTTCTATTTTTCCTAAGTAGCGTTGGTGCGTTGGCATTATCGGATAGTCTGTCATTTCAATGTATTTGTTTATTTTTGCTTTCAAAATTTCACAAGATTGGCTGTCAATTGCACTGTGTTTAGTATCAAATTTAGTTTTGTATTTAGTATTGTGGTATGTGCAATTAGGACATGTTTGTGTTTTATTGTTGCATTGACTACCAGTGTGATTACCACCGCATTTGTAACACGTGGCTTCATTTTTACATCTGCTTCCACTATGTCCAAACCTAGCACAGTTATAACAAGGGCTTGTATTTATAATGTCATAGACTTTGCAGTTTTGGCAACCAACAAAAAGTGTGTTTGTACAAATACAAACTCTAATGTGTTTGTACAAATTAGCTGATACCTCCATTATAACTGTCGTAGTTTGCAATTTCTCATTTGTGTATGAGTGTATTACTTTACCTTTGTCATCATAATTGTGGAAATTTCTTTGGTTTATATCTGACTCAATGTCTCGCATATTTTGAGTGAAAGATTTGCTGATGCCAGTAACTTTAACTGTTGGTTTCCTAATTTGCTCTTTTTCAATTTTAGCAAACGTGTGTATTTTTTTGTGTAATGTTTCTTCTATAGTGTTAATACTCTCTTCATTCATGCAGTTAATTATGACAGTATCGTTATTTACTGTTTTAATTTTTTTGTTTGTATTGTTTTATCTTTGATCAGATAATGAGCTACGGTTTTTTCTAAATTAGTGGTATCATTTTTATTAGTTCGTTTGATAATAAGTCTTGGTACCTTTTTTGGCTTAGGCTTTGGTAAACTCAATGTTTCTGCATATGAATTTTTAAATATGTTATTTGGTTTATTTTTCTTTTCTTTTGTTAATAACTCATTCCTATTTTGCTTTTCTTTGATGAGTAATTCATTTAGTAATTCATTTTTTTCCTTTGTTTCTTTGTAGAGTTCTTTCAATAAGTTATTTTCAGCTTTTATTTGTTGTATTTCATCTAATTCACTTACTTGTGTTAAATCCATATGTTCATCGTTTCATTCATTATTTGTTTCTCATGCACGAGCTCATTTAGTATTTCTTGTTTTATTTCCTCTCTACTTACAAGTTTGAATTGTGCTATGAAAGCGTTTGCTTGTTCACTCAAGTTACCATATGGTAAGTTTGAGGTTAGTGCAAAATTTGGATGTTCCTGGCATATTATGAATGAACTATTTATCAATTTAATTGCATTTCCTGCATTTATTTTTGCCACAATTTCACTTGTATGATAAAAGTTTCCACACACTAAACACACAACTGCACCTACTTTTGTATTCGGATGACACTTGTATTGTTTTTGTAGTGATACGTCGGGCGGTTGTGCTTCCGCATCGCTTGACAGCGACATCACGACTGAATATATTTTCCTTTATTTGATTCTATTTACTATCTCTTTTATTCTAATAAAATTTTAAGACAATATTAATTTTATATCACAGAAGGATATAAAATTATTGATTTATACTGATAATTTCAAAATAGCACCTCTTATTTTCTTATAATTAATTAATTTATTAATAGGATATTTTTTGCAGATTATTGTCCATTTTGATGGTTCATAAATTGCTGAAATAGAAATCTCATACATCTAGATTCATAATGCAACTATTTGAAAGAACTGTCTCTACGACAATTCGAAAATTCGCGCTATTTTTTTGTATGAACCAATCACATTGTTGCACGTCTTTGTCAATTATCTTTTTCAAGATAAGATCTATTCACAGCAGATTACGATTACGATTTGAAAATAATTTCAAATTTTTATGAATAATGTGAAGTATTATTATGCATTGTAATATGTTTTGAGAAAGTTTTGAGAATTACAATACATTAGTTGAATTGCAAAGAGAAAGGACCAGAAGAATATAAACAGGTTCTCGTAAAACATTATAAATAAAAATACAATAAACCATGAAATAATTTTGGAAAAATAAAAAAACTATTATAATGAAAATGTAACTAAAATGTGTTCTTTGCAGGAATTTATGGGTAGAATAATAATTTTATTGTGTTCGGTACAGAGTGTACTTCACTGATTGAGTGTCGGAGTCCGGCGCGCGTAGCTATGCTAATCCCTCTAATATTCATGCGCGCGTTATATTCAATACGCGCATTAACAGATACAGAAAAATACGAGTCAATACAAAGCAACGCGAAGAACTTAGCTGATATAGATGATGCGATGAAAATCGATGGCTCGTCGCCTGGAGTCTTGTTGCTTGTACCTCCCCTTGGAATCGAGAATCTTCATGAATCGGTCTACGCGTTCTCCTTAGCAAATCACAGGCGGAATTATAATTTTATTGAAGATCGACTTATAGCGTATCGGTCCGATGCAACAATTCAACGATAACACGTATGGATTGAGTGTGTCCAACGACGATGTTAACTCCTCGGCGGACCCCAGGCGAGAGAGCTACTCTCTAGCTCACAAGCGTTAAACCGCCTTCCGCCTCGCGACGATCAGCTGGATCATTTTCCTACCTTTCCACGAATCCGCTATTATTTGAATATAGAAGATCCAGCACAGACGGAAGCATCATCTTACATACGCAGCGCACACCTCGACATTCAGCTCGTTACAGAAAACAAAATTTTTTAAATAAATAAACAAACAAAAAACTAACAAAGAAAAAGATAAAAACAAAAAAACAAAAAACAAAGAAGGGCTACAGTAATTTCTAGGTGTTCGCAGTTAGTTCTGGGTAACGAAAAAGGAAAGTCAAATTTATCAATAATTCGTAGTAAAATCTGGTTCTCCGAGGTCTGTTCAAAAAGTATCGCGAATTTTGTATGTTTTCAAAATTTATTTATTTACTCATGAATATCTATTTTATCTCCTTCAAAATAATCCCCCTTGAATATAATGCAGTTGTGCCAACGTTAATTCCAATCCCCGAAGGATTTCAAAAAATCATTTTTTGTGATCTTGTTCAACTCCTTCTTCGGTGCCATCTTTATCTCCTGAATCGTGGTGTAGCGTCGTCCTTTAATGGGCATGATCAGTTTTGGGAAGAGGAAAGAGTCACAGAGGGCCAGGTCTGGAAAATACGGTGGCTGCGGCACCATTACTGTGTTGTTTTTGGTCAAATATTCGCGCATAAGCAACGATGTGTGAGCAGGGGCGTTATCATGGTGCAAAAGACAGTTTTTGTTCTTCCACAAATCCGAAAGTTTCTGGCGGATTCCTTCGTGTAAATTGCACATAACTTGCAGGTAATATTTCTTATTGACCGTATTACCCTGTGGCAAGAACTCATGATACCACGCCTTTGTGATCGAAGAAAACTGTGAGCAAAACCTTCACGTTCGACCGAACTTGGCGCACTTTTTTCGGTCTTGGCTCATGTGGCAACTTCTATTGGGATGATTGAGCTTTGGTTTCTACATCATGACCATAAACTCATGATTCATCACCAGTTATGATCCTTTGGAGCACATTTGGGTCGTCACGGACCGAGTCCAATATCTCCTGAGCAATGTTAACGCAATGCTGTTTTTGGCCGAAATTGAGCAGTTTTGGCACGAATTTCGCGGCGACCCGACTCATGCCTAAATCATTGGTTAAAATCGAAGGCATGAGCCAATCGATATATTTAGATCCTCAGAAACTTCTCTAACGGTGATTCGACGATTGGACAAAGTAGTATAGCAATGTATGTTTCAGCACACCTGCGGGGGTCTGTAACCCCTTGGCCCCACCGGGCTTAACCCTTTGGCCCCCTGGCTTAACCCTTTCATGTTAATAATAATTATTATTGTTAATAATTATTATTAACAATATTCGTGGGGGGTCCCTGGTTTAACCCTTTGTTCCCTGGCCTAACCCTTCCATGTTAATTATTATTAATGTTAATAATTGTTTATAATTTTTTGAGGAAGGTTTCTAGGGATCCTAGTCCCTAGGGCTCCTAGTACATAGGGACCCTATACGTAGTGCTTTTAGTATAATTAAATTTAAATGTTTTTTTTTTAAAGTTATAAATATACAATATATTATTGACAATTTACTTGCTACATTGAGAATGAAACGAATAGAAAATAGCGACGATTTTTTGAAAAAAATGAAGAGACAAACCGGAGAATCGAACCGGAGTCCTCTGGGTTGGCAGGCTAGCGCTCTACCAGTAGAGCCAATGCCACATGTACCTTAGAGGATGCATATTGTGTATATTAGCTACATACGCATACATTTGGTATAGGGCCTGAGCGTGCGGAGGAGGAGGGGAGCGCATGCTGTCTATAGTTCTAACTTGAGGATGCGTGCTCTCTCTCTCCCTCTCTAGCTCTGACTCAGCGTGGACCACAGTGTGCGGGGGAGGGGGGCATGCTGTCTATAGTTCTGGCCTGATGGGGATGCGCTACTATAGTAGTAGTAAACGTATGCTCTCTCTATAGCTCTGACTCAACGTGAACCACAGAGCAAAGAGGAGGGGAGCGCATGATCAGCTATGCTTACTAACTACCCTATTATCTTAAGTTGATTATGTCTATCATAAATGTAGATCACATCTGGTTTGAGGGTGATCAAGCTTCTCCACTACTTTTAGAAAGAGAGAGCATCTATGATTACTACCTTCCCTCTTATCTTATGTTGCCTATGACTATCGCAAATGCAGATCATAGACGGTTTAAGGATGATCAAACAAACTCATTAGCGCGGACGCGTGACCATCTACGTTTAATGTGTTTTTTTACGGATGACCATAAAGTCACCGGCACGTCAAGATTTATGAAGTTTTTAGAAAGTGACAAACTTTCTAGCACACATGGGGAGGGAAAGGGCACACCAAACGTCCTATCTCACTCAAAGAATTTCTACGTTTGTGTGTAGGGTTAAATATATTGTAGAAAAATCGTACCTGATAATAGTGTGAGTGTTCAATAGGATTTTCGTTGGTCAGTCTTAAAGGAAACTTCGAGCTGTTCACAGTAAAGTGCTGATTATTTAAACATTAGTAAGTTTTTATATTTTTTATAAAATTTATTTAATACAAAAAAGAAAAAACAAAACTATGGAAAACATTATCAAAACGTGCGAGTTTTTAGAAACTGTAAGTATAATTTTTAAATAATTTAAAATTAATTAAAATAACTTTTAGAATTTTTTTTAATAATAATATTGTTATTCAATTTCAGCTTACTATTCCTACCGTACAGACCGTAGCAAGAGAGCCGTTATATCGGCTCTTAATTCTAATATTAATAACTGTAAGTATTTTTTCTCACTATATATTTATTTATTTATTCATTTATTTATTATCATTTATTTTTCAGTTGCAACGATTTGTGGATGAGAGCAGTCCTCAAGGACTGCAAATCCGGGAGATAAAGGCGATTGTAAAACAAGTAAGTATTATTATAAAATTATATCAATTTATTTTTTTTATTAATATTTAATTGTCTTATCTCTTTTCAGTGGATTAAGGAATCTATGGCGGCCAGAATGATGGCACACCAAGTCGCGTATCAAATTGACAAGATTGTCAATGATCGCGTGAAGGCAAAGTTGGAGCAACGTAAGCGTGAGAGGCTATGAGGAAGCAGCAAGAATCCGCTCGATTGGAGCGGAAACGGAAAGCCGACTTAGCTAAAGCGGAGTAAGATGAACTTGCTGCGAAAGTTAAACGAAGGCTTTCCAGCATAAATGAGATTGCTGCACCATCAACAACCGCCATGGTGAATCAAGATAATGTGCCATCTTCGAGGATGTCAACATCATCTGCGTCGGTGACATTATCATCGTCATCAGCAACGTCGAGGTCAACATCACCAGCGACGTCAACAGCTACCTCATCTACAGCAACATCCGCAGGCTGTCAAAGAGGAGACGATGCCCAAATCGATATACCACTCGATTTAACTGCTAATGGAAGTAATTACATTATAGAAATAATTAATAAATATAAATTAAAAATAATAATTAAAAAATTTTTTTTACAGAAAAAAATTCCGTTGGTGAAGAACGTCGAGTGTATTCGACGGAAAGTGATTTTGATTCCGGCCCAACCAACAGTGAGGAAGCCGACTCGCCCCTCTAAGGTCGTCGGATCAAAAAAATTTAAATAATAATAATAATAATAAAAAGGAAAAAAAACTGTATTTTTAATTTTGTAAAATTTATAAAAAAAGTAATAAAATAAACTAAATTAAAATATTAATAATGTTTTAATTTACTTAGGATCTATCAGTGGGCCCTCCAACAGAGTGCCCCCAACCCCATTCACGTACTCCGCCCACCTACCCATTCACCTACTCCACCCACCTACCCATTCACCTACTCCACCCACCTACCTACCTTCACCCACCCACCCACCAACATTCACCTACATAAGTTGGTAAGGTAGGATGCTGTAGAAGTTGGTAGGGTATTTAGTAAGCTATATGATGGTCTCTCTCATTCTCCTTCTATAGTAGGGAGCATAGTAATCTTATGCTGGCTAAGTTTGGGCCCTCGGAAAGGGGGGTAGCGTCTCTAGCTTGCTACGTGCGTACGCCGTTTAGTGTGGATGCTTCTCTCTCTCTCTCTCTCTCTCTATGATTATAGATAGTTTGTATTAAATTCTAACAATATATATATATTTTACTTTCTTTTTATTGAAAAGCATCATGTACATTGATGTCTTGTTAATTTTAAACTAATTTTTTAACATCACCACTAAATGGATTATATTGTACAATACGATCGTGTAATATTAAGCAGTAGGCTGCAATGGATTTCATTGCTTCATGAATTCATAATGAGCTATAGACTCATCGAAAGCGACACCTGAATGAATGTCTAGAATTCCCTCCCTATTGTAGTTGTTGTTTTATACAGCACACTAATATGCACAATATTTTATTCCACGATTTTCGACGACTTTCAATCTCAAGCTTTTCAGGAATTGACTGTTCTGAGGTGTGAGCGGTCTGATAGCTCGCTGTCGATTGGTTGTTGATTGACATTTTTGTCTCTTAATATAGCCTCGACCGGTCTTTATATTGTAAATGATACCCATTACTAAGATATGGTCTTTATATGTACTCGCACTGTGATGACTTCTCCTCGAAAGTTAACTAGGTTTCCGTCTTGATCAACTATACGAATTTGAAAATGATCAATGCTTCTCACAGCGACTGGAAGGTAAATGACTTGAGAGGGAACTTCTATAATCTTATATCCAGGTAGGACTGCTGGGAAAAATTCATATATAGTATGTACTTTGCGATCGTTTATGTAAGAGCCTGTAGTAATATTACACTCTACACGTAAAGCGTTGAATTTCAGAATAGTGACGGGTAAGTCAGAACTATGTGTTTCATTTTCCACGAGCGTACGTCTAGTGAAGCCTAAAATTGATCCAATAGAATCTTCTGGTTCAAAATGTATTTTTGGACTGGACTGAATGACACTACGTAAAGTATTATTATTTGGTTTCAGGCTAAACGATATACCTTTAGATGCTAATACTTCTTTGAGAAAGCTTTCAATATCTTCTATTTCGTAGCTACCAGTTGGAAAAGTGATAGCTTCTTGACCTTCAATGTAAAACTTATTATAACCAACGTCAATGTTTGGTATTGAATTAAATGTTTATAGCTCAACTAGACCAAGAACGTATTTTTTGTTTGGTATCAATTCGATCGGTGGAAAATAATATGTTTCGAGTACGGATGATGTTCCTGAGAGATTCAATGTCAGTGTATACTCCATGATAGATTCATGTCAAATGATAGTCATTCTTTGAATGAGTATTTTATATACTAGTCGTCTTTTCTATTGTTTGTTTAAAAGAAATTTGAGACAAAGATGGCCGCAATTATATGTATTAAAATCTTGATATCTAATACAATTATACATGATTCTATTAACTTTGAGATAAAGCAATAGATCTATAGGTAGTTGTAGATTACCAAAACTATCAAAATAGATAACCTCATCACCTTTCTTTTTGTATGCCACCCAATGAGTACTTGGTTCACGTTTATCATCTAAATTTACAATAGCTGTCTCTTTATATCGTGGTCCATCAGCTGACAGAGCATTATGCATGAAAACACCTCGAAAATTTGCAATTTTTAGTATTTTAGCATATTTTCTTATATCATGATCTGTCAGTGTTCGATTAGGTAAAGTTACTTCGAGCTTTTTTATTTTAAACCTTTTCCACATGAATATCGTTTCAGATGAAGACCATAACCTTTACGATATGGTTTCAAATAAAGTCCTTTACCAATAGCAATAGCTTTCATAGTTTTATTATGTCTATGAGCTTCTTTCAATTAATTGAGCGGCCTTAGCACTGTTAACGGCTTTTGCTATTGAAGCAGCTCCTCCAGCTAGAGCTCCAGCGGCGCTTAAAGCAGCAAATAATGGAATTAAAAAAGGAAGCGCTCCACCAACTTTACTGGGAATAGGTAAAATACGTGGTATATTTATTTTACTTCTACCGCCAGCTTTTTTCACATGTTCTTTGGCTCCTTTTATAGCCGAACGAATGACTACAAGAGCTCGATTGTTAGGCACACTACTTTTCGAGACCGTCTTAATAATTTTATTCAATGTATCTCGTTTCTTACTACCTTTCTTCATATCAATACCCATACAAAGCTTACTTTTAACTTTCATAATGTTGGCTACAGTGAAGGCAGCTGCTTTCTCACCAAAACTGCTATCTTTAGCTTGCACTCTTTCCCAAGCTTCGTTAGCTAGAATTACGTCAGTTTTATTGCTTTTCGTAATATCCTTCAGATTTAGCGCATAAGCAATATCGTGTTCTTTACAAGCAACGTTTAGTGGATTTTTACCAGGATCTCCACGTGCCAATCGTTTGTTCAATTTTGTACCAGGACCACAATACTGATATCCAGGTAAGTGAGCTTTAATAGGCAAGTTATTTATAATCTTGTTCATTAGATCACTACCAGTCTTTCTTTTATGGTACGTGATCATACTTCTTCGAAAGACAGCATGTTAATGAAATAAAAGATATATAAGCAGACTTTTTATACCTAACAAACTCATTCATTGAGGTGTCGATGATGAGTAAACAACATGGATTTCAAAGAACAACCTCTTAAGCTTCAAGTCATAAATTTCGATAGAGTGGTGGAGACGGAAAAACAAGAAAAAAGACATAGCCAACTATTGCCTAATAGTATCCTGGCCGTTTTCTGCGGACCTACTAATTGTGGAAAAACTAATTGTTTATTAACATTAATCACTCATCCTAATGGTCTTAGATTTGAAAACGTATATGTCTAGTTAAAATCCCTTAACCAGCTTAAATATAAATTTTTGAAAGATTTATTAGAGCCTATTAATGATATAGAGTATCACGCTTTCAGCGAGCATGAGACAGTTGTTTCACCAGATAAAAAACGACGAAATTCTATCATGATTTTTGACGATATAGCCACTGAGAAGCAAGATAACGTAAGAGCATTCTTCTGTATGGCTAGACATAAAAAAGTAAATAGTTTCTATCCCTGTCAATCGTACGCTCGCATTCTGAAGCATCTCATTCGAGATATGTGAATTTACTTGTTTTGTTTCGACAAGATGACGTGAATATTAAGCACATTTACAATGATCATGTCAACTCAGATATGTCTTTTGAGAAGTTTAAAGCAATTTGTTCAATATGTTGGAGAGACGATAATCATCGGTTTTTGGTTATCGAAAGAGACAGACCAATAAATCATGGACGATATAGAAAGGGATTTGATTCTTTTGCTATAAATATAGATGAGTGAGTGGATGAAGATTATTTAACTTTAGAAATTAGAAGCGTAAACTTGGCTGACTTTGAAAGAGAAAAGAAGGTGCTCGAGCAATTATCCATGGCTCGTGATGCCATAAGACGCAAGTATCAATAAAATGCGGTAAAGCTGATTTAGAAAAGACATTGCATGAAACTTTTAAACCTATGGTTGTTCCATTGAAGAAACTCGTAGAGGCAACTACTGATAAAAGTAATGCTACTACTGCAGAACAGCCAACGAAAAAGAAAAAGAAAATCGCGTTCGATAATGTTTTCAAGTCAGAAGTAGCAACTGACACTCCCTACAAATTTAGATATTTCAATAGTACTGCTAATGAATTAAATTCTACATTACAACCGCTTTATACTACATTTGAGTCTGCTATTTCTATTGATAATGATGATGATGTCATGATGAATCATCACTTGATACAACTGCTATAAATTTGAACAAAAGTAGTTCAAATGTAACTACAGAACAGAGACAACAGCTATTGGATGATTCGATTGTAGGAAACTATGTTCGACTATTGCATCATAACGAGACTGTGAATGATAAAGCATACAGCAAGACGCTTGGTTTAATAGAACTTCTCTTTCGTAAAGAACCTGATTCTAAATTAATTAGTTCATTGGATATTGAAAATTATATAAAAATTGATGAAATCACTAACGCTCATCGAAAGAGATACGAAACAAATGGAGAATATCGCAATAAGCATGTAAATAAATTCAAAAAGTATATTGGTCCAAATTTATCTTTGAGCAGTAGCGCTAAGAAGCGAAAATCGACTATTGATGGAAGAGGTCTTTTTCCTAACTATAAAATAGCTAGAAAAGGAACGTTAATTGATTATGTATATTGGAATGATCCAAACGAGCTCGTTGATCGATTGAGATTGCTTATTGCCAAACAAACTGCCGGTATTTCTAGTCATGTTAATGAAATTCATTCAATTATTGAAGAATTACGTAAAGCTGGCTATATATATTAACAGAATCCTAAATATTACTCAATAATGAAATGAGTATTGATGTGTTTCGACGTATATTGAATAAAAAAAAGGAGGATAATAGAGGTCCTCCTGGTATAGGGTATAATATCACTGAAGACGGACAATACGACGCGAATGACAAAAGAATTTATTATATAGCCTATCCTCAGGAGAGTAACGATGCTATAAACTTACGAACGTTGCGAAAAACTAGTGAAGCTAACGTTACTACGCTTACGAGTATGATAAATGATCTCTCAAAATCATTGGATACAATAAGATTAGAATTAGTAAAGCATCGAGTAGTTATTAGTTAGTTAGAAGAAGATAATAATAATAATAATAATAATAATAATAATAAGGAGAAAGAAAGAACTATTGGACCGTTTGACTTTTCAAAACAATTAAAAAAATAGATTAAAATGAAATATCAAAGAGTGGTGGATGAGTTACATAAACCAGCACGTCGAAACTATCCTCGTAGAAAAGTTGATGTACGCGGAATAGATGAGACATGGCAAGCTGATCTTGTAGAAATTCAAGGCTACTCGAGAGAAAACAAAGGCTTTCGATATTTATTAACTGTCATTGATATATTTTCAAAGTACGCTTGGGCAGTTCCTGTGAAACAAAAAACTGGTGTAGATGTTGCTTATGCAATGAAGTCTATATTAAAAAAAGGACGCACTCCTAGAAATTCACATGTGGACTGTGGCAAAGAATTCTACAATTCAAATTTTCAAAGACTAATGACAAAGTATAAAATAAATCTATATTCAACCTATAGCAATCTTAAGGCAACTATTTGTGAACGTTTCAATCGCACGCTAAAAAATGTCATGTGGAAAAAATTCAGTCTTGAAGGAAATTACAAATGGATCAACATTCTAGCTGATTTATTGAAATCTTACAATAATCGAGAACATCGTACGATAGATATGAAGCCTAAAGACGTAACTAAAGAGAATGAAATGCAGGTGTTGAGAAGATTCTCTTACGACCGACGTCTTTTCGTTAAGAGCCCTAAATTTCAAGTAGGCGATAAAGTACGTGTGAGCAAGTCTAAACACGTTTTCGAAAAAGGATACACTCCTAACTGGTCTACTGAGATTTTTACTATTCAACGAGTTGCGATGACAAAGCCTATCACTTATCATTTAAGAGATTATAAAGGCAATCCAATTGTTGGAGGTTTGTACGAGCAAGAACTATAGAAAGCTATGTATCCTGATGTTTATCTCATTGAAAAATTTTTAAGGAAACGTGGTAATCAAGTATACGTTAAATGGTTGGGATTTGACAATTCGCACAATTCATGGATAGATAAGACTTTATACGTATGAGAGAATAAAGACGTTTATGTAAAGTAACTTTTATTCAAATAAATATCATAATAATAATAAATAATTTTTGTTTTATTTTAATGGTAAGAGCCCTAACCTTAGCTTCCACCTGTGAGGTACTTCCATTTGAGCATCATCACTTCTGAGTCCATTAGAACAAGTCGAAATCTGCTTTAGTAAAAAGACCTGTGACTCATTTACCCCTCCACAATATATTTTATAATAAATTTATTGCACATACTTTATTGAAATAAAGATACATTGTTGTTACATTAAATAATAAATTGAAATCGACCGGCGCTGTGATATTCAATCTGTAAACAATATTTTTGTACATGATCTGAAAGTAATATAAAGATCATAATGTTTCAAATTGGCTCTTGAAATTTGATCTGGTAAAATAAGTTGGAATTCAGCATCGAGCTCGAGAATGATTCGATTGCTATCTTCTTCCTTAAAGTTTGTTACTAAATAATAATGATTTTCTTCAAGTTCATAATGATTTTTCTCCGGTAGTGGATTAAAGGGCTTAATAGCTAATTTATTGAACATTTCTAAGTCTAACTTGCTTGACTTGAGAATAGTGGAGAAGGAAGTGGATACTACTGGTGATGATTCTTCTAAAAGAATGACGTTTTCCGAGCTCTTCTCTCTCTCTTAAGACCTTTACCCCACTACTACACTTTTTTTCTAACCGCCACGACCGCCTCCCTCCACTTGCTACTTCTTCCAACTCCACTTGCTGCTTCTTCCACCTCCACTTAGATTTTTAGTTTATTAAGTGTATATACTATACAATGATTATTTAGTATAGGTTCAAGAATATGATTCATCATTATTATACGTTTTTTAAATAATGCTCGCGATATTATACTACTTAGTTGCATAATACGACGTTGGAAGCATTCTTGATCTCATGCAAACTGTTCCCACACTCCGTTCCTCGAGTCTTTGTCTTCAATAGGAAAATGATGAATTTGAATATTAACCGAGAACCATACATACTTCGAAGCACGAGTGCTCTTCTTGTTTATTCTAATAGGCGCCATGATGAATCACAAGAGAATAGTCTTGCTATAGCTATTTCTTCTCACTGAATGATGGTAAAGCAAACTATGCATCCTTCTTATAAATATATTAGTCATTCTCTTCATTTTTAACATTAACACAGGCTTTGTCTTCATTTTTAACATTAACACAGGCTCTTTTATTATCTATGCTTGGCGGTAATGGTATATATGAGCATGGTTTAAATGGATTATACTTATTTATATTAATAGTGAGACCAACAATAGTTTTTAACGACCAGCCTGAGTCTCTTTCTTGAAATTCTTTGATTTGTTTAAGTATAATATCTTTAACGTTATTTTGAAACCATCTATCAAGATCAGTAGTCTCATAAATGCAAGCATTTTCTGTGTTGAAATACTTGATTTGAATATCTTCTTCTTGATTTTTCTTTATGATAAATTGTGATGCCATTTCTGTATTTATTTTTAAGTTATTATGGATAGCAGGAAATTGAGGTATTTTAATTTGTAAAAGTTGATTTGCGGCAACTAGAAATGTTTTTATATCTAAATAATGTTGATTAACTATACAGACTGTACTAATTCGATTTTCAAAGGCTGAATGAATTGGTCTCCAAACAACTCCATCTCCTGAAATTTCATCCTGAATAGCTGTTAATGATTATATACTTCCACCAACATTTATAGTTTTACTTAAATTGACTTCAATAGAATTCAAATGACAAGCACAAGTTTGACACCTTTGTCGAATTGCTATACTTAAATCAGATCGTTTCATAAATTCATTAATTGAAATTATAGCATTAACTATTAGATTTCTCCATCTAATACAATCGTTTATATCTAAATCGTCCGAATGATTATAAGCTTTCCATAAATTTTTAATCGTTTCTTTAAAATAGGCGATAGAAGTCATGTTGTTAGTTATCTAGTTTTAATTGTCTTGTAGAGTCACTTGTCTATAGTTGTATAAAGGATTATTATGATGAAAGGATGGAAAAGGTAGTGAACAGCTCTAAAATGAACTTGTTCTCAGTTGGTAATTAATATTGATTTGTTTAACAAGTGAATAAGGATTCAACGAACTACTGAGGAACTACTTGCAAATGGCGAAAGGTAAGGCAAGCTTAGTTCGCAGGCTATCTCGAGAGACTGCGCTCTTTTGCTAGGCCAAAGCGGTTTTTAAAGGTTAAGTGAGGGCGCTTCCAGCAAACTGAGGGCGCTGCCTATAAAGTGTGAGCGCTGTAGGCAGTATATGGAAGGGATAGCTCAAACGAAAGATTGGGGGTGAACCGACTGTAGCACCATTTAACTTATTAATTTAGTATTTAAGGGTTTATATATAGATCTTCAGAATAAAAATATAGTCATTATTGCTTTGAGATACGATTCAGCTCATATATCATAGAGAATAATGGGATGTATACTCTAAGATGGACTATATTTTAGATATTCAAGGCTTTCTGAATCCTAATAATATTTTTATTTGTAAGGAGTTTGCCTATTTACCAATATGTTCTAATACTTCACCTACAGTACTACTTTTTAAACCTACATATCATTGGCTCAAACTGCCTATTGAATATCAAAGTGTTAATAAGTGGTTGGAATTACATCATCATGGTATTTATTTTTATTATCGTTAATTAACATTGATTTTATTTGAAATATTTAATATAAACAATTTTATAGATATATTATAGAGAAATGGTATTTTACCATATAATTTTTTAAATTGTACTATTCGTAGTCATTTACATAATTGTAGAATTATTTATGTGAATGGATTACAAAAGAAGCAATGGCTCAACAAAATTATTCCTTAAAAGTAGGTTCAAATAATATACAACAGTACAAAATTCTAAATTCGAATTTAATTAGTTTTTTTTTTTTTTTTTTTTCATTACAGAAATATTTTAGATATCGAAACTGAAATGAGATGTCCGCGATTGGAAGATTTAAGTCTTAAATTTAAACCATCATGCATATATCATAGTAAAAATCGCGAGAATATAGTATGTGCTGCGGTAAATACACAAAAGATACACGATTGGATGATGGAAAAACAAAAACAAGCAAAATCAAAAGGGATCGACACAGTCGAAAGATTTACAGATGACTAATTCATATGAAAATTAAACTGAATATTTAAAAATAGCTATGTCAGACACTGACCATAAAAATTATAGATAAAGTGTACTCTATTCAATGTATAATTAAAAATAATAAATATTAAATAAATAATAAATGTGTACTTATTTAAATAGTAGTCGAGGCCTGTAATGGCTCGGTCGGTAGGGTGACGGACTCGCACCCGGTAGGCCCGGGTTCGATTCCCAGTTCCTACTGATTGATACAAGCACCACTGAAAAAAGTTTCATGTGCTTTGTTCTCAAAAACATTGCAAGCCTCCGTCGCTGATTAGCACTGATGGAGCATAAATAGAGCGACGTTAAATAAAAAAAAAAATGTTTAAATAGTAAAATAATCATAACGATTGTAAGAAAGGGCGAACGGATGGGAATAAGGTTCTCTTCTAGCAGAGATGTTTAGGAGGAATGTCTCAAGGAGGTGTCAGTAGAGCGACTGCATTCGTAGTGTCTAGCATTCTCACGAAAACAGTTCTCTTCGTGGAGAGAGCACGTATTAACTATAGACAGCATACGCTCCCTTCGTGCACCATGGTCCATGCTTAGCTAGAGCGTAGGAGAGAGAGAGAGAGAGAGAGAGAGAGAAAGAGAGAGAGAGAAAGAAAGAGAGAGAGAGCGCACGTTTACTACTACTATAGTAGCGCATCCCCATCAGGCCAGAACTATAGACAGCATAAGCTCCCCTCCTCCTCCGCACGCTGTGGTCTACGCTGAGTCAGAGCTAGAGAGGGAGAGAGAGAGCACGCATCGTCAAGTTAGAACTATAGACAGCATGCGCTCCCCTCCTCCTCCGCACGCTCAGGCCCTATACCACATGTATGCGTGTGTAGCTAATATACACAATATGCATCCTCTAAGGTACATGTGGCATTGGCTCTAGTGGTACAGCGCTAGCCTGCCAACCCAGAGGACTCCGGTTCGATTCTCCGGTTTGTCTCTTCATTTTTTTCAAAAAATCGTCGCTATTTTCTATTCGTTTCATTCTCAATGTAGCAAGTAAATTGTCAATAATATATTGTATATTTATAACTTTAAAAAAAAAACATTTAAATTTAATTATACTAAAAGCACTACGTATAGGGTCCCTATGTACTAGGAGCCCTAGGGACTAGGATCCCTAGAAACCTTCCTCAAAAAATTATAAACAATTATTAACATTAATAATAATTAACATGGAAGGGTTAGGCCAGGGAATCAAAGGGTTAAACCAGGGACCCCCACGAATATTGTTAATAATAATTGTTAACAATAATAATTATTATTAACATGAAAGGGTTAAGTCAGGGGGCCAAAGGGTTAAGCCCGGTGGGGCCAAAGGGTTACAGACCCCCCGCAGGTGTGCTGGAACATACATTGCTATACTACTGGCCAGTACTATTTTCTTCACTTTATCAATATTTTCGTCTGTTGTTGACATGCTCAAATGTCCGGCACGTTGTTCTTCGTAGACATCTTCTCAGCCCTCTGAGAACATTTTGTACCACCGATAAACGTTACTTTGGTCCAAGGTAGCTTCATCATATGCCACAGTCAACATTCGGAATGCGTCCGCGTACTTTATTTTGTTTTTCACACAAAATTTGATACAGATTCTTTCATCCATTTTTTAGAATAGGCAAAAATCGAAGACGAGCAAAACACATTCAAGCAAGACAGCTATCAAAATTAACTAAACATTCAAAATGGCGGACCTTGTCAGCATAAGTAAGGGACATGAGTACCAACATAACGCTGCAAAAAAATCAAAAATCCAATTTACGTAGCCCACGGAAATTCAAAATTCGCGATACTTTTTGAATGGGACCTCGTATGTAATTTTATGTATTATTCCTAGTCATAATTGACTTCAAAATTGATAAAAATGATCAATTAATTATCTAGAATCCATTTTTGATCAAAATAAGTATTAAGCTCATTCTCAGGAACACTCAAAACCCTTAAAAAATTTTCGTTGCTGTTAAAAAGTTTGAAAATTTTCCTTTGGATTTGATCTTGAGATTTATTTTCAAGGTCTTTTGATGGTCAAAATTATTTTTTGAATAGGAATCTATAATTTTGATCACGGATTCGGAAAGAGCGAGAAATTCTAAGTTTAGATAATGTATTATGTGTGGTGTGCGGTTACCCCCCCCCCCCCCCGCCCACGTTAGGTCATGGAGGGGTCAAATTTATTATTTTCTTCATCTATACACAGGGATGATCAGGCAAGGGTAAGATTAATTATAATAACCCAATAACTTGCTGATAATATCTTGCCCCCCTAACCCAATAATTAGAAGGTAATATCTTGCTGCAGCACGATATCGGCCTTGACCGTCAAAATTACCCAGGGAGGCTTCGGTACCCTAACCACGTGAGAATCCGAATCATTGAACGAAGAGAGATACGTCGACCACGAATACGCAGAAATCGTCGTCGCATTATGAGACAGAACAACGATGATCCACAAATTCTCGTTCTTTTGGCAATGGTTGGTTTGGATCATTATATCTCTTTTCGTAAAATTCAGAGACGTACTGGAATTCCAAGAACAACAGCCGGTAGAATTTTGCGGCTTCATAGATTACATGCGTATCACATAACTTTGATTCAAACTTTGATGCCAGATGAGCTACGCCGCAGACTTGAATACTGTAATTGGGCAAAAGCAAGGATTCGTGAAGATCCTGAATTTTTCAGATACGTAATGTTTTCGGACGAAGCTACATTTCATAGTAACGGTCAACTCAATCGCCACAATAGTCATTATTGGTCTATCCAGAACCCTCATTGGGTACGTCATGTTGATAATCAGCATAGATGGAGCCTAGTAGGTTGGTGCGGTATAATAAATGGTTATCTGATAAGACCTTATATTTTTATGGAAATGTCAACGGCGCAGCAAATCTTAATTTCTTGCAGAATGAATTACCAGAATTATTGGAAGATGTGGACTTGGAAACAAGATGACGATTATGGCTTCAACAAGAAGGTGCACCATGTCATCACTCACTAATAGTTCGTCACTTCTTGAAGCAACAATACCGAAGACGATGGATAGGCATTGGTAGTGACATTACTAAGTGGTGTCCAAGATTGCCAGATCTAACAAGTCCCGATTTCTTTTTATGGAGCTATTTGAAAAGTGTTGTTTATGCACAGCCACCAACAACACGGCAAGATATGATGCAACGCATCATACAAGATTGTAGAGCTATTCCGCGTCACGTTTTGTTGTCCACAGTTGAAAACTTCGAACGTAGAATTCAACACGATATAAATTTGAACGGCTGTATTTTTGAACATTTAATGAGATAAATGTTTGTGTTGTAACCTTGACCATAACTCTATCTGTAGTCATCGTTTTTTCTTCATTACCACCTTGTCTTAATTGGCTGGGTAATCAATACCTCGCCTTCATTGGCTGAGCGTTCTCACCTTGCCTTAATTGGTTGGGTCATCAATACCTCACCTTCATTGGCTGGGCATTCCACCTTGCCTTAATTGGCTGGGTAATTAATACCTTGCCTTCATTGGCTGGGTAGCCAACGTCTTGTCTTGATCGGTTCAGCATTCTCACCTTGCCTAGATAGCCTGGACACTCCCTCTCTGCATACATTGGTTAGATTAGTTCACGTTACTAGATGTGGCACGAATACACGTAATGATTAACTAAAAATCGACCTTGATAATCGTACTTTTGTTTATCTTGGGTATTGGGTTATTATTATTATCATTATTATTATTATTATTATTATTATTATTATTATTATTATTATTATTACAAGGGGGGTCAATAAGTCTTTACAGAATCTAAGAGATGGCACTCGTCACGCATAAATTATGATGCAAGCAATACTACTAACTAGATATCGTACAAAGTTTCAACTCAATTCATTAAGTCGTTTTTTTGTAAGCGTTGGTTGAACAAAAAGTTATTGGTTTATTTGATAAATGGAAAAAACAGAGTTTCGAGCAATGATAAAACATTTTTATTTGAAAGGCCTTACACCAAAAGAAATGACAGTTGAGTTGAACGCCGTTCATGGAAAGTCTGCTCCTGTGTTTAAGACTGTTTATAACTGGGTAAATGAATTTAAACGCGGCCGTACAACAACAAAAGATGAACCTCGTTCAGGATGCCTCGTAGAAGTGAGTACGCCCGAAATAGTCAATAAAATCCACGATATGGTGTTGAGTGATTGAAGATTAAAATTGCGAGAATTAGTTGAGGCCACAGGGGTACCAACGGGTACAATCATTTCAATTTTGCATGAAAAATTGGGGATGAAAAAAATATAAGCAAGATGGGTGCCGCGTTTGCTCACTGTTGAAAAAGAAACGAACCCGCGTGGTCATCTCTGAGGCTCTTTTGGCACGCATACGTCGTAATCCAGAAGATGTTTGGCGTCGACTTGTAACTGTAGACGAAACGTGGGTACACCACTACACTTTTGAAACCAAAGAACAGTCCAAACAATGAATTACCGCAGGAGAACCAGCCCCAAAGAAGGCAAAAACAGTAAAGTCAGCTGGCAAGATTATGGCCACGGTTTTCTGGGGATGCGTATGGAATCAACTACATCGACTACTTGGAAAAGAGCCAGACGATCACTGGACAATATTATGGGTCATTATTAGGTCAGCTTAAAGAAAAAATCAGAGAAAAACGTCCTCACTTGAACAAAAAAAAATGCCTCTTTCTTCAAGACAATGCTCGAGTACACACATGTGCAGATTCGATGGCAAAAATTAACGATTTAAAGTTCGAATTAATTTACCATCTACTATTTTCGCCTAATTTGGCTCCCAGTGACTTTTTTTTATTTCCTAACCTCAAAAAATGGCTTACCGGACAACGATTCACAACGAATGAAGAATTCATAACCGAAATAAATGTCTATTTTGAGGGTTTTCAAAAATCATATTTTTCTTATGGCTTGAAAAAACTGGAAGGCCGTTTAATAAAATGTATCGACCTTCAAGGAGATTATGTTAAAAAATAAAAAAAAATTACATACGCAAAACTTTTTTTTCCTTCTTTTTGTAATGACTTATTGACCTTCCCTCGTATTATTATCAGTGTTAACCTCACCCTTACCCCTGTGGGATAGGAGGGGAGGTTGACCGCACCCCACACATGATACCTTACCTGAACGTAGAATTTTCCGCGATTTCCGAATCCATGATAAAAAATGGGGGTTCTTATTAAAAAAAATAACTTGGTTATTTGGTTATTGGTGTTATTAGGGTTAGGTGATTGGGTTATTGGGTTATTTGAGTTTTTGGGTTATTAAAATTAATCTTAACTTTACCCGATCATTTCTGTGCATACATGAAAAAAATAATAAATTCGACCCCTACATGACCTTACGCGGGAGGGGGGGTTAATCGCACCCCACACATAATACCTTATCTGAACGTAGAATTTCTAGCTCTTGCCGAATCCGGGATCAAAATTATATGTTCCTATTTAAAAAATGACTTTGACCTACAAAGACCTTGAAAATAAATCTCAAGGTCAAATCCGATTTCTGTGTAAGGTGACCCTCATTTTCCCAAACAAATTTTATCTGAACAATTTTTTTGTAGAATGCTAACCGTAGAAAATTTCGGGGTGGTTTCTTTAAAATGGATCACCCTGTATTTTATTACTTAAGACAAATTTATATGGAAAACTTCCAGAAGTTTACACTTTTTCAGTGGGAAAAATGCCGGCTATGAGAGCACTATACCGAAGTTTCCAATTCGGTACAGAAAAATTTAGAAATTATTTTCTTGTAAGGCGTGTAGTCTTCTGCGCGTGCATTTGTACGAAGACAAGGACGCCCAACCTTTGCTTGAAGCGTATAGTCGCATCAAAAATATTGTAATGTATTAGTCATTATAATATAGATAAGTTCACGAAAACAACTGTCATAATTGTCGACTCCTGTCCTCTTTCTCCTTTTGATACTTAATCGCGGCTATCGTATTGGATAGGAGACGAAAGCTCCTCGACGTCACACGCGGTGGAGCGAATGTGCCTCCCTTACCTTCCCCTTTGAAATAATTAGTAGTGTAAAGTTGTCCGAGCTAGTCTTGATTCGCGAATCGTGGAGTCAATTAACAAATAAAACAACGAACGTACTACAAAAGAAAGTTATTATGATCCACATACAGTACATCTCGGCAAAGAAAAAATATACGCGAGGATTTAACAAAATTATTATCGGTCAGGCGTATATACAAACACAAAAAAATTTACGTGAAATATTACATTTACCGAAAATACAAAGCTTATGAGCAAGGCATAGTAGATTTCATAAGCTCCCAAGAAATTTTACCTACGTGGCAAGCAGTAGCAGCTGCCTCGCAAAGACCGTTTCCTAAAAGCGTAAACGGATTCAGTTATTTAACAATATTTGATAACCTATTATTGAGATATGTAGTATGTAACCTTTGAAAAAAAAACTGCAGAGTCAATTAAATATGAGATCGAAAATACGCTAATCGCGAATCATGTTATGGATTCATGGGTACGCTAATTAGGACAACGGCAAAGAATACGACAACGTCGTATTGACCAATTTTTTGACTGCGGAATTGAACATAAAAAACGGCGGTATATGCACTGAAACTCAATCCAACAGAACCCACCAACCGAACATTGAAAACGATGATTAAAACATACATAGTTAATGATCATCGCAAATGGAGTAAATTTGTGTCGTAATTTTAGTTCGCTTACAATTCGTGTAAGAATTCTATGACAGGATTTTCAGCCACATACGTCATGCATGGAAGAGAATCGTAAACCCCATATTTATAGCGTAGAGTAATTGAAAATATAAAAGTAAACATAATTTAAAAAAGTCATATGAAAACACTGCTATAAAAATTACGCAATAGCAAAAGTCTAAAGGCAGATATCACAAAAAAAAAAAACAAACAAACGTGAATATATATTTGAAATCTGTAAGAAAGTATTGCCCCAAAATATGCTATTGCTGTTCGGCGTACAAAATATTGGTTTTAAAACTTTTTAATACTTTTTTAGGTTCATTTACAATATCAAATCACATTAATAATAATATTTACGAATTCGAAAATAACGACAAAGCGTACCTCGCTAATTCTGCTCTCGTTTAACCGTAGTCGCTCAGGCTTTTCTTCGGTTGCCGATGAAGTCAGATGTTCCTGGCTTTTATCCTCCATCGATGCTCTCTCTCAGGATGCCTTTTTAGATGCTATTTTGGGTATAGCTCACTTGATAGTTCTTTGATAATCAACACAAGAATCCGGGATCCGGTAAAAGGCGTGCGCGTTCCGGAGTAATCTCTCGTCAACTGAATTTTTCTATCTCTCTTTCTTCGTACGCGGAGCGCGCCCTCTCTTCACGGTCGCTAGGTACTGCTCCCACGAGCAGTCTCCCTGACAAGACGAGTACGCAAGTATAACATTCATAGTTAGAATGTATTTGTGTGTGTTTTTTAAAAATAAGAGCATATATAGCCACTATATTTAGATAATTCTCTTCTCTTTCAAATTTAACTTCACTCTCTTGTACTTACAAGTTCACTTTTGCAATACTTTGACTATCTATTTGACACCTTGGTTGTTTAATCATGCCCTCTCATTCTTTTTTTAATATGAAGTACAAAAGTCTTTTAATATAAAAAAGATATATGTTCTTCTTATTTTAAATTTATGTATAACTAATACCATTATATTGATAAATTAATAAATTAATGAAATTTAAATGTAATAGTTTTATTATTTTAGTAATATAATGGTATTAGTTACACATAAATTTTAAAATAATAAGAGCGTGTCTTTATATTGAAAAGCATGTTCTTTATATTGAAAAAGAATGAGAGAGAGAGAGATCGAGAGAAAGAGAGAGAGAGAGAGATCGAGAGAAAGAGAGAGAGAGAGAGAGAGAGAGTAAAAGAGAATTACTTACAATATTGAGGACGAAGGTGTTAGCGGCATAACCACTGTTCTAGCCTCCTAAATATCAATATTCGGAGGCGCTGTTTGAAGCAACTCCTCCTTCTGCAACGCCATGTTGTTTCGCGATGCTGTTGAATAATTAACGTAGTTCTTCAGAACACCGAAGTCTCGTCGAGCGCTTCTATGGCTGCATTCAGCTCATCCTGCCACTCATTATCATCTAATGAAAAAATCTCCGCCACAAGTATCAGATTCGTTGTCACTTTCACTCTGCATTGTTATCACTGATGTAACAACGCAAATTAATGTAGTTTTTATTTGCTATCGCAAACGTTGACCACGCATCGGTCATTGGTCAACAACTTTGAAGAAGGAAGATACGCATAATAAATGGTGGGAGTAGCGAAGATTAGTGTGGAGACGATTCAGCAAATGGTATTAAAATATGGTCATGATCGCGCACGTGCTTTTTTTTCTTGCAACTGTCAAGATGTTCAAATCAGTGGCGACGAAGGAGCTGCAAAGATCGATCCATTTCAGGGCCACGCAACGAGTTGTAATGATTGGTCCATTTCAGAGCATCGTCTCTTATCGGTAATAAATAAAAAAAACAGCACTTTTCAGTACTACACGTATTGGGTGTACAAGTAAGTTTCCAGCGTTTGTCAAAAGAAGGCGACACCAGTGGATCTCGGGCAGAAATGTCAGACACCATGTGTTATGTTTGTAGGTTGTGCATCTGTAAACAACTATGCAGCATGACATTTGAGCATTTCTATCAGTATCGTATATTCTATCGAGCAAAACAATGGCAAGTTTCCAGCCAAATAAACGTCATTTGCGGGAAGCGCTGCTTCTATTCTTTAATATGGGGAAAAGTGCTGCTGAGGCCTTTCGTTTGCTTTCGGAAACTTATGGTACGGAATGTATTGGTGAATCAACGTGCCGCGAGTGATTCAAACGGTTCAAAACTGGTGATTTTGAAGTTGAAGACAAGGATCACTCCGGAAAGCCGAAAACTTTTGAAGACGAGGAATTGGACGCTTTGCTGAGTGAGGATTCGTGTCAGACTCAAAAAGAACTTTCTGCAGCATTGGGCGTCACACAACAAGCCATTTCCCTGCACCTAAAAACATTGGGATTCATCCAAAAGGTTGGAAACTGGGTGCCCTACGAATTGAAGCCAAGGGACGTCGAACGGCGATTTTGCATGTCCGAAATGTTGCTGCAGAGGTACAAAAATAAATCATTTTTGCATCGTATTGTCACTGGCGATGAAAAATGGATTTATTACGACAATCCTAAACGGAGACATTCGTATACAAAGCCCGGCGAGCCCGCCCAACCGACGCCGAAACGAAATATTCACGTGAATAAGGTCATGCTCTGCATATGGTGGGATCAAAAGGGTGTCATATACTACGAACTGCTTCCGAGTGGTCAAACCATCAAAGGACCATTGTATCGAACCCAATTAATTCGTCTGAAGCGGGCGTTACAGGAGAAACGGCCAGAATATGAGACTACGCATGAGTCCGTCATTTTGCAGCACGACAACGCTAGGCCACATGTTGCGACTTCGGTGAAGAACTATTTGGAGAATAGTGGATGGGAAATTCTGCCTCACCCGCCTTACAGCCCAGACCTGGCACCATCGGACTTTCACTTGTTTCGGTCGATGCAGAACGCTCTTACGGGAATACGCTTCACTTCAGCAGAGGAAATCAAAAATTGGCTTGATACATTCTTGGGCTCGAAAGATGAAAAATTTTTTTGGTCCGGAATTCACAAATTGCCTGAAAGATGGGAAAAAGTTGTAACTTCTGATGGACAATATTTTGAATGAAGGATATGTAACCATATTTTCATAATAAAGCCTCAAACTTAGAAAAAAAACGCTGGAAACTTACTTGTACACCCAATATGAACAAACAAAAAAAAAGATAATTATTAATAAACTCTAATCTTGAATTTTTTTATTTATCCCTATTAGATATTTTTTAACGGAAGCAACAGGTAAGTATAAGGTAGGTATCTTTTAAGTTATATTCATTATATTAAAGACAATTGAGTATATATTTTTTTTATTTGCTAAATCAAAAGGTAATATAGTCAGCAAGTACTATACCTATAAGAGTTGTCATAGGTTAAGCGGTAGAGCATTGACGTCCGGATGCTTGGAGTGCAGGTTCGATTCTCCTAATATAAATTTTTATAAAATTTGTTTTCAATTATTTAATCAAATTTTAATAATAGGATTTATATAAATTTTGAAGATTTATTTTAAAAAAATGTTAAAAATATCGACTTTTTTTCTACAATGTATGCAAGGGTTGTAATTCTCTAATTGAATGTATGGAATGTATGGAATGTAAGGAATGTATGGCATGTATGGAATTTTTTTAAAGGAGGGGAAAATCTCAACCATCCGTTATAAAAATGATCTGCATCTCATTAGCAGTTATATTCGCATCGAACATGTACTACGCAGTGTAAAGTGTGAAAGAAAAAAAATGATACGAGGATTCTGCAATAAGTGCCAACAAGATTGACTATAGGTAAATATATTTTTATTGTTTATAGAGAATATTTTATATTTTACATATTTTTTCAATATCTTTTCGTAATTTTTATTTGTGCAGATTTGAGCAAGCGAGGCTCGATAGCTTCACATCTCAATGGGCATGCGTATACGTAAAACGAGCAGATATAGTTGCAGCTACCTTTAACTATACAGGATAGATTGATAGATTGTGCTGTCGTTTTGAATCTGGTCTGAATGTCTGTTGTTGGAAAGAAGATAACGATCGTGTAACGGAACATCAGCGCTAGGCGGGCCGCTGCCTTTCCATTTGTAACAGAAGTTGCGGCAATATGCCGATCGGATTGAGCGCCGTACCAGTACGTCCTCGAAGAAGTAGGAATGATTGTGAACAGTCTAAGGTCGCGTATTGGGTAGCAATAACATGGGAAGAACTAGCGCGCGCAACGGTTAGCCTACCTACTGCTAACCCGCATGTGCATGTACAGACGAGCCTGTGTTATCATCGATGAAGAGTCTTATGACAAAACTTTTCTCTGACTTACATTTGACGGAGAAATATGCATAGGAAAGCCTATGAAATTTTTGTAGCCATTAGGATGGTATCTGCTTATGAAGAACTTTTACGCGATCATAAGAAGAATATTGAAAAATAGAATGAAAAAAGGAATAAAATGAGCGAAAGGATTGAACAATCGCCGCGAGATATAGTTAAAATTTTGCGTCAACTTGAAATTACTAGATGTAAGATATGTTCGGACGCTACGATTGCTGTACTCTTTTTACCATGTGGATATATCACTATATGCATGGAGTATGAATCAAGAATTGATGATTGTCCAATATGTTGCCAGAGTATTACCAAGTGTATGAAGGTGATCCGATAAGTACTTAGCCTATAAAAGAAAAACGAAAATTTTGGAAAAGTGGCATTTTATTTTACAACATAATCTCCTTTTAGTTCGATACACTTGGCCCAGCGATGCTCCAACTTCTTTAACCCGTCTGAAAAATACG
This sequence comes from Phymastichus coffea, assembly GCF_024137745.1. Taxonomy (NCBI): domain Eukaryota; kingdom Metazoa; phylum Arthropoda; class Insecta; order Hymenoptera; family Eulophidae; genus Phymastichus; species Phymastichus coffea. The sequence goes on from NW_026706823.1 coordinate 5,320,801, forward strand.
TTTCCTCGAGGTCTGAAAAGTAGGCTTCCGTGGCAGCGATTACCTCCTCATTCGACTCAAATTTCTGCCCGGCGAGTGACTTTTTCAAGTTTGGAAACAAAAAGAAGTCGCACGGAACTAAATCTGGAGAATGCGGTGGATGGGGCAGCAGTTCGTAGCCTAATTTGACCAATTTGGCCATGGCGACGGCGGAGGTGTGAGCCGGTGCGTTGTCATGGTGGAAGAGCACTTTTTTCTTCGCCAAATGGGGCCATTTATTCTGCAATTCGACGTTGAATTGGCCCAATAATTCGGCATAGTACAGCCCTGTGACCGTTTTGCCCCTCTCCAGGTAGTCGATGTTGATCACACCTTGTGAATCCCAGAAAACGGTGGTCATCACCTTTCAGGCCGATGGGTCAGTCTTCGCCTTCTTCGGAGCACTTTCGCCGGGTAAAGTCCACTGTTTCGACTGTTCCTTGGTCTCTGGTGTATACCAGTGGATCCATGTTTCATCGACTGTCACGAAACGACGCAGAAACTCCTTCGGATTGCGCTTAAACAGCGTCAGACATTGCTCTGAAGTTGTCTCACGGTTGTGCTTGTTCCGGAGTGAGCACACGCGGCACCCATCGCGCCGACAGCTTTCTCATGCCCAAAATTTTATGCAGGACATGACCCAAGCGGTCTTTTGAGATGCCTACGATCGTAGCTGTCTCGCGCACCTTCAATCGTCGATCTGCCAATACGAGATCGTGAATTTTTATCACGTTATCCTCCGTGGTAGCCGTTTTCGGAGCACCTGCACGTTGCTCTTCAAAAATCGACGTGCGACCACGTTGAAACTCGTTAAACCAATTTTTGACGATCGCCATCGAAGGAGAAGAGTCACCGTACACAGCATCCAAGCGCTTTTTGATTTCGCTGCGCGATATCCCTTCCAAAAACAAGAATCGAATCACCGACCGATACTAGTCTTTTTCCATTTATCAAAAATCAACGGACACACTTGCTTTCACACGTTCTTAAAAATAAACTACAACTCCGATCCGGCTGAAATCTTGACAGTAACCATCGAGAAGGTTGTACTACGTGATAGAATATTTCTTTTGCGAGAGTGGCGCCATCGGGCGGTGAGGCTAAATACTTATCGTACCACCCTCGTATGTCGATCATGTGAATTCTGATATGACTTACAATTAATTTAAAGAACTTGATACAAAATTGTGGTTGGACGATAAATATGGATTTTTGGTAATCGAGAAAGATAGAGCTGTAAACTGTGGAAGATATAGAAAGAACTTTGATTGTTTTCTTGTACATATGTCACAATAGTAATGCAGTATACACTCTGTCAACAATCGTTGAAGTGTCAATATGTCTGATTACGCAGATCTACAAAATAAGGGGTTGTAATTGTTTTTGTTCAATGGAAGGTCCTTTCCAAAGTAATTTTTTGCGTAGAATTCGAATTTGGAGTCATAATTTGTCCATCACTTCAGGTTTTTAGATATCCTAACCTACAAGGGCAAAAAATGCAGTTTTTGGTAAATTTGAGATCTCGTAACAACGCGGAAAAATTTTTTTTCTGAAAACGAAGAAACCATCTGAAAAGTATACTTTTACCCTTTGAAACCTATATTTAAGATTTAAGATATCTTTTTTTTCATAGAATGATCGTTGATTTGAATCAAGTATTTTAGCCGTCCCGAAACTGCAATTTTCCCGGATGCGCACATATGGCATATGCAAGGCGATAACTTCACGCCTTTATTCCCTAACTTCCATAACCCTCGAGCACTGTAAACTACGACGCCATAGTCCCAGACGCTTAAATCTCTATTTCCTTAACTTTCGAACCCTATTACCTGCGACCCTATAACCCTTGAACTCTAATTTCCTTATTGGGTTAGCATCATAACCTCGAACATTCTTTTATTTTTGTGACGTCATTCACGGAGAGTTTTTCTAAATAGTTTCCAAACACCATTTTCACAGCTACCTTTCCAGGCAGGATTTATCGACGAGCAGTTTTCATCTGTCGTTTTCACGACTCTGCTCCTGGTGAGTTCTTCTTTGGAGTCTTTATCAGACGTTCTTGTAGCTACCTATCAGCCGTTTTCACATTTTCGTTATCTTTATAATGGACGTTCGAAGGTGTTCAAATGATCCAGGCAATTTTTGTTACATCTGCGGTCGTTTTGTTTTCGAAGCAGAAAATTGACATCAATGAAAGTGTCCTAATAGTTTTACAGGAGATATTTAAATATATTGATTTCAAGTCAAGATAAACCGTGAGTTTCACACAAAGCTTGTAAATCCCGTGTTATGCCACAGACACAGTTACCCACATGTCTTTCAAAACACCAATGTTATAGCGGGAGCCTTTTAGTCACAATGACTTATTTTTCATAAAATAGTGTATCCAAATGTATCAAGCGTTACGAAACCTGTGATAATGAGACCTGACGATATCCCTCCTAACCCTCCAAGTTAGAAGAAAAATGCTGATACCAATATGGGTGGTGAGAAAAGAAATCTCCAAGAGTCTGCAGATAGCGATTCTTATGATTGTCAAGATTCTAAATCTCTACCGATTCTTTTTGATCAAGCTGCACGGAATGACTTAGTCCGAGACTTAGGCTTGCCCAGAGACAAATCTAAACTACTAAGTTCACAGCTAAAAAAGAAAAATTTTCTTGCCCCTGAAACTACATTTTCTTAATACAGACATCGAGAAAAGTCATTTATACCTTTCTTTTCCCGATGTGAGAACTATGTTTATTGCAATAATGTTCATGGTTTAATGTAAAAATATAGACTGACATGATTCTGCTGATTGGAGGTTGTTTATCGACTTCTTTAAAAGGTTTGTTACATATGGTAATTCTAATAAATATGCTCCTTTGCCTATTGCTCATTCGGCTCACTTGAAAGAGTCATATGAATATGTAGATAATATTCTCCAAGCTATTCAATATAAAAATCATAGATGGGATGTCTGTGGAGATTTGAAAATGGCTGGTATGCTTCTTGGACAACAGTCAGGGTTTACAAAGCACCTATGTTTTATATGTTTATGGGATAGCAGAAAAAGAGAGCAGCACTATGTTTAAAAGGATTAATCTACTTGTACTTCTCTTAAAAAAAACGATCCTAATATATTAAAAAATCCACTGACTGATGCAAAAAATACTACTACCACCACTACATATCAAATTAGGACTGATGAAGCAATTTGTGAAATCTCTTGATAAAAATAATGCTGGTTTCAAGTACTTCATTGAAAAATATTCTAACCTAAGTAATGCAAAGATAAAAGAAGGTGAATTTGTAGGATCTCAGATTCGTAATTTAACGAAAACAACTGATTTCGAAAAAGTGATGAGTGTAAAGGAAAATGAAGCCTGGATAAGTTTCAAAAAAGTTGTGAATGGATTTTTGCTAATGCTGACAAGCTTCAAAAATTAAGGTTGTAATATGAGCATAAAGGTCCACTATTTGCATTCTCATATGGATTGGTTTTCTGAAAATTTAGATGATGTTAGCAAAGAGCAGAGAGAGTATTTTCATCAAAACATAGCAGAACGGAAAAAGCGTTATAAGGAAAATGGTCTATAGCTATGCTAGCTGACTATTGCTGGTCACTTCAACGTGATGAACCACATAAACAATATAAAAGGGGACTGGCACAAGATCTCTTGAACAAAAGCAAAAGAGATTTCACAAAAGTCAAGAAAATTAGATATGCTTAAAAACAGTCGTACGCTTGAAAATTTAGTGCTCCAGGATAAAAAAATATTGTTTCAAAGATAACATATGTGGTTACTTTCTGCGTATCTAGCATCTAAACCCAATCTTCCTTACTTCTAACCATCACTTCCGTGGCATTATTGACCGTAATATCTATGCCCATAAATTTTTCTAGATACTGTGTCTATCCTCATTCTATATACGGGTACTCAAAGAAGGTGCGCTCTAGGCTGTACTTTCCGCGACCACAGAGTATGCAGTATGGAGACCCAATCGTTCTCCGCCATCTATCGCTCCTGCCTAGCATCAACCATCTCGTCACTTTTCATACTAGCTAACCATACCCTATTTTTGTTCCTGCATCTCTTGTACGTATATTCTCGTACGCTGGCAAGTCAGAAAATCTAAGGAGATTACGGCTGCGACCACCAGTAAAACATCTTTAGAAGCCATACAGTATGCATTTGTTTTCCTCAGGCCGCCTCATCATTGAAGCTCCGTCAGACTATCTTAGTACTTATTCCCTCCACAGCAACGGAAAAAGGAACGTAGAGTTTAAGTTATAGCGTTGTAGTTACAGGATTCAAGAGTTGAGGATATTATGATACAAAAGTCAGGTGTTATAGCATCGCAGGTTACAGGGTTCGAAGGTTAAGGAAATAGGGATTTAAAGGTCTGGGGCTATGGCGTCGTAATTTACAGAGCTCGGGGGTTATGGAAATTAGGGTATAAAGGCGTGAGGTTATCGCCTTGCATATGCCATATGTGCGCATCCTGGAAAATTGCAGTTTCGGGACGGCTAAAATACTTGATTCGAATCAACGATCATTCTATGAAAAAAAAGATATCTCAAATCTTAAATATAGGTTTCAAAGGGTAAAAGTATAGTATATATATAAGTATTATATATTATATATAGTATATATAAGTATTCAGATGGTTTCCTCGTTTTCAGAAAAAAAATTTTTCCGCGTTGTTACGAGATCTCAAATTTACCAAAAACTGCCTTTTTTGCCCTTTTAGGTTAGGATATCTAAAAACTTGAAGTGACGGACAAATTATGACTCCAGATTCAAATTCTACGCAAAAAATTACTTTGGAAAGGACCTTCCGTTGGCCAACAACAAATCCTTGCAGATCTGTGTTATGAACGGGAAAATACTGCTTTCTCAACTCGTAAAAGCACAATGAGACTAAATTTTAGTTTATTAAAGTATACCCGAGATTATACTGATTAAGTCTTTAATAAGACATTCAAACCAATAGTCGATCCTCTTAAAGTCATAATATGCGAAAGAAATCAAAAATTTAATAAGTGAGAAGAAAAATCTTTCTGAAGCTTTCATAACGGTTCAAAAGCCGAAATTTCTAAACAAAAATTAAAATATGAAATCAATGATTTTGCTAATAGTGTCGATAAGTAGGACACCGCCCAATTTAGTGGTGAAGATAACGATGCTACTATTACCCACAATACTACACAGATTTATAACAGTTTATCTAAGCCGAGCGAGAATGAGCGTTTCGCTGGCTATAAGTACATGAATGCATTAGATAAAAGTGATTCTAATTTTGTGGACTTAATTTATGGAGCACGTTAAAAACGAAATGTTCATACACGCTTGATAAATGTACGGTGATTTTTTACAAAAATTACGTAGACGTCGATGGTTACAAGTATCCAAAAACACAGAGCTTAATGGAGATACTGTTAGTATAGCAACCACATCAAAGTTTAATTAGTTCAATTGATCTAAAGAGCTACAAAGAAATCTTGGAGATATCTAGTATTCATAGGAAAAAGAATAATTCTAACGGGGCTATACGAGCGCATAATAGTAACAAATTCAATAACATAATTGGTCTGTTGTTCAATTTGACTAAAAAGACAAAAAGAGAGCTGGGGCTGAAAACTGGTACTTCATTACCTATCTACACGATTGTACAAAACAATACTAAATATGGACTACATCTACTGGGATGATCGTAATAAACTCGTTGATTGTCTTCGATTGTTAGTGGCTGAATAATCAGCTGGTAACAGTAATCATATCGACGAAATTTGTTCAATAATCGAAGAATTATGCGAGGATGAATATATATATATACGGAGACCACACCTATCATTTGAGCATTATCAAAATGAATGTCAACATATTCGGATGTAAATTTAAAAAGCAAAAAGTCAAAGATCTTTGCGGTCCTTCCAGTATTGGGTGCAAGCTTATGAATGACTACCATTTCGATTTAGAGAATAAAAGATTTTAAAATCTTGCTTCTACGTTACAGGTTAAAGACGGTATGAATTGGGAAACTATGAAAAGATCGTTCAGATGGAAATCAAATCTACGAGTACGAGAGACATGATCGCACGATTAAGGAATGATCTTGAGGTTTGGAATGCAATTATTAAAGAACAATTACCACGAATAAAGTAAAGTGTTCATAATTTAGAAAACAGTTGATTAGATGAAAGCGGTGGCAGAGGATTTGTACAAACCAACGAGACGTAATTATCCAAGACGAAAGTACGATGTTCGACGTATAGATGAGACGTGGCAAGCAGATCTCGTCGATATGTAAGCCTATTTTAGGCAAAATCGCGGTTATAATTGGTTTTTCACGATAATTGATAATTTTTCCAAGCGCACATGGACTGTGCTAATGCATAGAAAAATCGGTAGCGATGTGACAGAGGCTATGAAATCTATTTTAGCGAAAGGTAGACTGCCAAAGAATCTTCATACGGATAGAGGCAAGGAATTCTATAACATAGATTTTAAAGCTCTCGTGAAAAAATATAATATTAATCTACACTCTAGCTGTAGTTCACTCAAAGCTTCGATATGCGAACAATTTCATCGTATGTTGAAGAACGCTCTGTGTTCGTCTCACTAGGAGCTACAAATGGGTCGACATACTACCAGAGCTCATAGCTGCTTATAATAATCGCAAACACAGAACTATCGATATGAAATCTATCTCAAGCTACAGCGGGGAATCAAGCTCAAATATTAAAAAATTTTATACAAGACGTTGGAAGAAGAAGAAAGTCAAAGTTAAAAATTGATGACAAAGTCAGAGTGAGCAAAGCGAAGCAAATATTTGAAAAGGGACATGCACCAAACTGGTCAACGGAAATATTTACAATTGTGCGCATGGCACGAACAAATCTAACTTTTTATCATTTGCAAGATTATCATAATCAGTCTATCCTACGTGACTTCTATGAAAAGAAACTTCAGAAAACTAAGTATTTTGATATCTATCTAGTAGAAAAAGTTATTAAAAGATATGGTAATCAAATTTTGGTAAAGTGGTTAGGTTTTATGAATCACATAATAGTTGGATAAATAGAACCTAATTGAGAGACCAGCACGAGTCTTGCTCTTGAAAATCTTCCGTGCTCTTACTGATAGGTTCTAAAACGTTTTCAATGAACCACTCGTCTATGTCTTTATAGGCCAATCAATAAAGACATTTCTGGGACAACATTTTTAACAGGTAGCGAATACAATATTCGATTTTATCGTGATAAATAAACAAAAACTGTCATGTTTCCAACTCGCAAATATTATCCTTCATTGTTTAAACAATGTTTTGATATGTTTTGATACATATCTTTTTGATTATGTAATTAAAAAGATAATTGGATTGTTGTTTATCCTCTGGAAGAAAATCCAACTCCATCAGTGCTTTTGTTTCTATCATCTTACCTATGGTTATAAAAGAAAAATCATTGAGAAAACCGGTGGTTAGCGAGAAATTTTTATAGTATTCCGTGAGTATCCGACGATTTACCGTAGGATGACCTTAGAAAAATAATGAAAAAAACATTTTTCTATCAAATCCACCACGTGCCTTGAAAAAAGCTTTGGCTATTAGCAGATGGATGCTCGTTCGCGAAAGTCGTGTTGATATATGATTTGGTTTTTATATCGAAGTTTCAAATAAATAAAAAAATATTTACGTATCTATCAATGCTTGTTTTCTTCACACTTTTATATATACGAGGTGTGTTCAAAAAGTAACGAGAATTTTTAAATTTCGCGGGTTTGGAGAGTCCGCTTGTATAAAATTTTTTTTTATTATGTTGGTACACATGCCCCTGAAGTACGATGAAATTTTCAGCAATATTCATTGCTTACTTTTTAAGTGGCAGCCGCTAACGTTAGACGTGTTTTTCGAGCTCGGCGATTTTCGTTTGTGAAAAAAAATGGATCAAAGAATTTGTATTAAATTTTGCGTAAAAAATGAAATAAAGTGTAGTAAAGTTTGTCAAATGTTAACAAAGGCATATAGTGAGTCTGCTATGAGTAAAGCGAGGATTTATGAGTGGTATAAGCGTTTCCAAGATGGCCACGAAAACGTTGAAGATGACGAACGACCCGGACGCCCAAGCACATCAACAACCGATGAAAACGTGAAAAAAGTGAAAGAAATGGTTATGAACGATCGCCGAATCACAATCAGAGAAGTAGCTGATGATGTTGGCATATCAGTTGGCTCATGCCATCAAATTTTTTCGAATGTTTTGGGTATAAAACGTGTGGCGGCAAAATTCGTTCCAAAATTGTTGAATTTCGAACAAAAACAGCGGCGAATGGAAGTTGCTCAGGAGTCGCTAAATGAAGTCAATAACGATGCAGAACTACTAAAACGTGTTATAACAGGTGACGAAACATGGGTTTACGGATATGATGTCGAAACTAAGGCTCAATAGTCCCAGTGGAGGCATTCTGGATCGCCAAGACCGAAAAAGGCTCGACAAGTGCGGTCGAATGTGAAGGTTATGCTCACTGTGTTCTTCGATTTTAATGGCATAGTGCATTATGAATTCTTGCCACAAGATCAAACAATCAATAAGCAGTACTACCTACAAGTTCAACGTCGTTTGCGTGAAGCAATCCGAAAAAAACGCCCGGATTTGTGGCAAAACAATTCATGGCTTTTGCACCACGATAATGCGCCGCTCACACTTCATTGCTTGTTCGTGAATTTTTGGCCAAAAACGAAACTGTAACGATGCCTCAGCCTCCATATTCGCCAGATATGGCTCCATGTGACTTTTTTCTATTTCCAAAAATAAAGAGAACATTAAAAGGCCGTCGTTTTACAAGCATAGATGACATTAAAAGCGAATCGCTGAAAGAGCTAAAAGCTATTACAAAGATCGAGTTTCAAAAGTGTTTCGAGAATTGGAAAAAGCGTTGGCATAAGTGTATTGTATCCGAAGGGGACTACTTTGAAGGCGACAACATTAATGTAGATGAATAAATAAATATTTTTTTCATAAAACGAAAATTCTCGTTATTTTTTTAACACACCTCGTAAGCTCGCTAATGCCGGTTGTTCGTTTCGGATTCATATTAGGTAATTTGCATATATCCGACAACAGCACAGAACCTAAAAAAGGTGAGCCTAATTATGATAAATTGTATAAATTGAGACCATTGCTGGATAGACTTCAAGAAACATTCAAAACTTGCTGGAAACCAAGCAAATATCAATCTATCGATGAATCCATGATAAAATTCAAAGGTCGAAGTAGCCTGAAGCAATACTTGCCAGCAAAACCAATAAAACGAGGATATAAATGTTGGGTTCGTGCGGATGAGTGACAACAGTAAATCGAACACAGAAAAATGGCACACGAGTGCAGGTAGATTGTCCAGTCATGTGCTCTGATTACAACAAATACATGGGATTTGTCGATAACGCTGATCGTTTGTTATCTACATATAAAATAGATCGAAAGTCCAAAAAGTGGTGGCACAGATTATTCTGACATTTCATTGATCTAACTATTACAAATTTATTCATCATATTTTCAAAAATTAACGCTGATAATCCTATAACATTGAAGAAGTTCAGACTACTTTTAGTGGATCGATTGGTTTCTCACAAAATTCCAACTAAAAAAGGAAGAAAGCGACAACCTACACAAACCAATCTTCACAAACCACAAGTTTCTGTTGAAAAAAGACGCTCTCTATCTGCTCATATGCCAACACCCATTAATAATTATAGGAGATGCACACTGCAGTACAAAAACAAAAGATGTGCGAACTAAATGGTCATGTAGTACGTGCAACGTACCATTATGTTTACAAGTAGACAGAAATTGCTTTTTGAAGTATCATTTATGATAGATTGAAACGAATTAGAAAGCTAAAATAATTAAAAAATTGAAAGTGAGAAGATAAAAATATAAAAGTGAAAAAAAAAACAAAAATACAAAAAAAAATCAATCTGATCTTGGATTCACCATTTTAAATTTCGAAATTCTGGATTCAGAATCGAGATTAGCGATCCCAAAAACCCTTGTATACTAATTTTCAATAAATTAAAAAATATACACCAAATTTTTACCGCCATCATGGATCCGCCATTTTAAATTTCGAAATTCTGAGATCAAAATCGTGATCAGCGATCCCAAAAACCCTTGTATACAAATTATCAATGAAATAAAAAATATACACTGAATTTATGCCGCCATCTTGGATCCGCCATTTTTAATTTCAAAATTCTGAGTTCAGAATCGTGATTAGCGATCCCAAAAACTCTTTTGTATAAATTTTTGTAAAATTATAACTGAAAGTTTCTTCAATAATGAATTTTGTTTATAAATAGGGCTGTTTTTTCGTCTTTGTTTAACAATTGTAACGGAGAATTCCGGCCGTACCCGTCTGGGTTGCTCGCGACCGTCCGCACAAATTATTTATTCGGGGATTCGGGAAGCAAAAGACGTTCCCACGACTGAATAACGCGTCGAGCATAAACACGTTAAACGCACGGATTCGAAGTCGGGATGAGGAGTGATACAGCGGCGAATAAACACAACAGCGGATTAATACGCTAGTCTTTAATTGTCAACAAACGATTACAATACGGCAACCTCGGACTTACACACTACGAGCGGTACAATAACAAACGCGAACGCGAAGGTGAATCGGTGGCTGGTCAGCCTGCCGATTCCCTTATACAAACTAGATATTATACAAAGGCCCGACAAATACTTTTCGCTGATAGGCTATTAACGGGTAGCCAGCAGGTCTGCTGTGCTACCAACCATAGACTGACGCCCAAACATGCAAGAGAGAGAGACAAGAGAAAAATACGGCACCGACCTCGACCTTCAGTCTCTCCGACGGCTGGAGCGCTCTGCACCGTGACGTCACTGGTGTGCTCCTCGTTGACCGTATCGCTGGTATATTTGTTGTCACCGCTATCTGTCTTCTGGCTCGTCCTCTCGCTCGCTCCGCAATGTTGCCGCCTCAACCGCAAGCCGCTCGTCGATCGTAGTTGCTGCTGTCTTCGCCGCCCTTTTATTGTCCTGGACGACAGCCCGTCCTGACTGCTCGCGCGCGCACCCGCGCGCCTCGCCGATAACTCACACGCACCGGTACCGGGTATACTTCGGGACACGGTTGGGCGCGACCCAGCCTCACTCTCCGATACTCGTCCGCGCACCGGGCGTGTCTCCAAAAACGAACAAGACATCGACGAGGTCGCGAGGCCAACTCGAAAAAACCGTGATGTTTCGGTTTATCCGCGCGCGCGACTTTCTCTGCTCCTTGCTTAGCAGAGACTCTCTAATTTTCCGCGGCGATCCGTAATTCGAGCGCTCTCTCTCTCTTTCTCTCTTCTTCTGCGCCATCTACGTCGCTCCAGTCGTCAGCTCAGCCCGTGTTCAGCACCTCGCAAACAAAAGGTCCAAGCATGAGTGTGTGTGCCAAACGTACACACTCTCAGCCTGGCGCGGCGCACGGACATTTGCGAGAGCTAAACGGACGAGATCGGCCTAGCCGAGATTCTCCGTCACACAATATTAACAAATTAATAAAAGTTGTGGCACCAATTGATGTAAATTTCAATTGTATATCATTCTATAATCGTAAAACAACAAAAAATTAAGGTAAATTCATCAAAAACTATTCTATATTTGCAAAAAATGCTATGAAAAAAGGTGGGAATACGTATTCCCACTGTTCCGCAAAGGGTTAAAGTAAAGGTAATGTGAAAATATTGGTAGTCATGTTTAGATAGTCATTCCCACCACATAGCATCAACATTACAAGTTAGGCTTAAGCGAGTTCCAAACGTTCAACTCGATACCTAATATTGACGTACATAATAATAAATTTTATGTCGCAAATCAGTAATTAACATATCTGTTGGGACTTACAAGATTATTTTACTCGTTTACTCACTTTTTGTGAATAATTTTTTTAATTTTATAATAATTGACCAAATGCAAGATAATAAAACATTGTCTTAAAGCCCCTTGAAAAATTCTAGTGTATTCCTTATACAATTCTAGGAACTTCTTCTCTCTTGGTACTTTTTTTATAAGCTCATAGCTTTAAGTAAAAATTCATAAACATAACGAAAAAAATTACACATTCAAGGTGCCATTTTGGACACCCGAGATGGAAAATTAATTCGGAAATTACGTACGAGGTGTGTTCAAAAAGTAAGGTGACTTTTCAAATTTCACGGGCAACGTACTTTCGATTATCGATTTTTTTTGTTATGTTGGTACACTCTTCCCGAACATCTGTACCAAGTTTCAAGTGTATAGCATTTTTTGTTTGGTTGTGAGAGGTGTAAAGGTTATAAGTGTTTTGCGTGCTCGGCGATTTCTTGCTATCGAAAAATATGGATCAAAGGATTTGCATCAAATTTTGTGTAAAAAATAAAATAAAGTGCTCCGAAACACTTGAAATGTTGACGGTGGCTTACGGTGAAACTGTTCTGAGTAAAAAAAATGTTTACAAGTGGTACAAATTCTTCCAAGATTGCCGCGAAGATGCCAATGACGAGCCTCGCTCTGGACGCCCAAGCACGTCAACAACTGATGAAAACGTTCAAGCAGTGAAGAAAATTGTTTTGAAAAATCATCGAATCACTATCAGAGAAGTTGCTGAGGATGTTGGTATATCGCTCGGCTCGTGCCATGAATTTTTTTCTAACGTTTTGGGCATGAGACGTGTGTCAGCGAAGTTTGTTCCGAAATTGCTAAATTTTGACCAAAAGAACCGTCGCATGAGCATCGCTCAAGAACTGTTGAATGACGTCAACGACGACCCAGATTTACTCAAAAGGGTCATAACTGGTGACGAATCATGGGTATATGGTTATGATATCGAAACCAAAGTCCAATCGTCCCAATGGAAGAGCCCAGATGAGCCAAGACCGAAAAAAGCACGCCAAGTTTGATCAAATGTCAAAGTTTTGCTCACTGTTTTCTTCGATTACCATGGTGCATCAGGAGTTCTTACCATATGGACGTACGGTCAATAAACAGTATTATCTTGAAGTTATGCGCCGTTTGCGAGAAGCAATACGAAGGAAACGCCCAGAATTGTGGAAAAACAATTCATGGCTTTTGCATCACGATAATGCCCCTGCTTACTCCTCTTTGCTTGTGAGAGATTTTTTGGCCAAAAACAACACCACAATCATGCCTCAGTCACCATATTTGCCGGATTTGGCCCCATGTGACTTTTTCTTGTTCCCATTACTAAAGAGACCTATGAAACGACGGAGATTTGCAACGATTGAAGAGATAAAGACTGCATCGCTGGAAGAGCTCAAGACTATATCGAAAAGTGCTTATGAGAAGTGCTTTGAGGATTGGAAAAACCGTTGGTATAAGTATTTTGTATCTGAGGGGTATTACTTTGAAGGGGACAACATAAATATTGATAAATAAATAAATATTTTTTCTTAAAAATACAAAGTCACCTTACTTTTTGAACACACCTCGTATTTATCAATTTTAAACATTCACTTCGCTGATTACTAAGGTTATAAGATCGTTAGACACCAAGAACCTCTTAAAAATTCAATTTAAATAAAGACGATAAAAATTCATGTTTCTTTTTTAAACTGCATTTTGCCCGGATCAAAAATTTTGTGCAAAAATTTCGTCGGCACCGTCAGAAAGAGGATCTCTTAAACTTTTAGAATATGACTCTCATAATTATTTTTTACGCCTGTAAAATTACTTATGAGCACTTAAAGACCCGTGTACCAAGAGCGGCATTTTCGGCCAAAACGAGTTAACTTGTTAGTGTTCATTCTTTGCATCAGGTGCTCCAACATATTTTCATGTTTATTTGTATTTATGACGCTATTGTATTTACTTGGTTGTGCTTGTGAATTTTCTTGTTTTTATTTTGCTGTTTCTTTTTAGTCATTGTGTTTCGACGTTACTTTAATGTATTTTTTGGTTTATAACGTAGATGGATGGATGAATTCCTATTTAACCGCGCTCACCAAAAGTATAAATCTATCCATTAATAGACAATATTAACTGATTATTTATTGTTGTCCTAGCCTCATTATATCACTTGGATTTACAGACTATAACCTTAATTGCTAAAGATTGTGATGGACTATGAGCATGATGAGATGATGACTGAGCAATCGGTCTAAGCAGCGTCGTTTCCTCTCCCGGTAAGTCTCCATAGCTGCCCGTCGTCATCGAGCATGAGTATAAGATTATCATGTTACATGTTCGACTTTGTATACATGGCAGGTGAGCGGCGATGGTAGGGGACAGTGTTAGAGAGAAAAAGAGAGAGAGAATGTAGCGAGCGTATTCGGCAAGGCATGGAATTTGCCGCTGAGTTATAGCGAAGAGCAGGTTAAGAAAGAGTGATACGAGTGAGCAGTTGACCGACGACCAGAGCGATTGACACACATGTGAGCTCGTGATCCGGTAGAAGTTTCTTTTGTTGCGACTGCCTTTCGACGCAGTATGCAATAAACTAGTAGGAATGCTGTTGCCCTTGTCCTAAAGACTAAAATCTTCGCTAATTACGTCAGTTAATTTTGTGCTCGAGAGGTCCTTTTGGCGTCAGTATCCTCCAAGGTTAGTCGTTTTTCTTCTCTTTTCTTTGTTTCGGGATGACATCGGTAACACACGAGGTATAAGGAGTAGTTCGGCGGTCTTTCACCTGAGCCATGGAGCTGAGAATACGTTTTCAAAGTCATGTTTTAGTTTGGGCATCTGGACAAAGAGACGGTTTTATATATAAATTGATTATAAAATATATACGTGTATCAACGAAATTATGTTAATTAATGACTACGCCTATTTCTGCTCATTTTTTAGTGTGCGCACGAGAAACTTTGTCCTTTCATACCCTTGCGAAGCATTATAGCTTTCCAGACTTTTCCCTTTTAAATAATTTGTAGTGCAATTTCTTTTGGGCAAAATGGAATTAAAAAATCGTGTAACAAGAAAGAAAGGAAGTAATGCACACTAAAAACACCACCGGGTTCAATACATTCTAATATTTATTTTGCCCTTGAATACAAAAATGAACCGTGGATGGGCATCAATTATAACTCATTGTACAGATTTGCGCGATTGCGATTATCAACACTGTCGCGACGTAACTCGTTTAGCGCCACACTCCACGGTCACGTGCGGAAGCAACACGACCCAACGCAATCCGAGGCAGAATCCTGGATAGGGAAAGCTACACGCAGATCGGTGTGCGAGAGAAAAAGAGAGTTCACCGCAGAAACTAAGATAATCGGCATGGCTGACATGGTCGGCAATGACGTTGAGGGTGGCACGGTTGAGTGTGGCACGGTTCAGGGCGTTAAGAAAATTTAGAATTTAGCAGACATTTCTTCCTGGATCCTGGCCGAACAGTCGTCTCCTATCTGTATCTCTTTATTGTCAAATCTGCCTCTGCCCAGTTTTCTCTCTCCTCTACGTGGGGCTCGTATTTCACAATTTTTTAGCTTTTTAGATTTTCTGTAGGTACGTTTCTTCGACAAAGGATAGGTAGTAAACGAGTAAAGAAACAGCTAATGTTTTTTGTCAGGAAAGTCATTTTTTTTAAATTAATATAATGATACCTAAAGTAATTTTAAACTAGGAATCTAATAATTACATGAAACTTGACCTTTATAAATATTTTCAAAGTCATTTGAATTTCAAAGATGTTTTTTTTTTGGAAAAGCACTATTAAAGTTTCAAATTAAATAAATTTTACACTTTCAAAAAATCTGTTGACGTTTTAGATTCATGAATTTAAGTTGTATGGGTCTGGAGCTTGAGGGTTTGACATATGTGGGTACGCGGTTTGTAGGCTTAGGATTTGTGGGTTTGAGATTTAAGATTTATAGATTTAGACTTTATTGACTTAAGTAGATAGGTTAAGAGTTTATAAGTTTGATGTTTGTGGGTTTGAGATTTATGACTTGGAGCTTTATGGTATGAAATTTATGGTATGGAAGAATGGTATGCTTATAAATTTGAATACAATATTTTCTAGATGACAAAAATTAACCTAAAAAGGCTAATTAAAAAAATTAACCTTCAAGTGATCTTGAAAATCATTATGAAGATCAAGTTTCATATCATTATTAGATTCTTAGTTTAAATTACTTTAGGTATCACGATATTTATTAATAAAATTTTAATTTTTTCAAAAGAAAACATTAGCAGTAACAATAAACAGGTAGTTCATACCTTTAACTTTAGTAGGGTTATTGTAGGAGTTTTTTCCCTTAATCTGAGAAATAATTTTTGTTATAGCTGTTTGGAAACTAGACATCCTTTATAACTTGCTCTGTAGTTAACCCGACAATTTGCCAACTTTTTTTCATTTTCTCTGTTTAGACAGTTTTCAGTTGCGCGTTGTTTCACACGTTTAACACAAACTGCACAGTAATTCTTTACATACGCCTATTCTTGACATATAAGATGTTGAGGCCATTACTTTAGCATTCAGTGGTTTAACCCATTAACGCTCACAGGACGGTTTTTCGAGACCTGAGTTTGAACTATTCTCATGTCATGAATTCTCGTGGAAAAAATTCAGGAACCATTGTTTCTTATGTTTTCGAGTGTCCTCTTTCCAATGATGCTGGTTAAAATTGTCGCTGAAAAACTTTTACGGTCCAAAAATCAAAAATAAATAAAAAAAAAACATGATTTTCTGATTTAATTTTTTTTTTAAATCGACTTTTCGTTCCCTAAGCATTTTTTTAATGCCTAAAACCCTTATAGATCGCGGCCTCGAGGTTTTGACTACAAGTTACTATGGTTCTCCGGATATGAAAATTTTTCGTATAAACAAAATGGCGGCCGAAGTGAAAATATTTATCTAAAACTTTACAAATTTTTTTCTCGAATACTATAGATTTTCATGAAAATTTTTAAAGAACAAAAATGTCTTAGAATTAGTTATAAAATACTCTCAAATTTTTTCAGAATCATCCGAGAAAATTTTGGAATTTCGGAAAAGTCTCTGAATTGAAAATTTAAAAATTATGTCGGAAAATTTTGAAATAATTTGAGAGCGTTCTTTGTTTGTTTTTAAGATATTTCTATTCTCAGAAAAACTTTCGTAAAGTGCATGGTTTTTGGTAAACAAAATATTTGTTTAGCAAACTTTAACATTTTTTTTCTCGAAAAGTATACTCTTTAGGAACATTTTTCTGAGAATAGAAATATCTTAAAAACAAACAAAGAACGCTCTCAAATTATTTCAAAATTTTCCGACATAATTTTTAAATTTTCAATTCAGAGACTTCCGAAATCCCAAAATTTTCTCGGATGATTCTAAAAAAATTTGAGAGTATTTTATAACTAATTCTAAGACATTTTTGTTCTTTAAAAATTTTCATGAAAATCGATAGTATTCGAGAAAAAAATTTGTAAAGTTTTAGATAAATATTTTCACTTCGGCCGCCATTTTGTTTATACGAAATATTTTCATATCCGGAGAACCATAGTAACTTGTAGTTAAAACCTCGAGGCCGCGATCTATAAGGGTTTTAGGCATTAAAAAAAATGCTTAGGGAACGAAAAATCGATTTAAAAAAAAAATTAAATCAGAAAATCATGTTTTTTTTATTTATTTTTGATTTTTGGACCGTAAAAGTTTTTCAGCGACAATTTTAACCAGCATCATTGGAAAGAGGACACTCGAAAACATAAGAAACAATGGTTCCTGAATTTTTTCCACGAGAATTCATGACATGAGAATAGTTCAAACTCAGGTCTCGAAAAACCGTCCTATGAGCGTTAATGGGTTAAATTGAATTTAGTATTTAACAATCTGTTTATTTTATATATTTCTTAGCTTTCGTAATCTTGTTCTATTTATACGAGTAGAATAAATAACAATATTGGTATCATTTTTACATGATGCTGAATATTATAGTCTACGGACTTTTCTAACTCAACATTTTCAACTGAAGGATACGTGCTTTTAATATTACTTTAAATAACTTATTTTTTCTTGCAGTCACGTATAAAATTAAAAAATTGTTTTTTACTTAATGTTTGGGTTGGTATTATTTTATCTTTTAATTTTGCTTTCTGTGCCTGCGTCGTGACGCATGTTTTAGCTTCTATAGAGTTCCTCGATAAACAATCAGCTGGGCCGTTTTCTTTACCTGGGCGATAAATTATGTCGACGTCATAATCGACTAATTTTAATCGCCATTTTTGTAGGTTTCTGTTTCGTAAGTCATATAGTTTTGTTCTGTTTTGTTTAAAACTCTGGATGCAAATGCGATGGGTCTGTCATAACCCAATTCTTCTTGAGAGAGCACCGCACCTAAACTGTGGTTTGACACATCCGTTCTAATGATGTAAGGCTTGTCGAATTGTGGATATTGTAAAATGAGAGCTTTGCATAATAATTTCTTCAGCTTATCCAATGCTTGTTGTTGTTCTACTTTCCAGAAAAATTTTACATTTTTGTGCAAAAGTATAGTGAGCGGTTTAGTTATTTTAGCAAAATTCGGTACAAAGCGTCTATGATAATTTTAAAGTCCAAGGAATTCTCTTACGTTTTTTGTAACTTTCGATGTTGGAAAAGCATCAACGACTTGTATTTTTTTTTGTCTGGTACGATAGCGGATTTACTTATAATGTGCCCTCAGAAAGATCTGTTTTTAGCCAATCGCATTTTTGAGGTTCGAGTTTTAAACCAGTTTCTCTCAAATTTTGAGCTACTTTGTAAAAGCGTTCGTTGACTTCGTCTACTGTTTCTCCGAAAACGATTATATCGTCAATAAAGACGAAACACATATTGGCAATTAAATCACCTCAAACTGTATTAAGTATTCTTTGAAATGTTCTAGATGACTGTATTAGGCCAAATGGTAGAACAAGGAATTCAAATCGTCCTAAGGGATGTATACTAAATGCAGTTTTTAAAATATCTTTCGGGTGCATTTTTACTTGATCAAATCCTGATTTTAGGTTAACAACGTTGTAATACTTTTGCTTTTCCCAATAAATCAAACATTTCAGTTATATTTGAAATGAAGTATGGGTCAGGAACATTTTCTTTCATTTAATTTTCTGTAGTCAATTACTAAACGCCACCTGGCTTTTCCGTCTGCCAAGCTCTTTTTCTTAACTACCCATGTTAGTGCGTTAAAAGCACTTTTCGATTTTCGAATAATGTTGTGAGATATTAGCTTGTTCACTTCATCTATTGCGATATCTTGTAGTTTATGTGGCAATGGAAATTATTTTACGTAAACGGGTTTGTCGTCAGTTAAATTTATTTCATGTTGTTCTACGTTATAGATGTCTAATTTATCCTAACCTTTAACCCAAAATTGGTCTTCATTTTTTTTCTATTAATTGTTTCATTTTCTCGTAGTCATTTCCTTGTAGATCTTTTAAATTTATTTTTTCTAAAACTTTTTCTTTGTGATTTAATTGATTATTTTCTGATTGTTCTTGTTTTTCTCCTAAAAAATTTATACTGCTTGCATGAAAAATTCCATGTTCATTGACATTGAAGTCTATATTTTCGGTTAAGTTGATACTGTCAGGAAAATTGTCTAAATCGAAAGAAATATATTGGTATGTTTGTGTCTCTTCTAGTATATTGATTTCAGGAGGGAACTTTATTTCAAGATTCTCCTTTATGTTGGACATAAATTGTTCATAATTATAATCTTCTATATGTTCGTTGTTTGTTTTTTGGTATTTTATCATTATCCATTGTCATGTTTATATGGTTAATCAAAATTTCTGTTTTTAAAGGGTTTTTTTCTTAATTATGATTTCAACTTTGTAAGTCCTTTTTGAGAGAGAAATGTTTCGTTTAATGAAACTATGTCATTATTTAATTTATCTGTTGTTACAGTGTCAATTTGTTCGGTAACTGTAGAACAGATTATCTTTGCATCATTTTGATTTGAGTTACGAAAATTATAATCGTTTCCAGTCATTATTATAAAATTTTCATCTTTTTCTTTTTCACATTCTGCTTTATTTTCTTTATTAATATTATGTGAAGTTTTGTTTAAAAAAATTTTTTGTTCTTGTGTTATTCTTGCTTTTATTTTTTCTTTTTTTTTCACTAAATGCGATTGAATTTGAAATTAAGAGGACTGATACGAGTTGTATTTTTTATTTATTTCCAAGTAAGCTTCTTATAATTTGTGTTCGTTCAGAATGGGTATTCCTAGTATTCCGTCGTAAAGAATTGAGAATTCTTTTGGAGCGACATGAAAACCAATTTATAGTTCATTAATGACTATTTTTACTCGGCCTGATGTTTCAAAAGTTTTGTTAATAATACCTGATAATGAAATTTTCTCTGCATCTAGTATGGCGTTTACTGGTATTTGATTACTTTTTATAATGTTTATTTTAGCTCCATTATCAACCAGTAGGTTAAAATTAGCGTTTGAAAATGGATTCAGTATTTGTATGTATTGCAATAAATTCTCTAATTTCAAAAGGTACATTGATACTTTACTTTTAAATGTATTTTTGAATTCTACGTTTCTTTTACATTCATGACATAATTTTTCTTCTGTTTTGATTCTTACGTTGTCTTGACTTGCTGACCTAATTGTATCAAGTTTGCTTATGTCAGCAGTTTCAATACTTAGCGTTGTCATTATATTGCTTCTCGTTTCTGTAGTGAGTGGCTTACTATATCGTTCTTCTGTGCACTCGATTTCGGAAGAATCTATTCGTTTCCGTGGCTATTGCGTCTGAAGCATTGTGAATCTGTATGATCTGTTCGTTTACAAATCTTGCAAAATTTTTCTTGGCAGTTTTCCAATGATTGTATAATTGAACATGATTCAATCTTATGACTTCATTCTTTGCAATAAAAACATACAATACTTTTGTTGCATTTTTTTCGAGTACTTTTATTTTGAATTTCCATTTGAATTTCCATTGTTTTTATTATAAGTATTCAAAATTTTTACTAATTTGCAGTCATTCGTTTCATGATTTTCTTCGTTGCAAATTACACACGCTCCAAATCTGTATCTTCTTACTTCGTCTACATTTGGGCAAAATTTTCCCGAGTGACCGACTTTGTTGCAATGTTTGCATGTTACATTTGACCAATTTAGCACCGTGTGTCCTGTACTATCGCAAGCTGCATAGGGCTATGATGTCTTACGTAATTTGGAGCAGGTATATGGCCTATGTTCACTTCCTTTACACTTCCACCATATTTGGTATTCTGTAATGAGTGGGCATTGTAAGACAGATGGCCCATTATTTGACAGTATTGACAGTGATTACCTTTTATTTTGTTAAATTTGCAACCATCTATTGAATGCCCTTTAGTATTACAAAAGGACCCCGCACAAACCTTACGGAAAAAGACTTTCTGTCGAAATGGTTCAAAATTTGGGATTAGCTAGCCAACATCATGTAGATCAAAAGTCTTCATGGGCGCATTGACCGGCTATGACTAGGTTTCGAGATATGATGCCTCAAATGTAGGCCAAATGATGGATTTCTGAATTACCGGTAACGTATGCGTGATCAACTTTTAGTATGCATATGTTGATACGCGCACCCATACAAATAACACAGCAAACAAATAAAGAATTATTAATATATGTATGCATATATATAGACATGTATATATACATACATATATCTCTCAAAAAATCATATCGACGACCAGGCAACCGCATACGTGTATTATTGGGTTATCAACATCATATATATACGATATATATGTGTAGCCCTGTTCAGGGCAGTTGGAGACCTACACTGTACTGCGGTGATTTTCTCTTCGACAGTGCTTTTCAGGATAGTTGGAGATACTCTCTGCACGGCGGTGATTGTTTTTATACAGCTTTTTAAAATCCTGTTGAATCTTTGATATTTGGTTTTATTTCCGAGAGTTCCTATCAAAGCAACTAAATAATGGCTTTCCGCGCATTAATACAGTGTTATGTCTGTGGTAATCGTCAGATACCACGTATTACTGCATTTATTGGTGATAAAATTGCTCTTCTACGTGAAATCGCAATTGCAAGACGCGACGAAAATGGTATACCACCAGCTGAGATAACTCCTAATACTCGCGTGTGTAATAATTGTATAGTGACAATGCGTCGAGAAATAGAGATTATGGCCAATGATCCTCAATGCTTGAGATTAAATGTTTTATCACAGACTTCTTCTCAATCGTGCCTTATATGTAATGGTTATAATGATATCCACAGACTGACATTAGAATGTAGGATACATATTTTCGTAAAGAGAAAGATATATGTTCCCAGAAAATATGTGTGTTGTAGAAATCATTTGAATGATAGAGAATTTTTGACAGAAGCTCAGATAGACGAATTGAGATATATCAATAGGCCATATATTATAAATGGTCAAGAGTTGCAATCATTTTTAGAAGGTATGCGTAGAGAAATAGAACAAGGTGATCGTCGCAGGTACACAGATGAGCACGACGTATCTGACGAAGAGTTTCGCACGCTTTATTCTATAACTAAAGTTGATTTTAATGATCTATTTTCTTATTGTGATCCAGTACCTATACCAGGAGGATACAGGTATATTAGCAAAAAGGATCTTCTCTGTTTTTTATGCAAGTTAACTCAAGGTCATAGTGATGAATTTTTATGTGTAATGTTTCATTATACTTCGAGGCAGGCTACAAGTATGGCAATAAGTACAGTCAGACAATCATTATCAAATAGATTTTGTCTCGAAAAGATTGGATTTAAAGTCATTACCAGGAACGAATACATAGAAAGACATTTCACACATTTTGCAAACCAATTGTACAATCCTACGCCAGAAGATCCAAAAGCCATTGTTTACATTGATTGCACTTACATAGATATTGAGAAGAGTTCCTGTTTTCAAGGTCTACGTCAATCGTATTGTGTTCATAAGCATAAGCATCTTGTGAAACCATCAATGATTGTTGGTCCCGATGGCTATTTTTTGGGTATCCAAGGACCATATTTTTCCAACGCAGCTAACAATGATGCTCGTATACTTTTGAATGAGCTTAATCGAGACGTAAATGGAATGCGGGATTTGTTTCAAGAGGGCGATATTGCTATAGTCGATCGTGGGTATCAAGACTCAATTCAAACTTTACAAGAAATAGGCCTCATTACGAAGATGCCACCATTGATAGATCGCAACGAAAATTAGTTTCGAACTGAAGAAGCAAATGCTTCACGTTTAATTACTAAAACCAGGTGGATTGTTGAAGCACGGAATGGTCACTTGAAAAGTATTTTTAAAATATTTTCAAATACTGTACCAACGTCTCATGCTGCAAACTTGTCTGACTTTCTTTGCATTGCTGGTGCAATTATAAATAAGTACTATGGGCCTATAACCATGCCAAACTCAGACGTAGATTTGGCCAACCGAATGCTTCATCGAGCAGAAGAAGAAAATGTAGTACAGGCAAGAGTAGAGGCTGAAAATCTAAGACAAAGAAGAGCGCGCTGGCTTCTGCTTACTCCAGAGCATGTTCCGCTATTTCCCGAATTAACTGTAGATGATTTACATTCTCTGACATATGGAACGTATCAAGTTAACTTAGCATCTTCTTATATACAAGACAGTTCTTTAAGAGCCGATCAGGAAGACGGTGAACAAGAAGACATGACTTTCCAAATCGACTTAAATACGAACGAAATAGGATTTATAAGAGTCAGGTTGCTTTCCCGTTTCAGAAATGCTACTAAACATCAATTATGGATTGCTTTTAATCCAGAATATGATGCCGAAGAAGAAAATAACGATATAGACGGATATTATTGTACTTGCAAAGTAGGAGCTCGAACTTTAGGTACCTGTGGTCACGTAGCTGCTGTTATTTGGTACCTTGGATAAGAAAAATACCACGGAAACGTTCATTATCCATCGCTTCGACATTTACGTACCATAATGGATGCTCAAATGGAAATAGACAATCTCAATGATATTGAAATAGTAGATCCGAATAATCTGAATCAATAATGGATTTATATTAATGTGAATTGTTCGTTCACCATTTCTATCAGCAAGAATCTTACCTTATATATATATATATATGTATATATATATATATGATGTTGATAACCCAATACTACACGTATGCGGTTACCTGTCCGCCGATATGATTTTTTGAGAGATATATGTATGTATGTATGTATGTATGTATGTATGTATATATATATATATATATATATATGATCTACATGATGTTGGATACTTAATCCCAAATTTTGAACCATTTCGACAGAAAGTCCTTTTCCGTAAGGTTTGTGCGGGGTCCTTTGCATATGAGTTCTATTTTTGTTTTTGCAATTTTGCAATCATTTGATAGATGATCGTCGGATTTGCAGTATACGCATGACTCGTTATGGCAAAATAAAGCCTCGTGATTATAATTTTCACAGATTTGACAATTGTAAATGTTATTGATATTCGCTGAACGAGTAATTGAATCCGGCGTGTTCTGGAGAGTGTGAGTGGTGTCTCCGCTTAATATTTTATGTTTTTGCAATTTTGTCTCGATTTGTATGGTTTCTTGCACAGCAGCACTTAAATTATTATAATCTTTCAGTTCTATACGAATGTTTTGTTGTAAGTCATTTTTAAAGTTTATTAACGCGTCATCATTTATCATTGTTTCAAATGCTCTGAAAGCCTCGTCAGTATTAACTTGTAGTTTTGTTATTTCCTTAATTTGTATAACTAGAACTTTCAACCGATTTGCAGACGTTAGGATCAATTCATTTGGTATTTGAATAATATCCGTAAATTTCCAGTATAAACTATGAATGTTATCTAAAGAAGAATCTAATTGTCTTATGGATTTAATTTACATTTTAAAAGTGGGATTAAGTTTGGTTCATCTACTTTAGAAACCACTGACTTTGCAGTTTTTAATTTGTCAATATATTCGCTGGGTGTTATGTTTTTTCCGTCTAACTGTGGGACTAAAGCCGCGACATACTTAAGTGGTAATCTCAGCGGTTGTGATATTTCACCGAAGTTTGCTTTCGTATTATTATTTTCGACTCGTTCAACTTTATCTAATTAAATATCTGAATTATAAGGTGCTTATTGTTTGGAAATTTCGTTTTTGTTTATTAAGTTTTTCGATTCGCTACAAATGCTTTGTGCGTTTAAAATACCGATGTCTTTGTAGTCGTTATTGTTAAGTGAAGAATCGTAATTTTGATCGAAAGTAACGTCTAAATCTAACAGTGAATTCTAATATTCAAAGTTTAATATTAATTTTTGTTATGAATTTTCTTCTGGAATATCGGTATCCAATATATCAATTAATTTTTCTTCTTATGTTGTTTGTTTATTAGTCTTTTCTAGATCGTCTGTAATTTTTGTTTTATTGTTTTCGCTGCCTGTTCTAGGGGGAGAACTCGCCAGTTTATTTGATTTTTTAAAAGGATTTATAATAGATGTGCTTGGTTCAATTATGCTGGTTTTCAATTCAGGTTTAGTCTTTACTTGAAGTCGTGTAAGTCTTTTCGCGTTATTAGAACTAGGCAAATCTTTATTGTTCATTAAAAATTATTCTTGCATAAGTGTCACTTTATGCAAAGCAAATACCCTTATTGTATCGGAACCAATTTGTTATGTCGCAACACCGTAGCCGTGATATGTATTTATTCAAATTAATAAATTTTAATTAAGACGGTATGATCAAAATGTAATAAGTATATATTTATATGTATATATGATGGTAGGACTTACCTAGGTTGTTCGTGATCAAAGGAATATTATTTCCAACTCTTACTTTCGTTGATGGATATCTTCCTATTAATCTCACTTTTTTTATATTTTTTTTCCTCCTTTTTTTAATATTATTTTTTTTAAATTAATTTTGTAATTATTGAGGTTATCTTATATGGAAGTTGTAGCAAGTAATTTTAAACACAATATTTAAGAACACTAGTAAAATCTCGTTTTATTTAATAAATAGAATTCACTCCGTGAGCAGTAATTGAATTAATACAATGAAATTGTCGCGCGTCGCGAATCAACTGACTAAAAAAATCGGTTGGCTCTTTTATATATTGACTTATTAGCCTACAATGATTTGTCGAGTAATCAAGAAATTCATATGTCACCTCCCTTTTTATTGCGAGACAAAATACTAACAAGAGTATTTTCGCGGCAAAGTTTCGAATTCTCTCTCTCTCTTTCCCCGTATTATTATTAATAATTGTAAGTCCATCTGCGTGCGTTAGTCTTTCGGCCCAATAAAGACTGTAATTTTCTAGTCATAAACGATATTAATTTTATTTGCCGCATTACGTCATTTCGCTTACAATTAGTTTAACGGATATATTACGGGTTAAATTTTAAGCCGATTTCATCTAGGGGATTAGGTGGAACATGGGGACTGTATACAGAAGGCGAGGCAACGACGTTATCTCTAGGTAACTTTCTTTTTTTCTCGGAGGTAATTAGCCAATTTTAGCGCCGCGCGCGGTAGTTAGTGAACCACTAGAAGATTTACAATATGAGCGCAGCTTATCGACTATGGCGACGTATACAGTCTCCATGTTATCGACCATAATATACTGTACGAAGATAACCCGCCCATGCATATCTTTTTTTGTAAAATGGAATCCATCAATTTTATAGAAAATTAATAATATTTGTAACAGGCTGCCGTTTAGCCTATAATATCTCTTGAATGTACCTATATAATGACTAAACGACGCCTAGTTATCTATGTGCTCGAAGCACATCAACCTACCTTGTCTTGGAGTGCGCCTGCGCAGAGTCTCTTCGCTACTCCGAGTTGGGTTCCCCCAACTCGCCGCTTGGCGGCGCTGTCGCCCTTGCTTAGTAGAGCACTAAAGATATAGGTATTCTCATCCGCCATATTCGTGCCTCCACTGCAGCAGACAGTTTTAAAAATACATGTATTGAGCCGTTACTATAAGTTTTATGCTTGTTTTTTTTACGTTTTTAAAATTATTTGTGACTGAAAAAGAAGTGATTCCATGAAAATCGTGTAATAGTAGTAGATAGCTTTTGATATATGTCTTAATACACATTAAAAAGCTACTTTTTACATCATAATTTCAAAGTTCGCTAGTCTCTACAGAGATTTTTTAGCTTCTCTGTAGAAACATTGAAGGTATGTTAATTATTTTTATCTAAAAACAATCAATCGTGATTTTAAAGCTTAACATTTCTATTTTCATATTTTTTAATTGTTTCTGAAATTATATCATGCACAGCACAATTGATAAATCTTAACTATTACTATCCTAACCTATAAAACCTATAAAGCTCTTATTGAAATTTATCAACAAAAATATTTTGTTCCATAGACATCAATGCTAAGAGCTTCATCAAATAGTCAAGATGCCTTGCTGTGCTTCAATTAATTGTAGCAACCGAGCAGAAAAAGGTTTTCGCTTGTTTGTTTTTCCAGCAAATAATGATCGACGCTCGATATGGATCCAAAATATGCGAAGAAGTAATTGGAAACCAAGTGGATCTTCTCGTTTGTGTGAAGTAATGCAGTTTTATTATGATAAATTTTAAAAGATATTTTTAAAAGAGACATACATTAGAGACAATATTTCTAAAATTATTTATCGTTTACTTTTTAGGTGCACTTTGAAGATTCTCAATTTGAAAGCAAACGTGCAGATGGTTGGAGAAAATTGAAGCCTAATGCTGTGCCTACATTATTTAATGTGCCAAATCCACCTCCAAGGATTGATCCTCTTCCAAGAAGATCAACATATAAAAAACGTGATAGTGATTCTAACCCAAAGAATGCCCAAACAGTCAAAGCGATACCTTCCCCACCACTAACTATGGTTGAACAAGAATCAAATTCTATAGTATTCAATAGTATGAATGTAATAGATATTGATACAAACAGTTTATGTGATAATGGAGATAGGAATCTACCACTAGCAGAACAAATTGAAAAACTGAAACAAGAAAATGAAGAGTTGCGTAGTGAGTTAAAAAAAGCATTAGTAGTATGTCATGATGTTGTTCAACAAGAAAATGAAGAACTTCGTCTTAAAAGAGATGCTTTAGCCAAGTTCTTGAATAATGATCAGATAAAATTATTATCTAATGGTCGTTTAAATCAGTGGTCCAATGAAAGTATTATTAAAGGACTTAAATTTAGATTTGCTCTTTCAGTACATGGTTTTGATTTTTTGAGAAAGAGTGGATATCCATTGCCATCATATAGTACAATAATGAGAAAAATTCAAGATATGAATTTGGAATTTGGAATTTTTGAAGATGTTTTGGAATTACTACGCTTTAAAGTTGAAACTATGGATGTAACTGATAAGTATTGTGTATTATCCTACGATGAGATGTGTATTAGCGAACAGTTAGATTATAACAAAAATTCAGGAGAATTTTCTGGTTACGCCACACTTGGACAAGATAAATCTTTATTAGGCCAAAAAATATTTGTCGTAGTTCTTAGAGGTATAAAAAATAAATGGAAACAAGTGATTGCTTGTCACGTAACTCGCAAGGAATCAATTGATCCACTTCAAGTAAAAAACTTTATTTTAGATTGCATTTCCAGTGTAGAAAAAATTGGACTTTGCGTTCTTTTACTATCATCAGATTTAGATGGAAGAAATAGGTCTCTTTGGTCATCTTTCAACATAAATGCAACAAAATTTGGCAAGCGGATAAACTCATTTTTTTATAATGGACATGAGATTTATGTATCACCAGATGTTTGCCATCTCTTAAAAAATTTAAAATCTGCTATGTTAAGACAGTTAGTGTACCTGCCCGCTGAATTTGTGGAAATGGAAAATTTGCCAACAAATGTTGTTGATGGTAAATACATAGTCCAATTGTGGAATTATGAAATATCAAATGTTGGAGCAAAACGGTTGTTACATCATCTTAAAAGACAGGACATTGAACCATCCAATTTTGACAAAATGAATGTCGGTGCAGCGGTTCGATTTTTTTCATCTAAAACTGCAAGTGCTCTGCAAATTGCAGTCGAATTGGAAATTCTACCCAAAGAAGCCTTAACAACAGCAAAGTTTATTTTAATAATAGAAAACTGGTTCTCTATTACAGCATCTAAACTGCGAAAAACTTCTATCACTGCAAGAAATTGTGATCAAAAATATATATTCTTACATTCAGTTATAGATCTTTTTCAAAACAGCGTATTTCGTGAAGGATGGAAGCCACTGAACTATGGATTCGTTCTTGCCACTTTATCATTCTGTGATATTGCTGAGTATTTGTTTGCAAATGGATATGACTTTCTATGCGGAAATCGTTTTACTCAAGACGGAACTGAAAACATTTTTTCACAGATTAGAAGAAAAGAAGGTAAAATGCCCACTGCATTAGCATGTTTACGAGCGATAAAAGGAATTACAGTATCACAGTTTGTATCTGATTGCAAACGAACAAGTTACATGAATGATTCAGATCAATTTTTACTTGATTTTTGTGCGAGCAAAAAAAAAGCTCTTGACGAATCAGTATCAGTTGAAAATAAAACTGTTGAACCTCCACCAAAAAAGCAAAAAACAAGTGATACTCAGTTTTGTGTGCAAACATTTTCGTTTGATGACTTTAGTAATTTGATCTCTAATTATGACACAAATAGTATATTTTATTTAGCTGGCAGTACAACCAATGCTGTTGTAAAACACGTTTGTAAAGAGTGTGTGCAATTTTTGACAACTTTAAATTTGCCAAAAATTAGTTTTATAGATAAAGCAAAGTATTATACTAAAAAATTAAACAAAGGTGGTTTAAAGGAACCGTGTGCTCAAACCTATAGTTTAATTTTACACTGTGAGCATTACTTCAATTTATACCAAGATGTGATAACAAGAAATGGAAATTGTGATTTAATGAAAGTATTGCTAGAAAAAGTTAATATTAATTTTCCAAAATGTTGCTGTGTTAAGTATAAAATAATCAAACACTTTTTTAATGTGCGTTCTTACTGCGTAAAAAATTTTTATGAGAACTACAAAAGTCGTACCACTGTGTATGGATCTTCCACTGTAAAGTAATATTAAGTTATTTAAGTTATGCATTTGATGCATGTCTTAACGTTGAAATATATTGTTATTTTTATATTCATAAATGTAGTTTTATGATGTGACAAATATATTTAAAACAGATTTAATTATAAAATAATACAAATTTATTTCATTTCCAATGTACAATTCTGACAATTTATTTACTGGTTCACATGATTATTATTTCACATAATCTTTTACCAAAAAATATGGTACTGGTATATACAAATTATTTTGTTCTGAAGATATGTACAATTTTAACCACGCTTCCTTTATTATTTCATAGTTAGCGAATCTTGCAGTTCTTTAAATATTCTGAAGCTGCTGGATAAGTTTTATGTTCTCTCAAAATTGCATGTATTCTCTGTATTTGATCCTTCAAAGAGCGATTTTCAGCAAGCAAAGACATAATGGTCTCCTCGTCAACAGATTTTTCATTACTTTTATGCTTCTGAAAAATAAATGATTATTATTTATATTTACAACCATTTTACACATTTATTTTCAAAGCATAAGTATTTAAAAACACATTACCATTGTAGTTGTAGCAGCAAATGATCTTTTGTCGTTACTTTCCTTTTTTACTGGCATGTTTATCATCTATTAAAAAAAAAGTATTTATTAAGCTTACATTCGTAATACATTATTTATTACATTAATATATATCTCTAAAAAACTACAATGACTTTTATAAATAAGTAATAATGTTAAAACATTACTCACCAAATTATTACTGGAATTTTTTGGATAGAGAGGTTATACGTATTTATAATTCAATCACTGAGTGGTATTTTTCAGTTAAATCTTTCTTTCAATATTATCAGTTGAAACTTTAACTATTTAAATTTATTATCAGACAATGTTTTAAATAAAATTCAATACAATTATCAACAAAAGTTTCAATCTTGTTGACCGTAAACAAACGTGTTTACTATACTGGCTACTACTAGCATCTGCTCCTTGTGGCACGAAGATGGCGGATGAGAATACTCATACCTATAGTGCCTTATGCTTAGTAGCGCTCGCGCGACCGCTGCTGGAAACTATGTTGACGATTCCCGTCTACCGGTATCCGCGTGATCTGTGCTACGCTACCGGCTTATTTGAATCGAAAACAAATAGACGCGACCTCCGGACAAAGGAAAGACAAAATAACGATGACTAGATTTAATGATAACGATTGACCGATTTATTCGATTAAATCAAATACACGGGGGATTTGCCGAGAGTCTTGCGCACGCTAGCGCGAATGACAATACACGCTGTAGGAGAGAGAGAGAGAAAAAACCGCGATCGCCGCGAACTAATCGCTCGCACGCAACAATTAATTTCTTCGCGCACGCTGCGCGGGATCGCACGCTATCAACAATAATGGGAAGGTGCACCTACCGCGAGATAGTTAAGGATACGGTGGCCAACCATATCCGAAGCACACGTCGCTAATTAGCTGCTCCGCTACTCGCCGCTCTCCGCTGTTATTGCTGTTGTTGTTGTTGCTGCTACGGCTGCTGCTGTTGCTGTTGTTGCTGTCGCTGCTACTGCTGTTGCTGTTGTTGCTGTCGCTGCTACTGCTGTTGCTGCTATTGCTGCTGTTGCTGCACCCAGCACACCGCACTACAGTTCTCGCCTCTAACCTCGCACCACCAAAAGAAAACGCGATAACGACTCGGAAAAGGGTTAGCTACGATGCAGGCGGACTGAGTGACACAGTCATACTGCCTGTTGAATGCTCCCCTCCCGGTCATTGCCCCTACGCGCCCTCTCTCTCTCGCGAACCTATCGCGGCTTCTCTCGTTCAGCCGCTTATTAACCTCGCGCGAGTCGAACGATTTTCGGTAATCGTTGCATATTTTAGGATGAAAAAGTCTTGCAATATATCGTTTTTGTTATTTTTTTGAAATGGTAGAATGCGCTTTTCGATCACTCAATTTTAATAATTTTATAGTTCTTTCTGTTTTTATATTTCCTTATTAAACAGTATAATGTCTAATAGCATTATAACCCTTCTTCTGGGTTGAAAATGCTCTAATAAATAAAAAAAAAAAAAAAAAAATAATGTCTAATAATAAATAACATTCGATATAATTAACTTTAATGATAGTTACGATGATTAATGTGGTCATTGTCAACTATCCACGAAATTTTTACCGTGTAAAATAATTATCTTTTTTATAGAAAAAATCGACTAATTACATTAGGACTGTGACTTGGGTTTGCCGAAAGCTTTAACACGGACGGTATAGGCATGCCTCGCCTCCTGTATACAGTCTCCATGAGGTGGAATAGGCATTAGGTCACTCACACCTAAGATAGATCGAGTGTCACAAGTCAAGTGACTTAAGGTGAGTTCAACTTTGTTGGAAAGAAGACACTGAAACGAAAGTATCAAACGTAAAGACGAATACACGTATACTCATACATGTTTAACGGAGCGGCGGTTACCTCTGCATCGTGGGAGTTTGTGCTTTAATAAATTGTTATTGTACTAGCTAACCTCCCTCGTTACAAAAGTAAAAAAAATACTTAACGATGAAAAATAATTTTTATAATTTATTTGAACAAATAAAAATATTATTTCGCACTTTTCAAATAAAAATTCAGTATGTCAATATAATGCACTAGTTCAGTATATAAACTATATTTAGCTCAATAATAATATCAATTTCTAGTTAAAATCACTTGATTCGCCTTTACTATCGCTGATATTATCATCGCTACTAGCACGCTCTACACGGTTTCTTACATACTTTTTGATGTAGTAGACTTTCTGAAGAATCCTTCGTCAGAATTGAGCTAGTGACTAAATTAAGGGGTCAAAAATTCATTTAAATGTGAAACAAGCTAACTCGAAAACTTCTCATTCAAAGAACTGTGTTCGTTATGGGAAGGGAATTTTTAAACTTACAAAAATTCATTAAAAAGCTGGTTATAAGCCCTTTAAAATGACCTGTTGCATGATCAAATTAATGCATTAAGGCTTGAAGTATTGCTATTGACATAAACCGATTTTTTCGAAAATCGCATGATTGCCTGATCTGGTTTAGGAATAGCAAAATAAGCTATAAGGTGAAAGATACTGCATTCGCTATCTATAACTTTCAGTGCAGAATAAAACTATTATAAAACATCGAAAATTTCATTATTATAGCAAAAATTGCTTGACAGATGCAAGTACGGTCTTAATATTATTAGTTATTACAAGGCTGCTGAGTGTCAGGTACATATGAGGGTGGTCCGATAAGTACTTAGCCTCACCGCCTGATGGCGCCACTCTCGCAAAAGAAATATTCCATCACGTAGTACAACCTTCTGCATGGTTACTGTCAAGATTTCAGCTGGATCGGAGTTGTAGTTTATTTTTGAGAGCGTGTGAAAGCAAGCGTGTCCGTTGATTTTTCAAAAATGGAAAAAGAGAAGTATCGGTCGGTGATTCGATTCTTGTTTTTGGAAGGGAAATCGCGCAGCGAAATCAAAAAGCGCTTGGATACTGTGTACGGTGACTCTTCTCCTTCGATGGCGACCGTCAAAAATTGGTTTAACGAGTTTCAACGTGGTCACACGTCGATTTTTGAAGAGCCACGTCCAGGTGCTCCGAAAACGGCTACCACGGAGGATAACTTGACAAAAACACACGATCTCGTATTGGCAGATCGACGATTGAAGGTGTGCGAGATAGCTAAGATCGTAGGCATCTCAAAAGACCGCGTGGGTCATGTCCTGCATGAAATTATGGGCATGAGGACGTTGTCGGCGCGATGGCTGCCGCATTTGCTCACTCTGGACAACAAGCGCAACCGTGAGACAACTTCAGAGCAATGTCTGACGCTGTTTAGGCACAATCCGAAGGAGTTTCTGCGTCGTTTCGTGACAGTCGACGAAACATGGATCCACTGGTATACACCAGAGATCAAGGAACAGTCGAAACAGTGGACTTTACCCGGCGAAAGTGCTCTGAAGAAGGCGAAGGATGGCCATCGTTTTCTGGGATTCACAAGGAGTGATTTACATCGACTACCTGGAGAGGGACAAAACGTTCACAGGGCTGTACTATGCCGAATTATTGGGACAATTCGACGTCGAATTGCAGAAAAATGGCCCCATTTGGTGAAGAAAAAAGGGCTCTTCCACCATGACAACACACCGGCTCACACCTCCGCCGTCGCCATGGCCAAATTGGTCAAATTAGGCTACGAACTGCTGCCCCATCCACCATATTCTGTAGATTCAGCCCCGTGCGACTTCTTTTTGTTTCCAAACTTGAAAAAGTCACTCGCCGGGCAGAAATTTGAGTCGAATGAGGAGGTAATCGCTGCCACGGAAGCCTACTTTTCAGACCTCGAGGAAACGTATTTTTCAGACGGGTTAAAGAAGTTGGAGCATCGCTGGACCAAGTGTATCGAACTAAAAGGAGACTGTTAAAAAACAAAACGCCAGTTTTCCAAAATTTTCGTTTTTCTTTTGTAGGCTAAGTACTTATCGGACCGCCCTCGTATGTTGTTAATGATTAACTCTTTTTTAATTGTAAAAAAATTGTAACTTTATTTCAACATAAATGCATTGGCAAATATTTTTATATACATTATATGTTTTCATAATTATTCATAGCAAGATCCTATAATATGTATATATCTTCATGATTACTCTTTGTGTACATCGGAAATTTAAAAACTTTTTCTAGCTACCTTTTTTCTGTAATCTGTACAGTTTTCAGATAAAAATGTCCATAGTAATGGGTTAACATATTTGGAATTTTTTAAAGTTGTATCTTCTCTCTAATTCAGCTATTACTTGTTGCAATCTTTCTCCGTGATGATTGCTCACTGCTCCAAGAATTCCGAGGAAGAAATCTAAATGTGTATAATCATGTGAATTTTCAAACATGTTAACCTTCATTTCTTGGAAATTTCGAATCATATTATTTACTAGTATTGCATTATCATCTGATTTTTTATTTCCTAAGAAATTATTAATAACACTTTTTCTTGACTTCCATGTCTTCTACGTACGTACATCTGCAAGCTCTTTTTCGAAATAGAATTATTGAAATGTTTTTGTTGAAATAACGTGAAAACTTATTTTTAATTTACACAAATCGTTATGAAAATAACATTATTCGCAGTTAGTACGTTCACTTAACCCTTTAACGTCACAATTGCACTTTTGGAGAGCACTAACTTTAATTGAATCTAAAACTATGAAAGCGATAGAATTTTTTGATAAAAATATGTACCCTACTATTTTCGAGTGTACTCTTTCAGATGCCGTTGACAACATTTTCAAATTTTCCGATTTTCCAAGAAAATTTTCAAATTAAAGTGAAAAAAACGCAATTTTTTTCGGCAATATTTTTTTGTATTCTAATTTTCGACTCAATTTTGACATGTTAGTGGGGCGAAAACCTTCATAGATCGTGATCTTTTTATCTAATCTTTCAAATGATACCAATAGATTTTGGAAATTGAACATGAAAATTTCCAAAATGGCGACTCAATCCCGGAAATATTTCAAAAAGTTCAGAAATTTTTTACACAATAATAACGGACTTTAGGAAAAAATATTATTGAACAAAAAGTTCTTAGAATTGGTCAACAAATAAGATAGAATTTTTTCAAAATTTTTTTACAACTTTTGAAAATTTTTGAAAATTTTGAAAATTTGATAAATTTTTAAAGTTGTCAAAAATTTCTGAAAAAATTCTATAATATTCTTTAATCAGTTCTAAAAACTTTTTGTTCAGTAACATTTTTTCCTAAAGTTCATCATTATTATGTAAAAAATTCTTGAATTCTTTAAATCCAGTAAAACTTTGGAAATTACAAAAAATCCGTTTTTTTTTTGCCAAATACTTGTAATGTTGTTATTTTTTATGACGCAAATCAATAGTATGTAGTGTTATTTATCACATTTCATGAGTTTTTTTATAAATAAATAAACATTTATTGCCGTACATTCCGAAAAATGTGATTTTTTCACTAATTTTTCGTATTTTTGTCCTGAATTTTGCATTCAAACGACTCGAGATGTATTTTGATATACACTTACGTTATATTTGTATGTGTTCTTATTTTTACATTATATAAAGCATATTGGGTATGATATTTAACTCACTGTATCTTTTATATAAATATTTAGTGTTGAAATGAAATCTGAAAATTTTCTTATATGGGTATTTTTACTCTAAAATTTATTTGGTGAATCTGGAAGTATGATAATGGTATTTTTCCTCGAGTTATTTCTTAGAGTTTGTACGATAATATATTTGGTGATAATATAATTAATTGTTAAAAGTTATATTACTTACATATTATTCTTAAATTTTCTAATAATTTTTTTATATCCCTGATTGTAAGTTCCTTTATTTTCATAAATAAAATTTTGCTGCATATTTCATATTTCTGTTTTTATTCTAATCTAATATAGTTCATTCAGAATTTTTACAATAACCTTGTATTTTATCTTTATATTCGTTTTGTAATATTGATTATGAGCAAAAGAAAGAGTGGTGACAACTTGGTGACTCCATTGAGAAAAAGTTCAAGAACGAGAAAAAAAATCACTTGGACAAGAATGTTGAATTATTTGAAAATGATGATTACATCGAGGCTGTACTTATACCTGATCCAGATGATTCGGGTTCTGACGATTCAGGTAATGAAGATAATAATGATGATGTTGAAATTGAAAGTAACGATGACGATGAAAATGAAGATGATGAAGATGAAAGTGACCTAACTAATTCTTTACAATTAACTTCATTTCGTACTGTATTAGATGGTTATGATTCGAAACAAAAAAAGCTAGAACCAGATCATAAATATGATTGGATGATTGGAGAATGTACATATAATGATATTATGACGAATGATATCTTACTTACAAGTAACACTACCCAAGTGCCACTCACCAATTTCAACCAAACTTAGCACATCGTTAGAACACTGAAAAATATTGAACCCGTGTTTTTTTTATTTTTGCGGAATCCACTTTTTAGGGGTAGAAACCACCCCTACCAACCCGTATGCGGGATAACCCACCTTACCCTGGGTAGAGCGAGTTCAATCAACTGTTTTCAATAAAAAACTTAGGATTTTAACTCCAGACAGGTTAATCCACCTTAACCTTGATACACCACATCCCCACAAACCCTCACAACCCCTATAAACCACCTCCAACAACCCCTAAGCGGGCTTACCCACCTAACCCTGGGTAGAGCGAGTTCAATCGACTGTTTTTTGAAAGAATTTAACATCTCAACCAAATATTTTCTGCCAATTTCCAAGCAGGTTAACCTATCTAATCCTACATTTAGCATTACCCAGGAACAACGACGAGGACGTAGTAGCTTATTGTTCCCTTTGGGGTGCGAGATTAACGTGAGTCCCCTCGCCTCTCACGATCGGGGTGCTAGATTAACATGAGTCCCCTCGCCTCTCACGAATGATAGATTTCCATGAATTCCCTAGCTTTTCACGTATTTCTTGCAATAATGAGGACGATTCTCGTCAGTGATAGAGAAAAAATGCTGTATGCACAGAGGATTAGTACACCAGGCGCATTTTATTATTGCAATAGTATTACATACTTTACAGTAAGCGTCAACATTTTTAAAACAAAACTCAACAGGAGTTTGAACCTTTTCTGGTTTTTCTGTAATGTACCCACTTTTCCACCATGCATACTTAAACATATTTACAAACCGCGCTGATGAAAATTGGTTGTGGATTAACGATTGAATTTTAAGGATATTATTTCTTAAATGTAAGTTTATGTCATATATATTTAAAAGAACTAGATCTGAAAAGTGTTTTAAGAAGTTTTTCCATGGTCTGAATCCATACACGTCTAGTGGTTGTGAAAATCCTGTGGCTCCTGCTGGTATCGTACACACTTTTACTTTTTTAGTCCCTTTGTTAGAATTAGTGAATACTTTTTCTTTCTGTCCAGTCCATGAATCTAGGCACAGCGTACTTTCGTTTCCTGCAATACGTAAAAAAATATCTTCAAACCATTTGATAGTTAAATTTGATGTTGATTTTCCTGAATTCGAAGCATATGCAACAATATTTTCAGCTTTATATATTATTTTTTCTATCATTGGACCAAATTGGCCGTCTTTTTCTTGCAAAATTATTAGTAAAGGTGATTTTAGAGTACCATCGGCAGAAATGATTGGCTGTATTGTATAGCTATGAGTCAATGAATTCAGAGATTGAGCAAGACATTCAATTTTCAAAGCACCTGTAATAGCGAGTGTACGACCAGCGTGGGATTCAAGATTGAATCCTGACTGATCCGAATTATAAACGTTGCTTGGTCCTATTCGAGAAATTTCTAATTTGACTTGTTCAATAAAACTTGATGTTGTTTGTAATAATTCTGCTTTATTTGATATTTGCGCTTGAGTAACAAATTTATTTAATTTTCTCGAAACTATACCATTCTTTTTTTTTAAATTATGAATCCATTTAACCGAACCTGTAAATAATTTAGCGGATAATCCTATTTCTTCTCTAGCTTCCAAAGCCCATCTTTTCAAATCTATATCATGAATAGGAAGACATTGATCTGTTGTTCTTTGAAAATGTTGAAAAACCATATTAGAAATAAACTGTAACTTCTCTATTCTTTCGCCATTATTACTTATTTGTTGTTCCCATCTGTACAATTGTTTTAAATCTTTCACTTTCCTGTATTTGCTCTGAAGACTGCCTAAACTTCTCCACGCCTTGGTTGACGAACGCCAAAAGTTAACAGCAATCATTTTGTACTCTATATCAATATTTTCAGTAACTTCATTCTCTTCTTCAAATGTCTCATCAGATTCATCTTCCACTTCGTCATTTCCGATCATTGAAGCCTCATCAGCAATTACACTATTTTCATTTAAACATAAGGTATCATAAGTCTCTAAAAATACATCATTATCAATAGCATCTTTTATAATATCAACTATATTTACTGCAAAAGTGGTTTCTTCATAAGTAATTTTTGACTCTATGTTGTACATTGGATGTTGAAAAGCAAAGATTAATAGTTTCAAGATATTTTTTGGATTCATAGTAATCCTTATTAACAGCTAAAAACTTACTCAAAATTTTTTAAATAAATTAAAACTAGATAAGCTTCAATTGTCTATACGATTAGTAAATTAAAAAAACAATAGGTGTAAATAATTTCATAAACGCTTACATACTATCACAAAATTAATGAATAGAATACAAATTTAAAAAAAAAATTTTAATATTTCCGTATATATTACATCGTTTAAAAGAAAACAAATTATAGAGCACACTAAAGCAAAATATTATTTTAGACACTGTTAGTTTTCTATGTAATGCGTCACTTTCATATTACTTACAAAGACTAATGTTACATATTACTCCGACAACGAAATCTTAAGTTATTCAAGAACGCTAATTATAATACTGATTTCTCTGCTGACAAAATTATAAAAAATATAAATTTCATAATAATTGGCAAATCATTAAATAATCTTTCTTTATGATTCAACGGTTACAAGGAAATCAAAAATATTTAGCCTTATATGACAACTCTTACAAACGAACTCAATATGTGAACAAAAATCTATTACGTTCTCGTCGTTGTCCTGGATAAAACTAACAATAGCTTGA
Organism: Phymastichus coffea; assembly: GCF_024137745.1. Classification (NCBI taxonomy): domain Eukaryota; kingdom Metazoa; phylum Arthropoda; class Insecta; order Hymenoptera; family Eulophidae; genus Phymastichus; species Phymastichus coffea. The sequence goes on from NW_026706823.1 coordinate 5,360,490, forward strand.
AAAAGATGGGTTTTGAGGATTGCATATAGCTTTGGGAGATAAAGTAATTATAAGATGATGGTGCAAGCAGATTAAGCTATTTAGAGCCAACGAACTCATTTTCTAATATAAAAATAATTGATTAAACTTACTCCACCTAGAGTTAAGTGGGTTAGCCTGCTTAGGGGTTCGTAGAGATGGTTTATTACGGTTGTGAGGGTTTGTTGAGGTAAAGTATATCAGGGTTAAGATGGATTCGTTTATTTATGGTTAAGATCTTAAATTCTTTCAAAAAACAGTCGATTAAACTCGCTCTACCCAGGGTTAGGTGGGTTAGCCTGCTTAGTGGTTCGTAGGGGTGGTTTATAAGGGGTTGTAAGGGCTTATGGGGATGAGGTATCTCAATGTTACGGTGGGTTAACCTCTCCAAGGTTGAGATCTTAAGTTTTTTATAGAAAGCAGTCAATTAAACTCGCTCTACCCAGGGTAAGGTGGGTTATTCCGCATAGGGGTTGGTAGGGGTGGTTTCTATCCCTAAAAAGTGGATTCCGCAAAAATAAAAAAACACGGGTTCAATATTTTTTAGTGTTCTAACGATATGCTAAGTTTGGTTGAAATCGGTGAGTGGCACTTGGGTAGTGTTACTTGTTAGTGACATGCAAAAGAAGCATATATTATCTCTTTCTCTTATTGAATTATTTGAAGATTATTTTTCCATCTCTTTGAAGCAGTATATAATTGATGCTATTGTACAGCATGGTTACAATTTATCAGCAGATAGATTAGATGTTTTTTTAGGAATTGTCATTTTTACAAGTTTCAACGGGCGCAATTCTCAGCGAGATTATTGGTCCACTGATACACTTCTTCGATCAGATGTTATTTGTGATGCAATGGGGCGGAGGGAATTAGAAAGCATAAAAAAACATGTAAAGACTTCGAAACCTGGCGATGAGAATAGCAATGATAGAATATGGAAAGTTAGAAACGTTTTAGATATATTTAATAATAACTTGAAAAAGTACGGTTATTTTTCTACGGCTTTGAATATCGATGAAATGATGATTAAATTTTATGGTCGAAGTTTACTGAAACAGTTTATAAAAACAAAACCAATCAGATTTGGAATCAAAATGTGGGTATTGTGCAGTTCGGATGGTTTTTTATTTCACTGCGATATTTACTGTGGTAGAAATGCACATAACAGCTTTTTACCAAATTGTTCACAGGGTAGTCGTGTAGTGATACAAATGCTTCAGGATCTATTACAGCGAAGTTCGCTTAGAAGATTATTAAAATATCATGTTTATTTTGATAATTTATTCTGCAGACTTGTTAGTTCATTTGAAGAGATTAGATATCAAAGCAACGGGAACAGTTCGTAAAGATCGTATAACTGAGGCTAATAACATTGATAAGAATGCTGCTAGAGGAACATTTGCAGTAAAACATGATAAGGTGAGTGGAGTAAATTTTATTACCGTAGTCGATTCTAAACAAGTATCTATTCTTTCTACAGCAGCTGGTGTTACGCCCCTTGCTTCTGTTAACAGGTACAGCAAAGAAGAGAAAAAAAAAAGCATCTGTAGGATTCCCATGTGCATTCAAATGATATAATAAATTCATAGGTGGGGTAGATACACATGATCAACGGGCCAGTGCCGTGATTCCAATAATACGTTCCAAAAAATGGACTTGGCCTATCTTGGTACGGTTCATACAAATGTCTATTGCTTGTGCAACTGTTATGCATAATAGAGTAAATGAAGGTAAACCGAAGAAAAGTACAAAAGACATTGCAATGTTATTGCAAAAGAGTATTTAGCTAAGTCTCATCAAACTCCAAAACAATTACATCAATTTACAGATCATAAAAATTTACAATATTGTCACGGCTGCGAGATAAGATCAAGAAAGTTTTGCATTGACTGTCAGGCATACTTTTGTAAGAACGGTTTACAGAAAACATACTAAATTCACAAACATAAATCTAAATAAAAAAAATGATTATAAAAAACAAAAAAAGAAGAAAAAAAAGAAGATTCTTTGAAAACATCTACCTCCACGCGGTAAGAATCGGGCAACATCATAAAATTAATCGATGGCTAAAGATGTTTCATATATATTATAACGAGCGACCAGACCCTCCTTATGTCTCTCTCTCCCCACACATAATTATAATTATTTTTATATAAATATATTTGTCACATAATTATCTCACTTGTATGGCAGCCAAAGGTAAGTCAGAGAGAGCGCTAATAGAGAGCGAGCTAGAGAGACAAAATTCGGGAGGCCGGCGCGACGCGCGCGAGTAGGAGAGTGGGGCAGGAAAAAGCCCCGCGATAAGGACTCTCTCTTGTACCGGCGACTTCGAAGCACGTGGACGTGTGACGAGCAGATATACGCGCTTGCGACCTTTTGTGATCAGCGACTATTTTCCACGGTGTTTCTGGCGAGTACGCGATTGCCCACTCGGTGCGAGGTTTGGTGCCGAGATTGCTCAGTATTTTGGCGAGCTAATTCTAGCGACTACGCGTGCGAGCCTTCAAAGCCGCCCGCCTTTTGACCGCATTCGAGTGCGTACTGCGCGTCCTCGCAGATCACGTGCGAGGCCGAGAACACCGTCTCCAGGGCTGACTCCGAGACGTCATTGTAAGTACCAACTCGAATACGTGTCTCTCTCGCTAGCTTTTCGCCGCTCTCTCTCCCGCTTACGCTGTGTACTAACTTTGTACTATTCTCTGTAGTAAACTCAATGCTGCTCGTATATCTGTTTTCTTTCTTTGCGCTTCCTTTTTACCTATCGTAAACAATCCCGTTCCGTCCGGCTTTCGCACCTGAATTTCGTGATCGCTCCAATGCGCCCATAGGACTACACGACGCTCTCCGCGGGCCAAGGTAACGGACGCTGCACCACGACGTTCCTGTTGCTGCTGGGTTAGGCTTTGCACAGCCTATTACGAGGCCCACACCGAGCTGTTTCTGATCCCCTCATAATTTATATAACGAGTGACCCGCGCTGGGTCAAAACCCCGTTATATTATGGCGCCCAACAAAACATGGGTTTAATAGCTTTGCGAAAATTCCGAAATTCGAATTATAATAGTAGCGAAAGCGCGTGTTCGTGGAATCCACCGAGGAATGCGACGCGCGCGACGAGAGGAGAATTGTTTACGGTAGAAGCTAGCCGTAGCGCACAACCAAAACAAGGTGCTCGGTTTTCAGCACCTTAAAATTTTATCATAGCGTGCGAGCGAGAGTCGTAATTCTTCGTATTTAGAAACATAAGTGTACAAGCGTAACAACATTTATTTTCCGCTATGCGTGCTGGCAACAATCGGGCGTATTCGCTTAAAAATTGTTACGCGACCTACAATTAAAATCCACTATTTCTGAATATTCCAAAACTATTGTTTTTCGTTATCAGTTTTATAAAAATTAAAAATGTCCGAAAAAGATATAACTGACTTAACAATTATAAAAGAAAAAATCGACAATTACATCAAAGAATGGATTAAGAGTTTGACAAGCGATAGAATAGATAACGTTTTGGAAAATCTTGAACTCGTGGTAGACGGCACAATGTACGAACGCGCGAACCGCTTATATAGACGACTGCAAGGTGACTATAAAGAAAAAGACTTCATACAAACCATAGACGCGTGGGACCACGAACCGATAACGCGGCGCAATAACCTTTGTCTCACTTTTATAAAATCAGACGCGTTACCGCGAGAATTGCGTGAAGACCTCGTTAACGCCGTTAATCAAGACATAAAAGAAGATATGATAAATATCCAAGAAATAGAAGAAACGAATAACGGCGACATGTCACTCACAACAACAGCTAATACACACGAGACACTCATGCGAGACGCGGTACGCACATATACACCGATGTTCGCAGTAATTACGAGCGTCCACGTGCCGATATCGCAGTCAACACCGCCATGCACAGTATCAGCAGCAAACGTAGGCTCAAGTGAACAACGTCATGCCAACACGAACACAACATGTGCGCACGAGGCATCGATACCTACAATAGGCACCCCAAGTACGATAAATTATCGTGAAGACCTCATATGGGTTAATCTGCCTTGCGGTGAACCTAAATAAATGCCACGTTTAGCAGCCGAGGAGCTAAAACGAGCAGTGATAGCGGAACGTACACAGGCTCAACAAATTCGCGATCTTCAAAACTGTTTAGAAGCTATGTCGAATGAACACGACAAGCTGATAAGACAAAATGAAGATCTGAAGACCACGAACAATAACCTCCTCGCCAGACTACAAGCAGCTGAAGTAACAGTTCAACAACAAGCTCAAAACGAGCGCACACGGTTTAGCGCGACGCGCCCAGATAAAGCTGTCAACTTTCGCGATACATACAGTCTCATCGACCCAGACTTCGACCTGACTGTAGCCAGTCCGAATCTAAATCCCCATGCACGAATCTTCTGCTCGACAACGAAGCAGCAGACAACACAATACGCGACAGAGCCAACAGTATATTCAGCCGCACCAGTGAGACCGACCGACAGGATGCAAGCGGCCACGCGATTAACGGAAGCGGAGTTTTCCAACGCGATCCCTCACATCCCCGATCCACAATTAGCGATCGAACCCACTTCTCGCAACCTCCCGCTCGATGAGTTCAACCAGGAACTTAGGGAAAACCATCAGGGAATGGAAGATTTCCTTTGCGGGAGACGGCAACATCAGCATCGAGGAATTTTTGGAGCGTGTTGAGGAAAACTGCTGCCTAGACCGAATAGCAGAAGACGAGCTTTTAGACTCGTTGTCCACCCTGTTTCGCGGATCTGCGCTCCGATGGTACCGCTTGCTACGGCCCACATGGTCGTCGTATGAATATTTCAGGGATGCCGCGCTATCCGCCTATAGCAAATCCAGGAAGTACAACCGCAACCTATTGGTTGAAGCGCACCTGCGGACACAGGGCCCCGACGAACCGGTCCGCGATTACCTTGCCGCGCTGAATATTATTTTAAGCCGCTTCGAAAGACCGTGGAGCGTCGCAGACCAGATCAACTTGGCAATCGATAATATGTTGCCCAAACTGAAGAAAGAGTTGAAAAAGACTCAGAACTACTTCGCGTCGTTACCGTAGTTGTTAGCTAAAGCAATGGAAGTCGAGATCGCGGAGTCCGACGAACACTGGAAAGCCCCCCCCCCTCCGCGGAACAGAGCATGCTGCCCGACGCGGCATACCAGCCTAGGGTCAAAGCGAGCATCGCGTCTGTTGTAGAAAAGTCTTCTTTCTCTGAGGCCGACTTCGAAAAATCTTTCCAAAAGTTTTTCGATAAAAAGTGTCAGCAACTTGCGACGGCTAAGAAAGGGTTTCCCGTCCCCCTTAAGGACACAGTACAGGAATCGACCACCGTCGGCTCTCCGAAAGATGGCAAACCCCCGGCCTACCCGCGTCAACGCGAGGGAAGACGGAGCGGGGCAAGCGGCCGTGGCCGCTTGGCAAGAAACGGTCGGGCCCAAGTCATCACTCCCAAGTCGGACAAAAACAAGAGCAAGCCTCCCGGCCGCGATGCTGAGAGATTACTCTGTTGGGACTGCAGCTGGCCTGGGTACACCAAAGCCACCTGCCCCGATTGCTCAAAAATCGAGGCACCAAAAAACGTGGAGAGGAACGCGTAGATGGGGTCCCTACCGTTCCGATGGTGACCCGGACCTTCGCTACAGATGCCTCCGTGGGAGAAGCGTCAACGCGTTCCGATAGTTTTGCGACGAGCGCGCTGGTAGAGAAGTACCCCAGATGATGGCTGACGCTTAGCATCGGTCCATTTACTTGCACGGCTCTGTACGACACTGGAGCCTCGCGCACCGTTCTGAGCCCCATTGCCCTTCAGATTGCTGCCGCGATGAACAAGCGCGTCAACATGTATGTCGGGCCCGGCGCGAAAGCAGTCGATGGTCATTATGTCCCTATCATCGCTAATGTACAGTTACCCTTTACGATAGGTGGTGTTACCCACTCGATCGACGTACTCATCTTGAGCGAGGCTGATGCTGATTGCACCTTCGGAAGTGACTTCGTTCGAGCCTTTTCCGCGTGTTTGGATCCCGAGACCAACTCGATAAGGATTAAAGGTTGCGATCAGGAAGTCCCGACCATTGTCTCCTCACTTCGTGCGGAGGAGGCGATGTCGCTGGCGACCTTGGGTATCGAAGAGATCTCGAAGGAGCAGCGACAAGAAATCTATCGAGTGATGGATGACCTCGTGCCCGAACCTTCCTGCGAGCAGCTCGGCTGTACCGGATGGATCGAGCACGACATCGACATTGGCAGCGCGCGCCCAATTAAACTGAAATACTATCCGGTGTCGCATAAGATTGAGGAGGAAATGCACGTGCAAGTGCACAAAATGCTGCAGATGGGAATTATTCGTAAGTCCCGCAGCGAGTGGTCTAGTCCGGTGGTGATGATTCGGAAACCCGACGGCGAATACCGATTTTGTGTGGACTACCGGAAGGTGAATAGCGTTACTCGCGTGAGCGCATATCCGCTACCCTTTATGGACGCGATACTGCGAAAGCTCCAGCACGCCAAATTCGTGAGCGCAATTGACCTCGCGAGCGGATTTTGGCAGGTCCCTCTTTCGGAGTGGGCCATCCCAATAACTGCTTTCACCGTCCCAGGACTCGGGCTATTCGAATTTGTTCGGATGCCCTTCGGATTGGCTGGTGCCCCGGCAACATTTCAGATGTTGGCCGACAGGCTCATCTCACCCGAGATGGAGCCTTATGCCTTCGCGTACCTTGACGACGTGATCATCGCTACTGAAACGTTCTCAGAGCATGTCCGGTGGCTCACGCATATTCTAAAAAGAATACGTGATGCTAGCCTTACGATCAATCGCAAGAAGTCTAAGATTTGCATGACCGAGGTGCGTTATCTCGGCGTGTTGGTAAATCGCGATGGTACACGCCCCGATCTAGAACGAGTCGCACCGATACTCGAGTACCCAGCCCCGAAAAATCTTCATGCTTTGCGCAGATTCTTGGGCATGGCCTCGTGGTATCGAAAATTTCTGAACGATTACGCCACGATTTGTGAGCCGCTTAACGCGCTCACCCGCAAGGACGCCAAATTTGAATGGCAGGAGGCGCAACGGCAAGCTTTCGAGCAAGTCAAAGCCCTTTTGGCAACGGCCCCTGTCCTAGCTAGGCCCGATTTCACTGCGCCGTTCATCATCGAATGTGACGCGAGCGATACTGGCCTTAGAAGCGTTCTGCTGCAGCGTATCGACGGCGAAAATCGAGTTCTGTGCTTCGCGAGCCGCGTCCTGACGACTTGCGAATGCCGCTTGTCGGTTACCGAGCGTGAGTGCCTCGCTGTCGTCTGGTCGACCGAAAAGTTCCGACCCTACGTGGAGGGGTATCACTTTACAGTTGTGACCGACCACCAGAGCCTTAAATGGCTCACTAATCTGAAACACCCAAATGGTAAACTCGGTCGTTGGTCCCTTGCGTTGCAATCGTATGATTTCGATATTATACATCGCAGAGGTAAGGACAACGTCGTGCCTGACGCGCTTTCACGCATGTTTGAGGCCGACGAAGACGAGCTCGCGGCTACCGCTTCGTTGACACTCGACGAAAGCATAAACGACCCGTGGTACCGCAAGAGGATGCAGGAGGTCCTCGAGCGGCCCACGGATAACCCCTATTGGAAGGTTTTAGGTGATCGTTTATATATTTACAAGCCTGATCCCATCGTCGACGACCTCTTCGGAACCGATGACGACGCTTGGAAGCTTGTTATCCCAAAGGAAGACCGGGCACGAGTCTTATCCGAATGCCACGAGGAGCCGACGGCAGGGCATCTTGGCCGCTACAAAACCCACAAGCGCGCGAGCCTCCGCTATTATTGGCCGAAAATCCATCACGACGTAGGATATTACGTTAAGAATTGTCCAATCTGCCAGCAAGTCAAAGCCTTACAATTCATACCAGCAGGATTGATGGGACGACACCTCGTCACGCGACCGAGGGAAATTGTGTCCGGCGATACCACGGGCCCTTTCCCGCGATCCGCGCAGGGCTACGAGCACTTGCTTGTCTTTCTCGATCTCTTCACTCGCTGGATCAAATGTGTCCCTCTCCGTAAGATTACTGGGAAAATCATCCGATGCTAACTAAAAGAACGTGTGTTTCTGCGTTTCGAGATCCCTAAAAAGTTCTTGTCTGACAACGGTACTCCGTTCAAGAATAAAGTTGTCGACGACTTTTTAGGCTCGTTCGGCGTGATACACGCGACATGCGCCCCGTACTCGCCTAAGAGCAACCCGACCGAACGCGTAAATCGCATAATCAAAACCATGATTCGAGCGTTTATCGAGGAAAAGCACTCGACGTGGGGCGCGCATATAGCAGAGTTCGCGTTTGCCTACAACACGGCAATACACGAAGCGGTGCGCACGAGCCCCGCTTTTCTAAATTACGGACGTCATCCCGAGCTGCCAAACTCGAAGAAACGAGAGGAAGAACGCGCCGTGGCTCGGAACCTCGAGACGGCCGCGGTCACCGACTGGCACGCTCGAATTAACAAGCTTGACGACTTCCGAGCCGTTGCACTGCAACACTCGCGGGAAGCCCAAGATAGACAGAAGATGTACTATAACGCTAAGCATCGCTAACGTCAAGTATAACGTCGGTGATAGAGTCTGGGCAAAGAATCGTGTGCTGTCCTCTACCGCTAACCAGACGACCGCGAAACTCAGCCCGAAATACGCGGGCCCGTTCATCATTACCGCACGCCTCGGTCCCAACTCATACCAACTCCAGAACGAAGAAGATTGTGACGTTGGTAAAGTCGCCGTTTGCGACTTGTGACCGTGTTTTGACAAAGCCCAGTGCCCCGATGATGCAGCAGACAGTTCTCTCCTTGAAGGAAACAAAAATAACGAGACGATGTCGTTGAAGGAAATTTTCTCGCCCGATCGCACGCAGGAAAGCGACGAGCGCGATGCCTCGAACGACGACGTTTCGGTCGCAAAAGTTATAGGGCCAGAGGCCCCAACAAGCCCACGACAGGACTTCGCGCGAGGCGAAATACCGACCGCTCCAAGGAGAAGAGGTCGCCCTCGCAAGCAGAAAATGCATGCTCCCGTCGACGTATCCCCTCGGCGCTTGCGTTCCCGGAACTAGTACCTTACTACCCTGCTTGTTTCCTCATTCTCTTTCCGCTCATCTCGCCTTCTACGACAGTAAAACTCTGCTACCGCTTCAAGCTTCCTGCTTCCCTAGTAGGCGCTATCGCTTGATGCAGCTAATTGAGTTCGTTTTTCTTGCCTAACATTACGTATACTTCGCCCTATAGAGGATGCTGATCAACGCCGAAATAGCCCCCCTCGCCAAGTGGATGGAAGAGGTGCTGCATGAAGCACTCACGTCGGCCGTGGCTAGTGCTTCGCGCCGAAACGCTGCGCCGTCGATGCGCAGGGACGCTTCCCCAGCTCCAGCCCTTGCCTACTCCAACGCGGTAGGGGATGACCCAACCAGCGAGACGCGGGCCTCGTCAGACGAAGACAATGGCGCAAGCTCCGCGGAGACTACCATGGACTTCCCCCAGAGGACGTTACGCAAGCCGAGACAGCCAGAGGACAATGCGGGCCGTAAAGGCGAGGGTTCGCCGGACCGCAGTCCGAAGCGCACCAACGCGTCTCCCTGTTCCGCCCTGGCGGCCGCCGAGCGCTTGGAGGCCAGCCTGCGGCAGCGCGGCTATGGCGACTCCAGCCCTATCACCGAGAAATGCGACGTCACCACAAGCCTCAAGGCCAAGATAGGCCCGGCCCTTGCGACGAAAGAGCCACCTACCCTTGAGGATGAGTGGAAGGTCCTCCAGGCCCATTTTACCGCATGCAAAAAGGTGCGGCTAGCCGCTGAAAAGGAGGAGGAGAAGGCTTACCGAGACGGACTCGCCTTCATCGACCGCCATGGGTCCCACGGTCGCGCTATCGCAGGAACCTACGCTACCAAGCTGCAGGAGGCCATAGAGCTTAAGGCCTACACCCAGGAGATGATCTCCGAATGGCGGAGGGAACGCGAGGCTCGCAAACAACGCGAGGAGACGCGACAACGCCTACAAGAGGAGCAACGTCGAGCCCAAGAGCACCTCGAAACAGTGAAACGACAGCTAGCGGCCTTGGGGGACCCGCCGACGTCCCACTCCCGTCGAGCGTCCGGCAAGGCCATCCTAAATGACCGGACGCGTCGCACGCCAGGCTTCTTTGCCCTGCAAGGAGCCGCAGGAGAGGAACCATGTAATCGCTGGGCCGGCCCCCGTCCCGACCTCTTCGGCAAGCGGGCTTGCTCCACTTGTTGCCTCACGGGAGTACCTCGAACCTCCGACTGCCCGAATTGGTCGAGTCACGAACTTTGGAGGAGCGGTGGACAGCGGCTGTATTCCTATAGCTCGGTCGAAACGCGTCAACGCAGGGAAGCCTTCCTCCGAGATAAGGAAGAGCCGTAGGCCGCTCCCGCGGTCGGCGGTAACAGACAAGGTGTGACCAGGCACTAGGTCTGAACCTAGGTACTACGACCACCCTCGCGATCTCGCCCTCGAAGTTCCACCCCCCCCCCCCAAGAATTAGGCATTAACGCCCACGTTTTTTTTTCTTTTTCTTTTCTCGTTTTCTTTTATCACGCGTTACCTTATTAGATTTGCGATCCGCGCGAGTAGAGAGAGTCGCGGTAAGCTACATTCCACCCAGAGCTTCTAGTGTATAAAATGTCGAAAAAAAAAAAATAAATAAAACATATTTTTTTTTACCACTATGATGTCTTGAATTTTCTTTATTAATTAATTCTCCTTACTTGGTGGAGAGAGACAGGTTTTTCAACCTGGTACGCCCTGCTACCCAGCTCTGGGGAAGGGGCATATAACGAGCGGCCAGACCCTCGTTATGTCTCTCTCTCCCCACACATAATTATAATTATTTTTATATAAATATATTTGTCACATAATTATCTCACTTGTATGGCAGCCAAAGGTAAGTCAGAGAGAGCGCTAATAGAGGGCGAGTAGGAGAGTGGGGCAGGAAAAAGCCCCGCGATAAGGACTCTCTCTTGTACCGGCGACTTCGAAGCACGTGGACGTGTGACGAGCAGATATACGCGCTTGCGACCTTTTGTGATCAGCGACTATTTTCCGCGGTGTTTCTGGCGAGTACGCGAGTACCTACTCGGTGCGAGGTTTGGTGCCGAGATTGCTCAGTGTTTTGGCGAGCCAATTCTAGCGACTACGCGTGCGAGCCTTCAAAGCCGCCCGCCTTTTGACCGCATTCGAGTGCGTACTGCGCGTCCTCGCAGACCACGTGCGAGGCCGAGAACACCATAAGGTGGATTAACCTGTCTGGAGTTAAAATCCTAAGTTTTTTATTGAAAATAGTTGATTGAACTCGTTCTACCCAGGGTAAGGTGGGTTATCCCGCATACGGGTTGGTAGGGGTGGTTTCTAACCCTAAAAAGTGGATTCCGCAAAAATAAAAAAACACGGGTTCAATATTTTTCAGTGTTCTAACGATGTGCTAAGTTTGGTTGAAATTGGTGAGTGGCACTTGGGTAGTATTACTTGTAAGTAAGATATCATTCGTCATAATATCATTATATGTACATTCTCCAGTCATCCAATCATATTTATGATCTGGTTCTAGCTTTTTTTGTTTCGAATCATAACCATCTAATACAGTACGAAATGAAGTTAATTGTAAAGAATTAGTTAGGTCCCTTTCATCTTCGTCATCTTCATTTTCATCGTCATCGTTACTTTCAGTTTCAACATCATCATTATTATCTTCATTACCTGAATCGTCAGAACCCGAATCATCTGGATCAGGTATAAGTACAGCCTCGATGTAATCATCATTTTCAAATAATTCAACATTCTTGTCCAAGTGATTTTTTTTTCTCGTTCTTGAACTTTTTCTCAATGGAGTCACCAAGTTGTCACCACTCTTTCTTTTGCTCATAATCAATATTACAAAACGAATATAAAGATAAAATACAAGGTTATTGTAAAAATTCTAGATGAACTATATTAGATTAGAATAAAAACAGAAATATGAAATATGCAGCAAAATTTTATTTATGAAAATAATGGAACTTACAATCAGGGATATAAAAAAATTATCAGAGATATAAAAAAATTATTAGAAAATTTAAGAATAATATGTAAGTAATATAACTTTTAACAATTAATTATATTATCACCAAATATATTATCGTACAAACTCTAAGAAATAACTCGAGGAAAAATACCATTATCATACTTCCAGATTCACCAAATAAATTTTAGAGTAAAAATACCCATATAAGAAAATTTTCAGATTTCATTTCAACACTAAATATTTATATAAAAGATACAGTGAGTTAAATATCATACCCAATATGCTTTATATAATGTAAAAATAAGAACACATACAAATATAACGTAAGTGTATATCAAAATACATCTCGAGTCGTTTGAATGCAAAATTCAGGACAAAAATACGAAAAATTAGTGAAAAAATCACATTTTTCGGAATGTACGGCAATAAATGTTTGTTTATTTATAAAAAAACTCATGAAATGTGATAAATAACACTACATACTATTGATTTGCGTCATAAAAAATAACAACATTACAAGTATTTGGCAAAAAAAAAACGGATTTTTTGTAATTTCCAAAGTTTTACTGGATTTAAAGAATTCAAGAATTTTTTACATAATAATGATGAACTTTAGGAAAAAATGTTACTGAACAAAAAGTTTTTAGAACTGATTAAAGAATATTATAGAATTTTTTCAGAAATTTTTGACAACTTTAAAAATTTATCAAATTTTCAAAATTTTCAAAAATTTTCAAAAGTTGTAAAAAAATTTTGAAAAAATTCTATCTTATTTGTTGACCAATTCTAAGAACTTTTTGTTCAATAATATTTTTTCCTAAAGTCCGTTATTATTGTGTAAAAAATTTCTGAACTTTTTGAAATATTTCCGGGATTGAGTCTTTTTTTTATTTTCATGTTCAATTTCCAAAATCTATTGGTATCATTTGAAAGATTAGATAAAAAGATTAGATAAATGAAGGTTTTCGCCCCACTAACATGTCAAAATTGAGTCGAAAATTTTGAATATAAAAAAATATTGCCGAAAAAAATTGCGTTTTTTTCACTTTAATTTGAAAATTTTCTTGGAAAATCGGAAAATTTGAAAATGTTGTCAACGGCATCTGAAAGAGCACACTCGAAAATAGTAGGGTACATGTTTTTATCAAAAAATTCTATCGCTTTCATAGTTTTAGATTCAATTAAAGTTAGTGCTCTCCAAAAGTGCAATTGTGACGTTAAAGGGTTAATATTCATAAATCGTTATGAAAATATCATCATTCGTAGTTAATACAAGTACTTAATATTCATAAATCATTATGAAAATATCATCATTTGCAGTTAAAACGCGTTCTTAATATTCATAAATAAAATGCAAGTAGCGCAACTCGTTTAACTCTCAATTAGTCATTATAACCGTCATGTCAGCTGCCAGCATCGCCTCGGGCGTCTTGATGTTTATTATCGTGCCAAAAGAATATTCAATCAACAAAACGTATACTCTTTTGAATTTAAACTAAATTTAAATTAGAATCGATATGCAAAAAAACATACGTATATGTGATCATTATGTTTTGAAATAAAAGCCAATCTTTGAAAATTTATAACTTTTTTATTTCGAAGTACCAAGCTGCCGGAAGGGTACATTAGAATCAGCAAAGCAAGATATCTCATATATTAAAAAACGATGCGTATATCTTATCACAACATGTTTTGAAAGGTAGCTCTTAGATTATTGGCTTGGTATTATACACCAATGAGCTTTACATTTATGCCACCCACAACTATATCTTCCACCGGCTAATTAATTTTTTATAATAGAAGAATGAAGATTTTATTACAACTAACGAGACTTAATAATTTAAATAAATAAATAATCTAAAGTTACCGATATTTGTAATTCTGTAGTCTTTTACATACAATTTAAATTATTTGAAATATAGAAAAATTATCATTTTTTTTATCCTCTATCATTTAAGAATCAAATTATTGATAAGACAGGAAGGTTCAACACAAATATATAATGATTCTTTTATGTATGTTATTAATCCTCTTTGTCAGCTTTATTAGAAACTGTCTTTATTATGAAAAATATATAAATGTTGTACAATTAATTTTACATATATACTCTCACTCAACAGTTATAATACCTACAAGTAATGAAATGTTATATTAAAATATTATTATAAAATCGTAATATCACGAGCTAGTTGTACATTAGTAAAATTTACGCATTGCCATTACATCTTTTGCAGTTAAAAATAATTCATTAATAAGAACAGTTATCTACACCTGTTGTTATGGACTAATACATTAATACACCTATGTAAAGCGAATAAGAGAAGAACAGAGTTGTAAAAATACAAAGTCACCTTACTTTTTGAACATTCCTCGTATGTCTAATATTCATATATTCATATGGTGTGATTTTCTCTGCAGATTTTATATATAATTATATATGCGTTTTTACTGCTCCTTTACTTTCACCAATGTAGCAACTATTAGAGTTATTACAATCAAACCTATATACGATACCTATTTTTTTCCATTTACATTATTTATCTTTACCTAATTAAACACAGCGTTTATTATATTTTTGAAGTAATTTTTTATGAATTAAAAAAAATTTTTTTATAAAGAGAATAGAAGTTATCATCGAAGGTATTACGTTATTTTTGGTTATGCTGTTATATTAGTATTATTAAATTTATAGTAAAGTATACTGTTTCAATATCACGCAATATGAACATATGAATATTAGACATACACTTGCAATTTCAAAACATATACTTGATAATCTGGAACATACGTTTATTGAAATAATACTAAAATGACAGACAGAGAACATAATTGAAATAAGAGGAGAATTTTGAAATATGATATATAAAATCAATACTGAACGGCTTGTAGTTTGCTATATCTCTCCCTCCACGAAGCCAGTAATAAATATATTTGTAATATTACTATGTATTCATTTGTATAAGTTGTTTGCAGCGCAGATATCAGCGAACCGGTAAGTAACGCGTCAATCATTCGATAATTGATAGTAAGCGTGCGACGCGGACCTCGCGGTGATGCCATTATTTTCGAGAAGAGAGAGAGTAGGTGCAATTAACATAATCGGTTTTCAACAGACAACAAGGATATATTTTATTTTTGAACTTTTCTATTCAATGAGATTGGTAAGCTGATATAATTATTATGCATATAAACTATTGTGCACCGGAAATATGGCCCAGTATATCACGAGGTCTGTCGCAAAAATATCCGACCTATCTCGATATCTCGGCCCTTGACTTAATATTCGGCATTTTTCAAAATAGTCCACATTTGATTGAATAAGACGCTCCTATCGATGTTTTCACTTATTAAAGCACTCTTGAAAGTCAAACTCTAGAATCGCCTTTAGTAATTCGTCGCATTAGTTGCAACAGTCTTTTTATTAGTCAAATTGATGTTCCTTGATTGATTTGATGTTTCAATCGTGGAAACAGCCAAAAGTCGTAAAAAAAGCTGTATCTGGACTGTATGGAAGCTGGCAGAGCTGCGGACAATTAGGGCTTCATATTACCAAGCAGCGTTTACGCCATAAAAGAGCTGCCGATAATCTTACTCAATTATGAAGAAGAAACGCTTGTTCGAATA
The DNA here is from genome assembly GCF_024137745.1 of Phymastichus coffea. Lineage (NCBI taxonomy): Eukaryota > Metazoa > Arthropoda > Insecta > Hymenoptera > Eulophidae > Phymastichus > Phymastichus coffea. Next base: position 5,376,233 of record NW_026706823.1, read on the forward strand.
TTTTGTGGCGTGTATCTTGGAAGTTTGATATTCACTACTTCTGCTCGATACATGTTTTCGTATTTTGAATAGAGCACGTAGTAGTTGTAGCGCGCATCTTCGAAGTCCCATATTTACTGTGTCTGCTTGACATGTATTTTTGTATTTTGAGTAGAGCACGTTGCAGTCGTCAAATCATTAAGGTCCCTTGAAATGGTTCAGCACCTTGTCGACGAGTTCGGCCTTTTCTTACCTGCCAATCCTAATAAATTTCAATGCCATCACGCGCTCACTTCCAAAATGCACGCTACATAATTCCAGCACATGCCACCCTTCCCATCGGACTCCGTAGAGAGTTTTTTCTTCCCATTACCTTGCAATTTTCCAACATACGAGTCTTGATGTTTTTCGGCCAACCAAGAAAAACTCACTCTTGCTCGAGCTACCGACTAGTATACAGCTGAGTCTACCGCTAGCCTTACGGTCCCTCGTACCGAGTTGCTATATTACGTTACGTATGTTTCTGTGCGTTATCCGTGTTAAACATTGTTCAGTTAATGAAGTCAACCTAAACTCAAATCCAAGAGTATTATTTATTCACCCGCACCACGGACTAAAATTTGAACCACCCTTTTCTAAGCATTTACTAACAGACAACATGCAAGTGAGAAAAATTATCGTTGGAACTCTACTATTACGACTTTGCATGGAATTCGGGTGATCTCAAATTCATCATGAACGGTCATCAAAAAAGTCATTGAGAAGTTATTATGATATTGTTCTATCAAAACGTTCTGACCGATGAATAGATTAAGTTAAGTTTTAGTAATAAAAAAAATTTTTGATCAATAGATTTCTAATTATTGCACCTCCCTCCACTTATAATTTCCTACTTAATTATAATCGTTTATTGCGTTAACAAAAAATTTCATATCAATAAAAACAATTCAATCTACCCAAAAGAAAACTTTACCTATCTATCTATTTCCAAAGCACCAAAGTTTCATAACAATTATTTATTGTGTGACGGTGAATTTTGGTGGATTACTTTATCGGTAAAATCTCGCCACCGGCTACCCATAGGTAACTTAGCTTCCCGACTTATTAAACGGACACCAGACTTCTTGTCTTGGGTTGCAGCAGTCGTCGGACAATAGAGTCGAAAACGCAAAAATCACAGATTCACGATATTCATCGACTACGATAGGTTTTGAAGTTTTCCTTCGCTACGGGTAGGTTTTCCGTCACAAAACAGCCGGCTGATTTTTCAACGGCTTGTTCTTCGACCTTGCTCGTGCGATTCCGCCGAAAAGTCGTCCGGTCTAGCTGTCGTAGACAACTATTTTTTCAAAGCATGGCACGAGAGAAATACTTAAGCGAGTCGGATAATCTAATTAATTATTACTTCTCGATGTTACGGTTTCAATTAGTCGGTTTGTCAGAGATCCTCGATTCATCTAGGATATCGCGAAAAACAGTTAACTCACGTGGATACTCAAACCAGCGACTAACTCTGAGTTTTGGTAGCTAAAAATACATGACAGCATGCGTGGAAAACGTAAAGAGATTAGGTGAGAGAAAGGAGTCGAATAAAACTTCTTTACTTTATTGCACTTCTGAATACATGACAACGTTATAAGAAAATAACGAAAGGTCAGCGCGGGTAATACGCATTTACACGTCGGGAGATTTCGGCTACGGCTATCCATCCATCCCGATTCTCTACTAAAGCGTAAAATTGTAGCGAGCGCACAACGAATGCACTAATTATCCCGAAAGGGTTTATCCGTAGCGTTTTACCATTACAAATTTACTGGAGTAAACATGGCGCGATCGGCAGGTCAATGGCTCAATGGGCTCTACAGCGAAAAACATGTGCACTATTCTGCGAACATTGGAAAAATGGACGAGATTCGGCTTGACTTCTCCAAAAATCTTTCTTCTCCCCTTCTCATTGCGAAGACGTTTTGTTATATTATCAAGTTTGTTCAAATTTTATTTAAGTTAGCGAAATTATGGTTAGTATATAGAATTTCGCTATTTCTGCAAGTCTAACTATTAATATATGGTGTAATAAAATTCATGGCATTTAGATTTGCTTAATTATTTTATTTTAATTAGTACCGCACAAATAAAATGTAAATTCACTTTGATTTTATTGATTGCTGTATTTCAATCTTATATATATGTTAATAAGCTTCATCGCTCAATATATATATGTAAAAAAAACACATTTAACAAAGTAAAAAGTTGAATGAAATCTTTTTTATTAAGCAATGCTTCATTTTCTTTTCCGTAATAAGAGCTTTGAAAATTAGAGTATATATTGTAAAGTACTGCATACTGAATTTGTTCGATATTTAGATTAAGATTTCCATATGTATAGGATTGTGAATTGAGAAATAGTCTTACATTACTAATGTAACAGTGATGAAATCTGCTTGTATTAGTGCCCGGTTCATTTTTTCGTTGAGTTTGAAAGGTAAAAATAACCATGCGATTTCTTTTCCAATTAATTTAATGTCTTCACACTCCAAACATGCTTTGACGTACCAGGTAACTTCAGATACTCGGGTCATTCCAAAATGCGATAACTCATAGGGATTGCTCTATAACGAAGAATTTGATTAAGCAGTTTGATTTTTTCTCTATCGGCTGCTAATACGTATGGCATTAACCATTAGATTTTATTGAAAGTAATATTAATTTTTCCATAAGTATTTACTCGTTGCGAATTGGTAGGCGTAGTTATTACGGCATTCAAATCAATTCTTGATATTGTAATGATAAGCTCAAGTTTGACTTTTACTACGAATTTTTGATAATCTTCAGCAAATCCTAACAGCATACTAGGGGGACAGTAACGTCAAAATATCATCATGTATGTTCATCATGTATTCATATCATCATGTCATCATTCATATCATCATGTATGTCAGTATCATTTGTAAGAGCCACCTTTTTGTTACTAGGCCAGCCAGCATTTTTGGCAATTAAACTTTGATTTGGATTGAATGATAACCAGTTCTTCATAAGACTCTTTTAGCCAACATTTTTAGATTTATCTATTTCAATATTTATCTCATATCATATATGCTCAAATAAATGACAGATGGTGATATTAACCATTTTAGTTTTTTCTACTGCATCACCATTTTTATCAGTTAATCGACCACATATACGAATCATACTGCGAGATGGAAGTAAAGATAATTCCTGATGTTGAATTCCAATACATACTTCATAAATATTATTGTAACGTAATAAAGAATAAGGTTGATGTGTATAAAATTCATAGTGAGCTATCGACTCATCAAAAATAAGACATGAATGAATGTTTAGAATTTCGTCTATTCTGCTTTAAACAAAACTCATATGCAAGATACTTTCCACCATGAAGACGATTTTCTATAACTTTTAGTTTTTAAATTTTTAGGGACTGAATGTTGCGAGGTGTAAGTGTTGGTATAGCTTTCTTTTGACTGCTCACTGTCTAACCTTTCGGTCTATAAATATACCCTCGTCCAATCTTAACATTCTTGTTGTTATATACAATATCTATTATGCTAATATAACTTTTATATGCAATCGAACAGTGATAATTTTTCGACGAAAATTTTCTAGATTTCCATCTTGATCAACAATACGTATCTGTAAAATTACATTTTCATGTATTTACACGAGAAAGCATTACATTTGAAATGTTAATTTCAAAAGTCTAGATCATTCTTCAAAAAATTCAAGTGCACTATAAATAAAAAAAAAAATATTTTATTCAGAAAATAAAAATTTCAAAGCAAGAATTAAAAATTGATAAAATAACAAATAAGTAGATAAAAATTAAGGGACTGAATAGTTACTACTTGAAACTTCGTCACCGAAACTTGGTACTAAAACGAAGCAACGAATTAAAATTTTTTCTACCCTACAAATATTTTTATTAATTATGAATGCACTAGTTTTCAAGTAAAAATGAGATACATTTTTAAAATCTAATTAGCAGACCACGATTACCAGTTTTTCCAAATTTCATCTACATTTTAAGTACAACTTGACTCAGAGTGGAAATAAAGTACTGATTAGACGCCAATAAAGAATAAGACTTTATGATAAGTGGTTGTTGTCAAATAAAACAATCTCTTAGATCAGTAAGGACGGCTTTTAATGCAAGATTTTGAAAAACTCCGATTATATTATTAACCGTTCAAAATATTGTTTATAGATTCGCTAATTTTGGCCATGTCAGAGACTTGCCTCGATCAGGCAGACCAAGGTCAGCAACAAATGAGAAGAAGTCACTAGATGTTTTATTATCATTTAATGAAGATGCACATAATTTCACCCGCAAAACCCTTTAAGAGCATGGAATTTAGTAAATCTTTCGTATGCAACATACTGAAAAAAGGAAAATTGTATCCTTACAAAGTAAAAATTCTTCACACATTCAATAAAATCGATTTCGATCGCCTTGTTGAATTTTGTGAAGATATGATGGCACGCATAGATCTATCCAATATAGTCTTTTAAGATGAAGCATAATTTGAATTTGATGGAACATTTAATTTTCCCAGATATTAGTTAAATAAAAATCCTCATTGGATGCGGGAAAATTAATCACAGTATCCGTAGAAATTGAATGTTTGGGCAGAAATCCTTAACAACAGAATCGTCGGACCATTTTTTATTAATGGTAATTTGAATGCTCAAAAGTATGAAGCTTTGCTTCGAAACCACATAATTCGTGCAATTAGAGAGATAGCTAGAGACAATTTTAAAGAAATCTGGTTACATCACAACGGTGCACTAGCTCACTGTGCAAGAGACGTTTCCGCTTATTTAAATGAAGTATTCTTTGATAGGTGAATAGGACGAAGGGGAGCAATTGAATGGCTGGTCAGGTTACCTGACTTGATACCTCTAGATTACTTTTATTGTGGTGATCTGAAGGACAAGGTATTCAAAACGAAACCCCGAGATTAAGATGAATTGCGACAAACGATCGTAGATGAATCAGCTCTAATTTCCATTCAAATGATTCAAAATGCTGTTGCTGCTTTTTATCATCGCTAAGTCTATTGTCAAACAGTAAATGGAGAGCAATTCGAGCATTTGAAGTAAAATGCTGTACTGATTAATACTAGTCATCAAATACGAAAGAGAGAGGATCTGGTACCCGGAAAGTGGTGAGGGGACGTAAATGATTCACCTCGAACGTAAGAAGCAAGGAGACTCACGTAAATTGCACACCCTAATAGGAACAAATTTTATTACGTCCACGTCGTTGTTCCTGGGTATCGCTAAATGTAAAACTAATTACCTCAATGTCACGTGTACCCTGCCCATACTTAAATCAAACCTAGAAACCGTCAGCTAATCTTAAAGGTCTTACCTGAGTAAAATTTTAAACGTAAAATTTTCCACCCTCTCAATTGTCGTTCTCAAAATTAGAGGCTTTGTTCCCCATGACCCAGTGACTCTATGATCCTATGATCCAATGACCCAATTAGCTAGGTACATTGTAAACGTAAAATTACCTACTATCTCGATTGCCGTTTGCAAAACTTGAGGCTTGGATCCCCATGACCCACAGACCCTATAATGCTATGACCCTATAACCCAAAAATCTTATGACCCATAACTTAAATGCATTTTTAATGTAAAATTTCCCGCTCATTTAATTTCCCTTGTCCAAAGTAGGGGAATCTACTAAAATAAACAATGTTAACCTCAAATATCATTAAAGAACTCGCTTAAGGTCAAATTCAAGGTCACCAATCGATTACTCCTGCAATGTTACCAATAGATTAACCTTGACCTTTTCAAAAAAATAGTTTACTACGCAAATTTTTGGGGTGTTTCGTTACTTTTCGAATACCCTGTATACACTCATCATACGCGATCGATAATAAAAAGCGCTCTAGAAAGCGCTGTGAACGTCGGTCCCAAAATGCGTAGTGCATACGCAAGAGCACCGAGAACAAACGAGATCTGTGACAATTAAAGATAAAAAAACAAAAATCGCTAATAAATCTAAATTGAAATGGGTGCCGCAAATTGACAATATGTGACAAAATACAAGTTAATAACTTTCATGATAAATATTTTGTATCGCAGCTATTCCAAATGCATGAAACGACCAGAATCGAAATCAAATGATATCAAACTACAAATTGATAGGCAATTGATTAAGATATATATTATATACAGGGTGGCCCATTTTAAGTGATCCACTCAGATATCTAGATTGGAGTGAGTTTTATCGAAAAAAGTTTCAGACAAAAGTTACTCAACTTTGAGGGGGCCATGTTTCTATGACCTTGGATTTGACCTTGGAGGTCATGTTCAAGGTCATTTCAAGGTCAACTTTGTTTTTTTAAATAGGAACCCCCATTTTTGACCCCGGATTCGGAAAGAGCGGGAAATTTTACGTCCAAAACGGTATTTTTAAATTTTTTTTCATGGCCTTGAGAAGGTCGATTTAAGGTCAAATGCTTGAAAAACTGCATAAAAGCGTTTTTTTTATTTTTAAGATATCGAAAAATGACCTCTACAAAATTTGTTCAGAACAGAGTGGGCCACCCAATGCACCAAAAACCTTTGACCTTTAACCTCATTTTAAAGGTCATTTCAAGATCGAAGTGTTTTTTGTAATGGAAATCCCTCTTTTTAACCCCGGATACGCACATAGCGCGAAATCCGACGTTTGGATAAGGTATTGTGTTGAGTTTCGCGCTATGTGCGAATCGGGGGTCAAAAAGAGGGGTTTCCATTACAAAAAACACTTCGACCTTGAAATGACCTTTAAAATGAGGTTAAAGGTCAAAGGTTTTTGGTGCATTGGGTGGCCCACTCTGTTCTAAACAAATTTTGTAGAGGTCATTTTTCGATATCTTAAAAATAAAAAAAACGCTTTTATGCAGTTTTTCAAGCATTTGACCTTAAATCGACCTTCTCAAGGCCATGAAAAAAAATTTAAAAATACCGTTTTGGACGTAAAATTTCCCGCTCTTTCCGAATCCGGGGTCAAAAATGGGGGGTTCCTATTTAAAAAAACAAAGTTGACCTTGAAATGACCTTGAACATGACCTCCAAGGTCAAATCCAAGGTCATAGAAACATGGCCCCCTCAAAGTTGAGTAACTTTTGTCTGAAACTTTTTTCGATAAAACTCACTCCAATCTAGATATCTGAGTGGATCACTTAAAATGGGCCACCCTGTATATAATATATATCTTAATCAATTGCCTATCAATTTGTAGTTTGATATCATTTGATTTCGATTCTGGTCGTTTCATGCATTTGGAATAGCTGCGATACAAAATATTTATCATGAAAGTTATTAACTTGTATTTTGTCACATATTGTCAATTTGCGGCACCCATTTCAATTTAGATTTATTAGCGATTTTTGTTTTTTTATCTTTAATTGTCACAGATCTCGTTTGTTCTCGGTGCTCTTGCGTATGCACTACGCATTTTGGGACCGACGTTCACAGCGCTTTCTAGAGCGCTTTTTATTATCGATCGCGTATGATGAGTGTATACAGGGTATTCGAAAAGTAACGAAACACCCCAAAAATTTGCGTAGTAAACTATTTTTTTGAAAAGGTCAAGGTTAATCTATTGGTAACATTGCAGGAGTAATCGATTGGTGACCTTGAATTTGACCTTAAGCGAGTTCTTTAATGATATTTGAGGTTAACATTGTTTATTTTAGTAGATTCCCCTACTTTGGACAAGGGAAATTAAATGAGCGGGAAATTTTACATTAAAAATGCATTTAAGTTATGGGTCATAAGATTTTTGGGTTATAGGGTCATAGCATTATAGGGTCTGTGGGTCATGGGGATCCAAGCCTCAAGTTTTGCAAACGGCAATCGAGATAGTAGGTAATTTTACGTTTACAATGTACCTAGCTAATTGGGTCATTGGATCATAGGATCATAGAGTCACTGGGTCATGGGGAACAAAGCCTCTAATTTTGAGAACGACAATTGAGAGGGTGGAAAATTTTACGTTTAAAATTTTACTCAGGTAAGACCTTTAAGATTAGCTGACGGTTTCTAGGTTTGATTTAAGTATGGGCAGGGTACACGTGACATTGAGGTAATTAGTTTTACATTTAGCGATACCCAGGAACAACGACGTGGACGTAATAAAATTTGTTCCTATTAGGGTGTGCAATTTACGTGAGTCTCCTTGCTTCTTACGTTCGAGGTGAATCATTTACGTCCCCTCACCACTTTCCGGGTACCAGATCCTCTCTCTTTCGTATTTGATGACTAGTATTAATCAGTACAGCATTTTACTTCAAATGCTCGAATTGCTCTCCATTTACTGTTTGACAATAGACTTAGCGATGATAAAAAGCAGCAACAGCATTTTGAATCATTTGAATGGAAATTAGAGCTGATTCATCTACGATCGTTTGTCGCAATTCATCTTAATCTCGGGGTTTCGTTTTGAATACCTTGTCCTTCAGATCACCACAATAAAAGTAATCTAGAGGTATCAAGTCAGGTAACCTGACCAGCCATTCAATTGCTCCCCTTCGTCCTATTCACCTATCAAAGAATACTTCATTTAAATAAGCGGAAACGTCTCTTGCACAGTGAGCTAGTGCACCGTTGTGATGTAACCAGATTTCTTTAAAATTGTCTCTAGCTATCTCTCTAATTGCACGAATTATGTGGTTTCGAAGCAAAGCTTCATACTTTTGAGCATTCAAATTACCATTAATAAAAAATGGTCCGACGATTCTGTTGTTAAGGATTTCTGCCCAAACATTCAATTTCTACGGATACTGTGATTAATTTTCCCGCATCCAATGAGGATTTTTATTTAACTAATATCTGGGCAAATTAAATGTTCCATCAAATTCAAATTATGCTTCATCTTAAAAGACTATATTGGATAGATCTATGCGTGCCATCATATCTTCACAAAATTCAACAAGGCGATCGAAATCGATTTTATTGAATGTGTGAAGAATTTTTACTTTGTAAGGATACAATTTTCCTTTTTTCAGTATGTTGCATACGAAAGATTTACTAAATTCCATGCTCTTAAAGGGTTTTGCGGGTGAAATTATGTGCATCTTCATTAAATGATAATAAAACATCTAGTGACTTCTTCTCATTTGTTGCTGACCTTGGTCTGCCTGATCGAGGCAAGTCTCTGACATGGCCAAAATTAGCGAATCTATAAACAATATTTTGAACGGTTAATAATGTAATTGGAGTTTTTCAAAATCTTGCATTAAAAGCCGTCCTTACTGATCTAAGAGATCGTTTTATTTGACAACAACCACTTATCATAAAGTCTTATTCTTTATTGGCGTCTAATCAGTACTTTATTTCCACTCTGAGTCAAGTTGTACTTAAAATGTAGATGAAATTTGGAAAAACTGGTAATCGTGGTCTGCTAATTAGATTTTAAAAATGTATCTCATTTTTACTTGAAAACTAGTGCATTCATAATTAATAAAAATATTTGTAGGGTAGAAAAAATTTTAATTCGTTGCTTCGTTTTAGTACCAAGTTTCGGTGACGAAGTTTCAAGTAGTAACTATTCAGTCCCTTAATTTTTATCTACTTATTTGTTATTTTATCAATTTTTAATTCTTGCTTTGAAATTTTTATTTTCTGAATAAAATATTTTTTTTTTTATTTATAGTGCACTTGAATTTTTTGAAGAATGATCTAGACTTTTGAAATTAACATTTCAAATGTAATGCTTTCTCGTGTAAATACATGAAAATGTAATTTTACAGATACGTATTGTTGATCAAGATGGAAACCTAGAAAATTTTCGTCGAAAAATTATCACTGTTCGATTGCATATAAAAGTTATATTAGCATAATAGATATTGTATATAACAACAAGAATGTTAAGATTGGACGAGGGTATATTTATAGACCGAAAGGTTAGACAGTGAGCAGTCAAAAGAAAGCTATACCAACACTTACACCTCGCAACATTCAGTCCCTAAAAATTTAAAAACTAAAAGTTATAGAAAATCGTCTTCATGGTGGAAAGTATCTTGCATATGAGTTTTGTTTAAAGCAGAATAGACGAAATTCTAAACATTCATTCATGTCTTATTTTTGATGAGTCGATAGCTCACTATGAATTTTATACACATCAACCTTATTCTTTATTACGTTACAATAATATTTATGAAGTATGTATTGGAATTCAACATCAGGAATTATCTTTACTTCCATCTCGCAGTATGATTCGTATATGTGGTCGATTAACTGATAAAAATGGTGATGCAGTAGAAAAAACTAAAATGGTTAATATCACCATCTGTCATTTATTTGAGCATATATGATATGAGATAAATATTGAAATAGATAAATCTAAAAATGTTGGCTAAAAGAGTCTTATGAAGAACTGGTTATCATTCAATCCAAATCAAAGTTTAATTGCCAAAAATGCTGGCTGGCCTAGAAACAAAAAGGTGGCTCTTACAAATGATACTGACATACATGATGATATGAATGATGACATGATGATATGAATACATGATGAACATACATGATGATATTTTGACGTTACTGTCCCCCTAGTATGCTGTTAGGATTTGCTGAAGATTATCAAAAATTCGTAGTAAAAGTCAAACTTGAGCTTATCATTACAATATCAAGAATTGATTTGAATGCCGTAATAACTACGCCTACCAATTCGCAACGAGTAAATACTTATGGAAAAATTAATATTACTTTCAATAAAATCTAATGGTTAATGCCATACGTATTAGCAGCCGATAGAGAAAAAATCAAACTGCTTAATCAAATTCTTCGTTATAGAGCAATCCCTATGAGTTATCGCATTTTGGAATGACCCGAGTATCTGAAGTTACCTGGTACGTCAAAGCATGTTTGGAGTGTGAAGACATTAAATTAATTGGAAAAGAAATCGCATGGTTATTTTTACCTTTCAAACTCAACGAAAAAATGAACCGGGCACTAATACAAGCAGATTTCATCACTGTTACATTAGTAATGTAAGACTATTTCTCAATTCACAATCCTATACATATGGAAATCTTAATCTAAATATCGAACAAATTCAGTATGCAGTACTTTACAATATATACTCTAATTTTCAAAGCTCTTATTACGGAAAAGAAAATGAAGCATTGCTTAATAAAAAAGATTTCATTCAACTTTTTACTTTGTTAAATGTGTTTTTTTTACATATATATATTGAGCGATGAAGCTTATTAACATATATATAAGATTGAAATACAGCAATCAATAAAATCAAAGTGAATTTACATTTTATTTGTGCGGTACTAATTAAAATAAAATAATTAAGCAAATCTAAATGTCATGAATTTTATTACACCATATATTAATAGTTAGACTTGCAGAAATAGCGAAATTCTATATACTAACCATAATTTCGCTAACTTAAATAAAATTTGAACAAACTTGATAATATAACAAAACGTCTTCGCAATGAGAAGGGGAGAAGAAAGATTTTTGGAGAAGTCAAGCCGAATCTCGTCCATTTTTCCAATGTTCGCAGAATAGTGCACATGTTTTTCGCTGTAGAGCCCATTGAGCCATTGACCTGCCGATCGCGCCATGTTTACTCCAGTAAATTTGTAATGGTAAAACGCTACGGATAAACCCTTTCGGGATAATTAGTGCATTCGTTGTGCGCTCGCTACAATTTTACGCTTTAGTAGAGAATCGGGATGGATGGATAGCCGTAGCCGAAATCTCCCGACGTGTAAATGCGTATTACCCGCGCTGACCTTTCGTTATTTTCTTATAACGTTGTCATGTATTCAGAAGTGCAATAAAGTAAAGAAGTTTTATTCGACTCCTTTCTCTCACCTAATCTCTTTACGTTTTCCACGCATGCTGTCATGTATTTTTAGCTACCAAAACTCAGAGTTAGTCGCTGGTTTGAGTATCCACGTGAGTTAACTGTTTTTCGCGATATCCTAGATGAATCGAGGATCTCTGACAAACCGACTAATTGAAACCGTAACATCGAGAAGTAATAATTAATTAGATTATCCGACTCGCTTAAGTATTTCTCTCGTGCCATGCTTTGAAAAAATAGTTGTCTACGACAGCTAGACCGGACGACTTTTCGGCGGAATCGCACGAGCAAGGTCGAAGAACAAGCCGTTGAAAAATCAGCCGGCTGTTTTGTGACGGAAAACCTACCCGTAGCGAAGGAAAACTTCAAAACCTATCGTAGTCGATGAATATCGTGAATCTGTGATTTTTGCGTTTTCGACTCTATTGTCCGACGACTGCTGCAACCCAAGACAAGAAGTCTGGTGTCCGTTTAATAAGTCGGGAAGCTAAGTTACCTATGGGTAGCCGGTGGCGAGATTTTACCGATAAAGTAATCCACCAAAATTCACCGTCACACAATAAATAATTGTTATGAAACTTTGGTGCTTTGGAAATAGATAGATAGGTAAAGTTTTCTTTTGGGTAGATTGAATTGTTTTTATTGATATGAAATTTTTTGTTAACGCAATAAACGATTATAATTAAGTAGGAAATTATAAGTGGAGGGAGGTGCAATAATTAGAAATCTATTGATCAAAAATTTTTTTTATTACTAAAACTTAACTTAATCTATTCATCGGTCAGAACGTTTTGATAGAACAATATCATAATAACTTCTCAATGACTTTTTTGATGACCGTTCATGATGAATTTGAGATCACCCGAATTCCATGCAAAGTCGTAATAGTAGAGTTCCAACGATAATTTTTCTCACTTGCATGTTGTCTGTTAGTAAATGCTTAGAAAAGGGTGGTTCAAATTTTAGTCTGTGGCGCGGGTGAATAAATAATACTCTTGGATTTGAGTTTAGGTTGACTTCATTAACTGAACAATGTTTAACACAGATAACGCACAGAAACATACGTAACGTAATATAGCAACTCGGTACGAGGGACCGTAAGGCTAGCGGTAGACTCAGCTGTATACTAGTCGGTAGCTCGAGCAAGAGTGAGTTTTTCTTGGTTGGCCGAAAAACATCAAGACTCGTATGTTGGAAAATTGCAAGGTAATGGGAAGAAAAAACTCTCTACGGAGTCCGATGGGAAGGGTGGCATGTGCTGGAATTATGTAGCGTGCATTTTGGAAGTGAGCGCGTGATGGCATTGAAATTTATTAGGATTGGCAGGTAAGAAAAGGCCGAACTCGTCGACAAGGTGCTGAACCATTTCAAGGGACCTTAATGATTTGACGACTGCAACGTGCTCTACTCAAAATACAAAAATACATGTCAAGCAGACACAGTAAATATGGGACTTCGAAGATGCGCGCTACAACTACTACGTGCTCTATTCAAAATACGAAAACATGTATCGAGCAGAAGTAGTGAATATCAAACTTCCAAGATACACGCCACAAAATATTCGAACAAGCGTTTCTTCTTCATAATTGAGTAAGATTATCGGCAGCTCTTTTATGGCGTAAACGCTGCTTGGTAATATGAAGCCCTAATTGTCCGCAGCTCTGCCAGCTTCCATACAGTCCAGATACAGCTTTTTTTACGACTTTTGGCTGTTTCCTCGATTGAAACATCAAATCAATCAAGGAACATCAATTTGACTAATAAAAAGACTGTTGCAACTAATGCGACGAATTACTAAAGGCGATTCTAGAGTTTGACTTTCAAGAGTGCTTTAATAAGTGAAAACATCGATATAAGCGTTTTATTCAATCAAATGTGGACTATTTTGCAAAATGCCGAATATTAAGTCAAGTGCCGAGAAATCGAGATAGGTCGGATACTTTTGCGACAGACCTCGTGATATACTGGGCCATATTTCCGGTGCACAATAGTTTATATGCATAATAATTATATCAGCTTGCCAACCTCATTGAATAGAAAAGTTCAAAAATAAAATAAAATATATATAAATAAATTGTTGTCAGTTGAAAGGCGATTATGTTAATTGCGCCTACTCTCTCTCTCTTCTCGAAAATAATCGCATCTCCGCGAGGTCCGCGTCGCACGCTTACCATCTATTACACAGTCCTACAAAAATACCTTAATTTTTTGCACAAGCAAACCATATATGTTTTCCCAAAGAATTTTTGGCGCTGAAACCAAATCCGTCCTCAGAATTGCTCCAGCACGTCAGGATTTTGAGATATCTTAATCTAAATGTGTGAAAATAACGATTTTTACCTATATTTGAGGTTATGTAGCACCACGACATTATCTACACGTAAAAAACTACAAACGACATATTAAAGAAGCAGTCTAGTCCTTTTAAATGCCGTTGAGTTTGCTCAGTTTGATTATTTTTTATTTGAGATATTAAATTTCAAAGTTTTTCATTTCATGAATATTGTACCTTTCAGAACATATAGAATTTTGTGTCAAGCGTTTTCAATCAATTGCTGTTCTACAACAAAATTAAGATATATACCATGGACAGGCTAACCCAACTTCAACCTAAATTACGTCATCCCCACGAACCCTTACAGCCCTTATAAACCACCCTTACCTGAGGAGAGGTATATCAGAGACAATGTCAATGAGATATTCATTTTTTCACAGAAAAGCAGTTAATTAAACTCGCTTTACCAAGGGTTAGGTGGGTTAGTTTGCTTGGGGGTTGGTAGAGGGGGTTTCTGAGGGTTGTAGGGTGTTCTGAGGATAGAGTACATCAAGGAGACAACAGGTAAGCCTATCTGGTTAAGATTTTACGTTCCTCATAGAAAAGCAATTGATTAAACTCGCTCTACCCAGATTTATCGTAGGTAGGTTAGCTTGTTTGAGGGTTGCCAGGGGTGGTTCTTAAGGGTTGTAAGGATTTGTGGGAATGATATAATTTAGGTTAAAGGTAGGTTAGCCTGTCTATGGTATATATCTTAATTTTCTTGCAGAATAGTAGTTGATTGAAGTCGTTTGACATAGAATTTGACGTCGAAACTTTCAAAGCTGTACTCGTATGTACAGTTGAATCACTATCTCATAACGCAATTTAAAATGTTTAAATAAATTATAAATTTTTTATTAATTGACAATTTTGTTAAAAATCAGTTATCAAAGTATCAAATTCTTGCTTCTCTTTTTTAAGGTGTTAAGATCGCTGTTATATATTCAAATTCGCATTATATTTATTCATTGCAAAATCACTAGTGATATTTACTTGCAAATTAAATTAAGTTTACAAATACGTATTAAACGGTCATAATAACTTGAAATTTGAGATTAGCACATTGAAATTGACTAAAAAAATGCTTTTATTAGTTTGAAAAACTTGCAATTATTGATTTTGAATAGTAAACAATAAATTTCCCACGCCCGTGACGTCACGCTCCTTATATGGTCTTGATTTTGATCAAGAACCCTAACGCATTGAAGCGTGTATATGAGGGAACGCTATAGTTTAGATAGTGCTTTTTCTCAATTTTCGGATTGTATTAAATTTTACGAAAGTTTATATTAATAAGTGTACAGCACTCTATTAAAAATTGGTACAAAGACAAATGAATTGAAAATAAATTAATTAAATAGTATTAAGTGGATTGAATATAATTTTCTCTTTTTATCGATTATATATAAAAATAAGATTTTTCTATAAAGTGTTATATTTTTCCATAAAGAGTTATAATAGGAATTTATATGAATTTTTCAAGTTTATTTTCATTAGAAACAGGAGTTGCGATTGCTATAATTTATTTAAAAACAAAGTAACTGTTTAACTCTATTTTATTTCAAAATGCAAATATCTGTTCAAAACTAAACTATTTGTTACTGTGAAAATTCATGTCAATTTTTCAATTTTTCACCTATCAAAAATAGGTATCGCAACCCAACCCTAAAAAATCAGACACACCAGAATTTGTTCGACTTTTTATAAGGATTATTATCCACTTATTTTTATTAAAAGATATTGTTATACTCACACACTCACAAAAAATAATAACATCTTTATTATGAAAGAATGATAGCGAGTTTCATTTTTGAAACTCGGAAATAGGTTAACAACAGGTATTATCAGAATCGAGCTATTGATACAACTAACTAAAAAAAAATCATAACACCGACGAGAGAGAGGTTGCTTAGCAACGTAAAAAGTTCTTATGCTCTTCAGATAAGCCACACATAACATTATCCCTCTGTCTTTCAGATTGTCATCCCGACAATTTCAAAAACAAAGGGAAGAAAAGACCGATTACATCAAGCTGGTTGAGTCTTGGTTTTCTCAACCAAAGGCCCGTCTCTTAAAAATTAGCACAGTCTTCTCAAAATCTTCTACTTCTCGAAAATGGCATCCTCTTCAAGCGGGCTGTTCCTTCGCTCATGGCCAAAGGATCCGTCTCTTAAATTGATCCATCTTAAAATTTCGATAGAATCATCAGGAATCATCCACTTGTCAAGCGGGTTGATCCTCAACTCATCCGGTCAAAGGACCCGTCTCTTGACAGCAGAATTGTATCGTTATCATCGGGATCTTGTGATTATAAGCAGATGTATTACTTGATAAGTTATGAACGAGAGTGGAAATGTTGATGTGCTGTGGTACCACAACTCTGTTCCTGCTCTGGCATTTGCCCTGTGGCTCACGGAAAAAACACTGCTCAAAATAACCGTAAGCAGAGCAGATGAGTTACTTATCGTGATAAATTGCCAGTCGGTCAATGTGGACTATCTTTGTCTTGTGTTTTGGAGTCTTTTGGATGCAAAACACCACGTCGTTGATTTTCTTTATGATCTTGAATGGTCCCTCCCAGTTACTTTGGAGTTTTGGTGTTTTACCCTTAATGCGACGAGGATAGTAAAACCAAAGTTTTTGACCATCTTGAAAATCAACTTTTCGAGCTGTTCTGTCGTGGGTTTTCTTTGTTTTTTGAGAAGAAATTCCAATGTTGAGTATTGCAAAATGGTTGATTTTGTTGAGTGTGGTCTTGAGTTTGTGTATGTAGGTTCCGGAGGTGAATAGATCATCAGTGGGTAGAGATCCACGCATCAGGTCCAATGGAAGTCGTAAGTCAAATCCAGTAATCATCTCGGCTGGAGTAACTTCTGTTGTTACATGTATCGAAGATCTGTAAGCTAAAAGATATCATAAAACCCAACGATGCCAATCTTTCTGATTATTTGTGATGTATTTAGACAAGTATTCAATTATTGTTTTGTTTTGTCTTTCAACTTGACCATTAGATTGTGGATGTAACGATGTTGTTCTTGTTTTTCGGATACCAAGTAAGTGAGATAATTCTTTGATTAATTTAGAGTCGAAATTACGACCTTGATCTGTATGAATTTCAAGAGGAACTCCATATCTACTTACGAATTCTCGAACAAATACATCCGCAATAGTTTTCGTTCTTGTATTGGAAAGAGGGAAAAAACTTCTACCCATTTAGTAAAACAATCTATCAAAACTAAAAGATATTATATTTTATGTCCTGAAAAAGAAATTGGGAAACGTCCTAAAATATCCATTTGAATTCTTTCAAAAGGTAAACCTACATCATAAATTTTCATTTGACTGTGGCCTTTGTTAGAAGGACCTTTTTTTGCGATACAGATGGAACAAGATCTACACCACTTTTCAACATCATTTTCATAAGAAACCCAATAGAATGTTTTACGAATTTTTACTAGTATTTTATTAACTCCAAAATAACCACCAGAAGGAAAATCGTGAGCTTCTTCCAAAATCACGTCGATGTAGTTTCTGGGTACAATTAATTGAAGAATTTTGGTTTTTAAATCAGAAGAAATCCATTCTCTATATAAAAACATCATCTTTAATTACTAGAGAATCCCATTGAGATATATAAATTTCAATTTATTTTTAGAAGAAACATCTTGCCATGATAATTTTACCCCATTCTTTTTACTTTCTAAAATAGCCCGAATAACATCGTCCTGCTATTGACGATCTCTCCAAATAGTTTGAGGTATTTCCTCAAAAATAATATGTCTTACAGATTTATCTTTCTCATATTTTGACTCTACATTGAAGCAATATTTGCAAGATGTATTAGGACAAGGTCGTCTAGTGAGTCCATCTGCATTGCCATGAGAAACGCCTTTGCGATGTATAATTTTGAAATCATACTGGTCTAATCTTTCTATCCAGCGTGTTCATCTAAATTTTTGAAAGACAAAAGCCATGTCAATGTAGAGTGATTTATTCTGACTAAAAAAGGTCTACCACATAAATAATAGTGAAATTTTTGTACTGAGTCTACTACAGCTAGTAGTTCATGACGAGTAACACAATAATTTCTTTCAGCTTTAGACAAAACACGACTGTAAAAACCGATCACCCTTTCTACCCCATCCTGAATTTGTGATAAAACCGCGCCTATACCATGAGCAGAAGCATCTGTATCCAAAATGAAAGGTAAATCGGTACAAGGAAATGCTAGAATGGGTGGAGTTGATAAAACTTTCTTTAAATTTGAGAATGATTTCTTACAATCATCTGTCCATTCAAATTTAGTCTTCTTATGGGTTAACCGATAAAGGGGTTTCGCAATCGACGAAAATCCCTTAATGAAACGTCTATAAAAAGAACATAAACCTGTAAAAGCTTTTACCTGTTTTTTAAAGACGGGTTCTGGCCAAGAAACCATAGCCTCTATCTTTTTAGGATCGGTCGTCTTTCCTTTTTCTGAAACAATATGCCCTAAATACTCGATTTCACGTTGAAAGAAAACACATTTTTTTCTATGCAGCTTCAAATTAGCATCTCGAATCCTTGTAAAGATTGTACGTAAGTTAACAAGCATATCATCAAACGATTTTGCCATTACCATGACATCATCTAAGTAGATCAAGCAAATTTCATTTAAAAGATCACGGAGTAATTTTTCCATTCAACGTTCGAATGTAGCTGGAGCATTGCATAGTCCAAAAGCCATAACGATAAACTACCATAAACCATTACCTATTGAAAAAGCTGTCTTTTCTCTGTCCTCTGGACGGATCTTAACCTGCCAATATCCACTCTTAAGATCCAAAGTCGTGAAAACCAAGAGTTACCAGATAACTTATCTAAAGTTTGATCGATTCTAGGTAAAGGATATTAATCTTTGATTGTCTTATCGTTCAACTTTCTGAAATCAATACAAAATCTCCAAGTGTCATCTTTCTTTCGTTTTAATACTACTGGAGAACACCAAGAACTTGATGATTCCTCAATAACCCCTTGTTTGTGCATATCATTAATTATTTTATCAATTTCTACTCGTACATGAAAAGGAAGAGGACGAACCGGCTGTTTCACAGAATTGGAATCATTTAATTCAATTTTATGCTCAAGCAAATTACATTTTCCGACAACATCATCATCTTGAAAAATATCTTGAAAATCTATTAAAAGCTAAGAGAATTTTTCTTTCTGTGAAGAATCGAAATTTCGGGAATTATCTTCAAAAACGTCTTTCAAAAGATCTGGTAATTCCCCAGCCCACTCCATAATTCTGCAACATTTTTGCCCATCCGTATCACTGTCGATTCTACTTGGGATACCTTTAAAAATGTTATACATCAACACTGTAATTCCAGTCTAATTCAAAAAATCACACCCAAGTATGCAATCCGCAGTAATATCTGCAACAAAAACAATCATCTAAACTGAATACTGACCTAAATCAATTCTAGCAAGTGTTTTAAACTTAAGAGTAACATTTTCACCAGTGGGATACTTCAAATTTTTTTTATTGAGAGAGATTTGATGGCAATTTGAAGTAATAAATTTAGAATTCAGAATAATAACGTCTGAACCTGAATCAATTTTCAAAATACGAGGTGTGTTTAAAAAGTACCGGGAATTATCGTTTTTCCAAAAAAATATTTATTTATTCGTTTACATCAATGTGGTCCCCTTCAAAGTAATTCCCCCCAAAATATAATACACTTATGCCAGAGTTTTTTCCAATCTTCGAAGCACTCTTGATATTCACTTTTTGGTATGTCCTTGAGCACTCTCAGCAATTCGGCCTTTATTTCTTCAATCAAGGAAAAACGCCGTCCTTTCATGGGTCTCTTCAACTTTGGGAACAGGAAAAAGTCACACGGAGCCATATCTGGTGAATATGGAGGTTGGGGCACGACTACGGTATTGTTTTTGACCAAAAAATTACGAACAAGCAACGACGAGTGAGCAGGTGCGTTATCGTGATGCAAAAGCCATGAATTGTTTTTCCATAAATCGGGGCGTTTTTTTCGGATTGCTTCACGCAAATGTCGCATAACTTCAAGGTAATACTCCTCATTAACCGTACGACCTTGTGATAAGAACTCACGATGCACCACGCCCCTGTAGTCAAAGAAAACTGTAAGCAAAACCTTCACATTTGATCGAACTTGACGTGCTTTTTGCTTGAATGCTTCCAAGTGGACGATTGTTCTTTGGTTTCGACATCATAACCGTACACCCATGTTTCATGACCAGTTATGACCCTTTCAAGCAAACTTGGATCATCGTTGACGTCGTTTAACAGCTCCTGAGCGATGTTTTTTTGGTCAAAGTTCAGCAGTTTTGGAATGAATTTTGCTACCACCCGTTTCATGCCCAAAACATTTGAAAAAATGTTATGATGAGCCAATTGATATGCCAACTTCATCAGCAACTTCTCTAATTGTGATTCGGCGATCATTCAGAACCATTTTTTCCACTTTTTTCACATTTTCATCGATTGTTGACGTGCTGGATCGACCGGAGCGTCCGTTATCTTCAACGTCTTCGCGGCCATCTTGGAAACGCTTATACCACTCGTAAACACTTGTTTTTTTCATAGCAGACTCACCATAGGCTTTTTGTAACATTTTACACACTTTGTTACACTTTATTTCATTTTTTACGCAAAATTTAATACAAATTCTTTGATCCATTTCTTTTAAAAAACGAAAATCGCCGAGCTCATAAAAACACGTCAAACCTTAGCGACTACCGTAGACAAAGTAAACAGTGAATATAGCTGAAAATTTTATCATACTTCAGGGGCATGTATATCAACACAATAAAAAAAAATTTTGACAATCGGACTCTCCAGACCCGCGAAATTTAAAAATTCCGGGTATTTTTTGAACACACCTCGTACACGATTTTTTATTTATGCTACCCTTAAATTCAAAAGTTTTTTAATTCTGAAGAACCCTACCAACAGACATGCAAACTCTTATAATCCGATTCACCAGTAAAATCAGTAGGAGCCTCTTTATCGGGTGTCAAACTTGCCCCTGAAAATTTGACACGAGCTAGTTTCCCTGTTCAGGACAACGAGAACGCGTGTGTCCTTTTTTATGACAACCTCAACATTCAATATTTTTGAACCATTCTTGATGATCGAAAGATTGGGCCTGTTTGTCAGAACTTTTTCCGTCATCGTCAAACCTCTTTTGTGAAGAATTTTGATTATTATTTGAAGAATCTGTCAAACGTTGAGAAGCCAAATTATTATTTTGTTCTTTAATAACTTTCACTTTCAAGGCTCGTGCAAGAGCTACTAAATTGAAAACGATTACTTTTAAATTGGGCTTATAGGCTCACATATGCAATATAGGCTGTTAACGTTGTTACGAAACTACGAAAATACTTAACTTCAATCAATGATATCTCGATGAGGAAAAAAGCTATCTCAAATTTGAAAAATGAATTTCAGAGGGCAAGAGTACTTCTTTATGATGCTGTCGCCCCTTTTTAGAAAAAAATTTATTCAAGATGCTATGTGACCTCAAAAACCGCAAAAAACAGTGTTTTTTGCACTTTTAGGTTAGGATATTTCGGGAACCTAGGGTGATGGAGCAATTCTGAGATCAGATTCAGATTCAGCGCATCAAATTCCTTTGGGTACAACATGTCCGGTCTCTGGGTCTGAACTTTCATCAAATTATGTCGGCCTGTGTTATTTATTACGTTAAATTTCAGTTTTTAAATTTTAATTAAATATCTTTGATTGGTGTAACCTGATGTAGAATCATGTTTCAAATAATCAGACACATAAGGGAAACACCAGTATTTAGTTTCATTGTTATATTTGTAGTAAACAATTACTGAAAATAAAGTTGCCTGGCTATTGTTCCACTAAAATGTTTCGACAGCATCTTAAACAACGATTGCTTAATCCTATGCAAAATCGATTAATACATGAAATTCACCTTCCGGTAGTTGGTTTTTTAAATTGCTTAAAAATTTGCTTTGCTTCATAGATATGAAGTCATGTAATATCAACTCTTCTAATTTTATGAAAAAAAATGTCTAGAAATTCATCAAACTTATTACGAGCTTGAAGCATAGCACAGCGATCTACTGTAAGCTAAACTTTATAGATGATTTCGTCTATATTATTTTCTTTAAAAATCTTATCAAAAATTTCACGAACGTGATCAGTATTTTTCACGCTTGACAACTGCGTTCGAAACATGACAGAGTAGGATTTCCACAAACCATTCTGTTTTACAACTGCTTATAATTAGATTTATCTTCATTTATTTATTCACTATTTTTGAATAGCTTCTAAATTTACACACTAAATATAGAAAATATTACTATTATCAAATGCATAGATTCTGCAAAAATTTTAATTGTCTAAAGGTTATGTTTGATATTAACCTTCTAGCATAAAATTTACATTTTCATGGTCTAAGCATAACATATACATTGTGTGTTCCACTACTCCCTGCTAATATACAGTGTTTAGGTTACAATAAAGCGAATTTTGAAAAGCTTATCACATCATAGGGGTATATCTATTAGTACAATTATACAGTTCTGAATTATTATACAAAATCAACTTTTTTTGAATACACTTTCTTGTTCCATCCTTTTGAACTACAGATTTGAAATCTTTTTTTTCTATAAATTGCCTAGAATTTTCTTCGCTTTCATAAAATTGAATAACTCTTTCAACTATAGATGCGTCCAATGCTTGTCTATCTGGTTCTTGCTTTCCAAAAGTGATTCTTTAACATTTTGTAAGTGTTTTGCTTCTCCTGCTAGTCGTTTTGATACATTATACTCATTATAAATTTGGTTTACTCAATATCAAGTAGGTAATAATGCAAGAAGTTGAACTTTTCGCAATCTGAAAAAAAGCATAGTAGTAAAGAAAACTACAAAATATTTCTTCACGGTACTTTTAAAAACGTAAAAAATAATTTCAGTAAAATTTTGATTTTTATTAAATTCATTAACTATTTTGAAAATAAATATTCTGCAAACTTAGTTATCAGGTTCTTCTGTAATTGCTTTTTTTTAAATTTCAAGTTAGTTTACTATAATCATGAACAATGTCATCAATTTTAGTTGTAGGACTGACATTAAAGTCAGCTTTAAACTTTTTGACAACAACTTCTTGAATTTCGACTAACTTCAATGCTATGTATAAATCTCTGTCATAACTGTAATAAATAGTTGCAGAGTAAAGATATACGAACGATTATTATAGTAAAAGAAATCGAAATGCATTGAAGTTACAATTTTCATTATCTGGTGATATTCCTAATATACGGGGTCTGTCCGGAAAGTATCAAGCCTACCTTTATATTTTCGTGCTAGCGTTATTCTTTATCATCTTGTGGGTGGTATCCCCACTTGATTGAATAACACGGTTCCATCGATGTTTCCACTTTTCAAAACAGTCCTGGAACTCACTTTTAGGGATAACCTTAAGTACACTCATCGCATTGTTTTCAACCGTTGTTTTGTCATAGAATCGGTGTCCTTTCAGTGGCTTTTTTAGTTTTGGAAACTGCCAAAAGTCACAAGGGGCTATGTCGGGACTGTATAAAGGTTGTTGAAGCAATGCGATATTGTGTTTGCTCAAAAACTGCTGCACAAGATTGGATGAACGCGCTGGCGCATTATCGTGATGGAGAAGCCAGTCACCACTTTCCTAAAAGTGCGGCCGTTTTCTTCTTACTTCATCACGCAAACGTTTCAAAATTTGAACGTAGTATTCTTTATTGATTGTCTGACCTGTTGGTGCATATTCGTGATGTACAACACCTTCACAATCGAAAAAAACAATCAACATTGACTTAACATTGCTCCGACTTTGACGTGCTTTTTTTGGTCTTGGCGATTCAGAATGCTTCCACTATGAAGATTGTTGTTTTGTTTCAGGATCATAACCATAAATCCACGATTCATCACCTGTAATAATTTTTCTAAGCACATTATCATCATTATTGACCATTTCCAGATTGTCTAGAGCGATTTCTAAGCGAATGTTCTTCTGCTCTGCTGTGAGCGATTTCTAAGTGAATGTTCTTCTGCTCTGCTGTGAGCGATTTTGGGATGAATTTCGCACATACGCGTTTCATTCCTAAATTTTCGGTTAAAATTTCTGAAATGATAGTTTTTGGTATCCCAAGGTCTTCTTTTAGTTCTCGCACAGTCATACGACGATCTTGTTCGATTGCAAGTCGCACCCGCTCAATATTATCTGCTGTTTTTGTCGTCGAAGGTCGGCCGGAACGAGAATCACTATCGATAGAAGTGCGAACATCCTTGAACCGTTTATACCACTCTTTTATTCGTGTTTTGCTCATACACTCGCTTCCGAAGGCCTTTTGCATCATTCCAATAGTTTCCGAACTTGTTTTTCCGAGTTGAAAGCAAAATTTGATGCAAATTCGTTGATCTTGTTTTTCAGTCATTTTTGACAATATCAAAATCCGACAAACGCGAAAAAGGCACTGTAAACAAAAACACGCTGCGCATGAACTATACGTCCGGCAGGTGTCAGTAAGTAACCAATAGATTCGTGAGGCATTACTGTTACCGTTTCTGTCCGGTAGAGGTCGCTCGAACACTATGGCGCGAAGATATAAACGTAGGCACGGTGCTTTCCGGACAGACCTCGTAACATCAATTGTGTGCCCATCATTATGGCCTATCAAAGAACAGTAAACTGACTGCTTGATGTTGAAGTTTGGCCCTCATGATTACGTGAATAAGAATTACTTTGTTCATGTTTTGGGGTATAGTTTTTTATCTCTTTACGGCATGTGCTACAAAATAAAGAATTTTCATCGGAAATTCTCGATCTTTGGAAATCTTCTACACATGTACAACGCAAGTCAGATATTTCCTTAGAATCTAAACATATTCTTAAAAAACGTATACTTTAAAGATAAGTAAATAATTGTATTATTCATGAATTTACGTATACAAAGGATACATGCTACTGCATACTCTATAAAAATCAGCTGTTAACGCAGAATATGAATTATACGATAGTTTTGCCAATAGGGGGCACAAGCAATTTAGTGTATGGAAGGCGGTAATGGAAAACTGATTAAAATTACGAGGCATATTATCGGGAATCTTCAATTACAAAACAACGTCATCAAAAGTTATTTATGAAATGCGGGGGCAAAAGCCAATATAATCCCGAAAAATGATGAAAAAATTTTGAATGCTTTAGTTTTCATTAAATATCTCCTTGACAACTTTTTTGAAAGTACCTTGAGTTTTACATGCTTTTCGAAGTAAAAAGACGCGGGGAATCGAATATTCAAATCTATTTTGGAGAAAATATGGAGAACAAGGGGAGAAATCGATTTTTTTAAATTGATTTTTAGACTGATTAGGTATTTTTTTAGGTTCTGAAAATAGTTTTTTTAAAAGCTGAGAATTTTTATTTTAAACTTCAAAGATTGATTGCTACATAACACTTTAGTTTTTAAGTCTCAATAGAGTGGATTCTAGCTTCTTTTAACACATATTGAAACGTTTGATTCTATCTTACGTTAGTAAAGTAAATAGTTCGGACTCTAATTGTTTTATTTGTAATCGCGTTTCCGAGAGTAAGTAAAAAGTTGACACGTGAATGCTCTATAAGTATTGATATTTCAATAATCACCGAATAGCGAACACAGTATTTGCTGTTTCGATGAGCCGTTTAAAATACAATTGAGTATTGTTGCATCTATCGAGGAGAAGCCCGACAGCGCCGCAACGAATATTCAATTTAATTTCTAGGCAATTATTAATTTCAGAGAGGATATAGTCTAAGGCTCCTTTTTTCTTATGAGAGAGAAAGTCTTATGAGTTGAGCACTTAGATTATCGTAAGGAAAAGGAATTAGCAGGCTAACTTCTGAATAATGAAAATCAGTCTCAGGAAATAGCTGAGTCTTTATTTCGATCAATGCTCGCACTGATAGGCAAGGTAGGATTATAAGTCCTCTTGCCGCAGCGACGAGCGAATCTATACTTGCAAAAACGGCTCCTTTCTACACTTGGTAGCCCCTACAACGCTAATTTTGATATTCGCATAAACTTTGTACAGGTTTTGTCGCAAAATGGCTCGATCGAAACTGAAATTTAATGATTTAAAAAATCAAGTATAGAATAACAAATTTTTTAATATAAATTGTATCTCAAGGAAAAATTGCCTTTTAAAATTATAAGCGATATAAGTTAGATATTTATATAACACAGAATTTACAATAAATTTACGGAAAATTTTTACATAAAAAAATCGCTTGTGATAAGTGGAACATTATTCAAAATAAAAACGATTAACTTAACAATCCATTTTTGAATAAATAAATTTCTCTTTTAGCCATTATAAAATCAATAAATGGGTAACAATTCTTATCATTAATTTTATAGATATATACAGTCGAATCACTATCTCGCAAAGCAATTTTAATTGTTCAAATAAATTAATAATTTTTTATTTATTGATAACTCCATCAAAAATTAGTTATCAAAGCGTCAAATTCTTGCTTCTCTGTCTTAATGCGCTACGATCGCTGTTGTATATTCGAATTTGCAATGTACTCATTTGTTGCAAAATTACTAGCGATATTTACTTGTAAATTAAATTAAACTAACAAATACATATTGAATAACTATAATAACTTGAGATTCGAGATTAGCGCATGAAAATTGACTGAAAAATACTTTTGTTGATTAGAGAAAATTTTGCAATTGTCGATTTTGCATTGTAAACAATAATTTTCCCACGCTCGTGACGTCACGCTCCTTATATGGTCTTGTTTTCGCTAAATAACCCTAACACATATGCATGTATATGAGAAGAGCGCCTTCGCTCAAGTACCGCTATTCTTCAGCTTTCTTGTGTACGACGGGTTGCTATTTTGCAGTGGAAGAAAAGGCAAATCAGACTAGACCGTTACAATGTAATTGATGTAAAAAAGGTTTCGAAAACTCAAGGTACAAACGTATCACATAATTAAAAGAATGACCCCCCCCCTCCAAACACACACACACACAGACGGATCATTTTCATACTTTTTGGAAAAATTGTGAGCACTAGATAAATAAATTGTGTATATATATACCAACACACATACATATGCGTGGGTCTGTGTGTGTATGTTTATATACACCCAAAAATCAATTAGTAGAAGTAACAAATATTTTTGAGTCAGTCTGTATATTGCAGAAATTGAAAAGATATATACCAAATAATCCATTCTTTGGTAGTTTATCAAGTTTACATGCGAAAAAACCAAACTATTATATGTTTTCATAAAATACATATTTCATATAATATTTATATGCATTTATATATTTAGCAAGTCCGATATGAAATCTTTATCTTGGGTGACGTTCTACACGATCGGTGGAGGCAAGGTAGGTTTCTCTGAAGAGGTTAACATATCTGTTAACGAAATGTTAAAAGTTGTTTTCTTTCTCTATTGCCTCTACTGATCCACCATAACATCAACTAATTGCAAGATAATACTATGACAGGCAATAACAGTCATTAAAAAATGAAATCTTAATGTTTTGATACTTACTCCGAATGCAGAGAATCGTTTGGCTCGTCTTGGAGGATCCGGGCCGAGAAACACTTCAGATTTAGGTCGAACAGGCCGTCGAAGTCGTAATATTACTTTTGCTTCTTCTCTAATGTCTTCATCTAGTAATTTTGAGTCACTAGAAACTGATAATTGTCTGTGTACTCTTTCATGATCTCCAACTCTTGTCCAATCTAGAAGAAAGTAATTTATGTATAATACTGCGTAAATAAAATTCAGTAATTTAAGTAACTACGTACGAACCATAACATCTCTGTTTATCAGTTGGTAAATTACCATTTTGTTCTATGCGATCTAAAAATTCTTCAGAATAACCATTGAATGGTAAATGTTGATTATTAAGAGTATCATCGGCTTCTTCTTTTGAAATAGCTAAAAATGATTAAATTTGTATTATACATATATTACAATAATATGAAATAATTTTACCTCAATTATGACTTAATAACTAACTGTGACTGCACTGAAAATATTCTCTTTGTTTATTATTTTATGAATTACAGAGGCCTACAAAATATTAAATTTGATCTCTATCGAAAAAACCATAATATTCATACATATTTTCCTCTGAATTCTAATCTAACGTCTATTTAACCCTAGCACTTTAGGTTCAAGGGCATTTGGAGGTCATTTCTAAGAAAAGTAATAACTGATTCAATATATTAATTCTGTACAGTTTGGGTCTCGTAGCACTCGAATCCGATTTCTGTGACATTCTGACAAGATCAAGGATATTTGAAGGACAAATTGCGGAAAAAATACTTAAATAAAATAAGAAAGTATACATTTATATTTTCAGGGCTACTAAAACTGATTACAATATTAATTTGGCCTATTGAGATTGAGATCAGAACTCAAAGCAGCTGCATGTGGTAACGGCAAACAAGGACATTTTTTCTGTTTTCTGTTTTACGGCAATGTCTTTGAAGGAATGATGCCGTAATGATCGACAACCACAAAGTATAATATAGCATTTCGGATGTATAGTATCGGTGGTTTGTCAGAATGAGTAAGCGAGCCTGATACCTGATGAAAAACGTAGTTTCGGTAGGGTATTATCTTACAAGAATGGACTCTAGATCTTATAGGTATGAAGGAAAATAGAATTCCTGACCGTTATGTTTGTAAGAAATACCATCTAAAGAATAGTAAACTTCAGAAATTCACTGATAATTTTAAATTAGTGTGTGATCAATATTTCGATACTGTTATTTTTCTATCACAAAAACTGAAGTTTTCAACTCATCAAATATCTACAAAAATGTGTATCCCAATGTCTCTATTCATGAATCATTCAGGAAATATTTCTCGACAAATAATAATCTTGTATATTGCCATGATGTTAAGGGATTGATGGACGAATTGAAGAACGACGTGTACGAAGCTGATGAATGGAAGGTATTCATAGATTCTTTTAAGCGAAGTCTAAAGGACGTTTTATCACATGTCATAAATAAATATTTTTTAATCCTCAGAAACACATTCCGTAACCATAAATAAAGAATAATAAATACAAAAATATTGAAATGATACTAAATAATATAGAGTACGAGAAATATAACAAGCTAATATGTGATGATTTCAAGAGCTCTACCATAATTCTAGGTTAATAATAAGGCTTTACAAAACTTCCATTTTCACCATAATTTCATATCAATAATACGTCTTCCATGTTTCCTATAGTTGTGGTATAGCAGAAATCATAAGAACTATTACGTAAGAGCTTATTGGCCTGCTAGACAAACATTTGACCCCAGTAAGAATAACATTATTAACAAAACCGTCAGTAGACCAATCAAAGATTGTTCTTTCTCCCCTCTATATTAATTTTTGTTTAATAAAACATTTTGCTAAACCATTGAATGAAGAAGATGCTAATTATTTGTACTTGGGAACGAAATTTCCCGAAATATCCAAGGCTGAATTAAAAGGTGTATTTTACGGGTTCTGAATTTATATATTATTAAAATAGGAAATATTTGTTCATACGATGAATAATACAGAAAAAGCAACCTGGGTGATGTTAAAGGATACAGAGAAACGTGTTCTATAAAATCGCAAGAGCAAGAATTAGAAGAAATCAATTGACTATTGACTGGATAATTATAAAAAATTAGGTTACTTGATGAATTGAAAGCTATACTTTCTCCAATCATAATTAGACTATTTTTCACGAAATATTGGAGATAATAGTGAAGAACAAGGGAAACGCTTACTTCGAGATGTAAAAGAAATGAAGGGATTTTACCAAGGTAAGTAGGGTATAAATATAATGATGAATTATTGTTGGATCTTGAAAAGAGAACATTGTGAATAGAAAGAAGCGAAGATGAAACCAAAGATCATTTGAAGTAATAAAATTTAGAAAATCATGAGTTTCATAATAACTGATACTATGACTATAATGTTTTTAGTTCTTGGAGAATATGATAGAATAACTTTCTGGTTAAATTAATTCCCAATCACAAAACTAAAACTCTTACAAATATTATATTTTTTTAAGATTTGACATTCAAATACCCTTGACGTTCTCTTTATAACGTCAAACGAATCTCGAATTCAGATGCAGCGATCTCCAAAATATAGTCATTTATTATTTTAGTTTAATAAGGTAATATGTTCATATTTTGCTATTTGTATTGAGCCAAGATTTTGGGCTTTGCCAAAAATTCACCGTTGTACCCCCCCTTTCCCCACGAATTGGGTATTGCTGTTTGCGAAGAGACAATGAGCGTGGACCCTCAAGGTGAGATGAGAGGGTAGAAGAAAAAGGAAAAGTGGGCATTTTGACTAGATCTTTAGACAGGGAAAGATACCCAGAGAAGAATTGAGAGTGTGAGATGCGAGCCCGATATGGAGGAAAGAGAAGGTTGAGTACAGGCAGGTTCGATAACGTGGAGACCCAGCAAGCAGAGAACTACTCTGTCGAGGCCTAGGAGGAAGTGTTTGAAAATTAATTTTTTACAGAATATACATTTTGGTATTTGACAATGTAGGGTTCAACTTACGGATTCAGCAACCCCATGAAACATACAGATTTGACATTTTATATTGGTTACTACTCTTTTCCTGGAACTAACCTTCAAATGCCCTTAAATCTGATGTTCTAGGGTTAAATGGATGCCAATTAGGCGGATGAAGTACCTTGGAATGATATAGTTTAATCGCTGAATATTACATTGCATTTTTTCTGTGGATCAGTATTATCAATAAAATGAAAAAATTTTATCAATAAGAAAATGAAGTAAATACAACTTGATAATTATACTCCTCATAATGGTGCGATGGATACTTTTGTAAAATTGAAGAAATTATCCGATCTTATAAGAACGTAAATTCACGTTGGTACGAATATGCAACAAAGTATTGAAATGAATCGATGTACTTTATCCCGACATAAATAATTTTTTTTTATGCAAGCAATCTGAACCCTTGATCAAGTTATTGTGCTAAAAGATACACAAAACTGTACAAATTGACGAACTTATTGCTAAATAAAAAAATCATGACATTAGATAACTATATTACAGTACTTTAAGCATTCAGGTTTCTTTATAAACTTTAATCTGTGTTTATCATAGAGGACATTACCACAACATAGTCCAATTTTGTTGAGAGGCTTTTAAATTGTAATTAGTGAACCTACAGTGATTAATTATCGTGACAACTTTTAATAGTAATTTAAGATTCGAGAACCACTCCTTGATTAAATTATAATGAAAATTATTAAAATATAGTTTACCCTTGAATATATCTTTACAAATAAGGTGTCGAGTGGTAATAAGAGAGTTTTTTTTAAGACGTATTTTAAGAACGGATTTTTAACATCACTTTCTTCAGATAATTCAGCTGCATACTTCAGTAAATTAACAATTTTTTTATTTTCTTAAATTCTCAAGAGTGTTGGTATCCAAATGAGTTGAAATTTATTGTTGTTGAAGCTTTTTCTTTGAAATTCATATATATTTTTTTAAATTTCAAATACAAAGGGATTAAGTTTTATACTAAGATTTACACTTTGAAGAGATAGTAGTACACTCATAATATGTAAAGATACCTTTTTTTAGTAATTAGTAGTAATTCAAGGTGATTTCAATCGCATTATTAATAACAATACATTCTACAATAAAAATAGAAGCTTCATTGTCGAGACTTTTGCTCATCGTAATAATAAAACGGTCGTAAATAACTGTAAAGCCCATTGATATATCGCTGTCTAACTTGCCGCCATCTGGGAAAATGGAATAGGCTTTATTAATATTTAGACGTTGGTTGATAGTAGTGTTGAGATCCGAATTTTCGAAGCTTAGTTCTAAAGTCGATATCGATATAAATATGGTTGAATAAAATCTCAAGGATATAAAGATATAAGTTCTATTGTCTATTTGTGTATGTAATAAAATTATTGAAATTCGAATTCTTAATATATTTGACAAGTAAACGTCCACTATTTTTTAATTTGCCTTGATTATGATGAGTTTTTTGTTGAAAATGTGGCACACATTATGGTATGCTAATAATTTTGAGTTAGAAATAACTTTATCGATATACTTGTTAAATAGAAAAATAGTTAGTTATTCGATAATCGTAAGCTTGAATTCGGACAAAAATATGTTTGTAGAGGTACTATAGCGATAACCATGACCACATCCTATAGCTGCGTACTGATTTTTTTCAAATTAATCGGAATGCGTTAGGCTATTACGATAGTACATAATACAGCCTTTATTTATAACACAGGACTACAAAATGAACAAACAAAAGTCTCCTAGTTAAATGCTGTACATTTTTTAATGCACTGATACTGAACCGGAAGTCTCTGTATCCAAAATACGTCGAGACCAGGTCATTTGAAGGTCAAATATATTTATTATAAGGGAATCTAAAATTTGACTAGGGATACATTGAAAATATTACATTCAAATACATATTTTTCGCTATATCTGACATGACTTTTGAAGATCATCTGGAGGTCAAACAAAAGACAGATAAACCAAATTTCCTTTAAACTCGCATAAACCAGCGTTTGAGAAGTTATATGTGCTTCAATCTTATATTTTAATGTATTTTTGTGTCCAATTAGTGTCAAGGTTATTTTAAAGTCACGTTATTTTATTAATAGATTTGTTATAGAACATTTTCGAAAATATGACAATATTGCTTCATGGGACTAGGCTACTATACTAATATGTTTTTGCTAAATCTGAATCCGAGATCTTCTTGAACCCATGGTATCATCAATGTCAAGTTAAGATGCAATCAGGAGAAAAATGTCTAACCAATCAAAAATTTGTTTATTACATTTTTTTATAAAATGTTAACCAAAGAAATAAGATAGCAAATCCCAATGCTCCAAATAAGACTACTCCATTATTTATAACAACGTTTCGCTGGTTTGTGTTCCAGTCTTATCAGGTCCAACGCAATCTGAATAATTTTCACAACATTAAAAATAACATTAACGGTTGCTATACGTTGCTATCAAGGGATGAGCATGATGTAAATTCTACTGTTGAAATGGACGAATGAAGACACATGACTCCCAAAAGAACTTTCCGATCTTTCAGCAGCTAGGTAAAGAGAAAAATTGGCTGGCTCCTTGCATAACATGTCATCGAAATCAAGATTAATAATTTAGAAAATTCTTCTCAAAAGAATTCGATTTAGTTTACAGTAATATCATTGAAGGATTAACCCATTAACGCTCACAGGACGGTTTTTCGAGACCTGAGTTTATACTATTCTCATGTCATGAATTCTCGTGGAAAAAATTCAGGAACCATTGTTTCTTATGTTTTCGAGTGTCCTCTTTCCAATGATGCTGGTTAAAATTGTCGCTGAAAAACTTTTACGGTCCAAAAATCAAAAATAAATAAAAAAAACATGATTTTCTGATTTCATTTTTTTTTTTAAATCGACTTTTCGTTCCCTAAACATGCTTTTTAATGCCTAAAACCCTTATAGATCGCGGCGTCGAGGTTTTAACTACAAGTTAGTATGGTTCTCCGGATATGAAAATTTTTCTATAAACAAAATGGCGGGCAAAGTGAAAATTTTTTATGTAAAACTTTACAAATTTTTTTCTCGAATACTATAGATTTTCATGAAAATTTTCAAAGAACACAAATGTCTTTGAATTAGTTATAAAATACTCTCAAATTTTTTCAGAATCAGCCGAGAAAATTTTGGGATTTCGGAAAGGTCTCTGAATTGAAAATTCAAAGATTATGTCGGAAAATTCTGAAAAAATTTGAGACTGTTCTTTGTTTGTTTTTAAGACATTTCTATTCTCAGAAAAACTTTCGTAAAGTGCATGGTTTTTGAGAAAAAATTTCAAGTTTCAAACCGCAAGGAACCTTGATGTATTCTTGTATTTAAATGATGCCAGTTAATGATTTCACGTATTGTATATCAATAGCTTTTGGAAATACTCCCGAATAATAAAATTATTGAATTTGTCAATCACCTTTGTGTTTTGTGTTACACAATTTTTGTGCAACATACAAATTACTGTCTTATTTGTTAACCGTATGTAAAGGACCATCCCAGCGGACTTGCGCTCTCAATGCTTGCAAATACCGGTATATAGTGTATCGTATATTTTCTTGATTTTCAAAAAATTTGAATACCTAAGAAATATGTCTAGAAAAAAGAAAAGTGATCCTATTTGTGAGCCTGATCCTACGAAAAAACGCGCTATTGAATCAACGATAGTAACGCGTACGAAGAAAAAAAGAATAGAAGCCATAGAAAAGGACGATGTTGATGCTGTTTACATTCCGAATCCTGATGATTCTGAAGACTCGGATTTTCTCGACTCTGATGGATGTGATGAGTTTGAAGATGATAACTTTTCTGAGGCTAGTAACAGTGATTCGGAAGTTGACGGTTTTATACATTATGAATCTTACGAAACAGTATTGAGTAATTATTCTACAACACAGATAAAGTTGGAGAATAATTATCAGTATAGATGGGAACCGGAGGAACACCCTTTCAACGAAACTTTGTCCAATGAAATACTGCTCTCTGAAAAAGATAAAACTAAATTGT
This sequence comes from Phymastichus coffea, assembly GCF_024137745.1. Lineage (NCBI taxonomy): Eukaryota > Metazoa > Arthropoda > Insecta > Hymenoptera > Eulophidae > Phymastichus > Phymastichus coffea. The sequence continues at coordinate 5,411,033 of NW_026706823.1, forward strand.
CATCTTACTCGTTTATTTAACTGTTCGAGCTATTTTTTTCATTAGAATTTAAAAAATACATTATATCTTCTACTCTTGCTAACGGTTATAACCTTACTGAGGATAAATTGAACATATTCGTTGGCATAATTATACACACCATTTACAATAGAAGGCTAGCTCAAAGAGACTATTGGTCTACTGATCCTATGTATAAAATCAGAAGTGGTAAAATCAGCAATGTCGAGACATGAATTTCAAAAAATAAAATCGTCTATAAAATACTCAATGCCTGAAGATCAGGACGATAATGACAAAGTGTGGCGAGTAAAAAAGATGCTAAATATTTCTAGAAAAAACATCAGACAATTTAGATTTTTTTCGACAGCTCTTTTCATCGATGAAATGATGGTGAAATATTTTGGAAGGAATTCCCTGAAGTAGTTTATAAAATCTAAGCCTATTAGATTTGGGATAAAGATGTGGGCTTTATGCTGTGCAGATGGCTACTTATTTGATTGCGATATATACTGCGGAAAGAAATTGAATGCATCCGATTTCTCGCCGAACTGTGCTCAGGGGAGTAGGGTCGTTCTTGGAATGCTACAACAATTACTTATCAGTACTCCACCTAGAAAGATACCTCTTTACCATATTTATTTTGATAACCTCTTCACAAGTCCAGATTTACTAGTTCATATGAAAAAAATTGGTCTTACAGTAACTGGAACAGTTAGAAGTGACAGAGTAGCAGAAAAAAATGATATAGATAAGAAAGCTCCTAAAGGTACTTATGTTATGAAACATGAAAAAGGCAGTAAAATGAATTTCATAACAGTTGTTGATTCAAAGTCTGTATCAATTCTTTCTACAGCTGTGGGTGTCACTCCACAATCAACTGTTAAACGTTACGATAAAATTGAGAAGAAAAAAACCGATTTACAATATCTAAATGCTTTCACTTATAATAAATTTATGGAGAGCGTAGATATACATGATCAGCATTGTAACAGACTCCTTCCGATAATAAGATCAAAAAAGTGGACATGCGTTATTTTCCAACGCTTGATACAATCATGCATAACTGATGCTACTGTTTTGTACAACATGTGCAACAAAAATAGTCGAAAAGTTGGTACAAAAGAATTTGCTCTCGAGATTAGTCGACAATATTTATCAAAGAAAAAGAAGTACCATTCACTAAAAACTTGTGAAACAAAGAAAAATTGTAATGAAGGAAAATGCGTAGTTAGAAGTAACAAGATTTGTAAGGACTGCAATTTATGTTTCTGTGTCCAATGTTTCAATAAAACTCATTTGTCATAATGGCTGATGATAAAAAAATTACATAAAAAATTTAAAAAAATAAAAAAAAATTACAAAATTAAACAAAAAAACAAAAAAAAAACGCGATTCTCGGTACGTCTACCTCCTCGTGGTGAGAATTGGGCAACATTTAGATAATATAAATGGCTGAAGGCGTTTTCATTTTTGGTAAACAAAATATTTGTTTCGCAAACTTTAACATTTTTTTTCTCGAAAAGTATACTCTTTAGGAACATTTTTCTAAGAATAGAAATGTCTTAAAAACAAACAAAGAACGCTCTCAAATTCTTTCAGAATTTTCCGACATAATTTTTGAATTTTCAATTCAAAGACTTTTTCTGAAATCCCAAAATTTTCTCGGATGATTTTGAAAAAATTTGAGAGTATTTTATAACTAATTCTAAGGCATTTTTGTTTTTTAAAAATTGTTATGAAAATCTATAGTATTCGAGAATAAAATTTGTAAAGTTTTAGATAAAAAATTTTCACTTCGGCCGCCATTTTGTTTATACGAAAAATTTTCATATCCGGAGAACCATACTAACTTGTAGTTAAAATCTCCAGGCCGCGATCTATAGAGGTTTTAGGCATTAAAAAAATGCTTAGGGAACGAAAAGTCGATTTAAAAAAAAATGAAATCAGAAAATCATGTTTTTTTTATTTATTTTTGATTTTTGGACTGTAAAAGATTTTCAGCGACTATTTTAACCAGCATCATTGGAAAGAGGACACTCGAAAACATAAGAAGCAATGGTTCCTGAATTTTTTTCAAGAGAATTCATGACATGAGAATAGTTCAAACTCAGGTCTCGAAAAACTGTCCTGTGAGCGTTAATGGGTTAATCAATGAATTTGGAAATGTTAAGTATGAAGTTATTGACTGGCGTCTATTTAGAGATTTTTCTATAAGAAGCTTAAAATCAGTTTAGCTTCGCAATGATAATACATAATGTTTCTATATCTATTGGCCATTTTGTTATCTTGAAAGAGGAATATCATAATTTTCATTTGCTACTGCAGAAATTGAATTATGATACTCATAGGTAACAATTGGTTGGAGATTTGAAAATAACAAATATTTTATTATCCTTTCATCATAATAATCCTTTATACAATTATAGACAAGTGACTCTACAAGACCATAAAAACTAGATAACTAACAACATGACTTCTATCGCCTATTTTAAAGAAACAATTAAAAATTTGTAGAAAGCTTATAATCATTCGGACGATTTAGATATAGACGATTGTATTAGATGGAAAAATCTAACAATTAATGCTATAATTTCAATTAATAAATTTATGAAATGATATGATTTAAGTAGAGCAAGTCGACAAAGATGTCAAACTTGTGCTTGTCATTTGAATTCTATTGAAGTCAATTTAAGTAAAACTATAAAAGTTGGTGGAAGTATACATCCATTAACAGCTATTCAGGATGAAAATCCAGGAGATGGAGTTGTTTGGAGGCCAATTCATTCAGTATTTGAAAATCGAATAAGTACAGTCTGTATAGTTAATCAACATCATTTAGATATAAAAACATTTCTAGTTGCCGCAAATTAACTTTTACAAATTAAAATACCTCAATTTCTTGCTATCCATAATAACTTAAAAATAAATACAGAAATGGCATCACAATTTATCATAAAGAAAAATCAAGAAGAAGATATTCAAATCAAGTATTTCAATACAGAAAATGTTTGCATTTATAAGACTACTGATCTTGATAGATGGTTTCAGAATAACGTTAAAGATATTATACTTAAACAAATCAAAGAATTTCAAGAAAGAGACTGAGGCTGGTCGTTAAAAACTATTGTTGGTCTCACTATTAATATAAATAAGTACAATCCATTTAAAAGATGTTCATATATACCATTACCGTCAAGCATAGATAATAAAAGAGCCTGTGTTAATGTTAAAAATGAAGACAATGAATGTTTTAAATGGGCTATACCGCATCACACAAACTCTTAATCTAATAAATACAACGATGTTCTTAACACCTATTACAAAAGAGAACCAGTTAACTAACTAATCGCGCTTACTAATCCATACAAAACACAATGCGAGTCGCTCGGCGAGGGATTGCCTGGACGATTTCTTTTTCAGCGATTTATTACCCGATCGTAATTAGGGCAGGTAGCCGGCGTATGCACGCCTTGCTACCCACCTAATATTAAAAATTACGCACAGTGCCGTCGTTGCATAGAGAGAGAGAGAAAGAGAGAGAGATTAATTTGCAAACTTGACCTCTGATGCAGGAGCGGGAGTCCTGGCTGCGCCCTGTGCACGGTGTTGCAGGTCATCGCTGGGCAACTCCTGCCGGCTTCCCAGGTAGCGTCCCGGGTAGATGCAGGATCAAGTCGTTTTCTCCTCTCGGTTTCTTCTCGGCCCTTTGTCCTCGGCTGAACTTCTGACTTTTTCACCGCTGGCCGTCCACCGTCTTACTCCGATCAACTCGGAAAACCTTCTGACTCTGCCTTCGACTTACTACCGTCTGTGTCGCTCGTTTTTCCTCGCCATCTACAGCTTCTTCGTCGATCTTTTCTGTCCCCACTTGACCTACTTATTAGGCGGCGCGCGACCAATGCGCTAACTGGTTCGAAACGCGCGCCTGCCTAATCTTGCTTAGGGCACGCACGCCCCGACTATTTCTCTCTCTCTCTCTAACATCTCTATACTCTCTGTCGCCAGCGTAGCAGCTTCTGGCCTGCTCGGCAATTTCCGTCAGCTGAAACAGAGACCATGTATTAGACGCATTCTTAAATGCGCCTAACGCTGGTCACCGTGCCTTGTCGAGAGAGAGGGGAATTTGGGAAAACGCAACGCTTGCTCTCGTCACATTTTCAAATATAAAAATACCACATTAATTACTTTGTCGCATATTATTTTATATTAGAAACCCTGGAATAATCGGTGATTTTGGGCGTATGCGTGTATGAATTTTGAAGGTATCATTCATAAAAAAAAATCATTTTTTTTCTTTTGCGTATTAATTAAATAATGATATTTTTTACAAAATAACCATTTTTCTGGATAAATACTTGTAAAGTACTTATTCTGAAATTCGCGCGTAGAGTAAACGCTACTCACTTGTTTACTCTGCGTTTTTCATTTTGCAAGTTACAACTTGCATTTGTTTCGTTCGGGCAAGGCATTCTGCGTTCGACTCCGTCAATATAAACTTAACTAGTGACAACTAAGGTTTGATTGGAATAGATTGTCATGGCATTCAGAAATAGTAATAAATGTACTGTTTGATATTAATTTGTGTGTGATTTGTCAAAAATATGTTAATATCAAAACCACTACTACTGAAGCTGGTTGTACACGTATACGAAAGGCTGCTACTGTACGCCAAGATGACGTTTCTCTACGACTTCAGGTTTGGGGCAGCGAAGGTATGTTTATATTATTTGCTGTTTGATAAATTGATCTGAACATTGTGATTCGATATAATACAAGAACCGCTAATTTCCATAGAACGTAGATCGATATAGGCTTATAAATTTTTAGCTGGTTTTCAATATCACTCGCAAACTTGCTGTAAAACTTGCTGTAAAACGGATCAAAGAGCATTGAGCAGAATAAAAAATAAGAGAACCGCTGATGAAATTATCTGTAACAATAAACATAATAATAGCGAAAATGATGAGGAAATCGTATACAACAAAAATGCAGTTGGCACGGATAAAAAAGAATAAACCTACAAACGCAAATGATTTGTGTACTATTTGTGGTTGTACGAGGGTGGCCCGATAAGTACTTAGCCTACAAAAGAAAAACGAAAATTTTGGAAAAGTGGTATTTTATTTTTCAACATAGTCTCCTTTTAGTTCGATACACTTGGCCCAGCGATGCTCCAACTTCTTTAACCCGTCTGAAAAATACGTTTCCTCGAGGTCTGAAAAGTAGCCTTCATCTAGTTGAAAGAAATCCAAACAGAGTAATTAAGTATAAGCCCTATGAGAATGAACTGATTTTGATGGTATAAGCTTCCCTGTAAAAATAAAAAGTATAGCTAAATTTGAAAACTTGAATAACATAAGTGTAAATTTATATATACTTAAAAAATATGGATCGAAATATGAAGTCTCACTGTGCTATATAACGAAATTAAAACAAACTAAACACGTGAACTTACTCTTAATACAAAACGAATATATTGATGAAAATGATAATAATAGACCACGAATATCAATAGATGAAAAATTGAAATTAGAAACTCACTACGTATGGATTAAAACTTCATCTGCTCTCCTTCGTAGACAAGTTACTCAACATACTGAAAAAATTTATTTTTGTGAACGTTGCCTTTATTATTTTACTAACGAGGAAAGTTTGAAATCTCATGAAATTGACTGTTCCAAAATAAATAAGTGTCGGATTAATTTACCTGACGATGCTACTTTAGAATTTAAAAATTTTAAGCATAAAGAGGTGTTGGATATATGCGAACATCCTCGCTCGCCCATACACGATAAGACCTACAGAGACGTGTAGGAGAAGGGGAAGGGAGTGAGAGACGCGGCGCTGCACGCCGCAGCTAGACACACAGAGAGCAACTGTTGTCGCGAGAGCACACCTTTTGATTAGCCTGACAATAAAGAAAGTTCCTTTAACGATTAACACTTCTGCTAATTTGTAAATCCTTACCACACCTCAGAATAGATATTCCAACAAGAGGAAGTTCCATTTATTATATACGCTGATTTTCAATGTCTGTTAAAACCTATAGAAGATCCTAATAGAAATCTCAATTTTAAGAGACATAGTTTCCAAGAACACGAAGCCTATAGCATTGGATTATATGTAAAATGACGTTATGATGATAGTAAGTCGATATATAAGTCATATACAAAAAAATTAAATGAAGACGAATCACTAGCATTATGGTTTATAAAGCAATTGAAGTCCTTAGTGATTGAGTTAGAACAGATATCTAATAATGCAATAAAAATGGATTTATCATTTATTAATGAACAGGCATTCAAAACCGCAACAAGATGACATATTTGCAATCAATATTTTCAAGATAACCAAAAACGAGTTCAAGATCATTGTCATTTAACAGGAAAATTTAGAGGTACAGCTCATAATCATTGCAATTTCAATTATAAAAATGCTGCTTTCATACCAGTCGTATATCATAACTTTACTTATTTCATAACTCACATTTTATTATAATTGAAATTGCTACTAACTCAGGATTTGAAGGAAAGATCTCTGTTCTCGCTGAAAACAAGGAGCGATACATATCCTTCACAAAAGAAGTTGCAAACAGTCGAAATAGCTTTCGTTTCATTGATTCCTTTCGATTTATGCCTACACTCAAGATAAATTAGCATATTATTTACCTTAGCTAGATATTGTACAGAGAGAATTTCAGAAAGATAATTACACTTTAGAACAGATGAATGTACTCAAAAGAAAAGGAGTTTTCCCATATGAATACATCCAAAATTTAAATAGACTAACTAAGACAGAGTTGCCATCTATTGAAAAATTTCATAGTCGATTGACAGATAGTGATATTCCTACTAAAGAATATAAGCATGCTCAAAACGTATGGAATATTTTCGGTAGTATTTGGAAGAAAATAGATTTAGGAATGTATTCTGATCTCTATCTAAAAACTGATGTACTTTTTTTTTTTTTATTTAAGCATTTCAAACCTTTACAAAGTGTAGACTTACAGGTTTATTTCTGCTAGAAAAAAAAAAAAAAAAAAAAATTTTAACCACCTATTCTTAGGTCCATTTTTTACATTTTTAAATTACACATTTTTATAAACTTAAAAATAGATTTGCAAGCTTCAATATCCGGTTTCGCTATAAACATTTGTACACAAAAAGGGCGGTGATACTTTAATTTAGCTAAATCTTTATACAAAGAACATCTTTGTTTGTCATAGAGTTCGCACTGCCATAATACATGATTGATGTTTTCGTTCTCTTTTCCACACGGACACAAAGGTGAAGTAACAACTTGTATTTTTTGTAACGAATCTGCCATATGATAGTGACCTAATCGTAGGCGGTTGATTGAGACGATTATTTCTCTTGGTAAATTCTCTTTATAGAACCAGGGCTTACATTTTTCACTATAGTAAAATTGACAATATAGCTTTCCTTTTGTTAAGCCTAGTTGCAAGTTAGCATTATTTGTGTTTACAGTACACATTTTTTTTATATACTCAAACATGTCAGTGTAAGGTACTTTTAAGTAATTAGTATACGCTTTATCTGTCGCTGTTTTAGCAAGATTGTCAGCAAACTCATTTTCTATGATTCCTATGTGAGAAGGTATCCAGAAAAATTGTATACTGAAAATGTTTTTCGTAATTTTTTTAAAGAGATTATATTTTTTTTTAATTAGCAATATGTATGGATTTAATGAACATATATCGTCTCTAGATTTGAGACTTTGAAGGGCGCTAAGAGAATCAGAGAAAATGTATACGTCTTGGTTAGCATGTTGCAGAGCAATGTCTATAGCGTGATTTAGAGCAATACATTCTGCTGTATATACAGAGGCATTTTTGTTTATGCTTTTTACAATTTCGATGCCAAGCGATGGTGCTATACACGCGGCACCTACATGATTATTATTCGCTATTTTGCTACCATCCGTAAAGATATTCAAAGAGTTTTCATTTTGCAAAAGTGATTCTAGTGTATCGTTAGGTTTTTTTTCTTTTTTCAGATGTTCACCTAGAGATCTATTAAAAGGTATCGAGGTCGCGTTAACATCATAGTCATGATAGAAAATAGGACAGCATTCGTGCTCGGCAATATAGTCAGCAGTACTTGATACATATTCTATACATTCTGTTAGGAGTCGTTTCCTTTTCTTTTTATTTTTTTCTAAGTATATTATTTGACCATACATTAAGTTATTTTTATATGAAAGACATTTAGTTAAGTATTGAGAGCCTAAAAGTTTCGCTCGTTCATATACATACGGAAGTTTCGATTCTAAAATAAGGATATTTGTCGGGGTGCTTTTTCTGAATCCTAATGCCAATCTAATCGCTGCATACTGAGTTTGTTCGATTTTTATAATAAATTTTTTGAGTGTTGGAAAATAAATGAAACAACCATGTTCAATAATAGAACGAACGTAGCTTTTGTACAGAACAATAAGTGTAGATGGGTCTGCACCCCACCACGTGCCGCAAAGGTATTTTATAATATTGAACGTGGAGTTGCATTTGGTGAGAATCATATTTACGTGTGGAATAAATGTTAGTTTGTAGTCAAATATAAGGCCTAAAAAGCGCACCGTTTCTGTAGACAAAATTTGATTACCATTTAGTGTTATTGCTACTCGCCCTGGCGGAATTTTTTTATTATTGAAGTGAAGAAGAAACGTTTTCTTAGGCGATAGTGATAGTCCTAAAGGGAGGAGGTTGCCATTCATTTTGTCTACTGATTCCTGCAATATCCTTTTAGACTCATTAGTATTTTTGTCTTTTATGTACATGACTATGTCATCTGCGAATTGAAGTACTTTAACCTCGCTATTAATGTTATCAGTAATATTCATAACATAGATTAGGTATAACAGAGGGCTAAGGACCCCTCCCTGTGGGACTCCTTTGCTAGCTTGATTAATTTCAAAGCCTTCTATATCAGTGTGTAAATATCTTATTTGCATCAGGTATTTTGTAAACTTGATCAAACGCTCTGAACAGTTAAGTTTAGCAAGTTTGTCTAGAAGAATATTTGGAATCACGTTATTAAAAGCATCAGACACATCTAAAAAAGCAGCTAGTACTTCTGTCTTTTTAGTGAAAGATTCATCAATTTCAGACGTTAAATATGCTAAATTATCATAGCAAGATCTACCTTTGCGAAAGCCTGATTGACCTATAGGAAGATAATTATTGGATTCAAGCCACCACTATAATCTATTTTTAACCATTTTCTCAAAAACTTTGCATAAACAGGATGTTAAGGCTATGGGCCTGACCGATTTGCCGTCTGGCTTAGGTATCATATGTACAAAAGAGTGTTGCCAGTCGTCAGGAAAATCGCTTTTCAGATACATTTCATTAAGAATGTCTAAAAGCAGGAGCTTGTATTTCATGGAAATCTTATCTATAATTTCATTATCGATACCGTCTATACCAGGTGACGCTTTTATTTTAATCGAGCTTAATACTTTGTTCATTTCTGCAAATGAAAAATATTTATCGAAAAACTCGTTATTTGTACAATCCGGTATCCAATCAGGGTTCATAGTAGGTGAAGACGAGGGGCACGGTTTGCATAAATTTTTTATACAGTGAGTTGATTGTTCTTTGATTTTGTTAGGATCTAATAAGTTCGTATTTTTAACTTTAACCCAACTATTATTCAGTATTTTGCATTTATTCCACACGTAAGATATATTTGTTCTAAAATTGATGGTTTCAGCAAATTTTCGGAAGTATTTTTTTTTTTTTGATTTAAATAGTTTTTTAGCTAATGTGCAATTTTTTTTGTATTCAATATAATTCTTATAATTCCTTGTAAATTCCCATTTCTTGTATGCAGCACGCCTTAGGCGCTTTATTTTATTGCATTCCGTATCCCACCAAGCGGCTGGATTATTAATTTGTTTTTTAGTGTAAACTTTTTTCTTAGGAGTAGCTTTGCGTAATGCGTCGGTTACCGATTGAACAAAAAGTTTATATTTTTCTCTGGCGGGGAGAACATCGTAGTCCCAAGTAAAAAAAAGATCAAAATCATTATTCATGTAATCGTCAAAAAGAGACCAATCAGTTTTCAGTGATTTAATTTTGAATGTTTTTCTTTCGTACCTTTGTTTACTTGCGTCTACATTTATAAGTATTGGAAAGTGGTCAGAGTCATATGGCTCATCACATACTTCATAATTTATTTTATCGGACAAGGATAGAGTAGATATCACGAGATCTATATTCGATTCAGTTTTGTATTGAGAATTTATGTGCGTAGTTGTATTTGTGTTATGTAGAAACAGGTTTTTTAGATCAATGCTGTGTTCCATGCGGTCTCCATTAGCGTCAGTATTTTTGCAATTCCATTTAGTGTTATGAGCATTGAAATCTCCAACTAAGATTGTATTCAGACTTTTAGTGCTACAGTCAAGTATATTATTCCATTCAGTTTGTGTTAGCGTAATACCCGGGATTCTGTAGCACGCAATAATGTCTATTACGGGAGATGAGTTTTCAATACGTATGCCGCCTAATTCTACCTCGGATGTAAATATGTTTATGTGATCGAGCTCTGTTACAATTAAATTTTTATTAACCAGAAACAGGATACCTCCTGCACGAGAAAGACATCTGTCGTATCTTATTGTTGTGAATCCAGTGATTGTAAATTTATCTTTTGGTTTTAACCATGTTTCTACGCAGACAAATACATCTACATCTTGAAGCAAATCGTACAAATCACTTTTTCGCTGTTTTACGCTTCTCGAGTTCCAATATAAAATTTTTAGTTTCGATTTATTTTGTGGATTGATTGAATTTGTGTTAAGATTGTTCATGTTTGTATTTGTATAAATATTCATTTCGCGTCTGAATCAGAATCCTCACTCGTATCTATAAATTTTTCCGCGTCGGGTTGTGTCTCGTGTGCATACAAAACGTTTCGTAAGCGCGTAAGCCGGGTTTTCGCATTTCTATCATCCGTGAGAGGATATACTTCTGTAAGTAAGTCACTGAGAGCGATAAGATTGCTCGTATACTCTTTTGCTTTTTCGACAGCTGTACTCGGGCTCGAATTATTCAAGAAGTCGATTAGTTGTTCAAAATTAATACAGTATTTCTTTTCTTCATTGTCAAACATTTTTTTCGCTCCTACAAGTTTTTTCTCAAAGTCTATCGTAGCTAGCTTTTCGTTTCTCTTTTTTTTCGTACCTTTATTAATTGTATTGTTACTTCTATTTATACCTTGGGTTGTAGTAGCTTCAGATGATACAGAGTCCAGACTCGGAGGGTACGGCCTCTTAAACGTGGATGTTTTGATCTGCGATGAATATTCTTGACTGGTGTTAGTAGTGTCGTCGCCCTTGTTTACCATATTATTCTCTTCGGTGTTTACCTCAGTTGTTGTCTGTTCTTTTTCTTGCGTAGAACTTTCTGTTATCATGTCATTATTTATGTCTTCATCATCTTCGAGGGAAGTGGGAGTAGTCTCAGCGTCGTTGATGTAATTTTGGCAATGTCTGGCTAAGTGCCCTTCTTGTTTACATTGAAAACATGTGAGTTTACCCATCGAGAAGTATATCCAGTAGTTTATGCCTTCGTGAGTGATGCGTAAGCTGTTTGGAATTTTTGGTATGTCTTCAGGTTTTATGTACATCTGCTTTCTGAATGTCAATAAGTGGCTTATCGATGAGTTTTGTGTGCCCATTTTAACTGTAGTTATTTGTGATACTGGAGTTATGTCTATTTTTTGGAGCTGTTGAAGTATTACTGCAGTAGGAACACATGGTTGAATATTAGAGATTATAACCCTTTTTGCTTTTGATACTAACGTTCTAATGTTCAACTCTTTTTCTCCGATGTGTAACACAGCTTTTTCACTAATGAGTTCCTCTACTAGTTCTTTGTTATTCAAGTAGAAACAGACACGATTCTGGTTTATGCGAGACGCATAAAGAATGTCTTTCGGATTAACTATTTTCGCCAATTCTAGGGCGTACTTTTCTACGGTATGACCTTCGATAGAGTCAACGATTATGGCTTGTTCTCTTGACAGTACTTTTTCTTGTTGCATGATTTGGGAGTACGATACTTGTTGCTGTTGAATTTTGTCGGTAACAGTCATTGTTAATTGCACTCGCGCAGAGACTGAACGCGAGTACTTATAATTGTTTAATTGTTTTTACACCTTTAGCTTCTAATTTCACTCGTCGAAACTCCATTGACACAGTACTCACACGCGCTATATAACAGCAGCTCCAAAGCTTCCACAGTTCAGAGAGCGTTTACAAACACGTCCGATCACTACAACGGTCGGCGAGCGACTCATGTACTTTTACTAGCTGATATTTTTGAAAATTTTCGATCAATCTGTAAGAATGCATAGGATCTCGATCCTGCTCATTATTACACTACCCCTGGATGAACATGGGACGCGATGTTAAAATATACAAATATAAAGCTTGAACTATTAATAGATATACGAGTAGATATGGTTTTATTCTTTCAAAAAGGTATTAGTAGAGGTATTAGTCGATGCTGTAATAAATTTTCAAAAGCAAGCAATGAATATATGGGTAAAGAATTCAATAAGGATGAGCCAAACAAAATTTTAATGTATTATGACGTAAACAACCATTATGGTTGAGCTATGACTCAATCACTACCATTTGAGGGCTTCAAATGGGTTTGAAATGTGGATATGTCAAATTTTTTCAATGTCTCTGATGACAGCGACATAGGCTATATTTTAGAAGTAGATCTAGAGTATCCACAAGAGCTACATGATGATCATAAAGACCTACCTCTTTGTCCCGAACATACTAAACCACCCGGATCAAAACAGAAAAAAATTTTGATAACGCTTTATGATAAAGAACGATACATTATTCATTATAGATTGTTAAAGCAAGCTCTCAAATATGGACTAAAACTCAAAAAGATATATAGAGCGCTAGAATTCGAACAAAAACAATGGCTGAAAACATATGTTAATTTAAATACTGAAAAAAGAAAGCAAGCTAAAAATGAGTTTGAAAAATTATTTTACAAGCTTATGATTATATTAAGCTTATGCAGTATATGGAAAAACGATGGAAGACGAAAGAAAACGAAAAGATGTCAAACTGATCAATCAATGGGGTGGTAGATATAGCGCTGAAGCTCGAATTGCCCAACCAAATTTCCATAGTAGTTCCATCTTTCATGAAAATTTAGCTGCTATTCAATTATCCTGGACAACTATCAGTATTAAAAAACCTATATACATCGGTCTATGGGTATTAGATCTTTCAAAAACATTAGTCTATGACTTTCATTATGGTTACATAAAGCAACGAATTGGTGAAAAATGTAAATTACTTTATACTGATACTGACAGCCTCATTTATGAAATTCAAGATGTCGATATGTATGAGATCATGAAAGTAGACATTGATAAATTTGACACATCGAACTATCCTGCTGATAATCAATTTGGAATGCCTATAGTTACAAAAAAGTTCGTGCTGTTATGAAGGATGAGTGCAATGCTGCTATTATGAGAGAATACATTGGGTTACGAAGTAAACTATACAGTATCGAAATAATAAATAAGGATCCCTTGAAAAAGGCAAAAGGAGTGAAAAACATACAGTAAAAAATACAATCACTCACTCAGATTATCGAAAGTGTTTAAACAAAATTGAAATTATTAAACGTACCCAATGTAATATTCGATCTAAATTACATCAAAAAATTTTTTTAATCCAATTTTAGAGCCAACCTGTTAAATTACATCAAGTAATAACAGAGAGAGAGGAAAAGACAGCACTAAGCCCTCATGATGATAAACGTTGTATTTTTGATAATAATCCGGACACACTTCCATGGGGGCATTATAAAACTTTCGAAATTGCTGAAATGAAAGAAAGAGTTGAACAGCTATGAAGAATGAGGTATAGGGAAGAAGATGAAGTGATAGAAGAAAATAGTAATATGAAAAGATCCAGAATTGAAGAAAATAATTCTAGAGGGCAGCACTAGCGAAACAATTCTACTCCTTCGACAGTTAGTAGATGGCGCTGATGACTAGTAATGGAGAGGGAGAAACAATGGATACCTGAGTCTATAGAATGGTAGAATGGTTTTAGATGAAGAATCATGAGAGAAGGAGACTGAAAGAGAGGGAAGCGACGACGGCGGTTTGAGCTTCAAGAGTGGGGATGCCACTTATAAAACTGAGAGCTCACTCTTGTTCGGAACAGTTGCTCAGCTCTTACTCAAGCAACAGTCTTACCCTCAACCTCTAATACATCTTCCACTAACCATTAAAACAAGTAAGATATTTAAATAATTTTAGTTTATTAATACCTTAGTAATAAATAAATAAATAATTAATTTTTTGATTTTTTATTTTACAGAATGGATTTCTCAGCAATAAATAAAATTTCCAAGACGACTTTCCTTCCTCGGAAGGCGATGTCCCAAATTACCTCGAATACATTATATCAAGTTACTAAAGTTAGATCATTAACGAAATATGAATTTAGCGTGAATAGATGACAAATTTAATGTGTTCCTGCCCAAAGGGTTAATATAGTACTCGAAAAAGATAAAGAAATGTTGAAAAACCTACATCAGACTAGTAAGAAGCAGGAGTTATTTATTTACAATATTGTCGGTACAGACTTCGAATTTAAACATAATTGTATCTTCAACGAATAATAATTAAATGTATTATAATACTAATCTAAATAGCTGCACTATGAATAATAAAAAAAATATATCTAATTGAACAGTCTTTTTTTCCATTATTTAACTATCCTCTTATTTACTTTTGTGGAGAGGTAACAAAAAAAAGTTCATAATGTAGCTATTTCTAATGAATTTTATTTCAATGTAAAGGTGATTTATGAGCGACGATTCGAAAGGAAGTACCTCACAGGTGAGAGCGAAGGTTGGGGCTCTCACTATTCCTATAATTAACCTTAAGTTCCGATAGAGGGCAGTCATTTGAGTTCTAATATATTTATAAGAAGGATGCATAGCTTGCATTACCATCATTCAGTGAGAAGAAATAGCTATAGCAAGACTATCCTCTTGTGATTTATCATGGCGCCTATTAGAAGAAACAAGAAGAGCATTCGTGCTTCGAAGTATGTATGGTTATCGGATAATATTCAAATTCATCATCTTTCTATTGAAGACAAAGACTCCAGGAAAGGAGTGTGGGAGCAGCTTGCACGAGATCGAGAACGCTTCCAACGTCGTATTATGCAACTAAGTAGTATAAAATCGCGAGCACTATTTAAAACACGTATAATAATGATGAATCATATT
Source organism: Phymastichus coffea (assembly GCF_024137745.1). Taxonomy (NCBI): domain Eukaryota; kingdom Metazoa; phylum Arthropoda; class Insecta; order Hymenoptera; family Eulophidae; genus Phymastichus; species Phymastichus coffea. The sequence goes on from NW_026706823.1 coordinate 5,426,346, forward strand.
CTTGAACCTATACTAAAAAATCATTGTATAGTATATACACTTAACAAACTAAAAATCTAAGTGGAGGTGGAAGAAGCAGCAAGTGGAGGTGGAAGAAGTAGCAAGTGAAAGGAGGCGGTCGTGGCGGCTAGAAAAAAGTGTAGTAGTGGGATAAAGGACTTAAGAGAAAGAGAAGAGCTCGGAAAACGTCATTCTGTTAGAAGAATCATCACCAGTAGCATCCACTTCCTTCTCCACTATTCTCAAGTCTTCGATAGCAAGATGGACTTAGGAATGTTAAATAAATTAGCTATGAAGCCCTTTGATCCACTACCGGAGAAAAATCATTATGAACTTGAAGAGAATCATTATTATTTAGTAACAAACTTTAAGGAAGAAGATAACAATCGAATCATTATCGAGCTCGATGCTGAATTCCAAATTATTTTACCAGATCGAATTTCAAGAGCCATCATGAAACATTATGATCTTTATATATTACTTTCAGATCATGTACAAAAATATTGTTTACAGATTGAATATCATAGCGCTGGTAGATTTCAATTTATAATTTAATGTAACAAAAATGTATCTTTATTTTAATAAAGTATGTACAATAAATTTATTATAAAATATATTGTGGAGAGATAAATGAGTCACAGGTGTTTCTACTAAAGCAGGTTTCGACTTGTTCTAATGGACTCACAAGTGATGATGCTCAAACGGAAGTACCTCACAGGTGAGAGCGAAGATTGGGGCTCTTACCATTAAAATAAAACAAAAATTATTTATTATTATTATGATATTTATTTGAATAAAAGTTACTTTATATAAACGTCTTTATTCATTCATACGTATAAAGTCTTATCTATCCATGAATTGTGCGAGTTGTCGAATCCCAACCATTTAACGTATACTTGATTACCACGTTTCTTTCGAACTTTTTCAATGAGATAAACATCAGGATACATAGCTTTCTGTAGTTCTTGCTCGTAAAAATCTCCAACGATTGGATTGCCTTTATAATCTTTTAAATGATAAGTGATAGGCTTTGTCTTCGCAACTCTTTGAATTGTAAAAATCTCAGTAGACCAGTTAGGAGTGTATCCTTTTTCGAAAACGTGTTTAGACTTGCTCACACGTACGTTATCGCCTATTTGGAATTTATGGCTCTTAACGAAAAGACGTCGTTAAGAGAATCGTCTCAACACCTGCATTTCATTCTCTTTAGTTACGTCTTTAGACTTCATATCTATCGTACGATGTTTTCGATTATTGTAAGATTTCAATAAATCAGCTAGAATGTTGATCCATTTGTAATTTCCTTGTAGACTGAATTTTTTCCACATGACATTTTTTAGCGTGCGATTGAAACATTCACAAATAGATGCCTTAAGATTGCTATGGGTTGAATATAGATTTATTTTATACTTTGTCATTAGTCTTTGAAAATTTGAATTGTAGAATTCTTTGCCATAGTCCACATGTAAATTTCTAGGAGTACGTCCTTTTTTTAATATAGACTTCATTGTATAAACAACGTCTACGCCAGTTTTATGTTTCACAGGAACTACTGTAGCGTACTTTGAAAATATATCAATGAGAGTTAATAGATATAGAAAGCCTTTGTTCTCTCTCGAGTAGCCTTGCATCTCTATAAGATCAGCTTGCCATGTCTCATCTATTCCGCGTACATCAACTTTTCTACGGGGATAGTTTCGACGTGCTGGTTTATGTAACTCATCCACCACTCTTTGATGTTTCATTTCAATCTATTTTTTCAATTGACTTAAAAAATCAAACGGCCCAATACTTCTTTCTTTCTCCTTACTATTATTAATATTATCTTATTCTAACTAATTAATAACTACTCGATGCTTTACTGATTCTAATCTTATTGTATCCAATGATTTTATAAGATCATTTATCGTAATTGTGAGCGTAGTAACGTTAGCTTCACTAGTTATTCGCAACGTTCATAAGTTTACAGCATAGTTACTATCCTGAAGATCGGCTATATTACAAATTCTTTTGTCATTCGCGTCGTATTGTCCGTCTTTAGTGATTTTATACTCTACACCAGGAGGACCTCGATTACCCTCCTTTTTTTATTCAATATACGTCCAAACACATCAACACTTATTTTAATACTGAGTAATATTTAGGATTCTCTTAATATATATAGCCAGCTTCACGTAATTCTAAAATAGTTTAATGAATTTCATTAACATGACTAGAATTACCGGTGGTTTGTTCGGCAATAAGCAATCTCAATCGATCAACGAGCTGGTTTGGATCATCCCAATATACATAATCAAATAATGTTCCTTTTCTAGCTATTTTATAGTTAGGAAAATGACCTCTTCAAATACAAATATTTAGATTTGTAGGGAGTATCAGTTGCTACTTCTGACTTGAAAACATTATCGAAGCATTACTTTTATCAGTATTTGCCTCTACGAGTTTCTTCAATGGATCAACCATAGGTTTAAAAGTTTCATACAATGTCTTTTTCAAATCAGCTTTACCGCGTTTTATTAATTGATACTTGCGTCTTATGGCATCACGAGCCATGGATAATTGCTCGAGCCCCTTCTTTTCTCTTTCAAAGTCAGCCATATTTACGCTTGTAATTTCTAAAATTAAATAATCTTCATCCGCTCACTCCTCTATATTTATAGCAAAAGAATCAAATCCCTTTCTATATCGTCCATGATTTATTGGTCTGTCTCTGTCGATAACCAAAAACCCATGATTATCATCTGTCCAACATTTTGAACAAATTGCTTTAAACTTCTCAAAGGACATATCTGAGTTAACATGATAATTGTAAATGTGCTCAATATTCGCGTCATCTTGTCGAAACAAAACAAGTAAATTCACATTATCTCGAATGAGATGCTTCGGAATGCGAGCGTACGACTGACAGATAAAGAAACTTTCTACTTTTTTATGTCTATCTATACAGAAGAATGCTCTTACGTTATCTTGCTTGTCAGTGGCTATATCGTCAAAAATCATGATAGAATTTAGTCGTCTTTTATCTCGTGAAACAACTGTCTCATGCTCGCTGAAAGCATGATACTCTATATCATTAATAGGCTCTAATAAATCTTTCAAAAATTTATACTTAGGCTGATTAAGGGGGTTTGAGCAGACATATACGTTTTCAAATCTAATACCATTAGGATGAGTGATTAATGTTAATAAACAATTAGTTTTTCCGCAATTCCTAGGTCCACAGAAAACGGCACGGATACTATTAGGCAGTAGTTCGCCATGTCTTTTTTATTGTTTTTCCGTCTCCACCACTCTATAGAAATTAATGACTTGAAGTTTAAGAGGCTGTTCTTTGAAATCCATATTGTTTACTCATCATCGACACCTCAATGAATGAGTTTGTTAGGTATAAAAAGTCTGCTTATACATTTTTTATTTCATTAACATGCTGTCTTTCGAAGAAGTATAATCACGTACTATAAAAGAAAGACTGGAGGTGATCTAGTGAACAAGATTATAAATAACTTGCCTATTGAAGCTCACTTACCTGGATATCAATATTGTGGTCCTGGTATAAAATTGAACAAACGATTGGCACGTGGAGATCCTGGTAAAAATCCACTAGACGTTGCTTGTAAAGAACACGATATTGCTTATGCGCCAAATCTGGACGATATTGCGACAAAAAATAAAGTTGACAAAATTCGAGCTAAAAAAGCTTGGGAAAGAGTACAAGCTAAAGATAGCAGTTTTGGTGAGAAAGCAGCTGCCTTCACTGTAGAGGTAGAGGATTTACAAAACGCCAAGCACGAAAGAAATGTAGAAAAATCAAAAAGCCGTCAGTTACATTGAATAAAATTATTAAGATGGTCTCGAAAAGTAGTGTGCCTAACAATCGAGCTCTTGTAGTTATTCGTTTGGCTATAAAAGGAGCCAAAGAAGCTGTGAAAAAGGCTGGCGGTAGAAGTAAAATAAATATACCACGTATTTTACCTATTCCCAGTAAAGTTGGTGGAGCGCTTCCTTTTTTAATTTCATTATTTGCTGCTTTAAGCGCCACTGGAGCTCTAGCTGGAGGAGCTGCTTCAATAGCAAAAGCCGTTAACAGTGCTAACGCCTCTCAAAATTAATTGAAAGAAGCTCATAGACATAATAAAACTATGGAAGCTATTGCTATTTGTAAAGGACTTTATTTGAAACCATATCGTAAAGGTTATGGTCTTTACCTGAAACCATATTCAAGTGGAAAAGGTTTAAAAAAAAAGCTCGAAGTAACTTTACCTAATCGAGCACTGACAGATCTTGATATAAGAAAATATGCTAAAATACTAAAAATTGCAAATTTTCGTGGTGTTTTCATGCGTAATGCTCTGCCATCCGATGGACCACGATATAAAGAGACAGCTATTGTAGATTTAGATGACAAACGTGGACCGGGTACTCATTGGCTGGCATACAAAAAGAAAGGTGATGAGGTTATGTATTTTGATAGTTTTGGTAATCTACAACCACCTATAGATCTATTGCTTTGTCTCAAAGTTAATAGAATCATGTATAATTATATTAGATATCAAGATTTTAATACATATAATTGCGGCCATCTTTGTCTCAAATTTCTTTTAAAGAAACTATAGAAAAGATGACTAGTATATTCTATATCATTCATAGAATGACTATCATTTGATATGACTCTGTCATGAAGAATACATTGACATTGAGTCTTGCTGGAACATCATCCGTACTCGAAACACATTTTTTTCCGCCGATTGAACTAACACCAAACAAAAAATACGTTTTTGGTCTAGTTGAGCTATTAACATTTAACTCAATACCAAACATTGACGTTGGTTGTAATAAATTTTACATTGAATGTCACGAAGCTATCACTTTACCGACTGGTAGCTACGAAATAAAAGATATTGAAAGCTTTCTTAAAGAAGCATTAGCATCCAAAAGTATATAATTTATCCTGATATCAAATAATTATAGATGAATAATATATATATATATATATATATATATATATATATATATATATATATATATGTTGAAATACTTGATTTCTTACTGTATTGTAACGTGACTGGTTACGAGCTATTCGTTTTAGCCTATAATAATTTGACTACGAGAGAAATCAGGTACACACATGTACATATGATTATATGCCATTAAAATTACATTTACAACTGTATTATTAATAATTTGTTGTTTTTATGTTAACAAAGTCTGAAGAGATCAGCAAATGTGCTGACGAAACGTTACTGAATATAATTAAAATTAAGTGAATTTCCAGTTCTCACTATTTCCCTTCTTTCTATTATTACAAATTTTATCATTTAACAAATAATAATACTTTACATAGTGTCATTCAGTGCAGTCAAAAAATACATTTTGAACCAGAAGATTCTATACGATCAATTCTAGGCTTCACTAGACGTACGCTCGTTGAAAACGAAACACATAGTTCTGACTTACCCGTCACTATTCTCAAAGTCAACGCTTTACGTGTAGAGTGTAATATTACTACAGGCTCTTACATAAACGATGGCAAAGTACATACTATATATGAATTTTTCCCAGCAGTCCCACCTGGATATAAGATTATAGAAGTTCCCTATCAAGTCATTTACCTTCCAGTCGCTGTGAGGAGCATTGATCATTTTCAAATTCGTATAGTTGATCAAGACGGAAACCTAGTTAACTTTCGAGGAGAAGTCATCACAGTGCGAGTACATATAAAGACCATATCTTAGTAATGGGTATCATTTACAATATAAAGACCGGTCCAGGCTATATTATGAGACAAAAATGTCAATCAACAACCAGTCGACAGCGAGCTATCAGACCGCTCACACCTCAGAACAGTCGATTCCTGAAAAGCTTGAGACTGAAAGTCGTCGAAAATCGTGGAAGAAAATATTGTGCATATTAGTGTGCTGTATAAAACAACAACTACAATAGAGAGGGAATTCTAGACATTCATTCAGGTGTCGCTTTCGATGAGTCTATAGCTCAATATGAATCCATGAAGCAATGAAATCCATGTAGCAATTCAACATCAAGATTTATCTCAGCTTCCATCACGCATATGATTCACATTTGTGATCGATTGACTAACCCGGACCGTACTGCACCAGTGGAGAACACTTTATTAGTCAACGCTGCTCTCTGTCATTTATTCGAGGAAATACGATATGAAATAAATGCTATTGAAAGTGATAAAGTTAAAAATGTAGGCTTAACGATCCTCATGAAAAATTGGCTTTCACTCAATCCATGTCAAAGCTCTATCGCTGAAAATGCCGGATGGAAAGGTGATAACAATGAAGTTTTAATATATAATGCTCTAGGTTTTTGTGATGTGACTATCCCTCTCAGTATGTTGCTGGGCTTTGCTGAAGATTATCAGAAAATTGTAGTCAATGTCAAGCATGAACTTATTCTCACAAGATCAAAAGATGATTTGAGTGCTATTTTAAGTATTCCAGTAAGGAATCCTGATGCTTCAGAAAAATAAAAAATTACTTTAACTAAGGTTGAATGGTTGATGCCATATGTGATGGTTGCAGATAAAGAAAAAATCAAATTACTCAATCAGATTGGACGAGATCGTGCAGTTACTATGAGTTATCGTACTTGGGAAATGTATGAGTATCCAAAATTACCTAGTACATCAAAGCATGTTTGGAGTGTTAAGACTTCCAATCAATTGGAAAAGCCTCGCTTTGTTATTTTAGCTTTTCAAACTAAATGTAAAAGTTCAGCGTGTGTTAATTTTAGTAATTTTGATCATTGTAATATTAGTAATGTGAAGCTATTCCTCAATTCACAATGCTATCCGTATGGAAATCTCAATTTAAATATCAATCAAAATTAGTTTGCTGTTCTCTACGATATGTATACTAATTTTCAAAACGCTTACTATGGTAAAGAAAACGAGCCGTTACTCAATAAAAAGGATTTCATTAATAAAGTGCCGCTAATAGTTATAGACTGCTCCTAACAAAATGAAACATTAAAAAGCGCTTCAGTCAATGTTCGTCTGGAATTTGAAACCCGGACCGATTTTCCTGAAGATACTGCAGCCTAATGCTTAATATTACACGATCGTATTGTACAATATAATCCAATTAGTGGTGATGTTAAAAAATTAATTTAAAATTAACAAGTCATCAATGTACACGATGCTTTTCAATAAAAAAGAAAATAAAATATATATATTGTTAGAATTTAATACAAACTACCTATAATCATAGAGAGAGAAAGAGAGAGAGAGAGAGAAGCATCCACACTAAACGGCGTACGCTCCTAGCAAGCTAGAGACGCTACCCCCTCTCCGAGGGCCCAAACTTAGCCAGCATAAGCTTACTATGCTTCCTACTATAAAAGGAGAATGAGAGAGACCATCATATAGCTTTCTAAATACCCTACCAACTTTTACAGCATCCTACCTTACCAACCTCTGTAGGTGAATGTTGATGGGTGGGTGGGTGAGGGTAGGTAGGTGGGTGGAGAAGGTGAATGGGTAGGTGGGTGGAATAGGTGAATGGGTGGGGGGGCACTTTGTCGGAGGGCCCACTGGTAGATCCTGAGTACTCGTAAATTAATACATTATTGATTTTATTACTTTTTTTATATGTGGTAGCCGTTTTCGGAGCACCTGGACGTGGCTCTTTAAAAATCGACGTGCGACCACGTTGAAACTCGTTACACCAATTTTTGACGGTCCCTAGGGACTAGGAGCCCTAGAAACCTTCCTCAAAAAATTATATAGGTATAGGGTTCCTAGGAACTAGGAGCCCTAGAAACCTTTCTCAAAAAATTATAAACAATTATTAACATTAATAATAATTAACATGGAAGGGTTAAGCCAGGGAATCAAAGGGTTAAACCAGGAACTCGCCACGAATATTGTTTAAAATAATTGTTAACATTAACAATTACATTAACAAAACAAGGTTAGATAAAGAATATTTAGCATTTAATAGAAAGAGATTTAGACCGAAAGTGATATACATAAGCAAATAGAAAAAGGAAGCAATGAAGAACATGGTAGTGATTATGATGATATGCTTAATGATAAAATTCAACTAATTTACCAATTTAATACAGAACATTCGTTGGCAATATGAGTAAAGTTTTAAAAGATAAATCTGGACAAATATATGATACAAACTTGGTTAGCATTCAAAATATATTTTATACAACGCTGAAAAATAACTTATAGTTTCCAGTAGATGAAAAGGACTAAAAGGTAACAAATCAAATAAATTTTTTTACGTGTGATATTAACAATATACCGGATTATATTTGAAGGCAACGCAGTTCTGAAAAATGACGAAAATTGACCAAATAAGAAAGAAAGAATTTCTCAATGAATACAATAAAATGAATCAAATCTCAACCACCTATCGCACAAAAAGAGGAAATTTATAGAAGAATTGATATTAATGTTCGAAGATACATGCTGCGTAGAAGGTAAAAACTTGGTATGTGCATTATAGAAGAAGACGAAATTAATTTAACTAATAAAAAATTAATCTATGTGAGACGATTTCCGTTACTGTCCTTTTTTTAAGAGACAGTTGTAAATGAAACAAAAAAAATTGATTTCAAATGAATTTGTCAGATTTTCGACTAGCGCTTTTAGTATACCGGCATGGATTGTACCAAAAAAGAGACCATCCAAAGAGGAAAAATAGAACTGGAGATTAGTGATAGACTATCGTAAATCAAATTCTAAAAAAATTCCAGATCCTTATTTATATTGCTGAATATAACTGAAATCTTCAACTAAAAATAGTTTTTTTACAACCATAGATATGGTTTCAGGCTTTTATTAAATAAAAATGAAACAGTCAGATATACATAAGAGAGCATTTAGAATACCCGGCTTAGGACGTTTTGAATTCAATGTTCCCTTTGGATTGATTAAATCTCCAAGAATGTTTCAAAGAAAAACTTTTGGAGACCTCCTGGAAAAAGGGTTTGCTATGTGTATCTAGATGATATAATTATAGTATCAAATACAGTTGAAGAACATAATCAGATGATTTGAACACGTAAAAAAACTTAAAGATGCAGAATTAAAGCTAAAAATGAGTAAATAAAAATAAGCGAGAAAGGTATTAAAAAAGATCCCAAGAAAATAGAAGCCATTACAAAAATCCATATCCCGCAAAATATAAAAAATAGTAGAGAATTATTAGGATTAACAAGTTATTACATACGTTTCATAGAAAACTTTTTAAAATTATTTAAACCATCTATACAATTGCTGCAAAAAGAAAATAAATTCACTTGGATTGATGAAAGACAAATGGCATTGGAGTATTTGGAATATATGCTATGTACAGCTCCGATTCTACAATTTCCCGATATACAGATATAAAAAAACTCTTTACTATTACAACTTCTCATTGGGCTATGTACTTTCTTAAGGAGAGATAGGAAAAGACAAACCGATAGCATTTGCATCAAGAGTATTAAAACCTGCAGTATTAAAACGATATCATATCTATGAGTGTGACGTTCTCGGAATAGTTTTCACAGTAAAAATATCTAAAAACTACATATATGACAATAAGTTTAAAATTGTAAATGATCATAAGCCATTATCAACTTTCAAATCGGTAGATAATAACTCGAGAATACAAAAATGGAGACTTAAGTTAACAGATTATGACATTTAAATTATCTATAAACCTGGCAAAATTGATACATACGATGATTTATTGTCAAGAAGCCCAGTAGAAAAAATAAGAATAAATGTGATTACCAGAGCTCAGAAAGCTAAAGCAGAAAAAAGTTCAAAATTAATCGAAATACCAACAAATGACCAGAAATTGCTAAAACTAAATAAAGAAAGAGTCAGACTAATAGAAAAAAAGAACTAGAAGAAAAAGTCCAAAATCAAAGTAACAATGAATGTAGCGGTAGGTAAAGACCACCGAAGAGAAGATCGAATCTGAAAATAATCAGAAAAGAATATATAAGAATGTCATATTTACAAAAAAATCTATAGAATCAAGAAATGATAATATTGTACTTTTTATTGATCATTTATGGAGCTTCTTAGACCATAAAACATCATCGTGTGTATCGATACAGATCCACCTGTGATAACATTGTAGAAAACTCGTACAAATATTTTTAGCCCATTAAAAGATTTAGTAATATACAAGAAAATAAAAAGACTAAGTATTTCTAAAGATAGAAAATTAAACAATTTAAATTAGGAAAAAATACAAGAAACTATAATGACAGTATTTGGAAATTCTGATATTAATATTATCATTTGTCTGAATTATGTTAAATATGGAGAAATCACGAATGGAGATAAAATATTTAACTAAACCATTTAAGTACCTTAGGTGGATATTCATGAGTAAATAGAACTTGACGGCACCCGGATCTTCTTTAGTGCAAGAAAAGGATGGAAGAGAGGATCATTATCCGTAACCTTGAAACCGCTGCTATAGAAAATTGGAACGCAAGAATAGAAAAGCTGGATGACTTTCATGCAGTAGTCTTAGAAAACTCATGGTTAACGCAAGATTGACAAGAATAAATTATAACACTTTTGCATACGTTTTTTTCATCTTCCGCTGATTTTTCTGCTTTTTTTGCTGCTAGACTAACAACTTGCTTCTTCTTAGTGCTTGATTTTTTTGTTTAGACGAAATTAACCAAACCAACCAAAAGAGATGCTCCTTCACGTTTGGAATTTTTCAGACGAAGTCTATACAGGGAATACCGCAAGAACTCCAGCGACAGTTCGCTTTTCTAAAGAACGCGACTGTGGTGGCCATCGAGGTCCAAAGCGAGCAACCGTCTACCCTATGACTGACGCCACTGGGATTACGCCTGAAGCAATTACAGAAGAGGCCTAAGGTACAAAAACGTCAGAAAAAGGTCAAAGAGCCCTCCATAGCTCCTATGAAAGAGCTTCATGAAGCAGAAAGCGGGTGAAAGAGAATAAAGAACCTTCCATGGTCCTAAGGAAAAAAACGTAGATGTCTGTGAAAGCAACGTTTCAGCGACCCGAGATGACTTGAACGACCATGAAATCGCCCAATATGCGGTCCAGGAATTTAGGCATTGGAGGAGGCTTGGAAAGACCTTTTCCAGTGGATCAAGTTTGTCCGAACCACCCGCATGATCACGAACATGAAAGAGACCGCCATTTTCCCGGAGTCCGTGGATTTCATCAAGACCAACGGTCCAGAAAAAATACTTGCCAGGTGATTAAGTTTTCAAGATTCAATAGAAGCTATATCTAAAATGGTATCTCGCTAGAATGCGCTCCGACTGGCTCACGCGCTGCCTTATCGAGGAAGAAAAACGAGTACTTGCTGAGATCGTGAAGGAAAACTTGAGGGAGGTGTACGATTTTCGGGTACAGATGAGGCAATTGGGTCGCTCGGCAGAGGACCCTCATCACGTGATGCCATTTCTCCTCTTAAGCCCTGCAATGAAAAGAGCGACATTTCCTCGCTTAAGCGCTGCCTGATTCGCAAAGCTAGCGAACCTAGACCTTTATCGCCGATGGTCATTGCTTCGGCTTCTGAGAGGCGTGGAGTCTTGCGGAGGAGTAGCTCACCCGTGAAAGGGTCACAAAGAGCTTCCGGTTTTATGATACTCCAACACGCTCATCGGACAGAATCTTACGGCAAATGGGAGGGACTCCAGAAGGACCTGACGAATGTTTGCTTTTGCAACATCTGCCAGCTGAGGGGCGCATAGTGTGGAATTTTGGACAAAAGTATTAAGGAAACGTCTGTAAAAAGTTCAGTTTTTTATCAAATCGGATCAATTTTTTTTCTCATGTTCATTATATAATAAGTAATGGTGTAATAGTGTAATAATTTTGAATTGTGGACACACACATACTACCAACACATAAACTCATACGGATACGCATTAACGAACACCTAAATTTTAACTCTTCCGCGTAAAATAACTATCATGTATGACCGCCTGTAATTTGTAGAAATAAAATTATACAAGGCGCGGTATAATTGTTGGCAAATTGTATTAGCCTGATTTTATTGGGAGATTTAAAAGTATATTTGAGTGGCTAACTCTCCGTTCGGTTAGACCTCTCTACGTTTTGATTTCAATTATATATTCTTAGCTTTTTAAAATATGTATTTTAAATACATATTTTACATTCTTCATTATTTGTCTATTTTATTTTCATTATTTTATGTTTCTACTTTATCTTTATTTAATCTATTACTTTATTTTATCTACTATTCTTAAATTACCAATCTTTATCCATGTAATGCAGTTTAAAATAAGTAAAAAAGTATTATGTGACTCGATTTGGAGCTCGATTTGGAGCTGAGACTTGCAAGGTAAAATCGAATATGTAACTAATAAAATCACCGCTGAACTAAATTTTAATTAGAAGCGATAAAATGAAAATTCAAAATGTGACATTTTGAATTTTCATATTATTCGTTCAATTTATATTCGTGAAATTTCAAATGTGAGTAATATCTTTTTCCTGCTTGAAATGATTGTCTATTAAGTTGGGTTTTGAGTTAAAACAGATATCTTTAGGAATCCCAAGAATTAGGCTTTGTTCTACTTTCACAATTCACTGTTTTGACTGTTTTTTCGTCTCAGGAGTGTAGTGGTGTATCCATGATTCGTCTACAGTTATAAATGGACGCAGAAAGTCGTTCGGATTACGGTGAATGCGCGCCAAGAAGGCCTCAGCGGCCACCACTCGACTGCGTATGTTCTCGACTGAGAGCAAATGCGGCATCTTGCCGAAATTTTCCTCATGTCCAATTTCTCATGCAAAATCAAAATGACTATACCTTTTAAAACCCCTGTGATGCTCTGAGCGTCATCTCTGGGATTTTGTAAGGACTTATTGACTCACCCTCGTACCATTGTGTTGACAATTGCTCATAAGTCTTTCTAGATTAATGCACGCATTATCACCGCGTAGCTGATAACACTCTTCGCGGTCCGATTTCCCCTATCAAGGCATGTGGCAATCTGAGACACCTGGACCAACGCCTGCACAGGAGCACAAGGTGGCTCTGGACAGCACCACCAACCGCAACCATTTTTATTCCGCGATTCATTCAATTAAGCGTACGTTCCGGATTCTATTCGATTCGACTCGAGCAGAAACCCCGTTACAATCTGTATATTTAAAAGCTGCTGTTCGTAGACTTAAATTTTTAAAAATAAAAACAACAGCATTTTCCCCACAATTCAATAGTTTTTTAGGAAGGGTACATCATCTACTCTGCGGATATCTGAAAAATTTTTCTACAAAGAAAATAGAATTTGATAATTTCCTAGAATTAATACAATTTCATTATAACACCAGCATTAATAGTGTTTGTTGATTCAAGAGCTTGAGTGTTAATAAAAGCCAAAGAAAGATAGCAACCATACCGGCAATTCGTTCACGCCGTTAGGACAAAGGAAATATATTAATCCACTGTATCAATTGGACACATACATATGTACGCCTATATATGACGGACCATACAATCCATTTAAAAACAAAAGGAAGGAAGACCATATAAATAAAAAAAACAATAATAATGCATAAAGGACCGAACGTCAATAACTCTATTAAGAAAATAAGTGAGTACTATTTGTTTATGAATAATAGACAACGCGAGGCGAAGAAGACGCGTCTATATATATATATATATATATATATATACAGGATGTCTCAGACCACCCGTCCACCCCCCAAAGTGTGCCGAAAAAGTTCGATTGGACGTAAAATCAACTTCCAGTTTCAACCGGAAATGGCCTATTCAGATCGGAAGTGCATGAAAATCCATTTTTTTAAATGGAACATGCATACTTTTTTTCAGATTCAGATTCTACGGTAAAAAATACGAAAATTTCATAAGCAGAATTTTTTGAAAAAAGTTGATATTTGACTTCTAATTGACGTCTGAAGTCTGTAATCCACCAGTTCGTACTCAAGCTGCGAATATGCACGTTTTAACAATAGAGTAGGATAATGTGGCTCCTCTGAGAGGTTTTCGGGGGCGCTGAGTCCGAATCCAAGGTGAGTTTGATCTTATCAGGTCATTTTGAGGTCAATTCAAGGTCATTTAGATGTAAAACAAAAAAAAATATTAGATTTATCAAGAATGAAGTACTTTTAAAATTTTAGCCTTAATATTACAAAAATATGAATCTCGTCGTTTTTTCATTTATTCTTGTTATTATTAATCTATGTATTTACATAGCGTACTTTTATGAAATTAGGAGAAATGAAATTCCAAAACAAATTAGTTTAGCCAGAAAAAAATCTTTATTCTCAAAACATAATAAATTTCGTTGCAGTAGCAACATTTGTTTATAATAACTTAAATAATGATAATTTGTTTTATTAGAACCTAACATAATGAAAATTTTTATAACGTAATTAGATTTTATCTCCTATTGTTCTATAAATAAAATTTTTTTATGAATAACGCTGAAATAACTGTGCGAAAATAGACGGTGAAGATTTGACAAAAACTTTAAAGTTCAAAATGCGCTCCGCCTTGAAAAATACATGCTTGAACTCTTCTTTGGAAATTATCAACAGATCTTCTAATTTCTGCTGCCTGCAGCGACCGAATTGCATCCGTGATTCTACCAATCATATTGGCTCTCGTTGTCGGACGTTCTTAGTAAACTATGTCCTTTACTCTTCCCCACAAATAGTAATCCAGGACAGTCAGATCTGGGGATCGAGGTGGATAATTGACAGAACCAAACCTTCCAATCCACCTATTGGGGAGCAAACGATTCAAACTATTTCGGCAGATATGTGCCGTATGTGCAGGACATGCATCTTGCTGAAACCACATGTCACGCCGTAACTGCAGGAGGTTTTCCGGGGATTTTGTGGTGACCAATAACGACAATTCCACGTATTAACTTCTGCATCACTCTTGAAGGTACATTCATCCGAAAATAGAACAGATCTGTGAAACTCATCTCTTTGGGCGATTGACCAGTTGCAAAACTCAAGTCGTTGGCGAAAATTTTCAAAGCTGCTTTTTAAGACCTATCTTGTATAACGCGATCGCAGACTTTGAAATACATAACATTCGATAAAGTATGCTGATTTTTTAATGCCTACGTAATTTATTATCATATTTAGTACATTTTCTCTTAACATGTAGGGCGGCATACAGGCTCATCAATTTTTGCTAAGGTAGGTTTCGACTAAAAATGTTTGTTGATTCAATTAAACGCGCATTTAATATCGATTTTAAAACTAATTGTATGATCATTTTTTCACACAGAGTTAAAAGAAACAAGTTGCAAATATGGTTTACTCAAATGAAGAAGCACACATGTTACAAGTTTACGTTCAAGCAGGATCATTTGCCGCTGCTGAACAATTGTGGTGACGACGCTACTCTGACAGATTTCCTCATTCTCGAAAGGTTTTTAGTCGACTGTCTAGAAGAATTAGAACTGAGGGAATTGTTCAACCGCATCATAATAAAGGAAGGGTTATTCGGCGGCGAGTTCGGGATGAACGTTCAGCGGATATTATCGCATCTGCAAACATTGAACGACGAGATTCTCTAAGACGCCGGGAACTTGATTCTGGCATTAGTAAAGACACATTTCAGGGTATTCTTAATGCCGAAAAATTCCATCCTTACCGAATGAAACAGCATCAGGATCTGGACGACAATGATATTCGCCAACGACTTGAGTTTTGCAACTGGTCAACTCGCCAAAGAGATGAGTTTCACAGATCTGTTCTATTTTCGGATGAATGTACCTTCAAGAGTGATGTAGAAGTTAATACGTGGAATTGTCGTTATTGGTCACCACAAAATCCCCACTGGTTGAGAACTATAGATCACCAGCGGGTTTGGAAAGTCAATGTATGGTGCGGAATTATTGATAACCAAATAGTAGGTCCAATTTTTTTTAATGAGAATCTAAATCGGTTCAGATACGTGAATCTCATTGAAAATGAGTTACCTGTTCTCTTGGAAAACCTCCCGCTGCAGTTACGGCGTGACATGTGGTTTCAGCAAGATCCTGCACATACGGCACATATCTACCGAAATAGTTTGAATCGAATGTTCAATTATTCCTGTCAATTATCCACCTCGATCCCCAGATCTGACTGTCCTGGATTACTATTTGTGGGGAAGAGTAAAGGACATAGTTTACCAAGAACGTCCGACAACGAGAGCCAATATGATTGGCAGAATCACGGATGCAATTCGGTCGCTGCAGGCAGCAGAAATTAGAAGAGCTGTTGATAATTTCCAAAGAAGAGTTCAAGCATGTATTTTTCAAGGCGGAGCGCATTTTGAACATTAAAGTTTTTGTCAAATCTTCACCGTCTATTTTCGCACAATTATTTCAGCGTTATTCATAAAAAAATTTTATTTACAGAACAATAGAAGATAAAATCTAATTATGTTATAAAAATTTTCATTACTCGTATGTTAGGTTCTAATAAAACAAATTATCATTATTTATGTTATTATAAACAAATGTTGCTACTGCAACGAAATTTATTATGTTTTGAGAATAAAGATTTTTTTCTCACTAAACTAATTTGTTTTGGAATTTCATTTCCCCTAATTTCATAAAAGTACGCTATGTAAATACATAGATTAATAATAACAAGAATAAATGAAAAAACGACGAGATTCATATTTTTGTAATATTAAGGCTAAAATTTTAAAAGTACTTCATTCTTGATAAATCTAATATTTTTTTTTGTTTTACATCTAAATGACCTTGAATTGACCTCAAAATGATCTGATAAGATCAAACTCACCTTGGATTCGGACTCAGCGCCCCCGAAAACCTCTCAGAGGAGCCACATTATCCTACTCTATTGTTAAAACGTGCATATTCGCAGCTTGAGTACGAACTGGTGGATTATAGACTTCAGACGTCAATTAGAAGTCAAATATCAACTTTTTTCAAAAAATTCTTCTTATGAAATTTTCGTATTTTTTACCGTAGAATCTGAATCTGATAAAAAGTATACATGTTCCATTTAAAAAAATGGAATTTCATGCACTTCCGGTCTGAATAGGCCATTTCCGGTTGGAACCGGAAGTTGATTTTACGTCCAATCGATAGAGCATACTCGATTTATATATAATTGCGTTATCAATTTTTGAAAAAAAAAACTTTTTCGGCACACTTTGGTGGGTGGACAGGTAGTCTGAGACACCCTGTATATATATATATATAGACGCGTCTTCTTCGCCTCGCGTTGTCTATTATTCATAAACAAATAGTACTCACTTATTTTCTTAATAGAGTTATTGACGTTCGGTCCTTTATGCATTATTATTGTTTTTTTTTATTTATATGGTCTTCCTTCCTTTTGTTTTTAAATGGATTGTATGGTCCGTCATATATAGGCGTATATATGTATGTGTCCAATTGATACAGTGGATTAATATATTTCCTTGGTCCTAACGGCGTGAACGAATTGCCGGTATGGTTGCTATATTTCTTTGGCTATTATTAACACTCAAGCTCTGATGAAGTAAGCCGAAACAAACTTTCAATTAGGTAAAAGAATAATACCGGATAACTCGGACAAATCAAATTGCACTGAATTTATATTTCAATTGGCGAGATAAACTCTGAACTCGGAAATATTGCGGGTTTCTTGCTTTGGCGCTTAGTCCTGACTGACTAAAAAAAGGTGCCGTCATCGTTTTCACCCGTTCGTTATATATCCTTTGTCCCTCGCATTCCGTCTCTCTCTAGCGCATACGCTTCAGACATTTACGCGTCTCTTATCGGCTCGTATTACTTAGCCAATCACGCTGACTGCAGCATGCTGTCGCAGCATGCTGCAGCAGCGTGAATCAGCTTCTCCCGCTCATTCCCACCGAGCCACGCACATGAATACTTCTAGCTATGGGGTTTTATTTATTTATAACCTTTGCCTTAGCGCAACACGAACGGGACTCTCGAAAGCGAAAATTTAATCGTAAAATATAACAAATGGTACGTCACGTGATAGCCAGTCACCTTTTTTCCAAATTTACGGTCGATTTCTCCTAATTGAATCGAAATCTTGTAACCTTTTCAAAACTTCAACGCAGTACTCTTTGTTGATTGTTTAGCATTTAGAACTATATTTGTGATGCACAACGATCATATAGTCAAAAAAATAGACCAGAACGAGGATCACTGTCAATAGATATACGGCCACTTTTGAACCACCTATATCACGTTTTTATTTGTGTTTTGCCTATACTTAAAGACCTTTTGCAACATTTCATTACTTTTACTTTTATCGAGATTAAAGCAAAATTTTATGCAAATTCGCTGTTCGGTTCGTTCTTCCATTTTTAGTAATAAATAAATTGCGACGAACGTAAAAAAATCGTTGTGAATAAATACATTTTGCGTGAGAACTAAGGTATATCATAAGTATTTCGGACTACTGATGAAAAGGTTATGAATTGTTGGTGACGTTCATACCTTCCAGAGGTCGCCTCAGATTCTTTGTGCGGAGGCATGAACGTAGGTCGGATACTTTTGGGACAGACGTCGTACATTTGGGGATATCTTACCACAAAGTGAATGTTTTAAAAACTTATATATTTTATAGGGGTCTAGCTATAAAATACTCCAGTGACACGAATCACGAAGTAATAAATACATTGAACTTTACAGATATAACTTTTCCTTGACAGTTAAAGATAAAAAGGTAAGATGTAACAGAGAATCCATAAAAATAGAACACCTAAAATTATTCCTTGCGGAGAAAAGCAATTACCTAACCTACAGCATTTCATAGCATTTTTCTGTAGGAAAATGACTAGGATTCTCAGATTATCAGACTCCTAAACACATGCGAGGCCCTATAAGGCCCAGTTTTGTCATTTTTGGTTTTTCAACGATATCTCGGTCAGTTTTTAAGCTAGAAAATTCTTTTTTTTTGTAATTGTAGGATTTTGTAAAGCTTAAAAATAACTATACTTAAAAAATTTTTGACGCGATATTCAAATTTTTAGAGCCGTTAAAAAATTTTTAAAGTCAATATTTTGAAAATGAAGACCAACTCTTCGCTCAAAAAAAAATATGTTATGTATTTTTGACTGAAAAATGTTCCTGATTTTTTTTAGATTTTTAAAAGTGGTCGAACGACTTAAAAGATAAAATAAAAACCAACAAAAAACCTAGTTTTTCTCCTTAAGCGCCATGTACTTTAATTAATTAGTTAAATTTACTTTAATTAGTAGGTTAAATCTGCGATAAAAAATAGGACCATCAAATTTTACGGAAAAATTACATCGAAAACATGTATCACATTTTTTAATTATATATAAGATCTCAATAACACCGTATCACTGCTACAAGGCGTTTAATTTAAAGGATTCGTACATTTACTGAATTGAACTGGGAACAACAAATAGAATTGCGAGAAATGATGGTTTCATTGAG
Organism: Phymastichus coffea; assembly: GCF_024137745.1. Classification (NCBI taxonomy): domain Eukaryota; kingdom Metazoa; phylum Arthropoda; class Insecta; order Hymenoptera; family Eulophidae; genus Phymastichus; species Phymastichus coffea. The sequence goes on from NW_026706823.1 coordinate 5,445,768, forward strand.
GAATTGCTACAGTCGGACTGTTACGTAAATTGAGGTTTTTTTATTCAGATTACGAACAAGAAACTCAAATAAGATGATCTGTTCTGTTCTCGGTCTTGATCGTCATCAGCAAGTCTCTGAATTTTCAAAGTCTGTGTTAAGTGCCTTTGAAAACGATGTACTGCCTTCACGCTTTGGTTTACAAGCAGTCAATCGAGAGGGCTTGATTGCTAATCATTCAACGATTCTCCTTCATAAGCTTCATGGCGTAATTGATAACAATTTTTGGTTAGTTGGCGATGACACTTATTTGAAGCACCAAAAAAGTTCCAATAACGAATACCAACGAAGATCTTTTTCTGGACATAAGAAAGTTCCTCTATGTAAGCCCTTTACTCTGTACAATTCAACTGGTTTTATTGTTGATGTACCGGGACTGTTTTATGCTAAAGAAAACGATTCTATCATATTTGAAAAAAATTTTAAGGCCCACGATAACAATTGAAACAAATTGATGTGCAAAGAGGGTGATGTTTTTATTCTTTATCGAGGATTTCGTGACATAAAATCAAAATTAGAAAATAACGGTTATCGGGTCCTCATGCCAGCCTTAAAAGATAAATATCAGAAACAATTTTCAGTGGAAGATGGAAGCACATCTTGACTTGTTACGATACCTCGATAGGTCGTAGAAACGGTACATGGAGCTGTAGCTCAGAAGTATAAGTTGTTCCATCAGCAATTAGATAATCGTTACTTGACTGAAACTGATCTTTAATGCAGAATTGTTTGATTTTATAATTAATCAATTCATGAAATGATATCAAGAAAATATAGTCGAAGAAAAAGTTTATTCAAAATGTTAAGGTCTGCTGAGTTAGAAGATTTCCCTGAAATGACGAAACAGGATCTAGTCAAACTATTCACTGGAATTTTCGGTTCCAAACAAGCAATATCCTATTTAGCTGAAATGATGGGCAACACGAATGAAATAAATATAAATTACTATCGTGAATCTGTTGACCTTCTCAAGTTATAAATGAGATCTAGACATATTGAAAGTAAACAATACAATTGCTATATTCACTACAAACTAAATACCATTGGTTGTGCTGGCATACTGCGTTTTTAATGTGAGTGTATTGACGGTATGAGGACAATTGGATGCTGTTCTCACGTGGCTGCCGTTATTTATTATTTAGCATATACCAGATTCCAATCTTCCATTGTAAAATCTGCCCTACATCTAACAAAGATTTATAAATAAGATAATGTGGTGGGTCTTATCGAAGCAGATAGTGATGACAATTGATATGTATGGCATGGTAAAATATTATCTCAGAAGAATATTTTTTCTATTATTGTAAAATGTAAACAAATTTTTAAATAATTTTTTTTCTTTTTAATTTTAAATTAATTATTAAAATTATTATTTTAATATTAAATTATTAATATTATTAAATATTTATATAATTATTTATATATATTATATAAATATTATATGTAACAGGCTGCCGTTTAGTCTATAATCCTGCAGACGTACCTTTAATTGCGACTAAACGACCCCTTGTTATCTCTGTGCACAAGGCACAGTAACCTACCTTGCCTCGAAGTGCGCCTGCGCAGAGTCTCTTCACCGTTCCGAGTTGGGTTTCCCCAACTCACCGCTTGGCGGCGCTGTCGCCCCTTACTAGTAGCGCTCGAGCGGCCGCCGTCGGAACCCAAGGCGTCGATTCGCGTCTACCTGTACTCGCACGGTCCGTGCTGCGTAACCGGCGAATTCGAATCGGACGTAAACACTGAAAATAAACACGGGCGCGACCTCCGGACAAAGGAAAGACACAATAACGACTCTTTGATTTGTTAGAAACGATAAAAATGCACTTTATTAATGCAGTTGACCTACACGGGGAATTGGCCGAGAGACTTACGCACGCACGCGTGAATGACAAGACACGCAAATTGCGAGAGAGAGAGAAAACCGCGATTCCCGCGAACTACCTGCTCGCACGCAATAAACAAATTCTTCGCGCTCGCTGCGCGGACTCGCACGCAAATTATGACAATAATTAAACAAGGGAAGAAGGTGCACCTACCGCGAGAACGATGAGGATACGGTGGCCAACCGTATCCGACAAACACGCTGTTAATCGACTGATCCGCTGCTTGCTGCACCGCTTCTATTGCTGTTGCTGCTGTTGTTGTCGCCACTGATGTTGCTGCTGTTGATGCTGCTGCTGTTGCTGCTACTGCAGTTGCTGCTACTGCTATTGCTGCTGCTGCTGCTGCACACCCACCCACGCACTCCAGTCACAATGTCAATGGCAAAACACAAAACTCGGGAGGTTGGGGGTTAGCGCGACGCTGACGGACTGAGTAACACAGTCATACTGCCTGTCGGAGCCTCCCCTCCCGGTCATTGCCCCTTACGCGCTCTCTCTCTCCCGCGGACCGAACGCGGCTCCTCTCGCTTAGCCGCTTAACTTCGCGCGAGTCTACGATTTCGGTAATCGTTGCAGCCCCCTCCTAGCTTCGAACTACCGGATCGAACTACCCCATTGACTCGCGACCCCAAGGACAGGATTGGGAAAGGAGAGAAATCAGCACAATCCATCCTCTTTGAAACATGGCTTTATTTGCCCATCCCGGGCCACCACTCCCCCACGTCACCTGCCGAAGCCCCCTGGCGCCTTGTGTCTGGGGTAGCGCCAGTGCTCCGACTTATTGGGGCATTTGGACGTGGTCGTAATCCCGGGATGGCCGCAGATGTAGCAGCCCCTGCCCGGTCGTCTGCTGAAGCTGGGCTCCGCCCCATGGCCCTGGCTCCCTGCTGGTTGTTGGGGCGGCGTGGCTGCTGCTGCCGGGGCGGCGATGAATGTTACGCCGCCCACCGTGGCGGATGTGTGTCCTCCCATGGTACGCACCACCACGGTAGGGTCGGAAACCGACCCGTCCACGCGGACCGTGAACTCCTGTCCGGCGCCGGGGGCCCCCGAGACTCTCTTGGGCTGAGTCTTGGTCGGGAGCTTGGCCGGAGTCCTGGCGGCGTCCCTACTCGTCGAGGCCGCCGGTGGTAACACCGCCGGCGGGCCCGCGGCCTCTGGGGACTCCAGCCCCCGGTCAACGCGCAGGAGGGCCTCACCGTAGGCCCTCTGCCGCCGGACTACCGGAGCCCACTCCCCCAGCATTTCTTGGGCGCCTCGGAAGTCGAGGAACTCCCCCAGGTGAGCGTGTACCTGGCGCTGGAGTTCCCCGACGAACTCCCAAGCATTCTCCAACTCCTGGAGGTCCAACCTCACGTGCCTCCAGGAGTTTGCAAGCCCATCTTGCTGGGGGATCCGTGGGTGGTTGCAGACCCACTGTTGTTGGCCGCAGGCCTCCCTTGGCCCGGGGCACTGGGTCGAGCTCTCCGTCGTTGCCGCGCTCGACCCTTGGGTCTGCACCCCCTGGTCCTGCGTGGACTGAGACCGACGACCCTCTTCGGACGGGCCGTCGGTCTGGGTGGACGCTTCCCGGGTCGAGGGCTTGGATGTTTGGGCCCTCATACCTTCCCGGAGGAAGTCGTCCACCCGCTGGCGCGAGCGGCCCTCGCGAGCGGCCACCTCGACCTGGGCCCGGACGAACCTACGGAGGTCGCCGATCAGCCGATCGGCGCCCGGACCCAATCCCAGGTCGAGCAGCAGTTGGGTGGCCGTCTCGAGGGCCTCTTCACTGATGACCAGCTTCCTCTCCATCTGTAAAAGAGAAGAAGTGGGGTTAAGGGATTTCTCAGGTTCAGCCCTTAACCTACCCGTCGTTGTGCCACGCTCGACACTAATGCTTACGAGGACGTCCCGGTCCCCTGCGCTTTCCTCGCGAACCTGGCCCATTTGCGGGGGTAGCTGGCAGGACCACCCTCCGCACGTGCTGAGCGGTTCTACGTGGCCTGCCTCTTCCCCTTACCGCGTTGCCATCCAGGTCGTCTCCACCTGGTTCCTGAGGTTCGCGCGCAGGGTTCTTGCGCGGCCTACCCCGGCCTCGCTTAGCCGGCGCCTCGATCGGTACCTTTGGAGTCGCCGCGGGTTTCTCACACTCGTTCGCGGGGGCTGCAATCGCGACGCGCTCGCATATCGGATCCTCGCTGGATTCCTCGATTTTCGCTGGCGGGTCGCCTACGCCCTCCTCTTCCTCCAACGGTGCTGAGTCCCCGCCTCCTGGTTCCTCGTTGTCCTCATCCGAGAATGGACCGAAATAGGGCTTGAGGTCCTTAGCGTGGATCAGCTCGGGCAACTCTTCCTGCTGGTTACCTAGGCGGTAGGTATTCGTCCCACATACCTCCTGAATTACGTAGGGACCAGCATACTTCGGCGCCAACTTCGCCGAAACGCCCTGAGCTGTGGAAGACAAGATGCGGTTCCGCTTCCACACCCAGTCCCCAACCCTAAAGTCGGCCTGGCGTCTCCTCCGGTTGTAATAGACCACCTGACGGGCCGCCTCCTCCCTGGACTTAGAGCCAGCGCGTTCCCACAAATTGGGTAACTGGCGCATGTGCTCGCCCCATTCGGTCAGTTCTTGGCCCTCGGAAGCTTCCCGAGCCAACTGATCCTGGGCCCTCCTAAAGGTCAAGGGGGGAGTGGGCTGTCTACCGAAGACCAGCATGGCCGGGCTGTAACCTGTCGCGCTGTGAGTTGCCGAGTTCAACGCAAAGTTGAACTCTGGCAGGTGCTCGTCCCAGCTCTTATGGTCCCGCTCCACGTACGATATGAGCATGGCCTTGAGGGTTTTGTTCACTCGCTCTGTGGGGTTTAGGGGTAAACTGGGGTCAGGGCGCGCTGGATGCCGTTCCTCGACAGGTAGGCATCGACCTCTTGATTTTTAAATTTGGTCCCATTGTCCGAAAGAAATATCTCTGGCGCCCCAAACCTGGTTACCACCCTCTCGTGCAATTCCCGTACGATGGTCCTTCCATTGGCATTACGTACGGGTACGCACTCCACCCACCAAGTGAACAGGTCTAAAAAGACTAAAATGTACTCGAACCCTCTCGAGCTCTTCGGGAAGGGGCCAGTAATGTCACTGGCCACCACCTGCCAGGGTCGCGAGACCTCTCGACGACCCATCAGCCCGCAAAGCGGCCTTTGCTCCGCCTTGCATTGCTGACATACCGGGCAACTCCTCACGTACTCTCTGACCTGATCGAACATCTTTGGCCAGAAATACAGGTGCCTAGCCCGGGAGAACGTTCGTTCTCTCCCCTGGTGTCCCGCTGCTGGCGCATCGTGTACCTCCTCGAGTACTTGATGCCTCTTCTCGGCAGGAACCACTAGCTTCCAGGCTTCCTCGTTGTCGATGGACCCTTCGCTCCCCTCAGTCGGATTGTAGTGATACAATCTCCCTCCGACCACCTTCCAGGTAGGTTGAGAATGTGGATCCTGGCATACCTCTCGATACTTTTGAAGGTACCAGGCGTCGGCAGTTTCCGGCTGATGAGTCATGGCCCCCACTTCTACCACCCCCTCCTCATAGGCCCTAGATAAAGCGTCTGGCACCACGTTGAGGTCTCCTTTTCGATACTCGATATCGAACACATGGCCTTGTAGTGCTAACGCCCAACGCGCCAGCCTTCCTGTAGGATTCCTCATACTGTGGAGCCACTTAAGACAACTATGATCGGTGATGACTTTGAAGTGGTGCCCCTCAACATAGGGCCGGAACTTCCCGATAGCCCATACTACTGCCAGGCACTCTCGTTCGGAGACTGTATAGTTCCTTTCCGCACTGTTTAAGGAGCGACTGGCGTACTCAATTACGCGCTCCTGTCCATCGACTTCTTGCGTCAATACCGCGCCTATCCCACTATCGCTCGCGTCCGTTTGTAACACGAACTGCGCGCTGGGATCTGGCGACTGCAAGATCGGTGCCGAGACCATTGCGTCTCGTAACCGTTCGAAAGCCTGCTCTTGTTCCTGCTGCCACGCAAACGGGATGCTCTTCTTCGTCAGGCGGTTTATCGGCTCAGCGATCGTTGCGAAGTCGGGTATGAAGCGACAATACCACGACATCATCCCCATGAATCGCTTCACCTGTCTGATCGTCCGTGGTACTGGGTACTCTATAATGGGCTTGATCTTCTCTGGATCTGGCCTTACCCCTTCACGGTTCACGAGGACCCCCAGGTACTTGACTTCCGACTTACAGAAGTGGCTTTTGGTCTTATTCACAGTGAGGCCCGCACCCAGGGTTCGTTGTAAAACCAATCCCAGGTGTCGCTTATGCTCCTCAAAGGACGGCGAGATAATAATCACGTCGTCCAGGTACGCAAAAGCGAAAGGATCTAAATCCGGGCCAATCACTCTGTCCATCAACCTCTGGAAAGTCGCGCCGACGTAGGACAATCCGAAGGGCATTCTCTTGAACTGAAAATGCCCCAGGCCAGGGACCGTGAACGCCGTAATGGGGCGCGACTCCTTTTTAAGAGGTATCTGGTGGTACGCGCTACTCAAGTCCAGTGTCGAGATGAACTTCGCATCCCGGATCCTTCGCAGGATGTCGCTCATGAAGGGTAATGGGTAGGCGTCCGGCTTTTTTTACTGCGTTTACCTTCTGGTAATTCACGCAGAACCGGTATTTGCCGTCTGCCTTCTTAACCATCACCACTGGACTTGACCACCCGCTGGTTGCTGGCTCAATGACGTCGTTGTCCAGCATGGCCTTGACCAGCGCGTGCATTTCGTCTCGCACCCTGTCGGAGACCGGGTAGTATTTCTGTTTACAGGGTCGAGCGTCTCCGATGTCTATCTCATGCTCGACCCCCACAGCACAGCCTGAACACTCGCCTCCGTCTGGAATTAATCCATCGACGAGGCTAGCCACTTCTTGACGCTGTGCTTCCGTGGCTTCTACCAGGCCTACAGGTGCAAGGCACGACGTACCAGTGACGCTTGCCACTTCCAACGGTACCGCCACTTTGGCTTTCGCCAAGTACAGCTGGTCCGTGTCAGGGTTCAGGTTGGCGCTGAATTCCCTCACGAAATTCGCGCCGACGTAGCAGTCATCAGACAGCAGTGGCGTTATAGCGACCCTTACATCTTTTGTGATTCCCCCAACTGTGAAGGGGAAAATCACATGGCCCAAGATGGGACATGGGCGACCGTCAGCGAGCTTCGCTTCTCCCGCTCGCGTGACGTCCAGGCCCAGCCCCATGTCTGATGCCAACCTAAGCCCGAGTTGACCCATTACCGTTGATGAGGCCCCGGTGTCGTAGAGTGCCCTTAACTTGTAGGCACCTATCCCCACCTGAAGCCACCATCGGGTCTCATCCTCGGGTCTATACCTGCGGGGAGCTTTCGCCGTCTCTCTCCCCTCTGTGGACGGGAGGCTTTCACGGCTCTTCTTGCCCTGGGCAGCCGCTACTCGCATCGACGTGCTCTTACCCTCAGATGTCTGGGTCGCCGGCGTATCCTCCGGAGCGTCAGGTGGTCTCCTGGAGCTTTTGGGTCTGATGGTCTCCTCTCCGACCCATTCAAACCCATGCTCCACCACCTGAATCCGGCCTTCGTACCCTTCGAGGATACAGAATGCCCGGTTACCCAGATCAGGCATATGCTCGGTCGCTGTCGCTTCCGACGCCACCGCACTGCTAGGTCTCGTAGGGTCCGATATCCTTGGCGAAACCTTCCTGAACCCTGGAGTCGCTGGCGGGCCCCTGCCCCGTTCCAGCGACCCGCGACGAGAGGTCTCCTTTACTGGGGACGCGGAGGGGACCTCCGTCCTCCGCTTCCCTGCCCGTTTCCCTTGTTGCAATCCGGGCAGTACCTTCTGGTAAAGCCTAGTTTGCCACAAGACGAGCACTTGATCGGTTGGGAGTAATCTATTTTCCTCCTCTGACCCTCTCGTCGCTGGCCAGGAGACCCTGGGGGGGTTTTATTCCTCCCCTTTTCTTGCGGCCGACCCCTCGGCCGCCTGGGAGAGTTAGCCTTCCTCTCCTTAAAGTACCGGTCCATATCGCGCCGCAGGGTCGCAATCTGCGACGACAGATCCTCAATGGGGTCTGTCGTCTGCGTTGCAGCGATTGCGGGCCGGTCCTCGGGTCTCTTGGCCGAGGCTTTAACCGGCGACTCGGGTTGCCGCTGATCCCTACCCTGAGGCTTGTTGGACATGGCCGCCGTTCGGGGTCCTGCCCGGGGCGGTGGTGCCTTAGCTGACACCCCCATGTGCTCGGGGTACAACGTGGACGTTGGCTCCAACCTGGTCCTCGGGCGCTCGTCGTCCCGCAAGGCGGTCTCGATTTCGGTCGCCCGGGCGTGGAATTCGTCCACGTTGGAGAACGCATTCCTCCGTAGCTGCATCCGGATGGCGGGTAGGAGATTTGCATACAGCAAATCTAACTGCCTCTGCTCTAGTAACGGCGGACGTAGCTGGGCTAACATGAAGAGGAGGTGGCAGGCATATTCTCGCACCAGCTCTCCTTTCTCCTGGTACCGGGCTTGGGCCTCTTGCAGCAATCTTTGTTGCTGAAGCTCACTCGACCCAAACCAACGTCGAGCGCCTGCCACGAAGTCGGCGTAATTTCTCCACTTGAGCTTGTTAAGCTCGTACCAGGTCCTCGCAACACCTTCGAGGAGCTCTGATACCGAGCACAAGATCTCGCCGTCTGTTAGCCCAGAACCCGCGCGTAGATCTTCCAGTCTCAACAAGAAGGTGTCTACGCACTCTGAAGCCGTGCCGGAGTATCGCAGCTTCCATCCCCGGACAATCCTACCCGCGTCCCGAGTCGCGTAGTACCCCGACGCCGAATTGGCGTCGTACCAGGCGGATCCTTCAGGGATCGCCTGCCCTTCATCCATGTCGGCGTCTCTTGGTCCTCTTCTCGGTGGCTGTTCCGTCCTTGAAGGCACCTGCCTTTGGGGAGCCTCTCGAGGTTCGCCAGGGGTCGGTCGCTGGGGTTCCAGGGTACTACCTGGTACCCTTGGGTCGTAGTGGCACGTATACGTGGATTGGAAGTCCACGGTCCTCCGGGGCCGCTCTGGTATGACCGTTCGTCGATTGGTGGGGTCCCTGTTTCTCAACTGCTGGACCTCCACCTGCAGAGCGGTCACCTGGTCGCTCCACCGCGCGCATACCTGGTCGTGTCTTTCCAACATCTCTAATATGCGGTCTATACCGACCCGGTTGCGCTCGATCTCTTCCTTTAGTCGCTCGGTCACGCACCGCTCTTCCTCTTCTTCTGGAGGTTGTAGCTCCGCGTTCTCGAAGCGACGGGCTCTTCGCCTATCCGGCGATCCGGTGGAGCCCTTGTGCTCACTACCGACCCCCTCCGTGGGCCCCTTGACCTCGCCGGTCCCCCCTTCCTCTGCGGGCTCTCGCTCCCCCGTCTCGCTCTGACTCTCCTCTTCCAAGTTGTCGTAGACCGCGAGAGTCCGCGTCAGGTTCGCCTCCACCACCTCATCCCTGTATAGCAGCATGAGTGGATGGGCGACAAGATCCTCCGCATCAGCTGCTTCTAACTCTTGTCGTCTGGACTCCAGCCACCTCTCTCGACTCCTTCGCCTGCGTTGTGTGGCCTCCCTATCCAACGCCGCTCCTTGGAAGTCTAAGTCAATATACTCCCCTAGCAACCAATATGCTAATCAAACTGCCTGCATCAGCTTGGGACCATCTGTGCGCAACTCCAGTTGCGTCAGGTATCTGTCCAGCTGTGTCGAAGGCAGTTCCGAAGCCCACCGGGTTATCGCGTCGGCGGTATCCTCCATGTCGCTTATGCTGGGGCGTAGGTGACGGTTGGGGTTAATTTCCCTGTTCGACCACTACCGCCTCCTATCGCCCAAGGCGCGAGCGGGGTGTTGCGATTTTTATCGCCAACTACCCAATTACGCCTTTATTCACAACGCAACAATACGCGTGGCTTGTGGGTGTGTGCAGGTATCGCGTACTCTAAGGAAGTACGAACTTCCGCTTCGCAACTACCTGCCTATAGGTGGAGGCTAACTGTTTGTTAGCTCCACCGGGTTAGTTAATCTAACCCTACACACACCCCAATTGCGCGCTCTGCTGGTACTGTCGCTCGGTGACTAACCCCCACTTAATTACTTTAATGTGTAATAAAACACTTAAAAAGCAAAAAGTTAACCACAATACAATTAGTCACTTTTTATATTCGCGTTAGAGCGACTACGGACGTCTCTTCGACCCCTGGGGTTAGTGTGCTCTCGGCTCACAAAAGCAGTTGTTATTGGGTCGGAGAGGCGTCTTTCCCCTACCGCAGAGCACGTACCGAACGAGCCACGCGTTACTTTACCCGCTCGCACCTTATTACGCACGCGCGCAAACGTCTCTCTCTCGCGCGCGTTGCTCTCTCTTTTCGTGCAATTTCCCTCGTGTGTGAGTCCTAATTTAGTTGGGCGCCATGTAACAGGCTGCCGTTTAGTCTATAATCCTGCAGACGTACCTTTAATTGCGACTAAACGACCCCTTGTTATCTCTGTGCACAAGGCACAGTAACCTACCTTGCCTCGAAGTGCGCCTGCGCAGAGTCTCTTCACCGTTCCGAGTTGGGTTTCCCCAACTCACCGCTTGGCGGCGCTGTCGCCCCTTACTAGTAGCGCTCGAGCGGCCGCCGTCGGAACCCAAGGCGTCGATTCGCGTCTACCTGTACTCGCACGGTCCGTGCTGCGTAACCGGCGAATTCGAATCGGACGTAAACACTGAAAATAAACACGGGCGCGACCTCCGGACAAAGGAAAGACACAATAACGACTCTTTGATTTGTTAGAAACGATAAAAATGCACTTTATTAATGCAGTTGACCTACACGGGGAATTGGCCGAGAGACTTACGCACGCACGCGTGAATGACAAGACACGCAAATTGCGAGAGAGAGAGAAAACCGCGATTCCCGCGAACTACCTGCTCGCACGCAATAAACAAATTCTTCGCGCTCGCTGCGCGGACTCGCACGCAAATTATGACAATAATTAAACAAGGGAAGAAGGTGCACCTACCGCGAGAACGATGAGGATACGGTGGCCAACCGTATCCGACAAACACGCTGTTAATCGACTGATCCGCTGCTTGCTGCACCGCTTCTATTGCTGTTGCTGCTGTTGTTGTCGCCACTGATGTTGCTGCTGTTGATGCTGCTGCTGTTGCTGCTACTGCAGTTGCTGCTACTGCTATTGCTGCTGCTGCTGCTGCACACCCACCCACGCACTCCAGTCACAATGTCAATGGCAAAACACAAAACTCGGGAGGTTGGGGGTTAGCGCGACGCTGACGGACTGAGTAACACAGTCATACTGCCTGTCGGAGCCTCCCCTCCCGGTCATTGCCCCTTACGCGCTCTCTCTCTCCCGCGGACCGAACGCGGCTCCTCTCGCTTAGCCGCTCGTTAACTTCGCGCGAGTCTACGATTTCGGTAATCGTTGCATATAATATAAATATAAATATTATATTTTATTATATAAATTGTAACGGGGTAGATATCCGTCTATTTAATTAAGCGCGTGATCGCATCGAAGAGCGCGCGGGATTACCTAAACGTTCAAATTCAAAAATCGGAGAGCAGGAGGGAACGGGTGTCAGTCAACCAACTTGTTACTAATGAAAAATAATAACAGCGAAATTATAATCAGTATCACATGCGAGTTAGTATATTTCCCTATTTTCTACAGTATACTTGGCCCGCGCGTTTATGTTTACGAAACGCGCACACGTCAATAACATGCAGTATCAGATCGGTCGCCGCTTTTTGTTCGCCGAGTTAATACATACATGCTTCTTATGGAATACGAAAGATTAGTTAATAGCAATTATAGCAATCGCGAAATAAAGCTGGGCAGCTTACCTTATTAGCAGTCGCACGAAGAACGAGAGAAAAAGTTCGTGATTAAGTCTCGGGGAAGTCCGCGTCTCTGACCAAGCGGTTCACACTTTCGGTTTCGCCCTCGATGGCGAAACCCCGCACTCACGCACACTTGCACGCACTCGTCTCAGTCAGGCGAAGGCATAGCTCCTGTCGCTCCTTATCAGCTCGTCTCGACACTCCAAAAAAACTCGGGAAAAACTCTTATTAATTTCTGCTGCACCTGAGTGAGCGGATTCTAATCCTCGACTGGACCATTTTCATACGCACGCGTTCCGTCTCGTCTCGTGCCGAATTCCCTCGTCACATCTTTCCCCAACCGATAGGTGCTGCCCCCGCAGGCAGCCGCATGGTTGGGCTGTCAGCGCTAATAAGACGTTTACCGTCACAAAATATATTAAATATTTTATATAATTTTTAATAATTATTTGATAAAATTATTAAATAATAAATTTAATCACAGAAAATTGATATCTCTAGAATTGTATTTGTTGCCTTCTTTTTTGTTAATCGCACACTAATCAATTATACCTGTTAGTTTTTGAAGTAATTGTGTATGCTGTATAAAGAGTGTTTAATATATATATGGGACGATCCATGTCAACCGGATCACTGCTGTGTCCAAAATTTGATGTGACCAAACTTTATTTCAACGACTGAGGAAGACAAAATTAAAACTACAACCAGATAAATGCGAATACGTAAAGGCAGAATTAGAATACCTTGGACACTTAATTATAAAAGAAGGAGTTTTACCGAACCCAAGTAAGATAGACTGTATAATGAACTACAAACAACCCGTTAATCAAAAGGAAGTACGCCAGCTATTAGGTCTATGCGGATATTATAGAAAATTCATCAAAAACTACGGTAAAATAATCGTACCTTTAAATAAGCTCATGTGTAAGGACCAAAAGTTTGAATTTACTCATGAATGCCAAGAAGCCTTCAAAACATTGAAAGAAAAATTAACCTCAGCGCCTATATTACGTTACCCAAACCTCGAAGAATTATTTATACTCACAACCGATGCAAGTAACGAACGACTCGGAGCAATATTAAGTCAAGGAGATTACAAAAAGGGAAAAGATTTACCTTGTGCATACGCATCACGAGCACTTAATAGCGCAGAGAAAAACTACTCGACCACTGAGAAAGAATTGCTCGGTGCCGTCTGGGCTATAAGGCATTTTAGACACTTTTTATATGGAAAGCCATTTATTCTCATAACCGACCATGCACCTTTGGCCGGACTAATCAAGACCAAGTTACCCGAAATCGGATCGAGGATATTTAAACTACTTAAAATTGCTGACTTTCAGCCAATGGTTGAATATAAAAAGGGTAGATTAAATACGAACGCCGACGCACTTAGCCGAGCATTTTGCACTGAAACTCTTTGCAGCATTGTATGGACGCGAGACAGTTACCCTGCTCTCACTATCACAAAAGACAAATGGCAATCGACGCCAGCAACAAAATTATTGAAGAAGTCGACCGAAAAGGGGACTAAAGCGTTAGAATTTAGTGAAGATTTTACCCTACAGGAAGTTGAGAATTCGATCAGTCACCTAAGAATGGTAGCAACATCAAACGGCATTAATCGGCTTTACATAAAAAGGAAACATCGTTATGAAAAACCAGTTGATGCAAACAAAACTATCAAGTCTGCTCCCCTAGCTGACCCGGATATAGCTAGTGAGCAACCAAAAACTACGGCAAGACCATTATCGCCAATAACAAACGATGTTGAAGATTCAGATCTGCCTTTAAAACAACGACTACCTCGCCAGCGAGGAAGGCCAAAAATAAAGTCGCAAGTTATTATGAATAATAAATGTAAAGGAGACGTAATTTTGGAACCTTCTGAAGAGCTTATAACTAATTCACTGCCCGTAGTAATAGACATTCTTAATAAACTCAAAGCTGATGAAACTCTAGAATTCAGAAAAATCGATCACAGTACATCTCAAAAATTAATTCAGAAAATTGCTGAAATGGCCAGGAAAATGAGGCGGCCAACTCTCTACATTAAAAGCACAGAGCAGCAACACGTAAATAATGAAACTACACAAAAAACACTACTAGGTAGGGCACACGGTGAAACACACTGGAAGCAAGATAAAATGACAATTGAACTTAGAAAATACTGTTGGGAAACAAAAACAGAGGATATAAGAAATTGGATCGATTCGTGTGAACACTGTCGTAACGAGGAGATAAAGAAACGATTCCGAGCGCCAGGCACACTCATTGAAGCACCCTCAGATATCAACGAAATCTGGTACATAGACCATGCGCAACCAAAGAAATATTTATATTTATTACGTCTCGAATATATAAGAGCCATTACGAGATGTGCTTGCTCTGGCAATGTAGCAGACTGACTTGACTGCTCGCGCTCTATTTACACATACATACGTCGCTACGAACGCATCCTCAAACTCATACTCGCTTGTATACAATATATAGAAATATATTAAAAAGTTATGTAGTCGTGTAGCTCTTGAGAGCCTGGTCCCGCTTGTTTGAGCTCCAGTTGCTCGAGGTACTCTTCGATTTCCTCCTCCTGGAGCGTCAATACCCAATTTTCTATCTCTGTCTGAGTGCGGTCCATAACTCTCTGTTTGATTACTTGCGTTTAATTTCTTTGTAAAATTTATAGATATGTTACGCGAGTGCCAGTGTTGTATTAAAATTCGTACGCCGAATGAAAATAAAAAAAATTTTATTAGCCAACACTGGGCTTGATCAAAGGCGTTTTACGATTTATTTGCCGAAAGATTCTTCGCTCGTTAATACGCAATATAATGATCCTGCCTATCAGACGCACTAACTGTTTGTTAGTACGACTGTGTGAGTTAGTATCTAAAATATTGTAACGAGCGTTGGGCGTAATCACCAATAACCGCAGTTAATAATATTTAAAAAAAACACATTTACGTTAAGACAGCGCGATATCAAATAAAATTACTCAATCGAATTAATTTCGTTTGAAAATTGCCGGTGTTAGTTTTCCCCGGGCCAACGGGTATAATAATATTATTTGCGGCAACTTTCAAAATTCGTTGGTGTTTACGCTTAAGAATCTTTCGGTCGCACTCGCACGCGTTCACAGCTATTGTTTACAATTTTACGCCGCGGCGGGCCTTCGCAAGCTAACTAACAGGCTCTGTTTACTAATGTGGCCTTCGGTATCAAGTGTGCACAACAACACTTGACTGCCACCTAAGTCGCTGGTTGACTGGGCGCGAGGTCACTATTGAGAACCGGTGTTTTGAACAATCAGAAACACTGTAGGTTCTTTAACGTTGGGCGCCATGTAACGGGGTAAAACCGTTTAATTATGTTTTAATCGCGCAATTAAATCAAAGGGGCGAAAGTAATCATCTATGCTCAGAATGCAGTACGGAGAGCATGCGAAGACAGGCGTCATTCAACCAATAAGTTATCTAATCTAGGAAAAAGTGAGTGGAAGCTGTATGAAATGAGCGAGTCGAAAAATACTTGTTAATAACACGGACGGAGCCTTTTATTACCATTCAAACACTACATAAAGTCGGCCCGCGCGTTTGTTTACATTGGCGCTCGCTCATCGACAACACATACTGTCGGGACGCTCGTTGCCCTTTGTTGTTGGAGCCGCTACATGCACGCTTCGAATATCGGCAATTAATTATTAATCATGCAATCGCGATCGCGAAATTAAGATGGCCAGCTTACCTTATTATTGCAGGCGATCGAAGGAAACACAGACAAGTCGTACAGCGCGGAACAGTTTTTGATTGTTTGTCGCCGGTCGCGAACGCGCGCACACGGTTATGGTTTCGCCCTCGATGGCGAAACCTCACGCACACTTTTTCGACCTGACTCCGAACTGGTAGTCGTATGGCACCTTGGCGGCAACGATCGTAGATGGCTGATACTGGTTCGGATATTCTTTTCCCAATCTAACTTAAGCGGCACTCGAATTGACAGCGGCGAAATAGAAAAGGCGAACGGGCGTGTTGATGGTTGACGCTTCACTAGTTCGGTTTCAATCGCGCGCGTTCCGTCTGCTCGCGTGCCGAATTCCTTCGTTACCAATTTCGTCCCCCCGGCAGGTGCTGCCCTCCCAGGCAGCAATTAAGTTAGGTTATCAGCGCTAATTTGACGTTTACCGTCACAATATATATATATTAAACACTCTTTATACAGCATTATATATATATATAATATATATATATATATATGGGACGATCCATGTCAACCGGATCACTGCTGTGTCCAAAATTTGATGTGACCAAAAAAATCGTGCAACGACTCATTTTAAAGCTTAGGATATCTACTTTCTGATGCTGTGTGCGCCTTTGCAAAATCGAACATGGCGGCTCCAATATGGCGGCTACAAGAGACAAACTCGTAAACAAAAAATTTTATTTTTCAAATTTTTAGTAATAAATGATAAAAAAATTAATATTTCATATTTTTTTATGAAAATCTGCCTCATTTCTTACAAAAAAGTAACAGAGACCATTTTCGCTAAAATGAAAAATAAAAAAGTTATAATTTTTTGAAAATTTTCAAAAATAAAAAACTTTGCGATTTTTTTACTCAGAAGGAAATGACTTTGGAAAAAAAATTTAAGGAACAAAATTGCTTGAAATTCATCAAAACACAAGTGTGAATTTTTTCGAATTCCTTTGAGCGATTTTTTGCTTTTTGGATTTATCGGATTGTTTGAAAAATTAAAAAACTTCCCAAGATCTTTTACAAAAATTCATACGTAGTCTACGACTAATTCTAAGAACTTTTTTTTAAATTAGTTGGTCTATTTTAGCTTGTTCTTTCTACGCCTTTTATTTTCGGAAACGACAGTCTTTTTTAAGATAGTCGTTTTTCTGATATATTGGGTGGTACTCAGCATCGGTAGAAACTCAGTAACGGTCCTTCTCAGGATAGTTATTGAGATAATTTTTCAGGTTTGTGCGGAACATCGGTGGTCAATTTCCAACAGTCCTTTTCAGGATAGTTGGTCTACTCTCACCTGTTCTGTCTACGCCCTTTATTTTCGGAAACGACAGTCTTTTTCAAGATAGTCGTTTTTCTGATATATTGGGTGGTACTCAGCATCGGTAGAAACTCAGTAACGGTCCTTCTCAGGATAGTTATCCAGATAATTTTCCAGGTTTGTGCGGAACATCGGTGGTCAATTTCCAACAATCCTTTTCAGAATAGTTGGTGTATTTCCTACTTGTTTCATTTCTTTTAATTTTCTTATTTTATTTCCATTGTTTTTACAAGTACGTATTCGCATCCTAACTGTGGACATGGCTGATTCGTCTCCATTCTAAGAGATGTTGTAACCCACTGGGTAAAGATGGTCATGTGGGTAAAAACTTGCGGAATATTTCGCAAGGTATTTTTGAGTCCTATCCAAATTTGCATCCACTATCAAAAATTTGTCACACTTGCAGAAAAATTATTTATAACTCTCATAAAGATCTTTCTTTTGAAGGTAATAGTCGAGATTACATGGAATTCGATGACTCCTTGAATGAACCTCCGAATAAAGGAATACGCGAATCCTGCAGTAAAAATGATAGTATAGAGGATATGAAATTTGATGATTCCTTAGAAGAACTTGCATGCAAATCTAGAGAAGAACAGTTAGAAGAACTCTTGAATGGCCTTAAAAAGAAATTCCTAAGTTTATCTGAAAATGATCCAATGCGTACGTCTATTCTCACTTTAGCTCCTGACTGTTGGAGCATTCGTACAATCATGGAAGAATTTAAATGTTCTTATAGACTGGCAAAAAACTCTAAGGATTTGAAAAATTCTGGTGGAGTATTATCAGTACCACCTTTCAAAAGGGGAAAAAATATAGATGAAGAAACTGTATCGAAAGTTATTGAATTTTACGAAAATGACAGAAACGGTCGCATTATGCCGCATAAAAAAGAAGTTATCAAGGTCAAGATAGATGGTGTAATAGTTTCTAAACAAAAACATTTACTACTGTATGATGTTAAAGTTTTACATTTCATGTTCAAGGAGAAATATCCAGAACATCTTATTGGATCATCTAAGTTCGCAGAGCTGCGTCCTAAATGGTGTGTTTTAGCTGGATCATCAGGAACACACAGCGTTTGCATATGCACGACTCACCAGAATGTTAAACTAATGTTAGATGCTATAAATCTTAAATTTTTGAGCAGGGATTCTGAATTTCAATTATGTGACTACAAAGATTGTTTTAAATTCATTCAGTGTAAGAAACCTACAACTGATTTTAATTTGCTACAGTGTAACAAATGTCCTAATACTGAGAAGCTTTCCGACTTCCTTTTGGAATTATTGAAAAAAAATAAAATCGAACAAGTTATATTCAGCACTTGGCAATCTACTGATCGCTGTACCCTCAAACAAGAATGTCTTCCCTCAGATGAATTTATAGAAGTATTGTGTGATCGCATCAAAGTTCTCATTACGCATAGTTTTATATCAAATGAACAAACAAAATTTATATCTGATAAAAGGGAAAATTTAAAAGAAAATGAAATATTGCTACACTGTGATTTTGCGGAAAATTATGCATACGTGGCTCAGGATGCCGCTCAAGCTTTCCATTATAACAATGACCAATGTTCGGTTTTTACTATTGCATTTTACTATCGCTCCAATACCGAATTAAAACATCACAACATGATTTTACTATCAGATTGCACAACCCATGATGCAACAGCAGTTTATTTAATGCAGCAGAAAGTCATACCGATAATTAAAATGTTGCGTCCAAAAAGTACAAAAATTTATTATATATCTGATGGTGCCAAGCAACATTTTAAGAATAGAACTCAAATGATGCACCTTGCCCATCACAAGACTGATTTTCAAATTGATGCGGAATGGCACTGTTATGCAACGTCTCATGGTAAATGCATCTGTGATGGACTAGGTGCTTCTTTGAAGAGTGAGGCAACCCGATATAGCTTACAAGCTGAACCAAAAAATGCTATATAGTATTAAATTCTATAACTCTCTTTAAATGGGCTAAGGAAAAGTTCAAGAACATACAATTTCTTTACTATACAAACGATGAACATAAGAGGTTATCTGATACATTAAAAAGAAAATTCCCCAACCCACCTGCTGTAACCAAGATTCAAAGTAGCCATGCGTTTATTCCAAATACTGACAATAAATTGATAGTAAAGCGCTACGCGACTGCAAAAGATAATGTGGATATAATACAATATTAGAATTAACAACAGTTGTACATGAATTGGACAATATCTTACACCATATCTAACCACTAAATTATTCCCAGTATAATTTAAAAACAGCTGTCCCCCGGGTACACATGTTTAACGCCTTGGGGTTATAATTTATTGAATTTTTAATTGCAAACAGTTTGCCTCATAGCTTGTGTGGGTTATTTGGCCTCACTAGTTTATTCTCATTATAATTTAAAAATTGTTGCCCTGGGCACGCAGGTTCAATAGCTTGGGATTAGTTTTCTTACATTTTTATTTATAAACAGCTTCTCCTGAGCTTGCGTGGGTTATCTGGTTGGTGTCTAGCGGTCCAAGTTACTTTTTCGATTTACTCAAAAACGATCGCCTTTACTGAACAATCTTATAAAATCAAAAGCTCTTAGAATTAGTCGTAGACTACGTATGAATTTTTGTAAAAGATCTTGGGAAGTTTTTTAATTTTTCAAACAATCCGATAAATCCAAAAAGCAAAAAATCGCTCAAAGGAATTCGAAAAAATTCACACTTGTGTTTTGATGAATTTCAAGCAATTTTGTTCCTTAAATTTTTTTTCCAAAGTCATTTCCTTCTGAGTAAAAAAATCGCAAAGTTTTTTATTTTTGAAAATTTTCAAAAAATTATAACTTTTTTATTTTTCATTTTAGCGAAAATGGTCTCTGTTACTTTTTTGTAAGAAATGAGGCAGATTTTCATAAAAAAATATGAAATATTAATTTTTTTATCATTTATTACTAAAAATTTGAAAAATAAAATTTTTTGTTTACGAGTTTGTCTCTTGTAGCCGCCATATTGGAGCCGCCATGTTCGATTTTGCAAAGGCGCACACAGCATCAGAAAGTAGATATCCTAAGCTTTAAAATGAGTCGTTGCACGATTTTTTTGGTCACATCAAATTTTGGACACAGCAGTGATCCGGTTGACATGGATCGTCCCATATATATATATATATATTATATATATATATAATGCTGTATAAAGAGTGTTTAATATATATATATTGTGACGGTAAACGTCAAATTAGCGCTGATAACCTAACTTAATTGCTGCCTGGGAGGGCAGCACCTGCCGGGGGGACGAAATTGGTAACGAAGGAATTCGGCACGCGAGCAGACGGAACGCGCGCGATTGAAACCGAACTAGTGAAGCGTCAACCATCAACACGCCCGTTCGCCTTTTCTATTTCGCCGCTGTCAATTCGAGTGCCGCTTAAGTTAGATTGGGAAAAGAATATCCGAACCAGTATCAGCCATCTACGATCGTTGCCGCCAAGGTGCCATACGACTACCAGTTCGGAGTCAGGTCGAAAAAGTGTGCGTGAGGTTTCGCCATCGAGGGCGAAACCATAACCGTGTGCGCGCGTTCGCGACCGGCGACAAACAATCAAAAACTGTTCCGCGCTGTACGACTTGTCTGTGTTTCCTTCGATCGCCTGCAATAATAAGGTAAGCTGGCCATCTTAATTTCGCGATCGCGATTGCATGATTAATAATTAATTGCCGATATTCGAAGCGTGCATGTAGCGGCTCCAACAACAAAGGGCAACGAGCGTCCCGACAGTATGTGTTGTCGATGAGCGAGCGCCAATGTAAACAAACGCGCGGGCCGACTTTATGTAGTGTTTGAATGGTAATAAAAGGCTCCGTCCGTGTTATTAACAAGTATTTTTCGACTCGCTCATTTCATACAGCTTCCACTCACTTTTTCCTAGATTAGATAACTTATTGGTTGAATGACGCCTGTCTTCGCATGCTCTCCGTACTGCATTCTGAGCATAGATGATTACTTTCGCCCCTTTGATTTAATTGCGCGATTAAAACATAATTAAACGGTTTTACCCCGTTACATGGCGCCCAACGTTAAAGAACCTACAGTGTTTCTGATTGTTCAAAACACCGGTTCTCAATAGTGACCTCGCGCCCAGTCAACCAGCGACTTAGGTGGCAGTCAAGTGTTGTTGTGCACACTTGATACCGAAGGCCACATTAGTAAACAGAGCCTGTTAGTTAGCTTGCGAAGGCCCGCCGCGGCGTAAAATTGTAAACAATAGCTGTGAACGCGTGCGAGTGCGACCGAAAGATTCTTAAGCGTAAACACCAACGAATTTTGAAAGTTGCCGCAAATAATATTATTATACCCGTTGGCCCGGGGAAAACTAACACCGGCAATTTTCAAACGAAATTAATTCGATTGAGTAATTTTATTTGATATCGCGCTGTCTTAACGTAAATGTGTTTTTTTTAAATATTATTAACTGCGGTTATTGGTGATTACGCCCAACGCTCGTTACAATATTTTAGATACTAACTCACACAGTCGTACTAACAAACAGTTAGTGCGTCTGATAGGCAGGATCATTATATTGCGTATTAACGAGCGAAGAATCTTTCGGCAAATAAATCGTAAAACGCCTTTGATCAAGCCCAGTGTTGGCTAATAAAATTTTTTTTATTTTCATTCGGCGTACGAATTTTAATACAACACTGGCACTCGCGTAACATATCTATAAATTTTACAAAGAAATTAAACGCAAGTAATCAAACAGAGAGTTATGGACCGCACTCAGACAGAGATAGAAAATTGGGTATTGACGCTCCAGGAGGAGGAAATCGAAGAGTACCTCGAGCAACTGGAGCTCAAACAAGCGGGACCAGGCTCTCAAGAGCTACACGACTACATAACTTTTTAATATATTTCTATATATTGTATACAAGCGAGTATGAGTTTGAGGATGCGTTCGTAGCGACGTATGTATGTGTAAATAGAGCGCGAGCAGTCAAGTCAGTCTGCTACATTGCCAGAGCAAGCACATCTCGTAATGGCTCTTATATATTCGAGACGTAATAAATATAAATATTTCTTTGGTTGCGCATGGTCTATGTACCAGATTTCGTTGATATCTGAGGGTGCTTCAATGAGTGTGCCTGGCGCTCGGAATCGTTTCTTTATCTCCTCGTTACGACAGTGTTCACACGAATCGATCCAATTTCTTATATCCTCTGTTTTTGTTTCCCAACAGTATTTTCTAAGTTCAATTGTCATTTTATCTTGCTTCCAGTGTGTTTCACCGTGTGCCCTACCTAGTAGTGTTTTTTGTGTAGCTTCATTATTTACGTGTTGCTGCTCTGTGCTTTTAATGTAGAGAGTTGGCCGCCTCATTTTCCTGGCCATTTCAGCAAATTTCTGAATTAATTTTTGAGATGTACTGTGATCGATTTTTCTGAATTCTAGAGTTTCATCAGCTTTGAGTTTATTAAGAATGTCTATTACTACGGGCAGTGAATTAGTTATAAGCTCTTCAGAAAGTTCCAAAATTACGTCTCCTTTACATTTATTATTCATAATAACTTACGACTTTATTTTTGGCCTTCCTCGCTGGCGAGGTAGTCGTTGTTTTAAAGGCAGATCTGAATCTTCAACATCGTTTGTTATTGGCGATAATGGTCTTGCCGTAGTTTTTGGTTGCTCACTAGCTATATCCGGGTCAGCTAGGGGAGCAGACTTGATAGTTTTGTTTGCATCAACTGGTTTTTCATAACGATGTTTCCTTTTTATGTAAAGCCGATTAATGCCGTTTGATGTTGCTACCATTCTTAGGTGACTGATCGAATTCTCAACTTCCTGTAGGGTAAAATCTTCACTAAATTCTAACGCTTTAGTCCCCTTTTCGGTCGACTTCTTCAATAATTTTGTTGCTGGCGTCGATTGCCATTTGTCCTTTGTGATAGTGAGAGCAGGGTAACTGTCTCGCGTCCATACAATGCTGCAAAGAGTTTCAGTGCAAAATGCTCGGCTAAGTGCGTCGGCGTTCGTATTTAATCTACCCTTTTTATATTCAACCATTGGCTGAAAGTCAGCAATTTTAAGTAGTTTAAATATCCTCGATCCGATTTCGGGTAACTTGGTCTTGATTAGTCCGGCCAAAGGTGCATGGTCGGTTATGAGAATAAATGGCTTTCCATATAAAAAGTGTCTAAAATGCCTTATAGCCCAGACGGCTCCGAGTAATTCTTTCTCAGTGGTCGAATAGTTTTTCTCTGCGCTATTAAGTGCTCGTGATGCGTATGCACAAGGTAAATCTTTTCCCTTTTTGTAATCTCCTTGACTTAATATTGCTCCGAGTCGTTCGTTACTTGCATCGGTTGTAAGTATAAATAATTCTTCGAGGTTTGGGTAACGTAATGTAGGCGCTGAGGTTAATTTTTCTTTCAATGTTTTGAAGGCTTCTTGGCATTCATGAGTAAATTCAAACTTTTGGTCCTTACACATGAGCTTATTTAAAGGTACGATTATTTTACCGTAGTTTTTGATGAATTTTCTATAATATCCGCATAGACCTAATAGCTGGCGTACTTCCTTTTGATTAACGGGTTGTTTGTAGTTCATTATACAGTCTATCTTACTTGGGTTCGGTAAAACTCCTTCTTTTATAATTAAGTGTCCAAGGTATTCTAATTCTGCCTTTACGTATTCGCATTTATCTGGTTGTAGTTTTAATTTTGTCTTCCTCAGTCGTTGAAATAAAGTTTGTAAATTTTACAGGTGCTCTTCAAATGTTTTTGAATATACTATGATATCGTCTAGATATACAAAGCATATTGTGCCAATTAATCCTTGCAATTTTAAATTCATTATGCGCTGAAAGGTCGCGGGTGCATTTTTGAGTCCCATTGGCATCTGTTTAAATTCCCAATGTCCTTTGTGGGTGCTGAATGCTGTTCGTTCGCGGTGCTCTGGTAATACAGGGACCTGATAAAAACCGCTAAAAAGGTCAAACGCGCTAAAGTATCTTGTTTCTCCTAATTGATCTAAGATTTCATCAATTGAGGGTAGCGGATAGTTGTCGTGGAGTGTGTATTCATTTAATTTCCGAAAGTCAATTACTACTCTATACTTCTGTACCCCTGAGGCATCCATTTTCTTAGGTACACACCATACGGGCGAAAGGAAGGGCGAATTTGACCTCACTATTACTCCTCTTTCTTCAAGGTCCGTTATTTGTTTATCAATTTCTTTATGCAATGCCATCGGGTGTCGATATAGTTTTGAACTGATAGGCTGAGCTGTAGTTAAATCTATTCGGTGATATACGTCATCGAGTGAAGGGGCGGCATCTCCTTCAAGTTGAAATATATCCGAGAAAGCTCTAACAAGTGTTAAGATAGCATTGGCTTGTTCTTGCGGCAGGTGTGAAACCCGTGTATTTTCAGTAATAAGTTTGTCCCTATCCTGCGTTGCATAGATATTACTTTCTTGAGAATACTATAGAACTGTTGTAGAAGCGCTTTCCTCTGGTCGTTAGGAATGTTATTGTTTAATATTGAAATGTTTTCTTTGAATTGTTCTATGTGTAAGTCAGTGTATATATTGACTTGTTTCTCTGAATTATTTATGCAATTTAATTTCGCTTTTCCATTCCTTACGTTATTAATTGCAGGCGTCACTATGTTTTTTTGATCTGTAATGATATAATCTCCGTCCTGCTCATTAATTTTGACAGTAAGAATATTTATTCCAGGTTGAAGCGGTGTGAGTTCTTTATTAAACTTAAAACTTAATATGTTTTTGTGTTCGTCTTTGATTTCTATTATTTCGTCTGTAGTATTTATTATAGCCTGATAGTTTTTGAGCCAATCTCTGCCTAAAAGTCCGTCGGCGTCAAGCGGAAATGAGTCTGCAGCTACATTGTAAATAAAGTCCTTTCCAAAAGTTTTGAGTTTGCATTGGCCGTACATTGTATGTGGTCCATTCACTATTTGAATTGTTTTTCTCTCATGCATCGGCTGTTTAATGGGATTACAAGTTTTTTTATCCAGTACTGAGTCTTTGATTATTGAGAGGCCTGCTCCGGTGTCTACTAAAAATTTTAATATTCGTCTTCTTATGCTTGTTGGCTTAAGCCATAGATGCCAGTGTCGTCCATTTGAGGGATATATTGCGTCTGCATGTCGTTCCAAAAGCATTGTGGCGGGTCGTCCTCGGTCCATGAGGCGTTCTCTTCTTTCATCAAATGTTGACTTGAGGCTGGTCTCGGAAAATTTTTGCCTTGTGCATTTTTTAATCTATAACAATTAGATTTATCATGGCCATATACTCCATAGTGTGAGCACGTGGGCTTCGGAGGCCTATCTTGTTTCGCGAACGTAACCTTTGGAGGCGTTCTATTGCGAGATTGGTAGCGGTCTGTTGACTGTTCTTATGAGCTACTATGATGATTATCTTCCCTTTTATCACTATAATATCTTTCCCTTGGTGCTGAGTCGTATCTATCCTTGGAGTAGTGTTTATTTGGGCGCGCATACCTGTCTTTAGGCCGACTTTCTCTTTTCTCTCGCTCTTTTCTTTGATCGGCGTATTCGTACGTAGCATCGATACGATTTTTAGCGCGTAGCCTATCATCTTCATTTCTCCGTTGTTCTTCATACATGGCTTGTTGATATGCTATAGGAAGAGTGTGCGGATTTTTTTGTTGGACGGCGAGTCGTAATCCCTCTGGGTATAATCCGCGTACGAATTTTTCTATCGCTTTGTTGGACTCATAAACGCGATGCATTTCTTTATAATCGCCACCTTCTCCATCTATCGCAACTTGTATTCGCATGTTTATATTATTATAGCGATATACATAATTTTTTACAGGCTCGCCGGATTTTTGCCTCATAGCATTTCTAATTTCAGACAGTTGATCGTATTCAAGCTCTAACTTGCCAAAGTGTGTTTCTAAGCATTCTTTCAGTTGCACGGCAGTGGTTACCTGGTGTCTTTCTACTACCTGCTGGGCTCTTCCTTTTAATTTTGATGCACAACCTTTCCTAATTAGTGCAGAAATTGCTGGATCAGAGTCTAATTGCCTACTTGTTCTTATAATTTGATCTATAAATGCAGATACGTCAGTTGATCCGTCGTACTCCCTTATTTCAGTCAACAATTCACGAATAAATTGATGATCTTCCCGTCGAAGCATTCCTGTGTAAACATGTAATCGCGTGGACGTATCTTGCCCCGTGGAAATATTATTTGAAGGCAAAGGCGGCTCAGCTGCTGAATTTCCCTGCTGTCTTCGCGCTGCCGGTATTATTACTTCATCCTTCCGTATACTTTGCATAAGCTCGTTGAGTTGTTTCGATAGATTGTCAATTTGCACCTGCTGTCGTTCATTTTTTTCACGTTGTAACAAAAGCTCCTTCCTCAGCTGTGATTCTTTATCTGATTCGGTAATATCTTCGCTTGAGCTTATTTTCTTCGTGAATTTACTAAGAACATCCATTTTTGAAGGTCGTAAGTAAATGTTTGAATGTCGCTGATTATCGTGTGAGTGGTCAGTTACGTCTGTTAAGGATTGTGTTCCGGAAGTTTTGTCAGAGTCTGTACTCTCGTTATCGACAGTTCGATAGTTACAAAAAGTATCGCGACCTAGCATATAAGTCTAACCTATTTTCCAAGCGCAAGTGTAGTGATGTGAATGTACACGTGTGAAAGCTTATTAATTACGACTGCTTTTATGATTGAAAGGTAAATAACCTCACTGATACGACAGACAAAGTGGGGCCAACTTTCTCTGTAATATCTCAATCATAGACTTCAGTTTACAAAAATAACGCGGCGCAATAAGTTCTTTACTTTTTGAACTTATTAAAATTCATTTTTGCGTACCTTGAGTCCTTTGGACCTCCCTGTTGGGCCGTAAAAACGGTAGCACTGAATATATCCGTGAGCACAACGTGCGCTGAAGTTGAGCTGCTCCCCTGGCAACTGCGAGACTCCTGAATCGGCAACGATTTGTGCGTGTAGGCTGATGAACGATGTCGGCTGCTTCTCTGAGAACTGCTGCACCAATCAATATCAGCCGAGAATGTGCATTCAGACTGTCCTTTTCTCTGGGAACTGAGTGATAATCCGGAGTCGAGCGATCTCTATGCTGCCTCTTGACTAAACGGTCCGATTATACTACTGGTAGTTTTTTTCTAACCGTTTTTTCTTTATTCCACCCTTGCTGCCACCAAATGTCATCCAATTTTGATGATTTTCACGGCAAGAATTAACACGCTGCGGTAGCGATAGCCGAGTTATAAGGCGCGTGTGGGTACTTGCAGAATTCTAGGCGTCGAAGTCGGCAGTTATATAATAATACTTTTATTATAAAGTGACAGAGCTCCAGAGAGATGTCTTTACAAGGCGAGATCGTGTACAGGACTGACTGCGCTTGTCCCTCTCGGGGGCTCACAAACTTAAGATAAGTCCCTACCACTTCCTTCAGGAATAAGTATATCCTGGGAACCGAGAGAGTCATATCGCTTAATTGTTTATTTAGGTTTGCAGCTGTCTATGTTCTATTTCATTTCTGGTCTATCATGTATTTACCGCGTACAGTTTGTTTGTTTCGGCCTATCTTATGTCTTCTACTTCAGTCGGCCCGCGTGTGCAACGAATACGCGTGTATGACATATGTTCTTAGCTACAGGAGATAACTATATTATTTTATTATTAGTTCGCATGACACAAGGTAAAGCATTTCTCAATTGTGATGTTGATGGGTTAGAAACACGTAAGTGGTCTAAAGTGTATATTTATTTTCAATCAATATGTAGAATTTATGACATAACATTTGTTTGATACATATTCAATTATACTTTTAATGAATAATTAATCAACAATTAGGTGACAGATGATATAATAAATGATTAACATTATTCGAATTTGTAAGATTTTGTGATTGATTTATACATTACAAAAAATATAGTAAATATTTAGTAAATATATAGTAAAAATATTATAAGTCGTAATAAATGTTCTTTTAATAAATATTACTCATTATCACTATTTTCTTGGATGACTGGAACCACATGGTTTGGTTCATAAAATTTAAGATGTACATAAAAAATCTTATGAGATCTCTTTTTGTCATTTCAGAAAAATCAAGCACGTTAGAAAAAGTTAATTGATGGAATATACTTTTTCTTCTATTGTATTTTCCATCTAATGTTTCTCTACCTCAAATATTTTCTTGCGAATTATTAGAAAAATCTGACTGAGTATATGCTCATCGAAGCATTGTAACACGTCGAGATTCGTTTGCCTTTTTTGCTAACAATTTTTTTCATTTTTATTATTGAAGACCTACATAAGAACCATCTTCTAATTGCGATTAAGTATAAAAATATCATTTTTTCACACCTCAACTTCTTCAAATCGCTCTCACTCTCCTCTAGGATTATTTCTATAATTTTTGCATCGCTCTCTTTAGCATAAAATGGTTCAAGCGCGTCAACTATGTAACCTTCCGTAGTGCCTAACGTAAATGGCTTATACAAAAGAACTTTTTTATTCGCTGAAACGATTTTCTTAGGTATTCGTTGTTCGCACTTTTCTGGTGCTTTAAATAAGTGCCATCAGCAACTAGCTCGAGATTATTGCTATTTATGGTATGAAGTTTTTCAAGTAAAATAGTAGAATAATCTCTAATCAATTCTTCTCAATTGAAAACTTTCAAGCCAAAACGTGTAAGTAAAACATCCTTCTCGAATGAATGCAAAACAGATATGGAAAACTCTGACAAATGTTGGTGACCTTAAAGACCAAGGATGGAACAGATAACATCATTTAAATTCCTTGCTAGTAATCTGAATAAAAAAACGAGAGCTTAGTTGACTGTTCTATTATCTGTAAATTTCAAAGAAATCATCATTTCCCGTAATTGAATTATCTCCTCCCAACTCAGTCCAGTGAATGCGTAAATCCTCTTCTGAAATAAAAAAATCACCAATTCTATCATGCAATTCTCGATTTAAAGTTACACTCAAAGCATTAAGTAATTTCATGATATGATTAAGTAATTTCATGATATCAACGAACAGAAAGAGTGATTGCCTCAGCGTTCGTATCAACAATTTGTTTCCGTCGGACTATCTTTTTTTCAAGGTACCACAGCCTGCGCATTTTTCATCAATATCTGTCATACACATAATGATAGCAATCTGCAAATAATAGGATTTTATGACGAAGACTTATTTTGTCAATTTAAATTGAGAAAAATTAAAAATGCACAACTAATCAATTGCATTCAGTTTAATAAAAATAAATGTAATACATTAAAAAATTATGAGTATCAGGCTTTCCGTAAATAAGTTTTAAATAAGAAAGTAAATAAGAAAAATATAGAAAATAAACTATAGTCTTATATAAATAGAATGTGATTTTTTGGCAAGAAATGAATGTGGTAATAGAATAATGTTCAAAAAAATTCTAGATTTATAACTTGCACTCTATCGTCAGTTCTAATTGTAAATGAAAGTAAACAGTTTTACAATATATGCTGAAACATTACAGTATTTTTCATAAATATTACAAATAAATAGGTTAATTGTATTACTATTTCTTCATAATTTGTTGGCAGTTCTATTAAAACGCAGCTACTTCGTACATCTCGCGAAACTTATAGCGCGATCATAACTTCTTAAAGAAGCAGTCCTTTGAAGAGGAGCTTCTGCTCTCAGCTAGTTCAATTTATGTTGAACGACTAAGTATCGTTCGACGCGCGAAGGCGACGGGATTCACTCGTCGCCACCTACGAGGTATAGAAATATTGTATAGGACGTGCAATACGAATGAAAGGAATAATTTTCAAGTAAACTTTCTGTTATTTTATTCGCATTAAGAATTTCAATACAAGAGTGCTATTAGTCGCTCTTACGCTACCGGAGTTTTCACCAAAGCTCCGCACTGCAATTACAATGAACACCACGTGAGAAAGAACGGGAGTTGTGCCTACTTACGATTCTAAGTTTGATCCTTGCCTTTATTGGTTGGGTTTATCATCCTTGCCTTCACTGGTCGGGTTTATCATCCTTGTCTTTACTGGGCGCGAGCGTGCTTAGCCATCTACTTATATAGTTAACTTAAAATTCTTTTTGTTATCTTATAAATATACAATATTTAACTTGCAAAATAATCTCATATTTAAAAACCTTGAAACATGAAGATTGGCTCGAGTAAGTGACATAGAATTAGAGGTGGCTGCTATTAACATCGTTTTTTATCACGTATGAAGGCTTTCGATTTTCAAATGCCCTTGCAATATGGATTATATGTTGAGGTAAAAACGTATAATCGCAGCTAGCTGATAGTTATTTTATTTTATAATAATTTTTAATGTATTCTAACTTTATCTTGGATATATTCATTATTTAACCTAAAAAATACTGCTTTGACCATTTCAGAGGCACATTTTTCTGGTGCATCTACCCTAGATACGCTGATTATGAATTTGGAGACAGATTTTCAAAATTCAAAATAGCCGTTCCAATATAGCAAGCAAAATTTTCGAAAGAAGAGCAGAACAGTGTTAAATTTGGTTTGTGAGTGTTTTGAAGAACGATGATCACGAACCTAACGTCAGAATTTAAAAATTCAATATACTGAACGAATTTTGCAACTAAAGTGCAGATCAATGCAATTTTTTTTATATATATTTTTATTTTTTTTATTTTTCCCAAATTTTTATTTATTTTTTTTATTTATTATATAATTTTTATTTTGCAGTAACTAAGAGGCTTTGTGAAATTTTTCAAAGCAATTTTCATTTGAATCATTACATAAAGGAACGTTGCACGTTTTGCAAAAAAACTTTGTTCGTTTATCATTACTTTTCGAACTACAATATGTATATCTCTTACGTTAGCAGGTCTTCCTTTTTTCGGGCGGTTCGCAAAGCCTACTAAGTGGTCAACTACTAATAATCGAAGGTCTTTCAGCAACATTGTGTCATTTGGGAAAATCTGTCTATATATGACGAAACTATTTAATAATGTTACATCAACGAAGTGCCACTAGATTCTCTGCCACCATTTCTTACTCTTGCTACTAATTTCATAATATGATTTGAACATATCAGCTTAGTCGACGCATCCCATGTGGTTGTTGTAATCTCTGGCTATTTGTGGAATTGTAACTGTTTTTAAAGTACCATCTTTCTCTCTTCGGTGGCCGTCTGACGCAACTTATGAATCATGATAATTCGACAAGAAATTCACTGGTTTTTTATCAATCCATTTGAGCCATCGAACTCCTTTATAAGAAGTACAAAATTCGCTATCTCCTCGAGACATGTTTTTATCAGCTTGTTGGATTTTTGGTAAATTTTTCCTGTCTTTCCTTACCGTTGCACATGCTAAAAATTCCATCACTCAGTAAAGCTATCATCAGATCTTCTATACATTTGCACTAAATCCCGAGTCAAATCTGTTATCATTCTTTCTCCGAGAAAATTTTCTCATGAATTCTTCAATTTCCCTGTGTATATTTGAACCTCGCATACATAGCCATAATCATCAGCTCTCACCCAAACTTTGTAGCCGCTCTTGATTAGTTTCATTGGCAGGTATTGCTTTATGGAGCATCTGCCTTTGAATTTGATCATACTTTCATCAATCGATTGATTTCTAGTTGGGTCATAAAACATTTTATAAGTTTCCGAAAGAATTTTCAAATAAGGTGCCACTTTGTATAGTTTATCATAGTTTACATCGTCTCTTTTAGGTTCTTTAGTAGTATCATTCAAATGTAAATGTGATAATTAAAAAGAAAATCTCTTCACACTCATAACCGAACTAATGTAAGGATCATTGAGTTGCATATTTGTCGACCAGTAGTCATGATAAGATGGCAATCTTTTTATACTCATCATTATGTTGATTCCTCAAAACTTTTTTATTTCTTCGCCCGTAATAAGCTGAAAATCTTTCACTTTTTTTTTAATACAGTAAAGGTTTGATTGATCTACAATCCTGCATAAGTTTTCGTCTGAGAATAAACATAAAAATTCTTCCCCAGGTTTCGTGATATTTTCGGGCACATTTTTGGAAACGCAGTGTTCAGTAAATGGTGGATCGAATTAGCTTTTTCTTTTGTTTTCCCATATTCCATCCATTTCAGCAACCCGAATATTCAAAGGAATATCACCATCTTCGTCACTTGCATCTAAATCTGCAGCATCTTCCAGTTCATCGTTCAGAGTTCCAGAAGCTTTTTCATCCGGATCATCATTGGCAAAGCATTCATCTTTGCTATTTTCAATATCATATTGCGAAACTAAGTGTACAGAATACGTAAAAAAATCAACAAAGGTTCAGCTTTTCAGGTGATGTGAAAAACGATTTTTTTCTGAAAAAAGAGCGTTTTTTCGTGTTATTTTTTTTATAACAAACGAATAAATAAATAAAATAATGCAATATTTCACCAAATTATCATAACGTAGATTCCTAAGAGTCTAATGAGTATAAATTTGCATAGATTAAATGCCAAAATCTATTGGAAACATAAAAAAAAACTAAGACAAAAAAGGTGATATATATTTGTACCACTACCCCTGAAGGGGTTAAATAACATTGGCTGTGTGAAGTGGGCCTTTTATTTTCAAATGTTTGATGATTACAAACCTTATCTTATGAATTTACAGTATTCTAATGTATGAAGTAGTCTTCTGACTTTCAAATGACCGCCTTACACTTTTATCATTTCTTGAAGATTTTTTATGAATTCTAAGCTTATGTTGTAAGTATTCAGTATTTAACCTGAAAATAAGTTTTTGACCTTCAAATAACCTTGATAGTATGGGCTTGAATTTAAGGAACTCAGAAGAAACTTTGAACAATTTACAAGAGCATTGTATGATCCAAAATATCTGTGAAATTATTTTAAAAACGTATTTTATACTAACAGCATAGAACTAGAATTTTATCAAGGTTAAAAAGTCACAAATCTAAATTATCGTACTCATAGGTAATTCTTCAAATAAGTATGTAAAAAAATTTTCGTATGAATTAGTTTCGTATGAAAATTGTTTCTTCGTGGGGACACTGTGGTAAAAGGGGAATACCGGCATGAAGTCTCTAGAGTCATATGAGAAATGGGATACGAAATTTTGCATTGATTTCGTCACAAACTCCGGTAGTGGTGCCAACCCTGCGAGAAAATGGGAATGAGAGGTAAAGGACGCATGAGCTCGCACTTCGCTAGAAAGGATTTGCAGCACCTGCTGCAGCTTATCTCTTCACCGGGAGTCGCCTGCGAGTGTCGGTCATGGATGGATGAGGAGGCCGATCGGTTGACTGATAATTTTTTGAGTGGGCTGGCCCCGGTACTCTTTGATCCGATTGGCGATGAGACACCGTACGTCTGCTATAACTGTCGGATAGATTCGCATCGCCCAGCGCAATGCCTCGAGCCCTTGAACGATCAAGAATACTGTCGTGGTGTACCAATGTGAGAGATGTGCTTTGGCATATGGAGCCTACGTCATGACCTGAGTGCTGGCTGCCCGTGTCACGGGAGTCGACACGACCGTCAGACCGAATTTGATGGATGTGACACTGCCAGTAGCGACCCTAATTACACATATACTTTCTACTGGTGAGCTGACGGGTGAATTGTGGTCCGACGCAGTGCCAAGAAGGAAAAAGCAATGACGCGGGAGATGTAAAGCCAGGATTAAGGCCAAGTTAGCAGTCTTGGAGACCAAGGAATAGGAGCAGGTGGAAGAGAACCCTACTATTATGCGTCTGCGAGAAGAGATCTACTCGTAACTAGGGAGAGATGAGGCGAGTTATAACGATCGTGATGACAAAGTGATCAGTAATCATACGCGTTCTGGCTTGCCCCCGAAAGAGATGGACATAGTAGAGGAGCCCCTCAAGGGGTCCTCGGAAAAGCCACTTGGCCAAAATCGTCTCCCTGCGGGACCCATCACACTTCAGGAAATCGTGCGAATGTATTTCGAAAAATTGGGTAGAATGGCAAGAATCGCCGATCCATTTCATCCGACCTCGATTGAATTCATGCGCATGGCACGGCTCTGACGGCTACGCATCCTGACATTTGTGAATTTATAATATAATCATTCGAAAAATTATTTTGCCTGGCTATTTTAACATAAAGTATCTCATATCAGAAGAAAACGATAATAAGCAAAGAGAAAATTTCATAAAAAATTAGATATTTAATATGGCTCGTAAACTTTTAAAATTATTATTTAATAGTAATAACGAAATACGAAAATATGTAATCTTTACAGAAAAAGATATAGATCATTTGAGTATAAGTTACAATTATCGCAAAAAGTATCGTCAAAAGTTACTAACTTATAAAGTTAATTAATGTGATAGCACAATATTTACAATAAAACAATAATAAAATTTTACACAGATTAATAGTTTATCACTAGTAGAAGTAATTTCTAAAATGAAATATTTAAATTAGTTAATAACATTTAAATTATAATAAATTTTCGTATTTGTAACGGTTTTTTAGTAAAATCTTATAATGCAAATACTAGATTAGTTCATTAAGATCAATAAATTATAAAGTTGTCATTATTATGTACAAAATTAACCTTTTCGATCTATATATAATTATATGTTTAAATAAAATATTAATTTTTTATATATTGATAATAATAATAATTAATCAATGAAACCAATTCTTACTCATGTTTCTAAGATATTCTTCATGATTTTAGAGTATCCACATTATTCTGATAATTAAAATTTACAATATAATAAACAAATTAACTTTGCATATTAAAATATTTAATTGTATATTAAAATATTTGCATATTAATATTATTTAGTAATTAAACGCTATTAAAATTATTATAATCTAAACCTATGCCCTAAAATCTATATAAAAAATGCTTTGTTTCATCAAAATTACTCTTATTTTAATAAAATAACAAAAACTATCATGTCTATATCAATAAATAGGTGAGGCCTGTAATGGCTCGGTCAGTAGGGCGACGGACTCGCACCCGGTAGGCCCGGGTTCGATTCCCAGTCCCTGCTGATTGATACAAGCACCACTGAAAAAAGTTTTATGTGCTTTGTTCTTAAACACATTGCAAGCCTTCGTCGCTGATTATTAGCACTGATGGAGCATAAATAGAGGGACGTTAAATAGAAAAAAAAAAAAAATCTATAAGTAGGTGACGTCACGCTCCTTATATGGTCATGAACTTTGCCTCTGGTACTAAGACAATCATATAATATATGAGGTGGCGCCGTTTAATATGTTAATTGATGTAAACAGATTGACGAGTTTAGCGGGTTGCAGTAATACAGTGAAAATAAGAGAATAGCTCATAGATAGGACCGTTGCATTATCTTAAATATTTAATGGTATTTGATAATATTTGATACATCAAAAAAGTAGTTACAATAAATATCAAAAGAGAGCGTTTCATGGACAAAAAAACTTTTAAAATTTGTACAACAGGTGGATATGTTGTTGATATACAAGATGAGCCATTTTGATCGATCCACTCAAATAACTTCGAAGATAATCGATAAAAAAAATAATCATACAAAAGTTGTCGTGGACGAAGGTAACTGTAAAGTTAGTTTTGATTTGAACTTTACTTTCAAGGTCATTTTTATGTATTCCTTTGACAATAGATTTAGAAAAAGTGATTTCAAAAATTTTATGACAGTTACAAGGTCATGTAAAGGCTACATGCTTAAAAATACTGTGGTTGCTATTTAATAGTATTTTTTAATACAGTAATCATGATTGATATATTTTCACGAGAAATAACCCAACTCAATAACCCAATAACCAGTAACTTCAATAAGCTAATAATCCAATAACTTAAAAACTAATAACCAATAACTAAGGACCCAATAACATAAGAACCTAATAACTCCAATAACTCTAATAACTAATATTCCGAATAACTTAATAACCCAATAACTCAAGAACCAATAACTAGAAACCTAATAACCCAAAATCCAATAACTCAATAATACCCAATAACTCATACGATAAAATATCATAAAATTTAAAAATAATATTAACAATAAATTAACAAAAATATTCAATAAATATCATCATCCAACAGAAAACAGAAATACACTCTTAAAATCATAGTTCCAAAAAAAATCATCGTTACAAAAATCATAATTCGAAAAAATCCTCGTTTAAAAAAATCATACTTTAAAAAAATTATAGTTGAACTAAAACTTAATTATGTCTGACTATAATTCGAATGATATTGTTGAAATGATAATGGTCATAGGAGAAAGTCAAAATAATTACCGTACAGCGGCTCGACTGTATGCTGAACATTATCCTTTGAAGAAGCATCCTAATCACGTGAGTATACGAGAATTGACTGAAAGAGCCCGGGGTGGATATTTCGTTAGTAAACGAAGGCATCGCGAATACGTCGCAAATGATCATCGTGCTGTATCCGTACTGGTATCTGTTCATCTTGATCCGTAGGTAAGTAGTCGGTAAATTGAAAGGGAAATCGATATACACCACGAAGGACAGCTTTGAGAATTTTGAATTTTCTCCTTTACCATCCTTACCACATAACTTTATTTCTACAATTAAGGCTGAATCACATTCAAGTCTATGTCGAATTTTGACAGTGGGCTTTAAAAACCGTGAAAAACCACCGAAACTATTTCAGATATGTTCTGTTTTCAGATGATGTTTTCAGATTAATTTTATAATGATGGTTAACTAAATAGACATAATTGTCACTATTGATCTGACGAAAATCCTCACTGGCATAGGGGTGTTGACCATCAAAATCGATGGAGCCTTATGGTGCAGTGTGGCATAGTCAATGATTACCTGATTGAGCTGTATTATTTTGATAGAAATGTGGATCAACATAACTATTTGGAATTGCTGATGGATCGATTCCAAGAAAGTTGGGGGGAAGTCGATTTAAAAACACGACAACGAATGTGGCTCTAACATGATGGTGTAATATAATAAGAGTGAGAGGCTAGGGGACTCACGTTATATAAGCATCTCGGTGAGAGGCTAGGGGACTCATGTTGAATTTTTTCAGTCTTTGTTACATTGAATTATTAGGTTCTTAGTTATTGGGTTTTGGGTTATTTGGGTTTTTATGTTATTGGGAAATTGGGTTATTAGTTATTGGGTTCTTAAGTTATTGAGGTTCTTAGTTATTGGTTATTGATTTTTAAGTTATTGAGTCATTAGATAATTACTTAGTACTGGGTTATTTGGGTTATTGTGTTATTAGGTTATTTCTCATGAAAGTACATCAATCACAATTATTCTGTCAAAAAATGCTATTAAATAGCAACCACAGAATTTTTTAGCATGTGACCTTGATACGACGTTGTAAGGGTCATAAAAAATTTTAGAAATATCGTTTTAGACGTAAAATTTTCCGCTCTTTCTAAATCTAGTGTTAAAAATAGAGGTTCCTAGTAAAAAAACCCTTTGACCTCCAAATGACCTTGTAAGTAAAGTTCAAGGTCAAAACCAACTTTATAGTTAGATGGCCCCCTTCGTCCATGACAACTTTTATATAAACAATTTTTTTTCACCGTTTATTTTCGAAGATATTTGAGTGGGTCGATTAAAATGGCCCACCCTATATGTGGTCCATTTGATTGGACAAAAGTAATGCTAAAATCATGAGATGTCTCTTAGATCAGTTTAAGAAATACAGAAATAGACTAGTTTAGTGTTTTCTGATCAAGAAATATTTATTGAAGATTCAACAGAATGGTTTTAAGCACACTTTCAGCTGTGGCTACCAATTTAGTATTTAATTACACCAAGTTTTACGTATGTGTGTAGTACAGAGGTCTGAGATGCAGTCTTTGACTTGAACTCTTATGAACTGCACGTCACGGCGCTTGCGAGGTTTTCATATTTGCCGAAATTCGTTACTTTTTCGATATTTGTAGCTTTAAGTAGGTCTTGTTTGTTACATCGCAATTTGCAGAGTAAGACATTTTGCCGCTTATCTGTTTGTAGCGAAAGTTCATGAGAGTGCAATGATTTTTCCCCGATATAAACAGAATTTGAATTTCTTTAGGAGCTTGCGTTTCGGAACTTTATAATGAAAGTTAAAAGATGCCGTAAGACGTAACAAAAGAAATTTTTAAAAATCCACGGAGTGTTTTTAGATTGATAAAAACCAGACAGTCCGTACATAGTTGATCGTAGATTTCGAGGTGCAATTAATTTGCTGAATGAAAAAAATTTCCAGGTTATGATGCCTGCTCCGAAATTGAAAAAGAAACTACTTTTCATTGATGAATCTAATGCATCTCGCATTGTGACAAAATTGAGATGGGTAATGGAAACAGTACATGCACAAATATCACAAAAATTCAAACTATTATACCACAAAGTTGACAATAAGTTACTTCCCAAGATATATGTAATTTGCAAAAATACTAACTTGCTAAAAATCGATTTTTGTGAGCATCTTAATTTCGACAATGATTTTTGTAATGAAATGGTTAATAGAATGCTGAATCCACGTCATCTGCGAAATACGTTTGCCAAATATATCAATCAGAAAAACTGGAATCGAAAGAGTTGCTGTTTAAAAAGTTTACTTGAAAAAGTCTTGGTGATTTTCCTGATATAAGCGATAAAGAACTCACAAGTCTTTTTTTTGGTACTCATCAATTAAGCCACGTTATATCTTACCTGGGATAAATGCTGGACAGAAATGAGGAACTTCAATTAGAATACGCAGAGACAGAAGCATATAATTAAAGCCAATGTCAGATCCCGCCATATCAAAAGTAAAATATATCGATCGTACATTGATTATAAACCACTCACTACTGGATGTGATTATCCCAATGCCGAGGGTAGGACAATTAGTTGCTGCGCACATCTTGCAGCAATGATTTATTATCTATCATTCGCATGTTATCAAAGCAGAATCCTTTAGCCTGCTATTCACCTTTCTCAGTTATTTAAGAAATTTGATCTACACTCCGAGAAGTCAGGAAACAACGAGGATAACGATGAATAAGTCATAATACCGTAAAAAAGTGTACTTCCTAAATTCATAAAGACCGAGTACGCGGAAGAATATCAAAGTAAAGTAACTATTATTGGAAAGAATCAACCAAATAAAAAATACTTTCATATAATTTTCTAGATTTCATATAGTCTTGTAGATTTGTAAATAAAAATAAATTTATTTATTACAATAAATGGTATTGTAACGGGGTTAATACCGTTTATTTATTTTAATGTGCGCGATCGCATCGAAGAGCGCGCGTGATTACCTACACGTTCAAACACGATAACCGGAGAGCAGGAGGGAACGGGTGTCAGTCAACCAACTATCTACTAATGCGAAATAAATACGTCGGAAATATCGTTAGTATCACAAGCGAGAACTTTTATTGCCTCTTAATATTACACTTCATTCGGCCCGCGTGTTTATGTTTACATGCCAAGCGCACGACAACATGCAGTGTCGGATCGCTCGCCGCTCATAGTTCGCAGAGTTATTACATGCACGCTTTTTGTCGAGTACGAGAGATTAGTTATAGACAATTCTATCGCGATTGCGAAATTAAGCTGGCCAGCTTACCTTATTAATTCTCGCACGGGTAACAAGTAAGATGAAGGAGGCTCGTACAGTACGCACTAGTCTTTCGGCAAAATGTTTATGTGCGGGCGATGGTACGTCTCGTTCACGATTTCACCCTCGATGGCGAAACTCTCCACTCACTCACACTTGCACGTACTATGCTGGACGTAAGACTATCTCACAGCTTCTCTCTCTCGTCTCTGCCTTCAGAAAACTCCGGAAAACGTCCAGGGTATTTTTGCTATCTGACTCTGCGATCGGATTCTAATCCTCGACTGGTTCGTTTTCGTAAGCTTGCGTTCCATTACGTCTCATGCCGAATTCCTCTATACATTTCGCCCCAACCGGCAGGTGCTGCCCTCGCCGACAGCCGCATGGTTGGGCTGTTAGCGCTAATAGAACATTTACCGTCACAGCCCCCTTCCAGTCTGTACCTATGGGGTCCTCGACGATAACATTATTAGCGCTGTTCCTTTTGAGGTGAGGAGGGGAAGGGATAATAAAAGGTCATATTCTCTGTGATCTGAGCAACTTTATTGCGTACTAGTGTGGGTATAGCCCTGCCCACGGGGGCAGGGATCTTCAATCGGGCTAGTCGCTGGTCATCTCCCGTCCTTCTGCGTCCAACGGGGGGCGCCCGCGTGCCTTCCATCCCAGCCTCTCCTGGACCAGGTCGACGTGCTGCCTGACGCGGGGACACCGGTCTGTGCGGATCACTATAACAATCCCACACATCAGTATCCATAATCTTTTCCTCGGGTATCGAAGGTGGGCGCCTGTTCGGCTGCCCAGGGCCTTCGTCGCCGGGGTTGAAGGGGGTGTCCTTGGCGTCGGTCTCCTAGGTCCTTCGTTAGCAGGGCTTCATGCATCCACGGTCGGTGTTCTCGGCGGTCTACCTCTCTTCCTTTTCCCGACAATGGGAGGGGAGATACGTGGATTCTGTCGATACGGTAAAGTGTGTGTGGTTAGTGCATTCTTGCGAGGTCTCCCTCGTGGGCGCTTCACCGCATTAGTTGAGGGGGTGGTTATTGGGATCTTGTTGGAGGGATCAAAATGGGCGTGACGAGGTGGTCTCGAAGTTGTCACGTTATCATTCCGGAGTGTGTTATCCGTAGTGTCGGCGCGCCCGTTTCCGCGTATCGTCGCATCGCTCACAGTAGGCGGGACGCTCGTCGCCTTGGTTCCCTCGGTGGTAGAGATATCGTCGCTATCTCGTCGTCGGGTTCCATCTTCCGGTAAGTCGTCCTCCTGTCCATAGTACGGCTTGAGGTCCTTGGCGTAGACCAATTCCGTGACCTCTTCCTGCTGGTTGGCAAGGAGGTACAAGTTGACTTCGAGTAATTTCGTGACGATAAAGGGACCTATGAACTTTGGCGCTAACTTCGCAGAAATACCCTGCGTCGTACTGGACAGTACACGATTCTTCTTCCATACCCAGTCACCTTCCTTAAACCCAGGGGTCCTGTGCTTGGCATTATAATATCTCGCCTGCCTCAGGGACTCGTGCGAAGCTCTTTCGCGAGCCTGCTGAATAACTAAGCGGTTATTCTGCATATACTCGTTCCACTGTCCTATTCGGAGCAAACTTTCCTCTCAAGCAACAAGCTCGTCCATTCGTCTCCGAAGGGTGTTCGGGGCTTCCGGTTGTCTGCCGTAGTTGAGCATGGCAGGGCTGGTTCCTGTGGAACTGTGGACAGCAGTGTTCAACGCGAACGCAAGTTCAGGTAACGCTCGGTCCCATTCTTTGTGATTCCCTCGCAGGTACGAGGTTATCATCGTCTTCAATGTTCTGTTAACCCTTTCCGTAGGGTTAGCCTGTGGGGTATAAGTCGGGGTAAAGGTCCGTTTTATCCCTTGGTCTCTCAGGTACCCGCGTACCAGCTGGTCGTGGAACTCGGTACCATTGTCGGATAGGAAGATCTTAGGAGCACCGAATCGCAGGATTACTCGTTCCCGGAGTTCCTTCGCGATCGTCTTGCCGTTGGCACTAAGTATAGGTATGCACTTGACCCATAGTGTTCGTGCCCTCGAAGGCTCCTCGGAAAGGGTCCGGCGATGTCGCCCGCTATCACTTGCCAAGGCGTGGACAACATCCGATCCTGCATGAGCCCGCACGGCAGTCGTTGTTCGACCTTACACTGCTGACAAACCTGACACTTTTGGACGTAACCCTTGTCGTCCGCGTACATCCCTGGCCAATAGTAGGACTGGGCGTCGCGGGCGCAGGTCTTCTCGCGTCCCAAATGTCCCACAGTCTCAAGGTCGTGGCTCTCGAACCGAACCGCCTTTCGGTCTTCCAGCGGTACAAGCTTCCAAGTGTCCTCGTACCCATCTCCGCCTTGGTAGTCACAGCTCGGCTTTTGGCGATACATCACGTTGCCAACTACGTTCCAGTCCGGGTAGACTTCTGGGTAGTCCTCGACGCGCCAGAACTGTTTCGCGTACCAGGCGTCGTCCCCTGACTTCGGTTGGTCCATTGCGCCAACCTCAGCCTTCGTGGGCTCAAAAGCGCATGGTAACGCGTCGGGCAACACGTTGTCTGCCCCCTTTCGATACTCGATCTCGAAAGTATGGCCTTAGAGTTGCAAGACCCATCGGGCTAGACGACCAATCGGGTTCTTCAGGTTGTACAGCCACTTCAGACTGTTATGGTACATTACCACCTTGAATCGGTACGCCTCTATGTATGGGCGGAACTTCTGTATGGCCCATACGACCGCCAAGCACTCGCGCTCCGTGACAGAGTAATTTTGTTCCGCTGGGTTAAGGACTCTGCTAGCGTACTCGATGATCCGGTCTCCGTCTCCTACTCTTTGAATTAGGACGGCACCGATTCCCGTAGCGCTAGCATCTGTCTCCAGCACGTACTGCCCGTCGGGTTCCGGTAACCCGAGGCATGGTGCGGATAGGTCGAGATTCGGTCTTGAGTGGTATTTGGTGATAACGCGCTACTGAGGTCGAGCGTGGAGATATAGCGTCCTTTTCGTAAGCGCCTCAATACGTCTTGCATAAATGGTAGGGGATACGCATTTGGCTCGGTGACCTTGTTGACCTTCCTGAAGTCTATACAGAAACAATACGAGCCATCCTTCTTGCGTATCATAACTACGGGGCTCGACCAGCCACTGTCCGCTGGCTCGATTACCCCTTGGTCTAACATCTCCCTTACCAGTCTATGCATTTCTTGCTCGACCTTATGTGATACCGGATAGTAGCGCTGCTGGATCGGTTTCGTATCACCGATCCGAATTTCGTGTTCAATGCCTGCCGCACATCTCAGTCCCACGGGGGCTTGCGATAAGGCCTCGCCGATGGTCCTCTGCAATATCGCCTGTTGAGAGGCTGTCACCTCGGCTAGTCCGATCGTAGCTAATCTCGGACCAGCCTCTAAGCTAGCTACCTCTAGCTTCATCTTGGCTTGTGATTCCTTGAACAGCAACTTATTATCTCGTCGGGGTCAAGTACCGCTCTAAACACCTGACAAAATTCACTCCCAGGATACATTCCTCGACGAGGCTTGGGAGGATAGCTACCCTCGTCGGCATCGTCATCTCCCCTACGGTGAACGGCAACCTGGCATGGCCAACGATCGTCAACTTACGACCATCCGGTAGTCCTGCAGTACCCGCGTGGGTGGTATCTAACCTGATGCCTAGCACAGACGCTATCTGCAGAGCATTACTACCCATCGCTGTGGTGGAAGCTCCCGGATCATAGAGAGCCCGTATCTGGAAGTCTCCTACTTTTACCGGTAGCCACCAGCGCGTTTCCTGTTCCGGTGAATATTGCGAAACAGATTCGGCGACTCCACAGCCCTGCTCTTTGCAGACCATAGAGCTAGCCACTGTGCTTTCGTGTGGTAGAGTGACGTCACTTTTCGCTCGAATCACCTTGGTTCGGACGATTAGAGTTTTCATGGGGTTAACCTTCGACGGTTTATCTGCCGTTACTTATTGTTCGTTTCCCTTATTGCATTAGGGACAGTACTTTCTACTGTACCCCAGTAATCCACACTCAATGCATTTGAGTGTCTTAGAGAAATCTCTCTCTCGTCTGCGAGGAGCTTCCGGCTTCTTAGTTCGGTCCTCTGAGGTCAGGTTTTTCCCGTAGTTATTCTTCATC
Source organism: Phymastichus coffea (assembly GCF_024137745.1). Taxonomy (NCBI): domain Eukaryota; kingdom Metazoa; phylum Arthropoda; class Insecta; order Hymenoptera; family Eulophidae; genus Phymastichus; species Phymastichus coffea. The sequence continues at coordinate 5,489,347 of NW_026706823.1, forward strand.
CCTTCCGATATCTCCTTGTGAGATAGTAGCACTTGGCTGAGTATATTGGTGGGTGGAGCCTTCTTCTCGGCATCAACTGCCTCTAGGCTCGGACTAGGTGTCGCCCCCGAGGGCGTCGGCGTGTAGGCGACCTGGTGCGTCACCTTCTCGAGCACTTTCTCCATACGGTCCAACCTGTCGCTGACCTCCGGTTTATCACTGGACATCGCTGCCACCTTACCCTTACGACCCTTGCTTCCATCGGTGCAAGGGTGGTACGTTAACTCCGGGTACAGAGTTGACTGAGGGTCTGGTACCACCCGTTCTACCCTTCGCTGGTGTAAGCTGTTCTGTGCCGCCGTGGCCAGCGCGTTCAGGGTCCGTCTGGAGTTCACTTTGGACCTCCGCTCTTGACCTTGAATGTCCAGGAGAAGGTTGGCGTGCAGCAGGTCCAATTGACTATCAGGCGTCATCTGGGGGTTAAGCCGCTTCATCAGGCCCATCATGTTGGCGATGTAGACATTCACGGGTACGTCGGGGCCCTGATATCCGCTCTGAATTTCCCTCATTAGACGCTGTTGCTGCTGCACACTGGTCCCAAACCATTCTCTTGCGTCCATCTCGAATTCGGCGTAGGAGAGCCATTCCTCCTTCATCGCCTCGTACCAGGTGAGGGTGGGACCGACGAGTAGCTCCGATACCGTTAGGAGCATCTCGTCTTCCGTGAGTCCTGCGCCGTTCCTTAAGTTGTCCAGCCTAGACAGGAAGGTGTCGATATTCGCATTGCCCTTTCCTGAAAACTTCAGTTTCCAACCTCGGACAATGCGACCAACATCCCTTGTAGTCGGCCAAGGGTTTGTTGTCTGCTGAGATGACCACGTGGTCGGCGGGTGGTTATTCACTTCAGCATTAACTCCACTGAGATGATGCTGTCCACCCTCTCCGAAAGGGAGCGTCCGACGGGAGGTCCTGCCAGTGGCCCCCGTGGGCATCTGTCCGGGTCCAGCTGGAGTACTTTGAGGTAACCTGGTGTCGTAATGGTATGTGAAGGTATCCTATAATGCTACGCTCCTACGCGTGTTCTCTTGGTGTCGCATTTCACTGGAATTATTCTCATTGTCTTGCTGTACGTTTCTTTTTCAGCATTTTCCATTACGCTCATCCTGGCGGATAGGTCGTCCAGTTGGCTTTTCACATTGCTGCAGATGTTGTATATTTGGTCTAATACCTTCTTTAGACTCGACACATTCACTCTTAATGAGCTAACAGCTCGAGGTTCTTCTCATTCTCTCTGGACTGGAAAATGAGATCTTGAATCATCACAGCGAATGCCGGCGGGAGTTGGAATTGGCTACCATCATTAGCCGTTATCGTAATATACTTATTACTGCTCGTGCTCTCGTCGTCGTCCAGTACGTTTGTGATGTTTATCGCTGTTTTTTGAATTCGCGATATTACTTCCACACTCTGCATTAGCTGGGCTAGCGGGTGTTCTCCTTCTTGCTCGGATGCTGTATGTTCCGCGCATAAGGATACTATTAGCTCTGAGCGTAGGGCTGCCCTTCTTGCCGGATTGCTGTGCTGGTTGTCGACTTCTGCGAAATCCGCCGCAGAGTAGTCGCCTAACAACCAGTTTTGCAGTCGTCCAGCTCTCTGAGCTTATTCCCGATTATCTTGAGCTCCAGGTGTTCAAGGTACTTGTTAATTTCCTCGTCTTGGAGCGTCAACACCCAGTCTTCTACCTCTTTTTGAGTGCGGTCCATTGTCATCTGTTAGTTGTGTTGCGGCTAATTTTAACGAAAATTTACACGCTTGTTTCACGCGTGATGCGAGTGCAAGTGCTATATTAAGAATCTGTAAGCAAGTGAAATTTGGACTTTATTAGCCGACGATAGGCTCAACCAAGGGTATTCACTATTGTATTTACCGAAAGGCTCTTTACTCGTTATTGCGCAATATAATGATCCTGCCTATCAGGCGCACTAACTGTTTGTTAGCGCGGCTGTGTTGGTTAGTATCTAAAATATTATAACGAGCGTCTATGTGCGGAATCACCATTAACCGCAGCTAACAATATTTAAAAATTACATTTACGTTAAGGCAACACGATATCAAATAAAATTATCGATTTGAATTTCTTTTGTTTGAATGTTGCCGTTGTTAGTTTTCCCCGGGCCAACGGGTACAATATTTATTTGCGGCAACTTTCAAAACTTATTGGTGTTTACGTTTGGTTAAGAGTCGTTCGGTCGCACTCGCACGAGCTTACAGCGACTGTTTACAATTTATCGTCGCGGTGGGCCTTCGCAAGCTAACTAACAGAGAGGTTATGTTTACTATGTGGCTTTTAATACAAAGTGCGCACAACAATACTTTGATTGCCACCTAAGTCGCTGGTTGACTGAGCGCAAGGTCAATGTTTAGAACCGGCGTTTTGAACAATCATAAACGCCTTAGGTTCTTTTACGTTGGGCGCCATGTAACGGGGTTAATACCGTTTATTTATTTTAATGTGCGCGATCGCATCGAAGAGCGCGCGTGATTACCTACACGTTCAAACACGACAACCGGAGAGCAGGAGGGAACGGGTGTCAGTCAACCAACTATCTACTAATGCGAAATAAATACGTCGGAAATATCGTTAGTATCACAAGCGAGAACTTTTATTGCCTCTTAATATTACACTTCATTCGGCCCGCGTGTTTATATTTACATGCCGCGCGCACGGCAACAGCATGCAGTGTCGGATCGCTGGCCGCTCATAGTTCGCAGAGTTATTACATGCACGCTTTTTGTCGAGTACGAGAGATTAGTTATAGACAATTCTATCGCGATTGCGAAATTAAGCTGGCCAGCTTACCTTATTAATTCTCGCATGGGTAACAAGTAAGATGAAGGAGGCTCGTACAGTACGCACTAGTCTTTCGGCAAAATGTTTATTTGCCGGCGATGTTGTCTCTCGCTTACGATTTCGCCCTCGATGGCGAAACTCTCCGCTCACGCACACTTGCACGCACTCCACTCCGTCAGGCTATGGCACAGCTTTTATCTTATCGTCTCTGCACTCGGGAAAACTCGGGAAAACGTCAAAGTTATTTTCTGCACGGCTCGGCGATCGGATTCCAATCCTCAACTGGTTCGTTTTTGTACGCGCGCGTTCCGTTACGTCTCATGCCTCTATACATTTCGCCCCGACCAGCAGGTGCTGCCCTCGCCGGCAGCCGCATGATTGGGCTGTTAGCGCTAATACGACGTTTACCGTCACTGTATATATAATAATATTTACGTATAATATAAGGTATTGGAAATGAGTATAGAATTCTGATAACTTAACTATTGTTACAAAAATTGAACATTAAAATTTTAGTTTCCACTTTGACGTTAGGTATGTAAATTTTTGTTTTAATTTTAATTTCCCAGCAGACAATGAATTTAGAAAAAGAATATGAAATTTATAAAAACCAATCAAAATTGTTATTTCCAATGTAAAGTACGAAAAAATTTGTTATTATAAGGTTGAAAATGTTGATTTTTAAAAACGTATTTATACATGATTTGTAATGGAATGTATAATCAAGTGTACTGGAGTCACTAACGATTATGAATTGAGTCATTTATACTTGAAAAACAACGATTTCATAGGATTAAGGTAATTCGAAGTGATTTTGAGTTACGTGCTATTACTTAAATTTCACGCCTGAAAATATTTGTTTGTGTTTTTTTAACTAGAAATCGAATAAAATAGGTTATAATCTTGATAAAATGTACCTTCAACTTCAAAATTAAAAAATAACATGAAAAATGGAAAAAATACCATACTCCTAATCTTTAATTAAAACAAGCTATTTTCAAAAGGTCTTACATTTATAAAATTTTCTTCAAAACATATAAATCACTCAGAAAATTTCATCACGAATGAAACAAAAAAAAAGAACGTTCCTAAGGTTGTATTGATACTAAGTTATAGTTATTTAAGTGAAAAAATAAAATAAAATAAAAAAACGCGTTTATCGGAGATTTTGGAGCCCCACTAACGTTTACGAAGTCAAAAATTTAGGAATGGTCTCCATTTATGGTGTAAAAAAGATCGTATCATTCCCGATTTGAAACTCATCTAAGCCGCATTCAACATTGTTAAGCCGCTATAATGTATACAAGAGACGTCTTCGCAAGATTCTATGCAAATCAATTAAAGATAGTAAATTCATTGCATTGTTTTTCGGCTAAAATCAGCACCGTGTAAAGCAAAAGAAAGTCATATGATACGAAAGCCATCTAAGAAAAAATTCGTTAAAGAAGTTTTTCTTAGATAGCAAAAAGATTTCAAGATGACTTATCAAACTATGAAAACAATGGATAAAAACTGTTTTTAATATAGACCAAATTGATTGTAAATACAGATCCAATGCAAAGAGGACGTTAGCTATTTATGCTATTAAAACTGTAGAGATATATTTAGTGGACTAGAATAAAATAACACATAAGTATACCGTTCAGTACATTACACAGGTCAACATGAAATTTCTCCATAAATACCAGTAATGTATCTCGAAGAATTTCAATGCGCTGAATATGAATCCATTCTTAATATTGCTCTATCACGTCATAGTTTCGAGATATCCTAACCTAAAAGTGCAAAAACCCCATTTTTTGACTATATTTGAGCTTTTACTACATCACGACATTTTTTTTTAAAACGTTTCAAGCCATCAAAGAGTCATTCTTTTTTTTCTCCCTTTAAAATTCATTTTTCTAGTTTGGAATATCTTTTTTTTCATTGAGATATTGTTAATTGAGTATTTTAGTGGTTCAACATTGCACAGGTCATTGTTTTATTTAAGCCTATTGCTCGGTTTATATGAACCTGAAGTACACTTTAATTAATCTTTACATAATTTTGTAGGGTGAAGCAAATAATATATTCAAATTCATCGATCCAAGGTCTGGTGCATAGGCTTAGATAAAACAATGATCTGTGAGATGTTAAATACCAGTAAAATACTTAACTCAATTGACAATATCTCAATGAAAAAAAAAATTCCAAATCCAAGAAATTGATTTTTAAGGGTAAGAATTGTACTTTTAGATGGTATGAGTCGTTCAGTTCAACGCATAAAAATCCTTTGGGATATATTACTGGTATCCTTGGAGTAAAAAAAGGCTTTTATTTTGCAGACGTGTATTATTATCTGCGCTGGTAAACTTTTACTAAATATTGTTACATGTTTACCAGAAGTCAATGGTGTATTTAATTAAAAACTTATCAATGATGTAGACACTTATATAAAAATAATTTTTATAACGTTCTAAATCAGGGAAACGATCATCAGCTTTATTTGACTTTTATTGTTCTATTGCCCTACGTGGAATATAGTCCTTTCTTACTTGTATTGTGTGTGTATATATAGCGGACATTTTCCGTCAAACGTGCCACTAAACTGCTCAGAATTGGTATGCAAAGATTTAAAAATTATAAGGCTCAAAATTTTTATAATTTTAAGTTCTATCGAATTCGTATGGTGATTTGAAAAAATCAAGATGGCGACACCAATATAGCGCCTAAAAGCAAGAAAAATTTTTTTGAAAAGGTTTTATGAATGTAAAATTAATATGAAAAAAAGTTTTTCCACCTGAAAATACTTATACTATATGTTTTTGAGGTCACTAATTTCAAATCAGATATTAGATTAACCCCATCAACTTACTGTTCGGCCTTAACCTCAAAAAAGTCTAAAATTGACGAAATATTGCTGTTTTGCGATGATTAACACGGTTAAATTACCTTATCTTTATATTTTCGAGATCGCTCAATTCAAATATGGCATTAAATTCAAATCATCTTATTATTATGTTTTTAATACCTTATCTTCCATCTCTCTGCATTTTACAGGATTGAGACCGTCATCATATTAATCTTATAACGCCCGGATTACTTTATTTTATTTGCTTATTTAATATTTATTTTTTGTTTCTTCTTTTTGTTGATTTTTAACTTTACACGTTTTTACTAAATAGTGTTGTTTTACATAATATTCTATTGTATTGATTGGGTTTTGGTCTTCTGAATATCTGTAGATTTTTAATATTTTACCTGATACTATAAATGTGTATACACTTTGAACAACGTATACTTGTGGTTCTTTATGAAATCTTTTCTTAATATGTCGTTGACCTTTATTGTAGTCTTTGTTACAATAATAATGAATATTTATGTTTATGAATTTGTTTTTTGTCTAATTGTTCCTCTTTTTTAATGTTTCAATTACATAATTCAAAAAGTTTACTATGTCAGGGCGAAATCGACTAAGATTGCCTAAGATAACACTTACCTTACTTTCTTACACATGATTAATGAAAAAAAATCCTTGTAATCAGTAAGCAATTCATATGAGTTAATGGTGATCTTTTTCAAATTAGCAGATCAAACATGTTTTTTAAATTTTCATGTAGTGTAAAAACGCAGACGGTGTAATTAGTATTTGAACCTGAAAAGATACACCACTGCGAAGAAAGATATGAGAACTTGGTAAATTCAATAGGGTGTTCAGGATGTAATTTTTTAAATTCTATACGTAATGACTTAATGTTACATAACAGTTGTTTTTGTACTTATTGTTTATTTCCATCTATCATTACATTCATTGCTGTATTTTTGTTAAGTATCCCTCTATTATTAATATCATCTTTGTAAAAGCTTTTTACTTTCATCACAGTATCTTCTGGTAACGTTTTTCCAACTCTTACAGGTGGCAAAGTTAATATACCCTCTAATTTTCTTAATAACTCCGCAGACTTGGTCATTTTTCTGGAAACATTAAATGCTAAAGTTAGCTGACCAATTGCCCAACACTCAGAAGCAATCGTCAGAATAGAAAGCTTTAAAGGATCTTTCTTTTCTAAAGAAGCAAATTTACTGCTTGATCCACTTAATAATTCTTCTAGTTGATCTTCCCTGGCCAAGCCTTTGTTTTGTAGGAGGTTAATTAATTAATTAATCGCTTTTAGTATTCTGCAATTGCACCTCATTCTCATCATTGTCGGATTCAGAAGATAAAAATTTTAGATGTTAGCGAGAAATTCGGGAATTTATTCAGAATATCTTTCGATGTTGGTCTTAAATCTTTACCGATGTATCCCCTATGACCAAATGAATTGCAACATCTATCAGTTTTTATAGATATATGCACATTTATGGTAGCAGATATATTTTAACCTTTTTGAAAATGATGTATTGAAAAATGAATAAACCATTATATGACTTTTAAAAAGAAATTTACAGAAACAGTAAATTACTCAAATATGAACTATAAATCATAAATGCAGTTTCTATTAACATTCATGAGATCATGTCATTTGCCTTGTACAATCGTGTTGCGTATTTTCATTTAAACGAAAGATCACTGAAGATATTATAAGTGAAGAGATCCAATTATCAAAAATGTGTTTTTAAAAAGCTTATAAAAATTCACGTTTTCTCATAATCGTAGGTAAACCATCATCGAATACCAAGTATTCGTATAAAATACAGAGATACAAAAGCTTTAAATACAATATTAATTTTTAATGGTCAATTTCAAGAAGGGTAAAAAATTATCTAATCAAATTATAGTATTTGATATAATATTTAGTAATAATATCATATTCTGGTTAATCAACCACCGAAACATAAAGATAATGTGATTTAAGCATATCTGGTTTGAATTTAACGACCTCGAAAACATACAGTCTGAGTATTTTTAGGTGTAAAAAAAATTATTACAAATTTTATCAGTTAAGTGAAATCATTTTATTCAAAAATTCCTCGATAAACCAAAAAAAGCTAAATGACACTATCACAGTTAACAAGAACGCATATTTGCATGTATAATGACGAATAAATAATTAATAAATAATAATTAATAATTAATTAATTTCAGATAGTATCAAAATTAAATATAGTCGTTTAAAGCTACAACTTAAAATAACAATCAATTTTTAATTATCTATTACTTACTACTATTATAACCATTGATATTCATTGTTAATAATTGCTACTAATCCGCACATCAATTTAAAATCAGACTAAGAAGCAGATTTTACTTCGCATTACAAAGTACTCTATTAAAAAACTCTGAAAAATACAACGGGTACCTATTGAACTGTATGTAAAGGTGATAAGAACTAAATAATAAATAATTTTCAGATTTTAATAAAAGTTAATAAATAATAATTTAATCATAAAACTATATGTATTGTGACGGTAAACGTCCGGTTTGCGCTACCGTCTCAATCGCGTGGCTGCCTGCGAGGGCAGCACCTACCGGCTCGGGGAACACGAAAACGGGAACTTGGTCCGAAATGGGAAGGAACGCGTGCGAAGAGCAAAAGAACCAGTGGGAAAGCATCTTTGACACGGTAACAACGTGCAGGAGTTCAGAAGCACTAACGCTAGAGTTGAGCAGTTACCCGAAAATCGCGAATAGCATGTCCGAGTCCAGGAGTGCCTCTAGTATCGGCAACAGCGTGCGTGAGTGTGTCGCAAAGAGAGCGACTACTAGACTGTCGATAGTTTTTGTTATTGCTGTTATCGTGTCAGCCCAACAAATACGCCATCGTAGGCCGACGGCGAATTCAACGAGCTGATCTGACAAAAGCAGCAAGGCGATTAAAGAGGCCTCGTCTTCAAGTTGGAAAAGTGGCAACCTGAGCCACGCGCTGAAAGACGAAATTGAACTGCTCCCCTTGACAGCGCGACTAATCGCATAAAGTAAGCTGGCCAGCTTCGCGTTATAATTTTCGATAAGCGACCGCGCGTAACATCTTAGCTCTCCTCTCTCATCTGCGAATACAAGAAAATTGATAGCGGGCGAGCATGCAAGCGAATAACACGATCGAGCTACTATAAGGGAAATGACGCTGCGTAAGATTATCGCGCACGCCGTAAAAGCGTAAATACGCGGGCCAAATGCGTTGTAAATTACATGATACATAAACTAGTCCATGTATGATTGAAACATTAATTTACTGTTATCTTTGCTATTAGTAAATTGGTTGACTGATACCGGTCCTTCCCCACTCCTCGGTTAGGTAACTAAAATTGTTTATTTCGATCTCGCCACGCGCATTCCGGTACGACTGTGCATCGGGCGAGAAAGAAATTAAAACGGAATTCACATCCCGTTACTTGGCGCCCAACGTAAAAGAACCTACAGCGTTTGTGATTGTTCAAACCGCCGGTTCCATTAGACACTGACATTGCACTCAGTCAACCAACGACCAAGGTGGCAATCAAAGTGTTGTTGTGCACACTTTTAACGCATGCCACATAGAAATAAAGTAAATTGTAATCTAACTCGCGAAGGCCCGCTGCGGCGATAGTTTGTAAACAGTGTAAGCGCGTGCGAGTGCGACCGAACGACTCTTTGTAAGTTACCTCGCAATCACCAAGGTTTTGAAGGTTGTCCAAGAATAACAACATCGTACATGTTGGACCGGGGAAATGACTAACACCAGGAACATTCAAAACGAAATAAACACAATACAAATGTTTTCTTTCGTTTTGGTCTCAATGTAGTTATATTTTTCAAAAGTTGCTAACTGTGATTATTGGTGATTGCGCGGGGATAAGCTCACTGTATTAATTTAGAAACTAACCAACACAGACGTACTAGTACAGTTAGTGCGTCTGATAGGCAGGATTATTGTATTGCGCAATAGCGAGCAAAAGAGTTTTTCGGCTAGCGCAATAGGAAAATAACTTGCATTGAGCCTTTCGTTGGCTAGTAGAAACTAAATTTTTGTTTATGTGTTATGTCGCGACTACGTAGCCGTGACGTGTAGTTTTAGAATATGTATGATCATTCATTTATTAGTAATTATTATAGTGACAGGAACTTACCTGGGTTATTATTTGGAATTAAATTGGCTGTTTACCTCTATCTCGATGAAATATATATGAGGTCGGTCGGTAATGATGCACGAACACTCGATTCCAGTAATTATTTATTTATTCAAAGACAGAAATGATTTCTCAAAAATAACAATAAGTGAATTATACGTTATTCGGATGTCGCGCGTCGCGAATCAGCTCGTAAGAACTGTAACAAATTTTAATGTTATTGAGTAGTCGCGCGTCGCGAATCAACTACCGAAAAGTCGAGTCTTCTGTTTTTATATTGACTCTTTGGCCCATATTAATGTGTTGAGTAATCAAAAAATCAAAATGTTGGGCGCCCCAAATTTTCGGACTACTCATCTTTTAATTTCGCTGAGTTTGTATTTTGTAAAAAATGCCGTTCGTTGTTTATACATTATTTCGTTTTTTAATTGATTGCTGATGAAATCAAAATGAAGAAATAGTTACGTCTCGGGACGTAACACCTCCGTGGCTAGATCGCTGTATATCGGTGTGATATCAACGCAAAATAAACAGAGAGAAATGAGAGAGGGAGAAAAAAAAAAAAATAAATAAATAAATAAATAAATGTGCGTTACTCTTAGTTATTCGGCAATCGATTGAAAACGCTTGAATTTTACCTTAATAGTACTTTTAATGTTACGCGGACAATAATACTCCGTATCACGGTATAGTAGAGCTTCATTTCAGGATTTGATATATATATATATATATATATATATATAACGGATTTGTGTTTTTAATGTGATTCTAATGTGAAAATTGGGATGTGTTGCTTCTTTCTGGTGGAAATTTCTTTAGGAGTAGGGACGGGGGGTGTGGTGTTTGAGGTCTGATTCGTGAATGGGGTTATTGCTCGTGGGTTCTCATTTTTTTGTTTGTCTATTACTATTTCATCCAATGCATATTCTTCCTCTTTCGATGGAGTTTGGTTTCTCTGTTTGAGTAGTGGTTTAGAGTAGTAGAGTTTGTTTAGTGCCACCAGTAATTGTGTTATTGAACTAAATATGGCTCCTAGCAAATATGCAGAAATTCTATATATAGAGTGTAGAGTATAGCCTCTGATTATTACATTGATTAAACTTTTACCGCATTGAAATATAATGGCGGTCATTATGATGGCAGAACTTATAGAACCAAAATTAGTTAGTTTGGTGATGAACTTATTCCATGTGCTTCCAGCGATGTTGGTTAATGTTTGTTCTGTCAGTATTAGGTTTGATACTAATCCTCCCTCTACACTTTCGTCGCCTCGCATACTTCTCGCGATTACGTTGAGGAGTGATGCTTTTTCCATGGGAAAGAGGATGTGATTTTGTAGTTTTTGTAGGTCTTCTTGGGAGTAGATCCCACTGGTTGCCAATGATTCTAGTTCCGTCGGTTTCCATGTTATTTTGGTGGTCGGTTTCAAGGTCAGAACTGCGTTGGTTGTTCTTCTCGGAGTTGGTGTTAAATTTATCCATTCGTTTCCTATTTTGTAGTATTGGGGAATGATTGTGTTGCAGTATATTTCTGTTCCTGTTTTCATTAAGATGTGTGTTTTTAGTGTGAGGTAAAATGTTTCGTTTCTTGAAATGACTGGAAGTTGCGAGAAACATTTGTCTGTATGAAGTAGTTGAACTTCTGTAGGCGTACATTGTATAATATGTACGGCTTCCCCTGCCAGGCGAGCTATGTACCCGGGCTTCTCCATGTTGTTGTACGCAAATTCATCTGGTGCCAGGGATAAGGAGTTATATAGGACTTTCCTTTCCAATTCACATTTTTGTTGCAATATATCTATATAGAGGCTTTTTGTTTCGACCCTGAAATGCTTTTCTACATACACAAATTTGCTATTGAAGTACGTGAATAGATCATAGCTAAGTATCCCTTGCTTCGTTTGAATATCATTGTCGTACAAAATATTGAATTGGGTTTGTTCATATATAAAAAGTTTTGGATGTTCAGTTGTTATTAAGATTCTGTTGCAAAAACTCATGTTCCCTCTAGTTGACAATGCAAAGGATACTTCGTTCGTAATTATGCTAAAAATGGTTTCATGATCGGGTGAGCTTATTTTAGTGACCGTTCCCCTATACAGTATATCGTATTGATTTTTGAAACAGTCTTCGTGCGGTAGTAATGACCAAAAGGTGTAACCTCCTTCCATATCGATACAATGTTAGTCCGAAAACTTACATACTGTGCCCGAATTTAATCTTAATCTATCATTGTTTAATTCGACTGCTGCATAGCTTTCTAACAAGGTTATTTTTATAAGTCCCTGTACGAGAACATCGCTCCACGTACCAAATCGGTCGGCGTAGGCTGCCCCTGAACAAGTTTTACCCTTAACGTTTCCTGCTAGATCTAAACCTACACTTTTTGTCGAGTTAATCCTTAGGTCATATTTAAAAATACGCGTATCATGTATAGCTTTACAGTTGTCGTGTGATATTTCGTAAATGTATTCTTGGATTGCATTATCGGTTGGGCCTAAATGACTAAACATACCGCAATGAAAAATTGTTCGCCTTATTTCTATTTTACATTGTATAATTTTCATTGATTTGAATTCCGTTTTTTGTAATAGTTCGATAGTGGCTTGTGTGTTATTTACTTGAATTTCTTGAAAATTGCATTCCCCTGCATCCAAGAGTGAGTATGTTGTAATGGTAGGGTTCGTTGAGCCGCAATTGAAGCCAATAAGTCCTTTGCTTGTTGAAAAGAAGGTGATTATGATTAAGTTAGTCATTGATTATTGCGCCATTGTGTTTCCTGGAAATAGAATAAGATTACTATGCTTGTTTTGCTACGCTTAATTTATTGGCATGAATTGTTTTTGGTTTTCCATTGTAATCTATTATAACACTGCCTTTTTCAGTTATTTTTAATACTTCAAAAGGTCCTAAATATTTATTTTTCTCTAATTTCCCCGGTTTTGGTTCTTTCATGAACCATACTTTATCTCTAATTTTAAAATTTACTGGATTTGTAAATCGGTCATAATAATTTTTTGATTTTTGTTTTGAGATTATTAGATTTTCTCTAGCCATGTGTGATATTATATTCATGTTTTTTATTAAATTCTCTAGGTATCCATTGAAAGTTGGTAATTGTTCGGATTTTTTTAATGGTACGCTAGATGGTAATTTAGCTGGAAAAGCAAAAACTAATTCATGTGGTGTGAAATTGTGACTAGTGTGTATGCTAGTGTTGTAATTGAATTGGGCCAACTCTAGGAGTTCGTCCCAATCAAATTTTTTTGATGTAAATTGTTTGATGTATTCGCAAAGCGGATGGTTAGCCCTTTCGACAGATCCATTAGATTGAGGTGAAAATGACGTTGTTTCAATTTTTTCGAAATGAAATCTTTTGGCAATTTGCTTTAACATTTTGCTTCTGAAATTTTGTGCTCTGTCCGTTAGTACTATTTTTGGAGTTCCGAAAGTACAAATAAACCTTTTTATAAAAGCTTCGCTTACAGCTTCCGCTGTTTGGTCTTTTAATGCTACTAATGTGATAAATTTTGAAAGTTGGTCTTGAATTGAAAGTATGTACCGATTATTACTTTTTGTAATATCGAATGGCCCCATTATATCCATGGCAACTTTATCAAAAGTTTTGAAAGGTGTATCTGTTATAATCATTGGTTGTCGTGTAGGTTTAATTTGTTTTTTTGACATTCTATACACATGGAAATTCTTTTTTGTATGTCGTTCTTTAGGTTTTCCCAACAGTATTTATCTTTAATTCTATTATAAGTTCGATTCACTCCCGAATGACCTTGTTACGTCTCGTGCATCAACTACGAATAGCTAATGAATGAGACGTTCCAATATGTTGACTAGTGGTCGGATATGTCTCACTTATAATAAATATATGTGGAAATGTATGTCTGATAATTGTACTACCTTGATAATCGTAGCCTTTAATTGTTGATAAAATGTAGCAGGCTCTAACTGCTTGTTGGATTGTATGAATGTAGCAGGCTCTAACTGCTTGTTGAATTGAATAGGATAGGTTGTTGAATAATACTTGCACGATATTACTTTGTAACAATCGCGAGTTTATTAAGTAAAATGATCACCAATTGTCGGACCGGTGTGTACGGAGTTGAGTCTTACAGGTACTTATTGACTGACTGACGGACTACTGATCAACTGCTGAGAGTAATTTGTTCATTGCTTTTTATATCTTTTATAGTTCTTTTCAGGTCAGTATTGCGATATTGTGTGACATTTTGTTTTCGCTGATTATAAATTCTTGCGTTTTGATGACTTAGTTTCGGAGTGTGTTTCGACAGCTTTTTGCTATCGTGTGAATAGCTTAGCAGTTTTGAATGTGCATATGTTACAAAAAGGATGCGTCGTAAGGCTTAATTTACGTCGCATTTAATTAGCTTTTTGCTGACGTGCGAATAGTTTAGTAGCTTTGAATTTCGCAAATGCTTATTTTATAAAAAGGATGCGTCGTAAGACGTAACACCCCAGGGCCTAAGATATTGCAATGTTTGCATAAAAATACTTCTGAAATTCAAAGCTACTAGCGGTTTATACAGAAATTTTTGCGGTGTGTGCATTTATTTAGTATATGAGGAGCGCGGTTGCTCGACTTTGTACAGTTCAATTTTTACAATGTTTGGATTTCCAAGGAAGCGTCATTCGATGGTCTGCGTAAGTATTTTAGAAATTGATTTCTTATTCCTTGTTATTATTATCATTATATTTCTTTATTCTAGTTTGCGGATTGGCAGTATTCCCGTGCGGCAAAGAAAGCCAGACGGGAGGGCTTGCCTTTACCAGTCGCGCCTAAGCCCGGGACCCGAAAATATGTGAGAGTAGATGTAAGTGTTTTACAATGTATGTTTGTATATTGGTATATTGATATGTCTGATTAATTTGTTTCCTATTTGCTTGTTAGTTACAGAGATGGAAGTTAGTGCGTACTCTGAGGTATTGCGATCGAGTGACGCAGACGGCCTTCTTCTTGGGGGAGTACGGTCCAGATGAAGATACTTGGAATCTTCGCGAATTATTTATTATTTATTTATTTATTTATTTAAGTCCAGAGTAAATATACATTAATAATGATGAATAATATACAATTACATTACATTACATGTAATCCGGCAGAGGAATTTCTTCCTGTGCGCTGGTCTGGTATGTTTAATAAACTAATACTAATACTTAAAACTAATTAATAATTTGTATAAAGATATTCATGATTTGTTATTTTAATCCCATGTTCTATTTAGCATCTGTCTGGCTGCAGTGAAATATCCTGTTGTTGCATTCATGGTTCTTTTGTAGATGACACGTTCTAAGTTTGTTAATCTTGCTGGAGATAAATTGCAATTGTTATTTGCACAAATAAATGTTCTAATATCTAGTATTAATTTGTTGTGGTCTACTGCATCCTCATGGACTTCCGATGTCGGATACAGAGTACCATAGAGATCAATTAATTGTTTTATATTTTTGCAATTTAATCTATTTGCCATATTGGGTTTCCTTTGATCCATTTTTTAAGTTTGTTTTTCCTAGTTGTCGTGTTGTTAATTGTTTTCAAGTCATTTGGTAGTTTATTGTATAACATAATTGCTCTTACATAACTGTTTTTTATGCTGATAGTTAGTGTTCTTTTTGGGTGTTGGATTGAGGCGAATCTTGTTTTTCTTTCTTTTCCAATATATTTGTCCTTAAAAGTATCGTAGTGGAATAGTAGAGATTCCAATGAAAAGCATTGATCTAAGTTAAGTGGGTATTCATGTGTCACAAATTGGTTTTTATAGATTACTTTTAGTAGTCTGTTTTGCAAGTTTTGTATTACTTTAATTCGACCTGTGTACGCTCCTCCCCAAGCTATAATTCCATAGGTCATTATGCTGTGAAAGAGTGCGTAGTAGATCATTTTTAATGTACTGGTATTCATTATTTTTGATAGCTTATATAGGACAAATGTTAGATATTTTGTTTTTTGGTATAGAATTTGTAGATGTAAATCCCATTTCATATTACTGTCAAAAGTAACTCCAAGATATTTTGTGTTTTCAACTCGGTGTATTGGATGTCCTAAGATTTCAATTTTCAGGTTTTTTGGCGTACTGTCATGATAATTTCCAAATTCCATGTACGTTGTCTTGTCTATATTCAAAGATAGTTTATTAAGAGCAAGCCAAATTCCCACTATTTTTAGATAACTGTTCATATTAGTTTCAGCTTCTTTCCAATTCTTACCTTTTGCTATGATTGCTGTATCGTCTGCAAAAGATAGTATGGATTTTTCTGGTAGTATCGTTAGTAGATCATTTATGTATAGTAGGAAAAGTAGCGGACCCAGTATAGTTCCTTGTGGAACACCCATTTTTACTATTTGTTTATCGCTACTTGCATTATTTACCTTCACACACTGTTTTCTATTTGTTAGATAGCTTTTGATTAGGTTATAGGCACTACCCCTAATACCATACTTGTATAATTTTTGTAACAGTATCTTGTGGTCAACTGTGTCGAAGGCTTTGGCAAGATCCAGAAAAGTTATTGCTATAGGTTTACTTGCATCTAATTGTTCATAAATGTTGTTTGAAATATAATTTAGTGCATGTTTTGTGCTTCTGTTTTTTCGAAAGCCAAATTGATTTGTGGAAAGCAAATTACAGTTGTCAATGAAAGATTGAATTCTTCTATGTATTATTTTTTCAAAGATTTTAGCTATGTTGGAGATTAGAGAAATAGGTCTGTAGTTATTTGCTAAATGTTTTTCTTTTGATTTGTGGATTGGTGTAATATCCGCTTCTTTTAAAGCATCAGGCCAAGTTTCATTAATAATGCACTTATTTATAGCAAGTGCAAGTGGTTCAGATACGTAGTGGATTAATGATTTTAATAATAATGAATTAATTCCATCAACTCCTCCTTTTTTGCTTTTTAGTCTGCCAATTATTTTCTTTACTTCTTGTTCATCTGTAAAATTTAAAAATATTGTTTTCGGGTTTATTTTTGGGAGGTTGAGCGTTGCATTTTGCGGTTGTATTATATTATTGCTAAGTTCCGTTCCGATTTCACAAAAAAATGTGTTCATTTTGTTTGCAATTTCTTCTGGATTGGTGATTCTATTATTTTTGTCTGTGATGTAATCAATAGTTTTGTTATTTTGAGTATTTCTCCCTAGTTTGTTGTTGACAACTGACCATAATTTCTTAGGATCATGTTGCACCATTTCTATGATTTTTTTATCGTAATTTTCTTTTGCTATTGTAATTATCTTATCTAAAATTTTGATAAAATTTTTATAGTTATTTTTTTTTTGTTGTATCGTGAGGATTACATTTCCATTCAATATATAGGATTTCTTTAGTTTTACATGAGTTTATTATGCCTTTGGTGATCCATTTTTTTCTTGGCTTCAAGCTATTAATAGTTTTGTTTGTGACATTTTTCTTTTCTGCCTGTTTAAGGCAATATTGTATTTTCCTGAATAAGTTATTGATAGATTGATTTGTATCATTAGTTTCACTATTTTCATTCCAATTTATAGTTTGAGCTATATGTTGAAGTTTTCGGTAATTAATTTGTTTTTTATTATGTGAGTGATTTATGCTTTTTGTTTGGTTCTGCAACGCCATTATTAGTGGATAATGGTCATTGAACGGGGTGTTGACGTTGAAAGTTTTGTATGCGTTATTTTCCATTTTTATAAAAAAATTATCAATGCATGTTCCACTGTTGTTGTTGTCCAGCGAAGGTCTGGTAATCGTATTAAATCCTGGATGGTGTCCTTTTTCCATTAACATTTGCAAGAATTCTTGATCCCAAGGATCTTGGCTTAAAATGTCGCAGTTGAAATCGCCTATTAATATTGAATTGTTTTTCTTTATGTGTTGAGTTATGTATGTTTTGATCGATTGTATGAATTGTGGTTTGTGTAGGTCATGTGATCTGCATATAGCTGCTAACAGTATAGTTTTTTCATTTTCTAACTGTATTGTAGTTTGTAAAATTTTTAAATTTTGTATTTGAATTATTTCTGTTGATTCAATTATGTCGTCTCTGATATAGGTCACCACGCCATCAGCCTTATTAATACTACTATTGTTATAGTACATACTGTATCCTTCAATATTGAAGACTAGGAAATGTTGTAAATTCCATGTTTCAGTACATATTATAATACTTGGTTTTTTTTGTAGGTTGTTTATAAATGTTAGAAGTTTGGTGTAATTGGCATTCAAACTTCTGATATTAACACAGATAATAATTTCCTTTTCTGTTATTATGTGCTCATTTAATTTATCAGTGTTATTAATAATAATTTGGTTGCTAATATTTTCATCGATGGGATGCATTTTTATTTGTATTTCGTATTATTGTTACCATGTAAGTTGAGCGAGGATATGGAGGCTAATGACGCTAATGATGCGCCGCTTGATAGAGCAGGACGCGCTTTAATTGTTGGTTTTTCTGCAGCCGGGTGTTCTATTTGTCCGAAGTAGCGTTGGTGTGTTGGCATTATCGGGTAGTCCGTCATTTCAATGTATTTGTTTATTTTTGCTTTTAAAATTTCACACGGTGGTCGGGAAGACCGAAAAAGTTCGTCTACGTTGCCAACGAAATCCGAATCCACAGTTGTCTTTGTTTTTACTAAAATAATCAAGAAATCATCGTCCGGAAATCGGATCTGCTCCTTCTTTCGAGTTATTGACGAAAAATGAGATAATAGGTCAGAATTTTTTTTTCGCGAGTTAGCATCCATTCAAAACGATTTCAGAGTTGTATTTTACTGATAAGTGCAAGCAATAGACTACCCTTAATAAGCAAATAAAACTGTAACGTAATAAATTATTTAAAATTTTGCGTATTCGTTTTAAATATGTTCATTATTATTCATTATAATATTAATTATGTATCATAATCTTGCAAATTTATGGAATTGCTTAACCAATATAAGCAACAATTAAACAATAGTTCAAATATCTGTATTTTATTATAAATGTAATCTTATATTTTAGGAATCAAAAACCGATATAGTATTTCAATTTTGTTAATTGTTAATAAAATGAAACTTTCATCTACATCAATAGTTCTCGTGTGCGGAAAGAATATGCAGAATAACTGCGCTACACATTTCCATCATTGTAGTCGATATCGATATATAAACCTTGGTGTTTATGTTTACCTTTGGTTCCGAGGAAAGTTATATTATAACGATACGACTGACTTATTAATATCAGTGTATCGCCGGTTACCGAGCGGGTGCGGTCTATTTCCGCTCGTAAAATATTTTAGTCCAATAAAATTTAGCGATATAAACTAATAATTTTTTGTGATTCAAGAGTGTGCTGTGCAGTGTAGTGTCTAATGTGTAGTTAGTACTTATTGTGAAAATGCCGAAGCACGCGTATACTAAATGTAGCCATGAAGAAAACCGTTATAAAGTGTGTGGTCCGTGTGGACAAAAAGTCATTGTGGGCAAACAGAAACTAATTCATTTTAAAATCACAGAACCTACTTATGGACTTATTAAAGATTTGGTTGATAAAACATACAACTTATCTGATGAAAGATATCCCTTAAGTATTTGCTCGACATGTCGAAGAACGCTTTCCGAACATAAAAATGGTAATAACAGAAGAGCAATTCAAAAAATTCCAAATTATGCTAACATAGTATTACCAAAAGCGACTCGATCGGTGATTTCACTGATCTGTAACTGCTATATTTGTTTGACAGCTCGATCCACGAGCCATTCCAAAACAGAGTTTGTTTTTGGACAAAAACGAGATTTGAATAATTCTATAGATGAATCAAATGGACTATATGCCTCTTCAGCTCCAAAAGCAGATCAAACACAAAAGAGTTCGAATAAACCTCATGTAAATGTAAATAATGAAAATGTGATTAGATTATGTAAGAGGTGTTCGCAAAAAGTAGGTAAAGGTGTTAAACACGTATGCGACTCACGAGACTATGCTGTTAGGCGGAATGTAATGGAATTAGTGGATCAACTGCCCGATACACAAAAAGAACGCGTAACTTCTACAATTCTGCAAGAACTATCTGCCAAGCAAAGTGAAAGTGATTCTATAACTCTGAGTACTGAAGGTCGTAAAAAAACAGTTTATTTAAAACAAAAAACTTCCAGTGATGAAATAATATTCTCAACTGAAGATCTCGATTCATTTCATGTAGACACTGCAGTTTCAAATAATCATATGAGAAAAATGAGTTCTTTCATACGTAAAACTGCAGGCAGAAAGTCTGTTCCCATCAAGTATGAAGAGCATGTGAAAGAAAGAACTCATTTGTTAGACCAATTTTATCAAACAGGTATATATGAATTTGAAACAACAGGTGGAAGTAAAGAAAAGAGGCCGGTGGTTTGGGCTAATGCCAGTGACTTGTTGAAAGAAATTATAGAAAGACGTGAAGTAATTGGTTATTATACTGTTAAAGTGATGGCTGACGGTGGGCAAGGTTTTTTCAAAGTATGCATGAGTATCATTCCCACTTCCGTAAATTGTACATCGCTATATAAGTCGGACGAAAGTTCGTCTGATGAAGATTGTATTGATGAAATACCGATGAAAAGAAGAAAATTGGATTCCCATAATAAGTCATCAGAATTCAAACTAACAAGCGTTAAAAAATTGATTATGCTTTGTATTGTTCCAGATATAAAAGAAACATATAATAATGTACAATTTCTTTTTGACTTAGTGAAACTAAATGAAATTTCTTTTAAATTTGTTTCTGACTTCAAGCTTCTATTAATCATTAATGGCCAACAAACTGCCACTTCTACATTTCCGTGCCCTTACTGTTCAATCAATTTACCAGATTTACGGAATTTCCATAAAACATCTGAAATCGAGAGCAGTCAGAAATCGAGTAGCAGTGCAGAAAATTCATTGAAAACTTACGGGAATTTGAAAGAAGACTACGAAAAGTATGTATTTGGAGGCAAGGATAAGAAAAAGGCCAAAGAATCACACAATGTCATAAACGAACCAATTTTCAATGAAGATAGTAATGTTTGCGTATTAGAAAAATGTTACATTCCAGAATTACACTTATTACAAGGCTTTGTCAATCACCTTTTCTGGAATGGCTTAGTTCCTCTCCTAGGTCGTGAAAAAGCAATCTTGTGGCCTATCAAATTAAAACTCGTTTCAAAAAGTTATCACGGAGAAATCTTTGAAGGAAACGCATGCCGAAAGTTATTGAAGGAAGCTGATGCTCTATATGATGCTGAAATATATAAAGATGTTGGTGTATTGGCTATCGTGCCATTCGTGTTTGCATTTAAAGCTATGAATAAACTAGTACATTCGTGCTTTTCTACTACGTTACACTAAAAATACATGTCATTTTAGATCATGTTAAGCAAACTATGCAGATATTGAAAAATTCTGAAGGTCTTGGCAAGTGGTCAGAGCAAGCCGGTGAATCAATTCATCGAGAGTTCCTCAGCTTTTGGGAAAAATATAAGATACATTTAATCAGCGACCCTTCCTTCTCGGTGAAATTGAAAGCGGCTACAGTGCAATTTTCATCATTTCACGTTTAGAAGAAACCATTATTGATTTATTCCGTTATGTAAAAATGTTGATATTAAGTATTTCAGATTGTGAATTTGTTATGAATATATATATATATATATATATATATATATATATATATATATATATATATATATATATTATCTTTGTACGTTTCCGAATGCTAGTTATTAAATTGAAATATTTATTTATTGTTGAAAATATAATGAACATGAGGGATAAGACTTATAAGAAAATTCTTATTTTTCAAACCACCTAACCTTTTCTACGGTGTCATGGTATAACTGAATGTTTGAAATTTTATTGCTCACACCCACCAGCAAATTGCAACTTTAAATTCATTCTAAACGGATGCACACACGCGAAAAACTAAATTCTGACCTATTATCTCATTTTTCGTCAATAACTCGAAAGAAGGAGCAGATCCGATTTCCGGACGATGATTTCTTGATTATTTTAGTAAAAACAAAGACAACTGTGGACTCGGATTTCGTTGGCAACGTAGACGAACTTTTTCGGTCTTCCTGACCACCGTGTTCACAAGATTGGCTGTCAATTGCACTGTGTTTAGTATCAAATTTAGTTTTGTATTTAGTATTGTGGTATGTGCAATTAGGACATGTTTGTGTTTTATTGTTGCATTGACTACCAGTGTGATTACCGCCGCATTTGTAACACGTGGCTTCATTTTTACATTTGCTCCCACTATGTCCAAACCTAGCACAGTTATAACAAGGGCTTGTATTTATAATGTCATAGACTTTGCAGTTTTGGCAACCAACAAAAAGTCTGTTTTCATTCTCTCTAATGTGTTTGTACAAATTAGCTGATACCTCCATTATAACTGTCATAGTTTGCAATTTCTCATTAGTGTATGTGTGTATTACTTTACCTTTGTCATCATAATTGTGGAAATTTCTTTGGTTTATATCTGACTCAATGTCTCGCATATTTTGTGTGAAAGATTTGCTGATGCCAGTAACTTTAACTGTTGGTTTCCTAATTTGCTCTTTTTCAATTTTAGCAAACGTGTGTATTTTTTCGTGTAATGTTTTTTCTATAGTGTTAATACTCTCTTCATTCATGCAGTTAATTATGACAGTATCGTTATTTACTGTTTTAATTTTTTTTGTTTGTATTGTTTTATCTTTGATAAGATAATGAGCTACGGTATTTTCTGAATTAGTGGTATCATTTTTATTAGTTCGTTTGATAATAAGTCTTGGTACCTTTTTTGGCTTAGGCTTTGGTAAACTCAATGTTTCTGCATATGAATTTTTAAATATGTTATTTGGTTTATTTTTCTTTTCTTTTGCTAATAACTCGTTCTTATTTTGCTTTTCTTTGATGAGTAATTCATTTAGTAATTCATTTTTTTCCTTTGTTTCTTTGTAGAGTTCTTTCAATAAGTTATTTTCAGCTTTTAGTTGTTGTATTTCATCTAATTCACTTACTTGTGTTAAATCCTTATGTTCATCGTTTTCATTCATTATTTGTTTCTCATGCACGAGCTCATTTAGTATTTCTTGTTTTATTTCCTCTCTGCTTACAAGTTTGAATTGTGTTATGAAAGCACTAGCTTGTTCACTTAAGTCCCCATATGGCAAGTTTGATGTTAGTGCAAAATTTGGATGCTCCTGGCATATTATGAATGAGCTGTTTATTAGTTTGATTGCATTTCCTGCATTGATTTTTGCTACTATTTCACTCGTATGATAGAAATTTCTACATACTAAACACACAACTGCTCCTACTTTTGTATTTGGATGACACTTGAAATGCTTATGTAGCGATGATGCGTCAGGCGGTTGCACTTCCGCACCGCTTGACGGCGACATCGCGAATTATTTTTTTATGATTTGTTAGTGTATTGTAATGGTTTTCGTCGAGTATGTGTGGAGGTTTTTAGTGAGTTTTACAATGTAATCATAGGTCCAAGTGTAGACCATCGATATAATTGTAATTGTATATGAGTGTAATTATATTTGTAAACATAATTGTAATTTTGTAAAAATATATTTTTCTTTTGTTTTTTAGATAAGGAATTTGTTTTTAATTTAGATTCTTAAAGCGAATATCTCGCTTCCCTCCCCGCTTAAAATGTAGCACATTTAAGGAGTGTCATGTTTGTATTAGTTTAATTCTAGTGAAAACAAATGTTTATTTGTAGTTGAAAGAGTGGTTTGATTGTTAAAGGTAAAAGGTGGTCTGTTTGGTAGAGGAGGTGGCGTTATGCATCTAAGTGTTGAGATAGGTATTGTGGGGATAATCTTGATTTCTTGCAGTTCTATGTGTTTTTCTTTGTCGTTGTCTGTTCTGTTTTTGCTTGGTTTCTCGAGTTTGATGAGGAGGTGTGTAATAGAGCTGAAGATGGCTCCGAGTAGGTGGAGCGACCAGCCGTAGATTGCGTGTAGTGCGTATCCTCTAATTATTGTATCTATTATTAATTTTATTGTGTTTATTAAGATCAATGTCATAATTATAACTGAAGAGATTGATCCGCAAGTGATCATTTTGTTTATGATCATATTCCAGGTGCTGACTGCAATGTTTTTTATGGTATTTTCTGAGAAGATGCTTCCACTCGTTGTCACGTCTCCCGTTATTTCTCTTGCTATGTCATTGAGTATTGATGTTCTCTCCATAGGGAACATTATTTGTTGTTGTAGTTCGTCTAGTTCGTCTTGAGAGTATACTCCACTTGTTGCTAATGAATTTATTGATTTGAAGTTCCATCCTATTTTTGTGTTAGGTCTAAGTGTGTTTGGTGCTGCGCATGGTTGAGGTTTGGGTGTGAGTCTTACCCATTCTTCTTCGAGTTTGTAGTACGTTGGGACGAGTGCGTTACAATTTATCTGTTCCCCTTTCTTTTTGAGGATGTGTGTTTTTGGTGTCAGGAACCATGTTTCGTTTCCAGAGGTTACTGGGAGTTCGTTGTAACATTCTTCTAATTTAATTATTTTTACTGTCTTTGGTACACATTTTATTAAGTGTACTGCTTCTCCTGCAACTCTTGCGATGTATCCTGGTTTTTTCATGATGTCGTATGCAAATTCGTCAGGGCAGAGGGTGGCAATGGATAGGGCATTTTGTATTACCTTTCTCTTCAACTTCGCATCTTTCTGTTATTAAATTCAAGTATAGTTTGTTCAATTGACTCCTTAAATGTTTTTCTACGTATACAAATTTTGAATTGACATATGTAAATAGGTCTAGGTTTACGGTGCTTCTTGTGCTTACTAAGTCATTTTCGAGTTGGTATGCGTTTATGTAATTGTCTTTTTCTACGATGAATAGTTTCGGGTGTTCCGTTCTTACAAGTTCTCTGTTGCAGCGTTGTATTTTGTTTCTGGCGCTTAGAGCAAATGTTATTTCACTATGATTTAATGCGTAAATTATTTCGTGATCACTAGAATATTTCGTTGCTATGCCTTTAAATAGTATATCGAATTCATTTTTGAAGCATTCTTCTCCTGGTAAAATATCCCAGAAGGTATAGCCTGCTTCCATGTCTATACATATTTTGTCAGAGAACTTGCATACGGTCCCTGTGTTTAGTCTTAATTTATCGTTATCTAAGTTTACTTTAGCTCTACTTTGTATTAATGTTATTTTGATAAAGCCATGAACAAATACCTTATTCCATGATCCGAAGCTATTAGCGTAGGCTGCTCCATAGCAGGAGTTTCCTTCTGCGCTACCCGCGAAATCGATACTTTTTGAAGTAGTTGCGTTTATTTTTAGATTAACAATTTTATGAATATTGTCATATACGAAAGTTCCCGTTTCATGGATAAATTTACATTGTTCATGACTTATTTCGTAAATGTATTCCTGTTCTCCAGTTGGTGTGGGTATTAAGTGCCCGAATATTCCACATGTGGAGACAGTTCTATGTATTTCGATTTTACATTGTAGTACGGAAATTTCGCGGAATTCCGCGGTTTGTATTAATTCTATATATACATTTGATTTATTTACGGGAGTGTTGTGAAAGTCGCATTCTCCCGTGACTACTAAGGAGTACGTCGTGATGTTTGGCGTTGTTGTCCCGCAGTCGTATCCAATGATGGCTGATGTTGTTTTGATAATTGTAATTATTATTAAGAATTGTTGATACATATTGAAATGGTCCTAGAACATAAATTATTGTTATATTTTTTCCTTGTGCATAATTAATTTATTTGCATGGACTGTATTTGCTTTTCCACCTTTATTTATGATAACATTATTATTGTCTGTAACCTTTAAGATTTCAAATGGTCCCAGGTTTTGATTCTTTTCTAATTTTCCTGGTTTAGGTTCTTTAATGAGCCACACTTGATCTCCTATTTTGAAATTGCAAGGGTTTATGTGGCGATACTTTTGGTGAACTGAAAATACATATAAATCTTTTAATTAGGGCATCTGCAATTGTTTCTGCCGTTTGATCACTGAGTGGAACAACTATTATGAATTTTGAGAGGAGGTCTTGTATAGAAAGAATGTATTTGTTTTGATTATTAGTAACGTTTAGAGGTCCTACTATGTCCATTGCGATTTTGTCGAATGTTTTTATGGGACTATCCGTTATTATCATTGGTTGTCTAGTTTTTATTCTTTTTAGTTTGTTTCTTTGACAAATTTCACAATTTTTAATACGGTTCTCTATATCAGTTTTCAGATTTTCCCAATAGTATTTGTTCTTTATTCGGTTCCATGTTCTGTTGATTCCCGAATGTCCTCCTAGTGCGCTTGAGTGATATTGGTCGAATATATTGTCTCGGTCTGTGAGTTTTACGTAGTCGATGTAATTTAGGCAAATGATAATTTTAGTTTTAGAAGTTTCGAATGTTGTTGCGAGAATGTTTTCTATTTCGGTCCAGTGTATGTTTTTTAATTGTAGGTCTTTTGAGATGCTCAATGTTTTTATTTTCTTGCGAATTATTAATGTTCTTAATAATTTGAAGAGACTTTTGAGATTCTCCTTTATCCTCATAGCGGACTGTCTTATGTCAAGACAGGCTATGAAGATGTTTTTTGTTCTTGACTGTATTATTTCAATTTCTTGGGGTTGTAGATTTCTGTCTGGTTGTATCTGTTTGATTTTTATTAGTCTTTCTGTTGCGTTATCTAATGATTGATGTTTGTTGTCGATAAAATGTATAATGTTGTCTTTTCTTGATTCGATGGGTTTTTTCGTAAATCGAATGTTATGTCGTTTCTGTGTTGTATTTTCGTCATTTTCCATATGTACTTGTGTTTGTGTCATATTTTTATTTCTATTTCCTTTTTCTTTGTCTTGTTTTCTTATTATTTTGATTTGTTCCTCTTGTTTTTCTTGTTCATTTGTTACTATTTCTTTTGATTCTTGTTTTGCTTTTTGTGCTCTGGTAACTGCGTTTATTTTTATATCTTCTATCGGATTTCGTGATAGTGCATCGGCATTTGTATTTATTTTGCCAGGTTTGTAGATAATGTCATAATCATAATCTGCCAGTTTTAGTCTCCATTTTTGTACTCTTGAATTGTTGTCTGCTGATTTGAAGGATAACAATGGCTTGTGATCACTAACGACAGTAAATTTGTTTCCATATATATAATTCTTAAATGTTTTTATTGCGAATACTATGCCAAGTGCTTCTTTTTAGTATGTATGGTATTTTTTTTCTGCTGATTTTAAGATTCTTGATGCGAATGCTATTGGTCTGTCGTCGCCGATCTCTCCTTGAGAGAGTACACAACCCAGCGCGTAATTTGAAGCGTCTGTTGTAATGATGAATGGTTTTTCCATATCTGGGTATTGAAGAACCAGAGTTGTGCATAGGGCGTTTTTTAATTTTTCAAAAGCTTCTTGTCTTTCTTCAGTCCAAATAAATGGTTGTTCTTTTTACAGTAAATCTATGATAGGTTTTGCTATTTGTGAGAAGTGTCCAATAAAGCGTCTGTAATAGCTTGTTAGGCCTAAAAATTCTCTGATATTTTTGATAGTTTTCGGAATAGGAAATTTCTTTATTGCTTCTATTTTCTTTGGGTCTGTTTTGATACCTTCTTCACTTATAATGTGGCCTAAGAATTCTACTTCCTTTTGGAAAAATTTGCATTTACTCGTTTCAATTTTTAATCCTGCTATTCTTAATTTTTCTGCTATGAGTTTGAATCTTTCATTATGTTCTTCAACCGTATTTGCAACGATAATTATATCATCGATGTACAGGTAGCAGAACCCTTTTTCCAAAAGGTCTTTCATTAGTGAGTACTTTTGTTAGTGCTCTTTGGAAGACTCTAGGTGAGTTTATTAGTCCGAAAGGTAATACTTTGAATTCAAAACGTCCCAAGCCAGGGATACTAAATGTCGTTTTATGTATATCTGACGCTTTCATTTTTAGTTGATGAAATCCGGAAACCATATGGATGGTGGTAAAAACTTTATTTTTTCCTATGCAGTCGAAAATTTCCAATATATTGGGTATAAGATATGGATCTGGAATAGTTTTTGCATTCAATTTTCGATAATCTATCACCATTCTCCATTTTTTCTTTCCGTCTTTTGTTAATCCCTTTTTTGGCACAATCCATACTGGCGCGTTAAATGCACTTGTTGAGGGTCTAATTAAGTTATTTGTAATTAGCTTCTTTGTCTCATCACATGCGATTTGCTTGAGTGTATATGGCAGAGGAAATTGTTTAACATATACTGGTTTATCATCAGTTAAATTAATTTCGTGTTCTTCTATGTTGCATTGGCCAAGTTTATCTCCTTCTAACCAGCATATGTCTTCAAATGACAGTATTAAATTTTTTATGTTTTCTTTTTTTCGTTGAGTCAGGTGTTCTAAATTTATTGTATCTATCAGTTGCTTTCGTCGTATTGTTATTTCATGTTCTTGTGTCTCTTTTTGTGTAATTTCGTTGTGCGTAGTTGTAAATATATGTGTCGGTTTTAAATTAGTTTCTTTAGGTGTGAATTTTTCATTGATGTTTTTGAAGTTATTTTCTATATCATTTATAATGTGAAGGTTCGTCATTTTGTCATATTTTCTGTCGATCTCTCCTGCAACGTTATCTCTCAATGTGTCGCAAAAATTTGAATAATCATTAATAGTATAGTTCTCCTTGGTTTCATTGGATTCGTCTTCCAGGGCTTTATTAATGTTTCCAATAAATTGTGTCAAGCTTGAGTTATAGTTAGGTTGAGATATTTTTGTTTCTGGATTCCCATATATTTGATCATTCGTACTATTTTTCGTTTCTTTTTGTATGTCGCTTATTATATTTAAGATTTGAATTACATCTTTATGTATTGATACTTCTTTGCTGTGTGTAATCATATTTGTTTCGATATCATTTTTGCTTACTATGTATCTTTTATCAAATGCTATGGGTTTCCATGTGTCATGATGTTCATTAATTTCTTTTGAGGTTTGTACTGTAAATGTGTTTGTTTGATTTCTGCTAGTGATTTCTTTTAATGGCACTTTTTGATTATTTATTTCCAAGTATCCTCTGTCTAATCTTAATTTGTGTTTGGATAAGGCATTTATTCCTATTATTCCATCGTAAGGAATAGAGAAGTTATCTGGTGCTACATGGAAATCAAATGGTTCATCTGCAATATACATTTGTGTTGAACCTATTGTTCTTATTACGTCTTCTGTGATTCCTGATATAGATATTTGTTCATTTCTATTTAACTGCTTTTGTGGAATGCTGCTATTTTTGATAATATTTAGTTGTGCTCCACTGTCTACTAGTAATTGCAGTTTATTATTCGAATTTGGTTCGACTATTTCTATGTACTTGAGCAGGTTTTTTAGTTTGATAATGTATATTTTGGTACAGTCATTTGTAATTTGTTGGTTAATATCAGTACTATTTTTAGCTATATCTGTCTGTAGCATGGTACTCTCTATTTCCTTTATATTTTCTTTGAATTTGCTGTATGTATCTATGTGATGTTTTGTTTGTGTTGGGAGAGTGAGTGTTTTGTCGTGGAACGTTTTTATTGTCTGCTCATTCTTTAGGCGTTCCTTCCCAAAAGAGCTCCAGAGTTTTCCGAGTTTGTCCCATGTTTGCGACATTGTTCTGTTGTATGACCGACACTTTTACAGATTCTGCAAAATATTCTTTCTTCTTGTAATCTTTTAATTTTTTCACAGTTATCTATGTTATGTCCAGTTTCGTTGCAACCTTCGCATGTGATTGAAATATTTTGAGGTGGATAATTTTTTAGTGCTTGTAGTTTCCTACATTCACTTGCTATGTGACCTATATTTTTGCAATAAGCGCAGAATTTTTTTCTTTGATCATTGTTAAAATTGTTTCTGTAGCCGTTGTTGTGGTTTCTATTGTAGGTGTTATAGTTTTGCTGATTTTGCTGAGGGTTTGCAGATTGTTGTGTATTCGCGATTTTTCTGCAGAACTTTGCTGTGTGACCTAATTGATCACATAATTGGCACATGTAACTTGATTTGCTTCTTTGTTCTGTGAAATATATTCGCGCTTCTTCACAATCTTGTTCTTCGTGTCCCTGTTCTTGGCATAGGGTGCATATTCTAGAAGGTGATCTATTTTTACCTGTTGTGCAAAATTTGATAGAGTGACCTTTTTTATTGCATTTTTTACAAAAGACTTCAGGGCATTCTTGCGTTGAATGACTTCCTTCGTCACAAATATCGCATTTGTTTACCTTTTGTGTGATCTTATTTTTACACTTAATGGCTTCATGTCCTGTTTCTCCACATTTCCAGCATTTTATGTAGTCGGCAATGTAGGGGCATTGATCTACCTCATGTCCTAATTCTTGACAGTATTGGCAATGGATATTTCTTCGTTTATTCAGTGGGCAAGCGCTTATTGAGTGTCCTTTTTGGCTGCAGTATTTCCATATCAAACTGATTTTGTCTAATGAATTTTTACAATTATTAGAAAAGTGATCTGATCCTTTACAATAGACGCATGCTGCAGAATGGCAAAATAGCGCTTCGTGTTGGGGGTCATGGCAAATTTGACATATCATAATTTTTTTTGGTAATTCAGGTCTATAATAATCATTGTATTCGGCATATGTGTTATTAATTGTTACATTGTCTGTTGCTTTTCTAATATTTATGTCATTTTCAATTTCTATGGCTTTTTTGGACATTTCTTGTAATGTTGTCTCGTTGCCCAGTTCGTATTTTATTTCCGTTCGCATTCCTTTTTTAAAACATTTTGCTGCGTCTGCATCTAATTCTTCGTAGAAATTCTTCCTGGCTATTTCATTTGTTTCTTGTATTCTATATATATCTTTTATTTCTAATACTAATTGACATAATCTATTTGTGTATTGGATAACTTATTCTGTAGTTCCTTGTGTTATTTTGCGTATCCTAGTACGCAGTTCGTGTATGTCTTCTTGAATTGGGTATAGACTTCGTATTGCTGTAATTAATTCGTCTATTGTTTCTACACAGCTGTTTCCTAAAGCTTCTTCTGCCTCTCCCTTCATTCTCACTTTCAATAATTCTACTACATTGTGTTCATCTTGGTCATCTATTAAATTTTTTACTCGTCGTAGTCTTCTGATGTACTTTGCGGGTGGCATATTTTTGCCATCGAAGTCCGGAACATAATTTACCAATTCTTTGAGTGATAATTTGATTGGGTGTGAATTTGCCATGTTTATTGGGTTTGTTGCTGGACTTGTGATACGTTGGTTTCCTTGAATTTGTCTTTGAATTTGCTGAGTGTTTCTTTCACTCTTCTTTTCGTTTATGTATTGTGTTTTGTTTATTTTTCTAATGTCTTTTTTTGAATCTTCGATGTTCTGTTGTTGGTTAATAGGTTCGTCAGAGTTTTTTGGCAATGCGTATTTTGTGTAGACAGATTCTTCGTTTGTGTTTATGCTGAATAATATATCTTTTGGTGTCCCTAATATTTGGCTTTGTTCACCTAAAAATCCTCCAATGTCTGAATATCTATCGTGTTTTTCTGAGTCAAATGTGTCAAACGTCTGGTCTAATAGTGAATATTTGTCTGAATCAGTGTAGTCGGTTTTATTTGTTTGTTTTTCTGTTAAATCAACTAATTGGTCAACTGTTGGTATGATTTTCTTTATTGCTCCTGTGTTTTTCTCTTTTCTTACGATTTCTTCTTGGGTCTTGGTCTTAATCGGCGATCTTTGTAGCTTGTTACTCTTTTTGAAAGCTATCTCATCCAGTCCTTTTTCTAAAAGGTCTTCTAATTTTGGATTCTTGTCGATTTGTGATCGCGTAATTTCCTAATTATGGATGATGTGTCCTTCGTTGTGCTGGACTTCTTGCTCATTTATCGCACTTTCGTAATAAACGGAATAAACAAAGGTAATTCGACAAAATCAAAATAGAGTGAAGCAGGGAAAATATATAAAATAAGAAAAATTATTGTTAGCAAAAAATTATGGTAGAAGTATATGGAAACACAATTGCTTATTGAGATGGCAAAAATAAAAGGGGAAAAAGAAAAGAAAAAAGGAAATTCTATCTACGTATGGTATTTGACCTACTAGCTGAAAATTATTTCTCGGTCACTTATTTCTGCTGTTGTCTTAGTTTCACAATTTTACAAAATTGCAATTTTTGAAATTCGGTCACTATGAAAGAAAGTGTCGTGTGCTGTTTACTTCTGTAATACAACATCTACTCGTATATCCGCGGTTTTTGAACTCTCTCTTTTCCGTTTGATGCGTTAATTTATTAATAAGAACTAAGTTTTAATATTTATCATAATAATTTTCTTTATCTCAATCAAATGTATTTTTCGTACCGGAACCAATTGTTACGTCTCGTGCATCAACTACGAATAGCTAATGAATGAGACGTTCCAATATGATGACTAGTGGTCGGATATGTCTCACTTATAATAAATATATGTGGAAATGTATGTCTGATAATTGTACTACCTTGATAATCGTAGCCTTTAATTGTTGATAAAATGTAGCAGGCTCTAACTGCTTGTTGAATTGAATAGGATAGGTTGTTGAATAATACTTGCACGATATTACTTTGTAACAATCGCGAGTTTATTAAGTAAAATGATCACCAATTGTCGGACCGGTGTGTACGGAGTTGAGTCTGACAGGTACTTATTGACTGACTGACGGACTACTGATCAACTGCTGAGAGTAATTTGTTCATTGCTTTTTATATCTTTTATAGTTCTTTTCAGGTTAGTATTGCGATATTGTGTGACATTTTGTTTTCGCTGATTATAAATTCTTGCGTTTTGGTGACTTAGTTTCGGAGTGTGTTTTGACAGCTTTTTGCTGTCGTGTGAATAGCTTAGCAGTTTTGAATGTGCATATGTTACAAAAAGGATGCGTCGTAAGGCTTAATTGACCTCGCGTTTAATTAGCTTTTTGCTGACGTGCAAATAGTTTAGTAGCTTTGAATTTCGCAAATGTTTATTTTATAAAAAGGATGCGTCGTAAGACGTAACAACCTCCTAATCTCGAAGAATGATATATTTCAAAAATTTTATTTCTCTGGTCTAACTCACATATATATTCAACATGATTCATACAAACAATAGTCTTGATGTTAATTCCTATGAAAGTATCATTTATGATTTCTTCTATTTCTGACCATTGTATGTTTCTTATGTCAATGTTTTTTGAAATACTCAGCATAGAGATCTTATTTTGTAATAGAAGTTTTTTCAAATTTTTGAACAATTCGGCTAAATCTTGTTTTACTGTTTCCGTCGCTGCGGCAGTGTTCAGGCACAAAATAAATATTTTTCGTTTACCGTAGTTTAATGTTTCCAAATTATTATTGGATAAATTTTCGTTTATTTTCAAATTTTTCTCTGCAAGTATGTTACTCGTATTTTTGTCTAACCCTTCATGTTTTTCAGAGATTAAATGGATAATGTTATCATTACGAAGTTGTATAGAACTTTTGCTATAAATGACATGACCTCTATTATAATCATTATTAATGCTACTATTTTTTATACATTTTTTATCTATATTGTTGGATTTGTATGTATGTTTCTGTTTGCTCTTTTTTTGAATGCATGCGTGATTTGTAATTTGTTCCTTTTTGTCAACATTTAATGATTTTGTCTGTACTACCTCCTCTAAGTTCTCGGTTCTTTTTCTTTGTGCACGTGTCATAACACAAATTTTTGGTTCTACCGCAATCCGCGATAAACAGTCAGCTGGACCGTTTTCTTTGCCTGGACGATAAATTATGTCAAAGTCGTAATCAACTAGTTTTAGTCGCCATTTTTGTACTCTACTATTATTATCAGCCGACTTTAATGAAAGTAAAGGTTTGTGGTCCGTTACTACCATAAATTTATTTCCGAATAAGTACGTTCTAAATGTTTTAATAGCGAAAATTATTGCAAGAGCCTCTCTTTTATAAGTCATATAATTCTGTTCTGTTTTGTTCAAAACCCTTGAAGCGTATGCGATGGGTCTATCGTACCCTAATTCTCCCTGGGAAAGGACCGCGCCCAAACTATGATTCGACGCGTCTGTTCTAACGATGTAAGGTTTGTTAAATTGTGGATATTGTAGGATAGGTGCTTCGCATAGTAGTTTTTTTAATTTATTTAAAGCTTCCTGTTGTTCATTGTTCCAGAAAAATTTTGTGTTTTTATGTAAGAGTATAATTAATGGTTTTGTTACTTCTGCAAAATTTGGGATAAAACGTCTATAATAATTGCATAGCCCTAAGAACTCTCTAACGTTTTTCGTAATTGTCGGTGTTGGAAAAGCTTCAACAGCTTGTACTTTTTTTTAATCTGGTTTAATTCCATATTCACTGATAATATGTCCCAAAAAGGATATTTCTGTTTTGAGCCAATCGCATTTTTGAGGTTCAAGTTTTAGGTTAGCTTCTCTTAGTTTTTGAGCTATTTCAGAAAAACGTTTATTGACCTCATCCACTGTTTCTCCAAAGATGATTATATCGTCAATAAAAACAAAGCATGTATTGGCGATTAAATCCCCCAAAATTGTATTAAGAATTCTTTGAAATGTTCTAGGCGAGTTTACTAGTCCGAATGGTAAAACGAGAAATTCAAATCTTCCTAATGGATGTATGATAAATGCTGTTTTGAAGATATCTTTCGGGTGCATTGCTACCTGATGGAAACCGGATTTTAGATCGACAACATGATAAAATTTGGCTTTCCCGAGTTGATTAAATATTTCTGTTATGTTTGGAATTAGATATGGGTCAGGAACAGTTTTTTCATTCCATTTCCTATAGTCAATTACTAATCGCCATCTAGCTTTCCCGTCTGCTAAGCTCTTTTTCTTCACTACCCAAGTTGGTGCATTGAAAGCACTTTTCGATTTCCTTATTAAATTATTAGATATCAATGATTTTACTTCTTCAATAGCAATGTCCCGTAATTTGTGTGGCAAGGGAAATTGTTTGACGTAAACCGGTTTGTTGTCTGTTAAATTAATTTCATGTTGTTCTATATTACATGTACCTAATCTGTCGCCATCGGCCCAAAATACATCTTTGTTTTACTCAATAAGTTCTTTCATTATCTTATAGTTATTTCCGACTAAATCTCTCAAATTTATTTTTTCTAATACTTTTTCCTTTGTGGCTTAATTGATTTCCTTCAATTTTTTCTTGTTCTTCTCCTAAAAAATTTATGCTCCCCGCGTATACAATTTCATTTTCATTGACGTTGAAATCTATATTTTTCGTTAGTTCAATACTGTTTGGAAAGTTTTCTAAGTCGAAAGATAAATATTGATATGTTTGGATTTCTTCTGAAACAGTATTTTCCGAAGGGAATTCTATTCCTATATTTTCTTTTATAACCGATATAAATTGTTTATAATCGTAATTGTCTGCATAATCATCCTTTGTGTTAGTCATTTCATCAGTACTCATTGCTACATTTATATCGGTAATTATGTGCTCTATTTTGGAAGGGTCTTTCTCTAATTCAGCTTCCAAGTTCGTTATTCCCTTGGAAGAAAAAGGTATTAGTAATGAGTTTTTACAACTTTCGATCTCGCGTTCTACTTTTAAATCTTTTACAGTCATTGTTTCGTTATTTATTTTATCCGTTGTTGTTGTGCAAGGAAATGTAACAGATTCGGGGTCCTCTAGTATATTTTCTCTTTCTAGTGGATGAAATTTGTTATTTTCCTCAAAGATTTTCGATTCTTCGTAGTGTTTTTCTTTTTCGTTTTTTGTTTTATTTTCCTTATTAATGCCATGTAAAATTTTACTTAAAAATCCCTTTTGTTCTTCTGTTATCCTTGATTCCTCTTTCTTTTTGTTTTCGGTAAGAACGATTGAGTTCATTTGAGTTAACGGTATTGATACAAGTTTTATTTTCCTATTATTTATTTCCAAATAACCTTCATCTAATCTTAACTTATTTTCTTTCAGAACAGATATGCCAAGAATGCCATCATAAGGGATTGAAAATTCTCTTGGTACAATATGAAAATCAATTAACAACCCATTAATTGTTATTTTTATCAAACCTAATGTTTGAATTGTTTTATCAGTAATAACGGATAATGAAATTTTTTCTGAGTCCAAAATAGCGTTTGATGGTATACAATCGCTTTTTATGATATTGATTTGAGCTCCGCTATCTATAAGTAAATTAAAATTAACACCCGAAAACGGATTCGGTACCTGTATGTATTGTAACAAATTTTTTAACTTTAGGAAATACATTGGCATTTTAGTTTCAATGATACTTGTAAGTTCTATATTGCCATTACATTCATTATAGAGTTTCTTTTGTTTGTCATTTCAGAGGCATACTTTATTATTTTTTTCCGTTTTGGTTTGCGACTCATATTGTCTTGTTAAATTTAATGCGTGAGTTTCATTTTGGTCATCAATGTCCATTTTTCGTGTTGTCGTTATTTCGTCTCTTAATCCTGCAGCGAGTGACTTTTTATTTATTTCCTCCGTGCACTCATGTTCGGAAGAATCTATTCGTTTCCCTGATTATTACGCCTGAAACACGTCGACTCTGTATGATCGGTACGTTTACAAATTGTACAAAATTTTTCTTGGTTATTTTCTAGTGATTTTATAATTGGACATGATTCGACTTTATGACCTGATTCCTTGCAATAAGTACAAATACTAGTGGTTTTTGCTTTTCTTTCTAAAGCTCTCAATTTCAAACAATTGTCAATTACATGATTATTCATGTGGCAATAATCACACTTAGTGTCATTATTTCTTTTCCCAAAATTATTGAATCGTGAAGGTCCGTTATCGTGATTAAAATTTCCATTTCTGCGTTTATTGTCACTACAATTTATATTTGAACTGATTTTATTATCGTTACTTCTATTGTTCTTACTATATCTAACCAGGATTCTTGCCAATTCACAATTATTTGCTTCATGATCTTTTTTTTTACAGATTGTACATATTGCAAATCTACATTCTTTCGTTTCGTCCGCGTTTGGGCAATATTTTACTGAGTGACCGATTTCATTGCAACGCCTGCATGTCACATTCGGGCAATTGCGTATCGTATGGTCGCTGCTGTCGCAAACAGCGCAAAAGTTCGTTGATTTGAAAGATTTTGAACAGTTGTGCGGGGCGTGTCCGCTTTCCTTACATTTCCAACATACTTCAAATTCTATAATAAATGGGCATTGTGTAACCGTATGACCCATCACCTGACAATATTGACAATGATTTCCTTTAACTCTGTTAAATTTGCAACCGTCTATAGAATACCCCTGAGCATTACAGAATTTACATATCAATTCGATCTTTTTATTTACAATTTTACAATTGTTTGACAGGTGATCTTTGTTCTTACAATATACACAAGCTCCTTTGTAACAAAATAAAGCTTCATGGTTATAGTCCTGACAAATTTGACAATTATATATGTGAGTAACATTTGTTGAAGCAGTAACCGAGTCTACATTACTATGAAAGGGACTAGCGATATCACCCCTTAATAATCTTTGTTTTTTTAAATTTGTTTCAATTTCAATAGCGTCTTGTAAAGCAGTGCCCAAATTAATGTGATTTCCTAATTCCAGACGAATGTCTTGTAAACCTTGTTTAAAAATTTTTAACGCGTCAGCATTTAATACTGTTTCATACGTTTTGAAATCTTCATTTGGTTTTTGGATGATTTCCGTAAATTTCCAATATAAACTATGAATATTGTCAAAGGAGGGAAATAGCTGCCTTATCACTTTGATATAATCATTTATCTTATCTATTTTGATGTTTACTAATGCTTTATAAACGTCTCCGCCCAATTTAATTTTCAGAATTGATATTAAACTTGGTTCATCTAACTCAGAAACAATTGTTTTTACGTGTTTCAATTTTTCAATATATTCATTAGTTGTCATATTTTTTCCATCGAACTTTGGAACTAAGTCTGCAACGTATTTAAGTGGTAAACGTAACGGTTGCGTCATTTTGTTGCCTGTTTCTATACCGTCGTTATCGACTTGTTCAAAGTTATTTGTTTGGATGATTGGATTATAGAGTGCTACTTGTCTGGTTGTTCCGTTCGTATCTATTGTACGTTTCGCGTCTTTGCAAATACTCTCTTCGTTACAAATACCACCAATGTCTGTGTATTCGTTATTATTAAATGAAAATTCGTAATTCTGATCAAGAGTAAAGTCCAAATCTAATAATGAATTTGAGTGTTCAAAATTTGGTGTTAATCGTTTAAGTGGATTTTCTACAGAGTTGTTTACGTCCAATGTATTAAATACTTGCACTTCTTGTACCGTGTTTTCGTTAGGTATTACTATATTATTTAATGCTTTTTCCGTATTTTCCCTACTAATTCTTTTAGGAGGAGAGTGTAACAATTTCCTTGATCGTTTGAAAGGATCTATAACGGATGTGCTCGGTTGCACTATATCACTTTCCAACTCTGGTTTATTTTTTACCTGAAGCCGCGTCAGTCGTTTTGCTTCAATAGGGCTAGAGAGGTTTTTGTTACTCATTAAAATGTGATTTCATTTAGAATGTTATTTTATATAAAACAAACACCCATTTAGTACCGGAACCAATTTGTTATGTCGCGACTACGTAGCCGTGACGTGTAGTTTCAGAATATGTATGATCATTCATTTATTAGTAATTATTATAGTGACAGGAACTTACCTGGGTTATTATTTGGAATTAAATTGGCTGTTTACCTCTATCTCGATGAAATATATATGAGGTCGGTCGGTAATGATGCACGAACACTCGATTCCAGTAATTATTTATTTATTCAAAGACAGAAATGATTTCTCAAAAATAACAATAAGTGAATTATACGTTATTCGGCTGTCGCGCGTCGCGAATCAGCTCGTAAGAACTGTAACAAATTTTAATGTTATTGAGTAGTCGCGCGTCGCGAATCAACTACCGAAAAGTCGAGTCTTCTGTTTTTATATTGACTCTTTGGCCCATATTAATGTGTTGAGTAATCAAAAAATCAAAATGTCGGGCGCCCCAAATTTTCGGACTACTCATCTTTTAATTTCGCTGAGTTTGTATTTTGTAAAAAATGCCGTTCGTTGTTTATACATTATTTCGTTTTTTAATTGATTGCTGATGAAATCAAAATGAAGAAATAGTTACGTCTCGGGACGTAACAATGAAAGCATTGATTATAGCACTCGCACTTGCATTGTCCTTGAACGAAGTGTGTAATTTATTAATAAAATTAATCACGGTGATAATAAAATAAAGCGCGATATTGTAAATAAATAAAAATGGACAGCACTCAGAAGGAAATTGAAAACTGGGTATTGTCGCTCCAAGACGAGGAAATCAACGAATACCTCGAACAAATGGAGCTAAGGAAAAACGGGAGTAAACTCTCGCGAGCAGGGCAATTGCAAAATTGGTTACTAAGCGACTACTCAGCAGATTTCGTCGAAGTTAGCAACCAAAACAGCAACCTAGCAAAAAGGGCAGCCCTACGCTCAGAGCTGATATCGTTCATCTGCGCTAAGCATACAGCATCTGAAGAAGAAGGAGAATACCCGTTAACTCAATTGATGCAAAACGCAGAAGTTATATTGCGGGTACAAGAAACAGCGATAAACGTTACAGATGTATTAGACAACAGCGGAAACGGTAATAGTAATAAAAATATTACAATAACAGCTAATGATGGCAGCCAGTTTCAACTTCCGCCTACGTTCGCCGAAATGAGGACCTCATTTTCCGCTCCCGAGAGAACGAAAGCAAGCTCGAGCTGCTAGAGTCGCTAAGCGACAACGTATCAAGTCTAACAAAGGTGTTAGACAAGATATATAGTTATAGCAGCAATGTTAAGAGCCAGGTTGATGACTTATCTGTCAGAAAAAGTATATTAGAAAATGCCGAATATAGGAATGCACAGCAAGATGATGCAAGCCATTCAAGTGAATTAAGGCAACAAGAAAACACGCGCAGGAGCATCACGTCTCAAGATACCTTCACCTACCATTACGATACGCGATTACCTCAAAGTACTCGAGTTGGATCTGGACAGAGGCCCACGGGGGCCACCGGCAGGACCCCCCACCGGACGCTCCCTTTCGGAGAGGGTGGACAGCATCAACTTCATGGGGTTAATGCTGAAATGGATAACCACACGCCGAGCACGTGGTTACCTCAACAGACGACAAAACCTTGGTCGACTACAAGAGATGTTGGTCGTATTATTCGGGGATGGAAACTCAAGTTTTCCGGAGAGGGTAACGCGAGTGTGGACACCTTCCTGTCTAAGCTAGACAATTTGAGGAACGGTGCCGGGCTCACGGAGGATGAAATGCTATTATCAGTACTAGAGCTGCTCGTCGGTCCCGCCCTTACCTGGTACGCAATAATGAATGACGAGTGGTTTACCTACGCTGAATTTGAAGCAGACGCATGGGAATGGTTTGGAACCAGCGTGCAACAGCAACAGCGACTGATGAGGGAAGTGTAGAGTCAATATCAAGGCCCAGATAAACCGATTAACGTATACATTACCAACATGATGGGCCTAATGAGAATACTAAATCCACCGATGGCGTGCGAACGCCAATTGAATCTGTTACACGCTAACCTTCTCATCGATATTCAGAGCCAAATGCGTAGGGCTGAAGTAAATTCCATACGCGTTCTGAATAAGTTAGCTACGGCGGCGTAGAACACCTTGGAACAAAGGAAGGTGGATCATGTGGTATCTGACCCCCCAGTCGACTCTGTATCCGGAGTTAGCATACCACCCTCATACCGATGGAAGCGAGGGCCGCAAGAGCAAAGTAGCAGCAATATCCAGCGATAAGCCAGAGATTAGTGATCGGTTAGATCGTATGGAGAAAGTGCTGGAAAAGGTAACGCACAAGGTCGTCTATATACCGACGTCATCGGGGGCGACGCCTGGTCCAAACATTGAAGCAGTAGATAGCGAGAAGAAAGCTCCGCCAGTTGATATACTGAACCAAGTGCTATTATCCCTTAGAGAAATATCAGAAGAGATGAAGCACAACTTTGTCAGAAGAAACTCCATCCCGGAGGACCGCGTTAAGAAGCAAGAAGCTCCTCGAAAACGGGAAAGAGATTTTTCCAAGCCACTCAAATGTATCGAGTATGGATTGCTGGGGTACAGTAAAAGGTACTGTCCCTAATGTAATAAGGGAAACGAGGAAAGGCGTGGTTAGGAGGGGTTGACCCCACTCCTTCGTCCCCTGAAATGAACCGCGTCGAAGAAACCTCACGGCCCTCGCTAGTACAATCAGTACTCGTAGTAACGAATGCGTTGAGCGATGAGAGTGAGGATTGCCCTAATTATGCTATTGATGAGAACATCGGTAAAGTGAACACGGGGAAGGGGAATATTGATGATAGTAAAGCCCAGGAACATAGACCGACCGAGGTGATAGAGAGTAAATTGCCCACGCCCTCGGAGGCGCAGGTAACGGCAGATAACTCGTCAGGTTATACTCCCGAAGGACCCCTAATAGTCCGAACCGAGGTGATTCGAACGAACGTTGTCGTCACTTTACCGCGCGAGAGCACAGTAGCTAGTGCTATGGTATGCTAAGAGCAAGGCTGTGGAGCCACTGAATCAGTTTCGATATATTCTCCGGAACGGGTAACGCGCTGGTGGCTACCGGTGAAAATAGGAGACTTCCAAATAAGAGCCCTCTATGATCCGGGAGCTTCCACCACGGCAATGGGAAGTAATGCTCTGCAGATAGCGTCGGCGCTGGGCATTAGGTTGGATACCACCCACACGGGTACGGCAGGACTGCCAGATGGACGAAAACTGACGATCATCGGCCATGCGATGTTGCCGTTCACCGTGGGTGATATGACAATGCTGACGAGGGTAGTTATACTCCCAACTCGTGTCGATGAATGTATTTTAGGAGAAAATTTTGTCAGATTGTATAGGGCGGTTCTTGATCCTGACGATGATACGTTATT
The DNA here is from genome assembly GCF_024137745.1 of Phymastichus coffea. Lineage (NCBI taxonomy): Eukaryota > Metazoa > Arthropoda > Insecta > Hymenoptera > Eulophidae > Phymastichus > Phymastichus coffea. Next base: position 5,531,159 of record NW_026706823.1, read on the forward strand.
GCTCAAGAAAGCGCAAAAAAAGATGAAACTAGAGGTAGCTAGTTCAGAGGCTGGTCCGAGATTAGCTACTATCGGACTAGCCGAGGTAACAACCTCACAAAAGGCAATATTGCAGAATATCATCAACGAGGCCTTATCGCAGGCCCCCACGGGATTGGGATGTGCGGCAGGAATTGAGCACGAGATTCGAATCGGTGATACGAAAACGATCAAACAGCGCTAATATCCAGTGTCGCACAAAGTACAAGACATGCATAGATTGGTAAAGGAAATGTTGGCCCAAGGGGCGATTAAGCCGGCGAATAGCGGCTGGTCGAGCCCGGTGATAATGAAACGCAAGAAGGATAGCTCGTATCGATTCTGTATAGACTTTAGGAAAGTCAACAAGGTCACCCAGCCAAACGCGTACCCCTTACCATTCATGCAGGATATATTGAGACGTTTTTTCGAAAAGCACGCTATATCTCCGCGCTCGACCTTAGTAGCGCGTATTACCACTCAAACCCGAATCTCGACCCATCACTGCCTTTACCTACGGTATCTTAGAACCGTGTTGGATAGGTTAAGCCATGCCGGACTCTCGATTAATTGAGAGAAAATCGACTTCTGCAAGCCGGAGGCTAAGTATCTAGGTTTGCTGATTAACCGAGAAGGAATCAGATCCGATCCTAAAAAGGTGCGCTCTATCATGGAGTACCCCCGACCAGGAAACGTACGACAGCTGCGTATGTTTCTAGGGGTTGCTTCCTGGTATCGCCGCTTCTTAAGTAATTTCGCCACACACGCTCAATCGTTAACGAAATTAACGGGGAAAAATGCGAATATGTGTGGGGACGAGATCAAAAAGAAGGTTTCGCTAAGCTTAAGGCACTCATAATATCCGCACCGTGCCTCGTATTGCCAAAATCCGATGGACTGTACGTGTTGGAGACAGATGCTAACGCTACGGGAATCGGTGCCGTCCTGATTCACAGAGTACGGAACGAAGACTGGATCATCGAATACGCTAGTAGAGTCCTTAACCCGGAGGAGCAGAACTACTCTGCCACGGAGCGTGAATGCTTGGCGGTCGTATGGGCTATATAGAAGTTCCGCCCATATATAGAAGCGTACTGATTTAAAGTCGTGACGGATTACAACAGTCTGAAATGGCTGTATAATTTGAAAAACCCTATAGGACGTCTAGCCCAATGAGCCATACAATTCCAAGACCATACTTTCGAGATAGAATATCGAAAGGGGGCTGACAATGGGGCGTGATAACGCCCGATGCGTTATCACGCGCGTTCGAACCCGCGAAGACGGAGGTCAGTGCGATAGACCAGCCTAAAGAAAGGGACGACGCCTGGTGCTCGGAACTGTTCCGATGCGTCGAAGCCAATCCGGAGGAATACCCAGATTAGAAGGTAGTGGGCAGGGCGATGTACCACCAAAAGCCCAACAGTGATTACCGAGATGAATACGGGTTACAGGATACCTGGAAGCTTCTCGTGCCACCGGAAGACCGAGAAGCTGTCATATTCGAGAACCATGACATTGAGACCGCCGGACATTTGAGGTGAGAGAAAATATTTTAGCCCGCATCGCCCAGTCCCACTATTGGCCAGGCATGTACGTGGGTGTCGGAAAGTACGTCCGTAAATGTCAGATCTGTCAGCAGTGTAAGGTTGAACAGCGACTGCCGCACGAACTCATGAAAGATCGGATGTTGTCCACACCTTGGCAAGTTGTGGCGGGCGACATTGCCGAACCGTTCCCGAGGAGCCCTCGAGGGCACGAATACGTATTGGTGTTCGTCGACTTATTCATACGATGGGTGGAATGTATACCTATACGTAGCGCCAACGGCAAAACGATCGTAAAGGAGCTCCGGGAACGAGAACCTAGGATCTTGTTATCATTGATTCTTCGTTTAATGAGATAACATGGCACGTATCTTTAAAACATTTTAAAGAAAATAACTTAACTAAAGAAGTAGAAGTAGGAAAATATGGTCGAGAAATCCATTTTTTTGAAAAATTAACATCTGTGAATGGACAGGATTTTTCTGAAATGACAATACAGGATTTAATAAAATTATTCACTACAACATATCAAATGACAGCAGACCGTATACTGTAATTGTAAAACTTTTTTTTTTCTTAGGATCAACACCAAGAATGAAATGAGAACCTTTGCCTGTAAAAAGGAGGGATTAGGTTGAGCGTCACATTAACAATTTTCCTGTATAGTTTCCAAGTGGCAATAAAATCTATATCGAACTTAGTACTGGCTTAGGAACCCAACCCTCTTTTTATACGAGGTGTGTTCAAAAAATACCCGGAATTTTTAATTTTCGCGGGTCTGGAGAGTCCGATTTTTAAATTTTTATTTTTATTGTGTTGGTATACATGCCCCTGAAGTATGATAAAATTTTCAGCTATATTCACTGTTTACTTTGTCTGCGGTAGTCGCTAAGGTTTGACGTGTTTTTATGAGCTCGGCGATTTTCGTTTTTTAAAAGAAGTGGATCAAAGAATTTGTATTAAATTTTGCGTAAAAAATGAAATAAAGTGTAACAAAGTGGGTGAAATGTTACAAAAAGCCTTTGGTGAGTCTGCTATGAAAAAAATAAGTGTTTACGAGTGGTATAAGCGTTTCCAAGATGGCCGCGAAGACGTTGAAGATGACGAACGCTCCGGTCGACCCAGCACGTCAACAATCGATGAAAATGTGAAAAAAGTGGAAAAAATGGTTCTGAATGATCGCCGAATCACAATTAGAGAAGTTGCTGATGAAGTTGGCATATCAATTGGCTTATGTCATAACATTTTTTCAAATTGTTTTGGGCATGAAACGGGTGGCAGCAAAATTCATTCCAAAACTGCTGAACTTTGACCAAAAAAACAATCGCATGAACATCGCTCAGGAGCTGTTAAACGACGTCAACGATGATCCAAGTTTGCTTGAAAGGGTCATAATTGGTGATGAAACATGGGTGTACGGTTATGATATCGAAACCAAAGAACAATCGTCCACCTGGAAGCATTCAAGCAGAAAGCACGTCAAGTTCGATTAAATGTGAAGGTTTTGCTTACAGTTTTCTTTGACTGCAGGGACGTGGTGCATCATGAGTTCTTATCACAAGGTCGTACGGTTAATAAGGAGTATTACCTTGAAGTTATGCGACGTTTGCGTGAAGCAATCCGAAAAAAACGTCCCGATTTATGGAAAAACAATTCATGGCTTTTGCATGACGATAACGCACCTGCTCACTCGTCGTTGCGTGTTCGTAATTTTTTGGCCAAAAACAATACCGTAGTCGTGCCCCAACCTCCATATTCACCAGATATGGCTCCGTGTAACTTTTTCCTGTTCCCAAAGTTGAAAAGACCCATGAAAGGACGGCGTTTTTCCTCGATTGAAGAAATAAAGGCCGAATCGCTGAGAGTGCTCAAGGACATACCAAAAAGTGAATATCAAGAGTGCTTCGAAGATTGGGAAAAACGCTGGCATAAGTGTATTATATCTGAGGGGGATTACTTTGAAGGAGACCACATTGATGTAAACGAATAAATAAATATTTTTTTGGAAAAACGATAATTCCGGGTACTTTTTGAACACACCTCGTATTCCTTCGCCCGTCGGCCTCTTTCTCTCGCATACAAATAGCGTGTATCCTCCACGCTTGTGTCTGGTAAGCGTACACATGTCGATAAGAGGAGAGAACCATAAAACTACTACTACATCCTGTTCTCTACTATTTCTAACGAATTTCTCGTATTTTAAGATGCTCAAAAATTTATGATTAGTCTAAAATGAAAATAAAAAATTACCTAAATTAAAATATTTAACTTACACATTATGTATCAAATAATCATGGCTCCTGAAAACCTTTCCGTGGCTTGGTTTAGCCAGAAAATAAAGAAAATAAACAGAATTTTTTATTTTAATAGGTATTTCTGCGATTTAGTGTACTAATATCCTAGGAAATAAGATTAAAAATTACTCTATAAATACCCTATCGAAATACGCAAATTTTGAAATAAAGTTTCCGTATAAATTCAATTTAATTAAAACAATATAATTAATAAATAGTTAAATTTCATGTTTCAGATAACAATAACTTGAAGTGAAGATTTGTAACGAAGCTTGCGAGCTTGCAAGCTCTTACCCTTATCTTTGTATAAACAATTACCAGTTAGTTATATTTTACAGCAAATTTAAGTTGTATTTTTGTTGTTAGTATAAAACAGCCTATAAATATCGTTACAACAAAGAGTAAAACTGTTAAATCTTGCGCATCAATATTTATAAATAATAAGCGTCATTAATGCGCGCAAAGGACACTAACAATCAGAGCCATCTCTTGAGTGAAAGTCCACACTCCAATTTTGGCAAACCTATTAGCAGGCGACTTCCCGCTCCACTCTTCTAAAAAATAAGAAGACGAGAGAGGGACTCGCCTTCCAACCACCCCCAGAATATAAAAAGGGCCGTATAAGACTAAAAAGGCATTGGTGTCGCCACCAAGAAAGATCCAAGAGGACCAAGAAGCTGCCAAGAAGCAAGTGACGAGCTGAGAAACCAAAGAGCCAGCTACAACTAGAGTGACAGATCGTACCCAAAGGAAAAGAAAATAAAGTAGTAAGCTAAAGAAATCTAGTAAATTTCTCTCTCCATTTCTTTTCTACATCTCTCAATAACGAGTAGCTCGCGAACCTCTAAAAAAATTCTTTTCCTTGGTATCTAAAGATTACTATTGATAAGCTCTAGATACGATCCTTATAGAGAAAATGGGTTCGACTATAGATAGGACCCTGACTATTTCTCGTCTTTGGATTACTGCGATCGATTGGAATCCAAAAGGCTGTAGTATAAGAAATAGTGACACTTTCCCTTTCCGAAAAGTTTTTTTTTGATAGTGATCCATGCCAGTTTGTCGTTTGCTACGACGTTACAGAAGCAAGCAATGTTCTACTTGGCTGAAATAATAAATGACAAATGAGTTTAATGTAGACTATTGGAAAATATCAAATGATCTTCTCAAGGTAGAAGTGAGATCAAGGCATAAAGAAAGTAAGACGAACAAATGCTATACCCATTATAAACCAGTAACTTATAGTTGTTAACATATTACTGTGACTGTCCTAATGGTGAGAGAATAATTGGATGTTTCTCTCACGTAGCTGAAGTTATTTACTATTTATCGTATAAAAATATAATGTATGATTGCATTCTAGCAATCCTACATTATATTTTTTATGAGTTTTTTTAGTTCTTTCAAAATAACCCTACATCAAAACGAATATCATTGAAAACATATATTATCCATTCATCATAATATTTATTATATTTTAATCAATAATTGTGGTGCTAAATTTGACTTTCTGTATAAAAAACTTAGGAATTCGGAGGTTGAGAGTTCAATTGTTAATTCCTCATTACATAGAAGTCATAATAATTGATGTATTATACATGTTTTTTCTGTAAAATACGATGGTGCTAGTGGTGATTTTATTCTAGGATTTACCTAAAGCGAAATATGGAAGTTTTTTGCAGTTTTAATTTTTTTTAGAGTCGATGCACCATTTTCGAAAATTTAAAAACGATATAGGCATATTTTTAAAGAAAAATACATAACATATATTTTTTCAAGAGACAAGATTGTCTTTGTCTTCCAAATATCTTATTTTAAAGTTTTTGACAGTTAGCGTTTGAACCTTGAGGTGAATAGACGTGTTAAAACTGTACTCTACCGGAAAAGTCTTAGTTATAGCAATAGCATAAGTGACAGTTAAAGGTGAAACTCGTTTAACAGAATTACAAAACAAGACGGCTGAAATGGCCACAAAAGTAAGTGATGATTCGTCATCCAACAATAAAGATAAACCTGGAGAATGGAAAATCGCTTCTAATAAAAGAAGTCCAAGCAGTCGCAGCAGTCCAGGCAATGAAACACAAATTATTCAAACTATCAAACAAGCAAAATTAGACTACTGGCTAAGTAATACAAGAAATAAATTCGAAATTCTACAAAATGATAAAGTAAATAATCATAGCGAAGATGAAAAATCAGGAAGGAACGAAGCAAACAAAATGATAAACAAATCTCCTCCGATCTTTGTTTACAACATAGAAGATATCCAACCGTTAGAAAAATTATTAAACACAATAGACAAAAACAATTTTACACTAAAAGTAATAGGGCAAGATAAAATTAAAATTAAGCCAACAGCATCCGAAAAGTATCTCCCGATAATAAATGCGCTGAAAGAAAAAAAGACACAATTCTACACCTATCAGCGTAAAGAAGAAAAAGGTTTCAAAGTAATTCTAAGAAACATGTATCCATCAGTTGATACTAAAGAATTAAAAGCTGCCATAGAAAATCACGGACACAAAGTACTTAGTATTCATAACATAAGACATCGCATCACAAAAGCACCACTACCGCTTTTCACAGTTGAAATTGAACATGATTATAAAAGTCAGGACATCTACAAAAAAACCAAACTTCTTCACACAGTAATCAAATTCGAACCACCAAACATAAAAAGAGAAATTCCTCAGTGTCAAAATTGCCAAGAATATGGACATACGAAAAATTACTGTTTCAAAAGTGCAGTGTGTGTTAAACGTGCTGAATGTCATCAAACCATGGAGTGTCCAATCAAACAAAAAATTAAAGATGTAATATGTGCAAACTGCAAAGGAAATGATACAGCAAATTATAAAGGTTGTCGGGTACGTACGCAATTACAGCAAAAATTATTTCCTAAGTTGCGAGAAAGAACATTTCAAAATAGAATAGAAGCACACACAATCACAAATGCAAATTCAAATCCAAATGACAATAGAGTTAGACCGAACACAACATACGCACAGGTAATAGCTAAACATAACGGCCAGAATGAAACAGAAACACCAAAACAAACAGCAGTACACACAGAACAAAACAATTGCAGAAACGATGAAAAGTAAATTAATAAACTTGAGCAATTAATGGAAAAAATGACGCAAACAATGAACATATTGTTAAAATTAGTAACCACACTTTTTAAAAAATTAGTATAACCATGTCAAATCTGTCAAATCTAAAAATTTCTATCTGGAATGCCAATGGCCTTACGAGAAGACACCTTGAGTTAAGAGCATTTTTAATTTAAGAAAATATTGATATTATGTTAGTCTCAGAAACACACTTTACTAGCAAAAATTTTTTCCACATACCAAACTACTCAGTACACAAAACAAATCATTCACTCGATAACGCACACGGAGGTACTGCAATTCTAATCAAAACAAATATAAATCACCACGTTCACAAACATACTAGCGAAATCTTCCTTAAAGCAACTAGTATAATCATCAAAGATAAAGAGGGACCGATTACTATATCAGCGGTTTACTGTCCTCCAAATAAAATAATCACAAAGGAAAAATGGACAGAATTTTTCAAAAACTAGGAAACCGCTTTATATCAGGAGTGGATTATAATGCGAAGAACCCGTGGTGGGGATCTAGATCAGAAACTCCAACACCTAGAGGTAGAGTACTCTATGAAATACTACAAAAAAATAAATTCACCCCGATATCCACCGGAGAACCAACATACTAGCCTACCGACTTAAAAAAGCTCCTGGACTTGATTGACTTTGCAATAGTAAAAGGGATAAACAAAAATTATTTCAAAGCGGCATCATGCCTAGATCTTACATCGGACCATTCGCCGGTAATAATTACTCTTCACCGTCAAGTACACAACAATGTAAATAAACATACAAAAGTGGACTGGAAAAAATATACTCTTTCCATAGATGAATGTATTACGTGTAATATTCCACTCAAAACAACTATCAATATAGAAAGCTGCATAAATTCACTCAACGTACTCTTATCTAACACCATTAATGACTACTTTACAATAACAACCAGAAAAAATACGCAACAAATTAACTCTAGAATAGCCAAAAAAATCAAAGAAAAAAGATCACTAAGAAAAAGATACCAAATAACCAGATCAAGATAAATCAAAACTCATCAAAGCAATTAAAGTCCTCAAGAAAATGCTACAAGAAGAAAAAAATATTCAAACACAAAATTATCTTAAAACACTGAGTCCAACAGAAGCAACAGACTATTCACTATGAAAAGCCACAAAACGACTTAAAAGACCAACATTTATACCGCCTATCAGAAAATCGGATGGTGAATGGACGAGATCGGATGAGAAAAAAGTTGAAACCTTCGCAAACCACCTTAGCACTGTATTCCAGCCATTATTACCGAACGGGAAGAAATAATTTTACTAGAAGTATCTGATGCACAAGATAGCACTCCGATCAAATAGATAAAAATGAAGGAAGTATTACTCATTATTAACAATATTAAAAACAGAAAAGCTCCCGGATTTGATAATATTACGGGAAAAATAATTAAAATGCTACCCAAAATTGTGATAAGATACATAACGATTATTTTTAATGCATGCTTGCGTATCTGCTATTTTCCTTCCCAATAGGTGAGATCCAATAGGTGAGATACATAAACCTGGAAAACAACCAGAACTGTTAACGTCTTATAGACCGATCAGCCTTCTACCTTCTCTATGAAAAATTTTTGAGAAACTAATAATAGCTAGAATCACTCCAATAATATCAAACAGAAAACTTATCCTCGAGCATCAATTCAGATTCAGGAATAGTCACTCTACGATTGTGTGGGTGTGTGTGTGTGTGTGTGTGTGTGTGTGTGTGTGTGTGTGTGTGTGTGTGTGTGTAAGCAGGTTAACTGAATAGTGGCTGTGGCTAGGAAGGCGCTAGAGGACAGAAAGTATTGCACTGGAATATTTCTCGATGTTTCACAAGCATTCGACTCACAGCACGAAGGATTTTTATGCAAGCTCAATAAAGGCAGGAGTACCACGAGGCAGTGTTCTTGGACCAACGCTATATTATTATACACCTCAGAGCTACCAATATCAAATAACATCGGGACAGCAACATGTGCAGATGACACAGCAATTCTATCTGTACAACCAGAGGCAACAACAGCATCCAAAACAATTCAAAATTACATAGATAATCACCTTCAAAATTGGGTTAACTCGTGGAGAATAATAGTTAACGAAAGTAAATCAGTTCACACCATATTCACCCTCCGTAAAAATAAAAGTGTCCATCTATTACACTAAATGACAAATACATACCGCAAAAAAACCATGTCAAATACTTAGGCATTCACTTGGATAGAAGGCTGACATGGAAAAAACATATATTCACAAAAAGAAAACAACTAGGATTAAAATGGAGAAAAATGTACTGGCTTATTAGAGCAAAATCCGAGCTAACAATCGAAAACAAACTCTTGTTATATACAGCAGTACTCAAGCCAGTCTGGACTTATGGTATCCAACTATGGGGAGCCGCTTCAACCTCGAACATCAAAATACTGGAAAAGTATCAATCGAAAGTCCTACACAGCATAACAAACGCGCCTTGGTTCGTGCCAAATGAGATCATTCGAAAAGACTTACAGATTACAACAGTAAAGGAAGAAATAATCAATTTCTACAAAAAAATAACACACTAGACTGCAAAACCACTCAAACGAACTTATTAGCAAACTGCTCTCGGAAGAGATTACCAACACTAGACTTAAGAAACATAAACTGATGAACGATGAAATAGATTAAGTTAATTATGCAAAAACTGTAAACAAAAACAGCATACTCACTGGAGTGTTCTGTTATTTAGATTGTGTATGTCAAGTAGTAGAAACATTTGCTTATTGTCTCACTATGTGAGACAGATTGTAAATTTACGTGGAGTTAATAAAAAAAAAAAAAAGTTTTTGAAAGTGTCTACAAATTCCATTTTGGCGGAAAAAATGTCCAATCACACAGTTTCGCAGGGCTTAAAACATTCAACTAAATAAAAAAAATTTTCGTAGCTTAAAAATTGACCGAAATATTGTTAACAAACCCAATATGTTGTCTCATTTTCTCCTATGTTGGTATCGGTATCTTTAAATCATTTAATAGGCGTTTCTATACATACGGAACATAATAAATAATGGTCCTCTCATTCTCGGATGACTCAAAGGCATGTATGACCACCCTTATCCTGTTAGATCCTATACTTTGCTGCTGGCATAAATGTTGATTTTAGATACTAAAATTTTATAAAAAATGCTTTATGAAAAAGTACTTTTGAAATTTGTACTACTAAACTTATGTACCACTAAACTTATGTAGCTTGTTGACGTAGAGGGATGTTCATAATCCGATTCGATACCGGCAGATATGCCTCAAATAAATCCCCAGTGAATTGCATGCAGTTTATCACTTTATTCGAAAACGTGATAATACTTTACGACTCCTTTGTTTGATAAAGATATGAGATAGGAAGAGCACATGAATGAAATCACATAACTAAATAGATTTAAATAAAAAAAGTCACAAATGTATAAAAAACGTTGATTATGCCACTGTGTAAAGAAATGGAGATAAATATAGGAATATTCAATAATGCAAACAATTAGGACATAATTGAATAAATGTATATCAATTATTTATTTAAAAATCATGAGCCTTCTATATGACTAGTACCATGGCTATTATACTTACAAAGTCGTCCAAAGCTATGACTTAATCGTTTTTTTAATTTTTGAACTCGTGTCAGGGTTCCACTTTTTTTCTCTCTCATTGTTACAAGCCCTACAAATAAAAAAATGTACTGAATAATAAAAATTCAATTAAATTTTTCGTCAAACCTAGCGTATAATTCGTGCGTAAAATTATCTAAGCAATTATTTAATATATAATAACTTCAACTATAATAAGGAAGATTAATGTCTTTTTACAGAGTACAAGTACTCAAGGCTTTTTTTGTATTTTACTCAACTCACTGTTCCATCTTTTAACGTTGGGGAATGTGCTGTTTATTACTTATTTTACTATTAAAAAAACAAAAAATAATGATAAGTATATAAAAGTAGTAGCACAATCTAGAACAAGTTCTAGAATACATGTAATTTTAATGTATATGCTTGATGTCAATTTTATGAAATCAAATAGTTCATCCATAATGACATTCGAAGTTTTGTTAATAGATTTTATACCTATCCGAAAAGATGCATACCAGATAAAATAATTATTAAAGATACTCTAATACTTTAGAATCCAAGTAGTTTCTAAAAAAAATTTTTATTGTATAATAAGTACTTTGTGGAATATATGGTCAATTTAAAAAGCGTTAAGCTGCAGACAATTTTTTGATTCTTTAAATTGAAATATATTTATTTTACGGGGAAGCCCCGATACAAATAATTTTATTAAATTAAAATGAACATTCTTACATAATCAAAAAAATTATTGTATATTCAATTCATGAACAAAATCTTATATTTTTTAGAATTAAAGAAAGAAAGCAATATTAGATTTATAATAAACAGTTGCGTACTACATGTTTGATCAGCCTACACTGAAATTATCAATAATTCAAAGTTTTGTAGCTTGCTCAGAAATAGTCGTAGGTGAACACGCGGGGGCTCATTTTAAAGGGTAAAGCAATATCTTTCATATTTCGCTAGTTTTTTTAAACGATTAAACATAGCATTTTTTACACTAGAAGAACTGGATCACATCTTTTCATTTTTTCAAACCGCAAAAAACACTTTCTAACTTTTGAAGAAGTCTATGGATTTTTAAAAAAATAAAATGGAAATGATAATATGCCTCCTCTTTAAAATGAGTGGAACAAAATTCTTTTTTATCAACCCGATTTTAAGTTACGCTGATTCCATGTTTTAATTCACTCTTGTTTCAAGTTCGTCTATCTTCGAATGTGTACAACGTAGAAAAAAAAACTCCTTGACAAAATATGTTTATTTTTTAAGAAAAATAAGTATCTACTATTAAAATTACATTTAAAAAAATTTTTTTTCATCATTTTTTTTTATCGTAATTTTTTTTTTAATCATGAATGTATTCATAACTTGAATTTTTAATTAATAACAAAAGTTTTTCATTTTAATAGTTTGAACAAAAATTACGATAAAAACATGAAAAAAATTTTTTTTTTAAATGGAATTTGAATGGTAAATACATATTTTTCTTGAAAAACCAAACATTTCTTATCCAAGGAGGTTTTTTGCTGTCATCATCTTTCAAAAATAGTTGAATGATAAGTTTTATAGTGGAACGGGGCAAGTATTAATTGAATAATAAAACGCGTTACATGATTGTGCGTGTATCGTCTGATGGGCGAGTCGATTCCGCACAAGAACCCATACGCACGTGGCCGGTGCAGAAGCGAATTTCACGCCCATGCAGCAAATCTCTCCAGCCTCAGCCCTTCTCATTGTCAATATTCCTCGATATGACTCAGCTCGCCACTGCTCCGATGAAGTATTTCATTACACTGCCGGACTGCATTGCTGTGCAACACGCTGAAAGGAACGCGAACGTTCGAGTTCGCGGAAGATCCTTCTAGGTTCGGTATAGAGTCGACGAAGATGACGGAAAAGATTGAGCTGTTGAAGAATCGCAGGCTGTGTATTTATGATTAAGTACCGAAGCTTTATTTCGGTATTAGCTCTCGAAACGCTGTCTCTTGAACGACGTATTCTCGACGCAAGATAAAGAGATTACTGCCTCCTTCGCTCCCTAGAGACAACGTACCTGCCCTTGGGCCAGTTACGTGGAGAATTCGAGGATTTTGATCTTAACTGCTGCGAAGCTCTTAACTTCACTCCTTTCATCCCCTTTTAAAAGCATTTGCTAACACGTATCTGAGCTGCACGAAGGACCTAACACTGGGAAAATACTGAAGAAAATGCGTGACTTGTTATGTGTAACGAGCACGCTGTTTGGGATTACGACGGAACTATTCACGTGTGAAGACTAAACTATACTACTCGTGACCTGCGTAGCTAATCTCTCTCTACCTCCTCATCTCGCTTTCGGTTACGCACATGTACTAGAGGATCTCTGTGTCACGCATTCATGTGTGTTTGCGTGATCGACTATCGTCAGCCTGTCATGCTCGCGACACGCAACGGTCGCTAACTGCTACAATATATATTTAAATATGTATTTTTCATACACTGCCCGTCAATCACTTTTGCCATGCTTACCTCAAAATTAGGCAAACTTGAAAGTTTTGTATCTCGGTCGGAAATCATCGTATCACAAAAAACCGCAGGGCATTTTAAAGGTAATTGCAAAAGCTTCCATTTAAGACGTGCAGAGACTTAAAAATGAAAAAATGTGTTTTTTACAGTAAAAAACTGATCAAAAAAATTTCAATTTTTTTAACCTCGACTTAAGTCAATGCCAATTTAGAACCAGGCGGTGGAGGGCAAATCGACCTGAAGGGTTCGGAGGGTAATGTCTTTCCCTTTAAAATGAGCTCCCGCAGGGTTCTATCCAATGTTTTTTAACCGAGTTACGACGTTTTTTGTAAAAAGCAACCTTCTTTTTCCAATCCTCAATTACTTCGACTTGCGTACGTTTTGGAAAAAAATGCCAAAGAGAAAAAAGTTTTATTTTGTATCCAAGAATACGAAAACAAAGTCAAAATAAAGAAATAAAGAAAAAATTTTTTTTCGGTTTTTTAGCGCATTAAAAAAATAAAGGAATTTAACTTTTTTTTTACGCTTAGTTTTAGTTTTTTTGTGATTTACTACGTCCCTAGACATTTTCAAAATTAAGCGTAAAAAAAAAGTTAAATTCCTTTATTTTTTTAATGCGCTAAAAAACCGAAAAAAAATTTTTTCTCTATTTCTTTATTTTGACTTTGTTTTTGTATTCTTGGACACAAAATGAAACTTTTTTCTCTTTGGCATTTTTTTCCAAAACGTACGCAAGTCGAAGTAATTGAGGATTGGAAAAAGAAGGTTGCTTTTTACAAAAAACGCCGTAACTCGGTTAAAAAACATCGGATAGAACCCTGCGGGAGCTCATTTTAAAGGGAAAGACATTACCCTCCGAACCCCTCAGGTCGATTTGCCCTCCACCGCCTGGTTCTAAAGTGGCATTGATTTAAGTCGAGGTTAAAAAAATTGAAATTTTTAATCAGTTTTTTTACTGTAAAAAACACATATTCTCATTTTTAAGTCTCTGCACATCTTAAATGGAAGCTTTTGCAATTACCTTAAAATGCCCTGCGGTTTTTTTGTGATAGGATGATTTCCGACCGAGATACAAAATTTTTAAGTTTGCCTAATTTTGAGGTAAGCATGGCAAAAGTGATTGACGGGCAGTGTAGATTGCCAAATAATGGAAAACAAGATACAGAGTCGAACAGGTGCAGAATGCTGAGCATAATGGTCAAAATGTTTCAATGAATAATGATAATTGTAATCATAATCACGTGCAATATAGTCGAGACGATGATTTCAATGAATGGTGAATTGCGATACAATTACGTAATTGAATTTTTTACTTATAATAATATAATTAATTTATAGTAGTAATTTATAACATATAGTATGTAACGGGGTGGATTAGCTAGTACAAAAGGGATTTATTAAAGCACAGACTCCTACGATGCAGAGCTAACCGCCGCTCCGTTAAACACACATGAGTATACGTGTATTCGCCTTTACATTTGATACTTTCGTTCCTATGTCTTCTTTCCAACCGTGTTAAACTTACCTTGAGTCACCTGACTTGTGACACTCGATCTATCTTAGGTGTGAGGGACCTAATGTTTATTCCAACCAATCCCCTAGATGAAATCGGTTTAAAATTTAACCGGTGATAGATCCGTTAAACTAATAGGAAACGAAATAATGTAATGCGGCGAATAAAATTAATATAGTTTATGACTAGAAAACTACAGTCTTTGATGGGTCGAAAGACTAACGTACGCGAATAGGATTTATACATTATCAAGATAGAACTGTTTCATCAACTTGACATTGTGTAGTACACACTGAGGCTTGAATGATCTGTTGTGATGTGAACACACTGTGACTAATTTAGCTTCTTTTGCCGTTGCGTAGCCGAGGTTGTCAAAGTTGCGAACAGTCAATCTGAATTTCTCTAGCCATTCTTTGTTTGAGCTTCCAGAGACAAACACTTTTTTCGCTTTTCCCAAAGTTCCTTTAATGATGTCACTGAGTTAGTCTTTTCCAGGAAAAGAATCGTACTAGAGGTTTTGCGTCGTACTTAAGAGGAATGATGGCTAGTTCCTTCAGGATGAAATCGCCTCCAGACTGCTTGAATTCTTGCACGTTCACCTCGAAAGATATTTCAAAAACAAATGACTGTTCGTGCTGCATCTAGTTTTATACCCGTATCCCCTCCCATCGAGCCGCCTTTTTTAGTCAATCATTACACAATCTTTTTCACATCTACACTAATAGGATTGTACTATACAATGCGATCATGTTTTTACAGACAGCAGGCCGCTGTATTATCTGGAAATATTTCGTTTTGTTTCGAACAATTAATCACTATGAGTGGCACTTTCTCAATGAACGTTTCCTTGTTGAGTATAGGCTCCGCATCTTTACTATAGTAAGAATTTTGAAAATTCGCAAATATATCGTACAGCATGGCGTACTGATATTAATTGATGTTGAGATCAAGATTTCCATATGGGTAGCATTGCGAATTGAGAAACAGTTTGACGTTGCTGATATTGCAGTGATCAAATTCGCTACCATTGGCAGATTTCTCATTCTTTCGTTTAGTTTGAAAAGTCAATATGATGAAGCGTGGTTTTCCCAGCTGATTGGAAGTTTTGACGGTCCAAACGAATCTCGATGTGGCCGGTATCTTTGGATATTCGTAAAACTCCCAGGAACAAAAACTCATAGTGATTGGTCGATACTTGCCTATGTTATTCAGCAGTTTGATTTTTTGTCTGTTTGACAGAACCACAAAAGGGATTGACCACTCTATTATTCTCAATGTAATCTTGAAATCTTCGTAGGTCACAGGATCAGTTGCTCAGGAACCTGGTGTAGATTCTACGATGACAGTATTCGTGTTTGTTCTTGATCATGTGATAATTAGTTCATGCTTCATATTGACAATTTTACGATAGTTCTTGGCAAAACCCAGCAATATCCTAAGTGAAATAGTGAAATCAAAATAACTAGCGTTATTGATAAAATTTATCGTATTATTATTACCATACCATCCGGCATTTTCGCTAATTAAACTTTGACTTCGATTGGATGAAAGGCAATTCTTCGTAGCACTAGTCAATCCTACATTCTTTGACTTGTCAATTTCAATGGCATTGATCTCATAGCAAATCTCCTCAAACATATGAGAGATGGCATTACTAAAAAATTTAGCTTTATTTTTTTCTTTTTTTTTCTTTTCAGTTTTGTTGTAGTTGCTGTTTGTTACTGTTATTGTTTTTTTGGCTGCAAATACTGCTGTTGCTATTTTTTCTTTTTTCTTCTGTCGCTGCTATTGATTTGTTGCTGTTACTTTTTTTTTGTTGCTGCTGTTGTTAGTATTATTTTTTATTGTTCCTGCAAGTTGCTGTGATGGCGGTATGTCATATTTTTTATTTATTATTATTGCCAATATAATATATATATATATATATCGTTTCTTTTTTCACTTTCCTTGTTGCTAATACTGCTGTTGTATCTTCTGCTGCTGCTTCTATTGATATTACTCTTGTTACATCCAGTTTATTTGAGATAAGGTGAGTACATATTTAATATATATGAATAACATAAAAATATACGAATAATATAAATTTAACTTTTCTTTCTTTTCTAGATAATAAAAACCATTCTGGAGGAAATAACATTGCCTCCTTCTCTGATAAAACAGCCACTAGGGGGATCAATTTTTAATCTCCACTTTGTAGATCCCTCATTATACACGGGGTATGGTCGGGTCGCGTATAAAAATGAAAGTCTATTCTACGTCTGGTTTCAGGTTCTTAAAATTGTTGACCTGTGTAATTAAACGTGGTGGTGGTAGTTTATTTTTAATACTGTTTAATTTATATATATATAATTTTATTTATATATTTATATATGTTATATATAAATATAAATAACGTAATATTTAATCTAACGACCTACTCGCTCTACTCATTCCTTATATAATTTATACTTAAATACTTTAATCGAGATTTTTTCAAATCTTAAATATATAATAATTAGTAAATTACCTAAGAAGTGTGGGAAGTACATGTTTCCCGCACGGGCGAAGATTGTCACCTCAACGAAGCGAGGGTGACAACATCTCTACGGAAACACATTTTTTTCGGGATAGGGGCCTTTTGACTAACAATAATAAATTTTTTTTTTTGCAAATAAGTACATCCGTCTTCGCGAAAACCCTGTGGCGGTTCTAAAACATCGATTACTTTATCGCGAGCTCTCAAGTGTTTTAGAACCACCATAGTTTATCGACTTAGCAAATTTATAAGTTTTATATATATGTTTTAGGTATATCATGAATAAAACAGTAAATTGATTACATCGATAGGAGGCAACTTGCACTTGTAGACGAGAGGGATACGACGGACGTCGGGAGACATCGTGAGAAAGGCGAACACACGTCCGTTCCTTTTGCATACGAGCGTTCGAAGTGTTAGCTTCGCTATATAATGACGTTAACTAGCGACCCGTATCTCGTGGCAACGAAGGACATAGGAAGTTCGTGTTCGTGTCCCAGCGGATCCGTGCCCGGGACCTGCATAGGCTAGGATCCTTTCCGCCGAAAGCATACTCCTTTTTTTTTCTATATTCCATTGTCAAGAAAAATAATTCTATGCTGTACCTATTTATACCAAAACCAGTCATAAAGACTGGTGTCAATAATAAAGTATCGCGCGTAAATGAACAAAAATTTTTATGGATTTGATGTCAGTTGATAACACGCATTATATAAAAATTATTTAACCATTCGTTTACATTCATATGCAGTGGTTGTATATAAATTATTACGTTTGATTGCTTTGAGATTATTTCCCTATTTTACATTCTGCATTCAGGCAAGAAAAATAATTGAAATTAAAATCTAGCCCTGCATTCATTTTGTGAATGTAAATTTTCGTTTTCAATTTTTCTAATAAAAAATATTGATCGATTGGCTTTTTTGTCATAATTTTGTGTTTAATTTTCTGTGCAAATGATATCTTTGTAAGTTTTTTATTTGTTTGTATTTTCAAATATTTCCATCGTTTATTCTGAATAAAAATTTAGTAACTATGTGGTCTTATTTATTTTATTCTTTTTTGTCTATATCTAGTTCTCAAATCCTTAAAAATTTGTAACAAAAATATACGTACTGATATAAAAACATTTCGCTATAAAAATCAATACGATTATATAAAAATTGTACGACTAAAAAAATTGTAATGTACCACAGTTTAAGAATCCCTAGTATATATACAGTGTGTAACCTGGCTCTTATACATAAGTGACGCCCAGATCCTTTTATGCTATATCTCTTTTATTTGTTTTATGGCCGTCAGCAGTTCATACGATGTCAGGTTTCAAAGTAACTACGTAATAATATTTATCTTATCAAGATAACAGAGGTCTTATTTTGGCTTTACACAGGGTTCTGTAAAGAAGATGACTATTCTAAGTGCCTACATCATCAAGAGTGACAAATCTGAAATTTAGGGATAACAGTATCATAAGAATTGTCAACCAGTCATTTTGACTGGTATTGGTAAAAATAAGTATAGTTCAAAGGCTGGTAAATCTAGTGTTATAATAGTTTATTAATTGTGGGTTATTGCGTTTGCGACTAATATATGAGATATTCAATGTCAATTGATTCACCTAAAAATAGCGGGAAGTGAATTCTAGCTTATCGAAAGATATTTTGGTAGAAAAGTACAAGCATATTGTATTAATTACAACGTATTAATTACATATTATATTAATTACATTAGAATGTTATGGAAAGTATAAGCAATACTGTAAAGTAAAGCAACACAACTAGAATGAGCTAATTTTACTATTTAATATTCAAAAATATTGAATTTTAATAATAACATAGAACAATCAACTCAAATAATTATAAATTTCAGATAGTAAATAAAACACAAAATTAGTGGAAACAATTAAACAATTTCGGAAGTTGAAGTCAAAGTCAAGTAAGTAACGGTAACTTCATACTATTTATAACCAAATTATCAAAACGAAGTTTGCGCGTTTAGTAGAATATCAGTGAAGGCAAGATGTACTCTCCGTATTTTGGAAAAGTGAGCCGATAGATTATAGCTTCGTACCCACGATAAATGTGAGACGTGTTGGAGATCAAGATCAGGCAAAATATGGAAGGCAATGGCATGACGTTGATTGACGTTGATAAACGCAAATTTTACGGTAAGTCTAAAAAACTGTTTTATTTGAATGTGAAAAAGATGCACGTGTAACTGTTACGTCTCGTACATCAACTACGAATAGCTAATGAATGAGACGTTCTAATATGTTGACTAGTGGTTGGATATGTCTCACTTATAATAAATGTATGTGGAAATGTATGTCTGATAATTGCACTACCTTGATAATCGTAGTTTTTAATTGTTGACAGAAATGCAGCAGGCTCTAACTGCTTGTTGAATTGTATAAATGTAGCAGGCTCTAACTGCTTGTTGGATTGTATGAATGTAGCAGGCTGTAACTGCTTGTTGAATCGTTTTGGGTAGGTTGTTGAATAATTACTTGCACGATATTACTTTGTAACAGTCGCGAGTTTATTAAGTATAGTAACCACCAATTGTCGGACCGGTGTGTACGGAGTTGAGTCTTACAGGTATTTATTGACTGACTGACGGACTACTGATCAACTGCCGAGAGTAATTTGTTCATTCCTTTTTATATCTTTTATAGCTCTTTTCAGGTCAGTATTGCGATATGGTGTGACATTTTGTTTTTGCTGAATATAAATTTTGCGTTAGGTGACTTTATTTAGTCGTGTCATTTACCTCGTGTTTCGTCAGCTTTTTGCTGACGTGCGAGTATTTTAACAGTTTTGAATTTCATGAATGTGCATTTGTTACAAAAAAGGATGCGTCACACAGTGGGAGATTTGGAAATTTTTTTGGACAAAATTGAATATCTTTTGATTGGAAAAAGATATCGACATCAATCCAAGGGCATTTTGAAGCTTAATTGGTGCTGGATAAAGGAAAACTATCAGCATTATCATTATATATATCTTTGACCTTTAAAAATAAGGTCAAAGTTGGCATTTTATGAAAAAATTTCATTCTTTCCAATTTTTAGCCTTCAAACGGATGATAATTTAATATAAATATATCGCATTTTTTTAGGATTTTGAACGAGAATTCCGAATCCGTTATCAGAATTTCGATTAAGTATAGTAGTCATTGAGAAAAACGCGTCCGAAGCCAAGGAAAGCCCAGTTTTCCTTGTTATTTCTTGTTTATCTCCCTGCAAACGGTGGATATCGTCTTATTCCATAAACGAAATATACATTTTTACAGGATTTTGAACGAGGATTCCGAATCCGTTATCAGAATTTCGATTAAGTATAGTAGTCATTGAGAAAAACGCGTCCGAAGCCAAGGAAAG
Source organism: Phymastichus coffea (assembly GCF_024137745.1). Taxonomy (NCBI): domain Eukaryota; kingdom Metazoa; phylum Arthropoda; class Insecta; order Hymenoptera; family Eulophidae; genus Phymastichus; species Phymastichus coffea. The sequence goes on from NW_026706823.1 coordinate 5,551,682, forward strand.
CCCGGTTTTCCTTGTTATTTGTGGTTTATCTCCCTGCAAACTGTGGATATCGTCTTTAAAAAATATTGTATCACCATCAAATCTTTGAAAACAATTTATACGCTTATAAGCCAACTATTTTGATATTTTTATAATTACGAATGATATAAAAATTTTAATTCCCACTGTCAGAAATATAGAATGACACGTTTGATCCTACTATCAAACTTTATTTCATAATTATTCAGAATCTTAAAGACTTGGCTTTGCCAGCAGAACTATCGCTATAGTCCAAAATTTGAGCTTCATATAGATAAAACTTTTTATATTTAATAGTAACTTGATAATAACTTAACAATAACTAAAATAAATATGATTGCTATTTGACTGAATGGTCTACTTATTGAAGTAAATATATAACTTTTCTAAGCGTCTATCAAAATGGGAATCCCGAAAAGCACTCTGGATGGGATAATAGAATTGAAATCTACTATAAAAAAGTAAAATCTAGAAGAGCACTACAAATGTGAAAGTAGAATAAAGAACTTTGAAAATAATTTCTCTTGATAATGTATTGTTGTAATAAAATAATTATATTTAATTATTATGGCGTACATTATAGTTGTCATTTTAGGTAATAGAATTTTTTATTTAGTATAGTCAATTAGTTAGAGAACAAGAGTCATGGAAAACCGGGGTTTCCTCGACTTTGCAAGTGCTTTTACCAATTAACAATATAGATAAATGAAATTCTGACAATAAATTCGGGTTTCTCGTTCCTAATGAAATATATATTCGTTTTTCTCAATGACTACTATACTTAATCGAAATTCTGATAACGGATTCGGAATCCTCGTTCAAAATCCTGTAAAAATGTATATTTCGTTTATGGAATAAGACGATATCCACCGTTTGCAGGGAGATAAACAAGAAATAACAAGGAAAACTGGGCTTTCCTTGGCTTCGGACGCGTTTTTCTCAATGACTACTATACTTAATCGAAATTCTGATAACGGATTCGGAATTCTCGTTCAAAATCCTAAAAAAATGCGATATATTTATATTAAATTATCATCCGTTTGAAGGCTAAAAATTGGAAAGAATGAAATTTTTTCATAAAATGCCAACTTTGACCTTATTTTTAAAGGTCAAAGATATATATAATGATAATGCTGATAGTTTTCCTTTATTCAGCACCAATTAAGCTTCAAAATGCCCTTGGATTGATGTCGATATCTTTTTCCAATCAAAAGATATTCAATTTTTTCCAAAAAAATTTCCAAATCTCCCACTGTGCGTCGTAAGCCGTAACACTTATTTCGGAGTGTCATTCACCTTGCGTTTCGTCAGCTGACGTGCGAGGAGGTTAGCAGCTTTGAATTTCACGAATGTGCATTTGTTACAAAAAGGATGCGTCGTAAGACGTAACATAACAAAAGGAAAAATAGAAGGCTAGGCAAACTTCTACATTCGACCACTGGCTCCTTTCCAACATTTTCACATTCTCTACCATTGCGCGTAATATTATTATGATCTCGTAGTTTTAGAATGTCGATTGAGATTTTTATTTCGATAACCAGGGCTATTTGAATATTTTAGAAGTTTTGATGGATGAAACTGAGGTTCATAACAAGGAAAAGAACAAAGAATGAACAGACAGCAAAGAAGAAAAAAGAGAAGGAAAGAGTGATTCCGAAGGAATGTAGAGGACGCATCTCTGAAGAAGCTATTGAGGAAAGAGTTTGTCGCACTGAAACTAGGACCTGGAAAGATAAAATTACAAACATGCATATATACACACATATGCACACATAGAAACACATGCACACACACACACACACACACACATACACATGCGCAGTTATTTGATATAAAATATTCTAAGAAATATAACGAATATGTTACGCGCGTATACATATACATACGAGTACGCGCAAAAAGATTACGCTCTCGAGCATGCTTTAACATGCGCGCGTACACGCACACACACACCACACACACATATACATAAAATAGTGATAGAAAGTTTTCATTATAGGTAGAGCTGTATGAAGGTTCTGTGGTGCATATTTAGATGCTCGAGTTTGATAGCCTCACTAACAAATATAAAGACGACAGCCAGAAGATAGTGATTAAGCTAATGAACCTTCTCATAAAGAAAAAAAAAGTTTTGACAAATGACATCGAAGAGAAAAGCCGGTACAGTGGCAATACCATCAGTGATTTACGAAGACGTACTGCGTAAGTATTGTTTTTTTTGAAAAATATTCTTATTGATAAATATGATGGTAAAGTCATTTGTCGTTTTCGCCTTTATTAGAATTAATTCATGAGACAACGGAAGAACGAGAGAGACTGTTGGTCGCGAAATACAGACTGGTTCTAACAAAAATATACAATATACGTAAAAAAATAACTAAAGATAGTTTTAATTTTTTTAACTGTTTGTATTTTTTTCACATACACATACTGTATGTTCTTTGATCCGTTTATCACGAATATTTGCTCAGAATTACTCCATCACATCGGAATTCCGAGTAAAATCGGAAAAACGATCTACACGTCTTACCGTAGATATAGTCAGAACCTCAGCTCTTAATCTTATGAACCCCATACCTTTAATGAATTATATAGCCCTTAGATCCTAAGGTATTAATGCACAATCACCCGAAGCGGCAACCCCAAGCTCATAAACCCCAAGCCTATAAGAGTTTGAGGATTACAAGTTGTGAGTTTAGGTTAAGCGTTTTAGAATTAAAAGTATGGAGCTCAAGAGCTTAGAGGTTAAAAGCTCAACGTTTATGAATTTGTGGATTAAGAGCTTGGGGATCAAGACTTTTGGAATAGTTGTTATATTTTTACAATTTAGGGTCGAGGGCTTAAGACTTACGAGCTATGAGCTTTAGGGTAAAAAATTTGAGATCTAAGGGCTTGGAAGTTATGGGCGCTCAAGAGCTTAGGGTCGAAGCTTTGAAGTGTAGAAGACTTTAGGTTTTAATGGGTTTGGGGTCAAAGCTTCGAGTGATTAATTAACTCGAGGTACTACCACTTTTGGCTCTAAAAGCTATGTAATGTGTTGGAGGTCTGGGGTCCATTAAATTAAAAATTTAGGATGAGACTATGTCTACAGTAAAGATCCTCAGGTTGTTTATCTGAATTTACTCGGAATCCTGACATACTCGATCAATTCTGACTTTTTTAAGGATTTTATGAAACTTTTATATGAACTTTTTTATGACTTTTAAATGACTTCGTTACGACTTTTTTACGAAATTTTTATGACATAATAACGGCTTTTTGAGGACTGAATAACGATTTTTTACAAATTATTTACAACTTTTTTATTTCTCAATTATGAATTATAAACATTATCTAATTTAAATTATTAGGATTTTCTGGTTCATTATCATCATCTCCATTATCTGCGTTGTCAAGTTTATTTTGATTTTCATTTCCTGTATCTCCATACCTTTCTAGATTGGTATTCAAGGGGTTATACGAGGGTTGAGTTTAATATAATAAAAAAATCGATTTTTTCTATTGTTTCATCCTAAAGTAAAACTCAACTAAAGTACTTTCTGAAAGTTTGAAATCGATCCGAGCTATATCAGAAGGGGGAGCGATTTCTTCACTTTGATTTGCCCCACCTGTGTGAATCATATTTTTCATTTTACGCAATTTTTGTAATGAAATTCAATTCTACTTAGGCGTAAACAAAGAGAGGTTTTACACATAGCTGATGTAGAAGGACAATCGTTTTATATGCTTGGTATCAATGATTCTCTGTAAGTTCGAAAATATTTTTTTCTCTTACTTTAAATTTTAAACACTTTTTTTTCAAAACGGTATTTTTTAAATCGGTGGACATGATAACTCAAAAACTAATAATTAATAAAACTAAAAACTAATAACACTTTGTGACGAAAAATAAATTTTTGACATGCAACGTCGCTAAAAATTCAGATTTCAATTTTTTTTACACATCCTTCATTCAAGTGCATGCTAAACTTATAAAATAACAGAAAAAATTTGGTTTCAAAGTTTCAGATGACTCTAGCCCAAGTTATGATATCCACCGAATTTTTTCAAGGTTTTCGTAAAACAATCGTCAGAGGGAGAATTTTTAATATTTTTTTATAAAAATTTTTAAACAAATAGTTCAAAACCTAATTTATTTGACAGTGATAAAATATATTACTTCAATATATTAATTACTATTAAAAAAAAAGTTAAGGAAGTCCTTTTTTTTCATTTTAAATCTACGTCATCCCTTAAATATTCTTCCATTCGAATGCACAATCTAGCTCTTCGTATCACTTGAAGTGTTGCCAAATGGATTTTTGTCTGGTGGTACGTTTTCTGCCCATTCTTATACATGTTTCCAGTACGCTTCAGCAGTGCATGTGCATCGTTGTGGTAAATTTCTTCCTTGCACTTTTCCCATACATAAAAATCTAAAAGTTTATTGTTTGGGAAATGTACTGGCCATTTCTCTGCATCTCCATGACTAATTCACTCACTACAAGACTAGAAAAAGTATCGGAATGAGCATTCAATTTTTCAAAATAAAAAAAAATTGATCTATCAAAGTAATTACCTTATAAAGATGATCTCGTACAACGAGGTGTGTTAGAGTACCATCGTGTAAGAAAATTATATTTTCTCGCTCTTCTGGGTCTAGTACAATATCTGAATGATTCGACAGATCATGTTGAAGAAAATCGAGGTACATCTCAGCATTCAAGTTTCTCGACAGACAGTGTGGTCCCACAATACGATCGCAAATGACTCCGCTCCATACACTAACAGCATAACGATGTCGCGAACGGTCTAAATTTACAATAAAAATATTAGGATTTTATGAAAATTGTTAAAGCTTTAAAACAGAATCATTTTTTTGTATTTTCGTTATTTAAACAAAAATTTTATTAATATTGTAATAGTTACAATGTTAATAAAATCTATCAACTGTGACACACACGAATACCCTATTTCGTAAACTCGCATATGTCGGGAAGTCTTGGACCTGAAGCACCCTTATATAGGAAACCGCATCAATGACTTCGTCGTTGTCGGTAAGGTCGCCTTGCCTTCTGACGCGAACCTCGGTGAAGGACAGAAAAAGGAAAAATATTGAATTAGAATAAAACTAGCGTTTAAAATACTAAAGCAGTTATAAATTGAATTTTTAAAGACTACGTTACACAAGATATTACAAAAGATGCACATTTTAAGTTGAGACTGACGAAAAATAAAACGCTTCATAACAGGGGAGTAAAATAATAGGTTAAACATACACACTCAGAACATACAAACATAAATATAAACGCACAAATTATTACAAGGAGAGAAGGGCCAACACAATTAACGGGATCACAAGCATCTACAAAATCAATTTTCATTAAATCTCCAGTCTGGATAAACACTTCAGGATGTCAACACGCAAGGAAAATAAATCGGTGAAAACTGAATCAAAAGTTACCAGGAACGTCACCATACAAATAAACGAAGTCCTAATTTAAAATATGCTAATTCATAATTCAAAATTTACAAGGAATGAAGATACAGAAGTTACATCTAGTCTAAAAGGATTTTTATATAAAGGTTATAAAGAACTTCGCGAAGAACTAAGAGAAGCTGACATAGCCAAGTCAAAAGGTGTTTGCGAAAAAAACGCACAATAAAAATACTAAATAAGCTGCAAGGTACTTCTTTTCGTGCAATGTTTAAGGGGAGCCCAAAGTAAGACTCCAGTTTTTGACCTATACCAGCTACAGCTTAATCCATATGTAATGTAGTTCAGAATCATTCAATGAACCTGTAAAAAAATTTTCAGCCTGAAATATTAAAAACTGCGAGACTGGTTCTATTTGTACAGCTGCCTTAATTATCACTCGGCCGCGTTGTCGTATGTGGACGCCGCATAAGATCGTGCGGCGCACTGAACAATATATGTATTAATTGTTTCAAATAAATTTGAATGTATTAAAAGAAGAATTAAAATTTTCTTCTGTCAAATACATTCAAATTTCTCTCTTCAATCACGTACGGACTGGCGTATTTCGGTGCCAATTTGACTGATATGCCTTGGGTAGCCGAAGAGAGAATCCTGTTTCTTTTCCATACCCGATCTCCGACCTTAAACTTGGGTTGCCGTCTCTTCCGGTCGTAATAAGCCGCCTGACGCGCAGTTTCCTCCTTTGACTTCGAGTTGGCCTGCTCCCATAAATTAAGTAGCTTCTTCATATGTTCAGCTCAATCTACCACAGCTTAACCCTCCAAATATTCAAGGGCCTGTTGATCTTGGATTCTTTTAAACATCAAAGGAGGTACCGGATGACGCCCAAAGATGAGCATCGCAACACTATACCCTGTGGCGCTATGAGTTGTCGAGTTCAACCCCAAGTTGAACTCTGACAGGTGCTCGTCCTAGCTCTTATAATCACAGCTCACATATGACGTGATCATGGTTTTAAGCGTCCTGTTTACTCGCTCTGTAGGATTCGCTTGGGATGGTACATGGAAGTCAAGGCGCGCTGGATGCCGTTCATCTGAAGGTATGAATCGACTTCCTGATTCTTGAATTCAGTTTCGTTATCCGACAAGAATACTTCTGGAGCGCCAAACCTAGTGACAATCCGCTTGTGTAATTCCCTTGCGATCGTCTTCTCATTGGCTTTGCGTATCGCAACGCACTCTACCCAGAGAGTGAAAAGGTTTACAAAGACTAAGACATACTTAAAACCTCGAGAGCTTTTGAGAAAGTGATATCACCGGCTTCCACCTGCCAGGGTCGTGACACTTGTCTACGACCCATCAGCCCGCAAGGTACCCTTTGTTCTACCTTGCATTGCTGACATACCGGGCAAGTCTTTAAATACTCTCTGACCTGATCATACATCTTAGGCCAGTAGTACAAGCGCCTAGCCCTGGAGAACGTACGCTCTCGTCCTTGATGCCCTGCCGTCGGAGCATCATGGACCTCCTGGAGCACTTGATGCCTTTTCTCCCTAGGCACCACAAGCTTTCATGCTTCATCATTGTCGATAGACCCTTCATCGTCCTCATCAGGCTGCTAGTGATATAGCCTCCCCACTACTACCATCCATGTAGGGTGCGAATGTGGGTCTTGGCATACCTCCTGATATTGCTGCAAATGCCAGGCGTCAGTGGTCTCCGGCCGACTATTTATGGCACTCACTTTAATTCCCTCCTCATAGGCCCGAGACAATGCGACCGGCACCACATTAAGATCTCCCCTTCGATATTCAGTATCGAAGAAATTACCTTGCAATGCTAGCGCCGAACGCGCTAGTCTTCCCGTGGGATTTTTCATACTGTGGAGCCATTTCAGGCAACTATGATCAGTGATGACCTTGAGGTGATGCCCTTCAATGTACGGCCGAAATTTTCCAATGGCCCATACCACTGCCAAGCTCTCTTTCTCGGAGACTGTGTAATTTCTTTCAGCTCTGTTGAGTGACCGACTGGTGTATTCTGTCACACGCTGCTCTCCATCGACATCCTGCATGAGGACTGCCCCGATCCCATTGTCACTGGCGTCAGTTTGTAGTACAAACTGACCGCTAGGATCGGGTGGTTGCAGTATTGGGGCGAAAGTCATCGCCTCCTGCAATCTCATGAAAGCTCGCTCTTGCTCCTCCTCCTAAGAGAAATGTACATTCTTTTTCGTCAGGCAGTTTATAGGTTCAGGAATCATGATAAAGTCGGGTTGAAGTGGGGTATAAAACGTCTATACCACGACGTCATTGCCATGAATCGCTTTACATGTTTGACAGTCCAGGGTGTTGGATACTCTAGTATCGATCATATCTTCTCGGGATCTGATCTTACTCCGTCCTGGTTCACGAGAATTCCCAAGTACCTAACTTCCGTCTTACAGAAGTGGCTTTTGGCTTTGTTGATGGTTAGACCCGCACATAGAATTCTCTTTAATACCAATTCTAGGTGCCACTTATGGTCCTCAAATGACGAAGAAACCACAATTACGTCATCGAGGTAAGCAAAAGCGAATAAATTCATATCCGGGCCCATCACCTTATCCATCAACCTCTGGAAGATTACTCTCGCGTATGACAGTCCGAAGGGTATTCTCTTGAAAATATCCCAACCCTGGTACTGTAAACGTCGATATCGGGCGCGATTCTTCCTTTAGAGGAATCTGATGGTACGCACTACTCAAGGCCAGCGTGGATATGAACTTTGCATCCCTTATCCGTCTTAGGATGTCGTTCATATATGGCAAAGGATAGGCATCTGGTTTGGTTATTGCGTTTACCTTTTGGTAATTCACGCAATACTTTTACTTTCCATCAGCCATCTTTAGCATCACCACTGGACTTAATCATCCGCTGGTCGCTGGTTCGATTACATCTTTTTCCAGCATATCCTTGACCAGCGCGTGCATTTCTTCTCGCACCCTGTCCGAAACTGGGCAGTACTTCTGTTTGATGGGTCGAGCACCTCCAATATCTATTTCGTGTTTAACCCTCACAGCACAGCCTAAAATCTTTCCTCCGTCAGGAATTAATCTTTTGACGAGATCTTCGATTTCCTCAAGCTGTTTCCGCGGCCTCCCACAGTCCTACCGGTGCGACAAATGCCGTACCATCAATACCCGACACTTCCATAGGTACTTTTACCGGGGCGTCTTTCAACCATAATTCATCCTCATCAGGATCCAAAACTACGCGGAACTCTCTTATAAAGTTTGCGCCTACGTAGCAGTCATCCGTGAGCAATGGCGTAATGGCGACTCTTATCTTCTTTGTGATTCCCCCTACCTTCATGGGGACCATCACGTAACCAATGATGGGGCATGGACGCCTGTTGGCGAGCCTTGCATCGCCCGCCTTGGTCACATTAAGTCCGAGTCACATCTCCGATACTAATCTCAGCCCTAACTGACACATGACCGTAGATGAGGCGCTGGTATCATAAAGTGCTCTAGTCTTAAAGTCACCTATGTCTACCCGCAATCACTATCTAGTCTTATCCTTTGGGTCGTATCTGCGAGTCGCATCCTTTCCTCCATTCGTCGTGCTTTTCAGCGGCTTCTTCCCTTCCGCTGCTGCTACGAAGATGGGCTAACTTTTATTCGTGGACTCCTTCGACACCTCTTCCTCCTCAGCTTTATATGTGGAGGATCTCGAATCTTTCAAGTCTTCGGGTCGCTCGATTCTCATATTAATCGAGTCTTCTCTTTCCTCCACAACTTGTATGTGGCCACCTTATCCTTCCAGGATGACCAGCCGTCAACTCTGCCAAGGGCTGGCATCGGCCTCGATCGCCTTCCGCTCCGATGTACTGCTAGATCCCGAGCTCTCTTGATGCCCTCCTAGGATCTGTTTGGATCCCTGGGTCGCCGACAGCTTGCTCTTTCCCGTCGACGACCCGCAGCGAGAGGTCGAACTCACTGGAGGCGCGAAGACGACCTCTTCTCGTCACTCTTCTTGCCGTTTCCCTTGTTGCAATCTGGGCAGAACTTACGGCTGAATCCTAGCTTGCCACAAGCGAAACACTGGACAGGCTTCGTGAAGTCTATTTTACGCCTCTATCCTTCTCGCCGCTCGTCAGGAGACCTGGAAAGAGGAGAATTCCTCCTTCTCCCACGCCATCCGCTTTTACGCTGTTCTGGAGGGCTGTCCTGCCTTTCTTTGACCATTTTGTGCAGGATTCTCTCAATGACCTCCAGACGCTCCTCCATCTTCTTATTAGAAGTGGAGGATTGCATAGGCGATACCGGTGCTTGCTCGGTAGGCCTCCTTGCAGGGTTCTTCACGCCCTGTTTGCGCTGCGAATCTCGCTCCTTCTTTGCACGTACCTTCCCATCGCTGGCACGTACCCCCAGCGGTTTGGGATTTACTACCAACCGTTCTTTTGCTCGGCTGGTAGGCGTGCTGAGGGAAGATCGTAGAGTTTGGATCCGTGAATACGCGTGGACGACGACCGTAAGACAAAGTATTTTGTACTTTGGTTGCTCTCCTGTTAAACTCGCGTATTGACGTCAATTCGCTACGACGCAGCTGTATCTGGATGTTCGGAAGGAGGTTTGCATGGAGCAGGTCTAATAACGTCTCTAAGGGTATTGGTGGTTCCAGTCTATTGACAAGAGCCACCAGGTCGGACACGTGATCCCTCACCAATTCGTCTTCGCCCTGGAATCGGTTCTGAGCTTCCTGCAACAGCCTTTGTTGTGATGCGTACAAGTACCGAACCATTTTCGGGCGTCGGCGACAAATTCGGCGTAACTGAGTCACTGTTACTTATTGTTATCGTAGGAGGTCCTCACGTTACCTTCAAGAATCTCTGATACGGAACAAAGCTCTTTCTTGTCGGTTAGTCCTGCGCCCACGCGCAGGTCTTCCAACCTTAACAGAAACGTGTCCACGTTCTGTGCCCTACTGCCCGCAAACCTCAAATTTCATCCGCGGACAATCTGTCCTACATCTTAGGTTGTGGAGAGCCCTGAGGATAAATGAGGACCGGTGCCAGACGATTCGCTTCTACTCCTCTGTCGAACTGGTGCAGATCTCCCGTACTCCTCTTGATCCTCTTCACCTCTTCTTCTTTACAGAGCTTCCGGTGGGGTGACATCCCTTCTCCTGGGGACGGGTCATGGAGGAGCCGGTGTGCTTCCCGGGATTCCAGAATCGTAGTGGCCGATAAATGTGTCCTGCAAATTTACATTTCGTCTGGGACGCAGTTGAATCGAGTCGTGCTGGGATGAACGGATTGCAACGGCCATTTCATGCATTCCGTCCTCCAGCTCTCGTATTCTTTGGCGCATGTCCTGTGCCTCGCGCTTCGCACACACCTGTATGACCTGTGATGTCTGAAGAGTCTTTAGGATCCGACAGACCAGCCTGCGGTTACGGTCGACTCCCTCCTTCACGTACTCTAGTTCCCGGAAGGCTTCGCTCAAAGATAGCTCTCCTTGAGGCTCTTTCGGTGTTGAGGATTCCTGCGACCTTAGATCTGCGTTGCTTGTAGAGTACCTTCTGGATGTCATCTTCTTCTTAGCGGCTGGATTCTACCTCTGAGTCTTCATCCAGGCAGGCGAATGTCCTTAACATACTTGTCAAGGTTATTCCCTCCCTGATGATGAGCCTCAGAGGATGGTCGCTGTGCTCCTCTGCGCTGAGGTTTTCGAACTCGTCGCAGATTGTGTCGAGCCACGCTTGTCGAGTATGCCTCCTGCGCCTCGCCACTTCTTTACTGCGCGTGGTCTCCTCGAAATCTGCGATGCTGTACTCACCTAGCAACCATCTCCCAAGCCTAGCCACCTGCTGGATGCCACTTCTATCCTTGCACTGCTCCAATTGCACCAAGAGGCGTTCGCGCTGTGAGGAGATTAGTTCTAATGCCCACGTCTCAATCTGGGCTGACAACAGGGCCATCTTGCTTCCGCACGGGTGTAGGATGCTGTCGAGGTTTAAAGTATCGGCCTATTCGACCAATAACCGCTTCCTATCCCCCAAGAAATGAGCGGGGTATACACTAATTAGTGTAACTACCCTGAATGCCTTCTATTTTAGGCGCAAACTCGCGAGATTACGAGTGCGTGCTGTCTCTGCAAACTATTTAATTATAAGATGAAATATCCTACCTATAGGTCGGAGACCACTGTTTGCTTGCTCCGCCTGGCTAATATTTTTAGGCTGCATGCTTCGTTCACGCTCTTTACTCTTATCGTCGCTCAGATGCTTCCGGCCCCCCTTTATCCACCAAACCGTGACTCAAACGGGTTAGTACCTGTTAAGCAACAACAACGATTTGGAATCTCTTTGACCTACTAATTATTATCGCTTTCGGCCCTTTTTACAATAAATTTAACAATTTATAAGAAAAAAGTCGAAGTTATTCCCTTTTTTTCCTGCAGAGGGCGCACTGCTCACGATTTCACGATAACACGCGCTCAAACCTCCCTAAGCGCTCGCACAATCGTCTCTCTCCCATGTGTCGATTACCTTTGACGCACTATCCTATTCGCACAAAATGGATCTTAATACCAGTTGGGCGCCATGTAACGAGGTAGATTAGCTTGTACAAAGGGAATTTATTAAAGCGTTAAACACGTATGAGTATACGTTTCTTCGCCTTTACGTTTGATACTTTTGTTTAATTGTCTTCTTTCCAACAGAGTTGAACTCACCTTGAGTCACATGATTTGTAACACTCGATCTATCTTAGGTGTGAGTGACCTAATGTTTACTCCAACTATCCCCAAGATGAAATGAGTTTAGAATTTAACCGGTAATAGATCCGTTAAACTAAAAGGAAACGAAATGACGTAATGCGGCGAATGGAATTAATATCGTTTATCTCAAATAATCTACAGCCTTTGATCGGCTGAAAGACTTATGCACGCGAATAGGATTAACTACATGTTATAATAATACGGGGAGAGAGAGAGAGAGAGAGAATTTGAAATTCGACCGCAAAAACTAACGCTCGGCACAAATACAAAAATAACAGTCACGATAGACAAAATATTCTCATGAATAAGAGTTATCAATCGCAAGATATTTTAAATAATAGTTCAAATATCGATATAGCATCAAAGATTAATATACCAATTCCTATCTTCAATGGTGCTGATACGGAAAGGCCAACTCACCTTAAGTCACCTGACTTGTTACAGTCGATCTATCTTAAGTGTAATTGACCTAAAGTTTATTCCACCTAATTCCCTAGATGAAATCGGTTTAAAATTTAATCCATAATAGGTTCGTTAAACTAATAGGAAACGAAATAACGTGATGCGGCGAATAAAGTTAATAACGTTTATGACTAGAAAAATTACAGTCTATGATGGGCCGAATGACTAATGGACGCGAACAGGATTTTACAATTATTAACAATAAAACGGGAAGAGAGAGAATTCGAAAATTTGCTCAGCGCGAATACAAAAAGTAACAGTCGCGATAGACAAAATACTCTGGATAGTATTTTGCCGCGCAATAAATGGGAGGTGCACCTACCCATCGGTGCAATTACGGTGATCAGCCGTAATTTTTTATGCAGCAAAATCAAAGGTGCTCCTGCGGGAACAAACTGCACTGCCTCACTCAAAATATCTGCTGTTGCTCTGCTGCTGCTTTAATTACTGCTGCTATAATACTGCTGCTGTGATGCTTCCTCACTAACACTCGCACGTATCAAAAATTCCAGGAAAACTATTTTATGGAAAACGGCGAAACACTGTGCAAAACTAATTTGGCGGTACTTTCACTAGTAATAGTTGAGGCTTAACTGAACTTTTAAACTCTCTCTCTTTTAGTCGTTCGCTCTAACATCGCGAGTGTACCGAATCGCGAATGAATTGATTAATCGAATCGACTACCGTTGCAATATAAAATTTTTATATATATTTTTATATATATTTATATATTTATATAAATATATTCATATATATTTATGTATATATTTTTTATATATTCATATATATTTTTCAAAGTCAAATTAATTTTTATACATTAATGCGATGACCACGAGAGTACGAACAAAATAATAAATAAAAGGTGATATTAACATCAGATTGTTCAGTGCGCCGCGCGATCGTTCGCCGCGTCCGCATACGAAAACGTCCTGCAGTTTTTAATATTTTGGGCTGAAAATTTTGTTACAGGTTCTTTGAATGATTCTGAACAACATTACGTATGGATTAAGCTATAGCTGGTACAAGTCCAAAAACAAAAAAATTGAAAACCAAAATTTTTTTTGAAAAACATGGAAAAAGATTTTTTAGATTATTAGACTACACTAACAAATTCTTCGTGAAATTTTACGTATATAAGAATATATCCTAATTTTACATATACCAATCACTCCCGTATCGATAAATTATCATCAGGCTGGAATTTCATTTTGGGGTTCCCTTTTATGGTTAAATATGCTGCCACTTAAATTTTGCTATAAAATTTTTTTTATTCGAGAATTTGATCAGAAATTTGCGCTGCTAAACGATAGATCCAGAATAGTATATTTGTGCTTAAATATTAAAAAAGTAAGAACAATTTTACAATTTAAGATTAGGTAAATTGTTTCGTAATAAGTAATCGGTAAACAAACGGTAATATTGCGCTATTATTTCGAAAGTTTTCCATGCTAGAATTCTACAAATTATGCCATTGATTAGTTAAAAAATTTAAGAATGTATAATTATACATATTGTAACCGAATATTAAAATTACCGTCTTTTTCATGTTAATGTTTAGTTTGCATTAGATTTTAAAAGTATTACCCCATTAACGGCGAAAAAGCCAAAAATCTTAACTTTACTTTGTGTTTATTTTTGAAATACTTAAACATTAAGAATATGTCTAAAAATGACTTACTTTATGTTTTTTGGGGTCGCTCTACAAGATTCTAAAGTCAAAATTATAATTAGATTTCAAGAAAAAAAATATGGCGACTTTTTTCGAAAAAAGCACTGAAAAATTTGTTGAGAAAAATTTAAAAATCAAATTTTCTATGAAAATAGCATGTTTTTATTCAAAATTCTAAAATATACGAGGTGTGATCAAAAAGTAAGGTGAATTTTGAAATTTAGCGGGCTACGTCCGTTCGATCTTCGACTTTTTTATTTGGTTATGTAGGTACACTCGTCTAGAACATACGTTCCAAATTTCAGCTTTGTAGTATGTTTGGTTTGTTTGTGAGAGGCATCAAGGTTAGAAGTGTTTTGCGTGCTCCACGTTTTGCTGCTGTCTAAAAACATGGATCAAAGAGTTTGCATTAAATTTTGTGTGAAAAATGGAATCAAATGTTCCAAAACACTTGAAATGCTGCAAGTGGCATACGGTGAGTCTACTTTAAGCCAAAAAAATGTTTACAAGTGGTATAAACTCTTCCAAGAAGGCCGAGAAGACACCGACGACGAACCTCGTTCTGGACGCCCCAGCACATCAACAACTGATGAGAATGTTGAAGAAGTGAAGAAAATAGTGTTGGGAAATCGTCGAATTACCATTAGAGAAATTGCTGATGATATTGGCATTTCATTTGGTTCGTGTCAATCAATTTTGACGAGTGTTTTAAACATGAGACGTGTGTCAGCGAAGTTTGTTCCGAAATTGCTCAATTTCGACCAAAAGAAACGTCGCATGAGCATCGCCCAAGAGCTACTGAATGATGTGAACGATGATCCAGATTTACTCAACAGGGTTATAACAGGTGACGAAACATGGGTATACGGTTATGACGTCGAGACTAAGACTCAATCGTCCCAGTGGAGGCATTCTGGATCACCAAGACCAAAAAAAGCACGCCAAGTTCGATCAAATGTAAAGGTTTTGCTTACAGTTTTCTTTGACTGCAGGGGCGTGGTGCATCATGAGTTCTTGCCACTGGGTAGAACAGTAAATAAGGAATATTACCTGCAAGTTATGCGCAATTTGTACGAAGC
This sequence comes from Phymastichus coffea, assembly GCF_024137745.1. NCBI lineage: Eukaryota > Metazoa > Arthropoda > Insecta > Hymenoptera > Eulophidae > Phymastichus > Phymastichus coffea. Next base: position 5,567,091 of record NW_026706823.1, read on the forward strand.
AATCCGCCAGAAACGTCCGAATTTGTGGAAAAATAAAAATTGGCTTTTGCACCATGATAACGCCCCTGCTCACACATCGTTGCTTGTGCGCGAATTTTTGGCTAAAACCAACACAGTAACGATGCCACAGGCACCGTATTCCCCAGATCTGGCCCCCTGTGACTTCTTCTTGTTCCCAAAACTGAAGAGGCCCATGAAAGGACGGCGTTTTGCCACGATTGAGGAGATAAAGACGGCATCGAAGGATGAACTGAACAAGATCACAAAAACTGATTTTTTGAAATGCTTTGAGGATTGGAAAAAGCGTTGGCACAAGTGCATTATATCCGAGGGGGATTACTTTGAAGGAGATAAAATAAAAATTGATGAATAAATAAATATTTTTTGAGAAAAATAAAAATTCACCTTACTTTTTGATCACACCTCGTACGTCTTAAAATGGCGGTGAAGTAGAAATTTATTTTCAACTTCAGAAGCGTTTTTCTCGAAAACTAAAGACTATCGCGAAAAATTTCTAGGAACAAAAGTCTTAAAATTAGTCACGGAACACTATCAAATTTTTTCATAATTTTTAGAGAGATTTTTGGAAAATTGGATTTTCCGGTTTTTCCAAAAAGTCGAAAATTGTCTCAAGAAAATCTGAAAAAAAATTGATAGTGTTCCTTGACTAATTCTAAGACTTTTTTGTTCCTAGAAATTTTTCGCGAAAGTCTTTAGTTTTCGAGAAAAACGCTTCTGAAGTTGAAAATAAATTTCTACTTCTCCGACATTTAGAGACATATATTTTAGAATTTTTAATTTTTATAGGTCATATTCCGGAAGTTTGAAATGTTTGTGCAAACTAGTGCTCATTTTTGTTGAATAAAAACATGCTATTTTCATAGAAAATTTGATTTTTAAATTTTTCTCGACAAATTTTTCAGTGCTTTTTTCGTAAAAAGTCGCCATATTTTTTTTCTTGCAATCTACTTATAATTTTGACTTTAGAATCTTGTAGAGCGACCCCAAAAAACATAAAGTAAGTTGTTTTTAGACATATTCTTGATGTTTAAGTACTTCAAAAATAAACGCAAACTAAAGTTAAGATTTTTGGCTTTTTCAACGTTAATGGGTTAACCCTTTAACGTCACAATTGCACTTTTGGAGAGCACTAACTTTAATTGAATCTAAAACTATGAAAGCGATAGAATTTTTTGATAAAAACATGTACCTTACTATTTTCGAGGGTGCTCTTTCAGATGCCGTTGACAAAATTTTCAAATTTTCCGATTTTCGAAGAAAATTTTCAAATTAAAGTGAAAAAAACGCAATTTTTTTCGGCAATATTTTTTTGTATTCAAAATTTTCGACTCTATTTGGACATGTTAGTGGGGCGAAAACCTTCATAGATCGTGATCTTTTTATCTAATCTTTCAAATGATACCAATAGATTTTGGAAATTGAACATGAAAATTTCCAAAATGGCGACTCAATCCCGGAAATATTTCAAAAAGTTCAGAAATTTTTTACACAATAATGGACTTTAGGAAAAAATATTATTAAACAAAAAGTTCTTAGAATTGAACAACAAATAAGATAGAATTTTTTCAAAATTTTTTTACAACTTTTGAAAATTTTGAAAATTTGATAAATTTTTAAAGTTGTCAAAAATTTCTGAAAAAATTTTATAATATTCTTTAATCAATTCTAAAAACTTTTTGTTCAGTAACATTTTTTCCTAAAGTTCATCATTATTATGTAAAAAATTCTTGAATTCTTTAAATCCAGTAAAACTTTGGAAATTACAAAAAATCCGTTTTTTTTTTGCAAATACTTGTAATGCTGTTATTTTTTATGACGCAAATTAATAGTATGTAGTGTTATTTATCACATTTCATGAGTTTTTTTATAAATAAACAACCATTTATTGCCGTACATTCCGAAAAATGTGATTTTTTCACTAATTTTTCGTATTTTTGTCCTGAATTTTGCCTTCTAACGACTCGAGAAGTCTTTTGACCAGTATATATATATATATATATTGTAACAAGCTGCCGTTTAACCTCTAATCCCTATCGAATATGATTATCCGTATGGTCTAACGACGCCGTGTTATCTATGTGCTGTAAGCACACTAACTCACCTTGTCCCGGTGTGCACCTGCGCCGAGTTCTCTTACCGTGCTAAGTTGGGTTCTCGGTCTCCCCGCTAGGGGCGCTGGCGCGCTCGCTTAGCAGCGCTCCGTCGGCCACTGCTGACAACTCGGTTGGCGAGCAGCTTCGTAGGTTGCTTACGTGATTCGTGCTGAACTACCGGCGCGTCAGAATCGAACGTAAACAATAACACCGCTTTCGGACAAAGGGAAGACAAAACAATGAGATCGTAGCGTGTTAATCTCGGATCACTTTATTTACTTAAAACTTGTATAAGAGAGGGATTTGCCGAGAGACTTTCGCATGCAATTTCGAATGACGATACAAACGGGGAGAGAGAGAGTGAATCTCGCGATCGTCGCGGACTATTCGCTCGCACGCTTTTAATAATATCACCGCACACGCTGCGCGGGATCGCACGCTAATTACAATAAATAGGGCTGGGTACCTACCGCGGAATTGGTGGGGATACGGTGGCCAACCGTACCCGTCTAAGCTTGTTGTCGATGAGCTGCCTCTGCGTCTGTTGCTCTGCTGTTGCTGTTGTGTGGCTGCAGGAGTTGCAGAGGTTGAATACGCTGGGGTCGAGGTCGCACACGTTCAACGATGAGCGCACTCGGCACTCCGCTCACAGTTTTAGTTATCGGCGACGGCGTCACACACGTTGTACAGTGTGTACACCCGTCCCACCACACTGATTGTTGTCGTCCGTTGTTTATGCACACGACGTGCGATGTGCACCTCCACCTCGACACTCTCGAACAAAGTACCAAAACTCCCTGGATCTCACTCGAAACTATCAAGCACGTTGGTAACTCAAACTCAATAGCTATGATGTAGCCGGACTGAAGGTCACAGTCATACTGGCTAGCTAACTCTCCCCTCCCGGTCATTTCCCCCAACGCGCCCTCTCTCTCTCTCTCTCAAACCGATTGCGGCTGTTACGCTCAACCGCTGAGTAACCCACGCGAGTATAAACGACTTTCGGCAATCGTTGCATATATATATATATATATATATATATATATATATATATATATATATATATATATGAAACATCTTTAGCCATCGATTAATTTTATGATGTTGCCCGATTCTTACCGCGTGGAGGTAGATGTTTTCAAAGAATCTTCTTTTTTTTCTTCTTTTTTTGTTTTTTTTTGGTATTTTTTTTTGTTTTTTATAATTATTTTTTTTATTTAGATTTATGTTTGTGAATTTAGTATGTTTTCTGTAAACAGTTCTTACAAAAGTATGCCTGACAGTCAATGCAAAACTTTCTTGATCTTATCTCGCAGCCGTGACAATATTGTAAATTTTTATGATCTGTAAATTGATGTAATTGTTTTGGAGTTTGATGAGACTTAGCTAAATACTCTTTTGCAATAGACATTGCAATGTCTTTTGTACTTTTCTTCGGTTTACCTTCATTTACTCTATTATGCATAACATTTGCACAAGCAATAGACATTTGTATGAACCGTACCAAGATAGGCCAAGTCCATTTTTTGGAACGTATTATTGGAATCACGGCACTGGCCCGTTGATCAGGTGTATCTACCCCACCTATGAATTTATTATACCATTTGAATGCACACGGGAATCCTACAGATGCTTTTTTTTCTCTTCTTTGCTGTACCTGCTAACAGAAGCAAGGGGCGTAACACCAGCTGCTGTAGAAAGAATAAATACTTGTTTAGAATCGACTTCGGTAATAAAATTTACTCCACTCACCTTATCATGTTTAACTGCAAATGTTCCTCTAGCAGCATTCTTATCAATGTTATTAGACTCAGTTATACGATCTTTACGAACTGTTCCTGTTGCTTTGATATCTAATCTCTTCAAATGAACTAACAATTCTGCAGAATAAATTATCAAAATAAACATAATATTTTAATAATCTTCTAAGCGAACTTCGCTGTAATAGATCCTGAAGCATTTGTATCACTACACGACTACCCTGTGAACAATTTGGTAAAAAGCTGTTATGTGCATTTCTACCACAGTAAATATCGCAGTGAAATAAAAAACCATCCGAACTGCACAATACCCACATTTTGATTCCAAATCTGATTAGTTTTGTTTTTATAAACTGTTTCAGTAAACTTCGACCATAAAATTTAATTATCATTTCATCGATACTCAAAGCCGTAGAAAAATAACCGTACTTTTTCAAGTTATTATTAAATATATCTAAAACTTTTCTAACTGTCCATATTCTATCATTGCTATTCTCATCGCCAGGTTTCGAAGTCTTTACATGTTTTTTTATGCTTTCTAATTCCCTCCGCCCCATTGCATCACAAATAACATCTGATCAAAGAAGTGTATCAGTGGACCAATAATCTCGCTGAGAATTGCGCACGTTGAAACTTGTAAAAATGACAATTCCTAAAAAAACATCTAATCTATCTGCTGATAAATTGTAACCATGCTGTACAGTAGCATCAATTATATACTGCTTCAAAGAGATGGAAAAATAATCTTCAAATAATTCAATAAGAGAAAGAGATAATATATGCTTCTTTTGCATGTCACGAACAAGTAACACTACCCAAGTGCCACTCACCGATTTTAACCAAACTTAGCACATCGTTAGAACACTAAAAAATATTGAACCCGTGTTTTTTTATTTTTGCGGAATCCACTTTTTAAGGGTAGAAACCACCCCTACCAACCCCTATGCGGGATAACCCACCTTACCCTCGGTAGAGCGAGTTTAATTGACTGCTTTCTATAAAAAACTTAAGATCTCAACCATGGAGAGGTTAACCCATCGTAACATTGAGATACCTCATCTCCATAAGCCCTTACAATCCCTTATAAACCACCCCTACGAACCACTAAGCAGGCTATCCCACCTAACCCTGGGTAGAGCGAGTTTAATCGACTGTTTTTTGAATGAATTTAAGATCTTAACCATAAATAGGCGAATCCATCTTAACCCTGATATACTTTACCTCAACAAACCCTCACAACCGTAATAAACCATCTCTACGAACCCCTAAGCAGGCTAACCCACTTAACTCTAGGTGGAGTAAGTTTAATCAATTATTTTTGTATTAGAAAATGAGTTCGTTGGCTCTAAATGGCTTAATCTGCTTGCACCATCATCTTATAATTACTTTATCTCCAAAGCTATATGCAATCCTCAAAACCCATCTTTTTCAAGCTATTGTTAGTGTTATCCAGGACAACGACGAGGACGTAATAGATTTTTGTTCACATATTGAGTTCGTTTGTAAGAGTTGTCATATAAGGCTAAATATTTTTGATTTCCTTGTAACCGTTGAATCATAAAGAAAGATTATTTAATGATTTGCCAATTATTATGAAATTTATATTTTTTATAATTTTGCTATATAATTGCTATATAATTTTGATATAAATCAGCAGAAAAATCAGTATTATAATTAGCGTTCTTGAACAACTTAAGATTTCGTTGTCGGAATAATATGTAACATTATTCTCATTATTATTCATTATTATTAACCACTTTTGCAGCAAATATAGTTGATATTATAAAAGATGCTATTGATAATGATGTATTTTTAGAGACTTATGATACCTTATGTTTAAATGAAAATAGTGTAATTGCTGATGAGGCTTCAATGATCCGAAATGACGAAGTGGAAGATGAATCTGATGAGACATTTGAAGAAGAGAATGAAGTTACTGAAAATATTGATATAGACTACAAAATGATTGCTGTTAACTTTTGGCGTTCGTCAACCAAGGCGCGGAGAAGTTTAGGCAGTGTTCAGAGCAAATACAGGAAAGTGAAAGATTTGAAACAATTGTACAGATGGGAACAACAAATAAGTAATAATGGCGAAAGAATAGAGAAGTTACAGTTTATTTCTAATAAGGTTTTTCAACATTTTCAAAGAACAACAGATCAATGTCTTCCTATTCATGATATAGATTTGAAAAGATGGGCTTTGGAAGCTAGAGAAGAAATAGGATTATCCGCTAAATTATTTACAGGTTCTGTTAAATGGATTCATAATTTAAAAAAAAAGAATGGTATAGTTTCGAGAAAAATAAATAAATTTGTTACTCAAGCGCAAATATCAAATAAAGCAGAATTATTACAAACAACATCCAGTTTTGTTGAACAAGTCAAATTAGAAATTTCTCGAATAGGACCAAGCAACGTTTATAATTCGGATCAGTCAAGATTCAATCTTGAATCCCACGCTGGTCGTACACTCGCTATTACAGGTACTTTGAAAATTGAATGTCTTGCTCAATCTCTGAATTCATTGACTCATAACTATACAATACAGCCAATCATTTCTGCCGATGGTACTCTAAAATTACCTTTACTAATAATTTTGCAAGAAAAAGACGGCAAATTTGGTCCAATGATAGAAAAAATAATATATAAAGCTGAAAATATTGTTGCATATGCTTCGAATTCAGGAAAATCAACATCAAATTTAACTATCAAATGATTTGAAGATATTTTTTTACGTATTGCAGAAAACGAAAGTACGCTGTGCCTAGATTCATGGACTGGACAGAAAGAAAAAGTATTCACTAATTCTAACAAAGGGACTAAAAAAGTAAAAGTGTGTACGATACCAGCTGGAGCCATAGGATTTTCACAACCACTAGACGTGTATGGATTCAGACCATGGAAAAACTTCTTAAAACACTTTTCAGATCTAGTTCTTTTAAATAGATATGACATAAACTTACATTTAAGAAATAATATCCTTAAAATTCAATCGTTAATCCACAACCAAATTTCATCACCGCGATTTGTAAATATGTTTAAGTATGCATGGTGGAAAAGTGGGTACATTACAGAAAAACCAGAAAAGGTTCAAACTCCTGTTGAGTTTTGTTTTAAAAATGTTGACGCTTACTGTAAAGTATGTAATACTATTGCAATAATAAAATGCGCCTGGTGTACTAATCCTCTGTGCATACAGCATTTTTTCTCTATCACTGACGAGGATCGTCCTCATTATTGCAAGAAATACGTGAAAAGCTAGGGAATTCACGGAAATCTATCATTCGTGAGAGGCGAGGGGACTCATGTTAATCTAGCACCCCGATCGTGAGAGGCGAGGGGACTCACGTTAATCTAGCACCCCAAAGGTAACAATAAGCTACTACGTCCTCGTCGTTATTCCTGGGTAATGCTAAATGTAGGATTAGATAGGTTAGCCTGCTTGGAAATTGGCAGAAAATATTTGGTTGAGATGTTAAATTCTTTCAAAAAGCAGTCGATTGAACTCGCTCAACCCAGGGTTAGGTGAGTAAGCCTGCTTAGGGGCTGTTGGGGGTGGTTTATAGGGGTTGTGAGGGTTTGTGGGGATGTGGTGTATCAAGGTTAAGGTGGATTAACCTGTCTGGAGTTAAAATCCTAAGTTTTTTATTAAAAACAGTTGATTGAACTCGCTCTACCCAGGGTAAGGTGGGTTATCCCGCATACGGGTTGGTAGGGGTGGTTTCTACCCCTAAAAAGTGGATTCTGCAAAAATAAAAAAACACGGGTTCAATATTTTTCAGTGTTCTAACGATGTGCTAAGTTTGGTTGAAATTGGTGAGTGGCACTTGGGTAGTGTTACTTGTAAGTAAGATATCATTCGTCATAATATCATTATATGTACATTCTCCAGTCATCCAATCATATTTATGATCTGGTTCTAGCTTTTTTTGATTCGAATCATAACCATCTAATACAGTACGAAATGAAGTTAATTGTAAAGAATTACTTAGGTCACTTTCATCTTCGTCATCTTCATTTTCATCGTCATCGTTATTTTCAGTTTCAACATCATTATTATCTTCATTACCTGAATCGTCAGAACCCGAATCATCTGGATCAGGTATAAGTACTGCCTCGATGTAATCATCATTTTCAAATAATTCAACATTCTTGTCAAAGTGATTTTTTTTTCTCGTTCTTGAACTTTTTCTCAATGGAGTCACCAAGTTGTCACCACTCTTTCTTTTGCTCATAATCAATATTACAAAACGAATATAAAGATAAAATACAAGGTTATTGTAAAAATTCTGGATGAACTATATTAGATTAGAATAAAAACAGAAATATGAAATATGCAGCAAAATTTTATTTATGAAAATAAACGAACTTACAATCAGGGATATAAAAAAATTATCAGAGATATAAAAAAATTATTAGAAAATTTAAGAATAATATGTAAGTAATATAACTTTTAACAATTAATTATATTATCATACAAACTCTAAGAAATAACTCGAGGAAAAATACCATTATCATACTTCCAGATTCACCAAATAAATTTTAGAGTAAAAATACCCATATAAGAAAATTTTCAGATTTCATTTCAACACTAAATATTTATATAAAAGATGCAGTGAGTTAAATATCATACCCAATGTGCTTTATATATTGTAAAAATAAGGACACATACAAATATAACGTAAGTATATATCAAAATACATCTCGAGTCGTTAGAAGGCAAAATTCAGGACAAAAATACGAAAAATTAGTGAAAAAATCACATTTTTCGGAATGTACGGCAATAAATGGTTGTTTATTTATAAAAAAACTCATGAAATGTGATAAATAACACTACATACTATTAATTTGCGTCATAAAAAATAACAGCATTACAAGTATTTGCAAAAAAAAAACGGATTTTTTGTAATTTCCAAAGTTTTACTGGATTTAAAGAATTCAAGAATTTTTTACATAATAATGATGAACTTTAGGAAAAAATGTTACTGAACAAAAAGTTTTTAGAATTGATTAAAGAATATTATAAAATTTTTTCAGAAATTTTTGACAACTTTAAAAATTTATCAAATTTTCAAAATTTTCAAAAGTTGTAAAAAAATTTTGAAAAAATTCTATCTTATTTGTTGTTCAATTCTAAGAACTTTTTGTTCAATAATATTTTTTCCTAAAGTCCATTATTGTGTAAAAAATTTCTGAACTTTTTGAAATATTTCCGGGATTGAGTCGCCATTTTGGAAATTTTCATGTTCAATTTCCAAAATCTATTGGTATCATTTGAAAGATTAGATAAAAAGATCACGATCTATGAAGGTTTTCGCCCCACTAACATGTCCAAATAGAGTCGAAAATTTTGAATACAAAAAAATATTGCCGAAAAAAATTGCGTTTTTTTCACTTTAATTTGAAAATTTTCTTCGAAAATCGGAAAATTTGAAAATTTTGTCAACGGCATCTGAAAGAGCACCCTCGAAAATAGTAAGGTACATGTTTTTATCAAAAAATTCTATCGCTTTCGTAGTTTTAGATTCAATTAAAGTTAGTGCTCTCCAAAAGTGCAATTGTGACGTTAAAGGGTTAATAAGAATTTACCTACTGCCGAAAAGTTGATAAATTATCTTTCAGTTTTTTACAATGATACATTTACACAAATATGGCCTGACACAGCGAAAGAGGTGGTAAAAATTGCCAAAACAAGTACGCTAGACTACGTAAAAAGAAACTCTATCATACAAGGAATGGATCGATGTAAATAAATTGATAGTGTTTTGTAATTTATTCGTCGTAATAGATTCTGTTAACTTAATTTTATTTAAGAAGTACTTGTATAATTTTGTTCTATTCATTGTTTACAGAAAATTGTTCGGATATAGCTTTATTAGCGTTGCCAATCTGTATTAACGTTACAAAGACATTAGCATGTCATTTTAGAAACGAAAATGTTCCCATTGATGCACAAAAGTTTAGATAAATAAAATTCAGGTTCAAATGATAATCTTGTTAATCAAAATACCAGCAATGATTGCGTATAAAAAATAGGATTGCTCAATCTTTTAAACTTCATATAAATGTAAGTTATACAAATCTATTCCTTCTCATATTTACGACAATCTATTTTTAACCGTATATTATTTTATTATTGTAAAAGTACCGAAACTTGAAATTAGAGAAAGAACTATTTGAAAAGTATCTAGATGAATCTAATTTAGAACAACACCCTTACATCCTCTTTTGTAAAGATATAAAAAACGGCCTCTCTTAAATGACCATGTTTGGTTTTTTTTTCTTTTGAAGCGCGTCTATAACTTGAAACCACGACAAAGTATACAAGCTATAAATACTTTTTGTATGAAATTGAATAAGCTTAAAGTAAAAAAGGTAGTTGCTCCTCCTCACGTTACTGAAGAATAATTGACACTTCTCTATTGATATTGAATCGCAGTTTTTTTTATCTTAACATTACGTACATGTTATTATAAAGGATAGCCTAGTATTTCGTTAATTTTTCTATCTTGAAAAATAAATTTATTTCAGTACAAGAAATTATTTATTTATTTCGTTTATAAGGAGTACAAAGATTTGATCTTTGCATAGAATCTTTCAAAATCATTTAATTTGCGTGTTCCAAAAAATTTTTTATTTAAGTATAATTCATATAATTTATCTCGGGATATGATGCCCTTCATATATTTGAATTTCGAATGCAAGTTGTCTAGCACTATATATCGTAAGTTGATAATAAAAAACTTAATGTAACAAAAATAGTTTATTTTTAGAATAAATAATTGGTCAAATGTTAAGTATATTATTCTCCTAATTTAATTATAATGGCTTTTCATTCACTCAAAATTATTTTCATTTGCGTATTAACATACGTTTTATCACTTTTACAAAAGGTTTTCACACTATACGAAAAGTAACGGTGGATAAGTTAAATATTTTATTTTGCTGATCTTTAACGATTTACTTCAAAAACTTCCATTTGGATCGAACGAATGTGAAAATAAACCACCTATAATACCAGAGAATAGATTTTCAATTGTTATACTTTTCAACATCTGAAATGACGTATTTGATGAATATTTTGGACTCATTATTGGGCATCTTATTTTTCCAGCAATTAAGGGAATGCCTAATGATCATTGGCATTGATATAAATTATTACTCCGCATTATCGAAATTGTCACCAACCCACGATTTATTATTATTTGATAAAGCAATATTTGAAAAGTTAGTCATTGATTTCAATATATTGCACTGTGACGGTAAACTCCTTATTAGCGCTGACAGCCCAACCATGCGGCTGCCTGCGGGGGCAGCACCTATAGGTTGGGAAAAGATGTAACGGGGGAGTTCGGCACGCGACGAGACGGAACGCGCGCATATGAAAATGAAGGAGTCGAGGATTAGCTATCGATATCGCCTGACAGAGTCGAGGATTGGCTGTCGATATCTCCAGCCAGAGTTGAAACTCAGAGACTGGGCGCGCCGCTGCAGCTAGTGACAAGGAGAGTTTTTCCCGAGTTTTCCTGAGTGTCGAGACGAGCTAATTAGGAGAGAGAGAAGCTGTGCCTTCGCCTGACGAAGCCGAGTGCGTGTGAGCGTGTGTGAGTGTGAGGTTTCGCCATCGAGGGCGAAATCGAAAGCGAGAACCGATCGGTCATAAAAGACAGATTATCCCGTAACTAGAGTGCGAAGTTTTTCCCTCGTTCTCCGTGCGACTGCTAATAAGGTAAGCTGGCCAGCTTAATTTCACGATTGTAGTAGAATTGATAATAACTAATCTCTCGTACTCAATAAGAATCATGCATGTAATAACTCGGCGAACAAAGAGCGGCGAGCGATCCGACACTGCATATTATTATCGCGCGCGCGTCTTGTAAACATAAACACGCGGGCCGAATACATTGTAGACTTTAGAGAAAATAAACGATCTCGCATGTGATATTAACCGTTATTCTGATATTATTATTTTGTGTTAGTAGAAAGTTGGTTGACTGACACCCGTTCTCTTCTGCTCTACGATTTTCGAATTTGAACGTGTAGATAATCCCGCGCGCTCTTCGATGCGATCGCGCGCATAATTAAATAAACGGATAGCTACCCCCTTACATGGCGCCCAACGTAAAAGAACCTACAGCGTTTATGATTGTTCAAAACGCCGGTTCTAAACATTGACCTTGCGCTCAGTCAACCAGCAACTTAGGTGGCAATCAAAGTGTTGTTGTGCAAACTTTGAATTAAAAGCCACACAGTAAATATCGCATCTCTGTTAGTTAGCTTGCAAAGGCCCACCGCGACGATAATCGGTAAACAATCGTTGTAAGTGCGTCCGAGTGCGACCGAACGACTCTTTAGCCAAAGCGTAAACACCAGTAGGTTTTGAAAGTTGCCGCAAATCAATAATATTGTACCCGTTGGCCCGGGGAAAACTAACACCGGCAACATTCAAACAAAAGAAACTCAAATTAATAGTTTTATTTGATATAGTGTTGTCTTAACGTAAATGTATTTTTTAAATATTGCTATCTACGGTTATTGGTGATTACGCATATAGACGCTCGCTATAATATTTTAGATACGAAACAATACAGCCGCGCTAACAAACAGTTAGTGTGCCTGATAGGCAGGATCATTATATTGCGCAATAGCGAGCAAAGAGTCTTTCGGTAAACACAACGTTAAATGCCCTTTGTTGAGCCTATTGTCGGCCAATAAAGACTAAATTTTTGTGCGTTCGCTTGTAAATATTAAATAGAGCACTCGCACTCGCATCATCCGTCAAACAAGCGTGTAAATTTGAGCGAAAAATTAATTGCGGCATAACTAACGGATGACAATGGACTGCACTCAAAAAGAAGTCGAAGACTGGGTGTTGACGCTCCAAGACGAGGAAATTAACGAGTACCTCGAACACCTGGAGCTCAAGATAATCGGGAATAAGCTCAGAGAGCTGGACGACTGCAAAACTGGTTGTTAGGCGACTACTCTGCGGCGGATTTCGCAGAAGTCGACAACCAACGCAACAATCCAGCAAGAAGGGTAGCCCTATGCTCGGAGCTCATAGTATCCATATGCGCGGAACACACAACATCCGAACAAGTAGGTGAACACCCGCTAGCCCAGCTAATGCAAAGTGCAGAGGTGATATCGCGAATTCAGGAAACAGCGATAAACATCACAAACGTACTGGACGACCGCGAAAGTACTAGCAGTAATAAGTATATTACTATAACGGCTAATGATGGTAGCCAATTTCAACTCCCGCCAGCATTTGCGGTAATGATCCAAGACCTCATTTTCCGGTCCAGAGAAAATGAGAAGAAGCTCGATCTGCTAGATTGGTTAAGAGTAAACGTGTCGAGTCTAACGAAAGTATTAGACCAGGTATACAACAACTGCAGCAATGTCAAAAGCCAACTGGACGACCTATCTGCCAGAATGAGCGCATTGGAAAATGCCGAAAACAGGAATGTACAGCAAGATAATGCGAATAATTCTAGCGAAATGCGACAACAAGAAATCACGCGTAGGAGCGTCAAATTCCAAGATACCTTCACCTACCATTACGATACCAGATTACCTCAAAGTACTCCAGCTGGACCCGGACAGAGGCCCACGGGGGCCACCGGCAGGACCCCCTGCCGGACGCACCCTTTCGGAGAGGGTGGACAGCATCAACTCAGTGGAGTTAATGCTGAAGTGAATAACCACCCACCGAACACGTGGTCATCTCAGCAGACAATAAACCCTTGGTTGACTACGAGGGATGTTGGTCGCATTGTCAGAGGATGGAAACTGAAGTTTTCAGGAAAGGGCAATGCGAGTATCGACATCTTCATGTCTAGGCTAGACAACTTAACGAACGGCGCGGGACTCACGGAAGACGAGATGCTCCTAACGGTATCGGAGCTACTCGTCGGTACCGCCCTCACCTGGTACGAGGTGATGAAGGAGGAATGGCTCTCCTACGCCGAATTTGAGATGGACGCAAGAGAATGGTTTGGGACCAGTGTGCAGCAGCAACATCGTCTAATGAGGAAAATTCAGAGCCGATATCAGGACCCCGACGAACCCGTGAATGTCTACATCGCTAACATGATGGGCCTGATGTGAAGCGGCTAAACCCCCAAATGACGCCTGATTGCCAACTGGTCCTGCTGCACGCCAACTTTCTCCCGGACATTCAGGGCCAGGTGCGGAGATCCGAAGTGAGCTCCATACGGACTCTGAATGCGCTGGCTACGGCGGCACAGAACAGCTTGCACCAGAGAAAGGCAGAACGGGAGGTACCGGATCCACAATCAACTCTGTACCCGGAGTTAGCGTACCACCCTCACACCGATAGAAGCAAGGGCCGCATGGGCAAGGTAGCATCAATTTCCAGTGATAAACCGGAGGTCAGCGACCGGTTGGACCGTATGGAGAAAGTGCTCGAGAAGGTGACGCACCAGGTCGTCTACACACTGACGCCCTCGGGGGCGACACGTAGTCTGAGCCTAGAGGCAGTTGAGCGCGAAAAGAAGGTTCCATCCGCTGATCTGCTGAGCCAAGTGCTATTATCTCTCAAGGAGATATCTGAAGGGATGAAGCACAATTTCGTTGGAAAAAACTTGACCTCGGAAGACCGCACTAGAAAGCCGGAAGCTCCTCGAAGACGGGAGAGAGACTTCTCCAAGCCACTCAAGTGCATCGAGTGCGGGTTACTGGGGTACAGCAACAAGTATTCTCCCCAATGCAATAAGGGAAACGAGGAAAAGAGTGGTTAGGTGGGGTTGACCCCACTCCTTCATCATCTAAAATAAACCCCGCAAACGAGATCTCGCGGCCTTCGCCAACACAGTCAGCACCGATAGTAGCGAGCGTGTTGAGCGACGAGAGTGAGAACTCCGCTGGTGGCGCCAATGATGAACGTGGCGGTAAAGTGAACACGGAGAGAGAGGGTGTTGACATTAATAAAGCCCAAGACCTTGGACCGGCCGAGGTGGTGGCGAATGGATCGCACACGCCCTCGGGGGCGCGGGTAACGGCAGATAAACCGTCAAAGGGTAACCCCATGGAAACTCCGATCGTCCGAACCAAGGTGGTTCGAACGACAAGTGGCATCACTTTACCACGCGAGAACACAGTGGCTAGCGCTATGGTGTGCAAAGAGCAAGACTGTGGAGCCGCCGAATCTGTTTCGCAATATTCCCCGGAACAGGAAACGCGCTGGTGGCTGCCGGTGAAAATAGAAGCCTTCCAGATACGGGCTCTCTATAATCCGGGAGCTTCCACCACAGCAATGGGTAGTAATACTCTGCAGATAGCGTCTGTGCTAGGCATCAGGTTAGATACCACCCACGCGGGTACGGCAGGACTACCGGATGGTCGTAAGTTAACGATCGTTGGTCACGCCATATTGCCGTTCACCGTAAGGGACGTGACGATGCCGACGAGGGTAGCTATCCTCCCAACCCTCGTCGATAAATGTATCCTAGGAGTGAATTTTGTTAGACTGTTTAGAGTGGTACTTGACCCCGACGATAATACGTTGCTGTTCAAGAAATCACAAACCAAGATAAAGCTAGAGGTAGCTAGCTTGGAGGCTGGTCCGAGATTAGCTACGATCGGACTAGCCGAGGTGACAGCCTCTCAACAGACGATATTGCAGAGTACCATCGGCGAGGCCTTATCGCAGGCCCCCGTGGGACTGGGATGTGCGGCAGGCATTGAACACGAGATTCGGGTCGGTGATACAAAAGCGATCAAGCAGCGCTACTATCCAGTATCACACAAGGTCGAGCAAGAAATGCATAGATTGGTAAGGGAGATGTTAGATCAAGGGGTGATCGAACCAGCAGATAGTGACTGGTCGAGCCCAGTGGTTATGATACGCAAAAAGGATGGCTCGTATCGATTCTGTATAGACTTCAGGAAGGTCAACAAGGTCACCGAGCCAAACGCGTATCCCCTACCGTTTATGCAAGATATATTGAGGCGCTTACGAAACGCGCGCTATATCTCCACACTCGACCTCAGTAGTGCGTATCACCAAATACCACTCAAACCCGAATCTCGACCTATCACTGCCTTTACCGTGCCCGGACTTGGACATTTCCAGTTCGTGCGAATGCCATTCGGTCTCTCTCACGCCGTCGCCACCTTCCAACGGTTAATAGGTAGCGTGATCAGACCTGAGCTTGGCGATTTCGCCTTCGCCTATTTGGATGATATCATCGTAGTATCATCCAAATTCGAAGATCACCTGCAACATTTTAAAACCGTGTTGGATAGGTTATGTCGAGCGGGCCTTTCGATTAATCGAGAGAAGAGCGTCTTCTGCAAGCCGAAGGCCAAATATCTAGGTTTGTTGATTAACCGCAAGGGTATCAGGCCCGACCCAGAAAAGGTGCGCTCTATTGTGGAGTACCCCCGACCAGGAAACATGCGACAGCTGCGTACTTTTCTGGGGGTTGCTTCATGGTACCGTAGATTCTTGAGTAACTTCGCCACGCACGCTCAACCGTTAACGAAATTAACGGGGAAAAAACGCGAATATGTGTGGGGACCAGACCAAGTACAAGCCTTCGCCAAACTTAAGGCACTCATGATATCCGCACCGTGCCTCGAGTTACCGGAACCCGACGGGCAGTACGTGCTGGAAACAGATGCTAGCGCTATGGGAATCGGTGTCGTCCTGATCCAAAGAGTAGGAGACGGAGACCGGATCATCGAGTACGCTAGCAGAGTCCTTAACCCGGCGGAGCAAAATTACTCTGCCACGGAGCACGAGTGCTTGGCGGTCGTAAGGGCCATACAGAAGTTCCGCCCATACATAGAGGCGTACCGATTCAAGGTGGTAACGGACCATAACAGTCTGAAGTGGCTGTACAATCTGAAGAACCTAATTGGACGTCTAGCCTGATGGGCCTTGGAACCCCAAGGCCATACTTTCGAGATCGAGTATCAAAAGATGGCAGACAACGTATTACGCGACGCTGGACTACACGAAGGCTGAGGTTAGTGCAATAGACCAACCGAAGCCAGGGGACAACGCCTGGTACGCGGAACAATTCCGGCGCGTCGAGGACCACCCGAAAGTCTACCTGAACTGGAAAATAGTTGGCAAGGTAATCGATCACCAAAAACCGAGCTGTGACTATCAAGGCGAAGATGGGTACGAGGACCCTTGGAAGCTTGCCCTTGAAAAACGGTCCTGTTCGAGAACCACGACCTTGAGACCGCGGGACATTTGGGACGCGAGAAGACATTCGCCCGCGTCACCCAATCCTACTATTGGCCGGGGATGTACACGGACGTTAAAGGTTACATCCAAAAATATCAGGTTTGTCAGCAGTTTAAGGTCGAACAGCGGTTGCCGCGCGGACTTATGAGGGACCGGATGTTGTCCACACCTTGACAAGTGGTAGTTGGCGACATCGCCGGATCCTTTCCAAGAAGCCTTCGAGGGCACAAATACGTATTAGTGTTCATCGACTTATTCACGCGATGGGTCGAGTGCATACCCATACGTAGTGCCAATGGTAAGACGATCGCGAAGGAACTCCGGGAACGAGTGATCCTGCGCTTCGGTGCGCCTACGGTCTTCCTGTCCGATAATGGCACCGAGTTCTGTAACCAGCTGGTCGACGGGTACCTGAGGGACCAAGGGATAAACCGGACCTGTACGTCGACCTATACCCCACACGCTAACCCTAACGAAAGAGTTAACAGAACTTTGAAGACGATGATAACCTCGTACCTGCGCGGAAATCACAAGGAACGGGACCGAGTATTACCTGAACTAGCTCGTGCTGAACACTGCTGTCCACAGTTCCACAGGAACCAGCCCTGCCATGCTCAACTACGGCAGACAACCGGACAACCGGAAGCCCCGAACACCCTTCGGAGACGAATGGACGAGCTTGTTGCTCGAGAGGAAAGTTTGCTCCGAATCGGACAGTGGAACGAGCATATGCAGAATAACCGCTTCCGTATTCAGCAGGCTCGCGAAAGCGCTTCGGACGAGTCCCTGAGGCAGGCGAGATATTATAACGCCAAGCACAGGAGCAACGTGTGCCACTACCCCGGGGTGACCCGCACGGACCGTTGTCTCCGTGTCCGACAACACGTCGACCTGGTCTAGGAGAGGCTGGGATGGGAGGCACACGGACGCCCTCCGTTGGACGCAGAAGGACGGGAAGTAACCATGTGACCAGCCAAGTGAACGATCTTTGCCCCTGTGGGCAGGATCGCACCCACACCAAAATCCAATCACAGAGAACATGACCTCTTATTATTCTTTACCCTCTTAACCTCCAAAAGAGTAGCGATAATGATTCCATCGTCGAGGACCCCATAGGTCCAGACTGGAAGGGGGCTGTGACGGTAAATGTCTTATTAGCGCTAACAGCCCAACCATGCGGCTGCTTGCGAGGGCAGCACCTACTGGTTGGGGCAAATATATAATGAGGGAATTCGGCACGGGACGGGACGGAACGCGCGTGTACGAAAACGAACCAGTCGAGGATTAGCTATCGATATCTCCAGCTGCTGCTAGTGACAAAAGAGAGTTTTCACCGAGTTTTCCACAGTGCCGAGACGAACTGATTAGAGCAGAGGTAAGCTGTGCCTTCGCCTGACGGAGACGAACGCGTGTGAGTGTGAGGTTTCGCCATCGAAAGCGAGAACCGCTTGGTCACGGAAGCCAACTTCCCCGAGATTTGGTTGCGTGTTTCGATGTTATTATTTCACGACAGTAGAAAGTTGGTTGACTGACACCCGTTCCCTCCTGCTCTCCGGTTTTCGAATCGGAACGTGTAGATAATCCCGCGCGTTCTTTGACGTGATTGCGCGCAAAATTAAATAAACGGATATCAACCCCGTTACAATACACACACACACACACACACACACACACACACACACACACACACACACACACACACACACACACACACACACACACACACACACACACACACACACAACGGATTTTTTCACATTTTATTTTTATTCTTCGGATCTAAAAATGATATCGACACCGGGATTCCGGCATTCATATTCCTGGAAAATGTAGTTTCACTGTGATTTTTTCCAAGATACTTATGGAACCTAACCTAAAAAAAAATTATAAACTTCAAACTCCTCTAAAATTCAGACATATTAAGGTACAGGCACAACATTTTCATAAGATATTCAAAATTATCTAAGAAATCTCCTTAAATTGGTCTGAAGTCGGTTCCAGTGGTGCGCCACCTTCAAAAATGCAAAAAATCCCGTTTTGTAGTGGTTTTTGGCCCTTCGCGCTCTACCAAAGGCAGCTTTGGTAAAACTAATGTCACCATCGTATTCTACGGGAAAAAATACATCAAAAACATGTATTGTATGGTCTCTACTATTTTCTACTCTGCGGCAAACAAGTCAGCTTTCGTAAAAATGACGTCACCATCATATTATATTGAATAAAAGACATTCAAAACATGTGTAACTCCATTCATAGATCTATTACAACCGTCTAAAGAATCCAATGACGCAAAACCGCACTGCTGTAGAATTACGAAAAAAATCAATCTTCTCCTCGTCGATTCCCTCATTGCTTCTCAAAAGCACTCCTACCTCGTGTTACACGTATGTTTTACATATATTCTTCCTAGAATACGATGCAACGTCCCGCCAGCATTTACGTAACTATAATTAAAAATTAGGTAAATGTGAAAACAAAATTCATTAATCAATTATCGATATTTTTTTATATATCATTGATCTACAATAAATAACCTTAAGTGGTGATTATGAGTATTCAAATGGAATGTTGAATCTTATTACCAGAATGTGATCATATATACAATGTTATTGATTCATATAAATTACACAGGACCACAAATGGGAACCGGAAAAAGTCCTTCGGGAAAATTGATACCCTATATGTATTTCGACGCGCTGATTCCAAATCCGAGGTCCACATAACCCCAGCACGTCGTGTTCAAGGACATTTGAAGGTCAAACGCATTTACTACGGGAAAACATAAAATCTGACCACGGATTCGGAAAAAGCGGGAAATTTTACGTCCAAATATGTATTTTCTATTTTTTCCAACATGACCCTCCAAGGTCATCTGAGGGTCAAATGACTCACCGATAGATCAAATTCGTATTTCCCACATACATCATCACAACTAAAGATATGCGTACAAATGAGTCAGGTATCTTTAGGTTTCTCGATGCGCTGAATCCAAATCCGAGGTCCACATAACCCCAGAACGTCGTGTTCAAGGACATTTGAAGGTCAAACGCATTTACTACGGAAAAACATAAAATCTGACCACGGATTCGGAAAGATCGGGAAATTTTACGTCCAAATATGTATTTTCTATTTTTTCCAACATGACCCTCCAAGGTCATCTGAGGGTCAAATGACTTACCGATCGATAAAATTCATGTATTCCATATACATCATTACACTACAGATTTTTAACTATAATTTGGTCACGTATCTTTAGGTATTTCGACGCGCTAAATCAAAATCTGAGGATCCTCGGTCTCAAATTCAAATATGAGTTACGGTGAGAACTTAGTTCATGGTTGTGTTAGCTCTCTTTATGGTTTTCTCGCGCGGATATTGCCAATCGATTCCAGCAATTAAAATTCACCTAGCTTGATATATAGACTTGATTTCAGATAGTGATGTCGATCAAAAAGATTTACGAATGACGCGTTCTTTTATTAGCAAACGATCTGCGGAGCGCTTTTCTTTTGTGTGGAGTAGTAGTGTCTCTTTTAAGAGACCAACAATAGTCTGACATCATGTTCACATCCCAATAGCCTTGATATCTTCTTTCGATGTCTTTGAAGTCTTGGTGGAATCTCTCTCCTTGCTCCTCGCTAAAGTCTCCTAAATTTTCAGGAAAGTAATCAAGATGAGAATGAAGAAAATGAATTTTCAAATTCATCAAGCAACCCATTATTTTGTAATTACCCAACATCTCATTTACTATATCTTCGTAATCGTCGTCTTTATTATTTTCTAAAAATTTATGCTGAACTTCTCTAAAGCTTTGCCACGCGTTGCGTTCCTTTATCGTCATTCTTCTTTCAAATTCTTCATCTCGTAATAGTTCTCTTATTTGTGGACCATCAAAGACTCCTTCGTTGATCTTTGCTTCCGAAAGTTTTGGAAATTTCTCGAAGAGATACATAAAAGCGTTGCTTTCGTCTTGTGAATTTTTCATTGCTTTAATGAACTGTTTGACCAAACCAAGCTTAATATGCAAGGGTGGGAGGATGACTTTATTTGCAGGTATAAGACTTTCGTGTAAGACATTTTTATTACCTGGGGTCAAATTTTGTCGAAGTGGCCATTCTTTTCTCACATAGTGTTGATCTCGGGCACGGCTATCCCATTCACAAATGAAACATGGATATTTCGTGAAGCCACTTTGTTGACCCAACAAAATTGTTGTTATTTTCAAATCTCCAACCAACTGCCACCCGTGAGTATCATAATGCAATTTCTGTAGCAGTAAATCGAGATTACTATATTCCTCTTTCAAGACAATGGAATGACCAATTGGTATAGGGGCGTATATGTTACCGTTATGGAGTAAAACTGCTTTCAAGCTTCTCGTAGATGAATCAATAAACAGACGCCAATCAATAGCTTCATACTCTACGTTTCCAAATTCATTTATCAGTCCTGCAACGTCGTTGCAATAAACTAAATCGCATTCTTTCGAAAAAAATTTTCTAAATTGTTGATCACGATTTCGGTAAAATGTGATGGAAGTACCAGGAGCCAGACAATTTTTTTCTTTCAATCTAGATGCTAATAGTTCCGAAAGTTCTTTTGAAAGTCCTGTGTCTCGAACTAAGAATGATTAAACCCATGAAATGTCTGGTCTTGCTCATCATCTTCTATATCTTCCATTCCATCAGTGCAACCTCTTCTACTTGGCCCCTCTCTCGTTGATTCTTCTGTTTGCATTTCTATATTCTCAGCACCTACATCGGACACATTTCTACTGATCGAAATCTTAGGTTCTTTAGCATCCAAAGTGGCGAGGACATTGTATTCGTGTGCCGAAACCCAGGGCACCTCCTCGTGGTGGCGGCGGGTAACGGCTTTTTTTGTCTTTTTTGTTTTCCGGCAAAGCCCTGGGGTGAAGGCATTATGCCGTCATGGTCGGCACACGAAAGAGTACGATGCAGGGTTTCGGATGCCCAGTATCGGCGGTTGGTCGGGGTGAGCAAGCGGGCCCGCAATCGTCGTCATCATGCGACCGCAGTTCCAGTTCTACACTGGTGGATAACTTGGCCTGTGTAGGATCTACTGCTACAAGAATAGAATTGGCACCATGCAAAGAGCGTATTGACAACTTTTGTGTTGTTTGTGGTAAATTTTGTTTTAAAACTCAAAGAGGATCTTTCACTGATAAACTGCTAGAAAATTATAAAATAGTTTTCCCTTTAATCACTGAACAAATAAACAACTGTTGGACTCCAAAAACTATATGTTTAAAATGTAAGATACAACTGCACCAGAAAATATCGCAATACATCTCGCCAATGATTTGGCGTAATCCGACAGATCATAATACAGACTGTTACTTCTGTTTGACTGATACACGTGGATATAATCGTAAAAATGTATCCCAATTACGTTATCCATTCGTTACGTCTGTAACTCTTCCTGTTCTCGCCACCTTGGATGCTGAAGAACCTGAGATTTTAGAAATGCAAACAGAAGAATCAATGGGAGAGGGTTCAAGTAGAAGAGGTTGCACTGATAAAATGAAAGATACAGAAGATGATGAGCAAGACCAGACATTTAATGGGTTTAATCAAGAAGAGCTGAGTGATTTAGTTCGAGACACGGGACTTTCAAAAGAACTTTCGGAACTATTAGCATCTAGATTGAAAGAAAAAAATTGTCTGGCTCCTGGTACTTCCATCACATTTTACCGAAATCGTGATCAACAATTTAGAAAATTTTTTTCGAAAGAATGCGATTTAGTTTATTGCAACGACGTTGCAGGACTGATAAATGAATTTGGAAACGTAGAGTATGAAGCTATTGATTGGCGTCTGTTTATTGATTCATCTACGAGAAGCTTGAAAGCAGTTTTACTCCATAACGGTAACATATACGCCCCTATACCAATTGGTCATTCCATTGTCTTGAAAGAGGAATATAGTAATCTCGATTTACTGCTACAGAAATTGCATTATGATACTCACGGGTGGCAGTTGGTTGGAGATTTGAAAATAACAACAATTTTGTTGGGTCAACAAAGTGGCTTCACGAAATATCCATGTTTCATTTGTGAATGGGATAGCCGTGCCCGAGATCAACACTATGTGAGAAAAGAATGGCCACTTCGACAAAATTTGACCCCAGGTAATAAAAATGTCTTACACGAAAGTCTTATACCTGCAAATAAAGTCATCCTCCCACCCTTGCATATTAAGCTTGGTTTGGTCAAACAGTTCATTAAAGCAATGAAAAATTCACAAGACGAAAGCAACGCTTTTATGTATCTCTTCGAGAAATTTCCAAAACTTTCGGAAGCAAAGATCAACGAAGGAGTCTTTGATGGTCCACAAATAAGAGAACTATTACGAGATGAAGAATTTGAAAGAAGAATGACGATAAAGGAACGCAACGCGTGGCAAAGCTTTAGAGAAGTTCAGCATAAATTTTTAGAAAATAATAAAGACGACGATTACGAAGATATAGTAAATGAGATGTTGGGTAATTACAAAATAATGGGTTGCTTGATGAATTTGAAAATTCATTTTCTTCATTCTCATCTTGATTACTTTCCTGAAAATTTAGGAGACTTTAGCGAGGAGCAAGGAGAGAGATTCCACCAAGACTTCAAAGACATCGAAAGAAGATATCAAGGCTATTGGGATGTGAACATGATGTCAGACTATTGTTGGTCTCTTAAAAGAGACACTACTACTCCACACAAAAGAAAAGCGCTCCGCAGATCGTTTGCTAATAAAAGAACGCGTCATTCGTAAATCTTTTTGATCGACATCACTATCTGAAATCAAGTCTATATATCAAGCTAGGTGAATTTTAATTGCTGGAATCGATTGGCAATATCCGCGCGAGAAAACCATAAAGAGAGCTAACACAACCATGAACTAAGTTCTCACCGTAACTCATATTTGAATTTGAGACCGAGGATCCTCAGATTTTGATTTAGCGCGTCGAAATACCTAAAGATACGTGACCAAATTATAGTTAAAAATCTGTAGTGTAATGATGTATATGGAATACATGAATTTTATCGATCGGTAAGTCATTTGACCCTCAGATGACCTTGGAGGGTCATGTTGGAAAAAATAGAAAATACATATTTGGACGTAAAATTTCCCGATCTTTCCGAATCCGTGGTCAGATTTTATGTTTTTCCGTAGTAAATGCGTTTGACCTTCAAATGTCCTTGAACACGACGTTCTGGGGTTATGTGGACCTCGGATTTGGATTCAGCGCATCGAGAAACCTAAAGATACCTGACTCATTTGTACGCATATCTTTAGTTGTGATGATGTATGTGGGAAATACGAATTTGATCTATCGGTGAGTCATTTGACCCTCAGATGACCTTGGAGGGTCATGTTGGAAAAAATAGAAAATACATATTTGGACGTAAAATTTCCCGCTCTTTCCGAATCCGTGGTCAGATTTTATGTTTTCCCGTAGTAAATGCGTTTGACCTTCAAATGTCCTTGAACACGACGTGCTGGGGTTATGTGGACCTCGGATTTGGAATCAGCGCGTCGAAATACATATAGGGTATCAATTTTGCCGAAGGACTTTTTCCGGTTCCCATTTGTGGTCCTGTGTTATCAGTCGTGTCTTGAATCCATAATCTTAGCAAAATTTATTAATTGATATAAAATTATATTATTTGCTCATAACTGATAAATATTCAAGTACAATTATTTTTCAATAAAAAGAATTACTGACAAAGCATGAAATAACTCAGGGATTACGAGCTTGCAGCGATTGAGATGTGTCGGCAATGAGGTTTCGAATTGATATCGATTTTTTATGAAAATATAGGAATGGTCATGGTACAACTGTATATTACAAATAGAAAGTTCAATCTTCTTCTTCGCTATCGTCTTGGATAACTGGTACAACTTCTTCATAATCGAATAACTCAGTTAATACTCTTACTGGATTAATTATCCTTGACAAATATCGAGCGTTACTCAAGTAAAATATAACAGCTGCTACATGTGAACAATATACTACGGTACGGTTCCCATTGGCACAACTACAGCAATTCGTTTGATGCCACTAATGCCAACAGTATTCGAAAAGTAGTGTACGTAACACTTGTATGTTTTGCTGTTGAAATGCCTAGAGTGTATTTTAAATCGTACTATGTTGGGCTCTTCTTTGGTGCAACTTAGCATAAGAGTATTATCATCTTGAATCATTTTGGCTAGATAAGAAACAGATTGTGACAACTGATATGTTCCTGTGAAAAGTACTTTCATATCTCTTTCCGTCATTTCAGGAAAGTCGAATAAGTCATTTGAATACAATTTCTGAAATGGCAATTTCTTTTGATTCCAATTTTTATCCCGAACTTCATCTGCTAAAGTATTTTCTACATTCTTGGTGAGATTGATTCTCTGTATGATTTCGTCTAACAAGCCTACGACAGAATTCAATCTTTTTTTAAATCGATTTTTCACGAAGCAAGCAATTTTACAATGCAGTACAATTGGTAATGAAGCATTATAGAATTGATGATGTAACAATTTAAACTTCTGTCCTAAATCCCATGAACGACTTCAACAACCCACCTGAGTTTGGTTACCAAGCGAGACGAATTTGATTCTTGTATAGTGACTTGAGATCGTTTACCTTTTAGTGCTAGTATTAATACTTTGAATCCTTGTTCGATCAACCAATCTACAATATCTCGGAATCCCTTGTCAAGAATAAAAATATCACCTTTTTTTAAAATACGTTTGAGACCATTTGGTTGATCCAGGAAAAGCTTTAGAAATTGCGCATCATTAAGATTTGCTGTAAATGGACCAGGTTCATCCACTACATAACCATTGGTTATGGTAACAGTGAATGGTTTGCACAATGGAACTTTTTTCTGGCCGGAATACGATTTACACTGATAACCATTATTGCTACTCTTTCGATGATGTAGATATGTACCATTGCATATTATATATAACGTATCGATTTCAGAATCATGAAAAAAATCTATTGTGAGAGTCAAATCCAAAATTGCCAGGCAATATATCTTCTTCAAAACATTGCAATACACTATCTATCATGTTTTAACTTGTTCCTGTATACCAAAAATCGCAGAGATACATCTGTTTGAGTTACCAGTCCTCATCTTGAATAAGAATATAACTAAGGCTTGCAATATATTTCGATTATGGGATATTAATTTGATCATACTTTCAAGTTCCTTAATATTGTGCAACGTATAGCATATTAGAGCCTTTATACGCTCTGCTGTGATTACATACGTACCAATTTGGTCGTGAAGCCTTGAGTCTACTTTGTCTGATAATTTATCTATAAAATTAGAAAGCTCTGTTTCTGCAATTTCACAATCTTTGGAGTAGATCTGTATTTTTTCGACCTCATCATCATAAAATCTATTGTTTAACAAATGAAGACTAAAACAATTATTTGTTTGTGGGATAAAAATTTTTCGAGCAATAAAAACTTGCATTAGAGCTTCAAATGGCACATCTTGAATATTTTCTGTACATTTACATATGAAGCAGTACCGATGACTATTGACGACTCTTGAAAATGGCATAAGTACGTATTTAACTTCGGGTTTACTGGCTAGAACGAAGCCTGATGTATCGTTAGAGCTTTGACTAGAGCATTCCCTCGATGTCTGAGTAGAACTTTGGCTATCAGTTTCATTCAAGTAACCTCGATTAGAACTCGCTGCTACTTCTGGTGAGCTATCATTTGATATAGTGAGGTTACCAATGTACTCTTG
This sequence comes from Phymastichus coffea, assembly GCF_024137745.1. Taxonomy (NCBI): domain Eukaryota; kingdom Metazoa; phylum Arthropoda; class Insecta; order Hymenoptera; family Eulophidae; genus Phymastichus; species Phymastichus coffea. The sequence goes on from NW_026706823.1 coordinate 5,593,961, forward strand.
CATTTCACTACGGTTTAAAATCGCATCACTTGTATTCACATTATTAGTGACTGGATCTAGTATCTTTTCTTCAGCGGGTACTGCAACAGTTTCCCCTTGCTTTCTTCTGAGATTTCTAAGAACACAACGACACTTTGATCAAATAACTTCATCTTTCTGAAGGAAAAAACTATATTTTTTATTAAAATTTTCAGCTTCTTTTCGACTGGTAATATACAAAGCCGCTCCATTCGTTTTGCGAATGAACTTATCACATTTAGCGCATTTAGCATTATTTGTTTTTAAGCATTGTTTTTTCATCGGCGGCTCTTCTGTGTCGTCCATTGTAATGGTCAATCCTGTTTGAGAAATACATGATATTAATTTAATCAAATGATAATAAATCAGCACTGATATAAGACATGATTATAAATACTATGAATGTATTGATTACAAACAGAAGATATATACTAATTGTTTTTATAAATAATAGGGAACTTGAATGAATGAGAAAAAAAGCAAACTGACTGCAGATATGGGTAGAATACATATGTACGATACACCAAAAACTAACATTTATCGCAATTGACAAGGAACTATTTTATTATATTACACTTGAGATGAGGCCATTAATGAATTCGATTTAACAAAAACATTACGTTTTTGTGTCATAAGCACATCACACTTAAGTAAGAGTATTAGTGTACCATACGTCAATGATAAGTCCTAACTGTTATCGACATTAAAACCACCTAAACGAAAACACTACATCATCGATGTTAAACATGAGATTTATCGCCCAACAAAAATGATCGCTACGAAATATTGTATGTCACCAGTCATATTGCAGAACACACCGGTTTAGATGTATACCTATATAAAGCACTTTCATATATACGAGGGTGGTCCGATAAGTACTTAGCCTTACCGCCCGATGGCGCCACGCTCGCAAAAGAAATATTCTATCACGTAGTACAACCTTCTCGATGGTTACTGTCAAGATTTCAGCCGGATCGGAGTTGTAGTTTATTTTTGAGAGCGTGTGAAAGCAAGTGTGTCCGATGATTTTTGAAAAATGGAAAAAGAGCAGTATCGATCGGTGATTTAATTCTTGTTTTTGGAAGGGAAATCGTGCAGCGAAATCAAAAAGCGCTTGGATGCTGTGTACGGTGAATTTTCTCCTTCGATAGCGACCGTCAAAAATTGGTTTAACGAGTTTCAACGTGATCGCACGTCGATTTTTGAAGAGCCACGTCCAGGTGCTCCGAAAACGGCTACCACGGAGGATAACATGACAAAAATTCACGATCTCGTATTGGCAGATCGACAATTGAAGGTACGCGAGATAACTAAGATCGTAGGCATCTCAAAAGACCGCGTGGGTCATGTTCTGCATGAAATTTTGGGTATGAGAAAGCTGTCGGCGCGATGGGTGCCGCGTTTGCTCACTCCGGACAACAAACGCAACCGTGAGACAACTTCAGAGCAATGTCTGACGCTGTTTAAGCGCAATCCCAAATCGACGAAAAAAAAGAAAAGCATGAGAACCTTCTTTTAGTGGAAAATTATTATATCGGCATTAATGCCGATATGAACGAACAGCAAATGAAACATCCTAATATACCGTTGTAATTTCGTAGATGTAAGTCATACTTTGTCTACACTATTTTCGAACTGAACAAAGATTGAAAACGCGCGAGATGAGAAGGACATATTTTTACAATTAGAAAATGTTAAAAATGAGGGCACAGTACCGTTTATTGTGTACGCTGATTTTGATAGCTCTTGAAAACGGTATCTAACAATGAACGGATCTATCAACGTCAGAAACCATACAGCGTTGGATTTTTTGTTGAGTGTAGCTATGATGACTCTCTTTTATGTTATCGCCTACATACACAATACTGTCGATGACATTGATCCAGCCAAGTGGTTTTTTCACAACTTTTATGATTTGGCCAAGTATCTGCATGAGTTGTACAAAAGCCCACAGTCTATGGAGCTTCTATTTATCAAAAAACTCGCGAGCGAATTTTCCCGTCGAATGAGCAATACATTCGTCATTCGTCAAACCAAGGAAAAGTACATATCTTTTATCACGTACGTGGAAGGTACCGATATAAATCTACGTTTGGTAGATTCGTTTCGATTTATTGCGTCTCCTCTCGAGAAACTATCGTTGTACTTGGAAAAACACGATATTCTAAAGCGAAATTATCAGCAAGTTGATGGAGACACATTACCGCAGATCGTCTTACTGAAAAAAAGGAGTATTTCCGTATGACTATGTATCGTCGTTTACGAAAATCGAGAAGACAACTCTTCCACAAAAGCAGTCTGTACGATTCAGATATTAGTGACGAGGAATACAATCACGTGGAAAATGTTTGGAGAATGTTCGAATTCACTGATCGCGGCAAGTATTCGGATTTGTATCTCAAGATAGACGTTCTCTTGTTAGCCGAAGTTGTTGAAAACGACAGTACTTTACTTTACGGTAACAATCTATTTTATTCGAATACTGGTTGATGAATGATTCCATGATTCTTACGCTGTGCTATTTATAGTAGTTTACAACCACGAAGGCTACTAATAAAATAAAAGAAGCAGGATTTTGTGTTGCATATTTTTTTTCATCTTGGTCTTCACAGGTACATGCACTTTTTTTAATTAAACCATCTTCGGTAGGTGAGACGCACACACACACACACACACACACACTCTCTCTCTCTCTCTCACACACAACCACACGTTGCACTGAAAAAATCAACATATGTTAGTTATAATAAACATATATAATATTTAATTAGTATATTTATTATATTTATTATAATAATATATATAATATTTCTTAAAATTAGTGTATAATATAAAAAAATCATTATATACCAATTATAATAAACATGTATAAATAGCATTATTATTTATGTATATTAGTGCTTGGGGCCGATTTTCGAATTTTGAGAAATTCATAAAATAAAAATTTCAAATTGCGATATCTCGGCAAAACAAAGAAGATATTTGGGCAAACTCAATGGCATTTAAAAGAGGATGATTTGTTCTTCAAGATGCTTTGAATAGTATTTTGTGAAAAAATTTATTTACGATACTACATAACCTCAAATATGTTAAAAAAGTGTTTTTTACACTTTTAGGATTAGGATATCTCAAAAACCTGATGTGATGGAACAATGCTGGGGCAAGATTTGGGTTGGATTCAATGCACCAAAATCCTTCTGGAATACTATATCTTGCGTATTTTATAAGAACTACACCTGGCACAGACTGCGGGTTTGCTTTGTATATGTGTACATATGAGCGCGAGCTGCGCGAACGTTGCCGCTGCGCCACACAATGGCGCATACTTTAGCGGCGCTTTGAAATTTTCTAGGGTATTGTCCGCACAGGCAATCACGAGCGCCTTTTCTGTGGCAATTCTCCCGCTGCTACCTTATCTCTAGCGTAGGCACTCGTCTCCGGGCGAAGTCTCCGTTGTTTGCCACCGTTACTTTATTCGGTAGATTTAGCCTCGCTCGGAGATATTTGGATAGAATTCGGTTAACTGGAAACGGGTGCGAAAGCACGCAGTCGTTGTGTCACCACGAACATACCGATAAGGGAAAGGGACTCTACTAATGGGTTAGTTAATGAGTACATTACATGAAGCTTATTTATCTCTAAGACGTCCATTATTATGTCGTTATTCGTATATAAGTTTTAGGCTCGCACTGCTAGTGCGATTTGCTACACGTGGCGTGTACCGGCGCCGCCATCTTATTCGTTGCCGCACATGAGTCAAACTTACTCGCTTTCGTTACAACGCAATACGCACAATCACCTTTTGACGTTTTGCAATCTCACGAAAAATCGCCGGCGACTTCATGTAAACGCGCGAAACTATTAAAACAAAGCTGGCCAGCTTACCTCGCGAAAGCAGCTTCCAACCACGTCGATGCTCAGGTTAACCTCGCTCGGTCCCCTAGTCACGCTAGGAAGGTTATGCTGTTCGGGCTTGCCCGTGTACAAACTCTCAGTATAACCCCCCTCCCTTCTTCTCTCAGCTAATGTTCCTCACAAAAACTGCTAGACACTTTTTAAACATGAAAAAATGTTCACACTCCGTAAGGGCCACGACCGTCCATCGCGAGCAGCTATCCTAGACTCTGTTTCTTTCACTATCTCTATCTCACTCTTTCCGGGCAAAGCGCGCTCTCAATTCATGTTCAATGCTGCCTCTCGCAGGCAGTCGTCCTGACGAAGTGAGAGCGCGGATATAACGTTCATCTTTACAACCCGTGTAATTTTCACTTGAATTTTTCAGGAAGGTTTCACAAAAGATTTCTAATAAATTTTAGAAAATTTATCGAATCCAACCTCGAACATAAGGAGTAACTCGCTGATACTTAATCAACTAAATTAACGCAACACTTACAATTAGAATTGTTAAAATTAGGAGGCAACTTTTAATATTTAAGTTTCAAAAAAAATCACGTCAAAAAGGATTATTAAATAACATTAATCATCTTATTAATTTTTTAATTAAATATCTAATTATTAAATAAAATTACAAATCTTCTAAAAACTATTATTGCAAACAATAACAGAAATATTTCAAAAAATATTATATAAATATTTTAAGAAACGGTTCTAAGGCATTTAATAAAATATTTCCGGAAGCAAAAAGTGTAACATATTACTGTAATGTTTTTAACATCTTTTAAAAATATTAATATTTATTAACAGAAATTAAATATTGGAAAATTCATGGAAATCATTTTACAAAATATTTTAAATATCTTTCAGAAACATGTCTTTGAAATAATATGGAAAAATATTTTGAAATATAACTAAAATATTAGAGAAATATTGTAAAGATATTTCAGGGAAATATTTCTTGAAAGATTCATTTTGAAATATTTCATGCTCTGTGGGTGGTGGTAGTAATGTTGGTTGTTCTTGCAGAAAACTGTTGACTATTGGAGATATGAGCAACTCTGCTCTTCCTTTTCTTTAATATCCGAGATTTGGACTGGAACAATAAACGCTCAAATGTATCTGACGACGCCAGTCTCATCAACGTGTCTTCAATTTCCAGGCTATGAAAGAAATTCCACCCACTGCCGCTGTCTACTGCAATGTCCGGAAGCACATTAAGCACTATTTATTAATAAACTATCGAATTTGTTATGAAAAAACGTAATGTATATTGAAAAAATTAATACCTTTATTTCTGTGTGACATTCGTCATTGAATGCCTGCTGTAACTGCGGTTAGACCAGACTGATAAAGACAAGCTGCAGTATCACACGGTCAATAAAGTGTGCGCGAAGTGTCGTTGAGTCAAAATTAATAACGGATCTGGTTGACGCATCTCACATACTACCTCGGAGTCTGATCTATAAAAATAAATTATATAATTAAATAAATAAATATCTGTACATATATATGTGATCTTTATTTCACCTTTACAGATGTTGAATTGAAGTTAAGCAACGAAGAAAGACTGAAAACAACTGTTGTGATAATTCCAAAGAAAGCTATTCAATCTTGTTTTTCTGAAGATTCTCTAGATTTTTATAGTTAATGGACTCAATGGAATCAATGAACAAAATGAACAATTTCACAAGCTTAATTCGTTCAGAAGCTATCAGAAAAGCTGTACTTATCTACTTAAATCATTTATTTGAAAATTTTCAATATTTAGACATAATATATCAAAGTACTATGAAAGAATTTGAAACATCTTCAAAAGAACAAGAAGAAAGGTCTATCTTGTAGGCTGATGATACAAAATTGGTAAAAGAAGCTATTAAAGAGCGAAAGTTTATAGGAAATTATACAATTAAGGTGATGGTTGACACTGGACAAGGGTTTTGCAAAATGTGCTTCTCTATAAATCCTAAAAAATGGACATCCATATCCACTAGAAGATCAGAAAACGAAGATGATAAATATAAGCCAATACAAAAGAAAAAGAAAATTGATACTCAGAAACTTGAAACTAGATTAACGAGTGTAAGAAAGCTCTTAATGTTTTGCCTTGTTCCTATTATTAAACAGTAACAGAAACATGAAAATTTTATGTAAGTTGACTAAAATCAATAAAATTTCATTCAAATTTATCAGCGACTTCAAATTTTTACTAATTGATAGAAAAAAAATTATGTAGCAAGCAGAGGCTGCCATTAGTATTTTCGAGATCTTATTTTCTGTTTGCTTAAGAAATAGCCTTTGTCGGGCTACAAAACATTTTGCTCGCTAACAGTTCTCGACGAGTCACTGACGTCTGAGATAGAGTGATGACATGTTTTTCGGTGTTTTTCCAGCTAAAATATATTTCTAGCTGCAGATGCAACTGCAGTTCAGTTCATTTCTAGCACTCGTAGGAGTAACAGCCTATACTCTCAAGCATCTAAGTTTTGTTTGTACTATTTTCTTTATCTTTTATTCTAATAAATACTGACTTGTATTCTGCTGTGCGTATGTCTTCTCACGTGCCCAATATCCTTTTTTATTGCACGCTCCGCAGCGTGTTTTTTTTTTCAGTTCTTCAATTTCTTCAAGAATGTTTCTTTTTTTTTTGAATCTCTTATTGCATCTTTCAACGAAGCTTGTTACACACGGAGAGCAAACGAAGTTGCATTTTTTTCGTTAAACCGATTGTCCTCCGTGAACAATCGGGCAAGCAGAGTGTTTTGGTTATTTCAGCATCAGGTGTGCTTTCCCAAGTGACGGTGAAAAGTTCCAACATTTCTGGCAAACTTGTCAGAAATTTGGACACTATAGCATCATCGGTGGGTTCCTTATCGACATCATTCAATTTCTTCAGAATGGTCGCGAATCGTTTCAATTGCACTCTTATCATCTCACCTTCGGTAATACGAGTAGATAAGCAATGTATGTTCTGAGATACAAAGAAGTCGTCAAAGGAAGCCGCCAATGTATAAGGGATATATGTATGTCCTGGGACACAAAGACGCCGCCCAATGAAGGTGTCGCGGTATCGCGATATCGCGATACCTCTCTGTGTTATCGCGATAAGGCGAGACCTCATGCTGAGCGTCTAAAACGAAATTGATGTACCTTTTGCATTGAAAATATGTTTCAGCAGCGTCAATGCATAAGTGTATAATGCGACATATGTGTATGTCCTGGAAAGTAAAGAGGCTCCTCGATGAAAGTGTAGCGTTTTCGCAATAATGTGACACCTATCTGCCTGCCAGTAGATCCTTTCGACGTGTTCTAGCAGAGTGCACTCCCCCTATAGAGGTTATGAAAGTAGAACGCTGTAGAAATCTGTGAGGGCCCTCACAGAGAGGGTAGCGTTTCTAGCTTGCTAGGCGTGTACATTGTATAGCGTGGATGCTGCTGTAATCAGAGAATGGGTGGCCCCCGACGACCCTAAGAGTCGTTCCTTGACCCCAGTCGCGACCTCCTCCCCTTCCTGATAGTAAAAAATAAAATAATAAATTTTATTAAGTTATATGCTGGCTAGGCGTGAGCCCTCAGAGAGGGGATAGCGTCTCTAGCTTGCTAGGCGCGTACATCGTTTAGCGTGGATGCTGCTGTGGTCTTATCTTAAACTTGAAAATGAATGAATAATTCGGACAAGAATTTGAGTTACACAACAAGATCAGGGAAGGCCCCGCTCAGAATTATTACTAATTTGTTTGGTTCGAGATTACGAGAAAATAAACGCAACAAAATTATCGTTCTTTTCGATCACCTAAAAGAAGAGGACAGATGCCGTCAAACGGAGTCAGGGAGACAACAGATTGAAATTCAAGATTGGCATCAACAACCGAACGAGCAAGCAACAAATGAAAATCATCTTCGAGAAGAGCTTCAACGAGCAAAAGAAAAATTGCAACAAATACATCAACGGAATAGGATCTTTGACAATCAATATGGGAATATCATTCAAGTAGAGACAGCTGCTGTCCAGCAAGATTTTATAACTGAATTCGTAATGTTATTGGGGAATATACAATTGAACCGAAATGATATCATGGTTTCGTCATTTTCGGATAAAAATAGTTCAAATCCGTTAAGATTCCTGAATGAGGTAGAATGATATTTTAGATTGAAACAAGTTCAAAATGAGAGAAAACTGCATGTTGTTTATGCTCAATGAAAATTATGATCAATTCAAAATTGTGTTTACGGAGAAGTTTTATACAAGAAGTTAATGTAAGAACAAAAAGTAGATGGTTACAAGTAAGATATAATCCTCAAAATCATCATAACTTACAATTATTTTATTATTCTCAATTGAGAAATGCAAATTTTATTAGACCTCCAATGTTAATTTATGAAAAAATCATTCAATTATACAGCAACTTCCAAAATAAGCAAGATTAACATTGGCATCAATCGGTTGTAACCAGAACGATTCAATTATTAAAACATTGACAAATATAGATATTTTATTTATAGAAAATTACAGAAATTATTAGAATAAACAGAATCTACATAATCAAGATAATAATAGTAATACACTAGTTGAGTTGAGAAATTTAAATACTCATAATAATGGAGGACGTGGTGGGCCGAAACATTACAGATATACATAACCGTATAGGAATAATACAGCCAATACAAATATCAATTTCTATCAAAAATCAAAATTCGAATCATAATAATATTCAATTGCCAGATTTGACTGTTCCACCTCCAAGTACAAGAAATAATACGAATAATGAAAACACAAACACAAATCAACAAAGCCAGCGAAATTTTCATAATTTAAACTGAAAACGACGCATTAAACTGTGACTCGTCAGTATGTCAATTCTATGACATAATAAAAGATTTATCGTATGATGTAAATAATGAGACTCACGTGAATAATAAAACAAATGAAATTACATCATCTCCTAAAATTTTGGTCGAGATAAGCGATATTGAAATATGGTCGTTCGTGGATAGTTGTAGTCAGATAACTGCAGTATCGAAAATTTGTTTTAACAAACTTAAAAACAAAATAAGATTATTATCATTACCAGTTGCAAATATGATTGTGTCAACTGCTATAGGAAAAACATCAACGGCAATAAAAAGACAAATACAGTGCCGCTTACGTACTTTTACCACCCCCCCCCCCCCCTCTGAGCAAAATTGTTCAAATCTTGAAATTTTATATTTCAATGAAAAAGAGTCGTAGAATAATAGTATATTAGATACAAGTGCAGAAAAGTAGAGTCTTGTCTCGTATGGCGTTTACACCCGAGCGAAGCGAGCTATCACCGCCTTTACCGTGCCAGGGCTGGAGCACTTTCAGTTCCTACGAATGCGTTTTAGCCTCTCTTTCGCAGGTACCACTTTTCAGCGGTTGATAGATAGTGTGATCGGTCCCGAGCTCGACGATTTTGCCTTCGCCTACCTGGATGATATCATCGTAGTATCGTCAAGATTTGAGGACAATTTGCAGCACCTATAGACCATATTTGACAGACTAAGCCGAGCTGGACTCTTGGTTAATCAAAATAAGAGGGTCTTCTGCAAGTTTGAAGCTATATACCTGGGATTATTAATTAACCGAGATGGAATAAGACCAGATTCTGAAAAGGTCCGATCTATCGTGGAGTACGCCCATCCAGTAAATGTTCGACAGCTGCTAACTTTCCTAGGGGCTACGTCGTGGTACCGTTGCTTTTTAGGGGACTTCACCATGTATGCTCAACCATTGACTAAGCTTACAGAGAAGGGACGCGAGTATACATGGGGACCAGAACAAGAGCGAGCCTTCGCAAGAATTGAGGCACTCATGATCTCCGCACCGTACCTCGTGCTTTTGGAACCCGAAGGAAAATATGTGCTGAAGATGGACGCTAGCGCTACAGAAATCGGAGCCGTTCTGATTCAGAAAGTGGATAACAAAGCAACTGAGCAAAACTACTCAGCCACAGAACGCGACTGCTTGACGTTCATGTGGACCATACAGAAGTTCCGCCCCTATATAGAAGCTTATCGATTCATGGCCTTTATAGACCGTAGTAGCTTGAAATGGCTTTATAGCCTGAAGAATTCAATGGGCTGGTTAGCTCGATGGGCGCTATAGCTCCAAGAACATACTTTTAAGATTGAGTATTGGAAAGGAGCCAACAACATCTTACCTGACGCGTTGACGCGCGCATTTAAGTCCACGGAGTTTGAGATCGGCGCCATGGACCGATTCAAAGAAGGGAGCGACGCTTGGTATGGAAACCAATTCCAAAAAGTCGCTGCCATCCCAGAAAAATATCCTGATTGTCACTGACAAGGTGATGTATTACAGACGACCTACTAGTGATTATTGAAAAGAGTAAGAAGACAAAGATGCCTGGAAATTGGCTATACCGCCTGAAGACCAAGAGAGGGTTCTATTTAAGAAGAGAAAACATTCGCCCGGATCACCCGGTCCTCTACTACTAGCCAGGCATGTATAATGACATCAAAGGGTAAATCGGGAAGAACCAAGTATGCCATCAGTGCAAGGTTGAACTGCAGCTCCCACGCTGGTTAATGAAAGACCGGGCATTGTCAGCGCTATGGCAGGTTGTAGCTGATGACATCGCCGGCCAATTTTCTCGCAGCCCTCGAGGACACGAGTATGTATCGATTTGTTCACGCGATGGGTAGAATGTGATCCTATTCGCAGCGCAAACGGTAAGACGATCGTGAAAGAACTCAGGGAACAAGGTATCATACCCTTCGATGCGCTTAGGGGTCTTCCTCTCCGATAACGGTACAGAATTCAATAACCAGTTTGTTGACGGTTACTTGAAGGAGTAGGGGGTGAACTGGACGTTTACTCTGACTTACACCCCTCAGGCCAACCCTAAATAAAGGGTTAACTGTGCGTTGAAGACGACGACCACGTCGTATCTCCGGAGAAATCACAAAGAATAGGATCGATTCTTACCTGAATTCGCATTTGCACTGAATACCACTATGCTCAACTACGGTAGGCAGTCGGTAGCTCCTAAAACCCTTTGAAAGATGAGCTCGCGGTCCAAGATAAGAATCTGCGTAAGTTAAGACAGTGAGACGAGCTCATGCGGAACAATCGATTCACTATACAAGAGGCCCGGAATCGCCTCAGATGAATCATTACGCCAGGCGAGGTACTTTATCGCTGAACGAAGGGCCTCAGAATTCAAGGAAGGAGACTGGATATGGAAAAGAAACCGAGTCCTGTCCATTGCGGCCCAAGGCATATCTGCGAAACTAGTACCCAAGTTCGTAGGCCCTTACGTGATCGTTAAGGTACTCGAAGTTAACTCCTACCGCTTCGCCAACCAGCAGAAGGAGATTGAGGAATTGGTACAGGCTAAAGACTTCAAATCTTATTATGGACCAGACGATACACCATCGGAGAGCATCAATGACCCGAAGGCAGCATGACGAGACCACCCCGACCACCGATGGAGCAAAGGTGATGAGAGACCCACCTCTAACGAGGAGACTCAACAAGGTAATAACTCCGACTCCGGCGAATGAAGTTCCGAAGCGTCCACGCGAGCGACCCCGCAAGAACATCCAAACCGTCCGAGTTGCAGCGCATCCGCAACATTAACTATGTTCGCCACCATACGTTATGGGGAAAAAAAGGAGACATCCCCCGAAAATACCAGTCAACACTGCATGACGCTCTGCGAGCGTAGGCTATGGGACGAAAAGGACACCACTTCATTCCTAGCGACGAAGTCCCGAAGCAGCCTAGAAGGCACCCATCTTCGATATTTAAGATAAAATTTCTTCTATTGATGTCTAAGATTGCTACATGATGAAGATCACACTTGAGCAATTCGAGTAAGCGGCGGCCATCCTAATTAGTCTGGATCTACGATCCGCCATTAACGGAATGGTCTGAGCAGTCCTGCACCTCATGGGTGAAGCAAAGAAGCAGAAGGAACCGGCACGGGCACGAGCTTACGAGAGCTCCTCGTCAGTGCAGATTGACAAAATCGGAGATGAAGAAACGCAGGCCCCACCTATGTCATTGGTGATATCCCGTGAGTATAACACGGCGTTACCGGGGCCGCCCGCGGGGGCGACCCCGGGACACGTACCAACAAGATGGATGTCAACACAAACGGACGACAGAATCATCGACTTGATCTGGCGTCCGGAGTTTCTCCGCGACTAAGTCTATCAGGACGGACATCGTGGTCGAGAATTATACGGGGCCTGCAAAGTGGAGATCGGATGGACCACACTCATCCATCTACAACGAACTGTACATCAGGCGTTCGATGCGTTCGAGTCCGAGGACATAGCCCGGACGACTTCGAAGACTGGGCAGGCTTGGTCACACGCCGGTGACAATATGCCACAACACTGAAAAACCTGCACCAGCAACAGCGTCAAGCCCTCGAGGGCCTTCCCTTGAAGAAATTCCGTATGACGACGAGACGTGAGCCAGTGCCTGCGGTGGTGATGTCGCAAAACTACAGCCGTTAAAGAGTACACCTCACGGTGAATCTCAGGAAATTAAGATATAATGCGCCGTTGACATTCCCATTGAAAAAATAAGGTCCTATCAGATAACCATTTATTACACCGCACGAAACTACGAGGCTCCATCTATGCTGATTATCAACATGACGTACCCAATGAGGGTTCTGGATAGACCAATAATGACTATTATGGCGATTGAGTTACCCATTATTATGAAATGTAGCTTCGTCCGAAAACATTACGTATCTGTAAACTTCAGGATCTTCACGAATCCTTGCTTGTGCCCAATTACTAGGCCAATCAATGAAGATTTTTTCGTGACATTAATACTATCAGCAAACCGACAATGCAAAGTTGTTTAATACTATGCGTAGATGAAAACGTATATGTTTCCAACTCGCAACTTTCATTTAATAACTTTTTACAGCCGTTTGAAATTTGCAAAAACATGTTTTTCGCGTATAAAACCAAAACTATTGAAGTTAGGTATGTACCTCAATAGAATAAGTTATAGATAATAGAATTATCTATAAAATGAGCTATCGCTTATCTCAATCGAGTAATTAATAATCAATATAATTACAAAAAACATCAAAATTGATCAAAAAAGGTAACATTTCAAAAATTCATATCTCCACATAGAGTGATGTTGAAAGAATTAGCTTATGATATTTTGTAGATTGCATTGTCTTCTTCATGTATGCTAAATCTGAGCTATATATAATTATTAGTTTCGGCACTACAGTAATGACAATTGAACCTTTTTTTTTTAGTACATCTTGCATAATGCCCTGTGGCTCAGCCGTTAGAGTTATACATTATTTGAAAAAAGTTTTTTAAAGCTCAATAATCAAACTACAACTTTGTCATTTGAACTTTTGCTCTAAAATCAGTTTAAAAGGGTGAAATTTGTCGTTGAATATCGGGCAAAATGCGCCCGAGCGTCAAAGATAGCGAGTGGTGGGAGATACAGATCCCGCCGAGGGGAAGTATATATAGTAATAGAAAAGCCAGGCGCTCGGCGTTTGACTTGAATATTACTTATTTTGATATTATTTACGCTATTTTACTGAAATTTTTTTAATTTTTCAAGTTAATTAAGTACGCATTCGATATTTGTTAAATAAATAAAACGAAACATATAAATATATGTATATATTTTATTATAATGTAGGCAAATAGTAATTTATATTTATTTATAATACATTTATCCCCATAAAAAATGTAGTTATTTCATTAACATTTAAACAAAATACATGTTCATTTTTGGTAATTATATATTTGTATTTGTCACATTATAAGTGTCCTTAGATTCCTTCGCTGGATGTCGAAGAGTAAAGACGTGTTTACAAACGCTCTGGGTAATCGGTATACATTTGTCTGTTCTCGTGTAAATAGAAGTACGCGTATTAAGCGAAGAATACATACAATATTACATAACAAGATGGCTTTTCTAACCAAAAGTCTATCACACTCCCAAGCAAAAAATAGTTTAATAAATAACCAAGTTGATAGTGAAAATGTAGTAACTAAACCACAAAGTTTTCCTAGTTATTCAGCTGTGACACAAAGTGATCAATTCCCAAAAAAAAATCAAGGCCTCATTTTGGAATGTGTAGATGGCTTAACACTGACTGATTATACGTGTGCTGTTGGTGATATAGTACAACCAAAAAATATAATTTACTCTTCCAGAATCTCTAACAATCGTGTTTGTATATACAGTGCCGCTCACGCACTTTTACCCCCCCACGGGCAAAATCAGTCTAACTTCAAAGTTTTAAATCTCTGGTAGAAATTAACGTACAGAGACGCGCGTGGGTGCGTTTGAAAGGTCTTTCGGAGAGCTTTCAAATGATATGACTCACGGTTGCCATCGATTGTTTTTTTAAATTTTGCAACAATTATGCAAAATTGAAAATTCTGAAATTTTTTTATTATTTTTGACAATTAGCCAATTTTGGAAAAAAAATCGTACGAAAATTTGAAGTACACCATTTTTTAGCTATTACCAAGCCCTATCTGAATCACTCATCAAAAATTTATTTTCGTCAAATATGACGCGCGCACGGGCATTTTTTCCTGGAAGTGACAGTTTTTTTCAACATTTTTTATCTCCGTCAAATTGTAACAATCGAAAAAAATTTATAGGAGAAAAAATGTTTGTTTTTTCACGTAGAATACTGCAATAATTTTTTTTTTTGGTTTTTCGAAAAATTTTTTTTTTCGGTTTTTTTCAATTTTTTTTTCTCACAGTCGGTACGCTAAAAAGATAAGAAACCACAAAAAAAAATTTTTTTCCACCCATTCAATAATACTACATAACAAGTATCGTAAATTACATAAAAAAAAAATCTTTTTTTTTTCGACCTTGAAAAATAATTTAAACCGAAAAAAAAAATTTTTCGAAAAACCAAAAAAAAAATTATTGCAGTATTCTACGTGAAACAACAAACATTTTTTCTCCTATAAATTTTTTTCGATTGTTACAATTTGACGGAGATAAAAAATGTTGAAAAAAACTGTCACTTCCAGGAAAAAATGCCCGTGCGCGCGTCATATTTGACGAAAATAAATTTTTGATGAGTGATTCAGATAGGGCTTGGTAATAGCTAAAAAATGGTGTACTTCAAATTTTCGTACGATTTTTTTTCCAAAATTGGCTAATTGTCAAAAATAATAAAAAAATTTCAGAATTTTCAATTTTGTATAATTGTTGCAAAATTTAAAAAAACAATCGATGGCAACCGTAAGTCATATCATTTGAAAGCTCTCCGAAAGACCTTTCAAACGCATCCACGCGCGTCTCTGTACGTTAATTTCTACCAGAGATATAAAACTTTGAAGTTAGACTGATTTTGCCCGTGGGGGGGGTAAAAGTGCGTGAGCGGCACTGTACTTATCAAAGAAAGAACTTGTAGATGATATAACAGAAAAATTTGAAACTATAGAAATAAAAGGTAAGCTAAAAAAAGTGATCATCTCAAATGTAGCACCTCCGATTCCACATTATATATTAGTAAATGCATTTAAATCTTTGGATATAAAATGTGTTACAAATATTACTACACTAAAAGCATCCATTAACAAGGAAGAATACGAACACATATTAAGCTCACGTAGACAAACATTTATCATTCCAAGTGACGTCGACAAGCTACCTGAATTTATCAGAATCACTCACGAAGATACAATGTACTACGTATATCCGAGTGTTAACACTGTTATTAAATGTTTCATATGTAAAGGCGAAGGCCACATAGCTAAACACTGCCCAACCAGCGAAGATAGCAACACACAAGAAATAATCGAGAGCACAGATACCGGTGTAACTAACAACAGCACATCAGAGACTACAGAGCTGAACCAAAACTGACGTAAGTTCTACACCTACAAGCAAAGATAATACAACTGCAGAAGCAAATACAGCAGTTATTTTGAAAATGCAGCCACCGGTTGCAGCTGGTAAAAGAACAAGATCAAACACTATCTCTACAACAAGTACATGCAACGGTAAAGAGAACGCTGTAAAAGAAGAAGAACAAAGAAAGTTAATAAAAGTAATCAAAAAAGCTAAAAAAGAAACGAAAATAGAAATCACTCAAGTAACAGAAAAACTTGCACTAGCAGCTGATTACATAATGCAAAATAAATCCAAATACCCGATGGATTTAGAAAACTTAGCAAAGTTCCTATATGAATGTTATGGTAATTCAAAAGTTGGTGAAATCTCGTTGTCGTACACTAAAGACATTGACTCATTAATGCTGTTATTATCAGATGTTCGTGACAAAATTATAAATCGTACTTTGATATCAAGAATAAATAGAATAATAAAAAAATTAAAGAATACCGAATATATTGCCTCTGAAGATGAATCTGTAGATGAATCCTATGAAGAATAAAAAATAAAATATTAAAAAAATATTAATAATGACTGCACTTAACAATATTATAGAATTGAACAAATTAAAAATTATATATTGGAATGTGAGAAGTTTTATACAACGCAAAAATGAAATTGAACACCTATTAAATAATAGCCCAATCGACATTCTTATCTGTGTTGAATCATGGCTTACGGATAACTACATCATCTCATATCCAGGATACATCACGATAAGGAAAGATCGGATATATAGCAGAGGAGGCGGTATCATCATGCTTATACGTAAGAGTATTGCTTTTAGAGAAATCGGAAATCTGAAAACACCATCAGGAACTGTTGAAATGCTTGGTGTACATATAAATAATGTTACACCTGCGCTTGATATAATAGCGTGCTACAGAGCTCTGGGTCTTATGCTTACGCAACAGTGCTGGGATACTATCGTAAGTAATGTAAACAATAATAATCATTCCTTACTCGTAGGCGATTTCAACGCACATAGCACGATATGGAATTGTCGATACAACGACTCAAATGGATCAAAGCTTTATAATGCAATAGAAACGTATGATTTAATCATACATAATGATAATTTGATAACTTATATGGATATGCGCAATAATTCAAAATCTAATATAGACTTAGTACTTTCTAATACAAATTTATCTGACATACTACATGTTGAAGTATGCGATGAGACTTGGAGCTCTGATCATTTCCCGATTTTCATAACAATAGATGCAGAAAAAAGTTTGTATAAAAAAAAATCGTTTAAACTAAAAACTATAAATACTGATTGGTCAAAAGTAAATGAAATATTAAATAAAGAATACCTAAGCTTATTACAACTTGATTTCAATGAAACTCAACCGAGTAAACTATACTCTACTTTTGTGAATATTATAACATACGCAATCAAATTAAGTACACCTAAGTACAAAACTAAAAGAACTTGATTCAAAAAAAGTAACCCCGTACCATGGTGGGATTCTGAATGTGCGAAATTAATACGACTTAGACGTGCATGCTATAAAAAATGGGAATGTACTGATAATCTAGAAAACTTAGTAGAATACAATAAAATAGTTGCGCTTATTAAAAAGACTTTTAAAAAAAAGAAAAAGGAAAGTTTTCATAAGTTTGTTGCCAGCCTAAATTTTTGTAGAAGTGCTAAATATGTGTGGAATAAGTGCAAAATATTTAAGAGTCGATGGATTAAGACAACGCCACTTAGCACTAATAAAAATTTACAAGTACAAAACGTAGAAAATGCTTTAAATAAAATCTGCCCGCCTTGGGTTAGTACTAATCCAAATAAAATATATGTATGTCAAAAAAATTCCTTTTTTGACGTACCTTTTAGCTTTGCTGAGTTTAACCTTGCATTAGATTCAAGAAACGCCAAATCTGCACCTGGCATGGATGGAATCGATTCTGGTATTTTGCAGCTTCTTCCAATCAATTATAAACTCATTTTATTAGACATTTTTAATTTGATGTATGCAAAAGGTGAATATCCGCGGACTTGGCAAGACACATTTGTACTTTTTATTGAAAAAAGCAATGGAAAAACATTTCGCCCGCTAGCCCTAACTTCTTGCCTCTGTAAGCTTTTCGAGACTATGATAAAAAATAGAATGCAATGGTGGGTGGAAGATAAAAACATATTACCGGAAAACCAATACGGCTTCCGTAAAGGTAAATCTTGCGTGGATAATATTAGCAATTTAGTTTTAAAAATCATAGAACCGTTTTCGGAAAAAAAAGATGTGCTTGCAGCTTTTTTAGATGTGCAAGGTCCATTTGATCATGTAATTATTGATATCTTATTACAAAAACTTGCTTCTATTGGATGTTCACAGTCACTATTTAAATTTATTAGTTTTCTAACACGTGAAAGGAATATATTCACTGAGAAGTTACAAGATAGTCACAGAAAAGCCTACAAAAGCGTACCTCAAGGAGGGGTTCTTAGTCCCTTATTGTATATAATTTACTGCTCAGAACTTACAACAAACTTACAAAAAACTGTGCTTACTTTGCAATTTGCAGATGATTTAGCCGCATATGTAAAATGTAAATCTATAAAACGCGGGAAAAAAATGTTAGAGAAATCTATATTTATTATAAAAAAGAAGCTACTTGAACTAGGATTAGAAATAAGCGACGCTAAAACGATATTTGTACATTTTAACAACAAAAATATAAGACCAGGTAATACAGAAATAAAAATTAATGATATCACTGTAAAATCTAGCAATAATGTAAAGTTCTTAGACATAAATCTTGACTACAGTTTATCATTTGTAAAACATGTTAATATAGTGCAAAAGAAATATATCAAGGCAATGAATATTATTAAATTTTTGTGTGGGACTTGGTGGGGATCATCGCCAGAAACACTAATTGTATTGTATAAGAGCTTTGTCAGATCTATAATTGATTACGGTCTCTTTATTTATTATCCAAATCGTGTAGATTTAAAGTATAGATTAGAAAAATTCAATTCGCTGCTATAAGGGCTTCATTAGGTTTCCGTATTAGTACACCAACTAATATACTAATCGCAGAAGCAAAATTAAATACAATTGAAGACCGGGCAGAGCTTTTATGCAATCAATTTCTGGCCAAAATATTATCGAATGCAGATTCTTTAACTACTAAAACTATTAATCGTTTCTACAACATTATAAAAAACAAACTAAGAGTACAAAAAAATCTTTATGTTAAAAACATTGTAAATAGTACAAATATTACAAATATTATAGAAACTCGGGAGAAGTATAATATATATTGTAATAAATATGAATCAATAACTACTACTATCCCATATAATGTTGATACTGGTAAAAAATTAAAAGATAAAAGCGATCCAAATGTTATACTTAATTATATAATAAAGGAAAGCGATGCTCTAGCAATATTTACAGATGGTAGTAAAGTAGCAGAAGCTAATTGTGTTGGTTGTTCTGTACATTGTCCTGAACTCAATATTAATAAAAAAATTTCAATCGAAAAACATGCCTCTGTATATACTGCAGAATGTGCAGCCTTGTATAACGCATTTGAAATTGCTCTAGATTACTTTAATAGAAATGTATTTATTTTCACAGACTCACTTAGCGTCCTGCAATCATTAACATCTTTAAAAAATAGTGTAAAGACAAATTTTTATATTTTTGAAATGAAAGAAATGTACAACGAATTTTTTAAAGAAAACACAAAACGCTAATCAACTGAAACTCTTTTGGATACCTGCTCATACAGGCATTAATGGCAATGAGAGAGCAGACGAACTTGCTAAATCCGCTACACATTCAGAATACCCAAATAAAACTAAAATTCCATTCACTGATCTTACAGAAACCTTTAAAAAAAGCAGTTTTAGAAATACTGAAAAAAAAATTGTAGAACAAGGTAAATACAAAGGCAAAACATATTTTCAGTTATATTATCAATCCAAGCAAAAATCATGGTACTCAGGGGTAAAAAACTTGAGCAGGGATTTTATAGTCACTGTAAATAGATGTAGATCAGACCACTATAATCTTGCATATTCATTAGCACGTACTGGTTTTATTGATAATCCTTTATGTAAATGTGAAACATCTGATCAAACTTTAAATCATGTTATTTGGCAATGCAAAGAATTCGATACTCATAGACAAGGACTATTTAAATCCCTGCTTAAATACGGATATCAACCGCCATATAACATAGAATCGTTATTAGCAATAATAGATATAAAAGCGTTAAAATCTGTGTATGCCTTTTTGAATAATGGTAAACTAAAAATATGAAAAATTGTGAACTACTTTGTAACAATATGAGAGTGTATAACCCTCAGTAAAGGGTTACAATAAATAAAAAAAAAAAAAAATAAGTGTCCTTAAAACGTAACGGTTATTTTTGAATGTACAGTATATACAGTATATATATTATAGAATATGCTACTTTTGGAGCGGCCCAGGCCAGTTGATCAGTTCCTTTGGAACATTCAGTCTGGCTGGTTGTGTTCTAGCTACTCTGAAATCTGCAATTATTAATTGTTATTGGTCATAGCACCTGCTTTAACCCATTAAGTTCCAAACGCACAAAATTTTAACGTTGACTTTGACCACGTTGTTTGTAGAAAGCAGATGTGGTATCGCAACCACAAAAGGCATGCAAAAAGCCTACAATGCTTAACAAATCTTTATATAAAAAGCTAGTATTACTATTGTATTCATAATTAAGAACACCTTTACTGTCTTTTCTGAAAAAGATATTACTCTCGTTTTGTCCTATTTGCGTTAATATTACTAATAAATCTATATCTGTGCCTACAATAATTGTAATGTTATCACTATCGACGCGCGCATTGTCAATCGCTGTTTGAACAATCAAAACATCGGCATCATCAGAAGCAATTATTGTTCTGAAACCTATTTCATTTAATAAATGGCATAATATTTCAATTAATTTGATTTTGTTTTTTTTATTACTCAAAAATTGTTGTTGATTAACCGTTATTTTCGTATGATTTTTGAATGCTATTTCCCTACCTATATTTTTTCATTTTCGCCGAGAACGCTCAACCGATTTCGTTACATTTGCATCATCTTCTGGATAACCGTCGAAGACTATATAACTATTGGGTTCATAATGGATTTTTGCATACGAAATATACTTATTTAATTGCACTCTATTGTCTCATTACAATTCCAAACGACTTTATGAAGAAAAAATCCCCCGTCTACTACATGAGTAGTTTTGCCCTTGATCTCGATAATATCGACTTTTTCAAAATTTGAATAAAATGCTGATTTTTTTGTTTTCCGCATACCATTTTCATCGAATAATGACAATGGCACTGAAGATAGTTCAAATTTGCTGCTATGTTCCCTAATATCTTCTGGAGTTTTTATATTTAACGCTAGTTTTTGAAATATCAATTCCGGTGATATATGAACTACTTCGTTGCTGATATTATTTATTATTGAATTAGTGGTTTGTAAATTAACAACTTTACTGCTCCGCTTAAATGTTAAGGATGAATATGTTTTATCAGCTGTATTTTTCATTAATGCATTCCCGATTTCGAAAGCTTTAAAACAATTTACAGAAGATTTATATTGCTAAACGCAAAAAGAAATTCGAGGTGACGGATAGGGGGTTTTAATATGCGCCTTATTTAAAACTGATTCTACTGGACTGCTCCTTTCCTATTTATAAAATTTACTTGAAGTTATTGTAATTACAATATATTAATATATTAATATATATAACTAATTTTTATATTCATATTAATATGTATGTTACTATAAGTTCAGTACAACTAAATCAATAAATTCAGCGGTGTACTATGTACAGCTTGTGAAATTGTTCTAATATGTTATTCATAACTTACAGATAATTAAGTTGTCTTTCATCTTGCAACTTTTCATTATGGCTGCAACTGACGACTTCCACAACATAGCAGGACATTCATCAGAGGAAGACAATGACGTTGAAATCCCTGCTCTAGAAGGCATCGGTGAACAGCCAGGCGAAAACGATGTAAACTTTTGCATACTATGGATAAGGTACTAGATCCTAATAAGTCTTGTATAGTTAAACAACGGGGTATTGAGAAATTAGCAAGCGTTAGCCGTCGAAGAAAGGACAATGAACATGTAGATTTGGAAAAAGTCCAAGAAATTACTGTACATAGAGTTTGTCAAACAATGTATGTTAGGGAATCGAATATAAAAGCGGCACTGAAAAATGCACTCAAAATTGTTGAAGTAGGTAGAAAACGTAAAGAGGAAGGGCTTCAATTTGACTTTTCTACGTATTGTTTATTCTGTTCGCAAAAATTTTATAATATGGACAAATATTCTCGTGTATTGCAGCAGAGTACTATAGATAGCATTATAGCGCAGCTTGAAACGTATCAAGAAAATGAAATTAATTTAATGATATCGTCGCGTGTATGTAATTTAAAAGACAAGAACGATGAATATTACACTCAGGCAAATGTTTTTTATCATCGACGTTGCTTAAGCAAGTTTTATTCATATAGTCTAACAAACGTGATAGGTAAACCTATAAGTGATGAAATGTCTCATTTAATATCATATATTATTAATTTTTTATTAGAAAATAGTGAAGAGTGTCAATTTTCGTTAAAAAAAATTTTAAATTAATATATTAGTATTCACGGGTCTGCAGATTTACCACCGCTTAATCGTATTGAAGATGCTCTAAAAAAACATTTTAAAGATGAGATAGTTACTTATACAGTTACCAATGATCGAATTATTTGTTTGAAAAGGTTAGGAGGATTGTATAGTGAAAAAAATTTTTATGATAATCGTAAAAGTGACCCGCGAGAAGAAAAACTACGTATAATTACAGAAGCCGCAGAATTAATATTGCAAGATATTCGTTCAATGAAATGCGACATTGATAGTTATAAATCGCCAACTACATTTTTAGATAATGTTAACGAAGAAATTCCAGAAGCACTGAAAGTATTTCTCGACGTATTATTAAAAACACATAAACTTACTCCCAAAAAAGGCCCTGATTTCAAATTAGATAATAAAATTAGTACTTTAGGCCATATTTTAATGTCTGTCGTTAGACCACGGTCGTTTTCTTCTTCAATATTACTAGCACTTTCTTGTATGATTCACACTAAATATGCTGCTAAAGGTATCATAGATTGTCTTCATAATTTAGGTCTTTGTGCTTCATATTTTGAGACAACTCGATTTGAAACATCGATTGTGAACTGTCCAGAAACTATAGATTTCATCTCCGATTCGTATTTGCAATTCGTATATGACAATGCAGATCACAATACTTGCACTATTGATGGAAAAAATACTTTCCATTCTATGGGCGGTATAATATGTGTGACGCCATCAGCGTCAGTACGCTCAAATACTTGTATTCGACGTTTAAAAGGAGCCTTTTCGTTTAATTCAACTAATACATTCGGGTTTACACCATTAAGTACTTTTAATAATAAGAAGCCTTTTAATTTGAGTTCTATAACTGTAGATGATTTAGCATTAGATAGTATCGATATAATTGGTAGATTAAAACCTATCGATTTGTTGTGGTTCTATGGAAAATTTAGTGCACCACAACAAACACCAAACTGGAATGGATTCATGAACAAATTTTATTTATTGAATGATGAATTTGACACATCAAAAATTATCCCTTTGCCATTTATTAATGCTCCTCCAAGCGACCATAAAACTATATTAACCTCATTAATCAATGCTAGGCAAAGAGCCAATATTAACAAACAAAAACATTGACACATTAAAATCGATCCCCATAACCTAATGTCAGTATTTCCTCGTTTAGGCGGCTTCCATCTATTAATGTCTTATATTTCATCTGTCGGATATATAATGGGTGGAAGTGGCCTTAAAGAAGCTTTTAGTTCAATTTATTCTGAATCATCTGCTGATAAAGCTCTTATTGGCCAAGCTTTTTCTCGAGCTGTGAGAGGCCATCTGTTAGTTCAAGCAGCACTTGCTTCTATCATTTTTAAACAAATAGATCTTGATGATAATGAAAAAAATTTTTTAAATCAATCTCTATTAGACGTAGGAGGGGATAATTTTAACAATAAACTTGAATCGGTTATTATGCAAAATATAAAGCAAAAATTTGTAGAACGCGTCAATTATCTAAAAAATAATGGACCAACGTGTCAACTGTGGGTGCAATATTTTGAAATAATTTATTTAATTCAACGATTTATAGATGCCGAACGTTCTGGCAATTTTCCGTTGCATTTGGAAATTATTAAATTAATGATTCCAATTTTTTATGCTTCGGGGCATTATTTGTATTCCAAAGCTAGCTTATTGTATATACAGCATATGCTAAAATTAAAAGATGTTATGGACATTGTTGAGTATGATAAGTATTGTAATCAGGGCTACTTCACGATTAGGCGGTCTAACAGATTTTGGTCTGGCATATGGTCAGATATGACTATAGAGCAGATGTTAATGAGGCCAATCAAATGTGCTGGAGGTTTGACACATGGTCGCGGTTTGACAGAATCGGTTGTAGAAAAATGGGTTATGTCTAGAGTAGCTGTATTAGAAGTTAGTAGTGCGATGGAAAATTTCTGTAACGTTACATTTGCCACGTCTGAGCAACACGTAGATAATAGGGTGTCTCGTATTAATCGAGATGCTGATGATTTAAATAAACTATTACACTTTTTCGAAATCTATAATCCATTCCCAGACACAGACAAAATTATTAATGTATTTTCTGGCTATGTTGGTGATTTGTCTTCTGTAAATTGTTTTAAAGCTTTCGAAATCGGGAATGCATTAATGAAAAATACAGCTGATAAAACATATTCATCCTTAACATTTAAGCGGAGCAGTAAAGTTGTTAATTTACAAACCACTAATTCAATAATAAAAAATATCAGCAACGAAGTAGTTCATATATCACCGGAATTGATATTTCAAAAACTAGCGTTAAATATAAAAACTCCAGAAGATATTAGGGAATATAGTAGCAAATTTGAACTATCTTCAGTGCCATTGTCATTATTCGATGAAAATGGTATGCGGAAAACAAAAAAATCAGCATTTTATTCAAATTTTGAAAAAGTCGATATTATCGAGATCAAGGGCAAAACTACTCATGTAGTAGACGGGGGATTTTTTCTTCATAAAGTCGTTTGGAATTGTAATGAGACAATAGAGTGCAATTAAATAAGTATATTTCGTATGCAAAAATCCATTAGGAACCCAATAGTTATATAGTCTTCGACGGTTATCCAGAAGATGATGCAAATGTAACGAAATCGGTTGAGCGTTCTCGGCGAAAATGAAAAAATATAGGTAGGGAAATAGCATTCAAAAATCATACGAAAATAACGGTTAATCAGCAACAATTTTTGAGTAATGAAAAAAACAAAATCAAATTAATTGAAATATTATGCCATTTATTAAATTGTAACGTGATAAGCGATAGCTTACGACGTCACACATATTAATATCACAGACAAGCGTCAGGAGCCGCGCACACGAGCTGCTGACGAACTTGCGACCTGTACAGAGAGAGAGAGAGAGAGAGAGAGAGAGAGAGAACCAAAAATTAAAACACGTTACTATTGGCCTGGCATGTACCGCGATACGCGTAAATATGTACGCGAATGTCACACTTGCCAAATGACAAAATACAACCAAAGCAAAAAGATCGGCCTAATGAGCACACATGAAGTAACCGAACCGAACCAAATAATAGCAGCCGATTTAATGGGAAATTTCCCAAGGAGTAAAAATGGCATGGAATATTTACTAATATTCGAAGACTTATTCACACGCTACGCAATCTGCCAACCACTACGAAATAAATCGAGTGAATTAATCACAAAGGCAATCGAAAGAGAATTATGCGCACGCGTTGGCACACCCAAAAAATTAATATCAGACAACAGAAAAGAATTTATAGCCGAAAATGTAAAAAACTTCCTAGAGGAAAACGGTATAGAACACGAATTAACATCTGTGTACCACGCACAAGCAAATCCAACGGAACGCGTAAATAGAACAATTAAAACAATGATCAGAGCGTTCATCCCAGAAAATCACAAAGAATGGGATACACATATCCCACAGCTACAATTCGCGTATAATACGAGCGTAAATGCAACCACGGGCGTCACGCCCGCATTTTTAACATTCGGACGAGAATTAGAACCCCCCATATGCTGGCGAAGAAACATAGAAAAAATTAGACATAAATTGCCAAACTCAAACACGATAGAAATCACTAAACAAGAATCGTCATCCCATCCTAATAACGAAAATAACGAAAATAATTATACAAATCACGTCAACAACGAAACTACAAACAAAACAACCAGATCACCCGATAACCCGATCACAAACGAAAAATGAACCAACAACCGAAACACAAAATAAAACGGTAACAAAAAAGAATAAATCAAAAGACAATGTAGCCAAATGGGTAGAGCGCATGGAAAAATTACCGCAAATGTTCAAGCATACACAAGAACGCGTGAAAAACCAACAGGAAAAACAGCGAAACCACTATAACAAAAATAGAAGGGAATGGCAATTTAAAATAGGCGACCTAGTAAAACATCGGAACAAGCAGCTGTCTTCCGCAACAAAAAACTTTAATGCGTCACTCGCGAATACGTACGTAGTCCCTTGCGAAATTGTACAACAGCTCGGCAAAAATACATATAAACTAAGATATAAGGGCAAAATATTAAAAAGCCATTGGCACGCGAGCGACTTATATGTATACCACCCCAACGCTACAACGAACACAGGAAACGCCAACATCAACCTACAGAAGAAAGACACTGAATCAACGCTAAACCTCCCAGCAAAACAGCCCCCAGCAGAGAAAAGAAAAAGGGGAAGACCACGGAAATTACAACCGCCATAGCACCATAACAACAAAAAAAAAGCATTCCGGCGTAACAACCTACATCGGCGCTGAAAGAAAAAAAAACATGCGCGCAAGTACACGCACACGCTACAAAACAAAGTTTTTAAAACACCCGGCGCAGGCAAAGGCGCATACGGCCAAGATAGCCAAAACAAGTCTCGACAGGCCCAGCCACGAGAAAAGGCCGCCGCCGCCTCTCTCTCAACCAACATACACCCACAGGCGTGCAACAGCACATAAGCGCCAAGGAGCAAGAAAGAGACAGACAGAGCCCCCCCCCCCCCCCCCACTCGACGCGCCTAGAGAAAGCGCGCGCCGGCAACAAGTCGTAGCCGACACTCAAACAATCGGCAGCAAGCTGCATCGGCACAACTCCGTAATTACACATCAAGTTCAAAATGCTAAAAGTGCATATTACAGTTACACGTTACAGTGGCAGTATCTACGGTGGCAAAATCGGAAAGTGCACATAAAAGTGAAGTGAAGCAAGTGTCAGTGCAGTAAAAATAAAAGCACAGCAGCCGCGCGCGCACGTGCAAATCAGCGCAGACAATGGCGAACGACTACGAAGCCGCGAGACAGACCCGCGACATGGAGGACCTAATACAAAGACTCCAACGCTGGTCGCCTTTCGCCCGATCACCTGCGCGCACAACAACCATCGGCACGCAAACATCACCCGCCGGGACGGGCAGGAAGGAAACACCGGCAGACACAGCAGCCGCCAGCACACAGACAAGACCCATCTGCGTCCGCGAAGCCGGCACGCAGACGAGCACGCACGCGGAGAAGCAACAACAAGCGCACACGCACCGAGACACCGTGCGTACACAGAGATAGGTACAATCTCGTTGCCAGAATTCGCCGATTTTAAATTGCCGGAGCCGACAGAGGAAAAGAAAAAAGAAATGCAACGGGACAAACAGCTCACAAAAAGGAACAAAGCCGAGGAGGAACGCCGAAAGGCAACCGAGCAAGCGCGCCAACAAGAAGTGGCCGAGAAAGAAGAGAGGCAACGCAGGGAAAAAGCTCGTGCCAGAGCAGTGCCAGCCGAGATCCAACTCGCGTGGCGAGCACATTCCTTCCGTGCAAACCACTCGATCGAAGTAGCGCGGAAGAAGCTCAAACTAAAGCAGCTGTGCCAGGATGCAACGAAAATAGCAGTGCCAGAAAGATCGCGGCCGGAAGTATCGCGCCGCCTACGACAATACATAGCCACACATGAGGAGATAGAGGAGCAGATCGACGCAAGAGCGATCACCGAAACCATCGAGCTCCTGCAACACCAAGCCGAGGTAATAGCGAAGCAAATGGCAGAAGAGACCATACACAGCGCAGCCCAGCAGCACAGCGCAGCACAACAGCACAACAGCACAGCACAGCACAACAGCACAGCGCAGCATGACAGCACAGCGCAGCACAACAGCACAGCGCAGCACAACAGCACAGCACAGCACAACAGCACAGCGCAGCACGACAGCACAGCGCAGCACAACAGCACAGCGCAGCATAACAGCGCAGCGCAGCACAACAGCACAGCGCAGCACAGCAGCACAGCAGCACAGCGCAGCACAGCAGCACAGTGCAGCACAACAGCACATCAGCACAACAGCACAGCGACATTGCAGCACAGCGAAACAACATAGCACCATCAGCACAGCAATACCCGCAACAACGAACCGTGAGCGAGGTATTGCCACGTCCACGATCGACACCAAGCACAGTGGCCGAGAAAGGATTACCCGACCAGGCAAACGAGCAATGCAGCGGAAATCCGAGAAGGATGTTTTACAAAAATAAGTACGACGCCCCTGGAATGGAGAATCTGCGGGACTTAATAATTAAGAAATTGATAAGCAAACAGTGGCACCCACAGAATGAAGATTAACGGGAGTTGCTAAGTAGAGCACACCGTAAAGAATACGAAAGAAGGATGCTACGCGTACATAAAAATAAATAAATAAGAAATGATAGTGACAGCGCTAGCCAAAGATACGTTTTTTTTTGTGTGTTTTGAATGGCAGATGGCCGTCAAGAGGCAATCAACAACATGAACAGTTTTCGTGTTTTTCGTTTCTTTAAGCTATATTTTTTTTTCTTTCCTATTATTATTAATAAAACTAAAATAAGACATTATTATTTATAAAAAAAAAACCGAACCGACTTTACCGTATAAAAATTCTTTTCCACTGTATACCATCTCGCGCCACAACAAAATATGTATCAACAGCGACAAAAAAATTACCTTTTTATTTCTTTTTAAATTATGTTAATTATTTACATTATTTTTTTTTAATTACTATTATAACCATAATATATTATATATTTATTATTCCATTGTTATAGCACTGACTTCAGTTATAAGTATTAAGCCAAAATGTACAAATTAAAAGATATCAAAATAAATAAAAATAATATCAACGCACACGATAAGAATTAATTTAAAAATAAACAAACATAATGAAGGTGTCCACGCCCCATACAAGCCTTTAGAGAGAAAGAGAGAGTAACACGATGTGTTACAGAAATCATACCACGTTTTAATACTGATAATTTCAAAATAACCATTACTTTTGCCACAATGTACATTTTTTTTTCTCCTTCATAAATTATACGTAACACATGGTGCAGGCATTCCCACATCTCGTGTGCACGAAAACCTCCGGTTTTCGATTACGGCGGGGGCAGTGTAACGTGGTAAGCGATAGCTTACGACGTCACACATATTAATATCACAGACAAGCGTCAGGAGCCGCGCACACGAGCTGCTGACGAAATTGCGACCTGTACAGAGAGAGAGAGAGAGAGAGCTAGGACCGAGAGAAGTCAGCGCGCTCTAGCAATGTTACCAAGCACACATAGGTAACCACGAAGCGCGAGTTAGAAACAGAGTAGGGAGCGGCGAAGATACCAGCCGCCGAATATTACACGAGCGAGGCCCCGTGGCTTTTTCTCTCCGTTCGCGGCACGCGACGCATTTCCGGCGACAGCACCGAAGACTCGTCGCTCGCGCGTGACCTTGACAACGAACGACCTTAACGGACAGCTTCACCGTCGGCCCAGCAAGCGCACGCGGCGAAGGCCCCTCCTGGCAGCGCATATCGGGGAGGTAAAACACCGGACGAGCGAGTACAAACCGAGGGAAGGACCGCGATGTCCATCGCATAAGCGTAAGCACCGCCGTACTTTACTCTCTCTCTCTCTCTCTCCCGACAAGCACATAGCTGTGCGAGAGTCAGCTCGGCGGAGCCGACTAGTTTTGTACATTAGCGAGGCGAGGCGAGTCAATGTGGAAATAGCGACAATCGCTGCGGAAAGTTGACGCGTGCCTTTGGCACTGTGAGAGTAACGATTCAATAAAGGGACATAGAAGTCAATTCCGGACCGTCTTTTACTGAACGCTCGCATTCCTCTCCAATTGCATGTACATTACAGGTTTAAGCAGGAGTACGAACGCACGCCTCTCCGCGGGCGTTCGCTAGCGCTGCGATTGTGTACACCTGAGCTAACCGGAACTCCTCCTGCAACGTGTGGTGCGATGCTAATTGTTGTCGACATTAGCTAGTCCGGGAGTACTAGTACTATCGCACAGAGCACGTTACAAAATGAAATAGGTTTCAGAACAATAATTGCTTCTGATGATGCCGATGTTTTGATTGTTCAAACAGCGATTGACAATGCGCGCGTCGATAGTGATAACATTACAATTATTGTAGGCACAGATATAGATTTATTAGTAATATTAACGCAAATAGGACAAAACGTGAGTAATATCTTTTTCAGAAAAGACAGTAAAGGTGTTCATAATTATGAATACTATAGTAATACTAGCTTTTTATATAAAGATTTGTTAAGCATTGTAGGCTTTTTGCATGCCTTTTGTGGTTGCGATACCACATCTGCTTTCTACAAACAAGGTAAAAGTAAATTGATGGAAATATTTAATCATCAAAAATTAATAGAATTCGCTTCAGTTTTTTATAAAAAAGATGCTACTCACGACGAAGTTGCGAGCAGTGCATTCATTTTAATTATGGGTATTTATAGCAGTAAAGCAGAAAAGATTTTAATAGAAAAATCTAATGCTTTCTCGTTAAATGACCTTCGCTATTTGCATTTTAGCACGGCCAAAGTCAAATCCAAATTTTTATTAGAAACTTTGCCACCAACCGAAGGAACAGCAAAAGAGCACGCGTTTAGAGTTTATTATCAAGTTCAAAGATGGCTAGGAAATTCAAATGTAAAAGCAACAGATTGGGGATGGGAAATAGATAACAATAGTCTTTTACCTATAGGTACTAAAGTGCCACTTGTGCCGAAAAAATTGCTTGAAGAAATATCTTGTTCGTGTAGCAAGAAAGGCTGCGTAGATTATTCTTGTACTTGCCGGAAAAATGGGTTAAAATGTACAAATCTTTGTGCACATTGTCACGAAGAATCTTGTTTCAATTTTGAAAAAAACATTATTATCAGATGCGATAGTGATTACGAAAATGATGAAATAATAGAATGCGAAACTATAATTGATAGTGTGTGTGATAATCTAGATAATGTAATAGACATGGATCAAGTACACTGCGCTAAAAGATATAGATTTAATAAATAACTTTAATATTTATATTAAGTTTCTATTGTATTACCATAATAATGTCATAATTTTTAAGTATAATGAAACAAATTAAAATTTATTGTAAATAACATTATAAATATAATTATTATAAATAATATCTCAAACTGTTAATTAAATTTCAGTAAAATAGCGTAAATAATATCAAAATAAGTAATATTGAAGTCAAACGCCGAGTGCCTGGCTTTTCTATTACTATATATACTTCCCCTCCGCGGGATCTGTATCTCCCACCACTCGCTTTCTTTTACGCTCGGGCGCATTTTGCCCGATATTCAACGACAAATTTCACCCTTTTAAACTGATTTGAGAGCAAAAGTTCAAATGACAAAATTGTAGTTTGATTATTGAGCTTTAAAAAACTTTTTTCAAATAATGTATAACTCTAACGGCTGAGCCACAGGGCATTATGCAAGATGTACTAAAAAAAAAGGTTTAATTGTCATTACTGTAGTGCCGAAACTAATAATTATATATAGCTCAGATTTAGCATACATGAAGAAGACAATGCAATCTACAAAATATCATAAGCTAATTCTTTCAACATCACTCTATGTGGAGATATGAATTTTTGAAATGTTACCTTTTTTGATCAATTTTGATGTTTTTTGCAATTATATAGATTATTAGTTACTCGATTGAGATGAGCGATAGCTCATTTTATAGATAATTCTATTATCTATAACTTATTCCATTGAGGTACATACCTGACTTCAATAGTTTTGGTTTTATACGCGAAAAACATGTTTTTGCAAATTTCAAACGGCTGTAAAAAGTTATTAAATGAAAGTTGCGAGTTGGAAACATATACGTTTTCATCTACGCATAGTAATAAACAACTTTGCATAGTTGGTTTGCTGATAGTATTAATGTCACAAATTACCTCATTTTTGGCTTCATTGATTGGCCTATACAGGATTCGAGTTTGCGGCGGAGATCATCTGGTATCAAAGCATGAGTCAAAGTTAGGTGATACGGATGAAATCTGTGAAGTCGCAAAATTCTACCGGCTGTTGTTCTTGGGATTCCAGTACGACTCTGAATTTAACGCTAAGAGATATGATGATCCAAATCAACTATTGCCAAAACAACGAGAATTCGTGGATCATCATTGTTCTGTCTCATAATGCGACGACGATTTCTGCGTATTCGTGGTCAACGTCTTTCTCTTCGTTCAATGATTCGGATTCTCACGTGGTTTGGGTACCGAAGCCTCCCTGGGTAAATTTGACGCTAATATCTTGCTACAGCACGATATCGGCCTTGACATGCCCCAAGAGATAACAATTTCGTTTCTCGAATAATCTGGCATATTTGACCCTGTTGAGTCACTAGACACTCAGAAATTTCCGCGTGAACTATCCTGAGAAGGACTATTCACGTGTCACCTCTTTCATAAATAATATTAAAGAAGTGTTATTTTCCGATTTATTTGAAACTCTGTAGGCTTGTCCGAAATCACACTAGAAAAGAGAATAAAAATAATTTGTTATGAACCGGCGACTCCCAGATAACCAGGACGATGAGAAAAGTCTCAGCCGACACCAGTTGATCCTGCCAGCAGATACAAGGGGGACACTACTCGCGCACATACAATAGAGAACCGTACCGTCCCCATATCCACTGAAGCCGACGCTTATACACCGCGTACCTGACCAACCTCGCCAGCCCTAGGAGGCGATGCAAACATCGGCAACGAAGCATGACATAAACGCGAGAGCGAAACGGTGGCCATGTTGTGACGCTATCGGCAAGAATGTGACCGAGCGCAAATGGAGGATAGAGAAGGCCATGCGTGTGAGCGAGACAGACAATATCGATACTCGTGTAGGGGCGACCGGTACCGCTAACGAGCGTGCGCGCGTAAATGATAGGTGATAACGACGCGTAACAAACCGGCGCGCGCGACTTGATCAGCCAATCATAGAGTACGATAGGGGTAGAGCAATAGGGTAATTAGGAGCCAAAAACTGGTCAGTAATAAAATTGCGCGGAAAAAGGCTATAATAGACGGCGCTGACGATCGCTTTAGCACCAGCTTCAACCAATGAAATAAAAATCATTGTTATAGCTGTTTCCTTCGCGTTATCCAGTTCCCAATTCGGTTTGACACGATTTTCACGTCGGGGTTTTGAATCAGGGAGTTATGGGGTAAACGTAGTTTGCGACCAAACTTAAAAAATGCCGAAGAGACGCGTATTGAAGCATGAATGAATTGCTATATTTAGCGTCAGCCTAAATTGCGGTAGCAAGCGGTTCCAGTCCTTTTGGGTATTCTGTATAAATGCAGTAATCATGGTCTTAATGACCATATTAACCCTTTCCACTATATTCGGCGAAGGGTGATAGACGGCATTAGTCGAATGTTTTATTTCATACCGAGCTAAAAGCTCTGTGACCGATTTATTGACACATTCTTTGTCATTGTCGATATGCAATATTTGAGGTGCTCCAAATCGGAAAATAATATTGTCTTTTAGTGCCTTAGTACAATGTTAGCATTGGCTTTCCAGGCAGGTATTATTTCTATCCATTTACTATACCAATCTTGGAATACTATCATGTAACGATGTCCAGCATTGAATTGCATTAGAGGGTCTAGAGTATGGGTACCTACAACAGTCCATGGATATTCGACAATCCTATGCCCCATTAAGCCGACATAGGATTTTTGCTTGACTTTACACACCTAGCAGGTATGGCATTTTTTTACAAAGCGAGCAGTGTCCTCATAGTAGCTGGGCCAAATAGTAATTCAATGCGACGCGACGGAAACTTTTTTCGGCACCTAAGTGTCCAGCAGACGGAGCAATATGAGCATTATCCTCGAACGCTCTACGTCTTAAGTTGTGTGGCAGTACTAATTTCTATGCCTGCATGTCGTCGATACCGTCCGAATAGTTAGAGGCAGAAAGATGTTTATAAATATTGCCGTCTTCTATTTTCCAATTTAGGAACTTTTAGGGACTGGCAAGTATGTCTGAGAAGCGCTTGGAATACCAAGGATTGGGATCATCTGAAAAATGACCATAAATTTCGTACCCTCTATGTAGTGTCTAAATTTGTCGACACTCCATAGTAAAACTAGGCACTCACATTCTGTAACAGAATAGTTACGCTCGGAGGTTGTTAGAGCTCTAGAAGCAAAAGCTATTATTTTTCTGACACCTTCAAAATTTTGTGTCAATACTGCTCTAAGACCGGTATTCGAGGAATCACATTGTATGCAAAACGGCAATTCTATATTCAAAAAAGCTAAGATCGAAGGTGATGTTAGAGCTTTTTGTATTAGAGCGAGAGCCACGTCCTGTTCTGGTCCCCAAGCGAGCCATACAGTACTTTTAGTGAGTCGTAGTAATAGCTCTATCATGTCCAAAAACTTGTCGATAAACTATCGGTACCATGAGGTCTTACCAATTAGCCTGCGTAATTCTTTAATAATCCGTGGTGCAGTGTAATTGTGTATCGGTAGTACCTTCTCTTCATCAGGGGTCAAGCCTTCCTGAGTGAGGTGATATCCGAGGTATTTATGGACGGCAGAATTCGTATTTATTTATGTTTTCTTCTAAGGTCGCATCCATGAAATGTTAGAAGGCAGCATGCGCGTCTGTAAGACCATACGGCAGAACCACGTAAAGATGTAGACCTAGGCCAGGCACAATAAAAGCTGCAATTTCCTGACTTTCTTTGGTAAGCGCAACTTGGTGGTATGCGTTACGTAAGGCTTTCGTACTTATGTTGCGTGCTGACTGCAATTTTCTAAGGATGTCTTCCATAAAGGGGTGTAGTCTATCTACCTTCGTAGGTTCTTGATGTCTATCTTTCTACGTAATGGCGTTTATTTTTTTGAAAATCAATACAAAAGCGTCTTTTATTATTAAATTTATGCACCATTACTACGGGACAGGACAAGAAACATGTGGATTCGACTACGGAATCTTGCGCAATAAGGTCATCTAGGTGCTCGTTCATTCATTCTCCCACTGGTTTTGAAATCAAATGGTGGCGTTGCTTAATGGACGCGTGACCTTGTAGGTTGATTTTGTGTTCCACTAAATTTGTAACGGCAGGGCGACCGAGGGAGGTTTTACGTATTTTTCCACCAACAGCCTTATGTGTTCTTATTGAATTGGTGAAGTTATTGACAGCACGGTAAGAGAGTCATCTTGGGTTTCGGCTTACGAGTTTGCATAGCCGACTGCACTAGACGTACCATCCGGAAGTGACTAAGACGAAGCAGCGAAATTTTCTAAGTTTAAAAAATATTCTAAGTTTAAAGTCTCTGAGAAAGTCTATACCGAGGATGAAATCGTATGTGAGGCAAGGAAAACCAGCTTTCGTTGAACGGCTACGATTACCTACAGTAAGATCCAGGACAATTTCACATTGGGTAGTGGCTTCTGATCCATTTGCTATTCTTACTAGCGTCGTTAATTGAGATTGTTGGTTTAAAGGTAATGCGAAAGTCTTCTCATCTAGATAGGTGTGCATTAATCCACTATCTATCAATGCTGCATATGAATGCTTAAATATGTTAATATTAAGGTAAAATCTATTGTCCGATGGCTTATTAATAATTGAGGCGCAGTAGGAGCATAGGCACTTGACTTCAGAAATATTTGTATTAGGTCTATGATGAGGGGGATGAGTTCAACCCGGAGGAAAATCATCTTTTCTCGTTTTCTTCCGAAGATGCTCAATGTACGCCTAATTGTTACGGGTTCCTACCGTGACATTGGCGGCTTAACACCAGTAGCATTATTTAGATTTGGAAGGCTACGTTTCCATTCAAGGTGTCATAATGGTTTTAGCGATAGTATGTGCCGGTGCTACGGTTTTATCTTGAGGCAAGACTGTAGGAGGCACGGTTTGAAAGGGAGCTATCTACTCTATTTTTTTGGACTTCTTATAAAATCGTGTTTTAATGTTTCACATTTGCTTCTTCTTGTCAAAAAACCGCCATCAAATTAACGTTATCTCTTACGAGATGCTTAAGAATACGAACATACCTTTGTTAGAAATAGAAGCAGTCGAGACTTCTATGTCTCTCCATGCAGAAGAAAGCAAGCATGTAGACTTGCTTCATGCACGCGATATCCTCGAATATCATTATCGCATTGGGTAATGCATGCTCGGAATAAATCACAGACTCATATGATCTTTGCAGGGAAAATACTTAACTCCGTCTGTAGGCTTCAGCAGCTCTTCCAGTAATTTATATTTTGGTTGATTGAGAGATTTCGTGTAAACATAAACGTTTTCGAATTTAACGCCATTGGGATGAGGAATTAATGCCAAAAGAATGTTGGTTTTACCGCAATTGCATAGACCATAAAATATTACTCTAATACTATGAGGAAGTAAATCCCCATGACGCTTTGGTAGTTTATCTTCCCGTACGATAATGGTGAAATTTTCGACAGAAAGTTTTAGTTT
Organism: Phymastichus coffea; assembly: GCF_024137745.1. Classification (NCBI taxonomy): domain Eukaryota; kingdom Metazoa; phylum Arthropoda; class Insecta; order Hymenoptera; family Eulophidae; genus Phymastichus; species Phymastichus coffea. Next base: position 5,630,773 of record NW_026706823.1, read on the forward strand.
GCTCTTTAAAATCCATGCTCATGAGACAATGTTCAAACAGTAACTGACCCAATAGCTATATATATATATATATATATATATATATATATATATATATTCATTTTTATAATTTTGAAAGTTAGTCGTGTGTTGGACTTCGTAGAGTGATGATTAAATACAAATATCAGAGAGTGAAGAAAGGACGAGGATTAGTTAACAAAGTCATCAATAAGCTTCCATTTAAACTTCATTTTCCAGGCTAGCAGTATTGCGATTCAGGAACTAAATTGCAGGAACAAATTGCTCGAGGTGATTCAGTCATCAATCCTCTTGACGCAGCTTGCAGACAGCATGATATAGCTTATTCAAAAAATCGAGAAGGCTAGAGTATATAAATATTGCAGACAGAATTTCAGCTGAGAAAGCTTGGAAGAGAGTGTTCGATAAAAATTCTAGCATTGGTAAAAAATAGCTGCTTACGCTGTAGCTAACGCCATGAAATTAAAATCGAAGTCCGATATGAGTAGTAAGGGCTATAAGGGTTCTAAGCCACTTTTAACATGCGAGTTTTTATTCCGTCCTTACCACCAGTCGGTAACATTATCAACCCCATGTTACCGACCTATGGAATGTTTTATCGGCAGATTTTTTATCGACGATGGACTTGTTTGACTGACATTGTAGCCGACCGTTGTGAGTGTGTACCGATATGCAGGCCCCGTCGTTAGTTATCGACTCCTTTTGTATCGACGTGGATGGATGCCCCCGACCCCGTTCCCCCATGATCGATTAGTTAGATTGAAAAAATATATGATTAATGGTATCGACGGCGTATTGGTATACCTAGTCGGTATATCTCGTGGAAAGTTCCGGATTTACCGGCGTACTCGTGTGCATGCCCCATGGGATAAGGTTTATTAGAAACTTAACAAAAAATCACCAAATTTTGAATACGTTTATTATTTTAAACACATTGATTTGATAAAAAAAGTATACATGGCTATTATATTATAATACTTATAAAAGTTTTGTAATATGATCATTTGTATTTCTTCTTTTCATTGTCGAACTGTTGGTAGCCTTTTTGTTCTGAAAAATGACTAGTGTTGGTTGAAAATTTGTAAGTAATTTGTTTCCATGTAGATTGTTTTTTGTTTTCATCTGGATCTTCTTGGGGAAGACGAGAGTACTTGACTGAAGGGTAGCAGTCCATTTTATTTGAATGCTGGCTGATGAATGATCTGATCTTTACGTAGTCTTATTTATAATAGCTGATAATTACGTTAGTTACATAGCCAAGAGAGTAATCTGGATTCTGTGTTTCAAAATTTTTAATCTTGGTTTTCAAAGATTGTAGCACTTTTACACAGAACTATCTTCGATATGTATAAGCTGAGTAAACAGGAATAATTTTCACTTTGAAAATTTTAAATTTTGGATCAGAATTAGTATATTCATGATGTAGATATGAAACTGTGAATATAAAATGTACATCCATAACCAATTCATTTCGGAAATAATTGTCAATGGTGATGCGAACACATTCAGCAACATATTGTATAAAAACGTTTAGTATGGAATAACTAACATTGATCACTACTTTTGTAGCAAACCTAGCAGTAATAGAACTAGGAATATCTTCCTGAGTAAATTTATGACAAGAGCCCATTAAATATTCAGATAAGTTGTTCGTTTTCTCATTCTTTGTCATGTACCAGATACCTTTTAATAAGGCTATAGAATATTTAATTATGAGACCATTCGTTGATAGGTTAAGAATGTTAGAAAAATGTATCAGCTCCGCACCTTCGTCAATGAGTGACTGTACATAATCCATCACTGTTTGAACCGTAGAATCATCTATATTGTACGATTTACTAGGATATTCACGCAAGCAGGCTTTAGTCCGACTTTTAATGTTGTTACTTAATGAATTCATAATGTGTCTGATGCTGCTGCAGACGGTAAATGAGCTGCAGCGAATGAATAGCGCTCCTTTTATAACGGCAACTAAGTCATTGAGAGGGTAAATGACTCATTCAACTTATGAATATCAGAAAAAACTTCTATGACTTTCATATCAAGTTCTTCACAATGAAATTCAATCAATGTATAAGTTTCTTTTAACTCAGCTTTTAATTTTAAAAAAGAATCTTTAATATTTTCAATCTCTGTTAAAAGAATCTTATGTGAAGTTTTCAAATTTACTTCGTCAGTTCCTCTGCACTTGCGTCCAAACACATCAATGCTCATTGTTAAAATAAATCTACAATAAACACTTTTAACAAAGTAAAAAGTTGCATGAATGGTTTCTTTTGAAATACATTATTTTATTATTTTATTTCATTTATTATTAATCTTATTTCAATACCGTAAAAATGTCTACCAAGTAATAAATTACTTTAATGATTTAGCACTATTAATTTTTTGTACTTTAACATTATTTCTTTCAGTTTGACTTCATGTTTTAATAACTGGTTGTATAGAATTTGCTTTAATATGGTTTTTAAAATTTTGAAAGTAGTGAAATCTATCTAAAAACGACCCGAATGCTGTAAATTACTTTTAGAGGCTTTACATAACTTATCAAATAGTAAGTTTACTTTATAGCATAGCCATTATTACATTAAAATAAATAATCTACTGTTCACAATCATTATACAAAATTGAATATATTATCACAATTATGACAATTACAATTTTGAGATACGTATAGAGTTTCGGAAGTAATGATAGACTTAAAATAATAGTACAACGTTATAAGTAATTTATACGTTAAATGCTAGTCATGAAAAATTTATATAAATTTTAAATAACTTTCATTCTTGCCGGGCCTCTTCGCCAACAGCATCAGGTTCTATCCAAGAATATAAATTTAAGTTTCGAAGAATACATATTATTCGCAGTTGCTACCAAAGATATAAAATAATTTATTGAGAAAATAAGATAATAATTCATTACCCAACCCCAAAAAACTTTCAAGACAGCTAAAAATTAACAGCCAGTGAGAACAATAAACATCGAAATTAAGCTCAATATTTTAGACATATAATTCTATAAGTTTTTTTGATCCTACTCTATACTAAAACTTATAACGTGTTTAACACGCTATGCGTGGGCTCTAACCGTCTTCTCAATTTCTTTACTTTATTGTTCATTATTATTTCGACAAAGATTTCATAAACGAAAAACCTAACTTGAGCTTTCCTTATAAGATGAATGTATTAGATTAAAAATGTTTTGAAATATCCTAAATAAGTAATATAATAACACAGCATTTTAAGAATATTTATTCCAGCAAAACGAGTTGAAGTTAATTTTTATATTCTATATAAAAAAATTATTTTATATATTATAATATGATATGTAGTAATCATTGTGACGGTAAACGTCAAATTAGCGCTGATAACCTAACTTAATTGCTGCCTGGGAGGGCAGCACCTACCGGGGGGACGAAATTCGTAACGAAGGAATTCGGCACGCGAGCAGACGGAACGCGCGCGATTGAAACCGAACTAGTGAAGCTCTAGCCATCACCACGTTCGCTCGCTTTTGCTTCGCTAACACCGATTACGTGCCGCCGATACCGGAAGCCTACACAAAAATACGTGCCAGTGATCCAGGACAGTAACCGTCGTTGACGTGGTGCCACACACCTGCAGAGGGAAGGAGTCCGAGCCGACGAAGGAGAGTGTGTGAGGTTTCGCCATCGAGGGCGAAGCCGTGTGTGCGCGCATTCGCGACCGGCGACAAACGAACAAAAACAATTCCGCGCAGTGTGTGACTCTGTCATTTTCTCCGTACGCCTGCAATAATAAGGTAAGCTGGCCAGCTTAATCTCGCGATCGCGGTTGCATGTTCAATAATTAATTTCCGACATTCGAAACGTGCATGTAGCGTCTCTAATAACAAAGAGCAGCGAGCGTCCCGACAATACGTGTTGTCGATGAGCGAGCGTCGATGTAAACAAACGCGCGGGCCGACCGTATGTAGTATTTGAGTAATAATAAAAGATTCAGTTCGTGTTACTAACAAATGTTTTTCAACTCGCTTACTCCTTATAGCTTCCACTCATTTTATTATAGGTTAATTAGAATTACTGGTTGGCTGACGCCTGTCTCCGCATGCTCTCCGGACTACATTTTAAGCATAGATTATTACGTTCGCCCTTTCAACTTAATCTCGCGAATAAAAAATATAATTAAACGGTGTTACCCCGTTACATCATATAATATAGTATGTAGTAATTATTGGATATGTAATTAAAATAAATATGTATGTTATGGTATAGTCTGATATTATGGATAACAATTTAAATACAGTAAATTTTTGTTAATACTCATCAGATGACAAATTTCCATCGATATATTATAATCTGGCAAGAGGCCCGGCAAGAATGAAAGTTATCTAAGATTTATATAAATTTTTCATGACTAGCATTTAACGTATAAATTACTTATAACATTGTACTATTATTTTAAGTTTATCATTACTTCCGAAACTCTATACGTATCTCAAAATTGTAATTGTCATAATTCTGATACTATATTCAATTTTGTATAATGATTGTCAACAGTAGATTATTTATTTTAATGTAATAATTGCAATGCTATAAAGTAAACTTACTATTTGATAAGTTATGTAAAGCCTCTAAAAGTAATTTACAGCATTCGGGCCGTTTTTAGATAGATTTCACTACTTTCAAAATTTTAAAAACAATATTGAAACAAATTCTATACAACCAGTTATTAAAACATGAAGTCAAACTGAAAAAAATAATGTTAAAGTACAAAAAATTAATAGAGCTAAATCATTAAAGTAATTTATTACTTGGTAGACATTTTTATGGTATTGAAATAAGATTAATAATAAATGAAATAAAATAATAAAATAATGTATTTCAAAAGAAACCATTCATGTAACTTTTTACTTTGATAAAAGTGTTTTGTTGTAGATTTTATTTATTTTAAAGTAAACTATAGTTATTTTAATATTGCAAAAGTATTGATGCAACTTTTTACTTTCAACACTTCATTAGATAATAGTCACCTCTAATATATATTGTAAAGGGGGGGATAAACCTGCAGGATGAGAAATTTATATAAGAGCAAACTCCCACGATGCAGAGCAAACCGCCGCTCCGTTAACACGTATGTTAATACGTGTATTCGCCTTAACGTCAGCTGACTTAACTTGGTTGTCTTCGATCAAGCGGAGTTGAACTCAGCTTAAGTCACGTGCCCTGTGACACACGATGAGTTTTAAGTGTAATCGACTTTGCTCCTAATCCACTTAATCCCCTAGCTATGATCGGATTAAAACTTAAGCCTATTTCAATTGTTTAATCTATTAGGAAAAATTATATGACGAAATTGGCGAATAATTTTAATAGATTTTATTGATAAAAATCTCTACAGTCTTTATCGGGCCGAAAGACTGACGCACGCGAACAGGATTTACAATTAAATAACTTTCGGTGAGAAAGAGAGAGAGAGAGAGAAGATACGAAAATTGGCGCGATCTAACGCTCGGCGCGAATACAAAATTATCAACGCTAACGCGGCTGAACAAAATAATAAATATATTTAGACACGCGATAATAAAGGGAGGTGCACCTACCCTGCGGTGCAATTACGGTGATCAGCCGTAATTGTTGATGTCAGCAAAATATCAACTGCCTCAGGTCCTAGGTTATCAGCTGTGCTGCCTCGTACCACCTATCAGCTGCAAATCTGCTGCTACCAAAACGCTGCAATCTGTAGGTCTCGTTGTTGCACTCACGCGCGTAATTATTATGGACCAGTAACTATTAGTCGGCGAGAAAAAACAGTGCAAATAACTTCGGCGATATCTACTTGTCACAACAGCTGAGACGTAACTGCTAATTTGAAAGATCGCGCGCCCCCTCTCTCTCTGAATACTTAGAACTAACGCGCGAAAATCAGAATCGCGAACGGTTCGATTAATTGAATCGACTACCGTTGCAGCCCCCTCCAAGTCCTGACTACCCGGGCAGGACGAATACCCGCGATTCGCTGCCATCAGGAACCTGAAAGTAATAAAGAAGGAAAGGAAACAAAATAAACACTCCCTTCTTTATTTCGGCTAATTTATTTGCCCTCCAGGGCCTACATCATTGTTTGGCTACACCTGGCGCGCGATGTTTCGGGTAGCGCCAGTGTGTAGCCTTCTTCGGGCACCGCTGGGAGTTGGTCACCCCAGGCTCTCCACAGATGTAGCAGCCCCTCAGCTGCGACCGAGATTGAGCAGCCTCCCGATCTTGTGATGGCTGCTCAGCAGCCAGAGGGGACTGCTGGGCACTGATTCCCTGTAAGGCGGTGATGGTCACGCCTCCCACCGTGGCGGTCGCACGTCCATCCTTCGACCTGACCACGATGGTGGTATCAGGAACCATGCGCCCGTCCACATGGACCGTGAGCGTCGGTCCAGCGTCAGTAGCTCCCGGGGCTCTCTTCTCTTGAGCCAGCGCCGGGAGCGCTGCGGAGGACTCTTGTCCGTTATCCACCCGCAGCAGGGCCTCTCCATAGGCCCTCTGACGCTGAGCCATCCCTGCCCACTCCCCGAGCAACTCTTCTGCGCCTTGGCGGCTCAAAAAGCGTCTCAGGTGCTCCTGTACCTGAGACTGGAGTTCATGAGCGAACCGCCAGGCACTCCCCACCTCGTTGATCCCCAGACGCACGTGTCTGAAGTCGAGGAGGAGAGTAGGCTGCTCAGGGATCCGGGGATGATTGCAGACCCAGTGCGAGGCCCCACAGGTTTCCCTGGGTCCTGGGCATTGGCTCGCACTGTCCGACGTAAGGGTTACGCCGGACTTGAGGGTCTGCACCCCCTGGTCCATTGTAGACTTGGGACGTTCGACACTGTCCTGGTCCTCGGTCTGTGTCGAAGCGTCCCGAGAAGCCTTCTTCGGGGCGACCCACGACGAATCCCGGAGAACCTCTGCCACCGAGGCATTACGCCGATCCCTTCGGGTGGTCCCTTCCAACTGGACCCTGGCGAAGCTCCGCAGATCTTCAATTAGCTGCGTCGCATCAGAGCCCAGTTGCAGATCTAACAGCATCTGCGTGACCACCTCGAAGGTCTCCTCTTCGGCGACGATTCTCCGGTCCATCTGAAACATCCAAAAAACAAGAAATTTCGGATGAATCTCCCTGCGCGAAGAAACAATCCTAATAATAGCCGCATCCCACCGAGTTATACGCTCCCTCGCGATTCTTTGTGGGAACGTCCTGGCCCTCGTCGGTTACCGTCGGTTTTATCGGCCCAACCGTCCTTTGTACGACGGGCACGGTCCTTCGAGGCCTACCTCTCCCTCTATTCACCTTCACGGGAGAGTTGTTGCCCCTCGCTGGACCGGTGACCGTCTCTGGAACCTTTCGAGGTCGACCTCGACCTCTCTTAGTTGGGGCAGATACCGGCAACTCCGACGTCTCGGTGGGAACTTTACCTACGACCGTGGGGGCTGCTAACTGCACCCGCTCGCTATCTGATAAATCCCCTCCCGGATTTTCGCGCGCATTCGCGGAATCGTTCGCATCCTCCGACGGCAGTTCTTTTGGCGGCTCGCGAGGTTCGATGACCTCCTCGCTTTCCTCATCCTCACCCGGACCGTAATATGGTTTAAGGTCTTTGGCATGGAAGAGCTCAGACAGGATCTCCAGCTGATTGCCTAGCCTGTACGTGTTGGAACCACAAACCTCTTCAATCACGTACGGACCGGCATATTTCGGCGCTAATTTAGCTGAAATACCTTGAGCAGCTGAAGATAGAATCCTGTTCCTCTTCCAAACCCAATCTCCGACCTTAAACTCGGGTTGCCGTCTCTTCCGGTCATAATAAGCCGCCTGACGCGCAGCTTCCTCCTTTGACTTGGAGTTAGCTCTCTCCCACAAATTAGGAAGCTTCTCCATATGTTCAGCCCAATCTTCCACAGCCTGACCCTCTGAACATTCAAGGGCCTGTTGATCTTGAGTTCTTCTGAACGTCAAAGGAGGTACCGGCTGACGCCCAAACATGAGCATCGCAGGATTATATCCGGTGGCGCTATGAGTTGCCGAGTTCAACGCGAAGTTGAACTCTGACAGGTGTTCATCCCAGCTCTTATGATCACGGCTTACGTAAGACGTGATCATGGTCTTGAGTGTCCTGTTTACTCGCTCTGTGGGATTCGCTTGGGGATGATACACGGGAGTCAAAGCGCGCTGGATGCCGTTCATCTGCAGGTATGAATCGACCTCCTGATTCTTAAATTCGGTTCCATTATCCGACAAGAATACCTCTGGCGCACCAAACCTAGTGACGATCCTCTCGTGTAATTCCCTTGCGATTGTCTTCCCATTGGCCTTGCGTATCGCAACACACTCTACCCAGCGAGTAAACAAGTCTATAAAGACTAAGATATACTCAAAACCTCGAGAGCTTTTGGGAAATGGACCAGTGATATCACCGGCCACCACCTGCCAGGGTCGTGATACTTGTCTACGACCCATCAGCCCGCAAGGTGCTCTTTGTTCCACCTTGCACTGCTGACATACCGGGCAACTCTTTACGTACTCCCTGACCTGATCATACATTTTAGGCCAGTAGTACAAGCGCCTAGCTCTGGAGAACGTACGCTCTCGTCCTTGATGTCCTGCAGTAGGAGCATCATGGACTTCCTGGAGCACCTGGTACCTTTTCTCCCTAGGCACCGCAAGCTTCCACGCTTCATCGTTGTCGATGGACCCTTCACCATCCTCATCAGGCTGATAATGATATAGTCTCCCTCCCACCACCTTCCAAGTAGGATGAGAGTGTGGGTCCTGGCATACTTCCTGGTATTGTTGCAAATACCAGGCGTCAGTGGTCTCCGGCCGACTATTTATAGCACTCACTTCAATCCCCTCCTCCTCATAGGCCCTATATAAAGCGTCTGGCACCACATTGAGATCCCCTCTTCGATATTCGATATCGAAGACATTGCCTTGCAATGCTAGCGCCCATCGCGCTAATCTTCCTGTGGGATTTCTCATATTGTGGAGCCATTTCAGGCAACTATGATCAGTGATGACCTTGAAATGATGCCCTTCAATATACAGCCGGAACTTTTCAATGGCCCATACCACTGCCAAGCACTCTTTCTCGGAGACCGTATAATTTCTCTCAGCACTGTTGAGTGATCGGCTGGCGTATTCTATTACACGCTCCTCTCCATCGACATCCTGTGCGAGAACTGCCCCGATCCCACTGTCACTAGCATCAGTTTGCAGTACAAACTGACCGTTCGGATCGGGTGATTGCAGTATTGGGGCGGAAGTCATCGCCTCCTGCAATCTCGTGAAAGCTCGCTCTTGCTCCTCCTCCCAAGAGAAACGTACATTCTTCTTTGTCAGGCGGTTTATAGGTTCAGCGATCATGGCAAAGTCGGGTATAAAACGTCTATACCACGAGGTCATTCCCATGAATCGCTTCACCTGTTTGACAATCCGGGGTGTTGGATATTCTAATATCGGGCGTATTTTCTCGGGATCTGGTCTTACTCCGTCCTGGTTGACAAGAACTCCCAAGTACCTGACTTCCGTCTTACAGAAGTGACTGTTATCTTTGTTGATGGTTAGGCCCGCACCTAGAATTCTTTTTAATACCCTTTCTAGGTGCCGCTTATGCTCCTCAAAGGACGACGAAACCACAATTACGTCGTCAAGGTAAGCAAAAGCGAATGGATCCATATCCGGGCCTATCACCTTGTCCATCAACCTCTGGAAGGTCGCTCCTGCGTATGACAGTCCGAAGGGCATTCTCTTAAATTGAAAGTGCCCTAATCCAGGAACTGTAAACGCTGATATTGGACGCGATTCTTCCTTTAAGGGAATTTGATGGTACGCACTGCTCAAGTCCAAAGTAGATATGAACTTTGCATCCCTTATTCGTCTTAGGATGTCGTTCATATATGGTAAAGGATAGGCATCAGGTTTGGTAATTGCATTTACCTTTTGATAGTTCACACAAAACCTATACTTTCCATCTGCCTTCTTTACCATTACTACTGGACTTGACCATCCGCTGGTCGCTGGTTCGATAACATCCTTTTCCAGCATATCTTTGACCAGCGTGTGCATTTCCTCTCGCACTCTATCTGAGACTGGGTAGTACTTCTGTTTGACGGGTCGAGCATTTCCAACATCTATTTCATGTTCAACCCCCACGGCACAACCTAAAGCCTGACCCCCGTCAGGAATCAATCTTCTGACGAGGTCTTCAATTTCTTCAAGCTGTAACTCCGTGGCTTCCCATAGTCCTACCGGTGCGAGAAATGCCGTACCATCAATTCGAGCCACTTCCATTGGTACTTTCACTTGGGCGTCCTTAAGCCATAATTCATCCTCATCGGGATTCAAAATTGCGCGGAACTCTCTTATAAAGTTCGCGCCTACATAGCAGTCATCTGTGAGCAGCGGCGTAATGGCGACTCTGATTGTCTTCGTGATTCCCCCTACTTTAAAAGGGAACATCACGTGACCAATTATAGGGCACGGGCGTCCATCAGCAAGCCTTGCATCGCCCGCCCTGGTCACATTCAACCCGAGTCCCATCTCCGATGCCAATCTTAGCCCTAATTGACCCATGACCGTGGATGAGGCGCCGGTATCATAGAGTGCTCTAATTTTAAAGTCACCTATGTCTATCCGCAACCACCACCTGGTCTCATCCTCTGGGTCATATCCCCGAGTCCCATCTTCGCCTCCTTTCATCGTGCTTTTCAGCGGGTTTTTCCCTTCCGCTGCCGCGACGACGGTGGGCTGGCTTCTACTCGTGGATCCCTTCGGCAGAGGAGCTTTTTGTGTGGAGGAGCTCTCCCTGGAGACTTCCCCCTCCTCCACAATTTGTATGTGGCCATCTGGTCTCTCCAGAATAACCACTCCTCTATTCTACCGAGGGCTCTCATCAGGTTCAATTGCCTTCCGCTCTAATATACTGCTATGTCCTGGGCTCTCTTGATGCCCTCCCAGGACTTGTTTGGATCCCTGGGTCGTCGACAACTTGCTGTTTCCCATCGGCGACCCGCAGCGAGAGGTCGAATTTACTGGAGGCGCGAAGATGACCTCTTCTCTTCGCTCTCCTTGTCGTTTCCCTTGTTGCAGAACTTGCGACTAAAACCCAGTTTGCCACAAGCGGAACATTGGAGAGGCTTAGTAAAGTCTATCTTCCGCCTCTGCCCTTCTCGCCACTCGCCAGGAGACCTGGAAGAAGGAGAATTTTTCCTTCCTCCCCGCCAGCGGCTCTTACGCTGTTCTGGGGGGCTGGCTTGCTTGTCAGCGGCCAACTTGCGCAATATCCGTTCGATGCCCTCCAGACGTTCTTCCATCTTCTTATCAGAAGTGGAAGCTTGCGTAGCCGATACCGATGCTTGTTCGGTAGGCCTCCTGACGGGGTTCTCCACACCCAGTCCGCGCTGCGGATCTCCCTCCTTCTTCGCACGCGCCTTCCCTTCGCTTGCCATTGCAGCGGTTTGGGATTTACTACCAGCCGTTCTTTTGCTCGGCTGGTAGGCGTGCTGAGGGAAGATCGTCGAGTTGGGATCAGCGAATACACGTGGACGGCGACCATAAGATAAGGTGTTCTGTACCTCGGTCGCCCTCCTGTTGAATTCGCGTATCGACGTCATCTCGCTCCGACGCAGCTGGATTTGGATGGTTGGAAGGAGGTTTGCATGGAGTAGGTCTAATAACCTCTCCAAGGGCATGGGTGGTTCTAGTCGATTGACAAGAGCCACCAGGTTGGACACGTAGTCTCGCACTAGTTCGTCCTCACCCTGGAACCGGTTCTGGGCTTCCTGCAACAGCCTTTGTTGCTGTTGCGTACTTGTGCCAAACCAATCCCGGGCGTCCGCGACGAACTCGTCATAACTGAGCCACTGGTACTTGTTGTTATCGTACCAGGTCCTCGCGTTACCTTCGAGGATCTCTGATACGGAACAAAGTACTTCGTCGTCAGTTAGTGCTGCACCTACGCGCAGATCCTCCAACCTCGACAGAAACGTGTCTACGCTCTGTGCCCTACTGCCAGCAAACCTCAATTTCCATCCGCGGACAATTTTTCCAACATCTCGGGTTGTGGAGAGCCCTGAGAATATCTGATGTCCGGTGCCAGATGATCCGCTTCGACTCCTCTGTCGAACGGGTGCGGATCTCCCATAGACTTCCGAATCCTCTTCACCTCCTCTTCGTTGGAGGACTTCCGGTGTAGTGACGTCCCTTCTCCTAGGTATTGGTCTGCGAGGAGCCGGTGTACTCCCCGGAATCCCCGAGTCGTAGTGACAGGTGTATGTGTCCTGAAAGTCCACATTACGTCCGGAGCGCGGTTGAACCGAGTCACGCTGAGAAGAACGGTTAGCACTGGCCATATCATGCATTGCGTCTTCCAGCTCTCGAATGCGTATGCGCATGTCCTGCGCCTCGCGCTCTGCACACACCTGTAATCCCTGCAGAGTCTGAAGGGTTTCTAGGATTCGACCTACCAACTTTTGGTTATGGTCTATTCCCTCCTTCAGATACTCTATCTCTCAGAAGGCTTCACTCAAGGATAATTCTTCCTGAGGTTCCTTCCGAGTGCAGGATTCCTGCGACCTGGGGTCCGGATTGCTCCGTCTCTTCTCCCCCTTCTCCTGCTCTTGCGTACTGAGGGCCTTCAGGATGAGTTCATCCTCTTCTTGGCGGCTGGCTTCACCCTCAGAGTCCTCATCCGGGCAGGTGAATGTCCTTGACATGTCAGTCAATGATATTCCCCCCCTATTGATGATCCTGAGGGGATGGTCGCTGTTATCATCCGTGGTGGAGTTTTCCAACTCGTCACAGACTGTGTCGAGCCACGCTTGTCGGGATCGCCTCCTGCGCCCCGCTACCTCTTTGCTGTGCGTGGTCTCTTGGAAATCTGTGGCGGTGTACTCACCCAGCAACCATCTTCCAAGCCTAGCCGCCTGTTGGATGACACTTCCATCCTTGCGCAGCTCCAAATCCGCTAAATAATGTTCGCGCTGTGCGGAGGTCAGCTCTAATGCCCAATTGTCGATTTGAGCTGACAACAGAGCCATCTTGCCTCCGCACGGCTGTAGGATGCGGTTGAGGTTTAAAATTTCGGCCTAATCGACCACTACCGCTTCCTATCACCCAAGGTCTGAGCGGGGTGTACACTATTTAGTGTCAGTACTTTTAATACCTCCTTTTATGAGGCCTTTTAAAAGGAGATTATGAGCGCGTGCAGTCTCCGCAAACTTTCTATAAATATTATAAAAATATCCTACCTAAGGTCGGAGCCTGCTGTTTGCTTGCTCCGCCTGGCTACTATTTGGACTGCACGCTTGGGTCGCGCTCTCTGCCTTATCGTTGATCAGGTGCTACCAACCCCCCTTTATCCACCAAACTGTGGCTGAAATGGGTTAACACCTGATTCTCCCGTACGATCTGAAATCACTTCGACCTATCAATAATTATCGCTTTCGGCCCTTTTTACAATAATCTTAACAATTTTTAACCAAAGGTTCGAAGTGGTTTCGTTTTTTCCCCAGCAGAAGGCATACCGCTCACGATCTCGCTCTACCACCCGCTCAAACCTTCCTAAGCGCTCGCGCAATCGTCTCTCTCTCTCGTGCGTCGATTACCTTCGACGCACAATCCTATTCGCACGACACGGGTCTTAATACCAGTTGAGCGCCATGTAACGGGGGGGATAAACCTGCAGGATGAGAAATTTATATAAGAGCAAACTCCCACGATGCAGAGCAAACCGCCGCTCCGTTAACACGTATGTTAATACGTGTATTCGCCTTAACGTCAGCTGACTTAACTTGGTTGTCTTCGATCAAGCGGAGTTGAACTCACCTTAAGTCACGTGCCCTGTGACACACGATGAGTTTTAAGTGTAATCGACTTTGCTCCTAATCCACTTAATCCCCTAGCTATGATCGGATTAAAACTTAAGCCTATTTCAATTGTTTAATCTATTAGGAAAAATTATATGACGAAATTGGCGAATAATTTTAATAGATTTTATTGATAAAAATCTCTACAGTCTTTATCGGGCCGAAAGACTGACGCACGCGAACAGGATTTACAATTAAATAACTTTCGGTGAGAAAGAGAGAGAGAGAGAAGATACGAAAATTGGCGCGATCTAACGCTCGGCGCGAATACAAAATTATCAACGCTAACGCGGCTGAACAAAATAATAAATATATTTAGACACGCGATAATAAAGGGAGGTGCACCTACCCTGCGGTGCAATTACGGTGATCAGCCGTAATTGTTGATGTCAGCAAAATATCAACTGCCTCAGGTCCTAGGTTATCAGCTGTGCTGCCTCGTACCACCTATCAGCTGCAAATCTGCTGCTACCAAAACGCTGCAATCTGTAGGTCTCGTTGTTGCACTCACGCGCGTAATTATTATGGACCAGTAACTATTAGTCGGCGAGAAAAAACAGTGCAAATAACTTCGGCGATATCTACTTGTCACAACAGCTGAGACGTAACTGCTAATTTGAAAGATCGCGCGCCCCCTCTCTCTCTGAATACTTAGAACTAACGCGCGAAAATCAGAATCGCGAACGGTTCGATTAATTGAATCGACTACCGTTGCAATATTTCTAATTTAATAAATTCTAATTTCATTTTTTAATTGCATTTTGTACATACGACAAAGTAAGCTCCATAGTTATTTTAAAAAAGATAAAATTAGTTAATAAAAGCTAGTTTTCTGCTACAATAAGAAACTTTTAAATACGCTTAATTTAATTTAATGTTTATAAATACGAAATTCAAATTAAATTATATTACTTTTTCAAAATTTATAGTTTAGAACAATCGTGATTGTGGATTGGTGGATCATAGAGAAACAAATATATTAATGAATAAATAATAACTATATTATAGGTCAATGTGTATTTTTAGGCACTTTAACTTGTTTTAAAAAAATTATATAAATATCTTTTGAGCCTTTAGGCCATGGTTTTTTAACGATAGTAGAATTTGAAACATGAAAACAGTTAGTATGTTCGCGTAGTACATTGAAATACTCTCCATACTCAAAATTTCGTCCTGAATAAAAAATGGCATTTATTACTCTAAAACATTTTTTATCGATAAAAAGTTTCGTCTTTGGTACTTCATTAATCTTAAATCCAGTTAATTTATTTTTATCTGAAAACAGTGATAATTTAACTATCAAAATCTTTTCAGGATCAATACGTAGAGATACTTTTTCTTGTTTTTCATATTTACAATTATTATAACAATGTTCTTGAATATCCCGCCAAACATTAATATTTTCATCAAAAATTTGCTGCAATGTACATGTTACATTGCTTTCTAAATTTAAGGACAAAGTTAAAATATAATTACGTGTTGTAATAGGATCAGGTCTAAAATCACATCCCGGGCATCTTGTCCTAATTGTGATTTCATGTTCTGTAAGTTTTCCTATTATTTCAAACTTCGTATATATATCTGACAAATAATCTGCAGCATCTTTTTGAATAAATAATGTATATTTGTCAGTATCAAGAAAATTTGAAAGCGGTACTAAATCAATCGAAGTTTTGTTAATATATTTATTGAATATTTGTAAAAGTATATCTTGATGCTTACATTCAAGCAAACTTTTTCTGATTAAATGACAATGAAATAAACTATGTACGCACGATTTAGCGTAAGATAAGCTATTTTTGCAGAGTATCGGTTGAATGAAATCATTCAATGGACGTTCAAGAATATTATTATTATTATCAGCTTGAATCTGCAGTGTATAACGTGAAACAGACCATATAATGTCAAATATTTTGTTATTTTTATATGTATCGTTATATGGTATATTATTATAAATGTCAAGATCTGAGCGATATTGTTTTCTTAATCTATTATATTCTCTTATAGCTTATTATTAAATGCAAACCTTCTAATTTAGTAATTCTAGATAATGCTACATAAGTTTGACCACAAGTGAAAATGTTGTTTCCTGCTTCTATAACAGCATTGTCCAAACTCAAACCTTGACTTTTATGGATAGTGATAGCATAACTCAGGCAGAAAGGAAATTGTTGTCTTGTAATATATATCTGTTCCATTATTTGGAATTGGTATTCTAATCGTTTGATACAATATTCTTGTTGATTTGACTGAAGTTTAATAGTAACGCTGTCTATACCGGTTTTTCCTTTGCTTACTGCAACGACTGTTGCTATAGTGCCATTAACTAATCCAATAGACACATCGATATTCCTTCGTATCATAATTTTGCAGCCTATTTTGATTGTAATAACTTGAGAAATACCACATGCATTGTCATCGTCATCATTTAAGATTTTCAAAACGCGTTTTTCTAATCTCTTCGGGCATTCATAACAATCATTAGCAAACAGCTTTATCTCTTCCGACTCAAGTTTATTCAGCATGGTATTATTAAGTATTGTACACATATCTTTAGTCGGCATGAGACAAACTGTTTTGCTTGGTAAATTATTCAAATATTCATATAATTCGTGAAGAGAGACTGAAAGAGTATTAGTTGAAAAATGAATCTTTCTTTTTTGTAAAGCTTCTGTATCAGAATTGGTTAAATAACCTAATCTTATTCTTGTCAGAATGTCTGAATAAATGTTATCGTTTTTTTGTCTCATATTTATAGTGAGTTCGTCGTAATTGAACAATGTCCATAAATTAAAAGACATTATGCCTTTAATATATTTATCAATTTGTGATCTAGTCATTGCAACGAATGGAAAATCTTCCCGTACAGGTGGTAGTTGAAGTAAATCACCAAATACTACAATATGTATCTTACCAAACCATCCGTCTTCTTTGTCTGATGTACAAAATATTTCTGCAAGTCGTAAATGAATATACATGAGCATTATATTTGATATCATGGAAATTTCATCAATGATGATAAAATCAACATCTTTTAAACTTTGCCGTATTCTTTTCAGCGAATTATCTGACAAAGATTTATATTTTGCCGTGCCTCCTTGCTCTACAGGTAATTGCAACAATCTGTGGATTGTAAGTCCCTGAATATTATACGCTGCAATACCATTCGGAGCAGCCATAGCAGTATTTTTATTTCTCTTTACTTTGTTCCATAAAACCAAATTTTCAATCACGTAACTTTTACCCTTACCTCCAAATCCGCTTACAAATATTCTTAATACTTTATTGCTAGATATTGTATAAGTAATTGTATTGAATATTCGTAATTGATCAATATTGATATTTGTAATAGATTGTTCTATGTCAATTTCGTTTTTGTTTTCCGTAACTTTTTCAATTAAATCTTGAACATCTTTAATAACTTGGATTGCATCAAGAGGATCAGCATTATTCAGATGTTCTGATTGTTGGGTTAAGGTCTTAGCCAATTCTTGTTGGTCGATTAATTTACTGGCCTCATCCATAGCATTTTGAATCATTTGCAATTTATCATGATATTGAAGTGCTGCAGATAAATCATCTTTTATTTCAATAAAAGCATTATAATATGTATCTTGATTCGCTTTTAGTTCCTCAGTTTTTCTCCACGATTTAAATAATATAAGTATGGAAAAATAATACGCTTCAGGTTGCGTTTGAGGATTGTACTTCATGTGAAGAATTAAATGAGCTCATTTCCTTCTTTTGCAATATAAATTTTCACCCATCTTGTAATATTTAGCTTTATGAATTGGCTTTTTTCTCCATATATCGAAAAACCTCGCAAAATCGTATAAACACATAGTTTCTAATTCTTTAGGGCGCTTTGGATAATATGTATCCACTAAATTATCACAAAAGATTTCAGATGAATCTGCAGGTAATTACTTCACTTCATTGTATGATTTTAATTTTCTCTTTTTCTGAAAACCAACATCGATCTATAGAAAAGTAGTATTTGGATCAGTTTCATGAAGTGGGTGAGCCAATAAAGTATCGACAGCTTCAATAGCTCCACATTCTCTGTGAGTAAATCCGCGCATACAATGGTCCAAAGTCTACTACAAAGAGACTTATTTAATGCTATTTCAGAAAGATCAAGATTACTTTTTTCACCTTTTGTTCCATAACATGTAACGTAATGCGTCAGAAGATATGTAGATTCACCAATAAATTGAGCATCGATGTTTCCTTCCTATAAAACTATTATGGCAGGAATGTAATCATTTGTATACCGTGTGGCGGGGAATTTCGGGGGTTTTAACCGCGCTCCGAGTTTCTTCCGCCACAAGGCCTGTTTGGCTCTACCCCCGATTATTTAGGGCGCCAGACCGTCGGCTAATTACGGCGATCGTCAGGGGTAAGGCCAGTAAGGTTGTCGCGTATCCCGATCTGCTTAACGGCGACTGCGCAGGGTGGGCAGACGGGAGATACGCGTGATATCCTCGATTCAGGCCTTGGTGTCCAACTCTCCACTTTCTACGTCTCCTTGATTATGGTATGCCGGCAGCTCAGATGATGGCTCCTTAATTCAAGTCGTGAGTCCGTTCGAATTCGCGCGTATATTACCTATCGTGGGACCCGAAAATATAGCGAATTAGTGATACCCGGATATAACCGCTCGCGGCTGAAAATCACTAGCATGCAATCGAGGTAAGATAACACAGTAAATTTTATATAAAAATAATTAATCACTTTATTGACGTATCTAGTAATTCACAAATAAGAGGTCGGAGTGAATAGGGTCGGTAAAACTCTGAATAACCATAAAATAGCAAGGGTACAAATTAATCGAAAGGTTAACAATTTTCCGGTCGGTCTTCGATTAACAAAGATGGTGGAAAGGTCAGCGCAAACAACTCAATCACGAATTTTTCTTATCTGATCTTACCGCTCACGCTCGGTTTACGAAATGGCGGAAAGGTCAGCACAATTAAATAAGTACGGTGATCTTATTCGGCTAATTCTACTCTCGTAATAAATTGTTAGCGAAAGGTCAGCGCGAATCCTAAATCACGAATTTTCTTTTGTTTGATTTTAACGCTCACACTCGGTTTACGAAATGGCGGAAAGGTCAATACAATTAAATAAGCACGGCAATTCTATATTTGGCTGAATCTACGTTCGCAATAAATTATTAGCGAAAGGTCAGCGCGAATCCTAAATCACGAACTTTCTTTTGTTTGATCTTAACGCTCACACTCGGTTTACGAATTAGCGAAAGGTCAGTACAATTAATATAGCACAGTAATTTTATTCGGTTAGTTTGACATTCGAAATAAATTCCATTAACGAAAGGTCAGCGCGAATAACTCAACCACGGCCTTTAATTCGTACAAACCTAACACTCACTTTAGATCTACGGAATGGCGGACATGTCAGCGCGATTCGATAGGCACCGGCGTCGACGGATCTACGTGTCGCGACGACCTACGGCACTGAGAGATTAATTCCCACACTCCGCGATTAATAAAAGTGAGTGGCACTTTGCCTACTTACGATCTTTCCTTGCGGTTTTGGCGAACAAAATTGGCAAAAAAAACGGAAGGCGTATAGCGCAAATAATTCTGCACGAGATTAGCTGATAGAAGCTCCTTCTAGCTATAGATCCAGTGGAAAAATGGACGAGAATCGGCTTTTCGCGGTCAAAGATCGCTTTTCTTCTTCTCTTTCCGAGAAGAAATGTTATTATTGGTCGGTATGCTAATTCGGACATCGGTAGCGCCATCCAAATATTTTATCATTGGTCCGTATGTAAATTAGAAGGATACAGCGCCCTCCTTAACTCTCCTACTTTCGTCGTTATTTACCCTCTCTCACCCCCCACTAAGGTAGCTATCATTAGTTGTCGGAAAAGATCTACCCCTACTCTTATCTATTTGTCTATCCGGACGGAAATCAAATTTTGTTCTAATTTGCTCATTGGTCGTGACGTCACTAGCGTATTTTATCAGAGGTTCGAATTCGGTCAGTTAATTTATTATTTAAACCTAATGGGGTAGTTGTCGCTCGCTATCATAATAAGGGTGTCGGTCGCATGCGAATTTTACAATTCGGTATTTATTCCATGCTCATTCTTTTCCAATTATAATTTTAATTTTAATTTGTCATGAATACGTATATAATATTCGTCATTTCATTTGTAGCGCCCTCATCCTCGCATTTGCATATTATTCTATTTATCATATTATTCTATTTATCTGAGGTGTTGCAAATAATGCAGCACGCAGGAAAGGCCTTGTAATGTACCGCATTACAACCGTTCATTAAAATCTCGAGGTAAATCATAAAGCCTACTATTATTTTTCAACTTCCTGCGATTTGTTATAGCCGTAATAACAGTATGTAAAATAAAATCTTTTGTTACGTTTCGAGGAAATTCGAAACGACAAGCGCTTATAAAACCACTACATGTTTTTCTTTTACGCATACATTATGTTTATGTTGTTCATATTCCATAACTTTACGATGTATATGAGGAGATGTATATTTATTCGGTATGCGACACGTAATATATTGCAATATAAATTTTTTCGACGATATACCATATACTGGAGCATCTTTTATCCAGAAAATACAATGAAAATGAGGCAATCCTCGATTTTGATATTCACGTACATAATAATAGTGATCAATTATTCCTATAGGTTTTGCATCAGAATGAAAATAAGCCATCATAGCTTTAAATTTTTTTTCAATGAAAATTTCAGCTGGAACAGGATAGTCAACGATAAGTTGACTATTAGATCTACTATCGTTATCTAATGATTGATAATCTCGTATAAATTCACCTAAATCTTGCCAGTTCCATTATGCCGGACTCAACGTTATGAAAAATGTAACAGGGCCATATTCTTGCGCCATACAGTTCAGTTCTCGTCTTGGCCTTCGCCAATATGCTTCAGTTCCTCTTATACGAGAAAATATTGAATAAAGATTTGATTCCAAACCATTGTCATTTAATTGTTGTATATAATTTCCGGCAGTATATTTGTGACGTGTATCTAACACATGTAGCATATGATAAATTCCTGCATTAAGACTTCTCATATAGTTATCATGTAAGTAATAAAAAAGTAATTGTTTACTTTCTCTAAACTATGAATGTTTAGAAGTTAATATATGTTTAATAAAATCAGATTCTTTTAATTTGATTTCTCTGGGAACACGTTGGCCACATTCACCATAAGGAAAAATATCTGGAAAACATTTCAAATCCAAATCTTTCTCGTGATAAACCAGAGGGGTTTCATAAACTTTTTTCATTTGATACAATTTAGTATCCGATTCATTAGGTTTTTGTACATGCAAAGCATTTATCGTATATTCATCATAAAATGTGTCCGATTGCGATTTCGCTGTTAACAAAGCTTCTCTGTAAGGTAATGTAGAATCCTCAATTTCAATATTAACTTCATTGACTTGATTAGAATTGTTATCATCAGAATTTTCTATATACTCTAAATTTGTATCTTTGAGCGTGTTAAATATATCGCATGGTTGAATAGAAACAGTGATTTTGGAATAAATTGGATTATTTTCTTTTGGCCATTTGAGAGCATTCCATACTTTTTCTACATCGACGTATTCTTCCCAAATAATTTTACCTTTAGTAGGAATACTTCTGACTAATATATATAACTCATGGTCAGTGTTCAATGGATCAGTTTCTTTACACAATTTTTTTAGTGTTTCTTCCAAAGGTAAAGGTAAATGAAATACTTTCCCCAGTTTGTCATGGCGCGCGTAATGAGGTATATTTTTTTTCATAACAGTACCTTTTTTTGTATAACCTGAAATGCTTTTGCATGCTGAATTAAAATTTTTTCATACATATTCAAACATTTTAATTCATCCGGAATAGGTTTAAACCACAGATTATTTAGAAGACATGTTGAAGGTATAGTATTATTTTTAAACTTCCTTAAACAATTCTTGCAAATCTTACCATTATTAAATATTTCCATTGAATTATTATTTTCATAATATTGGATTAATTTCTGCCAAGCACTAGTTGCAATTTCTAGTAATTCAAATGCAATCTTTGGTTCGTAATTTTTAACTAGTACTAGACTTTTTTCATAACATAATCGTTCACAGAAAACACACGCATTCACAGAAAGATCTTCTAAAATTTTGTAATAAATTTTGACACCCTCATGAAGTTTCTGTAAAATTTCATTTTCATTCAAAGAAATGTCATCGGTATTTTAGCATGGAAAAACTAAGGCCAATGAATTTTTTGATATGATGTCATTCAATTTGTCTAAATCACCATTATTTAAAGCTTCATTTACCTGTTCAGTATTGTTGTAACACTTTTGCAACGCATAAATTATATCTCTAATTATGCGTAAAAAAGGAAAATGGCAAGCTACAGAGCGAAATTTTAAAAATATCGAAATGCATAAGAAAATTCCTATATGACACACAATAGGATGACCGAGTTTCTTAGAATGACCAGATTCAAAACTGCAGTCAATATTTTTCAAAAAATCATAAGCGTCAGCATAACTCAACTCGATTAATTTTTCTAAAAGAACTTTTATTTCTATTATGGTATGGATATCAGGCAATTTATAATACTGATTACATAACCAACTTTTTGGGTTTTATGCACCCTCAAGTAATGGCATGATATTTGTTGACTGTCCATTTTCATTCATCACTATAACATTTATTTTATTTGAATCAGTCACAAGTAATCCCATACCAAAATCATAAATTGCATCGAAAAAGTATGATTCTGATTTGGAAGTATGCATCGACATTCCACACAAAGCTGAGATAGCATTGTTAATGGTATCGTTAGTAATACTCATATCCCCTAATCGATTTAAACCGACACTCGCTTTATTTTTTAAAGTTTTCAATTTGTATTTGGCTTCTGATATAATCCTATCTCTTGCAACGATCACTCGGGTAACTATGTGTTCAGCTCTAATTCTAGCTTCGATCGTGGAATTTACGGGTATAAAAGGCATAATTTTTTGTACACAATTATTTTTCAGCTGAATAAGTTTTCTCATATTGAGCTTAACCCATTAACGTCCAAAATGTCAAAATTTCTTGCACTTTTTCAAAGTGATTTTTTCCTATGTAATTGGCGTTGAAAAAAACCACATATTCTGATGTAAAATTGCATGCTCTTTCAGAATCCGTTGCCAGAATCATGATAAAACTCACAGGAAAAGAGATATGCTCGATTGAAACATAAAAAACACCTAAATTGTCGAAAAAAAAAATTTTTAGGATTTTTTTTCGAAGTGTTACGGTGAAGATATCACCTTACGACCGTGATCAAAGGTGATCATGGGATTTGAAGTTGAACAGGGAATTTTTTTGTTTACCTTGAACCATCGCTTCTTTACAAAATGGCGGAAAAAACGAATTTTTTTTTTTCAATCTTCATCAACTTTTTTCTCAAAATCTATGGTCTTTAGAAAAAAATTCATAAAAACAAAAATGCCTTAGAATCGCTTGAGGAACGATCTCAAATTTTTTCAGAATTTTTTGAGACAATTTTTGATTTTTCGGGAAACTTGGGAAATGGAATTTTCAAAAATGTCTCCAAAAATTCTGAAAAGGTGTTTCTCGAGTGATTCTAAGACATTTTTGTTCTTATGAATTTTTTTCTAAAGTCCATAGATTTCGAAAAAAAAATTGATAAAGTGAACATAGCGGTCGAAACGAATTTTTATTTTTTCAACTTTATCAATTTTTTTCTCGAAATTTAATGGGTTAATAATTATTACGAAATATATTTTCTTTATCTCCAAAGCGTATTTATGTCTAGCATTTATCAGTAATTTTTCTCGATTCAGATTGTAATTATCTTTTCGATCTATTAATATTTTACTTTTATTTGTAACATAATAATTCTTGTTATATGCGATGCGTTTATCTTTATTTTTTTTAAATATTGCTTGTCATATTCTACTAGCATATCTCTCTTCTTTGTATAATATTTTTTATTATATGCACTTATTTTTTCTTTATTTTTTCTACAATAATTTTTTCTTTATTCTTTCTATAATAATTGTGCTTTTGTGCAATTATTTTTTCTTTATTTTTTCTATAATAATTTTCAGGACCGTATTCATGTTGAGATGAATATTTTTTTATTTCAGTAATTATTTTAACTTTTTTTGATGGCATGGTCAATGACTCTCCATTTATTGTATCTAATTTTCTTTTAATCGATCGACTTTGAAATACAGTTTTATCGCCTGAACCTAAAAAAAATGTTTTGTTAATAAAGACATATTTTTCTGTATTTTTTACTGGTGAGTTCATAGTATTATTTATGACGGTTGAAATCATGACGTCAGACAATGTACGTTTTCGCTGCATCAACGGTGTGTACAAATACTGCATCTTGTTTAACTTGTTAAAAAAGAACATAAGCATTTGTTACATAATCAAGAAGAGATATTTCTTCAACATTTGAATCATTAACCGAGACCCAACGTTTATCTTGACGTAAAATATAAAAATAGTGTCCACTATTAATCGTATTTCCTTCGTGAACTATTAAACTACTAACGAAATACTCTTTGTTATTAATACGAACATATTTTGCAATATCATGAAGTAAAAAATTGTTTATTTTCATAACTTCCGCTCCACGTGATTCAAAAAGCTGTAATTGCATTACTATAATTTCATTATTAGTACTAAAATTCATCGACTCATAAAATAATCCATTTATACAAAACGTGCATTGTACGAGGTGTGATCAAAAAGTAAGGTGAATTTTGAAATTGAGCGGGCTACATCCGTTCGATCTTCGACTTTTTTATTTGTTTATGTCGGTACACTCGTCTAGAACATACGTTCCAAGTTTCAGCTTTGTAGTATGTTTGGTTTGTTTGTGAGAGGCATCAAGGTTAGAAGTGTTTTGCGTGCTCCACGATTTGCTGCTGTCTAAAAACATGGATCAAAGAGTTTGCATTAAATTTTGTGTGAAGAATGGAATCAAATGTTCCAAAACACTTGAAATGCTGAAAGTGGCATACGGTGAGTCTACTTTAAGCCAAAAAAATGTTTACAAGTGGTATAAACTCTTCCAAGAAGGCCGAGAAGACACCGACGACGAACTTCGTTCTGGACGCCCCAGCACATCAACAACTGATGAGAATGTTGAAGAAGTGAAGAAAATAGTGTTGGGAAATCGTCGAATTACCATTAGAGAAATTGCTGATGATATTGGCATCTCATTTGGTTCATGCCAATCAATTTTGACGAGTGTTTTAGACATGAGACGTGTGTCAGCGAAGTTTGTTCCGAAATTGCTCAATTTCGACCAAAAGAAACGTCGCATGAGCATCGCCCAAGAGCTACTGAATGACGTCAACGATGATCCAGATTTACTCAACAGTGTTATAACAGGTGACGAAACATGGGTATACGGTTATGACGTCAAGACTAAGACTCAATCGTCCCAGTGGAGGCATTCTGGATCACCAAGACCAAAAAAGCACGCCAAGTTCGATCAAATGTAAAGGTTTTGCTTACAGTTTTCTTTGACTGCAGGGGCGTGGTGCATCATGAGTTCTTGCCACAGGGTAGAACAGTAAACAAGGAATATTACCTGCAAGTTATGCGCAATTTGCGCCAAGCAATCCGCCAGAAACGTCCGAATTTGTGGAAAAATAAAAATTGGCTTTTGCACCATGATAACGCCCCTGCTCACACATCGTTGCTTGTGCGCGAATTTTTGGCTAAAACCAACACAGTAACGATGCCACAGGCACCGTATTCCCCAGATCTGGCCCCCTATGACTTCTTCTTGTTCCCAAAACTGAAGAGGCCCATGAAAGGACGGCGTTTTGCCACGATTGAGGAGATAAAGACGGCATCGAAGGATGAACTAAACAAGATCACAAAAAATGATTTTTTGAAATGCTTTGAGGATTGGAAAAAGCGTTGGCACAAGTGCATTATATCCGAGGGGGATTACTTTGAAGGAGATAAAATAAAAATTGATGAATAAATAAATATTTTTTGAGAAAAATAAAAATTCACCTTACTTTTTGATCACACCTCGTATATCAGTGGCCACAGAGGCACTTAAATTAATGTCAATTAAATCTTGTAATGAACAAGCAAATTTATTTCTTGGTAAGTGCAGAAGTAAAATATTATTACTGTACATTTCAAGATACTTCAATTGATTACATTCCTTACATGTAAAACATGGACGGAGCATATGCTCAATTAAAGGCCGTAACGTTTCGGATTTGCTAAGAAGATGACTGATGAACTCTGGTACATCTTGTTGAATACGTTCTCGGTACATAATATTAACGAAAGTTCTTAAACTCATTACGTCGACGTAATCAGTACCATTGTCACATTTCAACTTATATTGTGCCATTATTGTAGACAATTTATCTTGAGGGTTATTATCCAGGTGTCTTCTGATTGATACACAATTTAATAAACTTTGTATCGATGCATTTACATAACAAGAAACCATATCATAATTAGGTAAACCGACGAATTTCCAAACATCAGTATACATTGATTTTGAATGACTTTCTAGTTACATTTGATTATTATTATTCTTATTCATCTGATTCATTATCCCGAATAGTTTAACATAGGAGTGTTCTATTTCAATTTCGTGTCTCTTATTAGTAATAACAGATTTATCCAAATTGTGTGAATTACCTTTACTGAATGTTGAACAAATGTTTGTAAGCAATGGAAAAGGTATCAAATTATGACTTTGAAACATATTGTAAACATGACTTCTCATTTTTGCATAATCATAATTAATTTTTGAAGGATTTTGTCCTAAAAAAACGGATGTAGCAAATGCTATTGCTAAAATACAACAATAATTATTATTTCTTTGATATTGCACACTTTCAAAAATTAGCTTCTCTTTATCTATTCTTCCTTTTTTAATTAAATAGGGAAATAATTGAATTAAAAATTGCTCATGGCAAATATGTAATTGATCGAAATTGCACGAATCGTAAATATAAATAAAATGCATATCATAATAACAAGCAATCCAGTGACCACCTACACAGTTTTTACATAAATCATTACAGCTGTGTAATATTTGTATATGTACCGAGTCGCAGGGAATTGGTTTAAGACACTCGCGAAATGAAGCTAGCATGATATTTTGCAGAGATAACGTACTTCTAGGTTGAATAATAGGATAAGATTTTTGAGAATGTATATGCAAAATAGAGTGAAATAGATCAATGTGGTTATTTTTCAATTTTAATCCATCTAAAATTAGTTTTTTATCAGCTTCACTTTATAACGGTAGATTGCATTTGGCTTAGTCATAATCTATTTTATATTATATGTATATATTTTAAGGTAATATATAAAATATAAAATAACAAAAATTGTTATATTTTTTGTAATAAAATATTATTTTTTAATTATATTTTTTTATACATGTACATGTATATAAATTAATTTACATAAGTACATACAGGCGCTGGATATAAGCGTAGACAGGCGCTGGATATAAGCGCAGACAGGCGCTGGATATAAGCGCAAACAAGCACAATACAGGTGCTTATAGACGGTTGTCTGATGAATAATCTGAAAAAAAAACAAAATTTATTCAATGTAATTAAATAAAAAATGTTTATAAAATAACTTAAAACAATTGAATCCTACGCCATTTATGCATCACAAACTTTACCATACACATAATAGAATTTATGTAATGTTAAAAAAAAAATTCTTCTGAAAGAAAAGTTTATGACACTCTAACCTAATTGACTTTACTTACTTTCGATTTTGGTACTAGTAGCAAAGTTCTCTTTTTGTAGCAACGCGCAGCTTAGCAGCGAATTACAGCATTCGAGATATACCTGTAATTTTTTAATTTTGTAATATACAAAAAATGAATTATGTTCTTGACATCTTTATTTTATATTTTAAATGAATATTCTGCATCTTATCGATAGAAATATATTTAAACAAAATTCATAAAGTTGAAAATAGATTAATATAAAGTAGACTGAATGTTTGAACCAGATCAATGCGAACATTGATATTTACTTGAGCTTGCATATGAACATAAAGTAATGGCTTATGCATAAAATAAAGTAGACTGAATGTTTGAACCAGATTAATGAGTACATTGATTATCCCTGCTATTAAAAGCTTTTTCACAAACCTATGCATAATTTTTTTTTTTAAACCTCTGTCACAATCATTGCATTTACATTGTTTATCATTGTAATGGGTTGCTCTTTTATGTGACTGTAAATTGAACCTTTGACTGCAAAATTTAACGATAGAAAATTATGCTCAGAAGATAATGTGTTATATTATAAATGTTATAAATGTGCCAAAAACATTTTTGTACTGACATAAATATTGCCCTACAAACAAACACATTGGTAAGGTTGATTTCTTGTACGTGTTAATTCATGACATAATCTCTAATTCTCATCTTTTCTTGCAAAAGTTTTGTCACAAATGTTACAAATGTATAGTTTGTATCCAATATGAACGATGTTGTGTACTTCAAGATTATGAGCTTAACCAAATAGTTATCCTACCAATGTAAAAGATTTAATAATTAGTTTGTATCCATTACGAACGATGTTGTGTACTTTAAGATTATGAGCTTAACCCATTAATACCCAAGCCGAATCTGGTAGAGATAGCCTTGAAATAACTATTGAGTTCATGTTATAGCTCAAAAATAATTTACACGTGTTTTTTCTTTTTGCATTTCCAACTGTTTATAAAAAGTGATTTAAACAAATTGACAAAAGTTTTAGTTTTTTGAAAAACTATTTACGGCAATCGATTCTACGGGAAAAACCAAGGCGAAAACCCCTGTAAGATTTTCTGGTTAGTCTCAATTTTGTTGGTGTATATTCATTATAAACAATTTGAAACTGAGAAGTGATGCTGACAAAAACCTCTCTAACATTATTTTTTTCGACCCAACTGTTTTTGTTAATCATTATGGGTAAAATAACTACTTTCTTCAAAACAGATCCTTAAAAACAATTACGAATGATTTTCTCTGTGAGTTTTGCAGAAATAAATATCACATTTTGAACAACAATATTCAGTCAATACTAAACAATTTTCGTTGTCACACTTTCTACGTTTCCTAACCTTTATCTGATGTTCCTCTGTCGGAGTTTTAACTTTTTCTGTCGTTTGGATATTTTCGTATTTTTTGAGTATTTTATTTTGAGTATTTTCGAGTTTTTGAATATAATATTCACAAACTTCCTCCACAATATCTTTTGAACCTTTCTTCTCATCTGGATGGAGTTTATTGTAAATAACAATAGCATTAGCTAATGAAGCTTGAATAAGTCTCATGAAGAGACACCACGTCCATTTTTTGCTTCGGATTGTAGGCATAAGTGCATTACAATGCTGGTCGTGTGAGTCTACTCCACCCGTGTGCCTATTATACATTGAGAAAGCTTGAGGAAAGAGAATTTTTTGTTTAGTTTTATTATGCCATCTTTTCATTTCAACTTTCGGTTCACCTCCGTATTTAGTTGAGAGAACTGATACTGGTTTTGAGTCCATCACCGTTATGTAATTCAGTTTTGAATTGACTTCATGAACTGAAATAGTGGTTCCTCTGTCAGCTTTCTTTGACATATCGATTTTTGCTTTGACGCGATTTTGACGAACAGTTCCTGTAGCCGATAATCCAATATTTCTTAAGTGAATCATGAGATCTGGAGATGTAAAGAAGTTATCAAAAAACAAATGATATTTTGCCAGATTTTCATTTTTAACCGTCTCCAGGAACCTTTGAAGTAATTTGATAACCACTCTCGATCCCAAACAAACAGAAGCTAAAGGATTTTCAGATTCAGTACCAAACTTGCCCGTATATATATCTAAATCATATATATATCCATCTGAAGAACATAGTGCCCATAGCTTTATCCCAAATCTTATAGGTTTGTTCCTAATGCATTGCTTGATGCTGAATCTTCCAAAATATTTGACCATAACTTCGTCGATTGACAAATTATAATCAAAAAATCCATATCTCATACAATTTTCCCTAAATAATTCAAATAAATATCTGACTCTCCAGACTTTATCTTTTTCATCTTTGTCTTGAAGTTTATGAAACCTAATGTTTTTTTTTATTTTTACAAATTTTTCCCTTGGCATAAGTTCTTTTATTATTGGACACTGCAAAAGTCGTTTGTTGGACCAATAATCAGACTGCCTTTTCCTAGAATTGACTATAGTAATCATAATGATCACGATGAATCGGTCTAAATCATCATTGGTCAATTCAAAGTGGTTTTCGGAAGTAGCTTCTATAATAAAGTTTTTCATTGATTGAGAAAAAAAGAGTTCAAACAATTCCAAAGAACTTTTTTAGTAAAATGATGAAATAGATGAAAGATCATAGTCATCATCTGGAAGATCGTCATAATTCAAAGCATTATCACGCCAATCATACTTATGATTCGGTTCTAGTAACTTCTGGTCACTGGTATAAGAACTCTTTATATGTTCATACGATCCTGTAGGAAGCGGCCGAAGTGAAGTATATTCTTCTTCTTCTTCATTACTTGAACCTTCATCTGAGCTCTCATGCTCTGTTGGAAGAAATGCAATATCAACATGATGGTCACCATCT
The DNA here is from genome assembly GCF_024137745.1 of Phymastichus coffea. NCBI lineage: Eukaryota > Metazoa > Arthropoda > Insecta > Hymenoptera > Eulophidae > Phymastichus > Phymastichus coffea. The sequence continues at coordinate 5,661,336 of NW_026706823.1, forward strand.
ATATCATCACCGTCAACCATCTCATTCAAATCAGCAATTCTTCGCCTCGTCATGGTATTACAGTTTTATATTGAAGTATATAAAAAGAACAAAATTAGTAATTTATTCAATATAATAGAATGGTCTTCTATTTCACTGACTTACAAGCAATCGTCGAAATAGTATATGACACCGAACTATTTAGTCGGTTTACATTTGAAATGAAGATAGGAATGAAAATTAGAAAGAATTATAAAATTATGAGGAATTTCTACTGATGGTGTGATTATTTCAGTATAACCGTAGAAAATCTTTTTCAAGTTATTGTTAGTTCACATTCGGTTCGTAAAATTCAAATGATGGAAACTGCTTTACGATTTCTAATTACAATTGTATGATAAAAGACTAAAGAGGTTTTCGCCTTGGTTTTTCCCGTAGAATCGATTGCCGTAAATAGTTTTTCAAAAAACTAAAACTTTTGTCAATTTGTTTAAATAACTTTTTATAAACAATTGGAAATGCAAAAAGAAAAAACACGTGTAAATTATTTTTGAGCTATAACATGAACCCAATAGTTATTTCAAGGCTATCTCGACTAAATTCGGCTTGGGATACAACGAGGTCAGCATCACTTCTCAGTTTCAAATTATTTATAACGAAATTACACCAACAAAATCGAGTCTGACAAAAAAACGCTACAGAGGTTTTCGCCTTGGTTTTTTCCGTAGAATCGATTGCCGTAAATAGTTTTTCAAAAAACTAAAACTTTTGTCAATTTGTTGAAATAACTTTTTATAAACAATTGGAAATGCAAAAAGAAAAAACACGTGTAAATTATTTTTGAGCTATAACATGATCTCAATAGTTATTTCAAGGCTATCTCTACCAGATTCGGCTTGGGTATTAATGGGTTAACCAAATGCTTGTCCTACCAATGTAAAAGATTTAATAATTTATAATTATGATTCATATTGTAATTTTTTAATTTACCACACGTTTGATGTACAAATTTTCTTTTACAATATTGTTTTTATTCTACATGCTCACTTTCAAGAGGAAAACAATATACACTTTAATGAAAACTTTGATTGAATGAATGAACCTTAAATTTACGAGTATAGTAGATCACAAAGTAAAAGTCACAGAGTAAAAGTCATAGAGTAAAAGTATAGATCACAGAGTAAGTCATAGAGTAAAACTTAAAAACTTTTTCTTTTTCTTTGTTGGTTGTTATTATACGCTGCAGCATTGGCCATAGCCACATTATAGGCTGCCAGATTTTTTATAGAATTAAGACTGTTAGCCGAAAGGCCTTGGGCAAAGCGTTTTCTGATAAATTTTCTTTTTTTATCATTTCCTCCTCGTACTCCTCTATCTGTAAAAATAAGGTTATTGTTAGAAATTTATTGATATATGTTTTATAAAATTCTTTTAAAATAACTTGTATACACAAGTACATACTATTTTTTTTATTAATGGGCAGGTTATGTTTTCTTTGCCACTCATCAAATGTTAGTATTTCTAAATTTTGTTGCCTGCTTTCGTTTGTTACTGTTGATATTTGATTGTTATTTTCTGTTTGTTACTCGTTATTTTTTTTCAAATTCCACTTGTTGATTTTTTCGTTTTAGTTTTTCAATTTCTATATCTTTCTTTTTATTCATTTCAACTAGTTCATCCATCTTTTTCTTCATTTCCTCCCATGCGCTTATCGGAACATTGAAAGTTATACTCTCCTTCTCATTAAAGGCTTCAGTTTCAAAATGGACAGAAATTCAAATTGGACAGAATCTTCATCCATGTCCATGTTCTGTAAAAAATGCAAAATTAGTAATAAATAGATCATTAGTTAGTGAATACATATGAAAATATTTCTACTTACATTATCCATGCTCATTTCAATCAAATCAACAATCAAGTAATATATAACGAAAGCTGTCGATAGTAATCTGTTCTCTGTTTATATTATTAGTTAGAGATCGCTAATGCTATGCTAGATTGTGCGCTTCATTATTTTGGAGCAAACCTAGCGGCCACAGTTGGAAGCAGAGCAATTTAGCAAAAAAAAGGGTGAGAGATAGACAAGCAGAGTCGAGCCGAAGTTGATGTGAAAATGACTGAATGAAAATTATGGATTAAAAATTATGAATGAAAATTACAAATATACTTATTGAATCAACATGTGACTTTGGACTTAAATTACTCGTCTTAAAATTTTTGCTCTTCTTCTTTTTCTCTTGTTAAAACTCTTTTATTATACTTTTTTTTTAATTTCACACGTCACATTTGCTTTCAGCTCCCGTTTCTCTAGCTTTCAGCTGTTTATTCAGTATCAGATAACGCTTTGCCCAAGGCCTTTCGGCTAACAGTCTGGAGTATATAAAAAATCTGGCAGCCTATAATGTGATGATTGCCAATGCTATAGCACATAATAATAACCAACAAAGAAAAAGAAAAAGTTTTTAAGTTTAGTAATAACTAAATATACTTTTACTATGTGCCTTTTACTCTGTGATCTATACTTTAACACTATGACTTTTACTCTTTGATCTACTATAAATTTTTAATAATAAAGTTCACTCATTCAATCAAAGTTATCATTAAAGTGTATATTGTTTTCCTCTTGAAAGTCAGAATGTAGAATAAAAACAATATTGTAAAAGAAAAATTGTACATCAAACGTGTGGTAAGCTAAAAAATTACAATATGAGTCATAATTATAAATTATTAAATCTTTTACATTGGTAAGACAAGCATTTGGTTAAGCTCATCTTAAAGTACACAACATCGTTCATAATGGATACAAACTAATTATCTAATCTTTTACATTGGTAGGGCAAGCATTTGGTTAAGCTCATAATCTTGAAGTACACAACTTCCTTCGTAATGGATACAAACTAATTATTAAATCTTTTACATTGGTAAGACAAGCATTTGGTTAAGCTCATAATCTTGAAGTACACAACATCGTTCATATTGGATACAAACTATACATTTGTAACATTTGTGACAAAACTTTTGCAAGAAAAGATGAGAATTAGAGATCATGTCATGAATTAACACGTACAAGAAAACAACCTTACCAATGTGTTTGTTTGTAGGACAACATTTAGGTTAGTACTAAAATGTTTTTGGTACATTTATAACATTTATAATATAGCACAGTATTTTCTGAGCATGCTTTTCTATCGTTAAATTTTGCAGTCAAAGGTTCAATTTACAGTTACATAAAAGAGCAACCCATTACAATGATAAACAATGTAAATGCAATGATTGTGACAAAGATTTAAAACAAAAAAAAATTATGCATAGGTTTGTGAAAAAAGCTTTTAATAGCAGGGATAATCAATGTACTCATTAATCTGTTTCAAACATTCAGTCTACTTTATATTAATCTATTTTCAACTTTCAGTCTACTTTAAATTAAATATGTTAATGTTGAAATTACAAACGACAATATATACTTACAATCAGTATTATTGCAGTAAAAGTATGTACGCGTATGTTTATTTATTTTTTATTTGATTCAGTATATTCAAGATTGATATTTTCATTAAGTAACATACTTTTATTCCATTCATTTTATTTCCAACAAAGCCGTATAACTCGCTTCGTTCAAACCGTGTGATTGCTATCAATCAATTTCCTTAAAAAACCCCCTATAATTACGGGTGTTGAGTAACTTTTCATCTTTCCCCGTAAAAAAACACACACACACATTCAAGTATTTACGAAGACAAGAGTATTACGATGTACAAAGACACTGCATAAATTATTATAAGCTCGAGTACGACATCAGGTTGAGATGTGAGTAAATTCGTTGCTTTTTTTCTCATTCGTGCGAACGCAAACGGCAACACGCGTTAAGATCCTTGACCGCTCAGAGCGATCGCGAGAAAGTATAGTCAACCAATGGGACGACGCTAATCGCTGCATTGATCGAACGTCGTGTGCACGTATCGCTCTGTTCGTCATATACTTGTTTTAATTTTGCAGACATTTTTGTTTAATTTATTTTGAGATGTGCATGTAATCATTATGCAATTTTATGATACTTTTACCGGATTTTCCTCCTAGGGCTTAACCTTTTAAGGACGGGACTGGTCGATATATCGACCACCAATTTGGTCAGGCACTCCACGTGACATATTCTTTCATTTTATGCACAAATATTGTGCAAAAAAAAGTCAAATTTTAACGTAAAAATCCCCGTCCTTAAAAGGTTAAAAAGTTATTTCAATCATTTATTTGTCGGAATTCTTGTTGTTTGTATTTATTTAGACAAGTGTAAGCGATACTCATGCAATAAATCCATTGAATGCTTCCACCGGATTTTCCTCATACGGTTGGAATTAGCGTACTAATTACTTCAATTTGATTTATTACTTTTTACATTAAAGTAAATTTGTTACTGAAGCTAACTAATGTAAACGTAATTATTGTCTAGTTCTAATAGCAACGAAAGTGAGTATCAAACCTGAAAATTCTTTGTTTTTTTAATTTATACTCATATACAAACTCAAGTAAGTATCAATGTACGCATTAATCTGGTTCAAACATTCAGTCTACTTTATATTAACTATACAAGTAAATATCAATCATCGGTTAACTAATCTTCCAGAAAACAACATGAACAGTGAATACTCTACATCAATTATCAATTATTAACTAATCTTTCTTGCAGATTGCAACATAAGTAATTTAACTTGATATATTCTAATCTGTTAACTAATCTATTTTAATATATCCATTCTGGATTTTAAATTGTTAATAATAAAATACAAAATACAATTGGTGAGGAAACTTGGATCATTAATTAATTTGTAAATTACACCATACTGTACCTGTGGTATAGCATTAGCACTATAAATGTATTTTGTTTATTTACTTAATATTATCAAGTACTTGATTAATAATCACTATTATTAAGTATTATTTAAATTTCACACTTAAAAACACTTCAATTTTTCACTGCATCGAGTCAATCACTATATAACTATATGTTACGTGACGCTTCATTGTATTATTTTTTTTATTTTGTCAAATAATATTTCGGACCCGAGACTTCCGTTCGGACATAGTATAATCAGCAGTATTCGTGTGCGCGACTCGGTGGGAACGTGCGGCAGAGGCTGATTCACGCTGCGCCAGCATGCTGCGACGGCATGCTTCGGTCAGCGTGCTTAGCTAGGTAAGACGATCCGATACGAGAAGCGTAAACGTTTAAAGTATATGTGCGAGAGAGAGACGAAAAGCGAGGGACAAAAGATATATAACGAACCGGCGTAAACAACGAACTAATCCTTAGTCAGTCAGAAGTCAGCGCTCAACTAAGAAGCCTGCAAGAGTTTGAGAATATTACAGTAAAGTTATATCGAAATACCGAGTATCGTTATTTCTAACGATTTTTCTTGCGTGAACAAAAGTCATACCAGGACTCACTTTATTTGCTATTGGAATACTATTGGAATATTATTGGATAAAGAAAATATATTGGACCAGTTTATTGAACGAGTTCAAAACCAGTGATTACCTATATCACAAATCAAACAATATTTTGGACCTAGACGACAGAGTGAGTACTTTTGGGCTCTATTTTCGATAAGCTGAAATCTCTTCCTTATTGTTTTTCTTTATTATCTCTCCCCCTCTGCGCTCTAATATTACTAAGCATAATCAAGGTTCCCCTTTCGGTGAATCCACGTGATTGTGTACCGGGACCAAGTGTGTAAACACCGCTGACCGCGCAAATTAAAATATTTATTTTAATAAATCGCGAACCACATAGTAGCGCGATATTATTATTAGAAGTGTTATCCGACGTATTAAAATATATATAAACTTGTCTAACATACCGGCGTAAGTTCATTTAAGTCAATCGGCGAAGCCCCCTCCCTTTTTCCCGCCTGATTACTGCCGCCTGGCTCTCGCAAGGACGAACTTCGGATATTATCGGTAAAGACGCGATCCATTCGGCGACACGGTCGGGGTACCGTACTGAAGGTCTAGTCCGCCCGAGTCGGGACCACTCGGAGCTAAAAACGGTCTAACACGTGCCCGTTTTGAAGAGACATCAAAACTGGCACGTAACACTATATATATAAATAGAAAATGTCTGCTTAACGCTGCAGTCATCTTACAGATCATCTATACTATCATCTACCGTTATCTAGATTAATATTATCAAGTACTTGTTTAATAATCACTATTATCAAGTATTATTTAAATTCCATACTTCAAAACACTTCAATTTTTCACTGTATCAAGTCAATCACTATATAACTATATATGTAAATAGAAAATGTCTGCTTAACGCTGCAGTCATCTTACAGATCATCTATACTATCATCTATACTATAAGATATCCATTATCTAGATATCATAGAAGAAGAAAAGTTGAAGAAAAAAAAAATCGACCATGTTCAAAATAATCAATATAAAAATATATATAATGAATGCAGAAAAAAATTTTTTTAATGATTTAAATTCTTTAGGGGGTTAAATAAAGTCGGTTGAATAGACTTCTGCATAAAATAAATTCCATTTATTTTATATAGACGCAAATAAAAAACGTTAGATACAATACCTATCGTGTATATAGTATCGCGTCCGCGCCTTCGGCCATTGATGCCGCAGGTCGCTACCGCGACCCTTGATAAAAAAAGGAAATGAATGCATGATAAATATTACATATTAGTTATTTTTACATTTATCGAATTATTGTCACTTATATAAATTCTAATAAGCTGCCGCCAAGGTACTTAAGCTTAATAATTCTTTTTACAAGTTGACTGAGCAGAGTATTTTACGATCCCGGATTCGCAATGAAATGTTCGTTTAGTTTGTTCGGAAGGAAAACGTCAAAATCAGCTTCCGGTTCGACGACGGCTCTTGTTCCGAATTCTGTTTAAATACCTTGTACGAAAATTTTCCAAGTCCACAATCGAATGACGTCATCCTCTCGCAGCGAGAGCTCAGAGTAAAATGATTCTGCGTGGAGCTCCCCATCCTGAAGTAGTCTTTGACTTTCTATGCATTGATTGATATATAGGAACTTAGTCGCGCGCGAACATATTAGAACTGTTACATACAAGCATATTTGAGACTTATGATAAATTACAAGTGTCAATACCCTCACTTCACTTTGACAATTTTTTGAAAATTAAAATTTTTTACATTTCTTTCAAAATTTTTTTCAATCATTTTTTTCTTAGAATTTGAAATACTGTTGAACGTTGAAACTTAAGAAGAATGAAAAAATAAAAGCCATACATGTGTATAGTAACGAATGCTCGCGTTTGAAATTACAAGTGTCAATACCCTTACTTGACTTTGATAATTTTTTAAAAATTAAAATCTTTTACGTTTGTTTCAAAGTTTTTTTTCAATACTATACATGTGTATACTAACCAATGCTCGTATTATAATACAAATTTCCAAAACAAAAACACACATACTTTATCTCATTTTGCATTGCATAGTTCGATTTGAAAGAAAGAAAAATCCCAGTTAGTGTAAAGCAGTGGTGCTGTTCAATCGTCTGTAAATTTTTGAAAGTGAAAAAATGTCTCGTTACTCGAAGTGTTATTTCATTCATGAAATTTGTTCAAACGAAAATTGTGATCGTGCAAATGAACATTTGATTGATCCATGACTTCAATAATTAGAGTTATCGCCGTTACATATGTGCGTTGTAAGTTTGTTAGTTTTCATGCATTGATATATGTGTTTTTCAAAAGTAGTTTTAATAGTGTAGTGATGGCTTTATTATTTTAGCCACTTCATTTTTATAAACAAAAAAGTAAAAAAAATTGAAATGCAAACAGATGTAGAAGATTGTGAAAAATCTGTGACTTCGAAAGAAAGCGTCACTATCGAAGTCATCGTTCTTGACGCTGTAAGTATAAAAAAAATTTTAACGTCGCAAGAGGTACTGAAATTTTCAAGTTAAATTAATTTTTTTCTAATGATTTATTATTCTGATGGCAGGAAGATTTTGAGAAATCGTGCATTGAAGAAAAAAATGAAGAGTCGGCAACTCAATACTATCCCGTTTCAATGGTAAATTTTTTTTTAATGTTCACATCGGAATAGAAACTGTGACGTCCGGATCACTATCTCAGGTACGTCTGAAGCGGACGTTTTTCTCAGGTGCTCTATTTGGTTTGCGTGCGTACGCTTAAACCGGGACGAGCAATTGGAGTATTAGAGCTTTTTTATTTCGCGTTTCGTGTTGAAAGAGAGAAAAATAAAATTGGACTACAAGTCTCCCATCAAACACCAGGATCCAATGGAATCGGGACTTGCATGTGAATATCCCAGACCTTGCTGGAATTGTCACATAAAAGAATTTAATTTTTCTTTAACGGCGCGACTGTCTTATAGAAAAGTATCCCAATCCTTGTTGAAATACTCTTCGAAGACTTGTTTTTTCGAATTCCGGTCTAACTATTTTACTAGAGAGGAAGAGGAAAGATAGCAATAAAAAATTTTGTTTAAACTTACTTTTGTTTTATTCAATGGGCTTGACTAGTACTTGAAGAGTCTGGACCTGACACTTGGTCGAACTTCGTACAATGTAGTAAAACTTATGAAGCTTGCGAGGAGCGAGAGAGTGGACGATTTTCGCTTGCGCACGCCCTTTTAAACCATGGGGGTGGTTGGGAGGAAAATCTCTCTTTCAGTCCCTCAAAATTTAGGAAGAGTGGAAATGCCAGTAAATTCTAATTGGCTGACTGAGATTTTCCCTCCTTTTCTCTTTCGGATTTCGGGCCCTAATTGGTTCAGGGACGTGGTGATAATTGGGGGCGCGCGTTCAAGAGTTTGGGCCGTATCTCGTTAGATGGCTCTCCAAGTACCATTTTCATTACAGATTTTCTTATAATTATTAATTTATTTGTTACGTAAAATAGCTACAATTAATTCTTAATAATAACGCAAGTTTCTTAATATTTAACATATTTTACGCGAAAATCTCTAATCCTACATGTTTACAATTAGTAACTTAAATAATTAACTCAATTCGTTGTTTAAATAATATGGAATGAAAAAGGGGCATTATTTAATTGTGGACTATACAGGGTGTCCAAAAAGTAACGATACACCTGAGAAATTTTCTAAGCCGGTTATTTTTTTAACCGGGTGAAGGTTGTTCTTGAAGTAACTTTTTACGAGGAATCCGATGGTAACCTTGGATTTGACCTTGAACCTCATTTTCAAGGTTATTTTGAGGTCAACCTCATTTTTTTAAATGGAAACCCCTATTTTTTATGGCGGAATCGGAAAGAGCGGAAAATTTTACGTCCAGATATGTATTGAGGTATGAGGTTAAGGTAACCCCTAGAGGTCAACTGGAGGTCAAAGTATGAATTCTTAAAAATCTCGCGAATTCAGTGGTTAAACAAAACAAACAAAAGGATAACCCCAGGTAACATTCAACGGTGCTCTTTAATTTGTCCTTGAACCTCATTTTCAAGGTTATTTTGAGGTCAACCTCATTTTTTTTAATGGGTACCCCTATTTTTTATGGCGGAATCGAAAAAGTGAAGACTCTCACGCATGGATGAGTTGAGGTTTGAGGTTAATGTGACCTCTAGGGGTCAGATGAAGGTCGAACTGTGGCTTTGTAATAGTACCAGGATTTTAGTGGTACAAGGAAGCAAATAAAGGTCATGGAAACCCCCATTTTCGACAGCGGCAATCGAAAGAGCGGAAAATTTCACATCCAAATATCTACTTAGATCATAAGTCAAGGGCGAACTTAAAGTTTAACGTCAGTCGAAGGTCATCCAAACTTAAAGATGCCCTAAAATTTTTTAAAGTTTTTTTCATAATGGAGAAGGGTATTTATTTAGTATTTGCCCATCGGAGATCCGTGACCTTGAATTTAACCTTCAACCTCATTATCAAGGTTTTTTTAAGATCATTTTTTTTTACTTTTAGCGTTACCCAGGAACAACGACGTGGACGTAGTAAAAATCTGTCCCCTTGGGGTGCTTTATTTTCGTGAGTACCCCTCGCCTCTCACGATTGGGATGCTTGATTTTCGTGAGTTCCCCTCGCCTCTCACGATCGGGGTGCTTGATTTTCGTGAGTTCCCCTCGCCTCTCACGATCGGGGTGCTTGATTTTCGTGAGTTCCCCTCGCCTCTCACGATCGGGGTGCTTGATTTTCGTGATTTCCTCTCGCCTCTCACGATCGGGGTGCTTGATTTTCGTGAGTTCCCCTGGTCTCTCACGTATGATTTATCTTACATCAGCACATCTTATTTTAAGTGCTCGAATTGTTCACCGTTCACTTCTTGACAGTAAGCTAATCGGTGGTAAAAAGCATCAACAGCATTTTGGATCATTTCAGTGGGAATGAGAGCTGATTCGTCTATGATCCTTTGACGTAATTCGTCCAAGTTTTGGGGTTTAGTTTTGTATACCCGATCCTTTAGATAACCCCAATAGAAATAATCTAAAGGCATCAAATCGGGGGACCTAGCTGGCCATTCAATTGTGCCTCTCCTTCCTATCCACCGATTATCAAACACCTCATCTAAGTAAATTCGAACGTCTCGTCCATAGTGAGCTGCAGCACCATCCTGCTGATACCATGTATTTTCGAAGTTGTCTCCGACTATTTCTCTAATTGCTGGAACTATTTGATTACGAAGCATCTCTTCATAATTTTGAGCGTTTAAGTTACCATCAATAAAGAATGGCCCTATGATTCGATTATTCACTATTCCAACCCAAACATTCAACTTCTGCGGATATTGCGATTTATCTTCTCGCATCCAGTGTGGATTTTCCGCACCCCAGTACCTGCAATTATGTCGATTTAATGTTCCGTCAAGTTGAAAAGTTGCTTCATCAGAGAAAACTATGTTTAATGGAAGATTTGGATTTTCAATTATGCGTGCCATCATATCTTCACAAAACTCAACACGACGATCGAAATCGTCTTCATTCAACTTGTGAACCAGGTGTACTTTAAACGGATGGAATTTTGCTGTTTTTAAAATGATATGTACGGACGATGTACTTATGTCATGCTCTTGAGTAACTCTGCGGATGGAATTATGTGGATTTTCAGTGAATGATAATAGAACATTTAATAAATTCTCTTCATTTGTTGCTGAGCGTGGTCTGCCTGACTTAGGTAGATTTCTGACATGGCCAAAATTTACAAACCTTGAAATAGTATTCTGAACAGTAGACATAGCAATTGGAGTTCTATTAACCCGAAATGTCTCATTAAAAAGATTTCTCACTGCCCTGTAAGATCTTTCTACTCCACCCCAGCCTCTCATCATAAGAAGTGATATTCTTTCTCGTTCAGTGAGGCGTTCCATTTTAAGTCAGCGAATCGAAATTTACTCAAAAATCAATCAGAATTAAAAACAAAAAGTTTGCAACCCAAATAAATGTTTTCAAAAAATGAAAATTATAATTTGAGTACTTTTACAAAAATGTTCTACTACAGTCCGACTAATGCACTAATGCTTTATGGAGATTTTCGAATGGTAAAATCTTTTCAAATATGTTGCTTTTTTAAATATTAATTTTTGAAAATGCAATTGTCCCGAAGAATAAGCTCAAAACGATAAAGTTAGGCATAGTACATTTCCTAAGGATAGAACCAAGTGAAATTGTTAGTGGATTTTCAATGAATAGGTATGGGATAGTAACCTTAAAAAGTTTAACCGGCTAATCAAGTTATTAAGAAAATAAGCGTAAAAAATCATTGTTGATAGGCGAGGGGAACTCACGAAAATCAAGCACCCCGATCGTGAGAGGAGAGGGGAACTCACGAAAATAAAGCACCCCAAAGGGGTATTTTACTACGTCCACGTCGTTATTCCTGGGTAACGCTAAAAGTAAAAAAATTGATCATGAAAAAACCTTGATAATGAGGTTGAAGGTTAAATTCAAGGTCACGGATCTCCGATGGGCAAATACTAAATAAATACCCTTCTCCATTATGAAAAAAACTTTAAAAAATTTTAGGGCGTCTTTAAGTTTGGATGACCTTTGACTGACGTTAAACTTTAAGTTCGCCCTTGACTTATGATCTAAGTAGATATTTGGATGTGAAATTTTCCGCTCTTTCGATTGCCGCTGTCGAAAATGGGGGTTTCCATGACCTTTATTTGCTTCCTTGTACCACTAAAATCCCGGTACTATTACAAAGCCACAGTTCGACCTTCATCTGACCCCTAGAGGTCACATTAACCTCAAACCTCAACTCATCCATACGTGAGAGTCTTCACTTTTTTCGATTCCGCCATAAAAAATAGGGGTACCCATTAAAAAAAATGAGGTTGACCTCAAAATAACCTTGAAAATGAGGTTCAAGGACAAATTAAAGAGCACCGTTGAAAGTTACCTGGGGTTATCCTTTTGTTTGTTTTGTTTAACCACTGAATTCGCGAGATTTTTAAGAATTCATACTTTGACCTCCAGTTGACCTCTAGGGGTTACCTCAACCTCATACCTCAATACATATCTGGACGTAAAATTTTCCGCTCTTTCCGATTCCGCCATAAAAAATAGGGGTTTCCATTTAAAAAAATGAGGTTGACCTCAAAATAACCTTGAAAATGAGGTTCAAGGTCAAATCCAAGGTTACCATCGGATTCCTCGTAAAAAGTTACTTCAAGAACAACCTTCATCCGGTTAAAAAAATAACCGGCTTAGAAAATTTCTCAGGTGTATCGTTACTTTTTGGACACCCTGTATAATTGATTTACTAAAGTTCATTCAGGTAACTGTTTTTCGACTATTTATCTCATTTTCTAATTTATAATTTCAAAACTTTGGGATATTTTCGATGATTGCGCGGTAACTACGTTTCTAATCAAAAAGTGTGCGGGAGATTTCAAGAAGCTACGAAATTTTCCTATCATGCTGTTATTTTCTTAATTCATTTATACAAAAATAATTATTGAATTTTTTCTATATAGCAAAAGTTTTAGCTTCTAAAAGTGGAAAACTTTTGGGTGAAATCGTGCAACAGGATGTAGGCAGAATTCCGCGGCTCCTTTACTCTATATCTAAACCTACTCAAAAAAACTACGATCTTTCGGAGTAAAATTCGGAAAGCGCGCGACAAAGGGACGGGTATTTTCACGTGTCCTCCAGCTGCTTCAGCTGACTGCTCTCCCTTTGCTCATTCACGGAGTTAAAATTTAAGTTACGTATTGAGCACGCAAAAGCATACGAGAAAATAATTAATTTTATTCATAGTAAACGGCCCGATGTTACAAAACTATGAATTTTTTTAAGTTAAATTAATTTTTTTCTAATTTTAGACACTTTTGGATATTGGCAATATCACAGATTATGAAAAGGTATATTGAAACATAATTTTACTTTATAAAAAAATTATTTGCATAACGACTTATTATACTGATTGCAGGAGGATTTTGAAAAAATGTACATGGAAGAAAAAATTAAAGTGGCTGTAACTGAATATTATTCCGTATCAATGGTAAGTTTTTTTTTCAAAATCATATTTTATTAAAGAAATTATTTGCACGCTCATTTATTATCATAAATTTTTCGGAATCAATCCAACAGCAAAAGTTCAAGGAAAAATGATATGATTGAAAAAAATAAAAAAAATACTCAATCATACGATGAATATGTCCCCGCTTCAAAGGTAAAATATTTTTTAAATTTCTAACATTAATCATTTTTACTTATTTATTTTTTATAGTATAATCAGAAGAAACAATACTTCAAATGGAAAAGGCAAAATGGAAAACCTATTAAACTTGCAGATCAAAGTGAGGTACTTATTTTCATCCAAGTATATACTCTTTTATTATTAATGTAATTGAATAATTTAACTGAAACTATAATGAAAAAATAATATTTTCAGATTTGTGATGTGCAGCAGGACGTGGTGGACCATTTCGATATTTACCGTCCAAACAACAAGATCGAGTCCTTGCCACGCGTGCCTAAAAAGATCGATAAGAAAATAAAGAAGAAGAATAATTTATATAAGTATATAAAATGTTAAAACTCATAAAAAAAACATGTACCGAAACTATACCGAAAACAAGCGCATAAAAACATAAGACTGATGACAAACCAATAACCAAAAAATAATTACCAAAAATAATAAGTGATGTTAAAACGTATGTTATATCCAACAAACTTACAAATAAGACTGAAGCCACAACAACAGACAAAAACGTGGACGAAAATGATAAATCGAACGCGAAAACTAAACAACGGAAACTTCTTCCTCGTTCCACAACAAAAGAGTCTTTAAAAAAATTGTAAAACGCTCTTGAACTGACAAGAGTACGGACGATGACAAATCGAACGCGATCACTACTCGTAAATCGCGACCAAAAATCAGACAGCGAAAACATATTCCTTGTTCAAAATCAATTATCAGTACCACCAGTTCAGATAAATCACTTCCTCCAAAAAAAAATTTAAATAAGCTCTTCAAGTTCCTCAAGTGCCTCAAGTTCAATTTCCTCTAATTCTTATAGTTATTCCAGCAGATCCCCTTGCAAAAAATCTCAACAAATACAAGACTTGAATGACAAATATACTCCTTGAACTAACATCTCTCAATCAAAACCAGTTCAATATCCTCGAAAACAATCGAGTTCGTGTTCTTCTATAAATAAGCGACTGAAAATGATTGAACTGAATGAGTTTTTACATTTTAAAATGTAAATATTTTTTTATGTAGGACTTGTAATTTTTTACTTTTATAATAAAAAGAATATGCTAAAATCTCGTGTTAATATTTTTTTATTAGAAAGTATGAATTTCATTATTAAATTAAACAAAATATGGATCATAAATTTGACTTATTCTTTTGCGGCAAATAAGACAAGAGCTTAATCTGATTGAACATGTGGAGCATGTTGCGTATGTCCACAGGATAAAACAATTTTTTTAAATTCCTTATCGAAGCATATTTTACAAATTCGTTCATCTAACTTTATCGATATTTGCTTGTGGCGATGATGTTGTGTTAAACCTGTATCTATTGTCTTACTAGTACGCTCATACAACTCTGCAATCGGTCGGTAGTCAAGCTCGTATATCAAAACTTGGTGGACTTGGTAGAGGTACGGTACTGGGATCAACTCCAATCGGAATATTACCGCAAGGCACGTTACGTGGTGTTCCGTTTTAGGATTGTCACCTTCTTCCCAACGACAAATCTCTATATTACACTCGAAGCATCGGACTCTGTCCATTTCATTCGCCAAGTTAAATCAGGCAGTTACTAAATCTTTAGGCTGCACATATGAGCATGGCTAGTTGTCAAAGGTTTGTAGCCATATTTGTTTAGATCTGGAAAATATGGATTTAAAAAAAAAATTTCTATACTTTGAAATAATTACCTATAGTCTGACATAATATTTCAATGCGAGTATTACTGCATCTAAATTAAAAAAATACATGCACATAAACTTCAAGTTGTACCCTCTTCCTTTTTAAATATACATATAAATGAGATTTATCTATCAAGAAATTTTGAAACTCAAAATGTGTTATCCAAAACACGCTCAAGACATCAATAAATTCTGCATTCCAACTGAAAGAACGTTTGCAGAGATTCTTATGGAGATGGAAGAAGAAGAAGCTCAATCCGACATAGAAATGCTTAGCGATGATGATGATGAATTAATCAATTATATCCAAAATGAACAGTCTGAGATAGAAACTTCAGATACCAATAGTACATGAGGTGAAGAAGATTAATAATATTATATATAAAATAGTTGACGCCGATCTCAATTCATTTGTGATTGATACCTGCAACAGTCAACCTTTATGCTAAAAAACAAAAATGGAAATTTTACAAAACTGTTTGGAACAATTCTATCTGATTCAAGAAATTTTAAATCTTGTTATTTCTAAAAACCTACGTGATGAAATAATTATAGAACGATGGAAAAAACAATGTGTCTTATCTTTGCGAACTTTGAAAAAAGTTTTGAGACAGTCATCATTGCTTAGTATGCCAAAAATACAATCATTGCACAGTACCATTGGTAAACTTGAATGTATTCATTTAAGACTAGAAAATTGTATAGTTCATGGAAGAGGTTTGAGTGATAGTATAAAAAATCGTGTACAACGGGTGAACTTGAAAAGCGCATTCCAAAACCGTTTGAAAACTAGTATTATAGCCAATATTCAATACATTGATATTGAATTATTCTCAAAAGATACTTGCGATTTGTTTGCAAGACATGTTAAAAGTATTTTAAGAGTGAATAATGCTTGTAAAATTAATGCTGTACTGTCATGCAAATTTTGTAATTATTCAAGTAATCAAGATAAATTCGGAAAGTCTTTTGACACAAAGCATTTTACTACAAGAAATATTAAAGTATATCCCTCAAACCCTCTCAAGAAATGGTTTGATGATAATATTAAAAGTCCATTATTTAACGAGGTGGAGAAATTTGAAAGTAATGAATCAGGATGGTCTTTGGATTCTATTATTAATCTTCAGAATAATATCAATAAATTGAATCCAATACGAAGTGGAAATTCTTACATACGAGGATGGTCCGATAAGTATTTAGTCTCAACGCCCGATGGCGCCACTCTCACAAGAGAAATATAATACCATCTATTACAACCTTGTCGATGGTTACTGTCAAAATTTCAGCCGAATCGGACTCAGTGACCGCGTGTGGAAGCGGGCGTGTTAGAAAAATGGAAAAAGAGCAGTATCGGTCGGTGATTCGATTCTTGTTTTTGGAAGGGAAATTGCGTAGCGAAATCAAAAAACATTTGGATGCTGTGTACGGTAACTCTTCTCCTTCAATGGCGACCGTCAATAATTGGTTTAACAAGTTTCAACGTGGTAGCACGTCGGTTTTTGATGAGCCGCACTCAGGTTCTCCGAAAACGGCTACCACGGAGAATAACGTGACAAAAATTCACAATCTCGTATTGGCAGATCGACGATTGAAGTTGCGCGAGATAGCTAAGATCGTAGGCATCTTAAAAGACCGCGTGGATCATGTCCTGCATGAAATTTTGGGCATGAAAAAGCTGTCGGCGGGATAGGTGCCGCGTTTGCTCACTCCGGACAACAAGCGCAACCGTGAGACAACTTCAGAGCAATGTCTGACGCTGTTTAAGCACAATCCGAAGGAGTTTCTGCGTCGTTTCGTGACAGTCGACGAAACATGGATCCACTGGTATACACCAGAGACCAAGGAACAGTCGAAACAGTGGACTTTACCCGGCGAAAGTGCTCCGAAGAAGGCGAAGACTGCCCCATCGGCTGGAAAGGTGATGGCCACCGTATCTGGGATTCACAAGGTGTGATCTACATCGATTACCTGGAGAGGGGCAAAACAGTCACAGGGCTGTACTATGCCGAATTATTGGGCCGATTCGACGTCGAATTACAGAAAAAACGGCCCCATTTGGCGAAGAAAAAAGTGCTCTTCCACCATGACAACGCACCGGCTCACACCTCCGCCGTCACCATGGCCAAATTGGTCGAATTAGGCAACGAACTGCTGTTAAAGAAGTTGGAGCATCGCTGGGCCAAGTGTATCAAACTAAAAGGAAACTATGTTGAAAAATAAACGCCACTTTTACAAAATTTTCGTTTTTCTTTTGTAGGCTAAGTACTTATCGGACCACCCACGTAGATCGATATTTGAAAGAAAAATTAAAGTCAACAGATATAAAAATTGAAATAAACCCTAATAACAATAATTTATGCAATTAACTTGTCGAATTTCGACCAACTAACTCTATAGGACGTTTATTAGGTTTCACTAAACGATTATTGCCAACCAATATAAATAATGTCTCCGACATGCCTGTAGCTATTCTCAAAGTAAACGCTCTACGCGTTGAATGTAATATAATATCTGGAGCTTACGAGGTCTGTCCGGAAAGTATCGTGCCTGCTTTTATATTTTCGTGCTAGCGTTATTCTTTATCATCTGGTGGGTGGCATCCTTCAAAGTAATCCCCACTTGATTGAATAACACGGTTCCATCGATGTTTCCACTTTTCAAAAGAGTCCTGGAACTCACTTTTACAGATAGCCTTAAGTACACTCGTCGCATTGTTTTCAACCGTTGTTTTGTCATCAAATCGGTGTCTTTGAGTGGTTTTTTTAGTTTTGGAAACAGCCAAAAGTCACAAGGGGCTATGTCGGGACTGTATAGAGGTTGTCGAAGCAATGCAATATTGTGTTTGCTCAAAAACTGCTGCACAAGATTGGATGAATGCGCTGACGCATTACCGTGATGGAGAAGCCAGTCACCACTTTCCCAAAAGTACGGCCGTTTTCTTCTTACTGCATCACGTAAACGTTTCAAAATTTGAACGTAGTATTCTTTATTGATTGTCTGACCTGTTGGTGCATATTCGTGATGCACAACACCTTCACAATCGAAAAAAACAATCAATATTGACTTAACATTGCTCCGACTTTGACGTGCTTTTTTTGGTCTTGGCGATTTAGAATGCTTCCACTGTGAAGATTGTTGTTTTGTTTCAAGATCATAACCATAAACCCATGATTTATCACCTGTAATAACTTTTCTAAGCACATTATCATCATTATTTACCATTTCCAGATTGTCCAGAGCGATTTCTAAGCGAATGTTCTTCTGTTCTGCTGTGAGCAATTTTGGAATGAATTTCGCACACACGTGTTTAATTCTTAAATTTTCGGTTAAAATTTCTGAAATGATAGTTTTTGGTATCCCAAGGTCTTCTTCTAGTTCTCGCACAGTCATACGATGATCTTGTTCGATTGCAAGTCGCATCCGTTCAATATTATCTGCGGTTTTTGTCGTCGAAGGTCGGCCGGAACGAGAATCACTATCGACAGAAGTGCGACCATCCTTGAACCGTTTATACCACTCTTTTATTCGTGTTTTGCTCATACACTCGCTTCCGAAGGCCTTTTGCATCATTTCAATAGTTTCCGAACTCGTTTTTCCGAAACTCGTTTTTTGAAAGCAAAATTTGATGCAAATTCGTTGATCTTGTTTTTCAGTCATTTTTGACAATATCAAAATCCGACGAACGCGAAAAAGGCACTGGAAACAAAGACACGCTGCGCATGAACTATACGTCCGGCAGGTGTCAGTAAGTAACCAATAGATTCGTGAGGCTTTACTGTTGACGTTTCTGTCCGGTAGAGGTCGCTCGAACACTATGGCGCGAAGATACTTTCCGGACAGATCTCGTATATTAATCAAAATAGAGGTCATATTCTTTCCAGCTGTACCACCAGGATATAAGATCATTGAAGTTTCTAAACAGATTATATATTTACCTCTAATTGACAGAGTTATTGATCATTTACAGCTACGACTAATTGACCAAGCCGATAATTTAATAAACTTTCGTGGAGAAGTAATCACGATTCATTTACATATAGAGAGAGTATAATGGGAATAGTTTATAATACTAAATTAGGGAGTGGCTATATAACAATACCGTCATGCGCTCAAAATGTCAGTCATCGACGGATAGTCAAAGGTCTAACATGTCGAAACATTCAGTTCCTGAAAAGTCTCGGGCTGAAGATCGTTCGAGACGTTGCAACAACAAGAAGAAAAAGAAACGTCAACAGTTTGAAAAATTAACGTGTATATTTGTATGTTGATGTTACTTCAAAGATGGAAGAAATACTTAGTGTGCAAGCACCTATCATCTTTGATGAATCTATAGCTCACTATGAATTTCATACATGTCAACCTTACAATTCACAAACATTTAACAATAACAATAAAATTCGTATAATAATAGAACATCAAGATTTATGTCTCTTACCATAGAGAAGTTCTCTACACATTGTAGGAAAACTAAGAAGACGAAATGGTAATGCTGTTACTAGGACAAAGTTCGTAAATAATGCTATATGCCACCTATTCAAAGATATCCGCTACAAAATTAATGCCATTCAGATAGACAGATGTAAATATGTTGGATCGACAAGTACTATGAAAGGTTTGATTTCATTGAATCAAAATCAAAGTGCATTCCTCGGAAATGCCGGATGGCTTGATATTGAAGAAACTAAGACAATAATTGACAACAATGGTTACTTTGATGTGTCAATACCACTTTCCATGATTTTAGAATTCGCTCAAAACTGTCACAAAATTGTTGTGAATATAAAGCAAGAACTTGTTTTTACCCAATCAAGAGATAATTTAAGCGCAGTCATACAAAACTTGGTGAGATGATGATACTGAGCAGTATGGACCTCTTAAAATAGAACTCATACGAATCGAATGGTTGATGCCTTATGTAATTAAGCCAGATAAGTGTAAAATACAGTTATTCAATTTTATTCAAAAAGATGTTCCTATTTCTATAAGTTACCGATCGTGGGAACTTTATAAGTACCCAGCATTACCACAAACGTCAAAACATTTTTTGACAGTAAAAACATCCAATCAATTAGAAAAACCAAGATATATTATATTAGGTTTTCAAACAAAACGCAAGTCTGATCAAACTAAAAATCCCAGCAGATTTTATCATTGCAGTGTAACCAATGTTAAACTTTTTCTCAATTCTCAGCAATATGCTAATTTTCAAGTGAACTATTACAAAAGAGACTGTATGTACAATCCACTTTTTGATCAAAAACAATTTATTACGCATACACCTCTAATAGTAATAGATTATTCTAAGCAAAATGAATCATTGAAATAAGCTGCTGTAGATGTACGTTTAAAGTTCGAAACAAAAAATGATATACATGCGAAAACAGTCACGTTACAAAACTTATATAAGTATTATAATATAATAGTCGTGTATACTTTTTTATCAAATAAATATTTTTAATATTTTAAACGTATTCAAAATTTCGGTGATTTGTTGGTTGATTTTCTAATAAACCTTATGCCGCGGGGCATACGCACAAGTACGCCGGTAAGTCCGGAACTTTCCACGAGATATACCGACAGGACATGCCAATAAGCTGTCGCTACCGTTAATCATATATTTTTTCAATCTGACTAATCGATCATCGGAGGTATGGGGCCGAGGGCATCCATCCACGTCGATACAAAAGGAGTCGATAACTAACGGCGGCAATGCTGCACAACCGGCACAATGCCGGTCAAACAAGTCCATCGACGATAAAAAATCTGCCAATAAAACATCCCATCGGTCAGTAACATGGGATAGATAATGTTACCGACTGCTGGTAAAAAAGGAATAAAAACTCGCATGGTAAAAGTGGCTTAGAACCCTTATAGCCCTTACTACTGATATGGAACTCAAGAATAAAAAAAGACAAAAAAAACTTAAGTCAAAAGGTCGCAAAAAGAAATATCAAAAGTTAATAGACTTGGAAAACATAATCAAAGCTGCCAATTTTAAATGGCCAAAAAATAAATATGCTCGAACGATCATAGGCACTGCTCTAAAAAGAGCTCATACAATTATTAAAAAAGTTGATGGAAAAGCTAACATCAAAACTCCGCGAATTCTGCCAATTTCCAAGGAGATGGGTGGAGCTTTACCCTTTCTCATTCCTCTTTTTGCTGGTCAGAGCGCGACTGGTGCTCTAGCTCAGCTGAAATCGTAAAAGCTGTAAATGATGCAAAGTCTATAAAACGATAATTAGAAGAAAGCAAAAGATATAACAAAACAATGAAGGCCTCTTCACTATGTAAAGGGATGTATCTTGATCCATATAAAACAGGCTACTGACTACATACATCTCAAATCTTACTTGGGATCATCTTTAAAATAAAAACTCTGAAGTAAATTTATCCGATAGAGCTCTCACAAACATCGACTTGATGAAGTAAGCCGAAATTTTTATTTGAATTATTAATATTTTTAATTTTCCAAATAAGCATATACGAGCACATAATAGCAACAAATTTAATATCATTGATCCATTATTTTATAAGACTAAAAAACCTAAGATAGAAGAGAAGGAGTTAAAAATTGGTGCATCATTACGTAGTGATACGATTGCAAGAAACAATAACAACAACAATATTAATATAGATTCTGTGTATTGGGATGATCCAAATGAGTTCATCGATCGTCTTCAATTACTTGTGGCTTAACAATCAGCAGGTAACAATAGTCATATCAACGAAATCCATTCGATAACACAAGCCAACAAATCTTAAAACCAGAGACCAGACATATCAACTGGAAAAACCACGTTATGTCATTTTAGCTTTTCAAACTAAATAAAAAAATATTTCAACAGTTAATGCAAGCGTATTCGATCATTGCAACATTAGTAATGTGAAACTTGTCCTCAACTCTCAGTGTTATCCGTATGGTAATCTTAATATTGACATAAATAAGCATCAGTTTGCAATGTTATACATGTATGCCAATTTCCAGGAGGCATATTATTGTACAAACTCTGAACCCATGCTTTAAAAATCTACCTTCATAAAACAAGTACCACTCATTGTCATTGATTGCTCTAAACAAAATGAGACATTGAAGAAGTCTACAGTAGATGTACGCTTGGAGTTTGATACAAGGGAAAATATTCCTGAAGGAACTTCAGCATATTGTCTCATTTTACATGATTGCATCGTTCAATACAATCCAATAAGTCGGATTGTGAAGAAACTTATTTAGGGAGTGGAGATCGATGTATTAAAGAGATGACTCTTCCCTCAAGCAGCTCAGTAGCAGCCAGAATTGAGTACGTAGTGGATATGCAAGGTTCCATGATGCCTGGCAATACATATGCCTTAAAGGAGCTAGCGATACTTCCACTTTACTGCGACGAAAGAACCACTCATACGATTATCGAAACATCCGTTTCCACGGCGAAGACTAACTGAAAAATGTAAGCGTTATAATCTTTGGATAGAAATCTACTACCTTGGATTAGAATGAGACTCTGGTGATTTCAAGTGCGAAGAGCATAAATTCATCATCACAGACACGCTCAAAGATGCCACGAAAATTTTCGTTTCTGAAAATCTGAAAAAAAGACTGGTTAGAGCGATATGGCCTCAAAGTTTTCGACTTGAATAATTTGGGGCAATTCCTCTTTTGAAAATATGAAATCAGTTACTGTGTATCTTAATCATAACGGTAAATACTTAACGACGTGCGCACATTAAAACATTAAATTTATGAAAAAGTTTCATATAAATGGTTGCTGCATGGATTGGGAAGAGAACGATGAAATTACTGAAAGATTTCTATAAGTATTCCTTTAATAAATGACTTGTAGAATAAGATTTATTTTTTATTAATAAAAAACTTTTATTTAAGAAAAAAACAACGTATGTATTTATTATTCACATCCCCCTCCACCCCACTCCGTTACTTAATTATAATCATTACATATACGAGGTGTGTTCAAAAAGTAAGGTGACTTTTCAAATTTCACGGGCAACGTACTTTCGATTATCGATTTTTTTTGTTATGTTGGTACACTCTTCCCGAACATCTGTACCAAGTTTCAAGTGTATAGCATTTTTTGTTTGGTTGTGAGAGGCGTAAAGGTTATTATAATCATTACATATACGAGGTGTGTTCAAAAAGTAAGGTGACTTTTCAAATTTCACGGGCAACGTACTTTCGATTATCGATTTTTTTTGTTATGTTGGTACACGCTTCCCAAACATCTGTACCAAGTTTCAAGTGTATAGCATTTTTTGTTTGGTTGTGAGAGGCGTAAAGGTTATAAGTGTTTTGCGTGCTCGGCGATTTCTTGCTATCGAAAAATATGGATCAAAGGATTTGCATCAAATTTTGTGTAAAAAATAAAATAAAGTGCTCCGAAAGACTTGAAATGTTGATGATGGCATACGGTGAAACTGTTCTGAGTAAACAAAATATTTACAAGTGGTACAAACTCTTCCAAGATGGCCGGGAAGATGCCAATGACGAGCTTCGCTCTGGACGCCCAAGCACGTCAACAACTGATGAAAACGTTCAAGCAGTGAAGAAAATTGTTCTGGAAAATCGTCGAATCACTATCAAAGAAGTTGCTGAGGATGTTGGTATATCGCTTGGCTCGTGCCATAAAATTTTTTCTAACGTTTTGGGCATGAGACGTGTGTCAGCGGAGTTTGTTCCGAAATTGCTAAATTTTGACCAAAAAAACCCTCGCATGAGCATCGCTCAAGAACTGTTGAATGACGTCAACGACGACCCAGATTTACTCAAAAGGGTCATAACTGGTGACGAATCATGGATATATGGTTATGATATCGAAACCAAAGTCCAATTGTCCCAATGGAAGAGCCCAGATGAGCCAAGACCGAAAAAAGCACGCCAAGTTCGATCGAATGTCAAAGTTTTGCTCACTGTTTTCTTCGATTACCATGGCGTGGTGCATCAGGAGTTCTTACCATATGGACGTACGGTCAATAAACAGTATTATCTTGAAGTTATGCGCCGTTTGCGAGAAGCAATACGAAGAAAACGCCCAGTATTGTGGAAAAACAATTCATGGCTTTTGCATCACGATTTTTTGGCCAAAGACAACACCACAATCAACTAAACACCACAATCAACTAAAAGAGATAAAGACTGCATCGCTGGAAGAGCTCAAGGTTATACCGAAAAGTGCTTATGAGAAGTGCTTTGAGGATTGGATAAACCGTTGGCATAAGTGTATTGTATCTGAGGGGGATTACTTTGAAGGGGACAACATAAATATTGATAAATAAATAAATATTTTTTCTTAAAAATACAAAGTCACCTTACTTTTTGAACACACCTCGTATATTAATCAGTACATATATTAATTAATTAATAATCAGTACATATATTAATTAATTAATAATTAGTACACATATTGATACATGCATGCATGCATATATTGTGATTAATTGGTATTCAATATATGTGTATTTAAGCATATATAAATTATAATGTGCGTGATCTTAAAATACATATACACCGATTAACAGGGGGCGCGCGAGGCGCGGGGACGCCGTTCTAATCGCTTTGATTGTGTAACTAATATACACAATAAGAACTATTAAGAGATAAAAGCAGGCGTGGCTCAGTTGTTAGAGACTACGGTCTATCGATCCATAGGACGCGAGTTCGATTCCCTGTAATGTCTGCTCATTTTTTTTTTTGCTGAGTTAAATCTGTATTACATATACACATAAATGAATTATATAAATAAATTATTTATGTTATTATTAGCACTCTCCATTTTGTTCAGCAAAAAATTCTTTAATCCGAGATTAAAGAATTTTTTGATAAATAAATTATATAAATAAATTAATTTAAATTCTACATAAATAAATTTTAATATTCAAAACGCATTTCAGATTGGACGGGTGGGGGAGAGGCAGGGGCGCGTTATTTAAGACTGCTGATCTGATAGTTCATACACTTCAAATCACTAATCTAAGACCCCCCTGATCTAAGATCCCCTAATCTGTGGCCTCTGTAGTTTACCTACTGAACTTAGAGAAAACGAGGCTTTTCCCTCGTTCCCTTCCATTCAAGGTGTGATCAGTTTAATTGGAGCTGAAACTGGTAAGGTAATAGTTGTTTCTTTGAAAAATAGCTAGTTTAAATCATGCAATGAGTAAAAAAGTCAACAAGAAACTTCATTAGCGAGTGCGCGTGTATTGGCGTGGGGCAGTTTAGCACATCGATACCTGACCGCGGTTTTTCACGACAGTGTGTTGGTGCGACTGCCCATGTTTGGGCACGAGAGCTTATTGCTGAGGAGTGTGTCTATACAGCGAGTAGAAGAAGCGCCACCGCAGAACAATTCATGGATGACTGTGACGGACAGCTTTTATAGCGACTGGACATCTATCTGCAAGCTCGTGTGAGGTATTACCGACTCATCGCTAGGTGCAAAAGACATGTGCATGGGGAAGCCTAACCGTTAGATTAATAGTCATTTTTGATCAGGCAAACCGTTAAGAATTATAAATAATAAATATAAATACTAAAGAAACCGTTTAGTAGGGTAAGTATAACTACGGTGCAATAGCGGGACTAGCCTACAAAGATGAATTTCTGGTAAGACGATTGGGCCAGCAATCGGACATCATAGCGCTGCGAGCGCGGATAGGCTAAGCACTGAGGGTTACCTAGGGTTGGGGTGCTGCGGGAATGCATTTTTCGTGAATACCTTTCACGTGAGCGACCTAATAGCGATTCCTCCATGCACTAGTCTGATTATGCTGATGAAGCGCGTCGAATTCGATCCAGGCGCACCAATGGCCCGTTTACCGTAGACGACAGTTTACACTCACGATTGGAGCAAAACTTTATGCGGGGTTTTTGAGAAAAGCACCCAGGGTACAGTCCTGCTACAATACGCGGTGCTGAGAAATCGTCGTCCTCCTCGTACCACTCGTCTTTTCATGTTCACTTAACACTACGATGTCTGCTTTTCTGGTCAATTACGATACGCAGTTTTTCAGTACTATCAATCAAACCAACACATAGATTGTTTAGGACGATGCTAAAGAATGATGGACCGTCTAATACTTTTGCTGACGTCTCCCAGCAACTGCCCACGCAACGAGGATAAACGTCAACTTGGGCGCCCAAACGGCATCATCAATCACAAGCGTGTCCAGAAAAAATTTATCTTTGCATCACAACTGATCGCTGCAACAATTGCGAATGATCAGCGAGTTCAGTCGAGCTTTGTCACTAAGTCATTGGCCTTTGTCGGTACCCCCTTCCCACGGCAATCACGGTCAAGAAACGATTTGTTACATCAATCAACGCCGTTACTTGTTCATTGCTATCATCTATGGTAAGGAATCCCTTCCACAAACCTTCAACCAGACCACGATTCTCGTATCCTCACATACCATCACCACAGTAGCTACAACAACCACAATAATAGCAATGCCAGCACCAACATCAGCACTGCAACCTTGACAACGAGCGTCAATAAGATGCGTAAGACCAGGCCGGTGTGACATAAGAGTACAAACTTGCAAGAGTATATGGCTACGTAAGAGTATATAATAAATATTATATATATATGGGATGTTCCACGTCAACCGGATCACCGCTACCGCCAAAATTTGGAGCGACGAAAAAAATCATGTCGCGGGTCATTTTGAAGCTTAGGATATTTACTTTCTGATGCTGTGTGCGCCTTTGCAAAATCCAACATGGCGGCTCCAATATGGCGGCTACAAGGGACAAACTCGTAAACAAAAAATTTTATTTTTCAAATTTTTAGTAATAAATGTTAAAAAAATTAATATTTCATATTTTTTTATGAAAATCTGGCTCATTTCCTACAAAAAAGTAACAGAGACCATTTTCGCTAAAATGAAAAATAAAAAAGTTATTATTTTTTGAAAATTTTCAAAAATAAAAAACTTTGCGATTTTTTTACTCAGAAGGAAATGACTTTGGAAAAAAAATTTAAGGAACAAAATTGCTTGAAATTCATCAAAACACAAGTGTGAATTTTTTCGAATTCCTTTGAGCGATTTTTTTGAATTTTTCTAAAAGATCTTGGGAAGTTTTTTAATTTTTCAAACAATCCGATAAATTCAAAAAGCAAAAAATCGCTCAAAGGAATTCGAAAAAATTCACACTTGTGTTTTGATGAATTTCAAGCAATTTTGTTCCTTAAATTTTTTTTCCAAAGTCATTTCCTTCTGAGTAAAAAAATCGCAAAGTTTTTTATTTTTGAAAATTTTCAAAAAATTATAACTTTTTTATTTTTCATTTTAGCGAAAATGGTCTCTGTTACTTTTTTGTAGGAAATGAGCCAGATTTTCATAAAAAAATATGAAATATTAATTTTTTTAACATTTATTACTAAAAATTTGAAAAATAAAATTTTTTGTTTACGAGTTTGTCCCTTATAGCCGCCATATTGGAGCCGCCATGTTGGATATGCAAAGGCGCACACAGCATCAGAAAGTAGATATCTTAAGCTTCAAAATGACCCGCGACATGATTTTTTTCGTCGCTCAAAATTTTGGCGGTAGCGGTGATCCGGTTGACGTGGAACATCCCATATATATATATATATATATATATATATGCACTGAGGTACTTGTGCAGACAAATGCGAATCCTATCGGAACTTATGATGACACTTTGCAAGTTATGCTGACGTCTACACTAATTTCCTGCCTTTTCCTTTACGGTTAGATAGTTATGTTGACAGTCCCCACAAGTTGTAGGGATTACGGAACGGGACTTATTCATACATGTCTCCATAACTGTCACATGGAAATTTTTAATATAAAACATATAAGTAGTTATACAAAAAATTATATATGATTTATATGATGAGCAATATATTTCCTTTATAATTAATAAATTTCAAAAGAATTGATGATAAAAAGTATTTTCCGTGTTGACCTTAATTCTGATAATCCTAAATTAAAATTGGCTGTCACAGTTAGCATCTTTTCCCAAAACATTTAGTTTTCTTTTCAGAAATATTATTTGTAGGTGTGTAATTAAATTAAAGTTTATCAAGTGAGATGGATACTGCTAAAGCAGCTCTCGTAAAACTCAAGAATGGCCAATACTTTTCGGTGTCAAGTAAGTTCTTGAAAAGAACAAAAAATCAGTTGGGACAATTCAAGTTCAAAGGCTCCAAAAAGTATACATTTTGTGAAATTGTTGCTTGTAATGGTAAGTGATATAGATTTTTAATGCATTATTTGTTTTACTATATATATTATAAATATATATTATAAATTAAGTTGATTATTTTGTATATTAACGTTTCATTTGAATTTTTCAATAAATGTCTTAAGGTGGGTTTCTACCTCAAAACCTAACTTTTTTTCTAGTCAATATAAAATTTTGAAATTTTGTAGACATAATCTGTAAAGAAAAAGAAAATTTTTGAGCTTCTCCAGAATTTTTTTCACCCACTCAAAGCCATTTTATGAGCATCAGAATGTTTTTTCAAGGCTAAGTTCCAAAAGTTCCCAGCGCAAAGAATTTCAGGATTTTTCTATCTGGATAGGCTTAAAACTTTGCTTTGAATCTACCGAACAAAAGTTTCACCTAATAGGACATTTTTCTACCAAACATTTCCTGAACCACGCCACAAGATATACAATAGATGATAAAAATCTCAAATTTTCCATATTTTTCAACATATATCTTTGCTTGATATACAACACACTCAATCTGTCACTTTCATAGTAGGTAACTTTTGTTCGGTTAGTCCAAAAAAAGTTTTAAGCCAATTCAGAAGAAAAAATCATAAAAATCCTTGCGCTGGAAGAATTTTGAAGACTGAAAAACTAGTTATTGAAATAAAGCCATTTTAAGTGAATGAGGTGACTACGTGTACTGAAATTATCATAAAGATCATATTCAACTACTTTCACATGTAATTAATGTTATTTGTAATCAAGAAGTACAAAACTCCATTACATCACAGATATTTTATTCGTTATCACTCTTCAAAACTGATTTTGCTTGTATTACAAAACTAGTACAAAAACTTTTTTATTGATTATATTATATTTCACTGCTGATAAACTGATCAAACTTTGAAATCTTGTTAGTTGTTACAGTCTTGTGATGAAAAAGTTTACAAAACAGATCATGACACAACCTAATGGACATTTTGTTATGATTGATTATTTTAAAAACTTATGATTTCTGATACAAATCTTGTACTGCAGAACATTAAAGCAGTTATCTTTAAACTGAAAATCTTTGACTTTATTTAGTATTTGACACTACTATAAGAACACAATACACTTTACATAAGCAATCAATATGACTTTTCATTCAACTGAACACGAAACACTCTGTTTTGAAAGTCACATAGAAAAAATCTTTGGACTATCCGAATTACATTTCAGTAAAACTTCCCACTTCCATACAAAAGTCCTTCTGACGACAATTTGGATTTTTCAGTGGCTTTATTCTTGTATCTTTTTTCAATTCTTGCTTTCTTTTTTTCAATAGTATTTTTTTCATCACTCTATCTTTTTCTCTTTTGATCTCTTGATTCTCAAATCTTCACAGCATTAAAACTCAAGTTAGTGAGTTTTAATGCTCACTAAGTTTCTGTGATATATGATGGTCTCAACGACAGCAGAATTTCTAATTGTTTCCTTTACTGAATGTCACAAAATATAAAATATTTGCTTTATATATTTGAATTACTGATAGCAAATTGAATTTTATTTCTTTTGGCCCCTTTTAGTGATTTATAAAATGAATGATTTTCAGTGTGGTAATTATTTTCAAATTCTTGACAAGGTATTATAATTTAATAAATTGGAGTTGGAATATTTTCTTTGAATTTCTCAATAAATGTCTTGAGTATCAAATCTTTCATGTTATAAATGTAGCTACCAATTTTTTGCATATGAATTTCCAAATGAATGCTGTTCGTAATGAAATTAATAGCAAGTGCACATTAACAATCAGTAAACTACATCATTTTCAGAAGATCATTTCACTGGTCACATAAAAATGTTGTCATTTTATATCAATAAACAGTAAAGTATATTTCTGTGATATGATGGTGTCACGGACAACAGATTTTCTAATTGTTTCCTTTACTTAATGTCACAAAATTCAAGACATTTGTTTTATTTATTTGAATTATTGATGACAAACTGAATTTTATTTCTTTTGGTCTCTTTTAGTGATTGATAAAATTAATGATTTTCACTGTGGTAATTATTTTAAAATTTTTGACAAGAAATAATAATTTAATAATAATTTAAGTTAAGGTACCCAAACCAGAAATTTTTTTATTTTTACCTTAGAGTCAGATTGGAGTTGACCCATGTATTACCAGACATTTTTGTAAGTTACTCACACATTTTCAGTTGATTTCTATAATTTCCCATGGAGTAATGTGTAATAATGTGTTTTTTTAAATAATTTATTAAAAAGTCCTGGCGCATACCATTGCAATCCTCAATCCCACCAAAATCCACACATATTCTATCAAGAAAAAGCTAGAAAGCTATTTTTTCAGAATTTTTAATGACTGGTTCAATGTCTATACATAAATTAAATCATCATATTTTCAATAGAAAGTTTAAAATTTCATAATATTCACTTATATTTTTTGGCACCAAAAAAAACCATCCATGATATCCCAAAATTTGAAAAAATAGCTCTTTTCAGAAACAAAAGTTTAAACTGAAACCAAAATTACAGACCGGTTCAACTTTTTGCAATGCGCCAGCACTACTTTGAACAAGGAAAAACAAGAAACTGAGAAAACTCACATTTTATAAAAAAAAACATTTATTTTATTTGATCACTGAATTAATAATCATAGAAAGTTTCCTTTAATTTTTTTATCACAGATTTTTTTGAAACCGTATCACAGCTGTCAGCATCAAATGTCACTATAAAACCTCCAAATATATGCACATAAAAACAACATCTCAGAATGAGAAAAAAACATCTAATTTTTTCTCACAGTTCTTTTTAATCTAATAAATTCACTTTTAAAATTTGCCAGCTCCGTAAACTACTCCTTCATCCCTTGCAATTGTTGTATCAATCTTCTTTTTCTTCAACTTCTTATCAATTCTGGGTTTCTTAACACTTGGTTCACTGTGCCTGTCATTGTCACTCTTCCTCTTCTTATTTTTTTTTCCAAGATTTTTTCACTTACAGAAAAAACAGGCTCTCCTCTTATTTCTGCTGCAACTGATGCTCTGTTGAAGTGTCCCATATTGAATTCAGCCACTGTGTTTGCTATCGCCATTTCCACTTTTGCTTTGGACACAAATGTTGTTTTTGGACACTTTCTCCAAATGGCTTCGTTGTTGTTTTGAGTGAGTCCTAAAGTGCATCTCTTCAATAAATCCAAGCTTGTCAATCTCTCGTACACTGGTTTGATATGCTCAATCACAGTCTTTTTCAACACTAGTTTCATAGTTTCATGACTGGATGGCTTTTTATTGAGAGCAACAGCCTTATTATAAAAGCACCAAGAATTCACACCAGTAAGACAGTCTTCATGGTTGGGTTTTTCATCAGTCGAGTCACAATGACTAAGAGTTGCCAAAATATCTTTCTTCATTGCATCAACATCAGAAATATTTCTGACAATAGCTGATCTGTAGTAATTGCTGAGCTGAGAAATAACTTTACCAGTTAGTGCACCTTTTTTTTTGCCACCTAGATTGATTTTGTTAACTTTGCAAACTTTTATCACTTCATTCAAACCAGTGTAGAGTCTTTTCGATACATGATTCAGAATGAGCTTTTGTTTATACCAGTCAGTTGGCTGAACTTCTATTTGATTTGAGCCATTGAATACAAAACGTCGTATGATCTTGATCAATTGGTGGCCAATGCTACAAGTTATTATCAATAAAAAACCAATGATTAACACGTTGAGAATAATAAAGTCACTCCATCATTCTAAGTTATTATCAAGCTCAGTCTAAAGGTGGCGCCGTCGTAACATTGACTCCAAATTTCAAAGTATGTACTCTATTTCGCGAGACCATATTTTTTTAAATGCCGCGAGAACAGTAAAATTTATGTTTGGTATTTTTACGCAAAATCGTGAAAAAAAATTTCAAATTCAATATTGTGTTTTATGTTTAGTTTTTAATTTTTGGATGATAACCATTACGTTCCTATATGCATTAGGATTAAAGAGAACTAAATGCGAAATAAAAAGAAAATCGATTTTTTGACACAAATTTGTGTAGAGAAGCACCTTAATTAACAATATTTTCTCACACTTCAACAGTCCTTTGTAAAAGTCAACCGAGCATCTTGTTTTTAAAAAGAAATTTTCAATTATATTTTAATATGTCAATAAAACTATGGGATTTGGTTCGATTTTCTTCTCTGATAGACTAGTTTACTTTGAATCTTTTTTGATTGTTTCCGTATTTGAATAACTGGATATTCTATTTGCCTATGCAATTTGGACAACAAATGCGATCATTTAATTTTTGATCATCAAACCAAATTAATACAGAGAATATTTTAAGTCAGAAAGAGAGACAGGTATGGGGGAAAAAAAGGAACGGATGTAAAGAACAAAAAGAAAGACCCGGATAAATTCATGAATGTTTTTCTTTAAATACGTGTATAATTGAAATCAGGAATAACGTAATTTTCATTGTCAGTTGTACATCAAATTTATATTGTTGCAGATAATAAGGCAGTTTTAACTGATATTGCTACGAAGATGAATGCTAATGATCCCCATCTTGAAAATATTGGCATAAATTTAAGTGAATCAATAAACAGCAACATTCTATCACTATCAAGAGCAAATATTAGTAGTGAGCCTCACAATGAATCGAAGAATAACTCTCACATTGACTCTGAAATTCAAGATGGTAATGTACTATAATTCTATCAACAACAAAATTTCCAATCATGTTTTATACCGTAGAAAGGTAATATTATTACAATCGTTATAAAAAAGTGAATAAAAATTTTTTCAGATCATTCGCATGTGATTGCATCAGCAAAGAATTTAGACTTAGGCACAAGCGAAATTATTGTCAGTGGATCGCATGATGAACCAGGATCGGCTTTCGTTGTGCAAGAACCAGAATTTGAACAATTCGAACCGTTTGAATCATTTCCTACGGAGGAAGTTGAATCGCTTCAGCACAACGAAAATACCTGTAAGTATAGCTAGCAATGATTTCAATTTTAGAATGAAAAGTAATTTTAAGATTTTCTAGAAAAAATTCATATTTAGATGTACTCTTAAAATAATTTCTCATCAAGGTTAATTTTAGAATCGAAAACTAAAGATTTGATCTATCTACATATATAGAATTATAAAATAACAGATTTCTTTAAATCCTGATTCATTCTATTACAGATCAAGAAGGGCCTTTCGTTCACTTTACAGTGTTTAACCAAGATTTGCCAAGCGAAGACTTGGATTTACTAGATACCAACACAGGTAACTAAAAGATACATTAAATTAAGCAAATTTCTAAACAGGCTTATTCAGATTGGCACTATCTCTTGGCAAAACTGATTTATTTTTGTATTTTTATTTGCAAATATAATTATCTATATAATCAACAAATTTTTGAGAAAATTTAATATAGAATTGACCAGCCTAACCAATTGATATTCGGAATATAGGTACAGTGCGATCACCTGTTCAGAATATCACTCAAAACACAACGGATGAAGCTGGATCGGCTATGCAATCTAATGCTATATTTGATGCAGAAGAAGACAATTCAAGGACTTGGCTCTATGATAACGTTGAGGCAGAATTAGCAGAAGATGGCATTAGTAATGAAGTTACTAAAAATAAGAATCTAAAAGCTACAGAAAAATCATTAAAAAATAGTGAGTTACGTCTAGTTTCATGTCCTTAATCATATTCTTAACACTTGTGTAGGAAACCAGTAACTCTAATCACCGCCGACTTATTGCTTTATTGATATTAAATAAGTTTTTACTGTTTAAGCTTTCTGTGCATCAGAATTTGTCCTTTTTAGAAGCTAGTTTCTTTGGTAGCCTTTTTTTCTGAATTAGATTTCTTATCTCTTTGACACTATTACTTCTGTTCACTTTTGTAATCACTTTTTATATTCTTTGCTACGCTTTTTTTTATTCATTTTTTTTTATTCAACTTTTTTTCACTATTTTCTTGCTTTTTTTCCGCGGGACAGACATAATGTGTAGCGTTTTTTAGCCAAACCAGAAGCCTATACTGAATATAGTATTTTTCAATGCTAACTTTTTTCCCTAGAATCTTATAAAGCAACTTTATTAACAGAAGAGGAGAAGAACATGATAAAAAACAATGTGGCTCCAATTACTATGCCTGGTACACCAAGAGTCATTTTAAAAGAGACGTTCGTTTCTCGCATCACAAAAGGAAAAAGAAATCCAAAGAAGCATTTTTGTCACTTTTGTAATAAGCTGATTGTGGATCAAATATTTAGGCATATGACTACAGTCCATGCAAATGAGCCAATTATTCTTGAAGCTAAAAAGCGCGGAAAGACAGTTTTGCGATGCACGTTGGAATATCACAGGAATCGTGGTGATTACATGTACAATTACCATTTTAAAAAAACTAAAGATGAAATGCTTGTAAGTCGGCGGCCAAATCAACGCAGGGTTATAAAAGTCCGAATCTTGCCATGTGGAAAACGTGAATGGCCAGAAGATGTATCGAATATCGATGACGAAAATTTTGTTTATGATGAGCATAATTTACCAATAATAGCATATAAATATGATCTTAATAACTTGAATGGCACAGAGTTCCTCCCATGTTCCGGATGTTACAAGCAAATTCGAAGGAACGGAATGAAAAATCATGTTTGTTGTTTCCAAGACATTGTACGAGTTGCAGGACTAAGGGGAAACTTAAACTTAAGTCAGAAATTGATACCCGATGTCCATGAGTTAGCTTCTGTACGAGCTCGTAATCTTATCTTCTCACACATGAAACTTGACGATGAAAGAGATGTAGCGGTTTCTGACAAATCATTAGTTTTATATGTAAATGATTGCGTTGATCACTATACTGAAGATTCTAATTATAATATGATAAGTCATCAAGTTCGGATACTTGCTAGATTATTCATCCAAATTAAAAACAACACTAACCCGCTTTACACTGACATCATTTCAAAGATCGGAGATTTTCATGATTTGCTAAAGTCAGATAGAGCACCTATTGTAGCCGAAGCCATTTATCAATTATGCGAGTATGATGAAGAAACTGCAAAGATTAGTGTACAAAAAAGAAATTTTCCTAAAGATATCAGTAATGCTGTTAATAAATTCATTGACTTTTACGTTCCATATTGTTCAGATAATAAATTAAATACTGACGAAGTTGTAAATTTTTCAAGATCTTTCAAAAGAAAGATGAAGAGATTTATGAAAAAAGCGCGTGAAATCCAGTTGGATCTTGACATGACCAGTGGTGAAAAAGTCATGCCAACAGTCGCGCAGCTTACTAGGTTCTGTGAGATAGTTGAACATAAGTGGTCCAAAGCATTTACTGAATTAAGTAAAGGGTTTGATTATAACGCTTGGAAACAGCTCAATGATACAACAGCCTTGCTTCTCATGATGTTTAATAGAAGAAGACAAGGCGAAGTTTCCAGAATGAAACTGGCCTCTCTTTCAATGTCAGCCCAGTTTAAGATAGATAATACCTGTACAGATGATCGCTATTTAAAATTACCACCTGAATGTCGAGATGCTTTGAAAGACTTTAGTCGACTCAAGTTAAGAAATAAAAAAAATTTGAGAAATGTCGGTATCCTAGTTCACAAATCTCATATGGAGAGTATTGATCTACTTCTGAAGTACAGAAAAGAAGCTGGAATCGACGAAGCAAACCAGTACGTGTTCGCCGTAAGAAGAGTAGGAAAAGATAGAAATGGATTGATAAGGCTCACTGACGTCGTTCGCCGATATGCAACGTTATCTGGCATCGAAAATTCCGAAAGAATTCGAGGAACTCCTCTTAGGCGACATATTGCTTCATACATGTATGGCCTGGCAATGGATGAACAAAAATTAGAACAGCTAGCTAATTTCCTTGGTCATAGCTATGACATCCACAAAAATGTATATAGGCAAGAAGTTCCTCTTCGAGAGATATTGACACTGCCAGCTATGCTATGTGAAGGCTTAGGAAAAAATTTGAACGCCTTCAGTACTTCGACTAACAAACAGATTAATTCTAAAGTAAGTAAAGACTGTCAGAAGAGTGATGACTCTTACATACCGTCCCAAGATGAAGGTAAGAACGTTCTTCAAACATTAAATGTTATATCTGTTTCGCATAGTATATTAGTTTATAAACCATTTTTTGAGTTTAATGTAACTAACCACAGATGAACACCTTACTAATCGATCCTTTTCTTTATGAATAGAAAATGAAAATATTTTACAGCAGATAAAATATATTCATTATTTTGATATATCAAAATGATCAAGATAGTTGAGTGCTCAGTAGTTGCGTTTTTGAACTGAAAATAATGATAACGTTTCAAAATTGAGTAAATATGACTCATTTTGCATCAACTTAACCATCAAGCTTCAACATAATTGACAGCGTCTAAATAAGTAATGCGGTGGCGCAAAATGTTCACCTTCATTTACCGTGACCTCAAAAACCCTTTTATACGCACTACCGTTCGAACCTGTTCCACTTTAATCAATTTAGCTAGTTTTTTTTCGGTCTCTCGAATCCATTTTCCTCTGTCGTTTTGAATTTCTTATAAATGACCTTTAATTGAATTTTGAAAATTCAAATACCGCAAAATGAACGTTTTGAAACGTCGCACGACATATTATGCATTCAATTGAGTGAATATTAGTGGAAACAATTAACAATATGAAAAATTAAAATTGTATATATCTTATCAGATATTTCTACTTTCTTTTACTATCTACCCCGTAACAAGAGTACGCATTTCTATATCTTGATTATTTCTAACGATATATGAAAATACAAACTTATAGTACATTACTTAACTAGTGCTTAAATTATACTCGCTTCACTAGGTTGTAAAACTCATAAAAGACGAGAATTCTGTTTACTACTATGGTTAGGTAGTGTACTATTCTATCCTTATAAATTTCGAGTTACATATTAATTTACGTTTCGCGAAGCTTTATTGTGATTGTCTGCAGCTCGATTCCTTATTCAATACAGATATTAGAAATTCTGCACTCGGCACTTCCAAGCAGATACAGGATCTGAATCATTATTTTAAAACACAGGTATGAACATTGAAAAAATCATAATGGGTGATTTAAACCGTAAGAAACGGAATATTTTCCTAAATTAATCATTCTTGCACAACTATTCTCATTCATACAGCACTATGAATGTAAATAATTTAATTTACTTTCAACGACAGTATATGAACGTTTTGAAGGTTTAACTTTTTGTTTGGTAAAATTATAAAATTTTTAGTATCCTTAGAGTGTGAGCCAATAGTATTGATGTTATGTATTTTGACTTTATTTTAGTTAAATTCATTGAAAGAAAATTGGTACCCCAAAACAGTGGCGGCTCCCTTTGAAAATATTACAGAAGAGTGAATGAAATTTTATAGAAGCCCGTTGACATGAACATCAACAGTACTAATATACAATAATGTTATGAAATATTAGATATCATGTGATCAAAGATTAATACAAATTTTCTATAAAACTTTTTTTTCAAAATGTTCAAATATCGGAATAAACTTCAATATCTGCATGTTTCTTCAAACTTTGCATGAATATAACTCTGACAATGTAAAATAATTAGCTACATTACTATATTTATTTAGAAGAGCTTTAAGTAGTTTTTACATCAAGATTCATCTTGTGCATATAACTAGTCGTTTTGTCTTGCTTCAAATTTGTATATATATATATATATATATATATATAAATTACATTGTAACTTATATTATAGCTTATAAAATACGAAAGTACTTTGAAAAGGTGGGTTACTAGTCAAATTTTCAGAATTTTGTGCAACAACTTTACATATAAAGAATATCATGGTTGATCAATTTTGATGATTTATTTTATTTTATAAAAAGAGATTTCGAAGGCTTTATTGATAAGATTAATTTAATTCTACATCTAATTATTAACCTGCAAGATTGGTTATAATTTTTAATTATTTATTGTTATACGCATGAACTTAAAAGATCAAAATTGTCCGAGGGCTATTTTTCATTACTAAAACAAGCTTTATAAAATTTGCCCAAATCTTTTATCGTAATCAATATTAAAATTAAATAAAGCATAAGATATTAAAAAATTTGTTGATTAGTAAAATTGCGTTCATATTATAGTTTTTTTTCAGGTTGTGGTAAGCAATTTTATGATATTTGTAAGACTTATTTCAAAGTAAATGAGCCCTTGAACAAGCGACTTGACTAAATTGTTATGCTTATAACAAATTTTTTATTGTTATTATTATTTTTTATTTTTTTATTTTTATTTTATATTTAAGTTTGAAAATCTGCGTAGTAAAATCATGGCATGAGTTTAAAAAATAATAAATACACATTTTCACTATGAAAATGTATGTTCTATCAAAGGAGCTTAGTTCAAGGGATCTAGGTACAAACACGACATAGATAGATTTTTTACTAGAAACCCACCTTACTGCAGATCTACCTCAATCGCTCAAACATAACAAAAAGCAAATATAAGAAATATCTCTTCAAACTTTTTGAGTGAATTTGCATTCAATATATTTTTAGAAAATAATGACTCAGTGGAATTTGACTATAACATACCAAATCCAGGAGAAAGTTCCGATTCGAGAGTACGGATGAGTTATCTAACGAAAAAAAAAGAAGAAAAAGAAAACAAAATGATCCAGAAGCAAACAAAAGCACAAAAAAGAGCATACACAGGATCATCTTTTAGTGAATCGCAACCAAAGAAAAGAGGTGATAAATTGGTTCTTATTGTTAATTCGATGAATTAAATCTTGTATTTGTTCAAATTTGTTTAACATACTTTTAATATTTTCATCACATTGTTATTCATGATCAGTAGACACTTGAAAATTCATTGACTTTTTAAGATCATGAATAACTGGCACATTGCTCCATTAAATTCACGTTCATTACTGACAGAAAACAGACTAGTTCTACGACATTTCGGAGTAAGGTCTCGGATTTTTGTCATATTTGACACATTAATTGTGTATATAGAGATAATGTTTTGTACCAAGTTTCAGCTAAAAATATTAATTACTTTAAAAGTTATGAACAATTGAAAAAAAAATGAATTTTTTATTTTAATCTCCATAACTCAAAAACTATTAATCGTATCAAGACAATTTTTTCTACATACGCGGAAAAATGTATACTTTGAGAATATGTATATGTTGAAATGATTTATTTATTGACGAAAAAGTTATTAACATTTTAAATAAACAAATTCGATTATCACCGAAGAGGCAAGTTTAATTCGAAAAATTCTTATTGCAATCGATTCCTTGAGGAATTTTACATAAGATTCCGCTGTAAAAACTTTGTAATTTCGATTAGGGGGCAGGTAATGAGCACGCGAAGAGAAAAAAACTACTGCCGAAAGGACATTGCCGAAACACAACGGGCAGCGGGGGTCCGTGCGCATTTTTCCGCGTATTTAAAAAAGAATCGTCTTGATATGATTAATAGTTTTTAAGTTATGGAGATTTAAAAAAAAATTCATTTTTTTTTCAATTGTTCGTAACTTTTAAAGTAATAAATATTTTTAGCTAAAACTTGGTACAAAACATTATCTCTATATGAGGCGTTTCACGTCAACTCTCCCAGCGTACCGCACCGCCGCGCGCGGACGCCAAAACGCGCTACCTTCAACCTATGATTAAGCAATTGAAATTTACTCCAAAAAATAAGCCAATATAGGTTTTCGATGTATTTTTTCCTCGGCTTTCCAATGGTGCAATGGTTTTTTTTATATTTTTCCATTTTGAGCCTTAAAATCGATATTTTTCATGAAACTGCTTATATCTCGAAAAGTGTATTTTTAATATTTTTTTCATGGTTTAGATCGAAAGCTGATCCTTTTTTTACAAAGCAAATCATATTTTCCACAGAGTGCTCAAGTTTTTTTAGCTAAGTGATACACCGCGAAAGAGGAGACGCAACGCCCCGCGGGAGAGAAACTAATCCAAAACTAATAAGAAAAGAGCGAAATCATCAAAATATATTGACCAACGAATTTATAATCAAATATAAATGTAGTGTACTAAATACGAACAAGATTAACCAAGTATGCGCATAACCGCGTCCCGCGGGGCGTTGCGTCTCCTCTTTCGCGGTGTATCACTTAGCTAAAAAAACTTGAGCACTCTTTGGAAAATA
The DNA here is from genome assembly GCF_024137745.1 of Phymastichus coffea. NCBI lineage: Eukaryota > Metazoa > Arthropoda > Insecta > Hymenoptera > Eulophidae > Phymastichus > Phymastichus coffea. Next base: position 5,702,068 of record NW_026706823.1, read on the forward strand.
TGATTTCCTTTGTAAAAAAGGCTCAGCTTTCGATCCAAACCATGAAAAAAAAAATTAAAAATACACTTTTCGAGATATAAGCAGTTTTATGAAAAAAACCAATTTAAGGCTCAAAACGGAAAAATATGAAAAAAAACCATTGCACCATTGGAAAGCTGAGGAAAAAATACATCGAAAACCTATATTGGCTTATTTTTTAGAGTAAATTTCAATTGCTTAATCATAGGTTGAAGGTAGCGCGTTTTGGCGTCCGCGCGCGGCGGTGCGGCACGCTGGGAGAGTTGACGTGAAACGCCTCATATATACAATTGATGTGTCAAATATGAAAAAAATCCGAGACCTTAGTCCGAAATGTCGTAGAACTAGTCCGTTTTCTGTTTACTTCTGCAGCGGAAAAAAAATAATAACGACTTTTTTCAGCGATTATTGCTTGGACATCAAACGAAAAAAAAGCTATTGAGCAGTATATAAGAGATAATGGGATACCAAATACGGTCAGCCAAAAATATATTCGAGACATGATTGAAACGTGTAATGTAAACAAGGAAAGAACTATTTTGCAAGTTAGAACTTACATTAGTAATAATTTTGGAAATAAAAGTGACAGGAATAATGGAAAAACAGATAAAGCCAAAGGTAAGCCAAAGAAAAAAAGAGGTAAAAAACAAGTAATTTCAGACGATGAATCAGAGGAAGATATTGATTATATGTCTGATATAACAAGCGACGAAGATTAGATATTATAAAAGCTAAATTTATAAGAAACCTGAATTTATAATGTACAATAATTTAAAAGTTTTAAAAATGTTTTGAAAAATGTGAAAAATAAAAAATTTTGAGATATAAATATTTGAAACATTTCTTTGACTGATATATTATAAGAAAAGTTGATGTGTTTTTATTCTTGAAATGCGATAATTCATAGAGAACAGATCCTAACCGTCAGAACTAGACAGTAATCATTTAACTTGAATAGGTTCGAGCCATGCAATTATATTTACTATTGAAAGAACCTGTCAAAAGTAGGCGCTAGAAACACGAGAACTATGTTATATTCGCTCCGTGCATAATTTACACTCAGCGCCGGCAATGGCAGAATTTGTAACTTTTGGTTCGCAAAATATATTCGGTTGAATAGGAACGAATATATTTTTTATAGTTTATTCAAAATCTATAGGCCAATATTGAAAAAAACTTTGAACAGGAGTATACGTTTTCAAAAACCTTAATTATCTTGTCAATCGAAATTGTAGTTCTAACACCATCAATGAAATACACGAAATTTAATGTGATATAACCTGAAACTATATTTCAAATTAAATGACAAATTGAAATGTTGAGGATTCAAATCCTATTATATTAGTTTTTTTACTAAAATTACTCGTGAATTCATTTTTAAACAATTAGTTACACTGATTTCCATCTTGAAAGTTTATGCATTTGACGAGCGTGTAGTTCTATAAAACGCCACGGGTATTACTGCAGTCTAGATTTTAAGTGTGCACGGAGCGAATAACTAGTAAATTCTACGGTTGCCAATGAAATAGAATACTTGTACGGCGGATTTTTTACAAATGGCCATTGAACTTGATAGGTGAACGAAATGATTTTCTACAATAGCCTACGTTATATGATTAGTATAGAAGCGCCAAAATCATGAAAAAAATGTATGAGGCTTATCGGCAGCTAGCATGTGGAGCTAGATGGCCACATGATATATCAGCAATAAATAAACATAAGGAAACAAAACCTCTTACAGGTATTGTACGGTATTATACATGTAATCGAACTAGAGCTTTACCGGATACTTGGTGAAAAACTCGATTTATGGATGTCTCGCTACGCTCAAGGAATTAGACCAAAACCTCTGTGTCATACGTCTTCTAGCACATGTTATCATGTACCGAATTTACCGAAAAGCTTGGTGAAAAGCTCGACTTTCAAATGTCAAAATGCATCAAATGTATTTGTCCAAGAATTTAGGTCGCTGTAACTCTGTACCAGTTGAGTTCAAGCACATATGCCCATGTGCCGGCTTTACCGGACACCACGATGGGAAGCTTTTTCGGTCACATAGAACATTCATTTGTCTAGCGAATAGAGTCAGAATAAGGAAATTTAATACTATTTGCCTTACTGTTGGTTCCTATGTAAGTACTCCTAACCCCTTACACTTATTAAACATTTAATCGAATAAGAGCCTTAGCGGACACTTTGTTGAGAACTCGAATTATGGGTGCATAGCTACGCCCGGAGTGTTAGACCGACAACTAAGTGCGATGCGTCTTCTAGCACATATTATCATGTACCGACTTTACCGAAAAGCTTGTTAAGAATTTCGACTTTCTAATGTCAAAATGCATCAGATGTTTTCGTCCAACAATTCAGGTCGCCGTAACACTCTGTCAGTTGAGTTCGAGCACATATGCCCATGTACCGACTTTACGCATAGAACATTGAGTAGGCTAGTAAATTAATTCAAAACAAGAAAATTCAATATTATTAGCCTTACTGTTGCCGTCTCTGTAAGGAAACCAAACCCGATCCCTCACAGGTATTGAACATGTAATCGAGTTAGAGCTTTACCAGACACTTGGTGGAAAACTCCATTAATCAATGTCTCGCTACGACCGAGGTATTAGACCGACAACTATGTGTCATAAGTTTTCGAGCACATGTTATCATGTACCGACTTTACCGGAAAGAATGTTGGAAAGCTCGAAAATACATCCGTATTCCAAATAACCCATTGTGGTAATGATTCAAAATCGACGTGTCCGGATAATCCGGTTTAGTCCCACTCAATTATAGCCTCGTGATTTAGCGTAATAGCAGTTTCAAATATATGAGAAGTAGTTTCTGGATAACTTTCTCTGTTCCTCTTAATATGTATATCACCTTGAGAAGATGAAGTATTACAACAACATGCTGGTTAGCAATAGACTCGTCTCACTATTGCGGCGTCCAGAATATTTGGTTGATACTCTATATCACAGAAAACATGTAGTTGTTTTTTAACAACACCTTCATCGATACTCCAAATAGCCCGTTGTGGTAATGCTTCGAAATCGACGTGTCCGAATAATCCGGTTTAGTCCCACTCTATCACAGACTCTTGATTTAGAGTGAGAGCAGTCTTATAGTTACGGAAAGTAGACTCTATTTTCCTTTTTCTCCTCGCTGTCAACATGGATTTCACAATGGGAAGCAATAGTATCTCCTCACTATTGCGGCGTTCAGAATATTCGGTAGATACTCTATATCACAGAAAACTTGTAGTGGAATTTAAAATTCATTTACATCGGTCTTTCCAATAGTATGTTGTTGCAATGATTCAAAATCGCCGTGTCCGGATAAAACAAATTAGTCCCATTCTATAATCGACTTCACATTTGTCTTTCCAATAGTACGTTGTTGTAATGATTCGAAATCGCCGTGTCCGGAAAATCCGGTTTAGTCCCACTCTATCATATATTCTTGATTTAGCGTGAGAGCAGTCTTATAGATACGGAAAATAGACTCTATTTTCCTTTTTCTCTTCCCTGTTAACATGGATTTCACCATAGAAAGCAATAGTATCGTCTCAATATTGCGGCGTTCAGAATATTCGGTAGATTCTCTATATCACAGAAAACTTCTAGTGGAATTTAAAAGTCATTTACATTGGTCGTTCCAATAATACGTTGTTGTAAAGATTCGAAATCGACGTGTCCGGATAATCCGGTTTAGTCCCACTCTATCATAGACTCTTGATTTAGCGTGAGAGCAGTCTTATAGATACGGAAAGTAGACTCTATTTTCCTTTTTCTTTTCCCTGTTATTATGGATTTCACGATTAGAAGCCAAAGACTTGTCTCACTATTGCGGTGTCCAGAATATCCGGTTGATACTCTATATCACAAAAAACTTGTAGTTGATTTTTGAAAACACCTTGATAGGTACTCCAAATAGCCCGTTGTGGTGATGATTCAAATCAACGTGTCCGGATAATCCTGTTAAGCACCCTGTATCATATATTTTTAATTGAGCGTGAAAGTAGTCGTATAGATACGAAAAGTAGACTCTATTTTTCTTTTTCTTTTCCTTGTTAACATGAATTTCACCAGGAGAAGCAATAGACTCGTCACACTATTGCGGTGTCCAGAATATCCGGTTGATACTCAATATCACAGAAAACATGCAGTTGAATTTCAAAAACACCTTCATCGGTAGTCTAATTAGCCCGCTGTGGTAATGATTCGAAATCGACGTGTCCGGATAATCCAGTTCAGTCCCACTCTATCATAGACTCTTGATTTAACGTGAGAGCAATCTTATAGATACGGAAAGTAGACTCTATTTTCCTTTTTCTTTTCCCTGTTATTATGGATTTCACCATTATAAGCCAAAGACTTGTCTCAGATTCGAAATCGACGTGTCCGGATTATCCGGCTTAGTCCCTCTCTATCATATATTCTTTAATTAGCGTGATAGCAGTCTTATAGATCCGAAAACTAGACTCTATTTTCCTACTCTAAAATCCCCGTCGTGGTTATGAATCAAAATCGACGTGTCCGGATAATCCGGTTTAGTCCCACTCTATTGCAGACCCTTGATTCAGCGTGAAATTAGTCTTACAGATAAAGAAAATAGACTCTATTTTCCTTTTTATTTTTCCAGTTAACATGAATTTCACAAGGAAAAGCGATAGACTCGTAACACTATTGCGGTGTCCAGAATATCCGGTTGATACTCAATATCACAGAAAACATGCAGTTGAATTTCAAAAACACCTTCATCGGTAGTCTAATTAGCCTGTTGTGGTAATGATTCAGAATCGACGTGTCCGGATAATCCGGTTCCGTCCCACTCTATCACAAACTCTTTATTTAGCGTGAAATTAGTTTTATAGATACGGATAGTAGACTCTCCTTTCCTTCTTCTTTTCCATGTTAACATGGCTTTCACCAGGAGAAGCAATAGACTCATCTCACTATTGCGGTGTCCAGAATATCCGGTTGGTACTCAATATCGCAAAAAACGTGAAGTTGAATTTCAAAAACACCTTCATCGGTAGTCTAATTAGCCTGTTGTGGTAATGATTCAGAATCGACGTGTCCGGATAATCCGGTTTAGTCCCACTCTATTGCAGACTCTTTATTTAGCGTGACATTAATTTTATAGATACGGATAGTAGACTCTCCTTTCCTTCTTCTTTTCCATGTTAACATGGCTTTCACCAGGAGAAGCAATAGACTCATCTCACTATTGCGGTGTCCAGAATATCCGGTTGGTACTCAATATCGCAAAAAACGTGAAGTTGAATTTCAAAAACACCTTCATCGGTATTCTAATTTGCCCGTTGTGGTAATGATTCGAAATCGACGTGTCCGGATAATCCAGTTCAGTCCCACTCTATCATAGACTCTTGATTTAGCGTGAGAGCAATCTCAAATATATGAGATGTAGTTTCTGGATAACTTTCTCTGTTCCTCTTAATATGTATATCACCTTGAGAAGATGAAGTATTACAACAACATGCTGGTTAGCAATAGACTCGTCTCACTATTGCGGCGTCCAGAATATTTGGTTGATACTCTATATCACAGAAAACATGGAGTTGTTTTTTAACAACACCTTCATCGATACTCCAAATAGCCCGTTGTGGTAATGCTTCGAAATCGACGTGTCCGAATAATCCGGTTTAGTCCCACTCTATCACAGACTCTTGATTTAGAGTGAGAGCAGTCTTATAGATACGGAAAGTAGACTCTATTTTCCTTTTTCTCCTCGCTGTCAACATGGATTTCACAATGGGAAGCAATAGTATCGTCTCAATATTGCGGCGTTCAGAATATTCGGTAGATTCTCTATATCACAGAAAACTTCTAGTGGAATTTAAAAGTCATTTACATTGGTCTTTCCAATAGTACGTTCTTGTAAAGATTCGAAATCGACGTGTCCGGATAAAACAAATTAGTCCCATTCTATAATCGACTTCACATTTGTCTTTCCAATAGTACGTTGTTGTAATGATTCGAAATCGCCGTGTCCGGAAAATCCGGTTTAGTCCCACTCGATCATATATTCTTGATTTAGCGTGAGAACAGTCTTATAGATACGGAAAATAGACTCTATTTTCCTTTTTCTCTTCCCTGTTAACATGGATTTCACCATAGAAAGCAATAGTATCGTCTCAATATTGCGGCGTTCAGAATATTCGGTAGATTCTCTATATCACAGAAAACTTCTAGTGGAATTTAAAAGTCATTTACGTTGGTCGTTCCAATAATACGTTGTTGTAAAGATTCGAAATCGACGTGTCCGGATAATCCGGTTTAGTCCCACTCTATTGCAGACCCTTGATTCAGCGTGAAATTAGTCTTACAGATAAAGAAAATAGACTCTATTTTCCTTTTTCTTTTCCCTGTTATTATGGATTTCACGATTAGAAGCCAAAGACTTGTCTCACTATTGCGGTGTCCAGAATATCCGGTTGATACTCTATATCACAAAAAACTTGTAGTTGATTTTTGAAAACACCTTGATAGGTACTCCAAATAGCCCGTTGTGGTGATGATTCAAATCAACGTGTCCGGATAATCCTGTTTAGCCCCCTGTATCATATATTTTTAATTGAGCGTGAAAGTAGCCGTATAGATACGAAAAGTAGACTCTCCTTTCCTTCTTCTTTTCCATGTTAACATGGCTTTCACCAGGAGAAGCAATAGACTCATCTCACTATTGCGGTGTCCAGAATATCCGGTTGGTACTCAATATCGCAAAAAACGTGAAGTTGAATTTCAAAAACACCTTCATCGGTAGTCTAATTAGCCTGTTGTGGTAATGATTCAGAATCGAGGTGTCCGGATAATCCGGTTTAGTCCCACTCTATTGCAGACTCTTTATTTAGCGTGAAATTAGTTTTATAGATACGGATAGTAGACTCTCCTTTCCTTCTTCTTTTCCATGTTAACATGGCTTTCACCAGGAGAAGCAATAGACTCATCTCACTATTGCGGTGTCCAGAATATCCGGTTGGTACTCAATATCGCAAAAAACGTGAAGTTGAATTTCAAAAACACCTTCATCGGTATTCTAATTTGCCCGTTGTGGTAATGATTCGAAATCGACGTGTCCGGATAATCCGGTTCAGTCCCACTCTATCATAGACTCTTGATTTAGCGTGAGAGCAATCTCAAATATATGAGATGTAGTTTCTGGATAACTTTCTCTGTTCCTCTTAATATGTATATCACCTTGAGAAGATGAAGTATTACAACAACATGCTGGTTAGCAATAGACTCGTCTCACTATTGCGGCGTCCAGAATATTTGGTTGATACTCTATATCACAGAAAACATGGAGTTGTTTTTTAACAACACCTTCATCGATACTCCAAATAGCCCGTTGTGGTAATGCTTCGAAATCGACGTGTCCGAATAATCCGGTTTAGTCCCACTCTATCACAGACTCTTGATTTAGAGTGAGAGCAGTCTTATAGATACGGAAAGTAGACTCTATTTTCCTTTTTCTCCTCGCTGTCAACATGGATTTCACAATGGGAAGCAATAGTATCGTCTCACTATTGCGGCGTTCAGAATATTCGGTAGATACTCTATATCACAGAAAACTTGTAGTGGAATTTAAAACTCATTTACATCGGTCTTTCCAATAGTATATTGTTGCAATGATTCAAAATCGCCGTGTCCGGATAAAACAAATTAGTCCCATTCTATGATCGACTTCACATTTGACTTTCCAATAGTACGTTGTTGTAATGATTCGAAATCGCCGTGTCCGGAAAATCCGGTCTAGTCCCACTCTATCATATATTCTTGATTTAGCGTGAGAGCAGTCTTATAGATACGGAAAATAGACTCTATTTTCCTTTTTCTCTTCCCTGTTAACATGGATTTCACCATAGAAAGCAATAGTATCGTCTCAATATTGCGGCGTTCAGAATATTCGGTAGATTCTCTATATCACAGAAAACTTCTAGTGGAATTTAAAAGTCATTTACATTGGTCTTTCCAATAGTACGTTCTTGTAAAGATTCGAAATCGACGTGTCCGGATAATCCGGTTTAGTCCCACTCTATCATAGACTCTTGATTTAGCGTGAGAGCAGTCTTATAGATACGGAAAGTAGACTCTATTTTTCTTTTTCTTTTCCTTGTTAACATGAATTTCACCAGGAGAAGCAATAGACTCGTCACACTATTGCGGTGTCCAGAATATCCGGTTGATACTCAATATCATAGAAAACATGCAGTTGAATTTCAAAAACACCTTCATCGGTAGTCTAATTAGCCTGTTGTGGTAATGATTCAGAATCGACGTGTCCGGATAATCCGGTTCCGTCCCACTCTATCACAGACTCTTTATTTAGCGTGAAATTAGTTTTATAGATACGGATAGTAGACTCTCCTTTCCTTCTTCTTTTCCATGTTAACATGGCTTTCACCAGGAGAAGCAATAGACTCGTCTCACTATTGCGGTGTCCAGAATATCCGGTTGATACTCAATATCACAGAAAACATGCAGTTGAATTTCAAAAACACCTTCATCGGTAGTCTAATTAGCCCGCTGTGGTAATGATTCGAAATCGACGTGTCCGGATAATCCGGTTCAGTCCCACTCTATCATAGACTCTTGATTTAGCGTGAGAGCAATCTTATAGATACTGAAAGTAGACTCTATTTTCCTTTTTCTTTCCCTGTTAACATAGATTTCATCAGGAGAAGCAATAGACCCGTCTTACTATTGCGGTGTCCAGAATATCCGGTTGATACTCTATATCACAGAAAATTTGTAGTGGACTTGAAAACACATTTACATTGGTCTTCCCAATAGTACGTTGTTGTAATGATTCAAAATCGCCGTGTCCGGATAATCCTATTTAGTCCCCCTGTATCATATATTTTTAATTGAGCGGGAGAGCAGTTGTATAGATACGAAAAGTAGACTCTATTTTTCGTTTTCTTTTCCTTGTTAACATGAATTTCACCAGGAGAAGCAATAGACTCGTCACACTATTGCGGTGTCCAGAATATCCGGTTGATACTCAATATCACAGAAAACATGCAGTTGAATTTGTAAAAACACCTTCATCGGTAGTCTAATTAGCCTGTTGTGGTAATGATTCAGAATCGACGTGTCCGGATAATCCGGTTCCGTCCCACTCTATCACAAACTCTTTATTTAGCGTGAAATTAGTTTTATAGATACGGATAGTAGACTCTCCTTTCCTTCTTCTTTTCCATGTTAACATGGCTTTCCCCAGGAGAAGCAATAGACTCGTCTCACTATTGCGGTGTCCAGAATATCCGGTTGATACTCAATATCACAGAAAACATGCAGTTGAATTTCAAAAACACCTTCATCGGTAGTCTAATTAGCTCGCTGTGGTAATGATTCGAAATCGACGTGTCCGGATAATCCGGTTCAGTCCCACTCTATCATAGACTCTTGATTTAGCGTGAGAGCAATCTTATAGATACTGAAAGTAGACTCTATTTTCCTTTTTCTTTTCCCTGTTATTATGGATTTCACGATTAGAAGCCAAAGACTTGTCTCACTATTGCGGTGTCCAGAATATCCGGTTGATACTCTATATCACAGAAAACTTGTAGTTGATTTTTGAAAACACCTTGATAGGTACTCCAAATAGCCCGTTGTGGTGATGATTCAAATCAACGTGTCCGGATAATCCTGTTAAGCACCCTGTATCATATATTTTTAATTGAGCGTGAAAGTAGTCGTATAGATACGAAAAGTAGACTCTATTTTTCTTTTTCTTTTCCTTGTTAACATGAATTTCACCAGGAGAAGCAATAGACTCGTCTCACTATTGCGGTGTCCAGAATATCCGGTTGGTATTCAATATCGCAAAAAACGTGAAGTTGATTTTCAAAAACACCTTCATCGGTATTCTAATTTGCCCGTTGTGGTAATGATTCGAAATCGACGTGTCCGGATAATCCGGTTCAGTCTCACTCTATCATAGACTCTTGATTTAGCGTGAGAGCAATCTTATAGATACGGAAAGTAGACTCTATTTTCCTTTTTCTTTCCCTGTTAACATAGATTTCATCAGGAGAAGCAATAGACCCGTCTCACTATTGCGGTGTCCAGAATATCCGGTTGATACTCTATATCACAGAAAATTTGTAGTGGACTTGAAAAGACATTTACATTGGTCTTCCCAATAGTACGTTGTTGTAATGATTCAAAATCGCCGTGTCCGGATAATCCTATTTAGTCCCCCTGTATCATATATTTTTAATTGAGCGGGAGAGCAGTTGTATAGATACGAAAAGTAGACTCTATTTTTCTTTTTCTTTTCCTTGTTAACATGGATTTCTCCATGAGAAGCAATAGACTCGTCTCACTATTGCGGTGTCCAGAAAATCCGGTTGATACTCTATATCACAGAAAACTTGTAGTGGACTTGAAAAGACATTTACATTGGTCTTCCCAATAGTACGTTGTTGTAATGATTCAAAATCGCCGTGTCCGGATAATCTCATTTAGTCTCATTTTTCGATTGGCTTCAGACTGAGTGTAGTAGCAGTCTCATTCATACGAAAAGTAATTTCTAAATAACTTTCTCTTCTCCCTGTCAACATGGATGTCACCATTAGAAGCAATAGACTCGTCTCACTATTGCGGCGTCTAGAATATTCGGTAGAAGCTCTAAATCACAGAAAACTTGTAGTGGAATTTGAAAGTCATTTACATCGATCATTCCAATAGTATGTTGTTGTAATGATTCAAAATCGCCGTGTCCGGATAATCCGGTCTAGTCCCAATCTATGATCGTCTTCAGACTAAGAATAGTAGCAGTCTACCACACTCCAAATAACTTCCTTTTTTCTCTGTTAAGGCCTTACAAACACCCAAAATTTTACAATGTATTTCAAATGGGCAAAAAGCTTTCTCTTCTGTGCACAATTCTGGGAAAAACCGTTTAACCAATTTTAATTGTGGGGGTAATGTCCTTCGTTTTTCAATTCTTCATGCTTCCCCTCTCTTACAATTTCTATTTTTACCCTTAAAAAAATTTTAAAAGCCGTTTTAAGAAAAACTCTGCTGAATTTCTAGAATTTTTTTTCACTTAAGTGCCCTTAAAAATTTTTTAAGGATAAAAATCGAAATTGTAAGTGAAGGGAGGCATAGAGAATTGAAACACGAAGAAAATGACGCCTCTCGCGTTAATGTTGGTTAAACGGTTTTCTCGGAATAGCACTATCAATAATATCTCTGTCATTTGAAATATTATAAAAAATATATTCAGTCTCATTCTTCCCAGTTTCAGCCTCAATGATTTGTAAACCTTCATTTTTATTTGCTGTAACATTAATATCTCTATCGTCGCTTGAAGATAATTTTTCAAAGTCTGATAAACCCACAGAGTGGCATAGAGACATTATGATTACCTCAACAATCATTAATAAAATATGAAAGATACATAAATTCGAACTGTTTTCAAAATCATTATTCAATCACTACCTCCAAAAGCATATAATACTCAATATACATACAATAATATCATTCGAAATTCTTTAGAAGAATTGAATTACTTCATTAGTCACGAGTAAAGGAGTTTCATTCAATCAATAATTCAAATAAAACATTTGTACCTTTGAATATTTCTGATATTGTCTGCTTCTAAATACCTAATTAGGATTATCAGCTGTGCTTATACAATAAAAACTCAAATAAAATCGTAGGCTTTACTCCATACTAGTGGAAAATATTAGAATTTTGTTTAAATTAAAGAATTATTAAAATTTAAATTCATATATGAAACAAAACTATGTATCAAATATGTACTTTCATATAAGCACTTATTTCAGAATTGATCTTCAAACCGTTTTTTATATAAAATAATTAAGTGAAAATATCTTAATATAGATCAAAATAAATTTGATATTCATGAATCAAAATAAATTTCAGTTATTAATTAAGCCTTTAGCCGTAACAATGAAAGATCCATGTATCAGCAACAACCGCTTTATTATTGGATTTTACATACCAATTTTATATGATGTCCATATTGACAGAGCACATAGGATTGTTGTGTACAATTTGCTTGATTGTTTATTTCCATTGTCTCAATATAATTGATAAAAATAGTAGAAAATGGTATGAAGGAATGAGGGAGGCAAAGGTATAAAAAGCTGGAAGATATAATAGAATTAGCATTTATTTACATATTAAATCTAATTGCAAATTTTCAAGAAATTACAGTGTTCAAACTAAAAACTTAAGACATTGAAAATTTTCAATTACATTATATTAGCTCGCAACCTATATGACCTCGCAACCAATAAATCTGAAAAAAAAAAGAATGTCACCCTTAAGCGTTTTCAATGCACATTCCAATATTATGCAACTCGAATAATTTCCTCGTTCAGTAGTTTCCGAGATTTTAATTATTGACGTGGTTGCAAATATGATAAGTAAAAAATTCATTTTCTCTCTGTAGAATCAACTTTTTCCGAAGTTTGATAGCTCAATCAAATGCTCGTAATTACCTCGTCCCAATAATATAATGCTTTGCCAGAAAAATATTGAGGCAACCGTTCAAACAAGTTACTAATTATTTCTCATGAATCATGGCTCAGAAATTAATGGTGGCTCATGCGCATGTGCCGAACTTGGAGTGTTATGAAGTTGACCGCGAGGCAGAATGCGCGTGCCCCAATGTTTTTATTTGAAAACTGTTTACTGAAAATTATCAGTAAACGAGTGAATCAGTAAAATTTACTCGTTTACTGATAATTGATTTTTTACACATTATATTCGCTTTCATTTATTGATGATTGATGATCGAGCATCGACAGACTAAATAGTGAGACAAACAATTTTTCGACTTATTTCTGGTAATTAGCTAGCAGAGGTTATGTTGATGTTATTATGTAATTTGTCAATCATTTGTTTATTCTAC